>NW_026061736.1:7500000-8750000 GCF_023897955.1 Schistocerca gregaria | reverse complement strand
AAACGGTTGTACTTATCGTCTGCAAAGCTATGTCGCTTGCTGCGGTATGCGGAGACACTAAAAGCACCATAGTAGAACACAGATGAAGTTTCTGAGTTGATGTAATAGCCAGTAAGAAGTAGTACAATTCAAGTTTTAGGTATCGATTATTGACTTTTTTGCTGGCTTTGGTGCCTTGGACATGAGCTAGGACCTTAGGATTCTGCATGAAAGGAGGACTAGCAGCCGAGTTGCATGGGAGAATGTGCAAAAAGTGTTCATATGTAGTAAAAACCTGAGAAATCCGTCCGTTTTCGTCATTTGTTATCGAATCGACTTAAAGCTAGGTCGTCACATTGGCCGCTTTTCTCTCTGAAACGGTTGTACTTATCGTCTGCAAAGCTATGTCGTGTGCTGCGGTACGTGGCGACACTAATAGCACCATAGTAGAATACAGATGAAGCTTCTAAGTTGTTGTAATAGCCAGTAAGAAGTAGTACTATTCAAGTTTTAGGTATATCCATTATTGACTTTTTAGCTGGCTTTGGTGCCTTGGACATGAGCTAGGACCTTAAGATTCTGCATGAAAGGAGGACTAGCAGCCGAGTTGCTCGGATAATGTGAAAAGCGTTCATATGTAGTAAAAACCTGAGAAATCCGTTCGTTTTCGTCATTTGTTATCGAATCGACTTAAACCCAGATCGTCAAATTGGCCGCTCTTCTCTCTGAAACGGTTGTACTTATCGTCTGCAAAGCAATGTCGCGTGCTGCGGTACGCGAAGACACTAAAAGCACCATAGTAGAACACAGATGAAGCTTCTGAGTTGATGTAATAGCCAGTAAGAAGTAGTACAATTCAAGTTTTAGGTGTCGATTATTGACTTTTTTGCTGGCTTTGGTGCCTTGGACATGAGCTAGGACCTTACGATTCTGCATGAAAGGAGGACTAGCAGCCGAGTTGCATGGGAGAATGTGAAAAGTGTTCATATGTAGTAAAAACCTGAGAAATCCGTCCGTTTTCGTCATTTGTTATCGAATCGACTTAAAGCCAGATCGTCACATTGGCCGCTCTTCTCTCTGAAACGGTTGTACATATCGTCTGCAAAGCTATGTCGCGTGCTGCGGTGTGCGGAGACACTAAAAGCACCATAGTAGAACACAGATGACGCTTCTAAGTTGATGTAATAGCCAGTAAGAAGTAGTACAATTAGAGTTTTAGTTATAGATTATTGATTTTATACCCTTCTTTGGTGCCTTGCATATGAGCTAGGAACTTAAGATTTTGCATGAAAGGAGGACTAGCAGCCGCGTTGCAAGGGAGTATGTGAAAAGGGTTCATATGTAGTAAAAACCTAAGAAATCCGTCCGTTTTCGTCTTTTGTTATCAAATCGACTTAAAGACATATCGTCACATAGGCCGCTCTTCTCTCTGAAACGGTTGTAATTATCGTCTGCAAAGCTATGTCGCGTGATGCGGTATGCGGAGACACTAAAAGCACCATAGTAGAACACAGATGAAGCTTCTAAGTTGATGTAATAGCCAGTAAGAAGTAGTATAATTCAAGTTTTAGTTATAGATTTTTGATCTTATACCCTTCTTTGGTGCGTTGCATATGCGCTAGGAACTTAAGATTTTGCATGAATGGAGGACTAGCAGCCGAGTAGCATGGTAGAATGTGAAAAGTGTTCATATGTAGTAAAAACCTGAGAAATCCGTCCGTTTCCGTCATTTGTTATCGAATCGACTTAAAGCCAGATCGTCACATTGGCCGCTCTTCTCTCTGAAACGGTTGTACTTATCGTCTGCAAAGCTATGACGCGTGCTGCGGTATGTGGAGCCACTAAAAGCACCATAGTAGAACACAGATGAAGCTTCTAAGTTGATGTAATAGCCAGTAAGAAGTAGTACAGTTCAAGTTTTAGGTATCGATTATTGACTTTTTAGCTGGCTTTGGTGCCTTGGACGTGAGCTAGGACCTTAAGATTCTGCATGAAAGGAGGACTAGCAGCCGCGTTGCAAGGGAGTATGTGAAAAGTGTTCATATGTAGTAAAAACCTAAGAAATCCGTCCGTTTTCATCATTTGTTATCGAATCGACTTAAAGCCACATCGTCACATTGGCCGCTCTTCTTTCTGAAACGGTTGTACTTATCGTCTGCAAAGCTATGTCGCGTGCTGCGGTATGTGGAGACACTAGACGCACCATAGTAGAACACAGATGAAGCTTCTAAGTTGATGTAATAGCCAGTAAGAAGTAGTACAGTTCAAGTTTTAGGTATCGATTATTGTCTTTTTAGCTGGCTATGGTGCCTTGGACGTGAGCTAGGACCTTAAGATTCTGCATGCAAGGAGGACTAGCAGTCGCGTTGCAAGGGAGAATGTGAAAAGTGTTCATATGTAGTAAAAACCTGAGAAATCCGTCCGTTTTCGTCATTTGTTATGGAATCGATTTAAAGCCAGATCCTCACATTGGCCGCACTTCAGTCTAAAACGGTTACATTTATCGTCTCCAAAGCTATGTCGCGTGCTGCGGTGTGCGGAGACACTAAAAGCACAATAGTAGAACACAGATGAAGCTTCTAAATTGATGTAATAGCCAGTAAGGAGTAGTACAATTCAAGTTTTAGTTATCGATTATTGACTTTTTAACCTTCTTTGGTGCCCTGGACATGAGGAATGACCTTAAGATTTTGCATGAAAGGAGGATAAGCAGCCGCGTTGCAAGGGAGAATGTGAAAAGTGTTCATTATTAGTAAAATCCTGAGAATTCCGTCCGTTTTCGTCATTTGTTATCGAATCGACTTAAAGCCAGATCGTCACATTGGCCGCTCTTCTCTCTGAAACGGTTGTACTTATCGTCTGCAAAGCTATGTCGCGTGCTGCGGTATACGGAGACACTAAAAGCACCATAGTAGAACACAGATGAAGCTTCGAAGTTGATGTAATAGCCAGTAAGAAGTAGTACAATTCAAGTTTTAGTTATCGATTATTGACTCTTTAGCTGGCTTTTGTGCCTTGGACATAAGCTAGGACATTTAGATTCAGCATGAAAGGAGGAGTAGCAGCCGAGTTGCACGGGAGAATGTGAAAAGTGTTCATATGTAGTAAAAACCTGAGAAATCCGTTCGTTTTCATCATTGGTTATTGAATCGACTTAAAGCCAGATCGTCACATTGGCAGCCCTTCTCTCTGAAATGGTTGTACTTATCGACTGCAAAGCTATGTCGCGTGCTGCAGTATGCGGAGACACTAAAAGCACCATAGTAGAACACAGATGAAGCTTCTAAGTTGATGTAATAGCCAGTAAGAAGTAGTACAGTTCAAGTTTTAGGGTTCGTTTTATGACTTTTTAGCTGCCTTTGGTACCTTGGACATAAGCTAGGACCTTAAGATTCTGCATGAAGTGAGGGCTAGCAACCAGGATGCTTGGGAAATGTGAAAAGTGTTCATATGTAGTAAAAACCTGAGAAATCCGTCCGTATTCGTCATTTGTTATCGAATCGACTTAAAGCCAGATCGTCACATTGGCCGCTCTTCTCTCTGAAACGGTTGTACTTATCGTCTGCAAAGCTATGACGCGTGCTGCGGTATGCGGAGACTCTAAAAGCACCGTAGTAGAACACAGATGAAGCTTCTAAGTTGATGTAATAGCCAGTAAGAAGTAGTACAATTCAAGTTTTAGTTATCGATTATTGACTCTTTAGCTGGCTTTGGTGCCTTGGACATGAGCTAGGACCTTAAGATTCTGCATGAAAGGAGGACTAGCAGCCGCGTTGCACGGGAGACTGAGGAAAGTGATCATATATAGTAAAAACCTGAGAAATGCGTCCGTTTTCGTCATTTGTTATTGAATCGACTTAATGCCAGATCGTCACATTGGCCGCTCTTTTCTCTGAAACTGTTACATTTATCGTCTGCAAAGCTATGTCGCGTGCTGCCACATTAGGAGACACTAAAAGCACCATAGTAGAACACAGAAGAAGCTTCTAAGTTGATGTAATAGCCAGTAAGAAAAAGTACAAATCAAGTTTTAGCTATCGATTATTGATTTTTTACCCTTCTTTGGTGCCTTGGACATGAGCTAGGAACTTAAGATTTTGCATGAGTGGAGGACTAGCAGCCGAGTTGCACGGGAGAATGTGAAAAGTGTTCATATGTAGTAAAAACCTAAGAAATCCGTCCGTGTTCGTCATTTGTTATCGATTTGACTTAAAGCCAGATCGTCACATTGGCCGCTCTTCTCTCTGAAACGGTTGTACTTACCGTGTGCAAAGCTATATCGCGTGCTGCGGTATGCAGAGACCCTAAAAGCACCATAATAGAACACAGATGAAGCTTCTAAGTTGATGTAATAGAAAGTAAGAAGTAGTGCAATTCAAGTTTTAGGTATCGATTATTGACTTTTTAGCTGGCTTTGGTGCCTTTGACATGAGCTAGGACCTTAAGATTCTGCACGAAAGGAGGACTAGCAGCTGAGTTGCATGGGAGAAGGTGAAAAGTGTTCATATGTAGTAAAAACCTGATAATTTCGTCCGTTTTCGTCATTTGTTAACGAATCGACTTAAAGCCAGATCGTCACATTGGCCGCTCTTCTCTCTGAAACGGTTGTGCTTATCGTCTGCAAAGCTATGTCGCGTGCTGCGGTATGCGGAGACACTAAAAGCCCCATACTAGAACACAGATGAAGCTTCTAAGTTGATGTAATAGCCAGTAAGAAGTAGTAAAGTTCAAGTTTTAGGTATCGATTATTGATTTTTTAGCTGGCTTTGGTGCCTTGGACGTGAGCTAGGACCTTAAGATTCTGCATGAAAGGAGGACTAGCAGTCGCGTTGCAAGGGAGAATGTGAAAAGTGTTCATATGTAGTAAAATCCTGAGAAATCCGTCCGTTTTCGTCATTTGTTATCGAATCGATATTAGGCCAGATCCTCACATTGGCCGCACTTCAGTCTAAAACGGTTACATTTATCGTCTGCAAAGCTATGTCGCGTGCTGCGGTATGCGGAGACACTAAATGCACCATAGTAGAACACAGATGAAGCTTCTAAGTTGATGTAATAGCCAGTAAGAAGTAGTACAATTCAAGTTTTAGGTATCGATTATTGACTTTTTAGCTGGCTTTGGTGCCTTGGACATGAGCTAGGACCTTAAGATTTTGCAAGAAAGGAGGAGTAGCTGCCGAGTTGCACAGGAGAATGTGAAAAGTGTTCATATGTAGTAAAATCCTGAGAAATCCGTCCGTTTTCGTCACGTGTTATCGAATCGACTAAAAACTAGATCGTCACATTGGTCGCTCTTCTCTCTGAAAAGTTTGTACTTATCGTCTGCAAAGCTATGTCGCGTGCTGCGGTATGCAGGTATTGATTATTGACTTTTTAGCTGGCTTTGGTTACTTGGACATTAGCTAGGACTTTAAGATTCTGCACGAAAGGAGGACTAGCAGCCGCGTTGCACGGGAGAATGTGAAAAGTGTTCATATGTAGTAAAAACCCGAGAAATCCGTCCGTTTTCGTCTTTTGTTATCGAATCGACTTAAAGGCAGATCGTGACATTGGCCGCTCTTCTCCTGAAACGGTTGTACTTATCGTCTGCAAAGCTATGTGGCGTGCTGCGGTAGTCGGAGACACTAAAAGCACAATAGTAGAACACAGATGAAGCTTCTAAGTTGATGTAATAGCCAGTAAGAAGTAATACAATTCAAGTTTTAGTTATCGATTATTGACTTTTTAACCTTCTTTGGTGCCCTGGACATGAGGAATGACCTTAAGATTTTGCATGAAAGGAGGATTAGCAGCCGCGTTGCAAGGGAGAATGTGAAAAGTGTTCATTATTAGTAAAAACCAGAGAAATCCGTCCGTATTCGTCATTTGTTATCGAATCGACTTAAAGCCAGATCGTCACATTGGCCGCTCTTCTCTCTGAAACGGTTGTACTTATCGTCTGCAAAGCTATGACGCGTGCTGCGGTATGCGGAGACTCTAAAAGCACCGTAGTAGAACACAGATGAAGCTTCTAAGTTGATGTAGTAGCCTGTAAGAAGCAGTACAATTCATGTTTTAGTTATCGATTATTGACTCTTTAGCTGGCTTTGGTGCCTTGGACATGAGCTAGGACCTTAAGATTCTGCATGAAAGGAGGACTAGCAGCCGCGTTGCACGGGAGACTGAGGAAAGTGATCATATATGGTAAAAACCTGAGAAATGCGTCCGTTTTCGTCATTTGTTATTGAATCGACTTAATGCCAGATCGTCACATTGGCCGCTCTTTTCTCTGAAACTGTTACATTTATCGTCTGCAAAGCTATGTCGCGTGCTGCCACATTAGGAGACACTAAAAGCACCATAGTAGAACACAGAAGAAGCTTCTAAGTTGATGTAATAGCCAGTAAGAAAAAGTACAAATCAAGTTTTAGCTATCGATTATTGATTTTTTACCCTTCTTTGGTGCCTTGGACATGAGCTAGGAACTTAAGATTTTGCATGAGTGGAGGACTAGCAGCCGAGTTGCACGGGAGAATGTGAAAAGTGTTCATATGTAGTAAAAACCTGATAAATCCGTCCGTGTTCGTCATTTGTTATCGATTTGACTTAAAGCCAGATCGTCACATTGGCCGCTCTTCTCTCTGAAACGGTTGTACTTACCGTGTGCAAAGCTATATCGCGTGCTGCGGTATGCGGAGACCCTAAAAGCACCATAATAGAACACAGATGAAGCTTCTAAGTTGATGTAATAGAAAGTAAGAAGTAGTGCAATTCAAGTTTTAGGTATCGATTATTGACTTTTTAGCTGGCTTTGGTGCCTTTGACATGAGCTAGGACCTTAAGATTCTGCACGAAAGGAGGACTAGCAGCTGAGTTGCATGGGAGAAGGTGAAAAGTGTTCATATGTAGTAAAAACCTGATAATTTCGTCCGTTTTCGTCATTTGTTAACGAATCGACTTAAAGCCAGATCGTCACATTGGCCGCTCTTCTCTCTGAAACGGTTGTGCTTATCGTCTGCAAAGCTATGTCGCGTGCTGCGGTATGCGGAGACACTAAAAGCCCCATACTAGAACACAGATGAAGCTTCTAAGTTGATGTAATAGCCAGTAAGAAGTAGTAAAGTTCAAGTTTTGGGTATCGATTATTGATTTTTTAGCTGGCTTTGGTGCCTTGGACGTGAGCTAGGACCTTAAGATTCTGCATGAAAGGAGGACTAGCAGTCGCGTTGCAAGGGAGAATGTGAAAAGTGTTCATATGTAGTAAAAACCTGAGAAATCCGTCCGTTTTCGTCATTTGTTATCGAATCGATATTAGGCCAGATCCTCACATTGGCCGCACTTCAGTCTAAAACGGTTACATTTATCGTCTGCAAAGCTATGTCGCGTGCTGCGGTATGCGGAGACACTAAAAGCACCATAGTAGAACACAGATGAAGCTTCTAAGTTGATGTAATAGCCAGTAAGAAGTAGTACAATTCAAGTTTTAGGTATCGATTATTGACTTTTTAGCTGGCTTTGGTGCCTTGGACATGAGCTAGGACCTTAAGATTTTGCAAGAAAGGAGGAGTAGCTGCCGAGTTGCACAGGAGAATGTGAAAAGTGTTCATATGTAGTAAAATCCTGAGAAATCCGTCCGTTTTCGTCACGTGTTATCGAATCGACTAAAAACTAGATTGTCACATTGGCCGCTCTTCTCTCTGAAAAGTTTGTACTTATCGTCTGCAAAGCTATGTCGCGTGCTGCGGTATGCAGGTATTGATTATTGACTTTTTAGCTGGCTTTGGTTACTTGGACATTAGCTAGGACTTTAAGATTCTGCACGAAAGGAGGACTAGCAGCCGCGTTGCACGGGAGAATGTGAAAAGTGTTCATATGTAGTAAAAACCCGAGAAATCCGTCCGTTTTCGTCTTTTGTTATCGAATCGACTTAAAGGCAGATCGTGACATTGGCCGCTCTTCTCCTGAAACGGTTGTACTTATCGTCTGCAAAGCTATGTGGCGTGCTGCGGTAGTCGGAGACACTAAAAGCACAATAGTAGAACACAGATGAAGCTTCTAAGTTGATGTAATAGCCAGTAAGAAGTAATACAATTCAAGTTTTAGTTATCGATTATTGACTTTTTAACCTTCTTTGGTGCCCTGGACATGAGGAATGACCTTAAGATTTTGCATGAAAGGAGGATTAGCAGCCGCGTTGCAAGGGAGAATGTGAAAACTGTTCATTATTAGTAAAATCCTGAGAATTCCGTCCGTTTTCGTCATTTGTTATCGAATCGACTTAAAGCCAGATCGTCACATTGGCCGCTCTTCTCTCTGAAACGGTTGTACTTATCGTCTGCAAAGCTATGTCGCGTGCTGCGGTATACGGAGACACTAAAAGCACCATAGTAGAACACAGATGAAGCTTCTAAGTTGATGTAATAGCCAGTAAGAAGAAGTACAATTCAAGTTTTAGTTATGAATTATTGACTTTTTCTTTGGTGCCTTGGCGATGAACTAGGACCATACGACTTTGCATGAAGGGAGGACTAGTAGCCGCGTTGCACGGGAGACTGTGGAAAGTGATCATATATAGTAAAAACCTGAGAAATGCGTCCGTTTTCGTCATTTGTTATTGAATCGACTTAATGCCGGATCGTCACATTGGCCGCTCTTTTCTCTGAAACTGTTACATTTATCGTCTGCAAAGCTATGTCGCGTGCTGCCACATTAGGAGACACAAAAAGCACCATAGTAGAACACAGAAGAAGCTTCTAAGTTGATGTAATAGCCAGTAAGAAAAAGTACAAATCAAGATTTAGCTATCGATTATTGATTTTTTACCCTTCTTTGGTGCCTTGGACATGAGCTAGGAACTTAAGATTTTGCATGAGTGGAGGAGTAGCAGCCGAGTTGCACGGGAGAATGTGAAAAGTGTTCATATGTAGTAAAAACCTGATAAATCCGTCCGTGTTCGTCATTTGTTATCGAATTGACTTAAAGCCAGATCGTCACATTGGCCGCTCTTCTCTCTGAAACGGTTGTGCTTATCGTCTGCAAAGCTATGTCGCGTGCTGCGGTATGCGGAGACACTAAAAGCCCCATAGTAGAACACAGATGAAGATTCTACGTTGACCTAATAGCAAGTAAGAAGTAGTACAGTTCAAGTTTTAGGTATCGATTATTGACTTTTTAGCTGGCTTTGGTGCCTTGGACATGATCTAGGACCTTAAGATTCTGCATGAAAGGAGGACTAGCAGCCAAGTTGCACGGGAGAATGTGAAAAGTGTTCATATGTAGTAAAAACCTGAGAAATCCGTTCGTTTTCATCATTTGTTATCGAATCGACTTAAAGCCACATCGTCACATTGGCCGCTCTTCTTTCTGAAACGGTTGTACATATCGTCTGTAAAGCTATGTCGCGTGCTGCGGTATGCGGAGATACTAAAAGCACCATAGTAGAACACAGATGATGCTTCTAAGTTGATGTAATAGCCAGTAAGAAGTAGTACAATTCAAGTTTTAGGTACCGATTATTGACTTTTTAGCTGGCTTTGGTGCCTTGGACATGAGCAAGGACCTTAAGATTTTGCAAGAAAGGAGGAGTAGCTAAAGCACCATAGTAGAACATAGATGAAGCTTCTTAGTCGATGAAATAGCCAATAAGAAGTAGTACAATTCAAGTTTTAGGGAACGATTATTGAGTGTTTAGCCGGCTTTGGTGCCTTGGCGATGAACTAGGACCATTCGACTTTGCATGAAGGGAGGACTAGCAGCCGCGTTGCACGGGAGACTGTGGAAAGTGTTCATATATAGTAAAAACCTGAGAAATCCGTCCGTGTTCGTCATTTGTTATCGAATTGACTTAAAGGCAGATCGTCACATTGGCAGCTCTTCTCTCTGAAACGGTTGTACTTATCGTGTGCAAAGCTATGTCGCGTGCTGCGGTATGCGGAGACCCTAAAAGCACCATAATAGAACACAGATGAAGCTTCTAAGGTGATGTAATAGCCAGTAAGAAGTAGTGCAATTCAAGTTTTAGGTATCGATTATTGACTTTTTAGCTGGCTTTGGTGCCTTTGACATGAGCTAGGACATTAAGATTCTGCACGTAAGGAGGACTAGCAGCTGAGTTGCATGGGAGAATGTGAAAAGTGTTCATATGTAGTAAAAACCTGAGAATTCCGTCCGTTTTCGTCATTTGTTAACGAATCGATTTAAAGCCAGATCGTCACATTGGCCGCTCTTCTCTCTGAAACGGTTGTAATTATCGTCTGCAAAGCTATGTCGCGTGATGCGGTATGCGGAGACACTAAAAGCACCATAGTAGAACACAGATGAAGCTTCTAAGTTGATGTAATAGCCAGTAAGAAGTAGTACAGTTCAAGTTTTAGGTATCGATTATTGACTTTTTACCTTAAATGAAACAATAAGTTTACTGTTACCAGTCACTGTTTATTTGTTTTCACGACGCAGGATCTTGTCTTCTAAGTTACTTATCGTTTCCAAGGTTTAAACCGCCATCATCAGGTGGATATACATCAGTTAATATGGCATTTGTGTGTTTGTGTTGTGTTACGATTTCTTTGGAGGAAGTTGTGACACTGTCTAGTGGAGAAAACAAAACAGTGTTTCAGAACTTGGTCTGTTTTGACAAAAATTGAACTTGTATCTAGCAGTAAATATACATTAAGTAAGATAAAGTACCTCCAGTGGTCACAGGATACTTTCACAGTCGTAACACATCACATGAACACTATCATATTGTATAAACGAATATGGCGTCGTAATCTATTAGGTGCATGGTTCGTACTGCAAAAGAGAAAACGTTCTCACAAAGTCCAGAGAATATGCGTCCTAACAACTTCTTACCCTTCTTTGGTGCCTTGGACATGAGCTAGGAACTTAATTTTTTGCATGAAAGGACGACTAGCAGCCGCGTTGAACTTGAGAATGTGAAAAGTATTCATATGTAGTAAAAACCTGAGAAATCCGTCCGTTTTCTTCATTTGTTATCGAATCGACTTAAAGCCAGGTCGTCACATTTTCCGCTCTTCACTCTGAATCGGTTGTACTTATCGTCTGCAAAGCTATGTCGCTTGCTGCGGTATGCGGAGACACTAAAAGCACCATACTAGAACACAGATGAAGTTTCTAAGAACGTGTAATAGCCAGTATGAAGTAGTACAAGTTTTAGGTATCGATTATTGATTTTTTACCCTTCTTTGGTGCCTTGGACATGAGCATGGAACTTAAGATTTTGCATGAGAGGAGGACTAGCAGCCACGTTGCAGGGGAGAATGTGAAAAGTGTTCATATGTAGTAAAAACCTGAGAAATCCGTTCGTTTCCGTCATTTGTTATCGAATTGACTTAAAGCCAGATCGTCACATTGGCCGCTCTTCACTCTGAAACGGTTGTACTTATCGTCTGCAAAGCTATGTCGCGTGCTGCGGTATGCGGAGACACTAAAAGCCCCATAGTAGAACACAGATGAAGCTTCTACGTTGATCTAATAGCAAGTAAGAAGTAGTACAGTTCAAGTTTTAGGTATCGATTATTGACTTTTTAGCTGGCTTTGGTGCCTTGGACATGAGCAAGGACCTTAAGATTTTGCAAGAAAGGAGGAGTAGCTGCCGAGTTGCACAGGAGAATGTGAAAAGTGTTCATATGTAGTAAAAACCTGAGAAATCCGTCCGTTTTCGTCACGTGTTATCGAATCGACTAAAAACCAGATCGTCACATTGGCCGCTCTTCTCTCTGAAAAGTTTGTACTTATCGTCTGCAAAGCTATGTCGCGTGCTTCGGTATGCTGGTATTGATTATTGACTTTTTAGCTGGCTTTGGTTACTTGGACATTAGCTAGGACTTTAAGATTCTGCACGAAAGGAGGACTAGCAGCCGCGTTGCACGGGAGAATGTGAAAAGTGTTCATATGTAGTAAAAACCTGAGAAATCCGTCCGTTTTCGTCTTTTGTTATCGAATCGACTTAAAGGCAGATCGTGATATTGGCCGCTCTTCTCCTGAAACGGTTGTACTTATCGTCTGCAAAGCTATGTCGCGTGCTGCGGTATGCGGAGACACTAAAAGCACCATAGTAGAACACAGATGAAGCTTCTAAGTTGATGTAATAGCCAGTAAGAAGTAATACAATTCAAGTTTTAGTTATCGATTATTGACTTTTTAACCTTCTTTGGTGCCCTGGACATGAGGTAGGACCTTAAGATTTTGCATGAAAGAAGGATTAGCAGCCGCGTTGCACGGGAGAATGTTAAAAGTGTTCATATGTAGTAAAAACCTGAGAAATCCGTCCGTTTTCGTCATTTGTTATCGAATCGACTTGAAGCCAGATCCTCACATTGGCCGCACTTCAGTCTGAAACGGTTACATTTATCGTCTGCAAAGCTATGTCGCGTGCTGCGGTATGCAGAGAGACTAAAAGCACCATAGTAGAACACAGATGAAGCTTCTAAGTTGATGTAATAGCCAGTAAGAAGTAGTACAGTTCAAGTTTTAGGTATCGATTATTGATTTTTTACCCTTCTTTGGTGCCTTGGACATGAGCATGGAACTTATGATTTTGCATGAGAGGAGGACTAGCAGCCGAGTTGCACGGGAGAATGTGAAAAATGTTCATATGTAGTAAAAACCTGAGAAATCCGTCCGTATTCGTCATTTGTTATCGAATCGACTTAAAGCCAGATCGTCACATTGGCCGCTCGAACCTCTGAAACGGTTGTACTTATCGTCTGCAAAGCTATGTCGCGTGCTGCGGTATGCGGAGACACTAAAAGCACCATACTAGAACACAGATGAAGCTTCTAAGTTGATGTAATAGCCAGTAAGAAGTAGTACAATTCAAGTTTTATTTATCGATTATAGACTTTTTACCCTTCTTTGTTGCCTTCGACATGAGCTAGGAAATTAAGGTTTTGCATGAAAGGAGGATTAGCAGCCGCGTTGCACGGGAGAATGTGAAAAGTGTTCATATGTAGTAAAAACCTGAGAAATCCGTCCGTTTTCGTCATTTGTTATCGAATCGACTTGAAGCCAGATCGTCACATTGGCCGCACTTCAGTCTGAAACGGTTACATTTATCGTCTGCAAAGCTATGTCGCATGCTGCGGTATGCGGAGACACTAAAAGCACCATAGTAGAACATAGATGAAGCTTCTAAGTTGATGTAATAGCCAGTAAGAAGAAGTACAATTCAAGTTTTAGTTATGGATTATTTACTTTTTTACCATTCTTTGGTGCCTTGGACATGATCTAGGAACTTAAGATTTTGCATGAAAGGTCGACTAGCAGCCGCGTTGCCCGGGAGAAAGTGAAAAGTGTTCATATGAAGTAAAAACCTGAGAAAACCGCCCGTCTTCGTCATTTGTTATCGAATCGACTTAAAGCCTGATCGTCACATTGGCCGCACTTCAGTCTGAAACGGTTACATTTATCGTCTGCAAAGCTATGTCGCGTGCTGCGGTATGCGGAGACACTAAAAGCACCATAGTAGAACACAGATGAAGCTTCTAAGAAGGTGTAATAGCCAGTAAGAAGTAGTACGATTGAAGTTTCAGGTATCGGTTATTGACTTTTTACCCTTCTTTGGTGCCTTGGACATGAGCTAGGAACTTAATTTTTTGCATGAAAGGAGGACTAGCAGCCGATTTGCACGGGAGAATGTGAAAACTGTTCATATGTAGTAAAAACCTGAGAAATCCGTCCGTTTTCGTCATTTGTTATCGAATCGACTTACAGCCAGATTGTCCCATTGGCAGCTCTTCTGTCTGAAACGGTTACATTTATCGTCTGCAAAGCTATGTCGCGTGCTGCGGTAAGAGGAGACACTAAAAGCACTATAGTAGAACACAGATGAAGCTTCTAAGTTGATGTAATAGCTAGTAAGAAGTAGTACAATTCCAGTTTCAGTTGTCGATTATTGACTTTTTACCCTTCCTTGGTGCCTTGGACATGCGCTAGGAACTAAAGATTTGGCATGAAAGGAGGACTAGCAGCCGCGTTGCCCGGGAGAATGGGAAAAGTGTTCATATGTAGTAAATACCTGAGAAATCCGTCCGTTTTCGTCATTTGTTATCGAATCGACTTAAAGCCAGATCGTCACATTGTCCACTCTTCTCTCTGAAACGGTTGTACTTATCGTCTGCAAAGCTATGTCGCGTGCTGCGGTATGCGGAGACACTAAAAGCACCATAGTAGAACACAGATGAAGCTTCTAAGAAGGTGTAATAGCCAGTAAGAAGTAGTACAATTCTAGTTTTAAGTTTCGATTATTGACTTTTTACCCTTCTTTGGTGCCTTGGACATAAGCTAGGAACTTAAGATTTTGCATGAAAGGAGGACTAGCAGCCGCGTTCCACGGGAGAATGTGAAAAGTGTTCATATGGACTAAAAACCTGAGAAATCCGACCGTTTTCGTCATTTTTTATCGAATAGACTTAAAGCCATATCGTCACATTCGCCGCTCTTCTCTCTGAAGCGGTTGTACTTATCGTCTGCAAAGCTATGTCGCGTGCTGCGGTATGCGAGACACTGAAAGAACCATAGTAGAACACAGATGAAGCTTCTAAATTGATGTAATAGCCAGTAAGAAGTAGTACAATTCAAGTTTTAGTTATGGATTATTGACTTTTTACCCTTCCTTGGTGCCTTGGACATGCGCTAGGAACTAAAGATTTGGCATGAAAGGAGGACTAGCAGCCGCGTTGCCCGGGAGAATGGGAAAAGTGTTCATATGTAGTAAATACCTGAGAAATCCGTCCATGTTCGTCATTTGTTATCGCATCGACTTAAAGCCAGATCGTCACATTGGCCGCTCTTCTCTCTAAAACGGTTGTACTTATCGTCTGCAATGCTATGTCGCTTACTGCGGTATGCGGAGACATTAAAAACACTATAGTAGAACACAGATGAAGCTTCTAAGTTGATGTAATAGCCAGTAAGAAGTAGTACAATTCAAGTTTTATTTATCGATTATTGACTTTTATATCTGGCTTTGATGCCTTGGACATGAGCTAGGACCTTAACGTTTTGCATGAAAGGAGGACTAGCAGCCGAGTTGCACGGGAGAATGTGAAAAGTGTTCATATGTAGTAAAAATCTGAGAAATCCGTCCGTGTTCGTCATTTGTTATCGAATCGACTTAAAGCCAGATCATCACATTGGCCGCTCGCCTCTCTGAAACGGTTGTACTTATCGTCTGCAAAGCTGTGTCGCGTGCTGCGGTATGCGGAGACACTAAAAGCACCATAGTAGAACACAGATGAAACTTCTAAGTTGATGTAGTAGCCAGTAAGAAGTAGTACAATTTCAAGTTTTAGGTATCGATTGTTGACTTTTTACCCTTCTTTGTTGCCTTTGACATGAGCTAGGAATTTATGATTTTGCATGATAGGACTATCAGCCGCGTTCCACGGGAGAATGTGAGAAGTGTTCATATGTAGTAAAAACCTGAGAAATCCGTCCATGTTCGTCATTTGTTATCGCATCGACTTAAAGCCAGATCGTCACATTGGCCGCTCTTCCTTCTGAAACGGTTGTACTTATCGTCTGCAAAGCTATGTCGCGTGCTGCGGTATGCGGAAACACTAAAAGCACCATAGTGGAACACAGATGAAGGTTCTAAGTTGATATAATAGCCAGTAAGTAGTATTACAACTCAAGTTTTAGTTATGGATTAATGACTTTTTACCCTTCTTTGGTGCCTTGGACATGAGCTAGGAACTTAAGATTTTGCATGAAAGGAGGACTAGCAGCCGCGTTGCCCGAGAGAATATGAAAAGTGTTCATATGTAGTAA
This sequence comes from Schistocerca gregaria, assembly GCF_023897955.1. Classification (NCBI taxonomy): domain Eukaryota; kingdom Metazoa; phylum Arthropoda; class Insecta; order Orthoptera; family Acrididae; genus Schistocerca; species Schistocerca gregaria. Next base: position 8,734,250 of record NW_026061736.1, on the reverse strand, counting down.
AAACCTGAGAAATCCGTCCGTTTTCGTCATTTGCTATGGAATCGACTTAAAGCCAGATCGTCACATTGGCCGCTCTTCTCTCTGAAACGGCTGTACTTATCGTCTGCAAAGCTATGTCGCGTGCTGCGGTATGCGGAGACACTAAAAGCACCATAGTAGAACACAGATGAAGCTTCTACGTTGATGTAATAGCCAGTAAGAAGTAGTACAACTCAAGTTTTAGTTATGGATTATTGACTTTTTACCATTCTTTGGTGCCTTGGACATGTGTTAGGAACTTAAGATTTTGCATGAAAAGAGGACTAGCAGCCGCGTTGCCCGAGAGAATATGAAAAGTGTTCATATGTAGTAAAAACCTGAGAAATCCGTCCGTTTTCGTCGTTTGCTATCGAATCGACTTAAAGCCAGATTGACACATTGGCCGCTCTTCTCTCTGAAACGGTTGTACTTATCGTCTGCAATGCTATATCGCGTGCTGCTTTATGCGGAGACACTAAAAGCACCATAGTAGAACACAGGTGAAGCTTCTAAGTTGATCTAATAGCCAGTAAGTAGTAGTACAACTCAAGTTTTAGTTATGGATTAATGACTTTTTACCCTTCTTTGGTGCCTTGGACATGAGCTAGGAACTTAAGATTTTGCATGAAAGGAGGACTAGCAGCCGCGTTGCCCGAGAGAATATGAAAAGTGTTCATATGTAGAAAAAACCTGAGAAATCCGTCCGTTTTCGTCATTTGCTATGGAATCGACTTAAAGCCAGATCGTCACTTTGGCCGCTCTTCTCTCTGAAACGGTTGTACTTATCGTCTGCAAAGCTATGTCGCGTGTTGCGGTATGCGGAGACACTAAAAGCACCATAGTAGAACACAGATGAAACTTCTAAGTTGATGTAATAGCCAGTAAGAAGTAGTACAACTCAAGTTTTAGTTATGGATTATTGACTTTTTACCATTCTTTGGTGCCTTGGACATGAGCTAGAACCTTAACATTTTGCATGAAAGGAGGAATAGCAGCCGCGTTGCACGGGAGAATGTTAAAAGTGTTCATATGTAGTAAAAACCTGAGAAATCCGCCCGTTTTCGTCATTTTTTATCGAATCGACTTAAAGGCAGATTGTCACATTGGGCGCTCTTCTGTCTGAAACGGTTACATTTATCCTCTACAAAGCCATGTCGCATTTTGCGGTATGCGGAGACACTAGAAGCACCATAGTAGAACAAAGATGAAGCTTCTAAGTTGATGTAATAGCCAGTAAGAAGTAGTTCAATTCAAGTTTTAGGTATCTATTATTGAATTTTTACCCTTCTTTGTTGCCTTCGACATGAGCTAGGAACTTAAGATTTTGCATGAAAGGAGGACTAGCGTCCGCGTTGCACGGGAGAATGTGAAAACTGTTCATATGTAGTAAAAACCTAAAAATCCGTCCGTTTTCGTCATTTGTTATCCAATCGACTTAAAGCCAGATCGTCACATTGGCCGCTCTTCTCTCTGAAACGGTTGTACTTATCGTCTGCAAAGCTATGTCGCGTGTTGCGGTATGCGGAGACACTAAAAGCCCCATAGTAGAACACAGATTAAGCTTCTAAGTTGATGTAATAGCCAATAAGAAGTAGTACAGTTCAAGTTTTAATTATCGATTATTGACTTTTTAGCTGGCTTTGGTGCCATGGACATGAGCTAGAACCTTAACATTTAGCATGAAAGGAGGAATAGCAGCCGCGTTGCACGGGAGAATGTTAAAAGTGTTCATATGTAGTAAAAACCTGAGAAATCCGCCGGTTTTCGTCATTTGTTATCGAATCGACTTAAAGCCAGATCGTCACATTGGCCGCTCTTCTCTCTGAAACGGCTGTACTTATCGTCTGCAAAGCTACGTCGCGTGCTGCGGTATGCGGAGACACTAAAAACACCATAGTAGAACACAGATGAAGCTTCTAAGTTGATGTAATAGCCAGTAAGAAGTAGTACAGTTCAAGTTGAAGTTATCGATTATTGACTTTTTAGCTGGCTTTGGTGCCTTGGACATGAGCTAGGACCTTAACATTTTGCATGAAAGGAGGACTAGCAGCAGCGTGGCACGGGAGAATGTGAAAACTGTTCATATGTAGTAAAACCTGAGAAATCCGTCCGTGTTCGTCATTTGTTATCGAATCGACTTAAAGCCAGATCGTCACATTGGCCGCTCTTCTCTCTGAAAGGGTTGTACATATCGTCTGCAAAACTATGTCGCGTGTTGCGGTACGCGGAGACACTAAAAGCCCCATAGTAGAACACAGATTAAGCTTCTAAGTTGATGTAATAGCCAGTAAGAAGTAGTACAATTCAAGTTTTAGTTATCGATTATTGACTTTTTAGCTGCCCCATAGTAGACCACAGATGAAGCTTCTAAGTTGATGTAATAGCCAGTAAGAAGTAGTACAATTCAAGTTTTAGTTATCGATTACAGACTTTTTAGCTGGGTTTGGTGCTTTGGAAATGATCTAGGACCTTAAAGTTTTGCATGAAAGGAGGACTAGGAGCCGCGTTGCATGGGAGGATGTTAAAAGTGTTTATATGTAGTAAAAACCTGAGAAATCTGTCCGTTTTCGTCATTTGTTATCGAATCGACTTAAAGCCAGATCGTCACATTGGCCGCTCTTCTGTCTGAAACGGTTGTACTTATCGTCTGCAAAGCTATGTCGCGTGTTGCGATATGCGGAGACACTAAAAGCACCATAGTAGAACACAGATGAAGCTTCTAAGTTGATGTAATAGCCAGTAAGTAGTAGTACAATTCAAGTTTTAGTTATCGATTATTGACTTTTTAGCTGACTTTGGTGCCTGGGACATGAGCTAGGATCCTAACATTTTGCATGAAAAGAGGAACAGCAGCCGCGTTGCACGGGAGAATGTTAAAAGTGTTCATATGTAGTAAAAACCTGAGAAATCCGCCCGTTTTCGTCATTTGTTATCGAATCGACTTAAAGGCAGAATGTCAAATTGGGCGCTCTTCTGTGTGAAACGGTTACATTTATTCTTCTGCAAAGCCATGTCGCATGCTGCGGTATGCGGAGACACTAGAAGCACCATAGTAGAACAAAGTTGAAGCTTCTAAGTTGATGTAATAGCCAGTAAGAAGTAGTTCAATTCAAGTTTTAGGTATTTATTATTGAAATTTTACCCTTCTTTGTTGCCTTCGACATGAGCTAGGATTGGTTGGTTGGGTGTGGGATTGAAGGGACCAGACTGCTAAGGTCATCGGTCCCTTGTTCCACGATAAAATCACACGAAATAAAAACTGTCAGTCGTTAAAAACGGAGAACTGAGACAAGGGACGACACAATACAAGAAAGGCAGACAAAGACCAGACAAACGGAACTAAAATCGCACCGAGTGTGAAGGTGGTTGGCCGACCATGAAAATATGGAAAAGCCAACCACCAAATGACATTAAAACCCACAGTTAAAACCGCAGGCCAAAGGCCCAAGTCAATACAGGAAATAAAAGGACAAACACTCAAATCATACGCTAAAAACCCCCTGCCCGAATAAAACTCAACACGAGGTCCGCCATAGCAACGTCATCACATAAAAGGGCAGGGAGGGTATCAGGCCATGAGCAAGGAACTTAAGATTTTGCATGAAAGGAGGACTAGCGGCCGCGTTGCACGGGAGAATGTGAAAAGTGTTCATATGTAGTAAAATCCTGAGAAATCCGCCCGTGTTCGTCATTTGTTATCGAATCGCCTTAAAGCCAGATCGTCACATTAGCCGCTCTTCTCTCTGAAACGGTTGTACTTATCGTCTGCAAAGCTATGTTGCGTGTTGTGGTATGCGGAGACACTAAAAGCCCCATAGTAGAACACAGATGAAGCTTATAAGTTGATGTAATAGCCAGTAAGAAGTAGTACAATTCAAGTTTTAGTTATCGATTATTGACTTTTTAGCTGCCCCATAGTAGACCACAGATGAAACTTCTAAGTTGATGTAATAGCCAGTAAGAAGTAGTACAATTCTAGTTTTAGTTATCGATTATTGACTTTTTAACTGGCTTTGGTGCCTTGGACATGAGCTAGGTCCTTAACATTTTGCATTATAGGAGGAATAGCAGCCGCGTTGCACGGGAGAATGTTAAAAGTGTGCATATGTAGTAAAAACTTGAGAAATCCGCCCGTTTTCGTCATTTGTTATCGAACCGAATTCAAGCCAGATCGTCACATTTACCGCTCTTCTCTCTGAAACGGCTGTACTTATCGTATGCAAACCTATGTCGCGTGCTGCGGTATGCGGAGACACTAAAAACACCATACTAGATCACAGATGAAGTTTCTAAATAGATGTAATAGCCAGTAAGTAGTAGTACAATTCAAGTTTTAGTTATGGATTATTTACCTTTTACCCTTCTTTGGTGCTTGGACATGAGTTAGGAACTTAAGATTCTGCATGAAAAGAGGACTAGCAGCCGCGTTGCCAGAGAGAATTTGAAGAGTGTTCATATGTAGTAAAAACCTGACAAACCCGTCCGTTTTCGTCGTTTGCTATCGAATCGACTTAAGCCAGATCGTCACATTGGCCGCTTGTCTCTCTGAAACGGTTGTACTTATCGTCTGCAATGCTATGTCGTGTGCTGCGGTATGCGGAGACACTAAAAGCACCATAGTAGAACACAGATGAAGCTTCTAAGTTGATGTAATAGCCAGTAAGAAGTAGTACAATTCAAGTTTAAGTTATCGATTATTGACTTTTTAGCTGACTTTGGTGCCGTGGACATGAGCTGGGACCTTAACAGTTTGCATGAAAAGAGGAACAGCAGCCGCGTTGCACGGGAGAATGTGAAAACTGTTCATATGTAGTTAAAACCTGAGAAATCCGTCCGTGTTCGTCATTTGTTATCGAATCGACTTAAAGCCAGATCGTCACATTGGCCGCCTTTCTCTCTGAAACGGTTGTACTTATCGTCTGCAAAGCTATGTCGCGTGCTGCGGTATGCGGAGACACTAAAAACGCCATAGTAGAACACAGATGAAGCTTCTAAATTGATGTAGTAGCCAGTAAGTAGTAGTACAATTCAAGTTTTAGTTATGGATTATTGACTTTTGAACCTTCTTTGGTGCTTGGACATGAGCTAGGAACTTAAGATTTTGCATGAAAGGAGGACTAGCAGCCGCGTTGCACGTGAGAATGTGAAAACTGTTCATATGTAGTAAAAACCTGAGAAATCCGTCCGTGTTCGTCATTTGTTATCGAATCGACTTAAAGCCAGATCGTCACATTGGCCGCTCTTCTCTCTGAAACGGTTGTACTTATAGTCTGCAAAGCTATGTCGCGTGTTGCGGTATGCGGAGACACTAAAAGCACCATAGTAGAACACAGATGAAGCTTCTAAGTTGATGTAATAGCCAGTAAGAAGTAGTACAATTCAAGTTTTATTTATGGATTATTGACTTTTTACAGTTCTTTGGTGCCTTGGACATGAGATAAGAACTTAAGATTTTGCATGAAAGGAGGACTAGCAGCCGCGTTGCCCGAGGGAATGTGAAAAGTGTTCATATGTAGTAAAAACCTGAGAAATCCGTCCGTTTTCTTCATTTGTTATCGAATCGACTTAAAGCCAGATTGTCACATTGGCCGCTCTTCTGTCTGAAACGGCTACATTTATCGTCTACAAAGCTATGTCGCGTGCTGCGGTATGCGGAGACACTAAAAGCACCATAGTAGAACACAGATGAAGCTTCTAAGTTGATGTAATAGCCAGTAAGAAGTAGTACAATTCAAGTTTTAGTTATCGATTATTGACTTTTTAGCTGACTTTGGTGCCTTGGACATGAGCTAGGACCTTAACATTTTGCATGAAAAGAGGAACAGCAGCCGCGTTGCACGGGAGAATGTTAAAAGTGTTTATATGTAGTAAAAACCTGAGAAATCCGCCCGTTTTCGTCATTTGTTATCGAATCGACTTAAAGGCAGATTGTCAAATTGGGCGCTCTTCTGTGTGAAACGGTTACATTTATTCTCTGCAAAGCCATGTCGCATGCTGCGGTATGCGGAGACACTAGAAGCACCATAGTAGAACAAAGATGAAGCTTCTAAGTTGATGTAATAGCCAGTAAGAAGTAGTTCAATTCAAGTTTTAGGTATCTATTATTGAATTTTTACCCTTCTTTGTTGCCTTCGACATGAGCTAGGATTGGTTGGTTGGGTGTGGGATTGAAGGGACCAGACTGCTAAGGTCATCGGTCCCTTGTTCCACGATAAAATCACACGAAATAAAAACTGTCAGTCGTTAAAAACGGAGAACTGAGACAAGGGACGACACAATACAAGAAAGGCAGATAAAGACCAGACAAACGGAACTAAAATCGCACCGAGTGTGAAGGTGGTTGGCCGACCATGAAAATAAGGAAAAGCCAACCACCAAATGACATTAAAACCCACAGTTAAAACCACAGGCCAAAGGCCCAAGTCAATACAGGAAATAAAAGGACAAACACTCAAATCATACGATAAAAACCCCCTGCCCGAATAAAACTCAACACGAGGTCCGCCATAGCAACGTCATCACATAAAAGGGCAGGGAGGGTATCAGGCCATGAGCAAGGAACTTAAGATTTTGCAAGAAAGGAGGACTAGCGGCCGCGTTGCACGGGAGAATGTGAAAAGTGTTCATATGTAGTAAAAACCTGAGAAATCCGTCCGTGTTCGTCATTTGTTATCGAATCGCCTTAAAGCCAGATCGTCACATTGGCCGCTCTTCTCTCTGAAAGGGTTGTACATATCGTCTGCAAAACTATGTCGCGTGTTGCGGTATGCGGAGACACTAAAAGCCCCATAGTAGAACACAGATGAAGCTTCTAAATTGATGTAATAGCCAGTAAGAAGTAGTACAATTCAAGTTTTAGTTATCGATTATTGACCTTTTAGCTGCCCCATAGTAGACCACAGATGAAGCTTCTAAGTTGATGTAATAGCCAGTAAGAAGTAGTACAATTCAAGTTTTAGTTATCGATTATTGACTTTTTAGCTGGCTTTGGTGCCTTGGACATGAGCTAGGACCTTAACATTTTGCATGAAAGGAGGAATAGCAGCCGCGTTGCACGGGAGAATGTTAAAAGTGTTCATATGTAGTAAAAACCTGAGAAATCCGCCCGTTTTCGTCATTTGTTATCGAATCGACTTAAAGGCAGAATGTCAAATTGGGCGCTCTTCTGTGTGAAACTGTTACATTTATTCTCTGCAAAGCCATGTCGCATGCTGCGGTATGCGGAGACACTAGAAGCACCATAGTAGAACAAAGATGAAGCTTCTAAGTTGATGTAATAGCCAGTAAGAAGTAGTTCAATTCAAGTTTTAGGTATCTATTATTGAATTTTTACCCTTCTTTGTTGCCTTCGACATGAGCTAGGATTGGTTGGTTGGGTGTGGGATTGAAGGGACCAGACTGCTAAGGTCATCGGTCCCTTGTTCCACGATAAAATCACACGAAATAAAAACTGTCAGTCGTTAAAAACGGAGAACTGAGACAAGGGACGACACAATACAAGAAAGGCAGATAAAGACCAGACAAACGGAACTAAAATCGCACCGAGTGTGAAGGTGGTTGGCCGACCATGAAAATAAGGAAAAGCCAACCACCAAATGACATTAAAACCCACAGTTAAAACCACAGGCCAAAGGCCCAAGTCAATACAGGAAATAAAAGGACAAACACTCAAATCATACGATAAAAACCCCCTGCCCGAATAAAACTCAACACGAGGTCCGCCATAGCAACGTCATCACATAAAAGGGCAGGGAGGGTATCAGGCCATGAGCAAGGAACTTAAGATTTTGCAAGAAAGGAGGACTAGCGGCCGCGTTGCACGGGAGAATGTGAAAAGTGTTCATATGTAGTAAAAACCTGAGAAATCCGTCCGTGTTCGTCATTTGTTATCGAATCGCCTTAAAGCCAGATCGTCACATTGGCCGCTCTTCTCTCTGAAAGGGTTGTACATATCGTCTGCAAAACTATGTCGCGTGTTGCGGTATGCGGAGACACTAAAAGCCCCATAGTAGAACACAGATGAAGCTTCTAAATTGATGTAATAGCCAGTAAGAAGTAGTACAATTCAAGTTTTAGTTATCGATTATTGACCTTTTAGCTGCCCCATAGTAGACCACAGATGAAGCTTCTAAGTTGATGTAATAGCCAGTAAGAAGTAGTACAATTCAAGTTTTAGTTATCGATTATTGACTTTTTAGCTGGCTTTGGTGCCTTGGACATGAGCTAGGACCTTAACATTTTGCATGAAAGGAGGAATAGCAGCCGCGTTGCACGGGAGAATGTTAAAAGTGTTCATATGTAGTAAAAACCTGAGAAATCCGCCCGTTTTCGTCATTTGTTATCGAATCGACTTAAAGGCAGAATGTCAAATTGGGCGCTCTTCTGTGTGAAACTGTTACATTTATTCTCTGCAAAGCCATGTCGCATGCTGCGGTATGCGGAGACACTAGAAGCACCATAGTAGAACAAAGATGAAGCTTCTAAGTTGATGTAATAGCCAGTAAGAAGTAGTTCAATTCAAGTTTTAGGTATCTATTATTGAATTTTTACCCTTCTTTGTTGCCTTCGACATGAGCTAGGATTGGTTGGTTGGGTGTGGGATTGAAGGGACCAGACTGCTAAGGTCATCGGTGCCTTGTTCCACGATAAAATCACACGAAATAAAAACTGTCAGTCGTTAAAAACGGAGAACTGAGACAAGGGACGACACAATACAAGAAAGGCAGATAAAGACCAGACAAACGGAACTAAAATCGCACCGAGTGTGAAGGTGGTTGGCCGACCATGAAAATAAGGAAAAGCCAACCACCAAATGACATTAAAACCCACAGTTAAAACCACAGGCCAAAGGCCCAAGTCAATACAGGAAATAAAAGGACAAACACTCAAATCATACGATAAAAACCCCCTGCCCGAATAAAACTCAACACGAGGTCCGCCATAGCAACGTCATCACATAAAAGGGCAGGGAGGGTATCAGGCCATGAGCAAGGAACTTAAGATTTTGCAAGAAAGGAGGACTAGCGGCCGCGTTGCACGGGAGAATGTGAAAAGTGTTCATATGTAGTAAAAACTTGAGAAATCCGTCCGTGTTCGTCATTTGTTATCGAATCGCCTTAAAGCCAGATCGTCACATTGTCCGCTCTTCTCTCTGAAAGGGTTGTACATATCGTCTGCAAAACTATGTCGCGTGTTGCGGTATGCGGAGACACTAAAAGCCCCATAGTAGAACACAGATGAAGCTTCTAAATTGATGTAATAGCCAGTAAGAAGTAGTACAATTCAAGTTTTAGTTATCGATTATTGACCTTTTAGCTGCCCCATAGTAGACCACAGATGAAGCTTCTAAGTTGATGTAATAGCCAGTAAGAAGTAGTACAATTCAAGTTTTAGTTATCGATTATTGACTTTTTAGCTGGCTTTGGTGCCTTGGACATGAGCTAGGACCTTAACATTTTGCATGAAAGGAGGAATAGCAGCCGCGTTGCACGGGAGAATGTTAAAAGTGTTCATATGTAGTAAAAACCTGAGAAATCTGCCGGTTTTCGTCATTTGTTATCGAATCGACTTAAAGCCAGATCGTCACATTGGCCGCTCTTCTCTCTGGAACGGCTGTACTTATCGTCTGCAAAGCTATGTCGCGTGCTGCGGTATGCGGAGACACTAAAAACGCCATAGTAGAACACAGATGAAGCTTCTAAATTGATGTAGTAGCCAGTAAGTAGTAGTACAATTCAAGTTTTAGTTATGGATTATTGACTTTTCAACCTTCTTTGGTGCTTGGACATGAGCTAGGAACTTAAGATTTTGCATGAAAGGAGGACTAGCACCCGCGTTGCACGTGAGAATGTGAAAACTGTTCATATGTAGTAAAAACCTGAGAAATCCGTCCGTGTTCGTCATTTGTTATCGAATCGACTTAAAGCCAGATCGTCACATTGGCCGCTCTTCTCTCTGAATCGGTTGTACTTATCGACTGCAAAGCTATGTCGCGTGTTGCGATATGCGGAGACACTAAAAGCACCATAGTAGAACACAGATGAAGCTTCTAAGTTGATGTAATAGCCAGTAAGAAGTAGTACAATTCATGTTTTAGTTATCGATTATTGACTTTTTAGCTGACTTTGGTGCCTTGGACATGAGCTAGGACCTTAACATTTTGCATGAAAAGAGGAACAGCAGCCGCGTTGCACGGGAGAATGTTAAAAGTGTTCATATGTAGTTAAAACCCTAAGAAATCCGCCCGTTTTCGTCATTTGTTATCGAATCGACTTAAAGGCAGATTGTCAAATTGGGCGCTCTTCTGTGTGAAACTGTTACATTTATTCTCTGCAAAGCCATGTCGCATGCTGCGGTATGCGGAGACACTAGAAGCACCATAGTAGAACAAAGATGAAGCTTCTAAGTTGATGTAATAGCCAGTAAGAAGTAGTTCAATTCAAGTTTTAGGTATCTATTATTGAATTTTTACCCTTCTTTGTTGCCTTCGACATGAGCTAGGATTGGTTGGTTGGGTGTGGGATTGAAGGGACCAGACTGCTAAGGTCATCGGTCCCTTGATCCACGATAAAATCACACGAAATAAAAACTGTCAGTCGTTAAAAACGGAGAACTGAGACAAGGAACGACACAATACAAGAAAGGCAGATAAAGACCAGACAAACGGAACTAAAATCGCACCGAGTGTGAAGGTGATGGCCGACCATGAAAATAAGGAAAAGCCAACCACCAAATGACATTAAAACCCACAGTTAAAACCACAGGCCAAAGGCCCAAGTCAATACAGGAAATAAAAGGACAAACACTCAAATCATACGATAAAAACCCCCTGCCCGAATAAAACTCAACACGAGGTCCGCCATAGCAACGTCATCACATAAAAGGGCAGGGAGGGTATCAGGCCATGAGCAAGGAACTTAAGGTTTTGCATGAAAGGAGGACTAGCGGCCGCGTTGCACGGGAGAATGTGAAAAGTGTTCATATGTAGTAAAAACCTGAGAAATCCGTCCGTGTTCGTCATTTGTCATCGAATCGCCTTAAAGCCAGATCGTCACATTGGCCGCTCTTCTCTCTGAAAGGGTTGTACATATCGTCTGCAAAACTATGTCGCGTGTTGCGGTACGCGGAGACACTAAAAGCCCCATAGTAGAACACAGATGAAGCTTCTAAGTTGATGTAATAGCCAGTAAGAAGTAGTACAATTCAAGTTTTAGTTATCGATTATTGACTTTTTAGCTGCCCCATAGTAGACCACAGATGAAGCTTCTAAGTTGATGTAATAGCCAGTAAGAAGTAGTACAATTCAAGTTTTAGTTATCGATTATTGACTTTTTAGCTGGCTTTGGTGCCTTGGACATGAGCTAGGACCTTAACATTTTGCATGAAAGGAGGAATAGCAGCCGCGTTGCACGGGAGAATGTTAAAAGTGTTCATATATAGTAAAAACCTGAGAAATCTGCCGGTTTTCGTCATTTGTTATCGAATCGACTTAAAGCCAGATCGTCACATTGACCGCTCTTCTCTCTAAAACAGTTGTACTTATCGTATGCAAAGCTATGTCGCGTGCTGCGGTATGCGGAGACACTAAAAGCACCATAGTAGAACACAGATGAAGGTACTAAGTTGATATAATAGCCAGTAAGAAGTAGTACAACTCAAGTTTTAGTTATGGATTATTGACTTTTTACCCTTCTTTGGTGCCTTGGACATGAGCTAGGAACTTAAGAATTTGCATGAAAGAAGGACTAGCAGCCGCGTTGCCCGAGAGAATATGAAAAGTGTTCATATGTAGTAAAAACCTGAGAAATCCGTCCGTTTTCGTCATTTGCTATGGAATCGACATAAAGCCAGGTTGTCACATTGGCCGCTCTTCTCTCTGAAACGGTTGTACTTATCGTCTGCAAAGCTATGTCGCTTGTTGCGGTATGCGGAGACACTAAAAAGCACCATAGTAGAACACAGATGAAGCTTCTAAGTTGATGTAATAGCCAGTAAGAAGTAGTACAATTCAAGTTTTAGTTATGGATTATTGACTTTTTACCCTTCTTTGGTGCCTTGGACATGAGCTAGGAACTTAAGATTTTGCATGAAAGGAGGACTAGCAGCCGCGTTGCCCGAGAGAATATGAAAAGTGTTCATATATAGTAAAAACCTGAGAAATCCGTCCGTTTTCGTCATTTGTTATCGAATCGACTTAAAGCCAGATCTTCACATTGGCCGCTCGTCACTCTGAAACGGTTGTACTTATCGTCTGCAAAGCCATGTCACTTCTTGCGGTATGCGGAGACACTAAAAGCACCATAGTAGAACACAGATGAAGCTTCTAAGTTGATGTAATAGCCAGTAAGAAGTAGTACAATTCAAGTCTTATTTATCGATTATTGACTTTTTAGCTGGCTTTGATGCCTTGGACATTAGCTAGGACCTTAACGTTTTGCATGAAAGGAGGACTAGCAGCCGAGTTGCACGGGAGAATGTGAAAAGTGTTGATATGTAGTAAAAACCTGAGAAATCCGTCCGTTTTCGTCATTTGTTATCGAATCGACTTAAAGGCAGATTGTCACATTGGGCGCTCTTCTGTCTGAAACGGTTACATTTATCGACTGCAAAGCTATGTCGCATGCTGCGGTATGCGGAGACACTAGAAGCTCCATAGTAGAACACAGATGAAGCTTCTAAGTTGATGTAATAGCCAGTAAGAAGTAGTACAATTCAAGTTTTAGTTATCGATTATTGACTTTTTAGCTGGCTTTGGTGCCTTGGAAATGAGCTAAGAACTTAACATTTTGCATGAAAGGAGGACTAGCAGCCGCGTTGCACGGGAGAATGTTAAAAATGTTCATATGTAGTAAAAACCTAAGAAATCCGTCCGTTTTCGTCGTTTGCTATCGAATCGACATAAAGCCAGATTGTCACATTGGCCGCTCTTCTCTCTGAAACGGTTGTACTTATCGTCTGCAAAGCTATGTCGCGTGCTGCGTTATGCGGAGACACTAAAAGCACCATAGCAGAACACAGATGAAGCTCCTAAGTCGATGTAATAGCCAGTAGGAAGTAGTACAATTCAAGTTTTAGATATCGATTGTTGACTTTTTACATTTCTTTGGTGCCTTCGACTTGAGCTAGGAACTTAAGATTTTGCATGAAATGAGGACTAGCGGCCGCGTTGCACGGGAGAATGTGAAAAGTGTTCATATGTAGTAAAAACCTGAGAAATCCGTCCTTTTTCGTCATTTGTTATCGAATCGACTTAAAGGCAGATTGTCACATTGGGCGCTCTTCTGCCTGAAACAGTTACATTTATCGTCTGCAAAGCTATGTCGCATGCTGCGGTATGTGGAGACACTAGAAACACCATAGTAGAACACAGATGAAGCTTCTAAGTTGATGTAATAGCCAGTAAGAAGTAGTTCAATTCAAGTTTTAGGTATCTATTATTGACTTTTTACCCTTCTTTGTTGCCTTCGACATGGGCAAGGAACTTAAGATATTGCATGAAAGGAGGACTAGCGGCCGCGTTGCACTTGAGAATGTGAAAAGTGTTCATATGTAGTAAAAACCTGAGAAATCCGTCCGTGTTCGTCATTCGTTATCGAATCGACTTAAAGCCAGATCGTCATATTGGCCGCTCTTCTCTCTGAAACGGTTGTACTTATCGTCTGCAAAGCTATGTCGAATGTTGCGGTATGCGGAGACACTAAAAGCACCGTAGTAGAACACAGATGAAGCTTCTAAGTTGATGTAATAGCCAGTAAGAAGTAGTACAATTCAAGTTTTAATTATCGATTATTGACTTTTTAGCTGGCTTTAGTGCCTTGGAAATGGGCTAGGAACTTAACATTTTGCATGAAAGGAGGACTAGCAGCCGCGTTGCACGGGAGAATGTTAAAAGTGTTCATATGTAGTAAAAACCTGAGAATTCCGATCGTTTTCGTCATTTGTTATCGAATCGACTTCAAGCCAGATCGTCACATTGGCCGCTCTTCTCTCTGAAACGGTTGTACTTATCGTCTGCAAAGCTATGTCGCGTGCTGCGGTATGCGGAGACACTAGAAGCACCATAGCAGAACACAGATGAAGCTTCTATGTTGATGTAATAGCCAGTAAGAAGTAGTTCAATTCAAGTTTTAGGTATCTATTATTGACCTTTTACACTTCTTTGTTGCCTTCGACATGAGCTAGGAACTTAAGATTTTGCATGAAAGGAGGACTAGTGGCCGCGTTGCACGGGAGAATGTGAAAAGTGTTCATATGTAGTAAAAACCTGAGCTATCCGTCCATGTTCGTCTTTTGTTATCGAATCGACTTAAAGCCACATCGTCACATTGGCCGCTCTTCTCTCTGAAACGGTTGTACTTATCGTCTGCAAAGCTATGTCGTGTGCTGCGTTCTGCGGAGACGCTAAAAGCATCATAGCAGAACACAGCTGAAGCTGCTAAGTCGATGTAATAGCCAGTAAGAAGTAGTACAATTTTAAGTTTTAGGTATCGATTGTTGTTTTTTTACCCTTCTTTGGTGCCTTGGACATGAGCTAGGAAGTTAAGGTTATGCATGATAGGAGGACTAGCAGCCGCGTTGCACGGGAGATTGTCAAAAGTGTTCACATGTAGTAAAAACCTGAGAATTCCGTCCGTTTTCGTCATTTGTTATCGAATCGTCTAGAAGCCAGATCGTCACATTCGCCGCTCTTCTCTCTGAAACGGTTGTACTTATCGTCTGCAAAGCTATGTCTCGTGCTGTGGTATGCGGAGACACTAAAAGCACCATAGTAGAACACAGATGAAGCTTCTAAGTTGATGTAATAGCCAGTAAGAAGTAGTAATATTCAAGTTTTAGGTATCGATTATTGACTTTTTACACTTCTTTGCTGCCTTGGACATGAGCTATGAACTTAAGATTTTGCATGAAAGGAGGACTAGCCGCCGCGTTGCACAAGAGAGTGTTAAAAGTGTTCATATGTAGTAAAAACCTGAGAAATCCGTCCGTTTTCGTCATTTGTTATCGAATCGACTTAAAGGCAGATTGTCACATTGGGCGCTCTTCTGTCTGAAACGGTTGTACTTACCGTCTGCAAAGCTATGTCGCGTGTTGCAGTATGCGGAGACACTAAAAGCACCGTAGTAGAACACAGATGAAGCTTCTAAGTTGATGTAATAGCCAGTAAGAAGTAGTACAATTCAAGTTTTAGTTATCGACTATTGACTTTTTAGCTGGCTATGGTGCCTTGGAAATGAGCTAGGAACTTAACATTTTGCATGAATGGAGGACTAGCAGCCGCGTTGCACGGGAGAATGTGAAAAGTGTTCATATGTAGTAAAAACCAGAGATATTCGTCCATGTTCGTCTTTTGTTATCTAATCGACTTAAAGCCAAATCGTCACATTGGCCGCTCATCTCTCTGAAACGGTTGTACTTATCGTCTGCAAAGCTATGTCGCGTGCTGCGGTATGCGGAGACACTAAAAGCACCATAGCAGAACACAGTTGAAGCTCCTAAGTCGATGTAATAGAAAGTAAGAAGTAGTACAATTTTAAGTTTTAGGTATCGATTGTTTTTTTTACCCTTCTTTGTTGCCTTCGACATGAGCTAGGAACTTAAGATTTTGCATGAAATGAGAACTAGCGGCCGCGTTGAACGGGAGAATGTGAAAAGTGTTCATATGTAGTAAAAACCTGAGAAATCCGTCCGTTTTCGTCATTTGTTATCGAATCGACTTCAAGGCAGATTGTCACATTGGGCGCTCTTCTGTCTGAAACGGTTACATTTATCGACTGCAAAGCTATGTCGCATGCTGCGGTATGCGGAGACACTAGAAGCTCCATAGTAGAACACAGATGAAGCTTCTAAGTTGATGTAATAGCCAGTAAGAAGTAGTTCAATTCAAGTTTTAGGTATCGATTGTTGTTTTTTTACCCTTCTTTGTTGCATTCGACATGAGCTAGGAACTTAAGATTTTGCATGAAATGAGGACTAACGGCCGCGTTGAACGGGAGAATGTGAAAAGTGTTCATATGTAGTAAAATCCTGAGATATCCGTCCATGTTCGTCATTCGTTATCGAATCGACTTAAAGCCAGATCGTCACATTGGCCGCTCTTCTCTCTGAAACGGTTGTACTTACCGTCTGCAAAGCTATGTCGCGTGTTGCAGTATGCGGAGACACTAAAAGCACCGTAGTAGAACACAGATGAAGCTTCTAAGTTGATGTAATAGCCAGTAAGAAGTAGTACCATTCAAGTTTTAGTTATCGATTATTGACTTTTTAGCGGGCTTTGGTGCCTTGGAAATGAGCTAGGAACTTAAGATTTTGCATGAAATGATTACTAGCGGCCGCGTTGCACGGGAGAATGTGAAAAGTTTTCATATGTAGTACAAACCTGAGAAATCCGTCCGTTTTCGTCATTTGTTATCGAATCGACTTAAAGGAAGATTGTCACATTGGGCGCTCTTCTGTCTGAAACAGTTACATTTATCGTCTGCAAAGCTATGTCGCATGCTGCGGTATGTGGAGACACTAGAAGCACCATAGTAGAACACAGATGAAGCTTCTATGTTGATATAATAGCCAGTAAGAAGTAGTTCAATTCAAGTTTTAGTTATCTATTATTGACTTTTTACCCTTCTTTGTTGCCTTCGACATGAGCTAGGAACTTAAGATTTTGCATGAAAGGAGGACTAGCGGCCGCGTTGCACGGGAGAATGTGAAAAGTGTTTATATGTAGTAAAAACCTGAGAAATCCGTCCGTTTTCGTCATTTGTTATCGAATCGACTTAAAGCCACATCGTCACATTGGCCACTCTTCTCTCTGAAACGGTTGTACTTATCGTCTGCAAAGCTATGTCGCGTGCTGCGGTATGCTGAGACACTAAAAGCACCATAGTAGAACACAGATGAAGCTTCGAAGTTGATGTAATAGCCAGTAAGAAGTAGTACAACTCAAGTTTGAGTTATGGATATTTGACTATTTACCCTTCTTTGGTGCCTTGGACACGAGCTAGGAACTTAAGATATTGCATGAAAGGAGGACTAGCAATAACGTTGCCCGAGAGAATATGAAATGTGTTCATATGTAGTAAAAACCTGAGAAATCCATCCGTGTTCGTCATTTGCTATCGAATCGACTTAAAGCCAGATCGTCACATTGGCCACTCTTCTCTCTGAAACGGTTGTACTTATCGTCTGCAAAGCTATGTCGCGTGCTGCGGTAAGCGAAGACACTAAAAGCACCATAGTAGAACACAGATGAAGCTTCTAAGTTGATGTAATAGCCAGTAAGAAGTAGTACAATTCAAGTTTTAGGTATCGATTATTGACTATTTACCCTTCTTTGGTGCTTGGACATGAGCTAGGAACTTAAGATTTTGCATGAAATGAGGACTAGCAGGCGCGTTGCACGGGAGAATGTGAAAACTGTTTATATGTAGTAGAAACCTGAGAAATCCGTCCGTGTTCGTCATTCGTTATCGAATCGACTTAAAGCCAGATCGTCACATTGGCCACTCTTCTCTCTGTAACGGTTGTACTTATCGTCTGCAAAGCTATGTCGCGTGCTGCGGTAAGCGAAGACACTAAAAGCACCGTAGTAGAACACAGATGAAGCTTCAAAGTTGATGTAATAGCCAATAAGAAGTAGTACAATTCAAGTCTTAGTTTTGGATTATTGACTTTTTCACCCTTCTTTGGTGCCTTAAATATGATCTAGGAACTTAAGATTTTGCATGAAAGGAAGACTAGAAGCCGCGTTGCACCGGAGAATGTGAAAAGTGTTGATATGTAGTAAAAACCTGAGATTTCCGTCCATGTTCGTCTTTTGTTTTCCGAATCGACTTAAAGCCAGATCGTCACATTGGCCGCTCTTCTCTCTGAAACGATTGTTCTTATCGTCTGCAAAGCTATATCGCGTGCTGCGGTATCCGAAGACACTAAAAGCACCATAGCAGAACACAGATGAAGCTCCTAAGTCGATGTAATAGCTACTAAGAAGTAGTACAATTCAAGTTTTAGGTATCGATTGTTGACTTTTTACCCTTCTTTGGTGCCTTGGACATGAGCTAGGAACTTAAGATTATGCATGATAGGAGGACTAGAAGCCGCGTTGCACGGGAGAATATGAAAAGTGTTTATATGTAGTAAAAACCTAAGAATTCCGACCGTTTATGTCATTTGTTATCGAATCGACTTAAAGCCACATCGCCACATTGGCCACTCTTCTCTATGAAACGGTTGTACTTATCGTCTGCAAAGCTATGTCGCGTGTTGCGGTATGCGGAGACACTAAAAGCACCGTATAGAACACAGATGAAGCTTCTAAGTTGATGTAATATCCAGTAAGAAGTAGTACAATTCAAGTTTTAGTTATCGATTATTGACTTTTTAGCTGGCTTTGGTGCCTTGGAAATGAGCTAGGAACTTAACATTTTGCATGAAAGGAGGACTAGCAGCCGCGTTGCACGGGAGAATGTTAAAAGTGTTCATATGTAGTAAAAACCTGAGAAATCCACCCGTTTTCGTCATTTGTTATCGAATCGACTTCAAGCCAGATCTTCACATTGGCCGCTCTTCTCTCTGAAACGGTTGTACTTATCGTCTGCAAAGCTATGTCTCGTGCTGCGGTATGCGGAGACACTAGAAGCACCATAGTAGAACACAGATGAAGCTTCTATGTTGATGTAATAGCCAGTAAGAAATAGTTCAATTCAAGTTTTAGGTATCTATTATTGACTTTTTACCCTTCTTTGTTGCCTTCGACATGAGATAGGAACTTAAGATTTTGCATGAAAGGAGGACTAGTGGCCGCGTTGCACGGGAGAATGTGACAAGTGTTTATATGTAGTAGAAACCTGAGAAATCCGTCCGTGTTCGTCATTCGTTATCGAATCGACTTAAAGCCAGATCGTCACATTGGCCACTCTTCTCTCTGAAACGGTTGTACTTATCGTCTGCAAAGCTATGTCGCGTGCTGCGGTAAGCGAAGACACTAAAAGCACCGTAGTAGAACACAGATGAAGCTTCAAAGTTGATGTAATAGCCAATAAGAAGTAGTACAATTCAAGTCTTAGTTTTGGATTATTGACTTTTTCACCCTTCTTTGGTGCCTTAAATATGATCTAGGAACTTAAGATTTTGCATGAAAGGAAGACTAGAAGCCGCGTTGCACCGGAGAATGTGAAAAGTGTTGATATGTAGTAAAAACCTGAGATTTCCGTCCATGTTCGTCTTTTGTTTTCCGAATCGACTTAAAGCCAGATCGTCACATTGGCCGCTCTTCTCTCTGAAACGATTGTTCTTATCGTCTGCAAAGCTATATCGCGTGCTGCGGTATCCGAAGACACTAAAAGCACCATAGCAGAACACAGATGAAGCTCCTAAGTCGATGTAATAGCTACTAAGAAGTAGTACAATTCAAGTTTTAGGTATCGATTGTTGACTTTTTACCCTTCTTTGGTGCCTTGGACATGAGCTAGGAACTTAAGATTATGCATGATAGGAGGACTAGAAGCCGCGTTGCACGAGAGAATATGAAAAGTGTTTATATGTGGTAAAAACCTAAGAATTCCGACCGTTTATGTCATTTGTTATCGAATCGACTTAAAGCCACATCGCCACATTGGCCACTCTTCTCTATGAAACGGTTGTACTTATCGTCTGCAAAGCTATGTCGCGTGTTGCGGTATGCGGAGACACTAAAAGCACCGTAGTAGAACACAGATGAAGCTTCTAAGTTGATGTAATATCCAGTAAGAAGTAGTACAATTCAAGTTTTAGTTATCGATTATTGACTTTTTAGCTGGCTTTGGTGCCTTGGAAATGAGCTAGGAACTTAACATTTTGCATGAAAGGAGGACTAGCAGCCGCGTTGCACGGGAGAATGTTAAAAGTGTTCATATGTAGTAAAAACCTGAGAAATCCGCCCGTTTTCGTCATTTGTTATCGAATCGACTTCAAGCCAGATCTTCACATTGGCCGCTCTTCTCTCTGAAACGGTTGTACTTATCGTCTGCAAAGCTATGTCTCGTGCTGCGGTATGCGGAGACACTAGAAGCACCATAGTAGAACACAGATGAAGCTTCTATGTTGATGTAATAGCCAGTAAGAAATAGTTCAATTCAAGTTTTAGGTATCTATTATTGACTTTTTACCCTTCTTTGTTGCCTTCGACATGAGATAGGAACTTAAGATTTTGCATGAAAGGAGGACTAGTGGCCGCGTTGCACGGGAGAATGTGACAAGTGTTCATATGTAGTAAAAACCTGAGCTATCCGTCCATGTTCGTCTTTTATTATCGAATCGACTTAAAGCAACATCGTCACATTGGCCGCTCTTCTCTCTGAAACGGTTGTACTTATCGTCTGCAAAGCTATGTCGTGTGCTGCGGTCTGCGGAGACACTAAAAGCACCATAGCAGAACACAGTTGAAGCTCCTAAGTCGATGTAATAGCCAGTAAGAAGTAGTACAATTTTAAGTTTTAGGTATCGATTGTTGTTTTTTTTACCCTTCTTTGGTGCCTTGGACATGAGCTAGGAAGTTAAGGTTATGCATGATAGGAGGACTAGCAGCCGCGTTGCACGGGAGAATGTCAAAAGTGTACACATGTAGTAAAAACCTGAGAATTTCGTCCGTTTTCGTCATTTGTTATCGAATCGACTAGAAGCCAGATCGTCACATTCGCCGCTCTTCTCTCTGAAACGGTTGTACTTATCGTCTGCAAAGCTATGTCTCGTGCTGTGGTATGCGGAGACACTAAAAGCACCATAGTAGAACACAGATGAAGCTTCTAAGTTGATGTAATAGCCAGTAAGAAGTAGTACAATTCAAGTTTTAGGTATCGATTATTGACTTTTTACCCTTCTTTGTTGCCTTGGACATGAGCTATGAACTTAAGATTTTGCATGAAAGGAGGACTAGCCACCGCGTTGCACGGGAGAATGTGAAAAGTGTTTATATGTAGTAAAAACCTGAGAAATCCGTCCGTTTTCGTCATTTGTTATCGAATCGACTTAAAGCCACATCGTCACATTGGCCACTCTTCTCTCTGAAACGGTTGCACTTATCGTCTGCAAAGCTATGTCGCGCGCTGCGGTATGCTGAGACACTAAAAGCACCATTGTAGAACACAGATGAAGCTTCTAAGTTGATGAAGTAGCCAGTAAGAAGTAGTACAATTCAAGTCTTATTTATCGATTATTGACTTTTTAGCTGGCTTTGATGCCTTGGACATTAGCTAGGACCTTAACGTTTTGCATGAAAGGAGGACTAGCAGCCGAGTTGCACTTGAGAATGTGAAAAGTGTTCATATGTAGTAAAGACCTGAGAAATCCGTCCGTGTTCGTCATTTGTTATCGAATCGACTTAAAGCCAGATCTTCACATTGGCCGCTCGTCACTCTGAAACGGTTGTACTTATCGTCTGCAAAGCGATGTCGCGTGCTGCGGTATGCGGAGTCACTAAAAGCACCATAGTAGACCACAGATGAGGTCTCTAAGTTGATGTAATGGCCAGTAAGAAGTAGTACAATTCAAGTTTTAGTTATAGATTATTGACTTTTCACCCTTCTTTGGTGCCTTGGACATGAGCTAGGAACTTAAGATTTTGCATGAAAATAGGACTAGCAGTCGAGTTACACGGGAGAATGTGAAAAGTGTTTATATGTAGTAAAAACCTGAGAAATCCGTCCGTTTTCGTCATTTGTTATCGAATCGACTTAAAGCCACATCGTCACATTGGCCACTCTTCTCTCTGAAACGGTTGAACTTATCGTCTGCAAAGCTATGTCGCTTGCTGCGGTATGCGGAGACACTAAAAGCACCATAGTAGAACACAAATGAAGCTTCTAAGTTGATGAAATAGCCAGTATGAAGTAGTACAATTCAAGTTTTATTTCGCGATTATTGACTTTTTAGCTGTCTTTGGTGCCTTGGATATGATCTAGGAACTTAACGTTTTGCATGAAAGGAGGACTAGCAGCCGAGTTGCACTTGAGAATGTGAAAAGTGTTCATATGTAGTAAAGACCTGAGAAATCCGTCCGTTTTCGTCATTTGTTATCGAATCGACTTAAAGCCAGATCTTCACATTGGCCGCTCGTCACTCTGAAACGGTTGAACTTATCGTCTGCAAAGCTATGTCGCGTGCTGCGGTATGCGGAGACACTAAAAGCACACAGTAGAACACAGATGAAGCTTCTAAGTAGATGTAATAGCCAGTAAGAAGTAGTACAATTCAAGTTTAAGTTATCGATTATTGACTTTTTAGCTTGCTTTGGTGCCTTGGAAATGAGCTAGGACCTTAACATTTTGCATGAAAGGAGGACTAGCAGCCGCGTTGCACGGGAGAACGTTAAAAGTGTTCATATGTAGTACAAACCTGAGAAATCCGCCCGTTTTCGTCATTTGTTATCGAATCGACTTCAAGCCAGATCGTCACATTGGCCGCTCTTCTCTCTGAAACGGTTGTACTTATCGTCTGCAAAGCTATGTAGCGTGCTGCGGTATGCGGAGACACTAAAAGCACCGTAGTAGAACACAGATGAAGCTTCAAAGTTGATGTAATAGCCAATAAGAAGTAGTACAATTCAAGTCTTAGTTTTGGATTATTGACTTTTTCACCCTTCTTTGGTGCCTTGGATATGATCTAGGAACTTAAGATTTTGCATGAAAGGAAGACTAGAAGCCGCGTTGCACCGGAGAATGTGAAAAGTGTTGATATGTAGTAAAAACCTGAGATTTCCGTCCATGTTCGTCTTTTGTTTTCCGAATCGACTTAAAGCCAGATCGTCACATTGGCCGCTCTTCTCTCTGAAACGATTGTACTTATCGTCTGCAAAGCTATATCGCGTGCTGCGGTATCCGGAGACACTAAATGCACCATAGCAGAACACAGATGAAGCTCCTAAGTCGATGTAATAGCTACAAAGAAGTAGTACAATTCAAGTTTTAGGTATCGATTGTTGACTTTTTACCCTTCTTTGGTGCCTTGGACATGAGCTAGGAACTTAAGATTATGCATGATAGGAGGACTAGAAGCTGCGTTGCACAGAAGAATGTGAAAAGTATTTATATGTAGTAAAAACCTAAGAATTCCGACCTTCTTTGGTGCCTTGGACATGAGCTAGGAACTTAAGATTATGCATGATAGGAGGACTAGAAGCCGCGTTGCACGGGAGAATGTGAAAAGTGTTTATATGTAGTAAAAACCTAAGAATTCCGACCGTTTTCGTCATTTGTTATCGAATCGACTTAAAGCCACATCGCCACATTGGCCACTCTTCTCTATGAAACGGTTGTACTTATCGTCTGCAAAGCTATGTCGCGTGTTGCGGTATGCGGAGACACTAAAAGCACCGTAGTAGAACACAGATGAAGCTTCTAAGTTGATGTAATATCCAGTAAGAAGTAGTACAATTCAAGTTTTAGTTATCGATTATTGACTTTTTAGCTGGCTTTGGTGCCTTGGAAATGAGCTAGGAACTTAACATTTTGCATGAAAGGAGGACTAGCAGCCGCGTTGCACGGGAGAATGTTAAAAGTGTTCATATGTAGTAAAAACCTGAGAAGACCGTCCGTTTTCGTCATTTGTTATCGAATCGACTTAAAGCCAGATCGTCACATTGGCCGCACTTCTCTCTGAAACAGTTGTACTTATCGTCTGCAAAGCTATGTCTCGTGCTGCGGTATGCGGAGACACTAGAAGCCAGTAAGAAATAGTTCAATTCAAGTTTTAGGTATCTATTATTGACTTTTTACCCTTCTTTGTTGCCTTTGACATGAGCTAGGAACTTAAGATTTTGCATGAAAGGAGGACTAGTGGCCGCGTTGCACGGGAGAATGTGACAAGTGTTCATATGTAGTAAAAACCTGAGCTATCCGTCCATGGTCGTCTTTTATTATCGAATCGACTTAAAGCAACATCGTCACATTGGCCGCTCTTCTCTCTGAAACGGTTGTACTTATCGTCTGCAAAGCTATGTCGTGTGCTGCGGTCTGCGGAGACACTAAAAGCACCATAGCAGAACACAGTTGAAGCTCCTAAGTCGATGTAATAGCCAGTAAGAAGTAGTACAATTTTAAGTTTTAGGTATCGATTGTTGTTTTTTTTACCCTTCTTTGGTGCCTTGGACATGAGCTAGGAAGTTAAGGTTATGCATGATAGGAGGACTAGCAGCCGCGTTGCACGGGAGAATGTGAAAAGTGTACACATGTAGTAAAAACCTGAGAATTTCGTCCGTTTTCGTCATTTGTTATCGAATCGACTAGAAGCCAGATCGTCACATTCGCCGCTCTTCTCTCTGAAACGGTTGTACTTATCGTCTGCAAAGCTATGTCTCGTGCTGTGGTATGCGGAGACACTAAAAGCACCATAGTAGAACACAGATGAAGCTTCTAAGTTGATGTAATAGCCAGTAAGAAGTAGTACAATTCAAGTTTTAGGTATCGATTATTGACTTTTTACCCTTCTTTGTTGCCTTGGACATGAGCTATGAACTTAAGATTTTGCATGAAAGGAGGACTAGCCACCGCGTTGCACGGGAGAATGTGAAAAGTGTTTATATGTAGTAAAAACCTGAGAAATCCGTCCGTTTTCGTCATTTGTTATCGAATCGACTTAAAGCCACATCGTCACATTGGCCACTCTTCTCTCTGAAACGGTTGTACTTATCGTCTGCAAAGCTATGTCGCGCGCTGCGGTATGCTGAGACACTAAAAGCACCATAGTAGAACAAAGATGAAGCTTCTAAGTTGATGAAGTAGCCAGTAAGAAGTAGTACAATTCAAGTCTTATTTATCGATTATTGACTTTTTAGCTGGCTTTGATGCCTTGGACATTAGCTAGGACCTTAACGTTTTGCATGAAAGGAGGACTAGCAGCCGAGTTGCACTTGAGAATGTGAAAAGTGTTCATATGTAGTAAAGACCTGAGAAATCCGTCCGTGTTCGTCATTTGTTATCGAATCGACTTAAAGCCAGATCTTCACATTGGCCGCTCGTCACTCTGAAACGGTTGTACTTATCGTCTGCAAAGCGATGTCGCGTGCTGCGGTATGCGGAGTCACTAAAAGCACCATAGTAGACCACAGATGAGGTCTCTAAGTTGATGTAATGGCCAGTAAGAAGTAGTACAATTCAAGTTTTAGTTATAGATTATTGACTTTTTACCCTTCTTTGGTGCCTTGGACATGAGCTAGGAACTTAAGATTTTGCATGAAAATAGGACTAGCAGTCGAGTTACACGGGAGAATGTGAAAAGTGTTTATATGTAGTAAAAACCTGAGAAATCCGTCCGTTTTCGTCATTTGTTATCGAATCGACTTAAAGCCACATCGTCACATTGGCCACTCTTCTCTCTGAAACGGTTGAATTTATCGTCTGCAAAGCTATGTCGCTTGCTGCGGTATGCGGAGACACTAAAAGCACCATAGTAGAACACAAATGAAGCTTCTAAGTTGATGAAATAGCCAGTATGAAGTAGTACAATTCAAGTTTTATTTAGCGATTATTGACTTTTTAGCTGTCTTTGGTGCCTTGGATATGATCTAGGAACTTAAGATTTTGCATGAAAGGAGGACTAGAAGCCGCGTTGCACGGGATAATGTGAAAAGTGTTCATATGTAGTTAAAACCTGAGATATCCGTCCATGTTCGTCTTTTGTTTTCCGAATCGACTTAAAGCCAGATCGTCACATTGGCCGCTCTTCTCTCTGAAACGGTTGTACTTATCGTCTGCAAAGCTATGTCGCGTGCTGCGGTATGCGGAGTTACTAAAAGCCCCATAGTAGAACACAGATGAAAGTTCTAAGTTGATGTAATAGCCAGTAAGAAGTAGTACAACTCAAGTTTTAGTTATGGATTTTTGACTATATACCCTTCTTTGGTGCCTTGGACATGAGCTAGGAACTTAAGATTTTGCATGAAAGGAGGACTAGCAGCAGCGTTGCCCGAGAGAATATAAAAAGTGTTCATATGTAGTAAAAACCTGAGATCGAATCGACTTAAAGCCAGATCGTCACATTGGCCACTCTTCTCTCTGAAACGGTTGTACTTATCGTCTGCAAAGCTATGTCGCGTGCTGCGGTATGCTGAGACACTAAAAGCACCATAGTAGAACACAGATGAAGCTTCTAAGTTGATGAAATAGCCAGTAAGAAGTAGTACAATTCAAGTCTTATTTATCGATTATTGACTTTTTAGCTGGCTTTGATGCCTTGGACATTAGCTAGGACCTTAACGTTTTGCATGAAAGGAGGACTAGCAGCCGAGTTGCACGGGAGAATGTGAAAAGTGATCATATGTAGTAAAAACCTGAGAAATCCATCCGTGTTCGTCATTTGCTATCGAATCGACTTAAAGCCAGAATGTCACATTGGCCACTCTTCTCTCTGAACCGGTTGTACTTATCGTCTGCAAAGCTATGTCGCGTGCTGCGGTATGCGGAGACACTAAAAGCACCATAGTAGAACTCAGATGAAGCTTCTAAGTTGATGTAATAGCCAGTAAGAAGTAGTACAATTCAAGTTTTAGGTATCGATTATTGACTATTTACCCTTCTTTGGTGCCTTGGACATGAGCTAGAACCTTAATGTTTTGCATGAAAGGACTAGCAGCCGAGTTGCATGGGAGAATGTGAAAAGTGTTCATATGTAGTAAAAACCTGAGAAATCCGTCCGTGTTCGTCATTTGTTATCGAATCGACTTAAATCCAGATCTTCACATTGGCCGCTCGTCACTCTGAAACGGTTGTACTTATCGTCTGCAAAGCTATGTCGCGTGCTGCGGTATAGGGAATCACTAAAAGCACCATAGTAGAACACAGATGAAGTTTCTAAGTTGATGTAATGGCCAGTAAGAAGTAGTACAATTCAAGTTTTAGTTATAGATTATTGACTTTTTATCTTTCTTTGTTGCCTTGGACATGAGCTAGGAACTTAAGATTTTGCATGAAAGGAGGACTAGCAGCCGAGTTACACGGGAGACTGTGAAAAGCGTTCATATGTAGTAAAAACCTGAGAAATCCGTCCGTTTTCGTCATTTGTTATCGAATCGACTTAAAGCCACATCGTCACATTGACCACTCTTCTCTCTGAAACGGTTGTACTTATCGTCTGCAAAGCTATGTCGCGTGCTGCGGTATGTGGAGACACTAAAAGCACCATAGTAGAACACAGATTAAGCTTCTAAGTTGATGAAATAGCCAGTAAGAAATAGTACAATTCAAGTTTTATTTATTGATTATTGACTTTTTAGCTGTCTTTGGTGCATTGGATATGATCTAGGAACTTAAGATTTTGCATGAAAGGAGGACTAGAAGCCGCGTTGCACGGGAGAATGTGAAAAGTGTTCATATGTAGTAAAAACCTGAGATATCCGTCCATGTTCGTCTTTTGTTATCGAATCGACTTAAAACCAGATCGTCACATTGGCCGCTCTTCTCTCTGAAACGGTTGTACTTATCGTCTGCAAAGCTATGTCGCGTGCTGAGGTATGCGGAGACACTAAAAGCACACAGTAGAACACAGATGAAGCTTCTAAGTAGATGCAATAGCCATTAAGAAGTAGTACAATTCAAGTTCAAGTTATCGATTATTGACTTTTTAGCTGGCTTTGGTGCCTTGGAAATGAGCTAGGACCTTAACATTTTGCATGAAAGGAGGACTAGCAGCCGCGTTGCACGGGAGAATGTGAAAAGTGTTCATGTGTAGTAAAAACCTGAGATATCCGTCCATGTTCGGCTTTTGTTATAGAATCGACTTAAAGCCAGATCGTAGCATTGGCCGCCCTTCTCTCTGAAACGGTTGTACTTATCGTCTGCAAAGCTATGTCTCGTGCTGCGGTATGCTGAGACACTAAAAGCACCATAGTAGAACATAGATGAAGATACTAAGAAGATGTAATAGCCATTAAGAAGTAGTACAATTCAAGTTTAAGTTATCGATTATTGACTTTTTAGCTGGCTTTGGTTCTTTGGAAATGAGCTAGGACATTAACATTTTGCATGAAAGGAGGACTAGCAGCCGCGTTGCACGGGAGAATGTTAAAAGTGTTCATATGTAGTAAAAACCCGAGATATCCGCCCGTTTTCGTCATTTATTATCGAATCGACTTAAAGCCACATCGTCACATTGGCCACTCTTCTCTATGAAACGGTTGTACTTATCGTCTGCAAAGCTACGTCGCGTGCTGCGGTATGCGGAGACACTAAAAGCACCATAGTAGAACACAGATGAAGCTTAAAAATTGATGTAATAGCCAGTAAGAAGTTGTACAATTCAAGTTTTAGTTATGGATTATTGACTTTTTACCCTTCTTTGGTGCCTTGGACATGAGCTAGGAACTTAAGATTTTGCATGAAAGGAGGACTAGAAGCCGCGTTGCACGGGAGAATGTGAAAAGTGTTCATATGTAGTAAAAACCTGAGATATCCGTCCATGTTCGTCTTTTGTTATCGAATCGACTTAAATCCAGATCGTCACATTGGCCGCTCTTCTCTCTGAAACGGTTGTACTTATCGTCTGCAAAGCTATGTCGCGTGCTGCGGTATGCGGAGACACTAAAAGCACACAGTAGAACACAGATGAAGCTTCTAAGTAGATGCAATAGCCATTAAGAAGTAGTACAATTCAAGTTCAAGTTATCGATTATTGACTTTTTAGCTGGCTTTGGTGCCTTGGAAATGAGCTAGGACCTTAGCATTTTGCATGAAAGGAGGACTAGCAGCCGAGTTGCACGGGAGAATGTGAAAAGTGTTCATATGTAGTAAAAACCTGAGATATCCGTCCATGTTCGTCTTTTGTTATAGAATCGACTTAAAGCCAGATCGTCATATTGGCCGCTCTTCTCTCTGAATCTGATGTACTTATCGTCTGCAAAGTTATGTCGCGTGTTGCGGTATGCGGAGACACTAAAAGCACCATAGTAGAACACAGATGAAGCTTCTCAGTTGATGTAATAGCCAGTAAGAAGTAGTACAATTCAAGTTTTAGTTCTCGATTATTGACTTTTTAGCTGGCTTTGGTGCCTTGGACATGAGCTAGGACCTTAACATTTTGCATGAAAGGAGGAATAGAAGCCGCGTTGCACGGGAGAATGTTAAAAGTGTTCATATGTAGTAAAAACCCGAGATATCAGCCCGTTTTCGTCATTTATTATCGAAACGACTTCAAGCCAGATCGTCACATTGCCCGCTCTTCTCACTGAAACGGTTGTACTTATCGTCTGCAAAGCTATGTCGCGTGCTGCGGTATGCGGAGACACTAAAAGCACCATAGTAGAACACAGATGAAGCTTCAAAATTGATGTAATAGCCAGTAAGAAGTTGTACAATTCAAGTTTTAGTTATGGATTATTGACATTTTACCCTTCTTTGGTGCCTTGGACATGAGCTAGGAACTTAAGATTTTGCATGAAAGGAGGACTAGAAGCCGCGTTGCACGGGAGAATGTGAAAAGTGTTCATCTGTAGTAAAAACCTGAGATATCCTTCCATGTTCGTCTTTTGTTATACAATCGACTTAAAGCCAGATCGCCACATTGGCCGCTCTTCTCTCTGAAACGGTTGTACTTATCGTCTGCAAAGCTATGTCGCGTGCTGTGGTACGTGGAGACACTAAAAGCACCATAGCAGAACACAGATGAAGCTCCTAAGTCGATGTAATAGCCAGTAAGAAGTAGTACAATTTAAGTTTTAGGTATTGATTGTTGGCTTTTTACCCTTCTTTGGTGCCTTGGACATGAGCTAGGAACTTAAGATTATGCATGATAGGAGGACTAGTAGCCGCTTTGCACGGGAGAATGTGAAAAGTGTTCATATGTAGTAAAAACCTGAGAAATCCGTCCGTTTTCGTTATTTGCTATCGAATCGACTTAATGGCAGATTGTCACATTGGGCGCTCTTCTGTCTGAAACGGTTACATTTATCGTCTGCAAAGCTATGTCGCATGCTGCGGTATGCGGAGGCCCTAGAAGCACCATAGTAGAACACAGATGATGCTTCTAAGTTGATGTAATAGCCAGTAAGAAGTAGTTCAATTCAAGTTTTAGGTATCTATTATTGACTTTTTACCCTACTTTGTTGCCTTCGACATGAGCTAGGAACTTAAGATTTTGCATGAAAGGAGGACTAGCGGCCGCGTTGCACGGGAGAATGTGAAAAGTGTTCATATGTAGTAAAAACCTGAGAAATCCGTCCGTGTTCGTCATTTGTTATCGCATCGACTTAAAGCCAGATCGTCATATTGGCCGCTCTTCTCTCTGAATCTGATGTACTTATCGTCTGCAAAGTTATGTCGCGTGTTGCGGTATGCGGAGACACTAAAAGCACCATAGTAGAACACAGATGAAGCTTCTAAGTTGATGTAATAGCCAGTAAGAAGTAGTACAATTCAAGTTTTAGTTCTCGATTATTGAATTTTTAGCTGGCTTTGGTGCCTTGGACATGAGCTAGGACCTTAACATTTTGCATGAAAGGAGGAATAGCTGCCGCGTTGCCCGAGAGAATATAAAAAGTGTTCATATGTAGTAAAAACCTGTGAAATCCGTCCGTGTTCGTCATTTGTTATCGAATCGACTTAAAGCCAGATCTTCACATTGGCCGCTCTTCTGTCTGAAACGGTTGTACTTATCGTCCGCAAAGCTATGTCGCGTGCTGCGGTATGCGGAGCCACTAAAAGCACCATAGTAGAACACAGATGAAGCTTCTAAGTTGTTGTAATAGCCAGTAAGAAGTAGTACAATTCACGTTTAAGGTATCGATTATTGACTATTTACCCTTCTTTGGTGCCTTGGACATGAGCTAGAACCTTAATGTTTTGCATGAAAGGACTAGCAGCCGAGTTGCATGGGAGAATGTGAAAAGTGTTCATATGTAGTAAAAACCTGTGAAATCCGTCCGTGTTCGTCATTTGTTATCGAATCGACTTAAAGCCAGATCTTCACATTGGCCGCTCGTCACTCTGAAACGGTTGTACTTATCGTCTGCAAAACTATGTCGCGTGCTGCGGTATGCGGAGTCACTAAAAGCACCATAGTAGAACACAGATGAAGTTTCTAAGTTGAAGTAATGGCCAGTAAGAAGTAGTACAATTCAAGTTTTAGTTATAGATTATTGACTTTTTATCTTTCTTTGTTGCCTTGGACATGAGCTAGGAACTTAAGATTTTGCATGAAAGGAGGACTAGCAGCCGAGTTACACGGGAGACTGTGAAAAGTGTTTATATGTAGTAAAAACCTGAGAAATCCGTCCGTTTTCGTCATTTGTTATCGAATCGACTTAAAGCCACATCGTCACATTGACCACTCTTCTCTCTGAAACGGTTGTACTTATCGTCTGCAAAGCTATGTCGCGTGCTGCGGTATGTGGAGACACTAAAAGCACCATAGTAGAACACAGATGAAGCTTCTAAGTTGATGAAATAGCCAGTAAGAAATAGTACAATTCAAGTTTTATTTATCGATTATTGACTTTTTAGCTGTCTTTGGTGCATTGGATATGAGCTAGGAACTTAAGATTTTGCATGAAAGGAGGACTAGAAACCGCGTTGCACGGGAGAATGTGAAAAGTGTTCATATGTAGTAAAAACCTGAGATATCCGTCCATGTTCGTCTTTTGTTATCGAATCGACTTAAAACCAGATCGTCACATTGGCCGCTCTTCTCTCTGAAACGGTTGTACTTATCGTCTGCAAAGCTATGTCGCGTGCTGCGGTATGCGGAGACACTAAAAGCACACAGTAGAACACAGATGAAGCTTCTAAGTAGATGCAATAGCCATTAAGAAGTAGTACAATTCAAGTTCAAGTTATCGATTATTGACTTTTTAGCTGGCTTTGGTACCTTGGAAATGAGCTAGGACCTTAACATTTTGCATGAAAGGAGGACTAGCAGCCGCGTTGCACGGGAGAATGTGAAAAGTGTTCATATGTAGTAAAAACCTGAGATATCCGTCCATGTTCGTCTTTTGTTATAGAATCGACTTAAAGCCAGATCGTAGCATTGGCCGCCCTTCTCTCTGAAACGGTTGTACTTATCGTCTGCAAAGCTATGTCTCGTGCTGCGGTATGCTGAGACACTAAAAGCACCATAGTAGAACATAGATGAAGATACTAAGAAGATGTAATAGCCATTAAGAAGTAGTACAATTCAAGTTTAAGTTATCGATTATTGACTTTTTAGCTGGCTTTGGTTCTTTGGAAATGAGCTAGGACCTTAACATTTTGCATGAAAGGAGGACTAGCAGCCGCGTTGCACGGGAGAATGTTAAAAGTGTTCATATGTAGTAAAAACACGAGATATCCGCCCGTTTTCGTCATTTATTATCGAATCGACTTCAAGCCAGATCGTCACATTGGCCGCTCTTCTCACTGAAACGGTTGTACTTATCGTCTGCAAAGCTATGTCGCGTGCTGCGGTATGCGGAGACACTAAAAGCACCATAGTAGAACACAGATGAAGCTTCAAAATTGATGTAATAGCCAGTAAGAAGTTGTACAATTCAAGTTTTAGTTATGGATTATTGACTTTTTACCCTTCTTTGGTGCCTTGGACATGAGCTAGGAACTTAAGATTTTGCATGAAAGGAGGACTAGAAGCCGCGTTGCACGGGAGAATGTGAAAAGTGTTCATATGTAGTAAAAACCTGAGATATCCGTCCATGTTCGTCTTTTGTTATCGAATCGACTTAAATCCAGATCGTCACATTGGCCGCTCTTCTCTCTGAAACGGTTGTACTTATCGTCTGCAAAGCTATGTCGCGTGCTGCGGTATGCGGAGACACTAAAAGCACACAGTAGAACACAGATGAAGCTTCTAAGTAGATGCAATAGGCTTTAAGAAGTAGTACAATTCAAGTTCAAGTTATCGATTATTGACTTTTTAGCTGGCTTTGGTGCCTTGGAAATGAGCTAGGACCTTAACATTTTGCATGAAAGGAGGACTAGCAGCCGCGTTGCACGGGAGAATGTGAAAAGTGTTCATATGTAGTAAAAACCTGAGATATCCGTCCATGTTCGTCTTTTGTTATAGAATCGACTTAAAGCCAGATCGTCATATTGGCCGCTCTTCTCTCTGAATCTGATGTACTTATCGTCTGCAAAGTTATGTCGCGTGTTGCGGTATGCGGAGACACTAAAAGCACCATAGTAGAACACAGATGAAGCTTCTAAGTTGATGTAATAGCCAGTAAGAAGTAGTAGATTTCAAGTTTTAGTTCTCGATTATTGACTTTTTAACTGGCTTTGATGCCTTGGACATTAGCTAGGACCTTAACGTTTTGCATGAAAGGATGACTAGCGGCCGAGTTGCACGGGAGAATGTGAAAAGTGTTCATATGTAGTAAAAACCTGAGAAATCCGTCCGTGTTCGTCATTTGTTATCGAATCTACTTAAAGCCAGATCTTCACATTGGCCGCTCGTCACTCTGAAACGGTTGTACTTATCGTCTGCAAAGCTATGTCGCGTGCTGCGGTACGTGGAGACACTAAAAGCACCATAGCAGAACACAGATGAAGCTCCTAAGTCGATGTAATAGCCAGTAAGAAGTAGTACAATTTAAGTTTTAGGTATCGATTGTTGGCTTTTTACCCTTCTTTGGTGCCTTGGACATGAGCTAGGAACTTAAGATTATGCATGATAGGAGGTCTAGCAGCCGCTTTGCTCGGGAGAATGTGAAAAGTGTTCATATGTAGTAAAAACCTGAGAAATCCGTCCGTTTTCGTTATTTGTTATCGAATCGACTTAATGGCAGATTGTCACATTGGGCGCTCTTCTGTCTGAAACGGTTACATTTATCGTCTGCAAAGCTATGTCGCATGCTGCGGTATGCGGAGGCACTAGAAGCACCATAGTAGAACACAGATGATGCTTCTAAGTTGATGTAATAGCCAGTAAGAAGTAGTTCAATTTAAGTTTTAGGTATCTATTATTGACTTTTTACCCTTCTTTGTTGCCTTCGACATGAGCTAGGAACTTAAGATTTTGCATGAAAGGAGGACTTGCAGCCGCGTTGCACGGGAGAATGTGAAAAGTGTTTATATGTAGTAGAAACCCTAGAAATCCGTCCGTTTTCGTCATTTGTTATCGAATCGACTTCAAGCCAGATCGTCACATAGGCCGCTCTTCTCTCTGGAACGGTTGTACTTATCGTCTGCAAAGCTATGTCGCGTGCTGCGGTATGCGGAGACGCTAAAAGCACCATAGTAGAACAAAGATGAAGGTTCTAAGTTGATGTAATAGGCAGTAAGAAGTAGTACAACTCAAGTTTTAGTTATGGGTAATTGACTTTTTACCCTTCTTTGGTGCCTTGGACATGAGCTAGGAACTTAAGATTTTGCATGAAAGGAGGACTAGCAGCAGAGTTGCACGGGATAATGTGAAAAGTGTTCATATGTAGTAAAAACCTGAGAAATCCGTCCGTTTTCGTCATTTGTTATCGAATCTACTTAAAGCCCGATAGTCACATTGGATGCTCTTCTGTCTGAAACGGTTGTTCTTTTCGTCTGCAAAGCTATATCGCGTGCTGCGGTATGCGGAGACACTAAAAGCACCATAATAGAACACAGATGAAGCTTCTACGTTGATGTAATAGCCAGTAAAGAGTAGTACAATTCAAGTTTTAGGTATGGATTATTGACTGTTTACTCTTCTTTTGTGCCTTGGACATGACCTAGGAACTTAAGATTTTGCATGAAAGGAGGACTAGCAGCCGCGTTGCTCGGGAGAATGTGAAAAGTGTTCAAATGTAGTAAAAACCTGAGAAATCCGTCCGTTTTCGTCATTTGTTATTGAATCTACTTAAAGCCAGATCGTCACATTGGAAGCTCTTCTGTCTGAAACGGTTGTTCTTTTCGTCTGCAAACCTATGTCGCGTGCTGCATTATACGGAGACACTAAAAGCACCATAATAGAAAACAGATGAAGCTTCTAAGTTGATGTAATAGCCAGTAAGAAGTAGTACAACTCAAGTTTTAGTTATGGATAATTGACTTTTTACCTTTATTTGGTGATTTGGACATGAGCTAGGAACTTAATATTTTGC
The DNA here is from genome assembly GCF_023897955.1 of Schistocerca gregaria. Classification (NCBI taxonomy): domain Eukaryota; kingdom Metazoa; phylum Arthropoda; class Insecta; order Orthoptera; family Acrididae; genus Schistocerca; species Schistocerca gregaria. Next base: position 8,699,215 of record NW_026061736.1, on the reverse strand, counting down.
ATGAAAGGAGGACTAGCAGCCGAGTTGCACGGGAGATTGTGAAGAGTGTTCATATGTAGTAGAAACCTGAGAAATCCGTCCGTTTTCGTCATTTGTTATCGAATCGACTTAAAGCCAGATCGTCATATTGGCCGCTCTTCTCTCTGAAACGGTTGTACTTATCGTCTGCAAAGCTATGTCGCGTGGTGCGGTATGCGGAGACACTAAAAGCACCATAGTAGAACACAGATGAAGCTTCTAAGTTGATGTAATAGCAAGTAAGAAGTAGTACAATTCAAGTTTTATTTATCGATTATTGACTTTTTAGCTGTCTTTGGTGCAATGGACATGAGCTAGGACCTTAATATTTTGCATGAAAGGAGGACTAGCAGCCGAGTTGCACGGGAGAATGTGAAAAGTGTTCATATTTAGTACAAACCTGAGAAATCCGTCCGTTTTCGTCATTTGTTATCGAATCGACTTAAAGCCAGATCGTCACATTGGCCGCTCTTCTCTCTGAAACGGTTGTACTTATCGTCTGCAAAGCTATGTCGCGTGCTGCGGTATGCGGAGACGCTAAAAGCACCATAGTAGAACACAGATGAAGGTTCTAAGTTGATGTAATAGCCAGTAAGAAGTAGTACAATTCAAGTGTTAGTTATGGATTATGACTTTTTACAGTTCTTTGGTGCGTTGGACATGAGCTAAGAACTTAAGATTTTGCATGAAACGAGGACTAGCAGCCGCGTTGCCCGGGAGAATGTGAAAAGTGTTCATATGTAGTAAAAACCTGATAAATCCGTCCGTTTTCGTCATTTGTTATCGAATCTACTTAAAGCCAGATCGTCACATTGGATGCTCTTCTGTCTGAAACGGTTGTTCTTTTCGTCTGGAAAGCTATATCGCGTGCTGCGGTATGCGGAGACACTAAAAGCACCATAATAGAACACAGATGAAGCTTCTAAGTTGATGTAATAGCCAGTAAGGAGTAGTACAATTCAAGTTTTAGGTATGGATTATTGACTATTTACTCTTCTTTTGTGCCTTGGACATGACCTAGGAACTTAAGATTTTGCATGAAAGGAGGACTAGCAGCCGCGTTGCTCGGGAGAATGTGAAAAGTGTTCATATGTAGTAAAAACCTGAGAAATCCGTCCGTTTTCGTCATTTGTTATTGAATCGACTTAAAGCCACATCGTCACATTGGCCGCTCTTCTCTCTGAAACTGTTGTACTTAGTGTCTGCAAAGCTATGTCGCGTGCTGCTTTATGCGGAGACACTAAAAGCACCATAGTAGAACACAGATGAAGCTTCTAAGTAGATGTAATAGCCAGTAAGAAGTAGTAAAATTCAAGTTTTAGCTATCGATTATTGACTTTTTAGCTGGGTTTGGTGCCTTGGAAATGATCTAGGACCTTAAAGTTTTGCATGAAAGGAGGACTAGCAGCCGCGTTGCATGGGAGGATGTTAAAAGTGTTTATATGTAGTAAAAACCTGAGAAATCTGTCCGTTTTCGTCATTTGTTATCGAATCGACTTAAAGCCAGATCGTCACATTGGCCGCTCTTCACTCTGAAACGGTTGTACTTATCGTCTACAAAGCTATGTCGCGTGCTGCGATATGCGGAGACACTAAAAGCACCGTAGTAGAACACAGATGAAGCTTCTAAGTTGATGTAATAGCAGGTAAGAAGTAGTACAACTCAAGTTTTAGTTATGGATAATTGACTTTTTAGCTGGCTTTGGTGCCTTGGACATGAGCTAGGAACTTAATATTTTGCATGAAAGGAGGACTAGCAGCCGAGTTGCACGGGAGATTGTGAAGAGTGTTCATATGTAGTACAAACCTGAGAAATCCGTCCGTTTTCGTCATTTGTTATCGAATCGACTTAAAGCCAGATCGTCACATTGACTTCTTTTCTCTCTGAAACGGTTGTACTTATCGTCTACAAAGCTATGTCGCGTGTTGCGATATGCGGAGACACTAAAAGCACCGTAGTAGAACACAGATGAAGCTTCTAAGTTGATGTAATAGCCAGTAAGTAGTAGTACAATTCAAGTTTTAGTTATCGATTATTGACTTTTTAACTGGCTTTGATGCCTTGGACATTAGCTAGGACCTTAACGTTTTGCATGAAAGGATGACTAGCGGCCGAGTTGCACGGGAGAATGTGAAAAGTGTTCATATGTAGTAAAAACCTGAGAAATCCGTCCGTGTTCGTCATTTGTTATCGAATCTACTTAAAGCCAGATCTTCACATTGGCCGCTCGTCACTCTGAAACGGTTGTACTTATCGTCTGCAAAGCTATGTCGCGTGCTGCGGTACGTGGAGACACTAAAAGCACCATAGCAGAACACAGATGAAGCTCCTAAGTCGATGTAATAGCCAGTAAGAAGTAGTACAATTTAAGTTTTAGGTATCGATTGTTGGCTTTTTACCCTTCTTTGGTGCCTTGGACATGAGCTAGGAACTTAAGATTATGCATGATAGGAGGTCTAGCAGCCGCTTTGCACGGGATAATGTGAAAAGTGTTCATATGTAGTAAAAACCTGAGAAATCCGTCCGTTTTCGTTATTTGTTATCGAATCGACTTAATGGCAGATTGTCACATTGGGCGCTCTTCTGTCTGAAACGGTTACATTTATCGTCTGCAAAGCTATGTCGCATGCTGCGGTATGCGGAGGCACTAGAAGCACCATAGTAGAACACAGATGATGCTTCTAAGTTGATGTAATAGCCAGTAAGAAGTAGTTCAATTCAAGTTTTAGGTATCTATTATTGACTTTTTACCCTTCTTTGTTGCCTTCGACATGAGCTAGGAACTTAAGATTTTGCATGAAAGGAGGACTTGCAGCCGCGTTGCACGGGAGAATGTGAAAAGTGTTTATATGTAGTAGAAACCCTAGAAATCCGTCCGTTTTCGTCATTTGTTATCGAATCGACTTCAAGCCAGATCGTCACATAGGCCGCTCTTCTCTCTGGAACGGTTGTACTTATCGTCTGCAAAGCTGTGTCGCGTGCTGCGGTATGCGGAGACACTAAAAGCACGATAATAGAACACAGATGAAGCTTCTAAGTTGATGTAATAGCCAGTAAAGAGTAGTACAATTCAAGTTTTAGGTATGGATTATTGACTGTTTACTCTTCTTTTGTGCCTTGGACATGACCTAGGAACTTAAGATTTTGCATGAAAGGAGGACTAGCAGCCGCGTTGCTCGGGAGAATGTGAAAAGTGTTCATATGTAGTAAAAACCTGAGAAATTCGTCTGTTTTCGTCATTTGTTATTGAATCTACTTAAAGCCAGATCGTCACATTGGATGCTCTTCTGTCTGAAACGGTTGTTCTTTTCGTCTGCAAACCTATGTCGCGTGCTGCATTATACGGTGACACTAAAAGCACCATAATAGAAAACAGATGAAGCTTCTAAGTTGATGTAATAGCCAGTAAGAAGTAGTACAACTCAAGTTTTAGTTATGGATAATTGACTTTTTACCTTTCTTTGGTGCCTTGGACATGAGCTAGGAACTTAATATTTTGCATGAAAGGAGGACTAGCAGCCGAGTTGCACGGGAGATTGTGAAGAGTGTTCATATGTAGTAGAAACCTGAGAAATCCGTCCGTTTTCGTCATTTGTTATCGAATCGACTTAAAGCCAGATCGTCATATTGGCCGCTCTTCTCTCTGAAACGGTTGTACTTATCGTCTGCAAAGCTATGTCGCGTGGTGCGGTATGCGGAGACACTAAAAGCACCATAGTAGAACACAGATGAAGCTTCTAAGTTGATGTAATAGCAAGTAAGAAGTAGTACAATTCAAGTTTTATTTATCGATTATTGACTTTTTAGCTGTCTTTGGTGCAATGGACATGAGCTAGGACCTTAATATTTTGCATGAAAGGAGGACTAGCAGCCGAGTTGCACGGGAGAATGTGAAAAGTGTTCATATTTAGTACAAACCTGAGAAATCCGTCCGTTTTCGTCATTTGTTATCGAATCGACTTAAAGCCAGATCGTCACATTGCCCGCTCTTCTCTCTGAAACGGTTGTACTTATCGTTTCTCAAAGCTATGTCGCGTGCTGCGGTATGCGGAGACGCTAAAAGCACCATAGTAGAACACAGATGAAGGTTCTAAGTTGATGTAATAGACAGTAAGAAGTAGTACAATTCAAGTGTTACTTATGGATTATGACTTTTTACAGTTCTTTGGTGCGTTGGACATGAGCTAAGAACTTAAGATTTTGCATGAAACGAGGACTAGCAGCCGCGTTGCCCGGGAGAATGTGAAAAGTGTTCATATGTAGTAAAAACCTGATAAATCCGTCCGTTTTCGTCATTTGTTATCGAATCTACTTAAAGCCAGATCGTCACATTGGATGCTCTTCTGTCTGAAACGGTTGTTCTTTTCGTCTGGAAAGCTATATCGCGTGCTGCGGTATGCGGAGACACTAAAAGCACCATAATAGAACACAGATGAAGCTTCTAAGTTGATGTAATAGCCAGTAAGGAGTAGTACAATTCAAGTTTTAGGTATGGATTATTGACTATTTACTCTTCTTTTGTGCCTTGGACATGACCTAGGAACTTAAGATTTTGCATGAAAGGAGGACTAGCAGCCGCGTTGCTCGGGAGAATGTGAAAAGTGTTCATATGTAGTAAAAACCTGAGAAATCCGTCCGTTTTCGTCATTTGTTATTGAATCGACTTAAAGCCACATCGTCACATTGGCCGCTCTTCTCTCTGAAACTGTTGTACTTAGTGTCTGCAAAGCTATGTCGCGTGCTGCTTTATGCGGAGACACTAAAAGCACCATAGTAGAACACAGATGAAGCTTCTAAGTAGATGTAATAGCCAGTAAGAAGTAGTAAAATTCAAGTTTTAGCTATCGATTATTGACTTTTTAGCTGGGTTTTGTGCCTTGGAAATGATCTAGGACCTTAAAGTTTTGCATGAAAGGAGGACTAGCAGCCGCGTTGCATGGGAGGATGTTAAAAGTGTTTATATGTAGTAAAAACCTGAGAAATCTGTCCGTTTTCGTCATTTGTTATCGAATCGACTTAAAGCCAGATCGTCACATTGGCCGCTCTTCTCTCTGAAACGGTTGTACTTATCGTCTACAAAGCTATGTCGCGTGTTGCGATATGCGGAGACACTAAAAGCACCGTAGTAGAACACAGATGAAGCTTCTAAGTTGATGTAATAGCAGGTAAGAAGTAGTACAACTCAAGTTTTAGTTATGGATAATTGACTTTTTACCTTTCTTTGGTGCCTTGGACATGAGCTAGGAACTTAATATTTTGCATGAAAGGAGGACTAGCAGCCGAGTTGCACGGGACAATGTGAAAACTGTTCATATGTAGTAAAAACCTGAGAAATCCGTCCGTGTTCGTCATTTGTTATCGAATCGACTTAAAGCCAGATCGTTACATTGGCCGTTCTTCTCTCTGAAACGGTTGTACTTATCGTCTGCAAAGCTATGTCGCGTGCTGCGGTATGCGGAGACGCTAAAAGCACCATAGTAGAACGCAGATGAAGGTTCTAAGTTGATGTAATAGGCAGTAAGAAGTAGTACAACTCAAGTTTTAGGTATGGATTATTGACTTTTTACTCTTCTTTTGTGCCTTGGACATGACCTAGGAACTTAAGATTTTGCATGAAAGGAGGACTAGCAGCCGCGTTGCTCGGGAGAATGTGAAAAGTGTTCATATGTAGTAAAAACCTGAGAAATCCGTCCGTTTTCGTCATTTGTTATTGAATCGACTTAAAGCCACATCGTCACATTGGCCGCTCTTCTCTCTGAAACGGTTGTACTTATCGTCTGCAAAGCTATGTCGCGTGATGCTGTATGCGGAGACACTAAAAGCACCATAGTAGAACACAGATGAAGCTGCTAAGTTGATGTAATAGCCAGTAAGAAGTAGTACAATTCATGTTTTAGGTATCGATTATTGACTTTTTAGCTTTCTTTGGTGCTTTGGACATGAGCTAGGAACTTAAGATTTTGCATGAAAGGAGGACTAGCAGCCGCGTTGCACGGGAGAATGTGAAAAGTGTTCATATGTAGTAAAAACCTGAGAAATCCCTCAGTGTTCGTCATTTGTTAACGAATCTACTAAAAGCCAGATCGTCACATTGCATGCTCTTCTGTCTGAAACGGTTGTTCTTTTCGTCTGCAAACCTATGTCGCGTGCTGCATTATATGGAGACACTAAAAGCACCATAATAGAACACAGATGAAGCTTCTAAGTTGATGTAATAGCCAGTAAGAAGTAGTACAACTCAAGTTTTAGTTATGGATAATAGACTTTTTACCTTTCTTTGGTGCCTTGGACATGAGCTAGGAACTTAATATTTTGCATGAAAGGAGGACTAGCACCCGAGTTGCACGGGAGATTGTGAAGAGTGTTCATATGTAGTACAAACCTGAGAAATCCGTCCGTTTTCGTCATTTGTTATCGAATCGACTTAAAGCCAGATCGTCACATTGGCCGCTCTTCTCTCTGATACGGTTGTACTTATCGTCTGCAAAGCTATGTCGCGTGCTGCGGTATGCGGAGACAGTAAAAGCACCATAGTAGAGCACAGATGTAGGTTCTAAGTTGATGTAATAGCCAGTAAGAAGTTGTACAATTCAAGTTTTAGTTATTGATTATTGACTTTTTAGCTGGCTTTGATGCCTTGGACATGAGCTATGACCTTAACGTTTTGCATGAAAGGAGGACTAGCAGCCGAGTTGCACGGGAGAATGTGAAAAGTGTTTATATGTAGTAAAAACCTGAGAAATCCGTCCGTTTTCGTCATTTGTTATCGAATCGACTTAAAGCCAGATCGTCACATTGGCCTCTCTTCTCTCTGAAACGGTTGTACTTATCGTCTGCAAAGCTATGTCGCGTGCTGAGGTATGCGGAGACACTAAAAGCACCATAGTAGAACACAGATGAAGCTTCTAAGTTGATGTAATAGCCAGTAAGAAGTAGTACAATTCAAGTTTTATTTATCGACTATTGACTTTTTAGCTGTCTTTGGTGCAATGGACATGAGCTAGGACCTTAACGTTTTGCATGAAAGGAGGACTAGCAGCCGAGTTGCACGGGAGAATGTGAAAAGTGTTCATATGTAGTAAAAACTTTAGAAATTCGCCCGTTTTCGTCATTTGTTATCGAATCGTCTTAGAGCCAGATCGTCACATTGGCCGCTCTTCCCTCTGGAATGGCTGTACCTATCGTCTGCAGAGCTATGTCGCGTGCTGCGGTATGTGGAGACACTAAAAGCACCATACTAGAACACAGATGAAGCTTCTAAGTTGATGTAATAGCCAGTAAGAAGTAGTACAACTCAAGTTTTAGTTATGGATTATTGACTTTTTACCCTTCTTTGGTGCCTTGGTCATGAGCTAGGAACTTAAGATTATGCATGAAAGGAGGAGTAGCAGCCGCGTTGCCCGGGAGAATGTGAAAAGTGTTCATATGTAGTAAAATCCTGAGAAATCCGTCCGAGTTCGTCATTTGTTATCGAATCGACTTAAAGCCAGATCGTCATATTGGCCGCTCTTCTCTCTGAAACGGTTGTACTTATCGTCTGCAAAGCTATGTCGCGTGCTGAGGTATGCGGAGACACTAAAAGCACCATAGTAGAACACAGATGAAGCTTCTAAGTTGATGTAATAGCCAGTAAGAAGTAGTAAAATTCAAGTTTTAACTATCGATTATTGACTTTTTAGCTGGGTTTGGTGCCTTGGAAATGATCTAGGACCTTAAAGTTTTGCATGAAAGGAGGACTAGCAGCCGCGTTGCATGGGAGGATGTTAAAAGTGTTTATATGTAGTAAAAACCTGAGAAATCTGTCCGTTTTCGTCATTTGTTATCGAATCGACTTAAAGCCAGATCGTCACATTGGCCGCTCTTCTCTCTGAAACGGTTGTACTTATCGTCTACAAAGCTATGTCGCGTGTTGCGATATGCGGAGACACTAAAAGGACCGTAGTAGAACACAGATGAAGCTTCTAAGTTGATGTAATAGCCAGTAAGTAGTAGTACAATTCAAGTTTTAGTTATCGATTATTGACTTTTTAACTGGCTTTGATGCCTTGGACATTAGCTAGGACCTTAACGTTTTGCATGAAAGCATGACTAGCGGCCGAGTTGCACGGGAGAATGTGAAAAGTGTTCATATGTAGTAAAAACCTGAGAAATCCGTCCGTGTTCGTCATTTGTTATCGAATCTACTTAAAGCCAGGTCTTCATATTGGCCGCTCGTCACTCTGAAACGGTTGTACTTATCGTCTGCAAAGCTATGTCGCGTGCTGCGGTATGCGGAGACACTAAAAGCACCATAGTAGAACACAGATGTAGGTTCTAAGTTGATGTAATAGCCAGTAAGAAGTTGTACAATTCAAGTTTTAGTTATTGATTATAGATTTTTAGCTGGCTTTGATGCCTTGGACATGAGCTATGACCTTAACGTTTTGCATGAAAGGAGGACTAGCAGCCGAGTTGCACGGGAGAATGTGAAAAGTGTTTATATGTAGTAAAAACCTGAGAAATCCGTCCGTTTTCGTCATTTGTTATCGAATCGACTTAAAGCCAGATCGTCACATTGGCCACTCTTCTCTCTGAAACGGTTGTACTTATCGTCTGCAAAGCTATGTCGCGTGCTGAGGTATGCGGAGACACTAAAAGCACCATAGTAGAACACAGATGAAGCTTCTAAGTTGATGTAATAGCCAAGGAGAAGTAGTACAATTCAAGTTTTATTTATCGACTATTGACTTTTTAGCTGTCTTTGGTGCAATGGACATGAGCTAGGACTTTAACGTTTTGCATGAAAGGAGGACTAGCAGCCGAGTTGCACGGGAGAATGTGAAAAGTGTTCATATGTAGTAAAAACTTTAGAAATTCGCCCGTTTTCGTCATTTGTTATCGAATCGTCTTAGAGCCAGATCGTCACATTGGCCGCTCTTCCCTCTGGAATGGCTGTACTTATCGTCTGCAGAGCTATGTCGCATGCTGCGGTATGTGGAGACACTAAAAGCACCATACTAGAACACAGATGAAGCTTCTATGTTGATGTAATAGCCAGTAAGAAGTAGTACAATTCAAGTTTTATTTATCGATTATTGACTTTTTAGCTGTCTTTGGTGCAATGGACATGAGCTAGGACGTTAATATTTTGCATGAAAGGAGGACTAGCAGCCGAGTTGCACGGGAGAATGTGAAAAGTGTTCATATTTAGTACAAACCTGAGAAATCCGTCCGTTTTCGTCGTTTGTTATCGAATCGACTTGAAGCCAGATCGTCACATTGCCCGCTCTTCTCTCTGAAACGGTTGTACTTATCGTCTGCAAAGCTATGTCGCGTGCTGCGGTATGCGGAGACGCTAAAAGCACCATAGTAGAACACAGATGAAGGTTCTAAGTTGATGTAATAGCCAGTAAGAAGTAGTACAATTCAAGTGTTAGTTATGGATTATGACTTTTTACAGTTCTTTGGTGCCTTGGACATGAGCTAAGAACTTAAGATTTTGCATGAAACGAGGACTAGCAGCCGCGTTGCCCGGGAGAATGTGAAAAGTGTTCATATGTAGTAAAAACCTGATAAATCCGTCCGTTTTCGTCATTTGTTGTCGAATCGAGTTAAAGACAGATTGTCACATTGGCCGCTCTTCTGTCTGAAACGGTTACATTTATCGTCTGCAAAGCCATGTCGCGTGCTGCGGTATGCGGAGACACTAGAAGCACCAGAGTAGAACACAGATGAAGCTTCTAAGTTGATGTAATAGCCAGTAAGAAGTAGTACAATTCAAGTTTTAGATATCGATTATTGACCTTTTAGCTGGTTTGGTGCGTTGGACATGAACTAGGACCTTAACGTTCTGCATGAAAGGAGGACCAGCAGCGGAGTTGCACGGGAGAGTGTGAAAAGTGTTCATATATGGTAAAAACCTGAGAAATCCGTCCGCTTTCGTCATTTGTTATCGAACCGACTTAAAGAAAGATCGTCACATTGGCCGCTCTTCTCTCTGAAACGGCTGTACTTATCGTATGCAAAGCTATGTCGCGTGCTGCGGTATGCGGAGACACTAAAAACACCATAGTAGAACACAGATGAAGTTTCTAAATAGATGTAATAGCCAGTAAGTAGTAGTACAATTCAAGTTTTAGTTATGGATTATTTACTTTTTACCCTTCCTTGGTGCTTGGACATGAGTTAGGAACTTAAGATTTTGCATGAAAAGAGGACTAGCAGCCGCGTTGCCCGAGAGAATATGAAGAGTGTTCATATGTAGTAAAAACCTGAGAAATCCGTCCGTTTTCGTCGTTTGCTATCGAATCGACTTAAAGCCAGATCGTCATATTGGCCGCTCTTCTCTCTGAAACGGTTGTACTTATCGTCTGCAAAGCTATGTCGCGTGCTGCGGTATGTGGAGACACTAAAAGCACCATAGTAGAACACAGATGAAGGTTCTAAGTTGATATAATAGCCAGTAAGAAGTAGTACAACTCAAGTTTTAGTTATGGATTATTGACTTTTTACCCTTCTTTGATGCCTTGGACATGAGCTAGGAACTTAAGAATTTGCATGAAAGAAGGACTAGCAGCCGCGTTGCCCGAGAGAATATGAAAAGTGTTCATATGTAGTAAAAACCTGAGAAATCCGTCCGTTTTCGTCATTTGCTATGGAATCGGCTTAAAGCCAGATCGTCACATTGGCCGCTCTTCTCTCTGAAACGGTTGTACTTATCGTCTGCAAAGCTATGTCGCGTGTTGCGGTATGCGGAGACACTAAAAGCACCATAGTAGAACACAGATGAAGCTTCTAAGTTGATGTAATAGCTAGTAAGAAGTAGTACAATTCAAGTTTTAGTTATCGATTATTGACTTTCTAGCTGACTTTGGTGCCTTGGACATGAGCTAGGACCTTAACATTTTGCATGAAAAGAGGAACAGCAGGCGCGTTGCACGGGAGAATGTTAAAAGTGTTCATATGTAGTAAAAACCTGAGAAATCCGCCCGTTTTCGTCACTTGTTATCGAATCGACTTAAAGGCAGATTGTCAAATTGGGCGCTCTTCTGTGTGTAACGGTTACATTTATTCTCTGCAAAGCCATGTCGCATGCTGCGGTATGCGGAGACACTAGAAGCACCATAGTAGAACAAAGATGAAGCTTCTAAGTTGATGTAATAGCCAGTAAGAAGTAGTTCAATTCAAGTTTTAGGTCAAAGCCATGTCGCATGCTGCGGTATGCGGAGACACTAGAAGCACCATAGTAGAACAAAGATGAAGCTTCTAAGTTGATGTAATAGCCAGTAAGAAGTAGTTCAATTCAAGTTTTAGGTATCTATTATTGAATTTTTACCCTTCTTTGTTGCCTACGACATGAGCTAGGATTGGTTGGTTGGGTGTGGGCCTGAAGGGACCAGACTGCTAAGGTCATCGGTCCCTTGTTCCACGATAAAATCACACGAAATAAAAACTGTCAGTCGTTAAAAACGGAGAACTGAGACAAGGGACGACACAATACAAGAAAGGCAGACAAAGACCAGACAAACGGAACTAAAATCGCACCGAGTGTGAAGGTGGTTGGCCGACCATGAAAATATAGAAAAGCCAACCACCAAATGACATTAAAATCCACAGTTAAAACCACAGGCCAAAGGCCCAAGTCAATACAGGAAATAAAAGGACAAACACTCAAATGATACGATAAAAACCCCCTGCCCGAATAAAACTCAACACGAGGTCCGCCATAGCAACGTCATCACATAAAAGGGCAGGGAGGGTATCAGGCCATGAGCAAGGAACTTAAGATTTTGCATGAAATGAGGACTAGCGGCCGCGTTGCACGGGAGAATGTGAAAAGTGTTCATATGTAGTAAAATCCTGAGAAATCCGTCCGTGTTCGTCATTTGTTATCGAATCGCCTTAAAACCAGATCGTCACATTGGCCGCTCTTCTCTCTGAAACGGTTGTACTTATCGTCTGCAAAGCTATGTCGCGTGTTGCGGTATGCGGAGACACTAAAAGCCCCATAGTAGAACACAGATGAAGCTTCTAAGTTGGTGTAATAGCCAGTAAGAAGTAGTAGAATTCAAGTTTTAGATATCGATTATTGACTTTTTAGCTGGTTTGGTGCGTTGGACATGAACTAGGACCTTAACGTTCTGCATGAAAGGAGGACCAGCAGCGGAGTTGCACTGGAGAGTGTGAAAAGTGTTCATATATGGTAAAAACCTGAGAAATCCGTCCGCTTTCGTCATTTGTTATCGAATCGACTTAAAGAAAGATCGTCACATTGGCCGCTCTTCTCTCTGAAACTGTTGTACTTAGTGTCTGCAAAGCTATGTCGCGTGCTGCTTTATGCGGAGACACTAAAAGCACCATAGTAGAACACAGATGAAGCTCCTAAGTAGATGTAATAGCCAGTAAGAAGTAGTAAAATTCAAGTTTTAGCTATCGATTATTGACTTTTTAGCTGGGTTTGGTGCCTTGGAAATGATCTAGGACCTTAAAGTTTTGCATGAAAGGAGGACTAGCAGCCGCGTTGCATGGGAGGATGTTAAAAGTGTTTATATGTAGTAAAAACCTGAGAAATCCGTCCGTTTTCGTCATTTGTTGTCGAATCGACTTAAAGCCAGATTGTCACATTGGCCGCTGTTCTGTCTAAAACGGTTACATTTATCGTCTGCAAAGCTATGTCGCGTGCTGCGGTATACGGAGACACTAAAAGCACCATAGTAGAACACAGATGAAGCTTCTAAGTTGATGTAATAGCCAGTAAGAAGTAGTACAACTCAAGTTTTAGTTATCGATTATTGACTTTTTAGCTGACTTTGGTGCCTTGGACATGAGCTAGGATCTTAACATTTTGCATGAAAAGAGGAACAGCAGCCGCGTTGCACGGGAGAATGTTGAAAGTGTTCATATGTAGTAAAAACCTGAGAAATCCGCCGGTTTTCGTCATTTGTTATCGAATCGACTTAAAGCCAGATCGTCACATTGGCCGCTCTTCTCTCTGAAACGGCTGTACTTATCGTCTGCAGAGCTATGTCGCGTGCTGCGGTATGCGGAGACACTAAAAACGCCATAGTAGAACACAGATGAAGCTTCTAAATTGATGTAGTAGCCAGTAAGTAGTAGTACAATTCAAGTTTTAGTTATGGATTATTGACTTTTCAACCTTCTTTGGTGCTTGGACATGACCCAGGAACTTAAGATTTTGCATGAAAGGAGGACTAGCAGCCGCGTTGCACGTGAGAATGTGAAAACTGTTCATATGTAGTAAAAACCTGAGAAATCCGTCCGTGTTCGTCATTTGTTATCGAATCGACTTAAAGCCAGATCGTCACATTGGCCGCTCTTCTCTCTGAAACGGCTGTACTTATCGTATGCAAAGCTATGTCGTGTGTTGCGATATGCGGAGACACTAAAAGCACCATAGTAGAACACAGATGAACCTTCTAAGTTGATTTAATAGCCAGTGAGTAGTAGTACAATTCAAGTTTTAGTTATCGATTATTGACTTTTTAACTGGCTTTGGTGCCTTGGACATGAGCTAGGTCCTTAACATTTTGCATGATAGGAGGAATAGCAGCCGCGTTGCACGGGAGAATCTTAAAAGTGTGCATATGTAGTACAAACCTGAGAAATCCGCCCGTTTTCGTCATTTGTTATCGAATCGAATTAAAGCCAGATCGTCACATTTACCGCTCTTCTCTCTGAAACGGCTGTACTTATCGTATGCAAAGCTATGTCGTGTGCTGCGGTATGCGGAGACACTAAAAACACCATAGTAGAACACAGATGAAGTTTCTAAATAGATGTAATAGCCAGTAAGTAGTAGTACAATTCAAGTTTTAGTTATGGATTATTTACTTTTTACCCTTCTTTGGTGCTTGGACATGAGTTAGGAACTTAAGATTTTGCATGAAAAGAGGACTAGCAGCCGCGTTGCCCGAGAGAATATGAAGAGTGTTCATATGTAGTAAAAACCTGAGAAATCCGTCCGTTTTCGTCGTTTGCTATCGAATCGACTTAAAGCCAGATCGTCACATTGGCCGCTCTTCTCTCTGAAACGGTTGTACTTATCGTCTGCAAAGCTATGTCGCGTGTTGCGGTATGCGGAGACACTAAAAGCACCATACTAGAACACAGATGAAGCTCCTAAGTTGATGTAATAGCCAGTAAGAAGTAGTACAATTCAAGTTTTAGTTATGGATAATTGACTTTTTACAGTTCTTTGGTGCCTTGGACATGAGCTAAGAACTGAAGATTTTGCATGAAAGGAGGACTAGCAGCCGCGTTGCCCGGGAGATTGTGAAAAGGGTTCATATGTAGTAAAAACCTGAGTAATCCGTCCGTTTTCGTCATTTGTTATCGAATCGACTTAAAGCCAGATTGTCACATTGGCCGCTCTTCTGTCTGAAACGGCTACATTTTTCGTCTACAAAGCAATGTCGCGTGCTGCGGTATGCGGAGACACTAGAAGCACCTTAGTAGAAAACAGATGAAGCTTTTAAGTTGATGTAATAGCCAGTAAGAAGTAGTGCAATTCAAGTTTTAGATATCGATTATTGACTTTTTAGCTGGTTTGGTGCGTTGGACATGAGCTAGGACCTTAACATTTTGCATGAAAAGAGGAATAGCAGCCGCTTTGCACGTGCGAATGTTAAAAGTGTTCATATGTAGTAAAACCCTGAGAAATCCGCCCGTTTTCGTCATTTGTTATCGAATCGACTTAAAGGCAGATTGTCACATTGGGCGCTCCTCTGTCTAAAACGGTTACATTTATCGTCTGCAAAGCCATGTCGCATGCTGCGGCATGCGGAGACACTAGAAGCACCATAGTAGAACAAAGATGAAGCTTCTAAGTTGATGTTATAGCCAGTAAGAAGTAGTTCAATTCAAGTTTTAGTTATCTATTATTGACTTTTTACCCTTCTTTGTTGCCTTCGACATGAGCTAGGAACTTAAGATTTTGCATGAAAGGAGGACTAGCGGCCGCGTTGCACGGAAGAGTGTGAAAAGTGTTCATATATAGTAAAAATCTGAGATATCCGTCCGTGTTCGTCATTTGTTATCGAATCGACTTAAAGCCAGATCGTCACATTGGCCGCTCTTCACTCTGAAACGGCTGTACTTATGGTCTGCAAAGCTTTGTCGCGTGCTACGGTATGCGGAGACACTAAAAGCACCATAGTAGAACACAGATGAAGGTTCTAAGTTGATGTAATAGCCAGTAAGAAGTAGTACAATTCAAGTTTTAGTTATGGATTATTGACTTTTTACCCTTCTTTGGTGCCTTGGACATGAGCTAGGAACTTAAGATTTTGCATGAAAGGAGGACTAGCAGCCGCGTTGCCCGAGAGAATATGAAAAGTGTTCATATGTAGTAAAAACCTGAGAAATCCGTCCGTTTTCGTCACTTGCTATGGAATCGACATAAAGCTAGATCGTCACATTGGCCGCTCTTCTCTCTGAAACGGTTGCACTTATCGTCTGCAAAGCTATGTCGCGTGTTGCGGTATGCGGTGACACTAAAAGTACCATAGTAGAACACAGATGAAGCTTCTAAGAAGATGTAATAGCCTGTAAGAAGTAGTACAATTCAAGTTTTAGTTATCGATTATTGACATTTTAGCTGGCTTTGGTGCCTTGGACATGAGCTAGGACCTTAACATTTTGCATGAAAAGAGGAATAGCAGCCGCTTTGCACGTGCGAATGTTAAAAGTGTTCATATGTAGTAAAACCCTGAGAAATCCGCCCGTTTTCGTCATTTGTTATCGAATCGACTTAAAGGCAGATTGTCACATTGGGCGCTCCTCTGTCTAAAACGGTTACATTTATCGTCTGCAAAGCCATGTCGCATGCTGCGGCATGCGGAGACACTATAAGCACCATAGTAGAACAAAGATGAAGCTTCTAAGTTGATGTTATAGCCAGTAAGAAGTAGTTCAATTCAAGTTTTAGTTATCTATTATTGACTTTTTACCCTTCTTTGTTGCCTTCGACATGAGCTAGGAACTTAAGATTTTGCATGAAAGGAGGGCTAGCGGCCGCGTTGCACGGAAGAATGTGAAAAGTGTTCATATATAGTAAAAATCTCAGATATCCGTCCGTGTTCGTCATTTGTTATCGAATCGACTTAAAGCCAGATCGTCACATTGGCCACTCTTCTCTCTGAAACGGCTGTACTTATGGTCTGCAAAGCTTTGTCGCGTGCTACGTTATGCGGACACACTAAAAGCACCATAGTAGAACACAGATGAAGGTTCTAAGTTGATGTAATAGCCAGTAAGAAGTAGTACAATTCAAGTTTTAGTTATGGATTATTGACTTTTTACCCTTCTTTGGTGCCTTGGACATGAGCTAGGAACTTAAGATTTTGCATGAAAGGAGGACTAGCAGCCGCGTTGCCCGAGAGAATATGAAAAGTGTTCATATGTAGTAAAAACCTAAGAAATCCGTCCGTTTTCGTCATTTGCTATGGAATCGACTTAAAGCCAGATCGTCACATTGGCCGCTCTTCTCTCTGAAACGGTTGCACTTATCGTCTGCAAAGCTATGTCGCATGTTGCGGTATGCGGAGACACTAAAAGCACCATAGTAGAACACAGATGAAGCTTCTATGAAGATGTAATAGCCTGTAAGAAGTAGTACAATTCAAGTTTTAGTTATCGATTATTGACATTTTAGCTGGCTTTGGTGCCTTGGACATGGGCTAGGACCTTAACATTTTGCATGAAAAGAGGAATAGCAGCCGCGTTGCACGGGCGAATGTTAAAAGTGTTCATATGTAGTAAAACCCTGAGAAATCCGCCCGTTTTCGTCATTTGTTATCGAATCGACTTAAAGCCAGATCGTCACTTTGGCCGCTCTTCTCTCTGAAACGGTTGTACTTATCGTCTGCAAATCTATGTCGCGTGCTGCGGTATGCTGAGACACTAAAAGCACCATAGTAGTACACAGATGGAGCTTCTAAGTTGATGTAATAGCCAGTAAGAAGTAGTACAATTCAAGTCTTATTTATCGATTATTGACTTTTTAGCTGGCTTTGATGCCTTGGACATTAGCTAGGACCTTAACGTTTGCATGAAACGAGGACTAGCAGCCGAGTTGCACGGGAGAATGTGAAAAGTGTTCATATGTAGTAAAACCCTGAGAAATCCGTCCGTTTTCGTCATTTGTTATCGAATAGACTTAAAGGCAGATTGTCACATTGGGCGCTCTTCTGTCTGAAACGGTTACATTTATCGTCTGCAAAGCTATGTCGCATGCTGCGGTATGCGGAGACACTAGAAGCACCATAGTAGAACACAGATGTAGCTTCTAAGTTGATGTAATAGCCAGTAAGAAGTAGTTCAATTCAAGTTTTAGGTATCTATTATTGACTTTTTACCCTTCTTTGTTGCCTTCGACATGAGCTACGAACTTAAGATTTTGCATGAAAGGAGGACTAGCGGCCGCGTTGCACTTGAGAATGTGAAAAGTGTTCATATGTAGTAAAAACCTGACAAATCCGTCCGTGTTCGTCATTCGTTATCGAATCGACTTAAAGCCAGATCGTCACATTGGGCGCTCTTCTCTCTGAAACGGTTGTACTTGTCGTCTGCAAAGCTATGTCGCGTGATGCGGTATGCGGAGACACTAAAAGCACCGTAGTAGAACACAGATGAAGCTTCTAAGTTGATGTAATAGCCAGTAAGAGGTAGTACAATTCAAGTTTTTGTTATCGATTATTGACTTTTTAGCTGGCTTTGGTGCCTTGGAAATGAGCTAGGAC
Organism: Schistocerca gregaria; assembly: GCF_023897955.1. NCBI lineage: Eukaryota > Metazoa > Arthropoda > Insecta > Orthoptera > Acrididae > Schistocerca > Schistocerca gregaria. The sequence goes on along the minus strand of NW_026061736.1, from coordinate 8,681,458 downwards.
CTTAACATTTTGCATGAAAGGAGGACTAGCAGCCGCGTTGCACGGGAGAATGTTAAATGTGTTCATATGTAGTAAAAACCTGAGAAATCCGCCCGTTTTCGTCATTTGTTATCGAATCGACTTCAAGCCAGATTGTCACATTCGGCGCTCTTCTGTCTGAAACGGTTACATTTATCGTCTGCAAAGCTATGTCGCATGCTGCGGTATGCGGAGACACTAGAAGCACCATAGTAGAACACAGATGAAGCTTCTAAGTTGATGTAATAGCTAGTAAGAAGTAGTTCAATTCAAGTTTTAGGTATCGATTGTTGTTTTTTTACCCTTCTTTGTTGCCCTCGACATGAGCTAGGAACTTAAGATTTTGCATGAAATGAGGGCTAACGGCCGCGTTGAACGGGAGAATGTGAAAAGTGATCATATGTAGTAAAATCCTGAGATATCCGTCCGTGTTCGTCATTCGTTATCGAATCGACTTAAAGCCAGATCGTCACATTGGGCGCTCTTCTCTCTGAAACGGTTGTACTTATCGTCTGCAAAGCTATGTCGCGTGCTGCTTTAAGCGAAGACACTACAAGCACCATAGTAGAACACAGATGAAGCTTCTAAGTTGATGTAATAGCCAGTAAGAAGTAGTACAATTCAAGTTTTAGGTATCGATTATTGACTTTTTACCCTTCTTTGGTGCCTTGGACATGAGCTAGGAACTGAAGATTTTGCATGATATGAGGAATAGCAGGCGCGTTGCACGGGAGAATGTGAAAACTGTTTATATGTAGTAGAAACCTGAGAAATCCGTCCGTGTTCGTCATTCGTTATCGAATAGACTTAAAGCCAGTTCGTCACATTGGCCGCTCTTCTCTCTGAAACGGTTGCACTTATCGTCTGCAAAGCTATGTCGCGTGTTGCGGTATGCGGTGACACTAAAAGTACCATAGTAGAACACAGATGAAGCTTCTAAGAAGATGTAATAGCCTGTAAGAAGTAGTACAATTCAAGTTTTAGTTATCGATTATTGACATTTTAGCTGGCTTTGGTGCCTTGGACATGAGCTAGGACCTTAACATTTTGCATGAAAAGAGGAATAGCAGCCGCTTTGCACGTGCGAATGTTAAAAGTGTTCATATGTAGTAAAACCCTGAGAAATCCGCCCGTTTTCGTCATTTGTTATCGAATCGACTTAAAGGCAGATTGTCACATTGGGCGCTCTTCTGTCTAAAACGGTTACATTTATCGTCTGCAAAGCCATGTCGCATGCTGCGGCATGCAGAGACACTAGAAGCACCATAGTAGAACAAAGATGAAGCTTCTAAGTTGATGTTATAGCCAGTAAGAAGTAGTTCAATTCAAGTTTTAGGTATCTATTATTGACTTTTTACCCTTCTTTGTTGCCTTCGACATGAGCTAGGAACTTAAGATTTTGCATGAAAGGAGGGCTAGCGGCCGCGTTGCACGGAAGAATGTGAAAAGTGTTCATATATAGTAAAAATCTCAGATATCCGTCCGTGTTCGTCATTTGTTATCGAATCGACTTAAAGCCAGTTCGTCACATTGGCCGCTCTTCTCTCTGAAACGGCTGTACTTATGGTCTGCAAAGCTTTGTCGCGTGCTACGTTATGCGGACACACTAAAAGCACCATAGTAGAACACAGATGAAGGTTCTAAGTTGATGTAATAGCCAGTAAGAAGTAGTACAATTCATGTTTTAGTTATGGATTATTGACTTTTTACCCTTCTTTGGTGCCTTGGACATGAGCTAGGAACTTAAGATTTTGCATGAAAGGAGGACTAGCAGCCGCGTTGCCCGAGAGAATATGAAAAGTGTTCATATGTAGTAAAAACCTGAGAAATCCGTCCGTTTTCGTCATTTGCTATGGAATCGACATAAAGCTAGATCGTCACATTGGCCGCTCTTCTCTCTGAAACGGTTGCACTTATCGTCTGCAAAGCTATGTCGCGTGTTGCGGTATGCGGAGACACTAAAAGCACCATACTAGAACACAGATGAAGCTCCTAAGTTGATGTAATAGCCAGTAAGAAGTAGTACAATTCAAGTTTTAGTTATGGATAATTGACTTTTTACAGTTCTTTGGTGCCTTGGACATGAGCTAAGAACTGAAGATTTTGCATGAAAGGAGGACTAGCAGCCGCGTTGCCCGGGAGAATGTGAAAAGGGTTCATATGTAGTAAAAACCTGAGTAATCCGTCCGTTTTCGTCATTTGTTATCGAATCGACTTAAAGCCAGATTGTCACATTGGCCGCTCTTCTGTCTGAAACGGCTACATTTATCGTCTACAAAGCAATGTCGCGTGCTGCGGTATGCGGAGACACTAGAAGCACCTTAGTAGAAAACAGATGAAGCTTTTAAGTTGATGTAATAGCCAGTAAGAAGTAGTGCAATTCAAGTTTTAGATATCGATTATTGACTTTTTAGCTGGTTTGGTGCGTTGGACATGAGCTAGGACCTTAACGTTCTGGATGAAAGGAGGACCAGGAGCGGAGTTGCACGGGAGAATGTGAAAAGTGTTCATATATAGTAAAAACCTGAGAAATCCGTCCGTTTTCGTCATTTGTTATCGAATCGACTTAAAGGCAGATCGTCACATTGGGCGCTCTTCTGTCTGAAACGGTTACATTTATCGTCAGCAAAGCTATGTCGCATGCTGCGGTATGCGGAGACACTAGAAGCACCATAGTAGAACAAAGATGAAGCTTCTAAGTTGATGTAATAGCCAGTAAGATGTAGTACAATTAAAGTTTTAGTTATGGATTATTAAGTTTTTAACCTTCTTTGGTGCCCTGGACATGAGCTAGGAACTTAAGATTTTGCATGAAAGGAGGACTAGCGGCCGCGTTGCACGGGAGAGTGTGAAAAGTGTTCATATATAGTAAAAATCTGAGATATCCGTCCGTGTTCGTCATTTGTTATCGAATCGACTTAAAGCCAGATCGTCACATTGGCCGCTCTTCTCTCTGAAACGGCTGTACTTATGGTCTGCAAAGCTTTGTTGCGTGCTACGGTATGCGGAGACACTAAAAGCACCATAGTAGAACACAGATGAAGGTTCTAAGTTGATGTAATAGCCAGTAAGAAGTAGTACAATTCAAGTTTTAGTTATGGATTATTGACTTTTTACCCTTCTTTGGTGCCTTGGACATGAGCTAGGAACTTAAGATTTTGCATGAAAGGAGGACTAGCAGCCGCGTTGCCCGAGAGAATATGAAAAGTGTTCATATGTAGTAAAAACCTGAGAAATCCGTCCGTTTTCGTCATTTGCTATGGAATCGACATAAAGCTAGATCGTCACATTGGCCGCTCTTCTCTCTGAAACGGTTGCACTTATCGTCTGCAAAGCTATGTCGCGTGTTGCGGTATGCGGTGACACTAAAAGTACCATAGTAGAACACAGATGAAGCTTCTAAGAAGATGTAATAGCCTGTAAGAAGTAGTACAATTCAAGTTTTAGTTATCGATTATTGACATTTTAGCTGGCTTTGGTGCCTTGGACATGAGCTAGGACCTTAACATTTTGCATGAAAAGAGGAATAGCAGCCGCTTTGCACGTGCGAATGTTAAAAGTGTTCATATGTAGTAAAACCCTGAGAAATCCGCCCGTTTTCGTCATTTGTTATCGAATCGACTTAAAGGCAGATTGTCACATTGGGCGCTCTTCTGTCTAAAACGGTTACATTTATCGTCTGCAAAGCCATGTCGCATGCTGCGGCATGCGGAGACACTAGAAGCACCATAGTAGAACAAAGATGAAGCTTCTAAGTTGATGTTATAGCCAGTAAGAAGTAGTTCAATTCAAGTTTTAGGTATCTATTATTGACTTTTTACCCTTCTTTGTTGCCTTCGACATGAGCTACGAACTTAAGATTTTGCATGAAAGGAGGACTAGCGGCCGCGTTGCACTTGAGAATGTGAAAAGTGTTCATATGTAGTAAAAACCTGACAAATCCGTCCGTGTTCGTCATTCGTTATCGAATCGACTTAAAGCCAGATCGTCACATTGGGCGCTCTTCTCTCTGAAACGGTTGTACTTGTCGTCTGCAAAGCTACGTCGCGTGTTGCGGTATGCGGAGACACTAAAAGCACCGTAGTAGAACACAGATGAAGCTTCTAAGTTGATGTAATAGCCAGTAAGAAGTAGTACAATTCAAGTTTTAGTTATCGATTATTGACTTTTTAGCTGGCTTTGGTGCCTTGGAAATGAGCTAGGAACTTAACATTTTGCATGAAAGGAGGACTAGCAGCCGCGTTGCACGGGAGAATGTTAAAAGTGTTCATATGTAGTAAAAACCTGAGAAATCCGCCCGTTTTCGTCATTTGTTATCGAATCGACTTCAAGCCAGATTGTCACATTCGGCGCTCTTCTGTCTGAAACGGTTACATTTATCGTCTGCAAAGCTATGTCGCATGCTGCGGTATGCGGAGACACTAGAAGCACCATAGTAGAACACAGATGAAGCTTCTAAGTTGATGTAATAGCTAGTAAGAAGTAGTTCAATTCAAGTTTTAAGTATCGATTGTTGTTTTTTTACCCTTCTTTGTTGCCTTCGACATGAGCTAGGAACTTAAGATTTTGCATGAAATGAGGGCTAACGGCCGCGTTGAACGGGAGAATGTGAAAAGTGATCATATGTAGTAAAATCCTGAGATATCCGTCCATGTTCGTCATTCGTTATCGAATCGACTTAAAGCCAGATCGTCACATTGGGCGCTCTTCTCTCTGAAACGGTTGTACTTATCGTCTGCAAAGCTATGTCGCGTGCTGCTTTAAGCGAAGACACTACAAGCACCATAGTAGAACACAGATGAAGCTTCTAAGTTGATGTAATAGCCAGTAAGAAGTAGTACAATTCAAGTTTTAGGTATCGATTATTGACTTTTTACCCTTCTTTGGTGCCTTGGACATGAGCTAGGAACTGAAGATTTTGCATGATATGAGGAATAGCAGGCGCGTTGCACGGGAGAATGTGAAAACTGTTTATATGTAGTAGAAACCTGAGAAATCCGTCCGTGTTCGTCATTCGTTATCGAATAGACTTAAAGCCAGATCGTCACATTGGCCGCTCTTCTCTCTGAAACGGTTGTACTTATCGTCTGCAAAGCTATGTCACGTGTTGCGGTATGTGGAGACACTAAAAGCACCGTAGTAGAACACAGATGAAGCTTCTAAGTTGATGTAATAGCCAGTAAGAAGTAGTACAATTCAAGTTTTAGTTATCGATTATTGACTTTTTAGCTGGCTTTGGTGCCATGGAAATGAGCTAGGAACTTAACATTTTGCATGAAAGGAAGACTAGCAGCCGCGTTGCACGGGAGAATGTTAAAAGTGTTTATATGTAGTAAAAACCTGAGAAATCCGTCCGTTTTCGTCATTTGTTATCGAATCGACTTAAAGCCACATCGTCACATTTGCCACTCTTCTCTCTGAAACGGTTGTACTTATCGTCTGCAAAGCTATGTCGCGTGCTGCGGTATGCTGAGACACTAAAAGCACCATAGTAGAACACAGATGAAGCTTCTAAGTTGATGAAATAGCCAGTAAGAAGTAGTACAATTCAAGTCTTATTTATCGATTTTTGACTTTTTAGCTAGCTTTGATGCCTTGGACATTAGCTAGGACCTTAACGTTTTGCATTAAAGGAGGACTAGCAGCCGAGTTGCACTTGAGAATGTGAAAAGTGTTCATATGTAGTAAAGACCTGAGAAATCCGTCCGTGGTCGTAATTTGTTATCGAATCGACTTAAAGCCAGATCTTCACATTGGCCGCTCGTCACTCTGAAACGGTTGTACTTATCGTCTGCAAAGCGATGTCGCGTGCTGCGGTATGCGGAGTCACTAAAAGCACCATATTAGACCACAGATGAAGTCTCTAAGTTGATGTAATGGCCAGTAAGAAGAAGTACAATTCAAGTTTTAGTTATAGATTATTGACTTTTTACCCTTCTTTGGTGCTTTGGACATGAGCTAGGAACTTAAGATTTTGCATGAAAGTAGGACTAGCAGCCGAGTTACACGGGAGAATGTGAAAAGTGTTTATATGTAATAAAAACCTGAGAAATCTGTCCGTTTTCGTCATTTGTTATCGAATCGACTTAAAGCCACATCGTCACATCTGCCACTCTCCTCTCTGAAACGGTTGAACTTATCGTCTGCAAAGCTATGTCGCTTGCTGCGGTATGCGGAGACACTAAAAGCACCATAGTAGAACACAGATGAAGCTTCTAAGTTGATGAAATAGCCAGTATGAAGTAGTACAATTCAAGTTTTATTTAGCGATTATTGACTTTTTTGCTGTCTTTGGTGCCTTGGATATGATCTAGGACTTTAAGATTTAGCATGAAAGGAGGACTAGAAGCCGCGTTGCACGGGAGAATGTGAAAAGTGTTCATATGTAGTAAAAACCTGAGATATCCGTCCATGTTCGTCTTTTGTTATCGAATCGACTTAAAGCCAGATCGTCACATTGGCCGCTCTTCTCTCTGAAACGGTTGAACTTATCGTCTGCAAAGCTATGTCGCGTGCTGCGGTATGCGGAGACACTAAAAGCACACAGTAGAACACAGATGAAGCTTCTAAGTAGATGTAATAGCCAGTAAGAAGTAGTACAATTCAAGTTTAAGTTATCGATTATTGACTTTTTAGCTTGCTTTGGTGCCTTGGAAATGAGCTAGGACCTTAACATTTCGCATGAAAGGAGGACTAGCAGCCGCGTTGCACGTGAGAATGTTAAAAGTGTTCATATGTCGTACAAACCTGAGAAATCCGCCCGTTTTCGTCATTTGTTATCGAATCGACTTAAAGGCAGATTGTCACATTGGGCGCTCTTCTGTCTAAAACGGTTACATTTATCGTCTGCAAAGCCATGTCGCATGCTGCGGCATGCGGAGACACTAGAAGCACCATAGTAGAACAAAGATGAAGCTTCTAAGTTGATGTTATAGCCAGTAAGAAGTAGTTCAATTCAAGTTTTAGGTATCTATTATTGACTTTTTACCCTTCTTTGTTGCCTTCGACATGAGCTAGGAACTTAAGATTTTGCATGAAAGGAGGGCTAGCGGCCGCGTTGCACGGAAGAATGTGAAAAGTGTTCATATATAGTAAAAATCTCAGATATCCGTCCGTGTTCGTCATTTGTTATCGAATCGACTTAAAGCCAGTTCGTCACATTGGCCGCTCTTCTCTCTGAAACGGCTGTACTTATGGTCTGCAAAGCTTTGTCGCGTGCTACGTTATGCGGACACACTAAAAGCACCATAGTAGAACACAGATGAAGGTTCTAAGTTGATGTAATAGCCAGTAAGAAGTAGTACAATTCAAGTTTTAGTTATGGATTATTGACTTTTTACCCTTCTTTGGTGCCTTGGACATGAGCTAGGAACTTAAGATTTTGCATGAAAGGAGGACTAGCAGCCGCGTTGCCCGAGAGAATATGAAAAGTGTTCATATGTAGTAAAAACCTAAGAAATCCGTCCGTTTTCGTCATTTGCTATGGAATCGACTTAAAGCCAGATCGTCACATTGGCCGCTCTTCTCTCTGAAACGGTTGCACTTATCGTCTGCAAAGCTATGTCGCATGTTGCGGTATGCGGAGACACTAAAAGCACCATAGTAGAACACAGATGAAGCTTCTATGAAGATGTAATAGCCTGTAAGAAGTAGTACAATTCAAGTTTTAGTTATCGATTATTGACATTTTAGCTGGCTTTGGTGCCTTGGACATGGGCTAGGATCTTAACATTTTGCATGAAAAGAGGAATAGCAGCCGCGTTGCACGGGCGAATGTCAAAAGTGTTCATATGTAGTAAAACCCTGAGAAATCCGCCCGTTTTCGTCATTTGTTATCGAATCGACTTAAAGCCAGATCGTCACTTTGGCCGCTCTTCTCTCTGAAACGGTTGTACTTATCGTCTGCAAATCTATGTCGCGTGCTGCGGTATGCTGAGACACTAAAAGCACCATAGTAGTACACAGATGGAGCTTCTAAGTTGATGTAATAGCCAGTAAGAAGTAGTACAATTCAAGTCTTATTTATCGATTATTGACTTTTTAGCTGGCTTTGATGCCTTGGACATTAGCTAGGACCTTAACGTTTGCATGAAACGAGGACTAGCAGCCGAGTTGCACGGGAGAATGTGAAAAGTGTTCATATGTAGTAAAACCCTGAGAAATCCGTCCGTTTTCGTCATTTGTTATCGAATAGACTTAAAGGCAGATTGTCACATTGGGCGCTCTTCTGTCTGAAACGGTTACATTTATCGTCTGCAAAGCTATGTCGCATGCTGCGGTATGCGGAGGCACTAGAAGCACCATAGTAGAACACAGATGTAGCTTCTAAGTTGATGTAATAGCCAGTAAGAAGTAGTTCAATTCAAGTTTTAGGTATCTATTATTGACTTTTTACCCTTCTTTGTTGCCTTCGACATGAGCTACGAACTTAAGATTTTGCATGAAAGGAGGACTAGCGGCCGCGTTGCACTTGAGAATGTGAAAAGTGTTCATATGTAGTAAAAACCTGACAAATCCGTCCGTGTTCGTCATTCGTTATCGAATCGACTTAAAGCCAGATCGTCACATTGGGCGCTCTTCTCTCTGAAACGGTTGTACTTGTCGTCTGCAAAGCTACGTCGCGTGTTGCGGTATGCGGAGACACTAAAAGCACCGTAGTAGAACACAGATGAAGCTTCTAAGTTGATGTAATAGCCAGTAAGAAGTAGTACAATTCAAGTTTTAGTTATCGATTATTGACTTTTTAGCTGGCTTTGGTGCCTTGGAAATGAGCTAGGAACTTAACATTTTGCATGAAAGGAGGACTAGCAGCCGCGTTGCACGGGAGAATGTTAAAAGTGTTCATATGTAGTAAAAACCTGAGAAATCCGCCCGTTTTCGTCATTTGTTATCGAATCGACTTCAAGCCAGATTGTCACATTCGGCGCTCTTCTGTCTGAAACGGTTACATTTATCGTCTGCAAAGCTATGTCGCATGCTGCGGTATGCGGAGACACTAGAAGCACCATAGTAGAACACAGATGAAGCTTCTAAGTTGATGTAATAGCTAGTAAGAAGTAGTTCAATTCAAGTTTTAAGTATCGATTGTTGTTTTTTTACCCTTCTTTGTTGCCTTCGACATGAGCTAGGAACTTAAGATTTTGCATGAAATGAGGGCTAACGGCCGCGTTGAACGGGAGAATGTGAAAAGTGATCATATGTAGTAAAATCCTGAGATATCCGTCCATGTTCGTCATTCGTTATCGAATCGACTTAAAGCCAGATCGTCACATTGGGCGCTCTTCTCTCTGAAACGGTTGTACTTATCGTCTGCAAAGCTATGTCGCGTGCTGCTTTAAGCGAAGACACTACAAGCACCATAGTAGAACACAGATGAAGCTTCTAAGTTGATGTAATAGCCAGTAAGAAGTAGTACAATTCAAGTTTTAGGTATCGATTATTGACTTTTTACCCTTCTTTGGTGCCTTGGACATGAGCTAGGAACTGAAGATTTTGCATGATATGAGGAATAGCAGGCGCGTTGCACGGGAGAATGTGAAAACTGTTTATATGTAGTAGAAACCTGAGAAATCCGTCCGTGTTCGTCATTCGTTATCGAATAGACTTAAAGCCAGATCGTCACATTGGCCGCTCTTCTCTCTGAAACGGTTGTACTTATCGTCTGCAAAGCTATGTCACGTGTTGCGGTATGTGGAGACACTAAAAGCACCGTAGTAGAACACAGATGAAGCTTCTAAGTTGATGTAATAGCCAGTAAGAAGTAGTACAATTCAAGTTTTAGTTATCGATTATTGACTTTTTAGCTGGCTTTGGTGCCATGGAAATGAGCTAGGAACTTAACATTTTGCATGAAAGGAAGACTAGCAGCCGCGTTGCACGGGAGAATGTTAAAAGTGTTTATATGTAGTAAAAACCTGAGAAATCCGTCCGTTTTCGTCATTTGTTATCGAATCGACTTAAAGCCACATCGTCACATTTGCCACTCTTCTCTCTGAAACGGTTGTACTTATCGTCTGCAAAGCTATGTCGCGTGCTGCGGTATGCTGAGACACTAAAAGCACCATAGTAGAACACAGATGAAGCTTCTAAGTTGATGAAATAGCCAGTAAGAAGTAGTACAATTCAAGTCTTATTTATCGATTTTTGACTTTTTAGCTAGCTTTGATGCCTTGGACATTAGCTAGGACCTTAACGTTTTGCATTAAAGGAGGACTAGCAGCCGAGTTGCACTTGAGAATGTGAAAAGTGTTCATATGTAGTAAAGACCTGAGAAATCCGTCCGTGGTCGTAATTTGTTATCGAATCGACTTAAAGCCAGATCTTCACATTGGCCGCTCGTCACTCTGAAACGGTTGTACTTATCGTCTGCAAAGCGATGTCGCGTGCTGCGGTATGCGGAGTCACTAAAAGCACCATATTAGACCACAGATGAAGTCTCTAAGTTGATGTAATGGCCAGTAAGAAGTAGTACAATTCAAGTTTTAGTTATAGATTATTGACTTTTTACCCTTCTTTGGTGCTTTGGACATGAGCTAGGAACTTAAGATTTTGCATGAAAGTAGGACTAGCAGCCGAGTTACACGGGAGAATGTGAAAAGTGTTTATATGTAATAAAAACCTGAGAAATCTGTCCGTTTTCGTCATTTGTTATCGAATCGACTTAAAGCCACATCGTCACATCTGCCACTCTCCTCTCTGAAACGGTTGAACTTATCGTCTGCAAAGCTATGTCGCTTGCTGCGGTATGCGGAGACACTAAAAGCACCATAGTAGAACACAGATGAAGCTTCTAAGTTGATGAAATAGCCAGTATGAAGTAGTACAATTCAAGTTTTATTTAGCGATTATTGACTTTTTTGCTGTCTTTGGTGCCTTGGATATGATCTAGGACTTTAAGATTTAGCATGAAAGGAGGACTAGAAGCCGCGTTGCACGGGAGAATGTGAAAAGTGTTCATATGTAGTAAAAACCTGAGATATCCGTCCATGTTCGTCTTTTGTTATCGAATCGACTTAAAGCCAGATCGTCACATTGGCCGCTCTTCTCTCTGAAACGGTTGAACTTATCGTCTGCAAAGCTATGTCGCGTGCTGCGGTATGCGGAGACACTAAAAGCACACAGTAGAACACAGATGAAGCTTCTAAGTAGATGTAATAGCCAGTAAGAAGTAGTACAATTCAAGTTTAAGTTATCGATTATTGACTTTTTAGCTTGCTTTGGTGCCTTGGAAATGAGCTAGGACCTTAACATTTCGCATGAAAGGAGGACTAGCAGCCGCGTTGCACGTGAGAATGTTAAAAGTGTTCATATGTCGTACAAACCTGAGAAATCCGCCCGTTTTCGTCATTTGTTATCGAAACGACTTCAAGCCATATCGTCACATTGGCCGCTCTTCTCTCTGAAACGGTTGAACTTATCGTCTGCAAAGCTATGTCGCGTGCTGCGGTATGCGGAGACACTAAAAGCACCGTAGTAGAACACAGATGAAGCTTCAAAGTTGATGTAATAGCCAATAAGAAGTAGTACAATTCAAGTCTTAGTTATGGATTATTGACTTTTTACCCTTCCTTGGTGCCTTGGACATGAGCTAGGAACTTAAGATTTTGCATGAAATGAGTACTAGCAGGCGCGTTGCACGGGAGAATGTGAAAACTGTTTATATGTAGTAGAAACCTGAGAAATCCGTCCGTTTTCGTCATTTGTTATCGAATCGACTTCAAGCCAGATCGTCACATTGGCCGCTCTTCTCTCTGAAACGGTTGTACTTATCGTCTGCAAAGCTATGTCGCGTGCTGCGGTATGCGGAGACACTAGAAGGACCATAGTAGAACACAGATGAAGCTTCTATGTTGATGTAATAGCCAGTAAGAAGTAGTTCAATTCAAGTTTTAGGTATCTATTATTGACTTTTTACCCTTCTTTGGTGCCTTGGACATGAGCTAGGACCTTAACATTTTGCATTAAAGGAGGAATAGCAGCCGCGTTGCACGGGAGAATGTTAAAAGTGTTCATATGTAGTAAAAACCTGAGAAATCCGTCCGTGTTCGTCATTCGTTATCGAATCGACTTAAAGCCAGATCGTCACATTGGGCGCTCTTCTCTCTGAAACGGTTGTACTTGTCGTCTGCAAAGCTACGTCGAATGTTGCGGTATGCGGAGACACTAAAAGCACCGTAGTAGAACACAGATGAAGCTTCTAAGTTGATGTAATAGCCAGTAAGAAGTAGTACAATTCAAGTTTTAGTTATCGATTATTGACTTTTTAGCTGGCTTTGGTGCCTTGGAAAGGAGCTAGGAACTTAACATTTTGCATGAAAGGAGGACTAGCAGCCGCGTTGCACGGGAGAATGTTAAAAGTGTTCATATGTAGTAAAAACCTGAGAAATCCGCCCGTTTTCGTCATTTGTTATCGAATCGACTTCAAGCCAGATCGTCACATTGTCCTCTATTCTCTCTGAAACGGTTGTACATAACCGTCTGCAAAGCTATGTCGCGTGTTGCGGGATGCGGAGACACTAAAAGCACCGTAGTAGAACACAGATGAAGCTTCTAAGTTGATGTAATAGCCAGTAAGTAGTAGTACAATTCAAGTTTTAGGTATCGATTATTGACTTTTTACCCTTCTTTGTTGCTTTGGACATGAGCTATGAACTTAAGATTTTGCATGAAAGGAGGACTAGAAGCCGCGTTGCACGGGAGAATGTGAAAAGTGTTTATATGTAGTAAAAACCTGAGAAATCCGTCCGTTTTCGTCATTTGTTATCGAATCGACTTAAAGCCACATCGTCACATTGTCCACTCTTCTCTCTGAAACGGTTGTACTTATCGTCTGCAAAGCTATGTCGCGTGCTGCGGTATGCTGAGACCCTAAAAGCACCATAGTAGAACACAGATGAAGCTTCTAAGTTGATGAAATAGCCAGTAAGAAGTAGTACAATTCAAGTCTTATTTATCGATTATTGACTTTTTAGCTAGCTGTGATGCCTTGGACATTAGCTAGGACCTTAACGTTTTGCATGAAAGGAGGACTAGCAGCCGAGTTGCACTTGAGAATGTGAAAAGTGTTCATATGTAGTAAAGACCTGAGAAATCCGTCCGTGGTCGTCATTTGTTATCGAATCGACTTAAAGCCAGATCTTCACATTGGCCCCTCGTCACTCTGAAACGGTTGTACTTATCGTCTGCAAATCGATGTCGCGTGCTGCGGTATGCGGAGTCACTAAAAGCACCATAGTAGACCACAGATGAAGTCTCTAAGTTGATGTAATGGCCAGTAAGAAGTAGTACAATTCAAGTTTTAGTTATAGATTGTTGACTTTTTACCCTTCTTTGGTGCCTTGGACATGAGCTAGGAACTTAAGATTTTGCATGAAAATAGGACTAGCAGCCGAGTTACACGGGAGAATGTGAAAAGTGTTTATATGTAATAAAAACCTGAGAAATCCGTCCGATTTCGTCATTTGTTATCGAATCGACTTAAAGCCACATCGTCACATCTGCCACTCTCCTCTCTGAAACGGTTGAACTTATCGTCTGCAAAGCTATGTCGCTTGCTGCGGTATGCGGAGACACTAAAAGCACCATAGTAGAACACAGATGAAGCTTCTAAGTTGATGAAATAGCCAGTATGAAGTAGTACAATTCAAGTTTTATTTAGCGATTATTAACTTTTTAGCTGTCTTTGGTGCCTTGGATATGATCTAGGAACTTACGATTTAGCATGAAAGGAGGACTAGAAGCCGCGTTGCACGGGAGAATGTGAAAAGTGTTCATATGTAGTAAAAACCTGAGATATCCGTCCATGTTCGTCTTTTGTTATCGAATCGACTTAAAGCCAGATCGTCACATTGGCCGCTCTTCTCTCTGAAACGGTTGAACTTATCGTCTGCAAAGCTATGTCGCGTGCTGCGGTATGCGGAGACACTAAAAGCACACAGTAGAACACAGATGAAGCTTCTAAGTAGATGTAATAGCCAGTAAGAAGTGGTTCAATTCAAGTTTAAGTTAAGTTAAGTTCAAGTTAAGTTCAAGCCATATCGTCACATTGGCCGCTCTTCTCTCTGAAACGGTTGTACTTATCGTCTGCAAAGCTATGTCGCGTGCTGCGGTATGCGGAGACACTAAAAGCACCGTAGTAGAACACAGATGAAGCTTCAAAGTTGATGTAATAGCCAATAAGAAGTAGTACAATTCAAGTCTTAGTTATGGATTATTGACTTTTTACCCTTCTTTGGTGCCTTAGATATGATCTAGGAACTTAAGATTTTGCATGAAAGGAGGACTAGAAGCCTCGTTGCACCGGAGAATGTGAAAAGTGTTCATATGTAGTAAAAACCTGAGATTTCCGTCCATGTTCGTCTTTTGTTTTCCGAATCGACTTAAACCCAGATCGTCACATTGGCCGCTCTTCTCTCTGAAACGATTGTACTTATCGTCTGCAAAGCTATATCGCGTGCTGCGGTATCCGGAGACACTAAAAGCACCATAGCAGAACACAGATGAAGCTCCTAAGTCGATGTAATAGCCAGTACGAAGTAGTACAATTCAAGTTTTAGGTATCGATTGTTGACTTTTTACCCTTCTTTGGTGCCTTGGACATGAGCTAGGAACTTACGATTATGCATGATAGGAGGACTAGCAGCCGCGTTGCACGGGAGATTGTGAAAAGTGTTTATATGTAGTAAAAACCTAAGAATTCCGACCGTTTTCGTCATTTGTTATCGAATCGACTTAAAGCCACATCGTCACATTGGCCACTCTTCTCTCTGAAACGGTTGTACTTATCGTCTGCAAAGCTATGTCGCGTGCTGCGGTATGCTGAGACACTAAAAGCACCATAGTAGAACACAGATGAAAGTTCTAAGTTGATGTAATAGCCAGTAAGAAGTAGTACAACTCTAGTTTTAGTTATGGATTTTTGACTATTTACCCTTCTTTGGTGCCTTGGACATGAGCTAGGAACTTAAGATTTTGCATGAAAGGAGGACTAGCAATAACGTTGCCCGAGAGAATATGAAAAGCGTTCATATGTAGTAAAAACCTGAGAAATCCATCCGTGTTCGTCATTTGCTATCGAATCGACTTAAAGCCAGATCGTCACATTGGCCACTCTTCTCTCTGAAACGGATGTACTTATCGTCTGCAAAGCTATGTCGCGTGCTGCTTTAAGCGAAGACACTAAAAGCACCATAGTAGAACACAGATGAAGCTTCTAAGTTGATGTAATAGCCAGTAAGAAGTAGTACAATTCAAGTTTTAGGAATCGATTATTGACTTTTTACCCTTCTTTGGTGCCTTGGACATGAGCTAGGAACTTAAGATTTTGCATGAAATGAGGACTAGCAGGCGCGTTGCACGGGAGAATGTGAAAACTGTTTATATGTAGTAGAAACCTGAGAAATCCGTCCGTGTTCGTCATTCGTTATCGAATAGACTTAAAGCCAGATCGTCACATTGGCCACTCTCCTCTCTAAAACGGTTGAACTAATCGTCTGCAAAGCTATGTCGCTTGCTGCGGTATGCGGAGACACTAAAAGCACCATAGTAGAACACAGATGAAGCTTCTAAGTTGATGAAATAGCCAGTAAGAAGTAGTACAATTCAAGTTTTAGTTATCGATTATTGACTTTTTAGCTGGTTTTGGTGCCATGGAAATGAGCTAGGTACTTAACATTTTGCATGAAAGGAGGACTAGCAGCCGCGTTGCACGGGAGAATGTTAAAAGTGTTCATATGTAGTAAAAACCTGAGAAATCCGTCCGTTTTCGTCATTTGTTATCGAATCGACTTAAAGCCACCTCGTCACATTGGCCACTCTTCTCTCTGAAACGGTTGAACTTATCGTCTGCAAAGCTATGTCGCGTTTCGGTATGCTGAGACACTAAAAGCACCATAGTAGAACACAGATGAAGCTTCTAAGTTGATGAAATAGCCAGTAAGAAGTAGTACAATTCAAGTCTTATTTATCGATTATTGACTTTTTAGCTGGCTTTGATGCCTTGGACATTAGCTAGGACCTTAACGTTTTGCATGAAAGGAGGACTAGCGCCCGCGTTGCACGGGAGAATGTGAAAAGTGATCATATGTAGTAAAAACCTGAGAAATCCGTCCGTGTTCGTCATTTGTTCTCGAATCGACTTAAAGCCAGATCTTCACATTGGCCGCTCGTCACTCTGAAACGGTTGTACTTATCGTCTGCAAAGCTATATCGCGTGCTGCGGTATGCGGAGTCACTAAAAGCACCATAGTAGAACACAGATGAAGTTTCTAAGTTGATGTAATGGCCAGTAAGAAGTAGTACAATTCAAGTTTTAGTTATAGATTATTGACTTTTTAGCCGGCTTTGATGCCTTGAGCTACGAACTTAAGATTTTGCATGAAAGGAGGACTAGCAGCAGCGTTGCCCGAGAGAATATAAAAAGTGTTCATATGTAGTAAAAACCTGAGAAATCCATTCGTGTTCGTCATTTGCTATCGAATCGACTTAAAGCCAGATCGTCACATTGGCCACTCTTCTCTCTGAACCGGTTGTACTTACCGTCTGCAAAGCTATGTCGCGTGCTGCGGTATGCGGAGACACTAAAAGCACCATAGTAGAACTAAGTTGAAGCTTCTAAGTTGATGTAATAGCCAGTAAGATTTAGTACAATTCAAGTTTTAGGTATCGATTATTGACTATTTACCCTTCTTTGGTGCCTTGGACATGAGCTAGGAACTTAAGATTTTGCATGAAAGGAGGACTAGCAGCCGAGTTACACGGGAGAATGTGAAAAGTGTTTATATGTAGTAAAAACCTGAGAAATCCGTCCGTTTTCGTCATTTTTTATCGAATCGACTTAAAGCCACATCGTCACATTGGCCACTCTCCTCTCTGAAACGGTTGAACTAATCGTCTGCAAAGCTATGTCGCTTGCTGCGGTATGCGGAGACACTAAAAGCACCATAGTAGAACACAGATGAAGCTTCTAAGTTGATGAAATAGCCAGTATCAAGTAGTACAATTCAAGTTTTATTTAGCGATTATTGACTTTTTAGCTGTCTTTGGTGCCTTGGATATGATCTAGGAACTTAAGATTTTGCATGAAAGTAGGACTAGAAGCCGCGTTGCACCGGAGAATGTGAAAAGTGTTGATATGTAGTAAAAACCTGAGATTTCCGTCCATGATCGTCTTTTGTTTTCCGAATCGACTTAAAGCCAGATCGTCACATTGGCCGCTCTTCTCTCTGAAACGATTGTACTTATCGTCTGCAAAGCTATATCGCGTGCTGCGGTATCCGGAGACACTAAAAGCACCATAGCAGAACACTGATGAAGCTCCTAAGTCGATGTAATAGCCAGTAAGAAGTAGTACAATTCAAGTTTTAGGTATCGATTGTTGACTTTTTACCCTTCTTTTTTGCCTTGGACATGAGCTAGGAACTTACGATTATGCATGATAGGAGGACTAGCAGCCGCGTTGCACGGGAGAATGTGAAAAGTGTTTATATGTAGTAAAAACCTAAGAATTCCGACCGTTTTCGTCATTTGTTATCGAATCGACTTAATGCCACATCGTCACATTGGCCACTCTTCTCTCTGAAACGGTTGAACTTATCGTCTGCAAAGCTATGTCGCGTGCTGCGGTATGCTGAGACACTAAAAGCACCATAGTAGAACACAGATGAAGGTTCTAAGTTGATGTAATAGCCAGTAAGAAGTAGTACAACTCAAGTTTTAGTTATGGATTTTTGACTATTTACCCTTCTTTGGTGCCTTGGACATGAGCTAGGAACTTAAGATTTTGCATGAAAGGAGGACTAGCAATAACGTTGCCCGAGAGAATATGAAAAGTGTTCATATGTAGTAAAAACCTTAGAAATCCATCCGTGTTCGTCATTTGCTATCGAATCGACTTAAAGCCAGATCGTCACATTGGCAACTCTTCTCTCTGAAACGGTTGTACTTATCGTCTGCAAAGCTATATCGCGTGCTGCTTTAAGCGAAGACACTAAAAGCACCATAGTAGAACACAGATGAAGCTTCTAAGTTGATGTAATAGCCCGTAAGAAGTAGTACAATTCAAGTTTTAGGTATCGATTATTGACTATTTACCCTTCTTTGGTGCCTTGGAAATGAGCTAGGAACTTAAGATTTTGCATGAAATGAGGACTAGCAGGCGCGTTGCACGGGAGAATGTGAAAACTGTTTATATGTAGTAGAAACCTGAGAAATCCGTCCGTGTTCGTCATTCGTTATCGAATAGACTTAAAGCCAGATCGTCACATTGGCCGCTCTTCTCTCTGAAACGGTTGTACTTATCGTCTGCAAAGCTATGTCGCGTGTTGCGGTATGCGGAGACACTAAAAGCACCATAGTAGAACACATATGAAGCTTCTAAGTTGATTTAATAGCCAGTAAGTAGTAGTACAATTCAAGTTTTAGTTATCGATTATTGACTTTTTATCTGGCTTTGGTGCCTTGGACATGAGCTAGGTCCTTAACATTTTGCATGATAGGAGGAATAGCAGCCGCGTTGCACGGGAGAATGTTAAAAGTGTGCATATGTAGTATAAAACCTGAGAAATCCACCCGTTTTCGTCATTTGTTTCCGAATCGAATTAAAGCCAGATCGTCACTTTTACCGCTCTTCTCTCTGAAACGGCTGTACTTATCGTATGCAAAGCTATGTCGCGTGCTGCGGTATGCGGAGACACTAAAAGCACCATAGTAGAACACAGATGAAGGTTCTAAGTTGATATAATAGCCAGTAAGAAGAAGTACAACTCAAGTTTTAGTTATGGATTATTGACTTTTTACCCTTCTTTGGTGCCTTGGACATGAGCTAGGAACTTAAGAATTTGCATGAAAGAAGGACTAGCAGCCGTGTTGCCCGGGAGAATGTGAAAAGTGTTCATATGTAGTAAAAACCTGAGAAATCCGTCCGTTTTCGTCATTTGTTATCGAATCGACTTAAAGCCAGATTGTCACATTGGCCGCTCTTCTGTCTGAAACGGCTACATTTATCGTCTACAAAGCTATGTCGCGTGCTGCGGTATGCGGAGACACTAAAAGCACCATAGTAGAACACAGATGAAGCTTCTAAGTTGGTGTAATAGCCAGTAAGAAGTAGTACAATTCAAGTTTTAGTTATCGATTATTGACTTTTTAGCTGACTTTGGTGCCTTGGACATGAGCTAGGACCTTAACATTTTGCATGAAAAGAGGAACAGCAGCCGCGTTGCACGGGAGAATGTTAAAAGTGTTTATATGTAGTAAAAACCTGAGAAATCCGCCGGTTTTCGTCATTTGTTATCGAATCGACTTAAAGCCAGATCGTCACATTGGCCGCTCTTCTCTCTGAAACGGCTGTACTTATCGTCTGCAAAGCTATGTCGCGTGCTGCGGTATGCGGAGACACTAAAAGCGCCATAGTAGAACACAGATGAAGCTTCTAAATTGATGTAGTTGCCAGTAAGTAGTAGTACAATTCAAGTTTTAGTTATGGATTATTGACTTTTCAACCTTCTTTGGTGCTTGGACATGAGCTAGGAACTTAAGATTTTGCATGAAAGGAGGACTAGCAGCCGCGTTGCACGTGAGAATGTGAAAACTGTTCATATGTAGTAAAAACCTGAGAAATCCGTCCGTGTTCGTCATTTGTTATCGAATCGACTTACAGCCAGATCGTCACATTGGCCGCTCTTCTCTCTGAATCGGTTGTACTTACCGTCTGCAAAGCTATGTCGCGTGTTGCGATATGCGGAGACACTAAAAGCACCATAGTAGAACACAGATGAAGATTCTAAGTTGATTTAATAGCCAGTAAGTAGTAGTACAATTCAAGTTTTAGTTATCGATTATTGACTTTTTAACTGGCTTTGGTGCCTTGGACATGAGCTAGGACCTTAACAGTTTGCATGATAGGAGGAATAGCAGCCGCGTTGCACGGGAAAATGTTAAAAGTGTGCATATGTAGTAAAAACCTGAGAAATCCGCCCGTTTTCGTCATTTGTTATCGAATCGACTTCAAGCCAGATTGTCACATTCGGCGCTCTTCTGTCTGAAACGGTTACATTTATTCTCTGCAAAGCCATGTCGCATGCTGCGGTATGCGGAGACACTAGAAGCACCATAGTAGAACAAAGATGAAGCTTCTAAGTTGATGTAATAGCCAGTAAGAAGTAGTTCAATTCAAGTTTTAGGTATCTATTATTGAATTTTTACCCTTCTTTGTTGCCTTCGACATGAGCTAGGATTGGTTGGTTGGGTGTGGGACTGAAGGGACCAGACTGCTAAGGTCATCGGTCCCTTGTTCCACGATAAAATCACACGAAATAAAAACTGTCAGTCGTTAAAAACGGAGAACTGAGACAAGGGACGACACAATACAAGAAAGGCAGACAAAGACCAGACAAACGGAACTAAAATCGCACCGAGTGTGAAGGTGGTTGGCCGACCATGAAAATATAGAAAAGCCAACCACCAAATGACATTAAAATCCACAGTTAAAACCACAGGCCAAAGGCCCAAGTCAATACAGGAAATAAAAGGACAAACACTCAAATGATACGATAAAAACCCCCTGCCCGAATAAAACTCAACACGAGGTCCGCCATAGCAACGTCATCACATAAAAGGGCAGGGAGGGTATCAGGCCATGAGCAAGGAACTTAAGATTTTGCATGAAATGAGGACTAGCTGCCGCGTTGCACGGGAGAATGTGAAAAGTGTTCATATGTAGTAAAATCCTGAGAAATCCGTCCGTGTTCGTCATTTGTTATCGAGTCGCCTTAAAACCAGATCGTCACATTGGCCGCTCTTCTCTCTGAAACGGTTGTACTTATCGTCTGCAAAGCTATGTCGCGTGTTGCGGTATGCGGAGACACTAAAAGCCCCATAGTAGAACACAGATGAAGCTTCTAAGTTGATGTAATAGCCAGTAAGAAGTAGTACAATTCAAATTTTAGTTATCGATTATTGACTTTTTAGCTGCCCCATAGTAGACCACAGATGAAGCTTCTAAGTTGATGTAATAGCCAGTAAGAAGTAGTACAATTCAAGTTTTAGTTATCGATTATTGACTTTTTAGCTGGCTTTGGTGCCTTCGACAAGAGCTAGGACCTTAACATTTTGCATGAAAGGAGGAATAGCAGCCGCGTTGCACGGGAGAATGTTAAAAGTGTTCATATGTAGTAAAAACCTGAGAAATCCGCCGGTTTTCGTCATTTGTTATCGAATCGACTTAAAGCCAGATCGTCACATTGGCCGCTCTTCTCTCTGAAACGGCTGTACTTATCGTCTGCAAAGCTATGTCGCGTGCTGCGGTATGCGGAGACACTAAAAACGCCATAGTAGAACACAGATGAAACTTCTAAATTGATGTAGTAGCCAGTAAGTAGTAGTACAATTCAAGTTTTAGTTATGGATTATTGACTTTTCAACCTTCTTTGGTGCTTGGACATGAGCTAGGAACTTAATATTTTGCATGAAAGGAGGACTAGCAGCCGCGTTGCACGTGAGAATGTGAAAACTGTTCATATGTAGTAAAAACCTGAGAAATCCGTCCGTGTTCGTCATTTGTTATCGAATCGACTTAAAGCCAGATTGTCACATTGGCCGCTCTTCTCTCTGAAACGGCTGTACTTATGGTCTGCAAAGCTTTGTCGCGTGCTACGTTATGCGGACACACTAAAAGCACCATAGTAGAACACAGATGAAGGTTCTAAGTTGATGTAATAGCCAGTAAGAAGTAGTACAATTCAAGTTTTAGTTATCGATTATTGACTTTTTAGCTGACTTTGGTGCCTTGGACATGAGCTAGGACCTTAACATTTTGCATGAAAAGAGAAACAGCAGCCGCGTTGCACGGGAGAATGTTGAAAGTGTTCATATGTAGTAAAAACCTGAGAAATCCGCCGGTTTTCGTCATTTGTTATCGAATCGACTTAAAGCCAGATCGTCACATTGGCCGTTCTTCTCTCTGAAACGGCTGTACTTATCGTCTGCAAAGCTATGTCGCGTGCTGCGGTATGCGGAGACACTAAAAACGCCATAGTAGAACACAGATGAAGCATCTAAATTGATGTAGTAGCCAGTAAGTAGTAGTACAATTCAAGTTTTAGTTATGGATTATTGACTTTTCAACCTTCTTTGGTGCTTGGACATGAGCCAGGAACTTAAGATTTTGCATGAAAGGAGGACTAGCAGCCGCGTTGCACGTGAGAATGTGAAAACTGTTCATATGTAGTAAAAACCTGAGAAATCCGTCCGTGTTCGTCATTTGTTATCGAATCGACTTAAAGCCAGATCGTCACATTGGCCGCTCTTCTCTCTGAATCGGTTGTACTTATCGTCTGCAAAACTATGTCGCGTGTTGCGATATGCGGAGACACTAAAAGCACCATAGTAGAACACAGATGAAGCTTCTAAGTTGATTTAATAGCCAGTAAGTAGTAGTACAATTCAAGTTTTATTTATCGATTATTGACTTTTTAACTGGCTTTGGTGCCTTGGACATGAGCTAGGTCCTTAACATTTTGCATGATAGGAGGAATAGCAGCCGCGTTGCACGGGAGAATCTTAAAAGTGTGCATATGTAGTACAAACCTGAGAAATCCGCCCGTTTTCGTCATTTGTTATCGAATCGAATAAAAGCCAGATCGTCACATTTACCGCTCTTCTCTCTGAAACGGCTGTACTTATCGTATGCAAAGCTATGTCGTGTGCTGCGGTATGCGGAGACACTAAAAACACCATAGTAGAACACAGATGAAGTTTCTAAATAGATGTAATAGCCAGTAAGTAGTAGTACAATTCAAGTTTTAGTTATGGATTATTTACTTTTTACCCTTCTTTGGTGCTTGGACATGAGTTAGGAACTTAAGATTTTGCATGAAAAGAGGACTAGCAGCCGCGTTGCCCGAGAGAATATGAAGAGTGTTCATATGTAGTAAAAACCTGAGAAATCCGTCCGTTTTCGTCGTTTGCTATCGAATCGACTTAAAGCCAGATCGTCACATTGGCCGCTTTTCTCTCTGAAACAGTTGTACTTATCGTCTGCATAGCTGTGTCGCGTGCTGCGGTATGCGGAGACACTAAAAGCACCATAGTAGAACACAGATGAAGGTTCTAAGTTGATATAATAGCCAGTATGAAGTAGTACAACTCAAGTTTTAGTTATGGATTATTGACTTTTTACCCTTCTTTGGTGCCTTGGACATGGGCTAGGAACTTAAGAATTTGCATGAAAGAAGGACTAGCAGCCGCGTTGCCCGAGAGAATATGAAAAGTGTTCATATGTAGTAAAAACCTGAGAAATCCATACGTTTTCGAGATTTGCTATGGAATCGACTTAAAGCCAGATCGTCACATTGGCCGCTCTTCTCTCTGAAACGGTTGTACTTATCGTCTGCAAAGCTATGTCGCGTGTTGCGGTATGCGGAGACACTAAAAGCACCATACTAGAACACAGATGAAGCTCCTAAGTTGATGTAATAGCCAGTAAGAAGTAGTACAATTCAAGTTTTAGTTATGGATAATTGACTTTTTACAGTTCTTTGGTGCCTTGGACATGAGCTAAGAACTGAAGATTTTGCATGAAAGGAGGACTAGCAGCCGCGTTGCCCGGGAGAATGTGAAAAGGGTTCATATGTAGTAAAAACCTGAGTAATCCGTCCGTTTTCGTCATTTGTTATCGAATGGACTTAAAGCCAGATTGTCACATTGGCCGCTCTTCTGTCTGAAACGGCTACATTTATCGTCTACAAAGCAATGTCGCGTGCTGCGGTATGCGGAGACACTAGAAGCACCATAGTAGAAAACAGATGAAGCTTTTAAGTTGATGTAATAGCCAGTAAGAAGTAGTACGATTCAAGTTTTAGGTATCGATTATTGACTTTTTACCCTTCTTTGTTGCCTTGGACATGAGCTAGGAACTTAAGATTTTGCATGAAAGGAGGACTATCTGCTGCTTTGCCCGGGAGAAGGTGAAAAGTGTTCATATGTATTAAAACCAGAAAAATCCGTCCGTTTTCGTCATATGTTAATGAATCGACTTAAAGCCAGATTGACACATTGGCCGCTCTTCTGTCAGAAACGGTTAACTTTATCGTCTGCAAAGCTATGTCGCGTGCTGCGGTATGCGGAGACACTGGAAGCACCATAGTAGAACACAGATGAAGCTTCTCAGTTGATGTAATAGCCAGTAAGAAGTAGTGCAATTCAAGTTTTAGATATCGATTATTGACTTTTTAGCTGGTTTGGTGCGTTGGACATGAGCTAGGACCTTAACGTTCTGGATGAAAGGAGGACCAGGAGCGGAGTTGCACGGGAGAATGTGAAAAGTGTTCATATATAGTAAAAACCTGAGAAATCCGTCCGTTTTCGTCATTTGTTATCGAATCGACTTAAAGGCAGATCGTCACATTGGGCGCTCTTCTGTCTGAAACGGTTACATCTATCGTCTGCAAAGCTATGTCGCATGCTGCGGTATGCGGAGACACTTGAAGCACCATAGTAGAACAAAGATGAAGCTTCTAAGTTGATGTAATAGCCAGTAAGATGTTGTACAATTAAAGTTTTTGTTATGGATTATTGAGTTTTTAACCTTCTTTGGTGCCCTGGACATGAGCTAGGAACTTAAGATTTTGCATGAAAGGAGGACTAGCGGCCGCGTTGCACGGGAGAGTGTGAAAAGTGTTCATATATAGTAAAAATCTGAGATATCCGTCCGTGTTCGTCATTTGTTATCGAATCGACTTAAAGCCAGATCGTCACATTGGCCGCTCTTCTCTCTGAAACGGCTGTACTTATGGTCTGCAAAGCTTTGTCGCGTGCTACGGTATGCGCAGACACTAAAAGCACCATAGTAGAACACAGATGAAGGTTCTAAGTTGATGTAATAGCCAGTAAGAAGTAGTACAATTCAAGTTTTAGTTATGGTTTATTGACTTTTTACCCTTCTTTGGTGCCTTGGACATGAGCTAGGAACTTAAGATTTTGCATGAAAGGAGGACTAGCAGCCGCGTTGCCCGAGAGAATATGAAAAGTGTTCATATGTAGTAAAAACCTGAGAAATCTGTCCGTTTTCGTCATTTGCTATGGAATCGACTTAAAGCTAGATCGTCACTTTGGCCGCTCTTCTCTCTGAAACGGTTGCACTTATCGTCTGCAAAGCTATGTCGCGTGTTGCGGTATGCGGTGACACTAAAAGCACCATAGTAGAACACAGATGAAGCTTCTAAGAAGATGTAATAGCCTGTAAGAAGTAGTACAATTCAAGTTTTAGTTATCGATTATTGACATTTTAGCTGGCTTTGGTGCCTTGGACATGAGCTAGGACCTTAACATTTTGCATGAAAAGAGGAATAGCAGCCGCTTTGCACGGGCGAATGTTAAAAGTGTTCATATGTAGTAAAACCCTTAGAAATCCGCCCGTTTTCGTCATTTGTTATCGAATCGACTTAAAGGCAGATTGTCACATTGGGCGCTCTTCTGTCTAAAACGGTTACATTTATCGTCTGCAAAGCCATGTCGCATGCTGCGGCATGCGGAGACACTAGAAGCACCATAGTAGGACAAAGATGAAGCTTCTAAGTTGATGCTATAGATAGTAAGAAGTAGTTCAATGCAAGATTTAGGTATCTATTATTGAATTTTTACCCTTCTTTGTTGCCTTCGACATGAGCTAGGAACTTAAGATTTTAAATGAAAAGAGGACTAGCGGCCGCGTTGCACGGGAGAATGTGAAAAGTGTTCATATGTAGTAAAAACCTGAGAAATCCGCCGGTTTTCGTCATTTGTTATCGAATCGACTTAAAGCCAGATCGTCACATTGGCCGCTCTTCTCTCTGAAACGGCTGTACTTATCGTCTGCAAAGCTATGTCGCGTGCTGCGGTATGCGGAGACACTAAAAACACCATAGTAGAACACAGATGAAGCTTCTAAATTGATGTAGTAGCCAGTAAGTAGTAGTACTATTCAAGTTTTAGTTATGTATTATTGAATTTTTACCCTTCTTTTGTGCCTTGGACATGAGCTAGGAACTTAAAATTTTGCATGAAACAAGGACTAGCAGCCGCGTTGCCCGAGAGAATATGAAAAGTGTTCATATGTAGTAAAAACCTGAGAAATCCGTCCGTTTTCGTCATTTGCTATCGAATCGACTTAAAGCCAGATCGTCACATTGGCCGCTCTTCTCTCTGAAACGGTTGTACTTATCGTCTGCAAAGCTATGTCGCGTGCTGCGGTATGCGGAGACACTAAAAGCACCATAGTAGAACACAGATGAAGCTTCTAAGTTGCTGTAATAGCCAGTAAGAAGTAGTACAATTGAGGTTTTAGGTATCGATTATTGACTATTTACCCTTCTTTGGTGCCTTGGATATGAGCTAGGAACTTAAGATTTTACATGAAATGAGGACTAGCAGCCGCGTTGCATGGGAGAATGTGAAAAGTGTTTATATGTAGTAGAAACCTGAGAAATTCGTCCGTTTTCGTCATTTGTTATCGAATCGACTTAAAGCCAGATTGTCACATTCCGCTCTTCTGTCTGAAACGGTTTCATTTATCGTCTACAAAGCTATGTCGCGTGCTGCATTATGCGGAGACACTAGAAGCACCATAGTAGAACACAGATGAAGCTTCTAAGTTGATGTAAAACCAGTAAGAAGTAGTACAATTCTAGTCTTATTTATCGATTATTGACTTTTTAGCTGGCTTCGATGCCTTGGACATTAGCTAGGACCTTAACGTTTTGCATGAAACGAGGACTAGCAGCCGAGTTGCACGGGAGAATGTGAAAAGTGTTCATATGTAGTAAAAACCTGAGAAATCCGTCCGCGTTCGTCATTTGTTATCGAATCGACTTAAAGCCAGATCTTCAAATTAGCCGCTCGTCACTTTGAAACGGTTGTACTTATCGTCTGCAAAGCTATGTCGCGTGCTGCGGTATGCGGAGACACTAAAAGCAACATAGTAGAACACAGATGAAGTTTCTAAGTTGATGTAGTAGCCAATAAGAGGTTGTACAATTAAAGTTTTAGTTATGGATTATTGACTTTTTACCCTTCTTTGGTGCCTTGGACATGAGCTAGGAACTTAAGAATTTGCAAGAAAGGAAACTAGAAGCCGCGTTGCACGGGAGAATGTGAAAAGTGTTCATATGTAGTAAAAACCTGAGATATCCGTCCGTGTACGTCTTTTGTTATCGAATCGACTTAAAGCCAGATCGTCACTTTGGCCGCTCTTCTCTCTGAAACGGTTGTACTTATCGTCTGCATAGCTATGTCGCGTGCTGCGGTATGCTGAGACACTAAAAGCACCATAGTAGTACACAGATGGAGCTTCTAAGTTGATGTAATAGCCAGTAAGAAGTAGTACAATTCAAGTCTTATTTATCGATTATTGACTTTTTAGCTGGCTTTGATGCCTTGGACATTAGCTAGGACCTTAACGTTTGCATGAAACGAGGACCAGCAGCCGAGTTGCACGGGAGAATGTGAAAAGTGTTCATATGTAGTAAAACCCTGAGAAATCCGTCCGTTTTCGTCATTTGTTATCGAATAGACTTAAAGGCAGAGTGTCACATTGGGCGCTCTTCTGTCTGAAACGGTTACATTTATCGTCTGCAAAGCTATGTCGCATGCTGCGGTATGCGGAGACACTAGAAGCACCATAGTAGAACACAGATGTAGCTTCTAAGTTGATGTAATAGCCAGTAAGAAGTAGTTCAATTCAAGTTTTAGGTATCTATTATTGACTTTTTACCTTTCTTTGTTGCCTTCGACATGAGCTACGAACTTAAGATTTTGCATGAAAGTAGGACTAGCGGCCGCGTTGCACTTGAGAATGTGAAAAGTGTTCATATGTAGTAAAATCCTGACAAATCCGTCCGTGTTCGTCATTCGTTATCGAATCGACTTAAAGCCAGATCGTCACATTGGGCGCTCTTCTCTCTGAAACGGTTGTACTTGTCGTCTGCAAAGCTACGTCGCGTGTTGCGGTATGCGGAGACACTAAAAGCACCGTAGTAGAACACAGATGAAGCTTCTAAGTTGATGTAATAGCCAGTAAGAAGTAGTACAATTCAAGTTTTAGTTATCGATTATTGACTTTTTAGCTGGCTTTGGTGCCTTGGAAATGAGCTAGGAACTTAACATTTTGCATGAAAGGAGGACTAGCAGCCGCGTTGCACGGGAGAATGTTAAAAGTGTTCATATGTAGTAAAAACCTGAGAAATCCGCCCGTTTTCGTCATTTGTTATCGAATCGACTTCAAGCCAGATTGTCACATTCGGCGCTCTTCTGTCTGAAACGGTTACATTTATCGTCTGCAAAGCTATGTCGCATGCTGCGGTATGCGGAGACACTAGAAGCACCATAGTAGAACACAGATGAAGCTTCTAAGTTGATGTAATAGCTAGTACGAAGTAGTTCAATTCAAGTTTTAGGTATCGATTGTTGTTTTTTTACCCTTCTTTGTTGCCTTCGATATGAGCTAGGAACTTAAGATTTTGCATGAAATGAGGACTAACGGCCGCGTTGAACGGGAGAATGTGAAAAGTGATCATATGTAGTAAAATCCTGAGACATCCGTCCATGTTCGTCATTCGTTATCGAATCGACTTAAAGCCAGATCGTCACATTGGGCGCTCTTCTCTCTGAAACGGTTGTACTTATCGTCTGCAAAGCTATGTCGCGTGCTGCTTTAAGCGAAGACACTACAAGCACCATAGTAGAACACAGATGAAGCTTCTAAGTTGATGTAATAGCCAGTAAGAAGTAGTACAATTCAAGTTTTAGGTATCGATTATTGACTTTTTACCCTTCTTTGGTGCCTTGGACATGAGCTAGGAACTTAAGATTTTGCATGAAAGGAGGACTAGCAGCCGCGTTGCACGGGAGAATGTTAAAGGTGTTTATATGTAGTAAAAACCTGAGAAATCCGTCCGTTTTCGTCATTTGTTATCGAATCGACATAAAGCCACATCGTCACATTGGCCACTCTTCTCTCTGAAACGGTTGTACTTATCGTCTGCAAAGCTATGTCGCGTGCTGCGGTATGCTGAGACACTAAAAGCACCATAGTAGAACACAGATGAAGCTTCTAAGTTGATGAAATAGCCAGTAAGAAGTAGTACAATTCAAGTCTTATTTATCGATTATTGACTTTTTAGCTAGCTTTGATGCCTTGGACATTAGCTAGGACCTTAACGTTTTGCATTAAAGGAGGACTAGCAGCCGAGTTGCACTTGAGAATGTGAAAAGTGTTCATATGTAGTAAAGACCTGAGAAATCCGTCCGTGGTCGTCATTTGTTATCGAATCGACTTAAAGCCAGATCTTCACATTGGCCGCTCGTCACTCTGAAACGGTTGACCTTATCGTCTGCAAATCTATGTCGCGTGCTGCGGTATGCGGAGTCACTAAAAGCACCATAGTAGACCACAGATGAAGTCTCTAAGTTGATGTAATGGCCAGTAAGAAGTAGTACAATTCAAGTTTTAGTTATAGATTATTGACTTTTTACCCTTCTTTGGTGCCTTGGACATGAGCTAGGAACTTAAGATTTTGCATGAAATGAGGACTAGAAGCCGCGTTGCACCGGAGAATGTGAAAAGTGTTGATATGTAGTAAAAACCTGAGATTTCCGTCCATGTTCGTCTTTTGTTTTCCGAATCGACTTAAAGCCAGATCGTCACATTGGCCGCTCTTCTCTCTGAAACGATTGTACTTATCGTCTGCAAAGCTATATCGCGTGCTGCGGTATCCGGAGACACTAAAAGCACCATAGCAGAACACAGATGAAGCTCCTAAGTCGATGTAATGGCCAGTAAGAAGTAGTACAATTCAACTTTTAGGTATCGATTGTTGACTTTTTACCCTTCTTTGGTGCCTTGGACATGAGCTAGGAACTTACGATTATGCATGATAGGAGGACTAGCAGCCGAGTTACACGGGAGAATGTGAAATGTGTTTATATGTAGTAAAAACCTGAGAAATCCATCCGTGTTCGTCATTTGCTATCGAATCGACTTAAAGCCAGATCGTCACATTGGCCACTCTTCTCTCTGAAACGGTTGTACTTATCGTCTGCAAAGCTATGTCGCGTGCTGCTTTAAGCGAAGACACTACAAGCACCATATTAGAACACAGATGAAGCTTCTAAGTTGATGTAATAGCCAGTAAGAAGTAGTACAATTCAAGTTTTAGGTATCGATTATTGACTTTTTACCCTTCTTTGGTGCCTTGGACATGAGCTAGGAACTTAAGATTTTGCATGAAATGAGGACTAGCAGGCGCGTTGCACGGGAGAATGTGAAAACTGTTTATATGTAGTAGAAACCTGAGAAATCCGTCCATGTTCGTCATTCGTTATCGAATAGACTTAAAGCCAGATCGACACATTGGCCGCCCTTCTCTCTGAAACGGTTGTACTTATCGTCTGCAAAGCTATGTCACGTGTTGCGGTATGCGGAGACACTAAAAGCACCGTAGTAGAACACAGATGAAGCTTCTAAGTTGATGTAATAGCCAGTAAGAAGTAGTACAATTCAAGTTTTAGTTATCGATTATTGACTTTTTAGCTGGCTTTGGTGCCATGGAAATGAGCTAGGAACTTAACATTTTGCATGAAAGGAGGACTAGCAGCCGCGTTGCACGGGAGAATGTTAAAAGTGTTCATATGTAGTAAAAACCTGAGAAATCCGTCCGTTTTCGTAATTTGTTATCGAATCGACTTCAAGCCAGATCGTCACATTGGCCGCTCTTCTCTCTGAAACGGTTGTACTTATCGTCTGCAAAGCTATGTCGCGTGCTGCGGTATGCGGAGACACTAGAAGCACCATAGTAGAACACAGATGAAGCTTCTATGTTGATGTAATAGCCAGTAAGAAGTAGTACAATTCAAGTTTTAGTTATCGATTATTGACTTTTTAGCTGGCTTTGGTGTCTTGGAAATGAGCTAGGAACTTAACATTTTGCATGAAAGGAGGACTAGCAGCCGCGTTGCACGGGAGAATGTTAAAAATGTTTATATGTAGTAAAAACCTAAGAAATCCGTCCGTGTTCGTCATTCGTTATCGAATCGACTTAAAGCCAGATCGTCACATTGGCCGCTCTTCTCTCTGAAACGGTTGTATTTATCGTCTGCAAAGCTATGTCGCGTGCTGCGGTATGCGGAGACACTAAAAGCACCATAGTAGAACACAGATGAAGCTTCAAAATTGATGTAATAGCCAGTAAGAAGTTGTACAATTCAAGTTTTAGTTACAGATTATTGACTTTTTACCCTTCTTTGGTGCCTTGGACATGAGCTAGGAACTTAAGGTTATGCATGGTAGGAGGACAAGCAGCCGCGTTGCACGGGAGAATGTAAAAAATGTTCACATGTAGTAAAAACCTGAGAATTCCGTCCGTTTTCGTCATTTGTTATCGAATCGACTAGAAGCCAGATCGTCACATTCGCCGCTCTTCTCTCTGAAACGGTTGTACTTATCGTCTGCAAAGCTATGTCTCGTGCTGCGGTATGCGGAGACACTAAAAGCACCATAGTAGAACACAGATGAAGCTTCTAAGTTGATGTAATAGCCAGTAAGTAGTAGTACAATTCAAGTTTTAGGTATCGATTATTGACTTTTTACCCTTCTTTGTTGCTTTGGACATGAGCTATGAACTTAAGATTTTGAATGAAAGGAGGACTAGCAGCCGCGTTGCACGGGAGAATGTGAAAAGTGTTCATATGTAGTAAAAACCTGAGAAATCCGTCCGTTTTCGTCATTTGTTATCGAATCGACTTAAAGCCACATCGTCACATTGGCCACTCTTCTCTCTGAAACGGTTGTACTTATCGTCTGCAAAGCTATGTCGCGTGCTGCGGTATGCTGAGACACTAAAAGCACCATAGTAGAACACAGATGAAGCTTCTAAGTTGATGAAATAGCCAGTAAGAAGTAGTACAATTCAAGTCTTATTTATCGATTATTGACTTTTTAGCTAGCTGTGATGCCTTGGACATTAGCTAGGACCTTAACGTTTTGCATGAAAGGAGGACTAGCAGCCGAGTTGCACTTGAGAATGTGAAAAGTGTTCATATGTAGTAAAGACCTGAGAAATCCGTCCGTGGTCGTCATTTGTTATCGAATCGACTTAAAGCCAGATCTTCACATTGGCCGCTCGTCACTCTGAAACGGTTGTACTTATCGTCCGCAAAGCGATGTCGCGTGCTGCGGTATGCGGAGTCACTAAAAGCACCATAGTAGACCACAGATGAAGTCTCTAAGTTGATGTAATGGCCAGTAAGAAGTAGTACAATTCAAGTTTTAGTTATAGATTGTTGACTTTTTACCCTTCTTTGGTGCCTTGGACATGAGCTAGGAACTTAAGATTTTGCATGAAAATAGGACTAGCAGCCGAGTTACACGGGAGAATGTGAAAAGTGTTTATATGTAATAAAAACCTGAGAAATCCGTCCGATTTCGTCATTTGTTATCGAATCGACTTAAAGCCACATCGTCACATCTGCCACTCTCCTCTCTGAAACGGATGAACTTATCGTCTGCAAAGCTATGTCGCTTGCTGCGGTATGCGGAGACACTAAAAGCACCATAGTAGAACACAGATGAAGCTTCTAAGTTGATGAAATAGCCAGTATGAAGTAGTACAATTCAAGTCTTAGTTATGGATTATTGACTGTTTATCCTTCTTTGGTGCCTTGGATATGATCTAGGAACTTAAGATTTTGCATGAAAGGAGGACTAGAAGCCGCGTTGCACCGGAGAATGTGAAAAGTGTTGATATGTAGTAAAAACCTGAGATTTCCGTCCATGTTCGTCTTTTGTTTTCCGAATCGACTTAAAGCCAGATCGTCACATTGGCCGCTCTTCTCTCTGAAACGATTGTACTTATCGTCTGCAAAGCTATATCGCGTGCTGCGGTATCCGGAGACACTAAAAGCACCATAGCAGAACACAGATGAAGCTCCTAAGTCGATGTAATAGCCAGTAAGAAGTATTACAATTCAAGTTTTAGGTATCGATTGTTGACTTTTTACCCTTCTTTGGTGCCTTGGACATGAGCTAGGAACTTACGATTATGCATGATAGGAGGACTAGCAGCCGCGTTGCACGGGAGAATGTGAAAAGTGTTTATATGTAGTAAAAACCTAAGAATTCCGACCGTTTTCGTCATTTGTTATCGAATCGACTTAAAGCCACATCGTCACATTGGCCACTCTTCTCTCTGAAACGGTTGTACTTATCGTCTGCAAAGCTATGTCGCGTGCTGCGGTATGCTGAGACACTAAAAGCACCATAGTAGAACACAGATGAAAGTTCTAATTTGATGTAATAGCCAGTAAGAAGTAGTACAACTCTAGTTTTAGTTATGGATTTTTGACTATTTACCCTTCTTTGGGGCCTTGGACATGAGCTAGGAACTTAAGATTTTGCATGAAAGGGGGACTAGCAATAACGTTGCCCGAGAGAATATGAAAAGTGTTCATATGTAGTAAAAACCTGAGAAATCCATCCGTGTTCGTTATTTGCTATCGAATCGACTTAAAGCCAGATCGTCACATTGGCCACTCTTCTCTCTGAAACGGTTGTACTTATCGTCTGCAAAGCTATGTCGCGTGCTGCTTTAAGCGAAGACACTAAAAGCACCATAGTAGAACACAGATGAAGCTTCTAAGTTGATGTAATAGCCAGTAAGAAGTATTACAATTCAAGTTTTAGGAATCGATTATTGACTTTTTACCCTTATTTGGTGCCTTGGACATGAGCTAGGAACTTAAGATTTTGCATGAAAAGCAGGACTAGCAGGCGCGTTGCACGGGAGAATGTGAAAACTGTTTATATGTAGTAGAAACCTGAGAAATCCGTCCGTGTTCGTCATTCGTTATCGAATAGACTTAAAGCCAGATCGCCACATTGGCCACTCTCCTCTCTGAAACGGTTGAACTAATCGTCTGCAAAGCTATGTCGCTTGCTGCGGTATGCGGAGACACTAAAAGCACCATAGTAGAACACAGATGAAGCTTCTAAGTTGATGAAATAGCCAGTAAGAAGTAGTACAATTCAAGTTTTAGTTATCGATTATTGACTTTTTAGCTGGCTTTGGTGCCATGGAAATGAGCTAGGAACTTAACATTTTGCATGAAAGGAGGACTAGCAGCCGCGTTGCACGGGAGAATGTTAAAAGTGTTCATATGTAGTAAAAACCTGAGAAATCCGCCCGTTTTCGTCATTTGTTATCGAATCGACTTCAAGCCAGATCGTCACATTGGCCGCTCTTCTCTCTGAAACGGTTGTACTTATCGTCTGCAAAGCTATGTCGCGTGCTGCGGTATGCGGAGACACTAGAAGCACCATAGTAGAACACAGATGAAGCTTCTATGTTGATGTAATAGCCAGTAAGAAGTAGTTCAATTCAAGTTTTAGGTATCTATTATTGACTTTTTACCCTTCTTTGGTGAATTGGACATGAGCTAGGACCTTAACATTTTGCATTAAAGGAGGAATAGCAGCCGCGTTGCACGGGAGAATGTTAAAAGTGTTCATATGTAGTAAAAACCTGAGAAATCCATTCGTGTTCGTCATTTGCTATCGAATCGACTTAAAGCCAGATCGTCACATTGGCCACTCTTCTCTCTGAACCGGTTGTACTTATCCTCTGCAAAGCTATGTCGCGTGCTGCGGTATGCGGAGACACTAAAAGCACCATAGTAGAACTCAGATGAAGCTTCTAAGTTGATGTAATAGCCAGTAAGAAGTAGTACAATTCAAGTTTTAGGGATCGATTATTGACTATTTACCCTTCTTTGGTGCCTTGGACATAAGCTAGGAACTTAAGATTTTGCATGAAAGGAGGACTAGCAGCCGAGTTACACGGGAGAATGTGAAAAGTGTTTATATGTAGTAAAAACCTGAGAAATCCGTCCGTTTTCGTCATTTTTTATCGAATCGACTCAAAGCCAGATTGTCACATTGCCCGCTCTTCTGTCTGAAACGGTTATATTTATCGTCTACAAAGCTATGTCGCGTTTTGCGGTATGCGGAAACACTAGAAGCACCATAGTAGAACACAGATGAAGCTCCTAAGTCGATGTAATAGCCAGTAGGAAGTAGTACAATTCAAGTCTTATTTCTCGATTATTGACTTTTTAGCTGGCTTTGATGCCTTGGACATTAGCTAGAACCTTAATGTTTTGCATGGAAGGACTAGCAGCCGAGTTGCATGGGAGAATGTGAAAAGTGTTCATATGTAGTAAAAACCTGAGAAATCCGTCCGTGTTCGTCATTTGTTATCGAATCGACTTAAAGCCAGATCTTCACATTGGCCGCTCGTCACTCTGAAACGGTTGTACTTATCGTCTGCAAAGCTATGTCGCGTGCTGCGGTATCCGGAGACACTAAAAGCACCATATCAGAACACAGATGAAGCTCCTAAGTCGATGTAATAGCCAGTAAGAAGTAGTACAATTCAAGTTTTAGGTATCGATTGTTGACTTTTTACCCTTCTTTGTTGCCTTGGACATGAGCTAGGAACTTACGATTATGCATGATAGGAGAACTAGCAGCCGAGTTGATCGGGAGTATGTGAAAAGTGTTCATATGTAGTAAAAACCTGAGAAATCCATCCGTGTTCGTCATTTGCTATCGAATCGACTTAAAGCCAGATCGTCACATTGGCCACTCTTCTCTCTGAAACGGTTGTACTTATCGTCTGCATTGCTATGTCGCGTGCTGCTTTAAGCGAAGACACTAATAGCACCATAGTAGAACACAGATGAAGCTTCTAAGTTGATGTAATAGCCAGTAAGAAGTAGTACAATTCAAGTTTTAGGTATCGATTATTGACTATTTACCCTTCTTTGGTGCCTTGGACATGAGCTAGGAACTTAAGATTTTGCATGAAATGAGGACTAGCAGGCGCGTTGCACGGGAGAATGTGAAAACTGTTTATATGTAGTAGAAACCTGAGAAATCCGTCCGTGTTCGTCATTCGTTATCGAATAGACTTAAAGCCAGATCGTCACATTGGCCGCTCTTCTCTCTGAAACGGTGTTACTTATCGTCTGCAAAGCTATGTCGCGTGTTGCGGTATGCGGAGACACTAAAAGCACCGTAGTAGAACACAGATGAAGCTTCTAAGTTGATGTAATAGCCAGTAAGAAGTAGTACAATTCAAGTTTTAGTTATCGATTATTGACTTTTTAGCTGGCTTTGGTGCCTTGGAAATGAGCTAGGAACTTAACATTTTGCATGAAAGGAGGACTAGCAGCCGAGTTGCACGGGAGAATATTAAAAGTGTTCATATGTAGTAAAAACCTGAGAAATCCGCCCGTTTTCGTCATTTGTTATCGAATCGACTTCAAGCCAGATCGTCGCATTGGCCGCTCTTCTCTATGAAACGGTTGTACTTATCGTCTGCAAAGCTATGTCGCGTGCTGCGGTATGCGGAGACACTAGAAGCACCATAGTAGAACTCAGATGAAGCTTCTAAGTTTATGTAATAGCCAGTAAGAAGTAGTACAATTAAAGTTTTAGGTATCGATTATTGACTATTTACCCTTCTTTGGTACCTTGGACATGAGCTAGGAACTTAAGATTTTGCATGAAAGGAGGACTAGCAGCCGAGTTACACGGGAGAATGTGAAAAGAGTTTATATGTAGTAAAAACCTGAGAAATCCGTCCGTTTTCGTCATTTTTTATCGAATCGACTTAAAGCCAGATTGTCACAAAACCCGCTCTTCTGTCTGAAACGGTTATATTTATCGTCTACAAAGCTATGTCGCGTTTTGCGGTATGCGGAGGCACTAGAAGCACCATAGTAGAACACAGATGAAGCTCCTAAGTCGATGTAATAGCCAGTAGGAAGTAGTACAATTCAAGTCTTATTTATCGATTATTGACTTTTTAGCTGGCTTTGATGCCTTGGACATTAGCTAGAACCTTAATGTTTTGCATGGAAGGACTAGCAGCCGAGTTGCATGGGAGAATGTGAAAAGTGTTCATATGTAGTAAAAACCTGAGAAATCCGTTCGTTTTCGTCATTTGTTATCGAATCGACTTCAAGCCAGATCGTCAAATTGGCCGCTCTTCTCTCTGAAACGGTTGTACTTATCGTCTGCAAAGCTATGTCGCGTGCTACGGTATGCGGAGACACTAAAAGCACACAGTAGAACACAGATGAAGCTTCTAAGTAGATGCAATAGCCAGTAAGAAGTAGTACAATTCAAGTTCAAGTTATCGATTATTGACATTTTAGCTGGCTTTGGTGCCTTGGAAATGAGCTAGGAGCTTAACATTTTGCATGAAAGGAGGACTAGCAGCCGCGTTGCACGGGAGAATGTTAAAAGTGTTCATATGTAGTACAAACCTGAGAAATCCGCCCGTTTTCGTCATTTGTTATCGAATCGACTTCAAGCCAGATCGTCAAATTGGCCGCTCTTCTCTCTGAAACGGTTGTACTTATCGTCTGCAAAGCTATGTCGCGTGCTGCGGTATGCGGAGACACTAAAAGCACCATAGTAGAACACAGATGAAGCTGCAAAATTGATGTAATAGCCAGTAAGAAGTTATACAATTCAAGTCTTAGTTATGGATTATTGACTTTTTACGCTTCTTGGTGAATTGGATATTATCTACGAACTTAAGATTTTGCATGAAAGGAGGACTAGAAGCCGCGTTGCACCGGAGAATGTGAAAAGTGTTGATATGTAGTAAAAACCTGAGATATCCGTCCATGTTCGTCTTTTGTTATCGAATCGACTAAAAGCCAGATCGTCACATTATGCGCTCTTCTCTCTGAAACGATTCTACTTATCGTCTGCAAAGCTATGTCGCGTGCTGCGGTATGCGGAGACACTAAAAGCACCATAGCAGAACACAGATGAAGCTCCTAAGTCGATGTAATAGCCAGTAAGAAGTAGTACAATTCAAGTTTTAGGTATCGATTGTTGACTTTTTACCATTCTTTGGTGCCTTGGACATGAGCTAGGAACTTAAGATTATACATGGTAGGAGGACTAGCAGCCGCGTTGCACGGGAGAATGTGAAAAGTGTTTATATGTAGTAAAAACCTAAGAATTCCGTCCGTTTTCGTCATTTGTTATCGAATCAACTTAAAGCCACATCGTCACATTGGCCACTCGTCTCTCTGAAACGGTTGTACTTATCGTCTGCAAAGCTATGTCGCGTGCTGCGGTATGCTGAGACACAAAAGCACCATAGTAGAACACAGATGAAGCTTCTAAGTTGATGTAACAGCCAGTAAGAAGTAGTACAATTCAATTCGTATTTATCGGTTATTGACTTTTTAGCTGGCTTTGATGCCTTGGACATTAGCTAGGACCTTAACGTTTTGCATGAAAGGAGGACTAGCAGCCGTGTTGCACGGGAGAATGTGAAAAGTGTTCATATGTAGTAAAAACCCGAGAAATCCGTCCGTTTTCGTCATTTATTATCTAATCGACTTCAAGCCAGATCGTCAAATTGGCCGCTCTTCTCTCCGAAACGGTTCTACTTATCGTCTGCAAAGCTATGTCGCGTGCTGGGGTATGCGGAGACACTAAAAGCACCATAGTAGAACACAGATGAAGTTTCTAAGTTGATGTACCGGCCAGTAAGAAGTAGTACAATTCAAGTTTTATTTATGGATTATTGACTTTTTACCCTTCTTTGGTGCCTTGGACATGAGCTAGGAACTTAAGATTTTGCATGAATGGTGGACTAGAAGCCGCGTTGCACGGGAGAATGTGAAAAGTGTTCATATGTAGTAAAAACCTGAGATATCCGTCCATGTTCGTCTTTTGTTATAGAATCGACTTAAAGCCAGATCGTCACATTGGCCGCTCTTCTCTCTGAAACGGTTGTACTTATCGTCTGCAAAGCTATGTCTCGTGCTGCGGTATGCTGAGACACTAAAAGCACCATAGTAGAACACAGATGGAGCTACTAAGAAGATGTAATAGCCATTAAGAAGTAGTACAATTCAAGTTTAAGTTATCGATTATTGACTTTTTAGCTCTCTTTGGTTCCTTGGAAATGAGCTAGGACCTTAACATTTTGCATGAAAGGAGGACTAGCAGCCGCGTTGCACGGGAGAATGTTAAAAGTGTTCATATCCAGTAAAAACCTGAGAAATCCGCCCGTTTTCGTCATTTGTTATCGAATCGACCTAAAGCCAAATCGTCACATTGGCCGCTCTTCTCTCTGAAACGGCTGTACTTATCGTCTGCAAAGCTATGTCGCGTGCTGCGGTATGCGGAGACACTAAAAACACCATAGTAGAACACAGATGAAGCTTCTAAATTGATGTAATAGCCAGTAAGTAGTAGTACAATTCAAGTTTTAGTTATGGATTATTGACTTTTTACCCTTCTTTGATGCTTGGATATGAGCTAGGAACTTAAGATTTTGCATGGAAGGAGGACTAGCAGCCGCGTTGCACGGCAGAATGTGAAAACTGTTCATATGTAGTAAAAACCTAAGAAATCCGTCCGTGTTCGTCATTTGTTATCGAATCGACTTAAAGCCAGATCGTCACATTGGCCGCTCTTCTCTCTGAAACGGTTGTACTTATCGTCTGCAAAGCTATGTCGCGTCCTGCGGTATCCGGAGACACTAGAAGCACCATAGTAGAACACAGATGAAGCTTCTAAGTTGATGTAATAGCCAGTAAGAAGTAGTACAATTCAAGTTTTAGGTATCGATTATTGACTTTTTACCCTTCTTTGTTGCATTGGACATGAGCTAGGAACTTGAGATTTTGCATGAAAGGAAGACTAGCAGCGGCGTTGCACGGGAGAATGTGAAAAGTGTTCATATGTAGTAAAAACCTGAGAAATCCGTCCGTTTTCGTCATTTGTTATCGAATCGACTTAAAGCCACATCGTCACATTGGCCACTCTTCCCTTTGAAACGGTTGTACTTATCGTCTGCAAAGCTATGTCGCGTGCTGCGGTATGCGGAGACACT
This sequence comes from Schistocerca gregaria, assembly GCF_023897955.1. Lineage (NCBI taxonomy): Eukaryota > Metazoa > Arthropoda > Insecta > Orthoptera > Acrididae > Schistocerca > Schistocerca gregaria. The sequence goes on along the minus strand of NW_026061736.1, from coordinate 8,641,484 downwards.
AAAAGCACCATAGTAGAACACAGATGAAGCTTCTAAGTTGATGTAATAGCCGGTAAGTAGTAGTACAATTCTAGTCTTATTTGACGACTATTGACTATTTAGCTGGCTTTGATGACTTGGATATTAGCTTTGACCTTAACGTTTTGCATGAAAGGAGGACTAGCAGCCGCGTTGCACGGGAGAATGTGAAAAGTGTTCATATGTAGGAAAAACCTGAGAAATCCGTCCGGTTTCGTCATTTGTTATCGTATCGACTTAAAGCCAGATCGTCATATTTTCGCTCTTCTGTCTGAAACGGTTACATTTATCGTCTACAAAGCTATGTCGCGTGCTGCGGCATGCGGAGACACTAGAAGCACCATAGTAGAACACAGATAAAGATTCCAAGTTGATGTAATAGCCAGTAAGAAGTAGTACAATTCAAGTTTTAGGTATCTATTATTGACTTTTTACCCTTCTTTGTTGCCTTGGACATGAGCTAGGAACTTAATAGTTTGCATGAAAGGAGGACTAGCAGCCGCGTTGCACGGGAGAATGTGAAAAGTGTTTATATGTAGTAGAAACCCCCGAGAAATCCGTCCGTTTTCGTCATTTGTTATCGAATCGACTTCAAGCCAGATCGTCACATAGGCCGCTCTTCTCTCTGGAACGGTTGTACTTATCGTCTGCAAAGCTATGTCGCGTGCTGCGGTATGCGGAGACACTACAAGCACCATAGCAGAACACAGTTGAAGCTCCTAAGTCGATGTAATAGCCAGTAAGAAGTAGTACAATTTAAGTTTTATGTATCGATTGTTGTTTTTTTACCCTTCTTTGGTGCCTTGGACATGAGCTAGGAACTTAAGATTATGCATGATAGGAGGACTAGCAGCCGCGTGCACGGGAGAATGTGAAAAGTGTTCATATGTAGTAAAAACCTGAGAAATCCGTCCGTTTTCGTCATTTGTTATCGAATCGACTTAAAGACAGATTGTCACTTTGGACGCTCTTCTTTCTGAAACGGTTACATTTATCGTCTGCAAAGCTATGTCGCATGCTGCGGAATGAGGAGACACTAGAAGCACCATAGTAGAACACAGATGAAGCTTCTAAGTTGATGTAATAGCCAGTAAGAAGTAGTTCAATTCAAGTTTTAGGTATCTATTATTGTCTTTTTACCCTTCTTTGTTGCCTTCGACATGAGCTAGGAACTTAAGATTTTGCATGAAAGGAGGACTAGCGGCCGCGTTGCACGGGAGAATGTGAAAAGTGATCATATGTAGTAAAATCCTGAGATATCCGTCCATGTTCGTCATTCGTTATCGAATCGACTTAAAGCCAGATCGTCACATTGGGCGCTCTTCTCTCTGAAACGGTTGTACTTATCGTCTGCAAAGCTATGTCGCGTGCTGCTTTAAGCGAAGACACTACAAGCACCATAGTAGAACACAGATGAAGCTTCTAAGTTGATGTAATAGCCAGTAAGAAGTAGTACAATTCAAGTTTTAGGTATCGATTATTGACTTTTTTCCCTTCTTTGGTGCCTTGGACATGAGCTAGGAGTTTAAGATTTTGCATGAAAGGAGGACTAGCAGCCGCGTTGCACGGGAGAATGTTAAAGGTGTTTATATGTAGTAAAAACCTGAGAAATCCGTCCGTTTTCGTCATTTGTTATCGAATCGACTAGAAGCCAGATCGTCACATTCGCCGCTCTTCTCTCTGAAACGGTTGTACTTATCGTCTGCAAAGCTATGTCTCGTGCTGCGGTATGCGGAGACACTAAAAGCACCATAGTAGAACACAGATGAAGCTTCTAAGTTGATGTAATAGCCAGTAAGTAGTAGTACAATTCAAGTTTTAGGTATCGATTATTGACTTTTTACCCTTCTTTGTTGCTTTGGACATGAGCTATGAACTTAAGATTTTGCATGAAAGGAGGACTAGCAGCCGCGTTGCACGGGAGAATGTGAAAAGTGTTTATATGTAGTAAAAACCTGAGAAATCCGTCCGTTTTCGTCATTTGTTATCGAATCGACTTAAAGCCACATCGTCACATTGGCCACTCTTCTCTCTGAAACGGTTGTACTTATCGTCTGCAAAGCTATGTCGCGTGCTGCGGTATGCTGAGACACTAAAAGCACCATAGTAGAACACAGATGAAGCTTCTAAGTTGATGAAATAGCCAGTAAGAAGTAGTACAATTCAAGTCTTATTTATCGATTATTGACTTTTTAGCTAGCTGTGATGCCTTGGACATTAGCTAGGACCTTAACGTTTTGCATGAAAGGAGGACTAGCAGCCGAGTTGCACTTGAGAATGTGAAAAGTGTTCATATGTAGTAAAGACCTGAGAAATCCGTCCGTGGTCGTCATTTGTTATCGAATCGACTTAAAGCCAGATCTTCACATTGGCCGCTCGTCACTCTGAAACGGTTGTACTTATCGTCCGCAAAGCGATGTCGCGTGCTGCGGTATGCGGTGTCACTAAAAGCACCATAGTAGACCACAGATGAAGTCTCTAAGTTGATGTAATGGCCAGTAAGAAGTAGTACAATTCAAGTTTTAGTTATAGATTGTTGACTTTTTACCCTTCTTTGGTGCCTTGGACATGAGCTAGGAACTTAAGATTTTGCATGAAAATAGGACTAGCAGCCGAGTTACACGGGAGAATGTGAAAAGTGTTTATATGTAATAAAAACCTGAGAAATCCGTCCGATTTCGTCATTTGTTATCGAATCGACTTAAAGCCACATCGTCACATCTGCCACTCTCCTCTCTGAAACGGTTGAACTTATCGTCTGCAAAGCTATGTCGCTTGCTGCGGTATGCGGAGACACTAAAAGCACCATAGTAGAACACAGATGAAGCTTCTAAGTTGATGAAATAGCCAGTATGAAGTAGTACAATTCAAGTCTTAGTTATGGATTATTGACTTTTTATCCTTCTTTGGTGCCTTGGATATGATCTAGGAACTTAAGATTTTGCATGAAAGGAGGACTAGAAGCCGCGTTGCAGCGGAGAATGTGAAAAGTGTTGAAATGTAGTAAAAACCTGAGATTTCCGTCCATGTTCGTCTTTTGTTTTCCGAATCGACTTAAAGCCAGATCGTCACATTGGCCGCTCTTCTCTCTGAAACGATTGTACTTATCGTCTGCAAAAGCTATATCGCGTGCTGCGGTATCCGGAGACACTAAAAGCACCATAGCAGAACACAGATGAAGCTCCTAAGTCGATGTAATAGCCAGTAAGAAGTAGTACAATTCAAGTTTTAGGTATCGATTGTTGACTTTTTACCCTTCTTTGGTGCCTTGGACATGAGCTAGGAACTTACGATTATGCATGATAGGAGGACTAGCAGCCGCGTTGCACGGGAGAATGTGAAAAGTGTTTATATGTAGTAAAAACCTAAGAATTCCGACCGTTTTCGTCATTTGTTATCGAATCGACTTAAAGCCACATCGTCACATTGGCCACTCTTCTCTCTGAAACGGTTGTACTTATCGTCTGCAAAGCTATGTCGCGTGCTGCGGTATGCTGAGACACTAAAAGCACCATAGTAGAACACAGATGAAAGTTCTAATTTGATGTAACAGCCAGTAAGAAGTAGTACAACTCTAGTTTTAGTTATGGATTTTTGACTATTTACCCTTCTTTGGTGCCTTGGACATGAGCTAGGAACTTAAGATTTTGCATGAAAGGAGGACTAGCAATAACGTTGCCCGAGAGAATATGAAAAGTGTTCATATGTAGTAAAAACCTGAGAAATCCATCCGTGTTCGTTATTTGCTATCGAATCGACTTAAAGCCAGATCGTCACATTGGCCACTCTTCTCTCTGAAACGGTTGTACTTATCGTCTGCAAAGCTATGTCGCGTGCTGCTTTAAGCGAAGACACTAAAAGCACCATAGTAGAACACAGATGAAGCTTCTAAGTTGATGTAATAGCCAGTAAGAAGTATTACAATTCAAGTTTTAGGAATCGATTATTGACTTTTTACCCTTATTTGGTGCCTTGGACATGAGCTAGGAACTTAAGATTTTGCATGAAATGAGGACTAGCAGGCGCGTTGCACGGGAGAATGTGAAAACTGTTTATATGTAGTAGAAACCTGAGAAATCCGTCCGTGTTCGTCATTCGTTATCGAATAGACTTAAAGCCAGATCGCCACATTGGCCACTCTCCTCTCTGAAACGGTTGAACTAATCGTCTGCAAAGCTATGTCGCTTGCTGCGGTATGCGGAGACACTAAAAGCACCATAGTAGAACACAGATGAAGCTTCTAAGTTGATGAAATAGCCAGTAAGAAGTAGTACAATTCAAGTTTTAGTTATCGATTATTGACTTTTTAGCTGGCTTTGGTGCCATGGAAATGAGCTAGGAACTTAACATTTTGCATGAAAGGAGGACTAGCAGCCGCGTTGCACGGGAGAATGTTAAAAGTGTTCATATGTAGTAAAAACCTGAGAAATCCGCCCGTTGTCGTCATTTGTTATCGAATCGACTTCAAGCCAGATCGTCACATTGGCCGCTCTTCTCTCTGAAACGGTTGTACTTATCGTCTGCAAAGCTATGTCGCGTGCTGCGGTATGCGGAGACACTAGAAGCACCATAGTAGAACACAGATGAAGCTTCTATGTTGATGTAATAGCCAGTAAGAAGTAGTTCAATTCAAGTTTTAGGTATCTATTATTGACTTTTTACCCTTCTTTGGTGAATTGGACATGAGCTAGGACCTTAACATTTTGCATTAAAGGAGGAATAGCAGCCGCGTTGCACGGGAGAATGTTAAAAGTGTTCATATGTAGTAAAATCCTGAGAAATCCATTCGTGTTCGTCATTTGCTATCGAATCGACTTAAAGCCAGATCGTCACATTGGCCACTCTTCTCTCTGAACCGGTTGTACTTATCCTCTGCAAAGCTATGTCGCGTGCTGCGGTATGCGGAGACACTAAAAGCACCATAGTAGAACTCAGATGAAGCTTCTAAGTTGATGTAATAGCCAGTAAGAAGTAGTACAATTCAAGTTTTAGGGATCGATTATTGACTATTTACCCTTCTTTGGTGCCTTGGACATAAGCTAGGAACTTAAGATTTTGCATGAAAGGAGGACTAGCAGCCGAGTTACACGGGAGAATGTGAAAAGTGTTTATATGTAGTAAAAACCTGAGAAATCCGTCCGTTTTCGTCATTTTTTATCGAATCGACTCAAAGCCAGATTGTCACATTGCCCGCTCTTCTGTCTGAAACGGTTATATTTATCGTCTACAAAGCTATGTCGCGTTTTGCGGTATGCGGAGACACTAGAAGCACCATAGTAGAACACAGATGAAGCTCCTAAGTCGATGTAATAGCCAGTAGGAAGTAGTACAATTCAAGTCTTATTTCTCGATTATTGACTTTTTAGCTGGCTTTGATGCCTTGGACATTAGCTAGAACCTTAATGTTTTGCATGGAAGGACTAGCAGCCGAGTTGCATGGGAGAATGTGAAAAGTGTTCATATGTAGTAAAAACCTGAGAAATCCGTCCGTGTTCGTCATTTGTTATCGAATCGACTTAAAGCCAGATCTTCACATTGGCCGCTCGTCACTCTGAAACGGTTGTACTTATCGTCTGCAAAGCTATGTCGCGTGCTGCGGTATGCGGAGTCACTAAAAGCACCATAGTAGAACACAGATGAAACTTCTAAGTTGATGAAATAGCCAGTAAGAAATAGTACAATTCAAGTTTTATTTATCGATTATTGACTTTTTAGCTGTCTTTGGTGCATTGGATATGATCTAGGAACTTAAGATTTTGCATGAAAGGAGGACTAGAAGCCGCGTTGCACCGGAGAATGTGAAAAGTGTTGATATGTAGTAAAAACTTGAGATTTCCGTCCATGTTCGTCTTTTGTTTTCCGAATCGACTTAAAGCCAGATCGTCACATTGGCCGCTCTTCTCTCTGAAACGATTGTACTTATCGTCTGCAAAGCTATATCGCGTGCTGCGGTATCCGGAGACACTAAAAGCACCATATCAGAACACAGATGAAGCTCCTAAGTCGATGTAATAGCCAGTAAGAAGTAGTACAATTCAAGTTTTAGGTATCGATTGTTGACTTTTTACCCTTCTTTGTTGCCTTGGACATGAGCTAGGAACTTACGATTATGCATGATAGGAGAACTAGCAGCCGAGTTGATCGGGAGTATGTGAAAAGTGTTCATATGTAGTAAAAACCTGAGAAATCCATCCGTGTTCGTCATTTGCTATCGAATCGACTTAAAGCCAGATCGTCACATTGGCCACTCTTCTCTCTGAAACGGTTGTACTTATCGTCTGCATTGCTATGTCGCGTGCTGCTTTAAGCGAAGACACTAAAAGCACCATAGTAGAACTCAGATGAAGCTTCTAAGTTGATGTAATAGCCAGTAAGAAGTAGTACAATTCAAGTTTTAGCTATCGATTATTGACTATTTACCCTTCTTTGGTGCCTTGGACATGAGCTAGGAACTTAAGATTTTGCATGAAATGAGGACTAGCAGGCGCGTTGCACGGGAGAATGTGAAAACTGTTTATATGTAGTAGAAACCTGAGAAATCCGTCCGTGTTCGTCATTCGTTATCGAATAGACTTAAAGCCAGATCGTCACATTGGCCGCTCTTCTCTCTGAAACGGTGTTACTTATCGTCTGCAAAGCTATGTCGCGTGTTGCGGTATGCGGAGACACTAAAAGCACCGTAGTAGAACACAGATGAAGCTTCTAAGTTGATGTAATAGCCAGTAAGAAGTAGTACAATTCAAGTTTTAGTTATCGATTATTGACTTTTTAGCTGGCTTTGGTGCCTTGGAAATGAGCTAGGAACTTAACATTTTGCATGAAAGGAGGACTAGCAGCCGAGTTGCACGGGAGAATATTAAAAGTGTTCATATGTAGTAAAAACCTGAGAAATCCGCCCGTTTTCGTCATTTGTTATCGAATCGACTTCAAGCCAGATCGTCGCATTGGCCGCTCTTCTCTATGAAACTGTTGTACTTATCGTCTGCAAAGCTATGTCGCGTGCTGCGGTATGCGGAGACACTAGAAGCACCATAGTAGAACTCAGATGAAGCTTCTAAGTTTATGTAATAGCCAGTAAGAAGTAGCACAATTAAAGTTTTAGGTATCGATTATTGACTATTTACCCTTCTTTGGTACCTTGGACATGAGCTAGGAAGTTAAGAATTTTGCATGAATGGAGGACTAGCAGCCGAGTTACACGGGAGAATGTGAAAAGTGTTTATATATAGTAAAAACCTGAGAAATCCGTCCGTTTTCGTCATTTTTTATCGAATCGACTTAAAGCCAGATTGTCACAAAACCCGCTCTTCTGTCTGAAACGGTTATATTTATCGTCTACAAAGCTATGTCGCGTTTTGCGGTATGCGGAGGCACTAGAAGCACCATAGTAGAACACAGATGAAGCTCCTAAGTCGATGTAATAGCCAGTAGGAAGTAGTACAATTCAAGTCTTATTTATCGATTATTGACTTTTTAGCTGGCTTTGATGCCTTGGACATTAGCTAGAACCTTAATGTTTTGCATGGAAGGACTAGCAGCCGAGTTGCATGGGAGAATGTGAAAAGTGTTCATATGTAGTAAAAACCTGAGAAATCCGTTCGTTTTCGTCATTTGTTATCGAATCGACTTCAAGCCAGATCGTCAAATTGGCCGCTCTTCTCTCTGAAACGGTTGTACTTATCGTCTGCAAAGCTATGTCGCGTGCTACGGTATGCGGAGACACTAAAAGCACACAGTAGAACACAGATGAAGCTTCTAAGTAGATGCAATAGCCAGTAAGAAGTAGTACAATTCAAGTTCAAGTTATCGATTATTGACATTTTAGCTGGCTTTGGTGCCTTGGAAATGAGCTAGGAGCTTAACATTTTGCATGAAAGGAGGACTAGCAGCCGCGTTGCACGGGAGAATGTTAAAAGTGTTCATATGTAGTACAAACCTGAGAAATCCGCCCGTTTTCGTCATTTGTTATCGAATCGACTTCAAGCCAGATCGTCAAATTGGCCGCTCTTCTTTCTGAAACGGTTGTACTTATCGTCTGCAAAGCTATGTCGCGTGCTGCGGTATGCGGAGACACTAAAAGCACCATAGTAGAACACAGATGAAGCTGCAAAATTGATGTAATAGCCAGTAAGAAGTTATACAATTCAAGTCTTAGTTATGGATTATTGACTTTTTACGCTTCTTGGTGAATTGGATATTATCTACGAACTTAAGATTTTGCATGAAAGGAGGACTAGAAGCCGCGTTGCACCGGAGAATGTGAAAAGTGTTGATATGTAGTAAAAACCTGAGATATCCGTCCATGTTCGTCTTTTGTTATCGAATCGACTAAAAGCCAGATCGTCACATTATGCGCTCTTCTCTCTGAAACGATTCTACTTATCGTCTGCAAAGCTATGTCGCGTGCTGCGGTATGCGGAGACACTAAAAGCACCATAGCAGAACACAGATGAAGCTCCTAAGTCGATGTAATAGCCAGTAAGAAGTAGTACAATTCAAGTTTTAGGTATCGATTGTTGACTTTTTACCATTCTTTGGTGCCTTGGACATGAGCTAGGAACTTAAGATTATACATGGTAGGAGGACTAGCAGCCGCGTTGCACGGGAGAATGTGAAAAGTGTTTATATGTAGTAAAAACCTAAGAATTCCGTCCGTTTTCGTCATTTGTTATCGAATCAACTTAAAGCCACATCGTCACATTGGCCACTCGTCTCTCTGAAACGGTTGTACTTATCGTCTGCAAAGCTATGTCGCGTGCTGCTTTATGCTGAGACACAAAAGCACCATAGTAGAACACAGATGAAGCTTCTAAGTTGATGTAACAGCCAGTAAGATGTAGTACAATTCAATTCGTATTTATCGGTTATTGACTTTTTAGCTGGCTTTGATGCCTTGGACATTAGCTAGGACCTTAACGTTTTGCATGAAAGGAGGACTAGCAGCCGTGTTGCACGGGAGAATGTGAAAAGTGTTCATATGTAGTAAAAACCCGAGAAATCCGTCCGTTTTCGTCATTTATTATATAATCGACTTCAAGCCAGATCGTCAAATTGGCCGCTCTTCTCTCCGAAACGGTTCTACTTATCGTCTGCAAAGCTATGTCGCGTGCTGGGGTATGCGGAGACACTAAAAGCACCATAGTAGAACACAGATGAAGTTTCTAAGTTGATGTACCGGCCAGTAAGAAGTAGTACAATTCAAGTTTTATTTATGGATTATTGACTTTTTACCCTTCTTTGGTGCCTTGGACATGAGCTAGGAACTTAAGATTTTGCATGAAAGGTGGACTAGAAGCCGCGTTGCACGGGAGAATGTGAAAAGTGTTCATATGTAGTAAAAACCTGAGATATCCGTCCATGTTCGTCTTTTGTTATAGAATCGACTTAAAGCCAGATCGTCACATTGGCCGCTCTTCTCTCTGAAACGGTTGTACTTATCGTCTGCAAAGCTATGTCTCGTGCTGCGGTATGCTGAGACACTAAAAGCACCATAGTAGAACACAGATGGAGCTACTAAGAAGATGTAATAGCCATTAAGAAGTAGTACAATTCAAGTTTAAGTTATCGATTATTGACTTTTTAGCTGGCTTTGGTTCTTTGGAAATGAGCTAGGACCTTAACATTTTGCATGAAAGGAGGACTAGCAGCCGCGTTGCACGGGAGAATGTTAAAAGTGTTCATATGTAGTAAAAACCCTGAGATATCCGCCCGTTTTCGTCATTTATTATCGAATCGACTTAAAGCCAGATCGCTACATTGGCAGCTCTTCTCTGTGAAACGGTTGTACTTATGGTCTGCAAAGCTATGTGGCGTGCTGCGGTATGTGGAGACACTAAAAGCACCATAGCAGAACACAGATGAAGCTCCTAAGTCGATGTAATAGCCAGTAAGAAGTAGTACAACTCAAGTTTTAGGTATCGATTGTTGACTTTTTACCCTTCTTTGGTGCCTTGGACATGAGCTAGGAACTTAAGATTATGCATGATAGGAGGACTAGCAGCCGCTTTGCACGGGAGAATGTGAAAAGTGTTCATATGTAGTAAAAACCTAAGAAATCCGTCCGTATTCGTTATTTGTTATCGAATCGACTTAATGGCAGTTTGTCACATTGGGCGCTCTTCTGTCTGAAACGGTTACATTTATCGTCTGCAAAGCTATGTCGCATGCTGCGGTATGCGGAGGCACTAGAAGCACCATAGTAGAACACAGATGATGCTTCTAAGTTGATGTAATAGCCAGTAAGAAGTAGTTCAATTCAAGTTTTAGGTATCTATTATTGACTTTTTACCCTTCTTTGTTGCCTTCGACATGAGCTAGGAACTTAAGATTTTGCATGAAAGGAGGACTAGCAGCCGCGTTGCACGGGGGAACGTGAAAAGTGTTTATATGTAGTAAAAACCTAAGAATTCCGACCGTTTTCGTCATTTGTTATCGAATCGACTTAAAGCCAGATCGTCATATTGGCCGCTCTTCCCTCTGAATCGGATGTACTTATCGTCTGCAAAGTTATGTCGCGTGTTGCGGTATGCGGAGACACTAAAAGCACCATAGTAGAACACAGATGAAGCTTCTAAGTTGATGTAATAGCCAGTAAGAAGTAGTACAATTTAAGTTTTAGTTATCGATTATTGACTTTTTAGCTGGCTTTGGTGCCTTGGACATGAGCTAGGACCTTAACATTTTGCATGAAAGGAGGAATAGCAGCCGCGTTGCACGGGAGAATGTTAAAAGTGTTCATATGTAGTAAAAACCTTAGAAATCCGTCCGTTTTCGTCATTTGTTATCGAATTGACTTCAAGCCAGATCGTCACATTGGCGGCTCTTCTCTCTGAAACGGTTGTCCTTATCGTATGCAAAGCTATGTCGCTTGCTGTGGTATGCGGGGACACTGAAAGCACCATAGTAGAACACAGATGAAGCTTCTAAGTTGATGTAATAGCCAGTAAGAAGTAGTACAATTCAAGTTTTAGGTATCGATTATTGACTATTTAGCCTTCTTTGGTGCCTTGGACATGAGCTAGGAACTTAAGATTATGCATGATAGGAGGACTAGCAGCCGCGTGCACGGGAGAATGTGAAAAGTGTTCATATGTAGTAAAAACCTGAGAAATCCGTCCGTTTTCGTCATTTGTTATCGAATCGACTTAAAGGCAGATTGTCACTTTGGACGCTCTTCTTTCTGAAACGGTTACATTTGACGTCTGCAAAGCTATGTCGCATGCTGCGGTATGAGGAGACACTAGAAGCACCATAGTAGAACACAGATGAAGCTTCTAAGTTGATGTAATAGCCAGTAAGAAGTAGTTCAATTCAAGTTTTAGGTATCTATTATTGTCTTTTTACCCTTCTTTGTTGCCTTCGACATGAGCTAGGAACTTACGATTTTGCATGAAAGGAGGGCTAGCAGCCGCGTTGCACGGGAGAATGTTAAAAGTGTTCATATCCAGTAAAAACCTGAGAAATCCGCCCGTTTTCGTCATTTGTTATCGAATCGACCTAAAGCCAAATCGTCACATTGGCCGCTCTTCTCTCTGAAACGGCTGTACTTATCGTCTGCAAAGCTATGTCGCGTGCTGCGGTATGCGGAGACACTAAAAACACCATAGTAGAACACAGATGAAGCTTCTAAATTGATGTAATAGCCAGTAAGTAGTAGTACAATTCAAGTTTTAGTTATGGATTATTGACTTTTTACCCTTCTTTGATGCTTGGATATGAGCTAGGAACTTAAGATTTTGCATGGAAGGAGGACTAGCAGCCGCGTTGCACGGCAGAATGTGAAAACTGTTCATATGTAGTAAAAACCTAAGAAATCCGTCCGTGTTCGTCATTTGTTATCGAATCGACTTAAAGCCAGATCGTCACATTGGCCGCTCTTCTCTCTGAAACGGTTGTACTTATCGTCTGCAAAGCTATGTCGCGTCCTGCGGTATGCGGAGGCACTAGAAGCACCATAGTAGAACACAGATGAAGCTTCTAAGTTGATGTAATAGCCAGTAAGAAGTAGTACAATTCAAGTTTTAGGTATCGATTATTGACTTTTTACCCTTCTTTGTTGCATTGGACATGAGCTAGGAACTTGAGATTTTGCATGAAAGGAAGACTAGCAGCGGCGTTGCACGGGAGAATGTGAAAAGTGTTCATATGTAGTAAAAACCTGAGAAATCCGTCCGTTTTCGTCATTTGTTATCGAATCGACTTAAAGCCACATCGTCACATTGGCCACTCTTCCCTTTGAAACGGTTGTACTTATCGTCTGCAAAGCTATGTCGCGTGCTGCGGTATGCGGAGACACTAAAAGCACCATAGTAGAACACAGATGAAGCTTCTAAGTTGATGTAATAGCCGGTAAGTAGTAGTACAATTCTAGTCTTATTTGACGACTATTGACTATTTAGCTGGCTTTGATGACTTGGATATTAGCTTTGACCTTAACGTTTTGCATGAAAGGAGGACTAGCAGCCGCGTTGCACGGGAGAGTGTGAAAAGTGTTCATATGTAGGAAAAACCTGAGAAATCCGTCCTGTTTCGTCATTTGTTATCGTATCGACTTAAAGCCAGATCGTCATATTTTCGCTCTTCTGTCTGAAACGGTTACATTTATCGTCTACAAAGCTATGTCGCGTGCTGCGGCATGCGGAGACACTAGAAGCACCATACTAGAACACAGATAAAGATTCCAAGTTGATGTAATAGCCAGTAAGAAGTAGTACAATTCAAGTTTTAGGTATCTATTATTGACTTTTTACCCTTCTTTGTTGCCTTGGACATGAGCTAGGAACTTAATAGTTTGCATGAAAGGAGGACTAGCAGCCGCGTTGCACGGGAGAATGTGAAAAGTGTTTATATGTAGTAGAAACCCCCGAGAAATCCGTCCGTTTTCGTCATTTGTTATCGAATCGACTTCAAGCCAGATCGTCACATAGGCCGCTCTTCTCTCTGGAACGGTTGTACTTATCGTCTGCAAAGCTATGTCGCGTGCTGCGGTATGCGGAGACACTACAAGCACCATAGCAGAACACAGTTGAAGCTCCTAAGTCGATGTAATAGCTAGTAAGAAGTAGTACAATTTAAGTTTTATGTATCGATTGTTGTTTTTTTACCCTTCTTTGGTGCCTTGGACATGAGCTAGGAACTTAAGATTATGCATGATAGGAGGACTAGCAGCCGCGTGCACGGGAGAATGTGAAAAGTGTTCATATGTAGTAAAAACCTGAGAAATCCGTCCGTTTTCGTCATTTGTTATCGAATCGACTTATAGACAGATTGTCACTTTGGACGCTCTTCTTTCTGAAACGGTTACATTTATCGTCTGCAAAGCTATGTCGCATGCTGCGGAATGAGGAGACACTAGAAGCACCATAGTAGAACACAGATGAAGCTTCTAAGTTGATGTAATAGCCAGTAAGAAGTAGTTCAATTCAAGTTTTAGGTATCTATTATTGTCTTTTTACCCTTCTTTGTTGCCTTCGACATGAGCTAGGAACTTAAGATTTTGCATGAAAGGAGGACTAGCGGCCGCGTTGCACGGGAGAATGTTAAAAGTGTTCATATGTAGTAAAAACCTGAGAAATCCGTCCGTTTTCGTCATTTCTATCGAATCGACTTAAAGCCACATCGTCACATTGGCCACTCTTCTCTTTGAAACGGTTGTACTTATCGTCTACAAAGCTATGTCGCGTGCTGCGGTGTGCGGAGACACTAAAAGCACCATAGTAGAACACAGATGAAGCTTCTAAGTTGATGTAATAGCCGGTAAGTAGTAGTACAATTCAAGTCTTATTTATCGACTATTGACTATTTAGCTGGCTTTGATGACGTGGACATTAGCTAGGACCTTAACGTTTTGCATGAAAGGAGGACTAGCAGCCGCGTTGCACGGGAGAATGTGAAAAGTGTTCATATGTAGGAAAAACCTGAGAAATCCGTCCGGTTTCGTCATTTGTTATCGTATCGACTTAAAGCCAGATCGTCATATTTTCGCTCTTCTGTCTGAAACGGTTACATTTATCGTCTACAAAGCTATGTCGCGTGCTGCGGCATGCGGAGACACTAGAAGCACCATAGTAGAACACAGATGAAGCTTCCAAGTTGATGTAATAGCCAGTTAGAAGTAGTACAATTAAAGTTTTAGGTATCTATTATTGACTTTTTAACCTTCTTAGTTGCCTTGGACATGACCTAGGAACTTAATATTTTGCATGAAAGGAGGACTAGCAGCCGCGTTGCACGGGAGAAAGTTAAAAGTGTTCATATGTAGTAAAAACCTGAGAAATCCGCCCGTTTTCGTCATTTGTTACCGAATCGACATCAAGCCAGATCGTCACATTGGCCGCTCTTCTCTCTGAAACGGTTGTACTTATCGTCTGCAAAGCTATGTCGCGTGCTGCGGTATGCGGAGACACTAAAAGCACCATAGTAGAACACAGATGAAGTTTCTAAATTGATGTAATGGCCAGTAAGAAGTAGTACAACTCAAGTTTTAGATATGGATTATTGACTTTGTACGCTTCTTTGGTGCGTTGGACATGAGCTAGGAACTTAAGATTTTGCATGAAAGGGGGACTAGCAGTCGCGTTGCCCGGGAGAATGTTAAAATTGCTCATATGTAGTAAAAACCTGAGAAATCCGTCGGTGTTCCTCATTTGTTATCGAATCGACTTAAAGGAAGATTGTCACATTGGGCGCTCTTCTGTCTGAAACGGTTACATTTATCGTCTGCAAAGCTATGTCGCTTGCTGCGGTATGCGGAGACACTAGAAGCACCATAGTAGAACACAGATGAAGCTTCTAAGTTGAAGTAATAGCCAGTAAGAAGTAGTTCAATTCAAGTTTTAGGTATCTATTACTGACTTTTTACTCTTCTTTGTTGCCTTCGACATGAGATAGGAACTTAAGATTTTGCATGAAAGGAGGACTAGCAGCCGCGTTTCACGGGACAATGTGAAAACTGTTCATATGTAGTAAAAACCTGAGAAATCCGTCCGTGTTCGTCATTTGTTATGGAATCGACTCTAATCCAGATCGTCACATTGGCCGTTCTTCTCTCTGAAACAGTTGTACTTATCGTCTGCAAAGCTATGTCGCGTGCTGCGGTATGCGGAGAAACTAAAAGCACTATAGTAGAATACAGATAAAGCTTCTAAGTTGATGTAATAGCCAGTAAGAAGTAGTACAATTCAAGTTTTGTTTATCGACTATTGACTTTTTAGCTGTCTTTGGTGCAATGGACATGAGCTAGGACCTTAACATTTTGCATGAAAGGAGGACTAGCAGCCGAGTTGCACGGGAGAATGTGAAAAGTGTTCATATGTAGTAAAAACTTAAGAAATACGCCCGTTTTCGTCATTTGTTATCGAATCGACTTAGAGCCAGATCGTCACATTGGCCGCTCTTCCCTCTGAAATGGCTATACTTATCGTCTGCAGAGCTATGGCGCGTGCTGCGGTATGTGGAGACACTAAAAGCACCATACTAGAACACAGATGAAGCTTCTAAGTTGATGTAATAGCCAGTAAGAAGTAGTCCAATTCAAGTTTTAGTTATCGATTATTGACCTTTTTGCTGGCTTTGGTGCCTTGGACATGATCTAGGACCTTAACAATTTGCATGAAAGGAGGACTAGCAGCCGAGTTGCACGGGAGAATGTGAAAAGTGTTCACATGTAGTAAAAACCTGAGAAATCCGCCCGTTTTCGTCATTTGTTATCGAATCGACTTATAGCCAGATCGTCACATTTGCCGCTCTTCTGTCTGAAACGGTTACATTTACCGTCTCCAAAGCTATGTCGCGTGCTGCGGTATGTGGAGACACTAAAAGCATCATAGTAGAACACAGATGAAGCTTCTAAGTTGATGTAATAGCCAGAAAGAAGTAGTACAATTAATGTTTTAGGTATCGATTATTGACTTTTTAGCTGGCTTTGGTGCCTTGGACATGAGCTAGGAACTTAAGATTTTGCATGAAAGGAGGACTAGCAGCTGCGTTGCACGGGAGAATGTGAAAAGTGTTCATATGTAGTAAAAACCTGAGAAATCCGCCCGTTTTCGTCATTTGTTATCGAATCGACTTCAAGCCAGATCGTCACATTGGCCCTCTTCTCTCTGAAACGGTTGTACTTATCGTCTGCAAAGCTATGTCGCGTGCTGCGGTATGCGGAGACACTAAAAGCACCATAGTAGAACACAGATGAAGTTTCTAAATTGATGTAATGGCCAGTAAGAAGTAGTACAATTCAAGTTTTAGATATGGATTATTGACTTTGTACGCTTCTTTGGTGCGTTGGACATGAGCTAGGAACTTAAGATTTTGCATGAAAGAAGGACTAGCAGTCGCGTTGCCCGGGAGAATATTAAAATTGCTCATATATAGTAAAAACCTGAGAAATCCGTCCGTTTTCGTCATTTGTTATCGAATCGACTTAAATCCAGATCGTCACATTGGCCGTTCTTCTCTCTGAAACAGTTGTACTTATCGTCTGCAAAGCTATGTCGCGTGCTGCGGCATGCGGAGAAACTAAAAGCACTATAGTAGAATACAGATGAAGCTTCTAAGTTGATGTAATAGCCAGTAAGAAGTAGTACAATTCAAGTTTTAGTTATTGATTATTGACTTTTTAGCTGGCTTTGATGCCTTGGACATGAGCTATGACCTTAACGTTTTGCATGAAGGGAGGACTAGCAGCCGAGTTGCACGGGAGAATGTGAAAAGTGTTCATATGTAGTAAAAACCTGAGAAATCCGTCCGTTTTCGTCATTTGTTATCGAATCGACTTAAGCCTGATCGTCACATTGGCCACTCTTCTCTCTGAAACGGTTGTACTTATCGTCTGCAAAGCTATGTCGCATGCTGAGGTATGCAGAGACACTAAAAGCACCATAGTAGAACACAGATGAAGCTTCTAAGTTGATGTCATAGCCAGTAAGAAGTAGTACAATTCAAGTTTTATTTATCGACTATTGACTTTTTAGCTGTCATTGGTGCAATGGACATGAGCTAGGACCTTAACATTTTGCATGAAAGGAGGACTAGCAGCCGAGTTGCACGGGAGAATGTGAAAAGTGTTCATATGTAGTAAAAACTTGAGAAATTCGCCCGGTTTCGTCATTTGTTATCGAATCGACTTAGAGCCAGATCGTCACATTGGCCGCTCTTCCCTCTGGAATGGCTGTACTTATCGTCTGCAGAGCTATGTCGCGTGCTGCGGTATGTGGAGACACTAAAAGCACCATACTAGAACACAGATGAAGCTTCTAAGTTGATGTAATAGCCAGTAAGAAGTAGTACAACTCAAGTTTTAGTTATGAATTATTGGTTTTTTACCCTTCTTTGGTGCCTTGGACATGAGCTAGGAACTTAAGATTATGCATGAAAGGAGGACTAGCAGCCGCGTTGCCCGGGAGAATGTGAAAAGTGTTCATATGTAGTAAAAACCTGAGAAATCCGTCCGTGTTCGTCATTTGTTATCGAATCGACTTAAAGCCAGATCGTCATATTGGCCGCTCTTCTCTCTGAAACGGTTGTACTTATCGTCTGCAAAGCTATGTCGCGTGCTGCGGTATGCGGAGACACTAAAAGCACCATAGTAGAACACAGATGAAGCTTCTAAGTTGATGTAATAGCAAGTAAGAAGTAGTACAATTCAAGTTTTATTTATCGATTATTGACTTTTTAGCTGTCTTTGGTGCAACCGACATGAGCTAGGACCTTAATATTTTGCATGAAAGGAGGACTAGCAGCCGAGTTGCACGGGAGAATGTGAAAAGTGTTCATATGTAGTAAAAACCTGAGAAATCCGTCCGTTTTCGTCATTTGTTATCGAATCGACTTAAAGCCAGATTGTCACATTGCCCGCTGTTCTCTCTGAAACGGATGTACTTATCGTCTGCAAAGCTATGTCGCGTGCTGCGGTATGCGGAGACGCTAAAAGCACCATAGTAGAACACAGATGAAGCTTCTAAGTTGATGTAATAGCCAGTAAGAAGTAGTACAACTCAAGTTTTAGTTATGGATAATTGACTTTTTACCCTTCTTTGGTGCCTTGGACATGAGCTAGGAACTTAAGATTTTGCATGAAAGGAGGACTAGCAGCCGCGTTGCACGGGAGAATGTGAAAAGTGTTCATATGTAGTAAAAACCTGAGAAATCCGTCCGTTTTCGTCATTTGTTATCGAATCTACTTAAAGCCACATCGTCACATTGGCCGCTCTTCTCTCTGAAACGGTTGTACTTATCGTCTGCAAAGCTATGTCGCGTGATGCTGTATGCGGAGACACTAAAAGCACCATAGTAGAACACAGATGAAACTTCTAGGTTGGTGTAATAGCCAGTAAGAAGTAGTACAATTCAAGTTTTAGTTATCGATTATTGACTTTTACCCATCTTTGGTGCCTTGGACATGAACTAGGACCTTAACGTTGTCCATGAAAGGAGGACTAGCAGCCGAGTTGCACGGGAGAATGTGAAATGTGTTCATATCTAGTAAAAACCTGAGAAATTCGTCAGTTTTCGTCATTTGTTATCGTATCGACTTAAAGCCAGATCGTCATATTGGCCGCTCTTCTCTCTGAAACGGTTGTGCTTATCGTCTGCAAAGCTATGTCGAGTGCTTGCGGTATGCGGAGACACTAAAAGCACCATAGTAGAACACAGATGAAGCTTCTAAGTTGATGTAATAGCCAGTAAGAAGTAGTACAATTCAAGTTTTAGTTATCGATTATTGAACTTTTAGCTGGCTTTGGTGCCTTGGACATGATCTAGGACCTTAACAATTTGCATGAAAGGAGGACTAGCAGCCGAGGTTCACGGGAGAATGAGAAAAGTGTTCACATGTAGTAAAAACCTGAGAAATCCGTCCGTTTTCGTCATTTGTTGTCGAATCGACTTATAGCCAGATCGTCACATTTGCCGCTCTTCTGTCTGAAACGGTTACATTTACCGTCTCCAAAGCTATGTCGCGTGCTGCGGTATGTGGAGACACTAAAAGCATCATAGTAGAACACAGATGAAGCTTCTAAGTTGATGTAATAGCCAGTAAGAAGTAGTACAATTAATGTTTTAGGTATCGATTATTGACTTTTTAGCTGGCTTTGGTGCCTTGGACATGAGCTAGGAACTTAAGATTTTGCATGAAAGGAGGACTAGCAGCCGCGTTGCACGGGAGAATGTGAAAAGTGTTCATATGTAGTAAAAACCTGAGAAATCAGACCGTTTTCGTCATTTGTTATCGAATCTACTTAAAGCCAGATCGTCACATTGGATGCTCTTCTGTCTGAAACGGTTGGTCTTTTCGTCTGCAAAGCTATATCGCGTGCTGCGGTATGCGGAGACACTAAAAGCACCATAATAGAACACAGATGAAGCTTCTAAGTTGATGTAACAGTCAGTAAGAAGTAGTACAATTCAAGTTTTAGGTATGGATTATTGTCTATTTACTTTTCTTTTGTGCCTTGGACATGACTTAGGAATTTAAGATTTTGCATGAAAGGAGGACTAGCAGACGCGTTGCTCGGGAGAATGTGAAAAGTGTTCATATGTAGTAAAAACCTGAGAAATCCGTCCGTTTTCGTCATTTGTTATAGAATCGACTTAAAGCCAGATCGTCACATTGCCCGCTCTTCTCTCTGAAACGGTTGTACTTATCGTCTGCAAAGCTATGTCGCGTGCTGCGGTATGCAGAGACACGAAAAGCACCATAGTAGAACACAGATGAAGCTTCTAAGTTGATGTAATAGCCAGTAAGAAGTAGTACAATTCAAGTTTTATTTATCGACTATTGACTTTTTAGCTGTCTTTGGTGCAATGGACATGAGCTAGGACCTTAACATTTTGCATGAAAGGAGGACTAGCAGCCGAGTTGCACGGGAGAATGTGAAAAGTGTTCATATGGAGTAAAAACTTGAGAAATTCGCCCGTTTTCGTCATTTGTTATCGAATCGACTTATAGCCAGATCGTCACATTTGCCGCTCTTCTGTCTGAAACGGTTACATTTACCGTCTCCAAAGCTATTTCGCGTGCTGCGGTATGTGGAGACACTAAAAGCATCATAGTAGAACACAGATGAAGCTTCTAAGTTGATCAAATAGCCAGTAAGAAGTAGTACAATTCATGTTTTAGGTATCGATTATTGACTTTTTAGCTTTCTTTGGTGCCTTGGACATGAGCTAGGAACTTAATATTTTGCATGAAAGGAGGACTAGCAGCCGGGTTGCACGGAAGAATGTGAAAAGTGTTCATATGTAGTACAAACCTGAGAAATCCGTCCGTTTTCGTCATTTGTTATCAAATCGACTTAAAGCCAGATCGTCACATTGCCCGCTCTTCCCTCTGAAACGGTTGTACTTATCGTCTGCAAAGCTATGTCGCGTACTGCGGTATGCGGAGACACTAGAAGCACCATAGTAGAGCACAGATGAAGGTTCTAAGTTGATGTAATAGCCAGTAAGAAGTTGTACAATTCAAGTTTTAGTTATTGATTATTGACTTTTTAGCTGGCTTTGATGCCTTAGACATGAGCTATGACCTTAACGTTTTGCATGAAAGGAGGACTAGCAGCCGAGTTGCACGGGAGAATGTGAAAAGTGTTTATATGTAGTAAAAACCTGAGAAATCCGTCCGTTTTCGTCATTTGTTATCGAATCGACTTAAAGCCAGATCGTCACATTGGCCGCTCTTCTCTCTGAAACGGTTGTACTTATCGTCTGCAAAGCTATGTCGCGTGCTGCGGTATGCGGAGACACTAAAAGCACCATAGTAGAACACAGATGAAACTTCTAGGTTGATGTAATAGCCAGTAAGAAGTAGTACAATTCAAGTTTTAGTTATCGATTATTGACTTTTTACCCATCTTTGGTGCCTTGGACATGAGCTAGGACCTTAACGTTGTCCATGAAAGGAGGACTAGCAGCCGAGTTGCACGGGAGAATGTGAAATGTGTTCATATGTAGTAAAAACCTGAGAAATCCGTCCGTTTTCGTCATTTGTTATCGTATCGACTTAAAGCCAGATCGTCATATTGGCCGCTCTTCTCTCTGAAACGGTTGTGCTTATGGTCTGCAAAGCTATGTCGAGTGCTTGCGGTATGCGGAGACACTAAAAGCACCATAGTAGAACACAGATGAAGCTTCTAAGTTGATGTAATAGCCAGTAAGAAGTAGTACAATTCAAGTTTTAGTTATCGATTATTGAACTTTTAGCTGGCTTTGGTGCCTTGGACATGATCTAGGACCTTAACAATTTGCATGAAAGGAGGACTAGCAGCCGAGGTGCACGGGAGAATGTGAAAAGTGTTCACATGTAGTAAAAACCTGAGAAATCCGTCCGTTTTCGTCATTTGTTGTCGAATCGACTTATAGCCAGATCGTCACATTTGCCGCTCTTCTGTCTGAAACGGTTACATTTACCGTCTCCAAAGCCATGTCGCGTGCTGCGGTAGTTGGAGACACTAAAAGCATCATAGTAGAACACAGATGAAGCTTCTAAGTTGATGTAATAGCCAGTAAGAAGTAGTACAATTAATGTTTTAGGTATCGATTATTGACTTTTTAGCTGGCTTTGGTGCCTTGGACATGAGCTAGGAACTTAAGATTTTGCATGAAAGGAGGACTAGCAGCCGCGTTGCACGGGAGAATGTGGAAAGTGTTCATATGTAGTAAAAACCTGAGAAATCCGTCCGTTTTCGTCATTTGTTATCGAATCTACTTAAAGCCAGATCGTCACATTGGATGCTCTTCTGTCTGAAACGGTTGTTCTTTTCGTCTGCAAAGCTATATCGCGTGCTGCGGTATGCGGAGACACTAAAAGCACCATAATAGAACACAGATGAAGCTTCTAAGTTGATGTAACAGTCAGTAAGAAGTAGTACAATTCAAGTTTTAGGTATGGATTATTGACTATTTACTTTTCTTTTGTGCGTTGGACATGACTTAGGAACTTAAGATTTTGCATGAAAGGAGGACTAGCAGCCGCGTTGCTCGGGAGAATGTGAAAAGTGTTCATATGTAGTAAAAACCTGAGAAATCCGTCCGTTTTCGTCATTTGTTATCGAATCGACTTAAAGGCAGATCGTCACATTGCCCGCTCTTGTCTCTGAAACGGTTGTACTTATCGTCTGCAAAGCTATGTCGCGTGCTGCGGTATGCAGAGACACGAAAAGCACCATAGTAGAACACAGATGAGGCTTCTAAGCTGATGTAATAGTCAGTAAGAAGTAGTACAATTCAAGTTTTATTTATCGACTATTGACTTTTTAGCTGTCTTTGGTGCAATGGACATGAGCTAGGACCTTAACATTTTGCATGAAAGGAGGACTAGCAGCCGAGTTGCACGGGAGAACGTGAAAAGTGTTCATATGGAGTAAAAACTTGAGAAATTCGCCCGTTTTCGTCATTTGTTATCGAATCGACTTATAGCCAGATCGTCACATTTGCCGCTCTTGTGTCTGAAACGGTTACATTTACCGTCTCCAAAGCTATTTCGCGTGCTGCGGTATGTGGAGACACTAAAAGCACCATAGTAGAACACAGATGAAGCTTCTAAGTTGATCAAATAGCCAGTAAGAAGTAGTACAATTCATGTTTTAGATATCGATTATTGACTTTTTAGCATTCTTTGGTGCCTTGGACATGAGCTAGGAACTTAATATTTTGCATGAAAGGAGGACTAGCAGCCGGGTTGCACGGAAGAATGTGAAAAGTGTTCATATGTAGCACAAACCTGAGAAATCCGTCCGTTTTCGTCATTTGTTATCAAATCGACTTAAAGCCAGATCGTCACATTGCCCGCTCTTCCCTCTGAAACGGTTGTACTTATCGTCTGCAAAGCTATGTCGCGTGCTGCGGTATGCGGAGACACTAGAAGCACCATAGTAGAGCACAGATGAAGGTTCTAAGTTGATGTAATAGCCAGTAAGAAGTTGTACAATTCAAGTTTTAGTTATTGATTATTGACTTTTTAGCTGGCTTTGATGCCTTAGACATGAGCTATGACCTCAACGTTTTGCATGAAAGGAGGACTAGCAGCCGAGTTGCACGGGAGAATGTGAAAAGTGTTTATATGTAGTAAAAACCTGAGAAATCCGTCCGTTTTCGTCATTTGTTATCGAATCGACTTAAAGCCAGATCGTCACATTGGCCGCTCTTCTCTCTGAAACGGTTGTACTTATCGTCTGCAAAGCTATGTCGCGTGCTGCGGTATGCGGAGACACTAAAAGCACCATAGTAGAACACAGATGAAGCTTCTAAGTTGATGTAATAGCAAGTAAGAAGTAGCACAATTCAAGTTTTATTTATCGATTATTGACTTTTTAGCTGTCTTTGGTGCAATGGACATGAGCTAGGGCCTTAATATTTTGCATGAAAGGAGGACTAGCAGCCGAGTTGCACGGGAGAATGTGAAAAGTGTTCACATGTAGTAAAAACCTCAGAAATCCGTCCGTTTTCGTCATTTGTTATCGAATCGACTTATAGCCAGATCGTCACATTTGCCACTCTTCCCTCTGAAACGGTTGTACTTATCGTCTGCAAAGCTATGTCGCGTGCTTGCGGTATGCGGAGACACTAAAAGCACCTTAGTAGAACACAGATGAAGCTTCTAGGTTGATGTAATAGCCAGTAAGAAATAGTACAATTCAAGTTTAAGTTATCGATTATGGACTTTTGAGCTGGCTTTGGTGCCTTGGACATGAGCTAGGACCTTAACATTTAGCATGAAAGGAGGACTAGCGGCCGTGTTGCACGGGAGAGTGTGAAAAGTGTTCATATGTAGTAAAAACCGGAGAAATCCATCCGTTTTCGACATTTGTTATCGAATCGACTTAAAGCCAGATCGTCACATTGGCCGCTCTTCTCTCTGAAACGCTTGTACTTATCGTCTGCAAAGCTATGTCGCATGCTGCGGTATGCTGAGACACTACAAGCAGCATAGTAGAACACAGATGAAGCTTCTAAGTTGATGTAATAGCCAGTAAGAAGTAGTACAATTCAAGTTTTAGGTATTGATTATTGACTTTTTAGCTGGCTTTGGTGCCTTGGACATGAGCTAGGACCTTAAGATTCTGCATGAAAGGAGGACTAGCAGCCGAGTTGCACGGGAGAATGTGAAAAGTGTTCATATGTAGTAAAAACCTAAGAAATTCGTCCGTTTTCGTCATTTGTTATCGAATCGACTTAAAGCCAGATCGTCACATTGCCCGCTCTTCCCTCTGAAACGGTTGTACTTATCGTCTGCAAAGCTATGTCGCGTGCTGCGGTATGCGGAGACACTAAAAGCACCATAGTTGAACACAGATGAAACTTCTAGAATGATGTAATAGCCAGTAAGAAGTAGTACAATTCAAGTTTTAGTTATCGATTATTGACTTTTTACCCATCTTTGGTGCCTTGGACATGAGCTAGGACCTTAACGTTGTCCATGAAAGGAGGACTAGCAGCCGAGTTGCACGGGAGAATATGAAATGTGTTCATATCTAGTAAAAACCTGAGAAATCCGTCCGTTTTCGTCATTTGTTATCGTATCGACTTAAAGCCAGATCGTCATATTGGCCGCTCTTCTCTCTGAAACGGTTGTGCTTATGGTCTGCAAAGCTATGTCGAGTGCTTGCGGTATGCGGAGACACTAAAAGCACCATAGTAGAACACAGATGAAGCTTCTAAGTTGATGTAATAGCCAGTAAGAAGTAGTACAATTCAAGTTTTAGTTATCGATTATTGAACTTTTAGCTGGCTTTGGTGCCTTGGACATGATCTAGGACCTTAACAATTTGCATGAAAGGAGGACTAGCAGCCGAGGTGCACGGGAGAATGTGAAAAGTGTTCACATGTAGTAAAAACCTGAGAAATCCGTCCGTTTTCGTCATTTGTTGTCGAATCGACTTATAGCCAGATCGTCACATTTGCCGCTCTTCTGTCTGAAACGGTTACATTTACCGTCTCCAAAGCTATGTCGCGTGCTGCGGTAGTTGGAGACACTAAAAGCATCATAGTAGAACACAGATGAAGCTTCTAAGTTGATGTAATAGCCAGTAAGAAGTAGTACAATTAATGTTTTAGGTATCGATTATTGACTTTTTAGCTGGCTTTGGTGCCTTGGACATGAGCTAGGAACTTAAGATTTTGCATGAAAGGAGGACTAGCAGCCGCGTTGCACGGGAGAATGTGAAAAGTGTTCATATGTAGTAAAAACCTGAGAAATCCGTCCGTTTTCGTCATTTGTAATCGAATCGACTTAAAGGCAGATCGTCACATTGCCCGCTCTTCTCTCTGAAACGGTTGTACTTATCGTCTGCAAAGCTATGTCGCGTGCTGCGGTATGCAGAGACACGAAAAGCACCATAGTAGAACACAGATGAAGCTTCTAAGTTGATGTAATAGCCAGTAAGAAGTAGTACAATTCAAGTTTTATTTATCGACTATTGACTTTTTAGCTGTCTTTGGTGCAATGGACATGAGCTAGGACCTTAACATTTTGCATGAAAGGAGGACTAGCAGCCGAGTTGCACGGGAGAATGTGAAAAGTGTTCATATGGAGTAAAAACTTGAGAAATTCGCCCGTTTTCGTCATTTGTTATCGAATCGACTTATAGCCAGATCGTCACATTTGCCGCTCTTCTGTCTGAAACGGTTACATTTACCGTCTCCAAAGCTATTTCGCGTGCTGCGGTATGTGGAGACACTAAAAGCACCATAGTAGAACACAGATGAAGCTTCTAAGTTGATCAAATAGCCAGTAAGAAGTAGTACAATTCATGTATTAGATATCGATTATTGACTTTTTAGCTTTCTTTGGTGCCTTGGACATGAGCTAGGAACTTAATATTTTGCATGAAAGGAGGACTAGCAGCCGGGTTGCACGGAAGAATGTGAAAAGTGTTCATATGTAGCACAAACCTGAGAAATCCGTCCGTTTTCGTCATTTGTTATCAAATCGACTTAAAGCCAGATCGTCACATTGCCCGCTCTTCCCTCTGAAACGGTTGTACTTATCGTCTGCAAAGCTATGTCGCGTGCTGCGGTATGCGGAGACACTAGAAGCACCCTAGTAGAGCACAGATGAAGGTTCTAAGTTGATGTAATAGCCAGTAAGAAGTTGTACAATTCAAGTTTTAGTTATTGATTATTGACTTTTTAGCTGGCTTTGATGCCTTAGACATGAGCTATGACCTTAACGTTTTGCATGAAAGGAGGACTAGCAGCCGAGTTGCACGGGAGAATGTGAAAAGTGTTTATATGTAGTAAAAACCTGAGAAATCCGTCCGTTTTCGTCATTTGTTATCGAATCGACTTAAAGCCAGATCGTCACATTGGCCGCTCTTCTCTCTGAAACGGTTGTACTTATCGTCTGCAAAGCTATGTCGCGTGCTGCGGTATGCGGAGACACTAAAAGCACCATAGTAGAACACAGATGAAGCTTCTAAGTTGATGTAATAGCAAGTAAGAAGTAGTACAATTCAAGTTTTATTTATCGACTATTCACTTTTTAGCTGTCTTTGGTGCAATGGACATGAGCTAGGGCCTTAATATTTTGCATGAAAGGAGGACTAGCAGCCGAGTTGCACGGGAGAATGTGAAAAGTGTTCACATGTAGTAAAAACCTCAGAAATCCGTCCGTTTTCGTCATTTGTTATCGAATCGACTTATAGCCAGATCGTCACATTTGCCACTCTTCCCTCTGAAACGGTTGTACTTATCGTCTGCAAAGCTATGTCGCGTGCTTGCGGTATGCGGAGACACTAAAAGCACCTTAGTAGAACACAGATGAAGCTTCTAGGTTGATGTAATAGCCAGTAAGAAATAGTACAATTCAAGTTTAAGTTATCGATTATTGACTTTTGAGCTGGCTTTGGTGCCTTGGACATGAGCTAGGACCTTAACATTTAGCATGAAAGGAGGACTAGCGGCCGTGTTGCACGGGAGAGTGTGAAAAGTGTTCATATGTAGTAAAAACCGGAGAAATCCATCCGTTTTCGACATTTGTTATCGAATCGACTTAAAGCCAGATCGTCACATTGGCCGCTCTTCTCTCTGAAACGCTTGTACTTATCGTCTGCAAAGCTATGTCGCATGCTGCGGTATGCTGAGACACTACAAGCAGCATAGTAGAACACAGATGAAGCTTCTAAGTTGATGTAATAGCCAGTAAGAAGTAGTACAATTCAAGTTTTAGGTATTGATTATTGACTTTTTAGCTGGCTTTGGTGCCTTGGACATGAGCTAGGACCTTAAGATTCTGCATGAAAGGAGGACTAGCAGCCGAGTTGCACGGGCGAATGTGAAAAGTGTTCATATGTAGTAAAAACCTAAGAAATTCGTCCGTTTTCGTCATTTGTTATCGAATCGACTTAAAGCCAGATCGTCACATTGCCCGCTCTTCCCTCTGAAACGGTTGTACTTATCGTCTGCAAAGCTATGTCGCGTGCTGCGGTATGCGGAGACACTAGAAGCACCATAGTAGAGCACAGATGAAGGTTCTAAGTTGATGTAATAGCCAGTAAGAAGTTGTACAATTCAAGTTTTAGTTATTGATTATTGACTTTTTAGCTGGCTTTGATGCCTTAGACATGAGCTATGACCTTAACGTTTTGCATGAAAGGAGGACTAGCAGCCGAGTTGCACGGGAGAATGTGAAAAGTGTTTATATGTAGTAAAAACCTGAGAAATCCGTCCGTTTTCGTCATTTGTTATCGAATCGACTTAAAGCCAGATCGTCACATTGGCCGCTCTTCTCTCTGAAACGGTTGTACTTATCGTCTGCAAAGCTATGTCGCGTGCTGCGGTATGCGGAGACACTAAAAGCACCATAGTAGAACACAGATGAAACTTCTAGGTTGATGTAATAGCCAGTAAGAAGTAGTACAATTCAAGTTTTAGTTATCGATTATTGACTTTTTACCCATCTTTGGTGCCTTGGACATGAGCTAGGACCTTAACGTTGTCCATGAAAGGAGGACTAGCAGCCGAGTTGCACGGGAGAATGTGAAATGTGTTCATATGTAGTAAAAACCTGAGAAATCCGTCCGTTTTCGTCATTTGTTATCGTATCGACTTAAAGCCAGATCGTCATATTGGCCGCTCTTCTCTCTGAAACGGTTGTGCTTATGGTCTGCAAAGCTATGTCGAGTGCTTGCGGTATGCGGAGACACTAAAAGCACCATAGTAGGACACAGATGAAGCTTCTAAGTTGATGTAATAGCCAGTAAGAAGTAGTACAATTCAAGTTTTAGTTATCGATTATTGAACTTTTAGCTGGCTTTGGTGCCTTGGACATGATCTAGGACCTTAACAATTTGCATGAAAGAAGGACTAGCAGCCGAGGTGCACGGGAGAATGTGAAAAGTGTTCACATGTAGTAAAAACCTGAGAAATCCGTCCGTTTTCGTCATTTGTTGTCGAATCGACTTATAGCCAGATCGTCACATTTGCCGCTCTTCTGTCTGAAACGGTTACATTTACCGTCTCCAAAGCTATGTCGCGTGCTGCGGTAGTTGGAGACACTAAAAGCATCATAGTAGAACACAGATGAAGCTTCTAAGTTGATGTAATAGCCAGTAAGAAGTAGTACAATTAATGTTTTAGGTATCGATTATTGACTTTTTAGCTGGCTTTGGTGCCTTGGACATGAGCTAGGAACTTAAGATTTTGCATGAAAGGAGGACTAGCAGCCGCGTTGCACGGGAGAATGTGAAAAGTGTTCATATGTAGTAACAACCTGAGAAATCCGTCCGTTTTCGTCATTTGTTATCGAATCTGCTTAAAGCCAGATCGTCACATTGGATGCTCTTCTGTCTGAAACGGTTGTTCTTTTCGTCTGCAAAGCTATATCGCGTGCTGCGGTATGCGGAGACACTAAAAGCACCATAATAGAACACAGATGAAGCTTCTAAGTTGATGTAACAGTCAGTAAGAAGTAGTACAATTCAAGTTTTAGGTATGGATTATTGACTATTTACTTTTCTTTTGTGCGTTGGACATGACTTAGGAACTTAAGATTTTGCATGAAAGGAGGACTAGCAGCCGCGTTGCTCGGGAGAATGTGAAAAGTGTTCATATGTAGTAAAAACCTGAGAAATCCGTCCGTTTTCGTCATTTGTTATCGAATCGACTTAAAGGCAGATCGTCACATTGCCCGCTCTTCTCTCTGAAACGGTTGTACTTATCGTCTGCAAAGCTATGTCGCGTGCTGCGGTATGCAGAGACACTAGAAGCACCATAGTAGAGCACAGATGAAGGTTCTAAGTTGATGTAATAGCCAGTAAGAAGTTGTACAATTCAAGTTTTAGTTATTGATTATTGACTTTTTAGCTGGCTTTGATGCCTTAGACATGAGCTATGACCTTAACGTTTTGCATGAAAGGAGGACTAGCAGCCGAGTTGCACGGGAGAATGTGAAAAGTGTTTATATGTAGTAAAAACCTGAGAAATCCGTCCGTTTTCGTCATTTGTTATCGAATCGACTTAAAGCCAGATCGTCACATTGGCCGCTCTTCTCTCTGAAACGGTTGTACTTATCGTCTGCAAAGCTATGTCGCGTGCTGCGGTATGCGGAGACACTAAAAGCACCATAGTAGAACACAGATGAAGCTTCTAAGTTGATGTAATAGCAAGTAAGAAGTAGTACAATTCAAGTTTTATTTATCGATTATTCACTTTTTAGCTGTCTTTGGTGCAATGGACATGAGCTAGGGCCTTAATATTTTGCATGAAAGGAGGACTAGCAGCCGAGTTGCACGGGAGAATGTGAAAAGTGTTCACATGTAGTAAAAACCTCAGAAATCCGTCCGTTTTCGTCATTTGTTATCGAATCGACTTATAGCCAGATCGTCACATTTGCCACTCTTCCCTCTGAAACGGTTGTACTTATCGTCTGCAAAGCTATGTCGCGTGCTTGCGGTATGCGGAGACACTAAAAGCACCTTAGTAGAACACAGATGAAGCTTCTAGGTTGATGTAATAGCCAGTAAGAAATAGTACAATTCAAGTTTAAGTTATCGATTATTGACTTTTGAGCTGGCTTTGGTGCCTTGGACATGAGCTAGGACCTTAACATTTAGCATGAAAGGAGGACTAGCGGCCGTGTTGCACGGGAGAGTGTGAAAAGTGTTCATATGTAGTAAAAACCGGAGAAATCCATCCGTTTTCGACATTTGTTATCGAATCGACTTAAAGCCAGATCGTCACATTGGCCGCTCTTCTCTCTGAAACGCTTGTACTTATTGTCTGCAAAGCTATGTCGCATGCTGCGGTATGCTGAAACACTACAAGCAGCATAGTAGAACACAGATGAAGCTTCTAAGTTGATGTAATAGCCAGTAAGAAGTAGTACAATTCAAGTTTTAGGTATTGATTATTGACTTTTTAGCTGGCTTTGGTGCCTTGGACATGAGCTAGGACCTTAAGATTCTGCATGAAAGGAGGACTAGCAGCCGAGTTGCACGGGAGAATGTGAAAAGTGTTCATATGTAGTAAAAACCTAAGAAATTCGTCCGTTTTCGTCATTTGTTATCGAATCGACTAAAAGCCAGATCGCCACATTGCCCGCTCTTCCCTCTGAAACGGTTGTACTTATCGTCTGCAAAGCTATGTCGCGTGCTGCGGTATGCGGAGACACTAGAAGCACCATAGTAGAGCACAGATGAAGGTTCTAAGTTGATGTAATAGCCAGTAAGAAGTTGTACAATTCAAGTTTTAGTTATTGATTATTGACTTTTTAGCTGGCTTTGATGCCTTAGACATGAGCTATGACCTTAACGTTTTGCATGAAAGGAGGACTAGCAGCCGAGTTGCACGGGAGAATGTGAAAAGTGTTTATATGTAGTAAAAACCTGAGAAATCCGTCCGTTTTCGTCATTTGTTATCGAATCGACTTAAAGCCAGATCGTCACATTGGCCGCTCTTCTCTCTGAAACGGTTGTACTTATCGTCTGCAAAGCTATGTCGCGTGCTGCGGTATGCGGAGACACTAAAAGCACCATAGTAGAACACAGATGAAACTTCTAGGTTGATGTAATAGCCAGTAAGAAGTAGTACAATTCAAGTTTTAATTATCGATTATTGACTTTTTACCCATCTTTGGTGCCTTGGACATGAGCTAGGACCTTAACGTTGTCCATGAAAGGAGGACTAGCAGCCGAGTTGCACGGGAGAATGTGAAATGTGTTCATATGTAGTAAAAACCTGAGAAATCCGTCCGTTTTCGTCATTTGTTATCGAATCGACTTAGAGCCAGATCGTCACATTGGCCGCTCTTCCCTCTGAAACGGTTGTACTTATCGTCTGCAAAGCTATGTCACGTGCTGCGGTTTGCAGAGACTCAAAAAGCACCATAGTAGAACACAGATGAGGCTTCTAGGTTGATGTAATAGCCAGTATGAAGTAGTACAATTCAAGTTTTAGTTATCGATTATTGACTTTTTAGCTGGCTTTGGTGACTTGGACATGGGCTAGGACCTTAACGTTTTGCATGAAAGGAGGACTAACAGCCGAGTTGCACGGGAGAATGTCAAAAGTGTTCATATGTAGTAAAACCCTGAGAAATCCGTCCGTTTTCGTCATTTGTTATCGAATCGACTTAAAGCCAGATCGTCACATTGGCCGGTCGTCTCTCTGAATCGGTTGTTCTTATCGTCTGCAAAGCTATGTCGCCTGCTGCGGTTTGCGGAGACACTAAAAGCACCATAGTAGAACACAGATGAGGCTTCTAAGTTGATGTAATTGCCAGTAAGAAGTAGTACAATTCAAGTTTTAGTTATGGATTATTGACTTTTTAGCTGGCTTTGGTGCCTTGGACATGAGCTAGAAAGTCAAGAATTTGCATGAAAGGAGGACTAGCAGCCGCGTTGCGCGGGAGAATGTGGAAAGTGTTTATATGTAGGAAAAACCTGAGAAATCCGTCCGTTTTCGTCATTTGTTATCGAATCGACTTAAAGCCAGATAGTCACATGGCCGCTCTTCTTTCTGAAACGGTTGTCCTTATCGTCTGCAAAGCTATGTCGCGTGCTGCGGTATGCGGAGACACTAAAAGCACCATAGTAGAAAACACATCAAGCTTCTAAGTTGATGTAATAGCCAGTAAGAAGTAGTACAATTCAAGTTTTAGGTATCGATTATTGACTTTTTACCCTTATTTGGTGCTTCGGACATTAGCTATGAACTAAAAATATTGCATGAAAGGAGGACTAGCAGCCGCGTGGTACGGGAGAATGTGAAAAGTGTTCATATGTAGTAAAAACCTGAGAAATCGGTCCGTTTTCGTCATTTGTTATCGAATCGAATTAAAGCCAGATCGTCACATTGGCCTCTCTTCTCTCAGAAACTGTTATTTTTATCGTCTGCAAAGCTATGTCGCGTGCTGCGGTATGCGGAGACACTAAAAGCACCATAGCAGAACACAGATGAAGCTTCTAAGTTTATGTAATATCCAGTAGGAACTAGTACAATTCAAGTTTTAGGTATCGATTATTGACTTTTTAGCTGGCTTTGGTGCCTTGGACATGAGCTAGGACCTTAAGATTGTGCATGAAAGGAGGACTAGCAGCCGAGTTGCACGGGAGAATGTGAAAAGTGTTTATATGTAGTAAAAACCTGAGAAATCCGCCCGTTTTCGTCATTTGTTATCGAATCGGCTTAGAGCCAGATCGTCACATTGGCCGCTCTTCCCTCTGAAACGGTTGTACTTATCGTCTGCAAAGCTATGTCACGTGCTGCGGTTTGCAGAGACACTAAAAGCACCATAGTAGAACACAGATGAAGCTTCTAAGTTTATGTAATATCCAGTAGGAACTAGTACAATTCAAGTTTTAGGTATCGATTATTGACTTTTTAGCTGGCTTTGGTGCCTTGGACATGAACTAGGACTTTAAGATTCTGCATGAAAGGAGGACTAGCAGCCGAGTTGCACGGGAGAATGTCAAAAGTGTTCATATGTAGTAAAAACCTGGGAAATTCGTCCGTTTTCGTCATTTGTTATCGAATCGACTTAAAACCAGATCGTCACATTGGCCGCTCTTCTCTCTGAAACGGTTGTACGTATCGTCTGCAAAGCTATGTCGCGTGCTGCGGTATGCGGAGACACCAAAAGCACCGTAGTAGAACACAGATGAAGCCTCTAAGTTGATGTAACAGCCAGTAAGAAATAGTACGATTCAAGTTTTAGGTATCGATTATTGAGTTTTTAACCTTCTTTGGTGCCTTGGACATGAGTTAGGAAATTAAGATTTTGCATGAAAGTAGGACTAGCAGCCGAGTTAAACGGGAGAATGTGAAAAGTGTTCATATATAGTAAAAACCTGAGAAAGCCGTCCGTTTTCGTAATTTGTTATCGAATCGGCTTAAAGCCAGATCGCCACATTGGCCGCTCTTCTCTCTGAAACGGTTACATTTATCGTCTGCAAAGCTATGTCGCGTGCTGCGTTATGCGGAGACACTAAAAACACCATAGTATAACACAGATGAAGATTCTAAGTTGATGTAATAAGCAGTAAGATGTAGTACAATTCAAGTTTTAGGTATCGATTATTGAGTTTTTACCCTTCTTTGGTGCTTTCGACATGACCTAGGAACTTAAGATTTTGCATGAAAGGAGGACTAGCAGCCGAGATGCACGGGAGAATGTGAAAAGTGTTCATATGTAGTAAAAACCTGAGAAATCCGTCCGTTTTCGTCATTTGTTATCGAATCGACTTAAAGCCAGATCGTCACATTGGCCGCTCTTGTCTCTGAAACGGTTACATTTATCGTCTGCAAAGATATGACGCTTGCTGCGGTATGCGGAGACACTAAAAGCACCATAGTAGAACACAGATGAAGCTTCTAAGTTGATGTAATAGCCAGTAAGAAGTAGTACAATTCAAGTTTTTGTTATCGATTATTGACTTTTTACCCTTCTTTGGTGCTTTGGACATTAGCTATGAACTAAAAATATTGCATGAAAGGAGGACTAGCAGCCGCGTTGCACGGGAGAATGTGAAAAGTGTTCATATGTAGTAAAAACCTGAGAAATCCGTCCGTTTTCGTCATTTGTTATCGAATCGACTTAAAGCCAGATCGTCACATTGGCCGCTCTTCTCTCTGAAACGGTTGTACTTATCGTCTGCAAAGCTATGTCGCGTGCGCGGTTTGCAGAGACTCAAAAAGCACCATAGTAGAACACAGATGAAGCTTCTAGGTTGATGTAATAGCCAGTATGAAGTAGTACAATTCAAGTTTTAGTTATCGATTATTGACTTTTTAGC
This sequence comes from Schistocerca gregaria, assembly GCF_023897955.1. Classification (NCBI taxonomy): domain Eukaryota; kingdom Metazoa; phylum Arthropoda; class Insecta; order Orthoptera; family Acrididae; genus Schistocerca; species Schistocerca gregaria. The sequence goes on along the minus strand of NW_026061736.1, from coordinate 8,607,243 downwards.
TGGCTTTGGTGCCTTGGACATGGGCTAGGACCTTAACGTTTTGCATGAAAGGAGGACTAGCAGCCGAGTTGCACGGGAGAATGTGAAAAGAGTTCATATGTAGTAAAAACCTGAGAAATCCGTCCGTTTTCGTCATTTGTTATCGAATCGACTTAAGGCCAGATCGTCACATTGGCCACTCTTCTGCTGAAACGGTTACATTTATCGTCTGCAAAGCTATGACGCGTGCTGCGGTATGCGGAACCACTAAAATCAACACAGTAGAACACAGATGAAGCTTCTAAGTTGATGTAATAGCCAGTAAGAAGTAGCACAATTCAAGTTTTAGTTATCGATTATTGACTTTTTGCCCTTCATTGGTGCCTTGGACATGAGCTAGGAACTTAAGAATTTTCATGAAAGGAGGACTACCAGCCGCGTTGCACGGGTGAATGCGAAAAGTGTTCATATGTAGTAAAAACAAGAGAAATCCGTCCGTTTTCATCATTTGTTGTCGAATCGACTTCAAGCCAGATCGTCACAATGGCCGCTGTTCTGTCTGATACGGTTACATTTAACGTCTGCAAAGCTATGTTGCGTGCTGCGATATGCGGAGACACTAAAAGCACCATAGTAGAACGCAGATGAAGCTTTTAAATTGATGTAATAGCCAGTAAGAAGACGAACAATTCAAGTTTTAGGTATCGATTATTGACTTTTTACCCTCCTTTGGTGCCTTGGACATGAGCTAGGAACTTGAGATTTTGCATGAAAGGAGGATTAGCAGCCGCGTTGCACGGGAGAATGTGTAAAGTGTTCATATGTAGTAAAACCTGAGAAATCCGTCCGTTTTCGTCATTTATTATCGAATCGACTTAAAGCCAGATCGTCACATTGGCCGCTCTTCTCTCTGAAACGGTTGTTTTTATCGTCTGCAAAGCTATGTCGCGTGCTGCGGTATACGGAGACACCAAAAGCACCATAGTAGAACACAGATGAAGCTTCTAAGTTGATGTAATAGCCAGTAAGAAGTAGTACAATTCAAGTTTTAGGTATCGATTATTGACTTTTTACTTTTCTTTGGTGCCTTGGACATGAGCTAGGATCTTAAGATTATGCATGAAAGGAGTAGTAGCAGCCGAGTTTCACGGGAGAATGTGAAAAGTGTTCATATGTAGTAAAAACAAGAGAAATCCGTCCGTTTTCGTCATTTGTTGTCGAATCGACTTCAAGCCAGATCGTCACAATGGCCGCTGTTCTGAATGATACGGTTACATTTAACGTCTGCAAAGCTATGTCGCGTGCTGCGGTATGCGGAAACACTAAAAGCACCATAGTAGAACGCAGATGAAGCTTTTAAATTGATGTAATAGCCAGTAAGAAGACGAACAATTCAAGTTTTAGGTATCGATTATTGACTTTTTACCCTCCTTTGGTGCCTTGGACATGAGCTAGGAACTTGAGATTTTGCATGAAAGGAGGATTAGCAGCCGCGTTGCACGGGAGAATGTGAAAAGTGTTTATATGTAGTAAAACCTTTGAAATCCGTCCGTTTTCGTCATTTATTATCGAATCGACTTAAAGCCAGATCGTCACATTGGCCGCTCATCCCTCTGAAACGGTTGTACTTATAGTCTGCAAAGCAATGTCGCGTTCGGCGGCATGCGGAGACACTAAAAGCACCATAGTAGAACACAGATGAAGCTTCTAAGTTGATGTAATAGCCAGTAAGAAGTAGTATAATTCAAGTTTTAGTTATCGATTATTGACTTTTAGCTGGCTTTGGTGCCTTGGACATGAGCTAGGACCTTAACACTTTGCATAAAAGGAGGACTAGCAGCCGAGTTGCACGGGAGAATTTTAAAAGTGTTCATATGTAGTAAAAACCTGAGAAATCCGTCCGTTTTCGTCATTTGTTATCGAATCGACTTAAAGCCAGATCATCACATTGGCCGCTCTTCTGTCTGAAACGGTTACATTTATCGTCTGCAAAGATATGACGCTTGCTGCGGTATGCGGAGACACTAAAAGCACCATAGTAGAACACAGATGAAGCTTCTAAGTTGATGTTATAGCCAGTAAGAAGTAGTACAATTCAAGTTTTAGTTATGGATTATTGACTTTTTGCCCTTCATTGGTGCCTTGGACATGAGCTAGGAACTTAAGAATTTTCATGAAAGGAGGACTACCAGCCGCGTTGCACGGGTGAATGTGAAAAGTGTTCATATGTAGTAAAAACAAGAGAAATCCGTCCGTTTTCATCATTTGTTGTCGAATCGACTTCAAGCCAGATCGTCACAATTGCCGCTGTTCTGTCTGATACGGTTACATTTAACGTCTGCAAAGCTATGTTGCGTGCTGCGGTATGTGGAGACACTAAAAGCACCATAGTAGAACGCAGATGAAGCTTTTAAATTGATGTAATAGCCAGTAAGAAGACGAACAATTCAAGTTTTAGGTATCGATTATTGACTTTTTACCCTCCTTTGGTGCCTTGGACATGAGCTAGGAACTTGAGATTTTGCATGAAAGGAGGATTAGCAGCCGCGTTGCACGGGAGAATGTGAAAAGTGTTCATATGTAGTAAAACCTGAGAAATCCGTCCGTTTTCGTCATTTATTATCGAATCGACTTAAAGCCAGATCGTCACATTGGCCGCTCTTCTCTCAGAAACGGTTGTTTTTATCGTCTGCAAAGCTATGTCGCGTGCTGCGGTATACGGAGACACTAAAAGCACCATAGTAGAACACAGATGAAGCTTCTAAGTTGATGTAATAGCCAGTAAGAAGTAGTACAATTCAAGTTTTAGGTAACGATTATTGACTTTTTACTTTTCTTTGGTGCCTTGGACATGAGCTAGGATCTTAAGATTATGCATGAAAGGAGTAGTAGCAGCCGAGTTTCACGGGAGAATGTGAAAAGTGTTCATATGTAGTAAAAACAAGAGAAATCCGTCCGTTTTCGTCATTTGTTGTCGAATCGACTTCAAGCCAGATCGTCACAATGGCCGCTGTTCTGAATGATACGGTTACATTTAACGTCTGTAAAGCTATGTCGCGTGCTGCGGTATGCGGAGACACTAAAAGCACCATAGTAGAACGCAGATGAAGCTTTTAAATTGATGTAATAGCCAGTAAGAAGACGAACAATTCAAGTTTTAGGTATCGATTATTGACTTTTTACCCTCCTTTGGTGCCTTGGACATGAGCTAGGAACTTGAGATTTTGCATGAAAGGAGGATTAGCAGCCGCGTTGCACGGGAGAATGTGAAAAGTGTTCATATGTAGTAAAACCTGAGAAATCCGTCCGTCTTCGTCATTTATTATCGAATCGACTTAAAGCCAGATCGTCACATTGGCCGCTCTTCCCTCTGAAACGGTTGTACTTATAGTCTGCAAAGCAATGTCGCGTTCTGCGGCATGCGGAGACACTAAAAGCACCATAGTAGAACACAGATGAAGCTTCTAAGTTGATGTAATAGCCAGTAAGAAGTAGTATAATTCAAGTTTTAGTTATCGATTATTGACTTTTAGCTGGCTTTGGTGCCTTGGACATGAGCTAGGACCTTAACACTTTGCATGAAAGGAGGATTAGCAGCCGCGTTGCACGGGAGAATGTGAAAAGTGTTCATATGTAGTACAAACCTGAGAAATCTGTTCGTTTTCGTCATTTGTTATCGAATCGACTTAAAGCCAGATCGTAACATTGGCCGCTCTTCTCTTTGAAACGGTTGTACTTATCGTCTGCAAAGCTATGTCGCGTGCTGCGGTATGCGGAGACACTAAAAGTACCATAGTAGAACACAGATGAAGCTTCTAAGTTGATGTAATAGACAGTAAGAAGTAGTACAATTCAAGTTTTAGTTATAGATTATTGACTTTTTAGCTGGCTTTAGTGCCTTCTACATGAGCTAGGAGCTTAACACTTTGCATTAAAGGAGGACTAGTTGCCGAGTTGCACGGTAGAATGTGAAAAGTGTTCATATGTAGTAAAAACTAGAGAAGTCCGTCCGTGTTCGTCATTTGTTATCGAATCGACTTAAAGCCAGATCGTCACATTGGCCGCTCTTCTCACAGAAACGGTTGTTTTTATCGTCTTTGTTATCAAGCCAGATCGTCACATTGGCCGCTCTTCTGTCTGAAACGGTTACATTTATCGTCTGCAAAGCTATGTCGCGTGCTGCGGTATGTGGAGATACTAAAAGCACCATAGTAGAACACAGATGAAGCTTCTAAGTTGATGTAATAGCCAGTAAGAAGTAGTACAATTCAAGTTTTAGTTATCGATTATTGACTTTTTACCCTTCTTTGGTGGCTTGGACATGAACTAGGAACTTAAGAATTTGCATGAGGGAGGACTAGCAGCCGCGTTGCACGGTAGAATGTGAAAAGTGTTCATATGTAGTAAAAACTTGAGAAATCCGTCCGTGTTCGTCATTTGTTATCGAATCGACTTAAAGCCAGATCGTCACATTGGCCGCTCTTCTCTCAGAATCGGTTGTTTTTATCGTCTGCAAAGCTATGTCGCGTGCTGCGGTATACGGAGACACTAAAAGCACCATAGTAGAACACAGATGATGATTATAAGTTGATGTAATAGCCAGTAAGAAGTAGTACAATTCAAGTTTTAGTTATCGATTATTGAATTTTTATCTGGCTTCGGTGAATTGGACATGAGCTAGGACCTTAACATTTTGCATGAAAGGAGGACTAGCAGCCGCGTTGCACGGGAGAATGTGAAAAGTGTTCGTATGTAGTAAAAACCTGATAAATCCGTCCGTTTTCGTCATTTGTTATCGAATCGACTTAAAGCCAGATCGTCACATTGGCCGCTCTTCTCTCTGAAACGGTTGTACTTACCGTCTGCAAAGCTATGTCGCGTGCTGCGGTATGCGGAGACACTAAAAGCACTATAGTAGAACACAGATGAAGCTCCTAAATTGATGTAATAGCCAGTAAGAAGTAGTACAATTCAAGTTTTAGTATCGATAACTGACTTTTTACCCTTCTTTGTTGCCTTGGACATGAGCTACGAACTTACGATTTTGCGTGAAAGGAGGACTAGCAGCCGCGTTGCCCGGGAGAACGTGAAAAGTGTTCATATGTAGTAAAAACCTGTGAAATCTGTCCGTGTTCGTCATTAGTTATCGAATCGACTTAAAGCCACATTGTCACATTGGACGCTCCTCTGTCTGAAACGGTTACATTTATCGTCAGCAAAGATATGTCGCGTGCTGCGGTATGCGGAGACACTAAAATCACCACAGTAGAACGCAGATGAAGCTTCTAATTTGATGTAATAGCCAGTAAAAAGTAATATAATTCAAGTTTTAGGTATAGATTATTGAACTTTAAGCTGGCTTTGGTGCCTTGGACATGAGCTAGGAACTTGAGATTTTGCATGAAAGGAGGACTAGCAGCTCCGATGCGCGGGAGAATGTGAAAAGTGTTCATATGTAGTACAAACCTGAGAAATCTGTTCGTTTTCGTCATTTGTTATCGAATCGACTTAAAGCCAGATCGTCACATTGGCCGCTCTTCTCTTTGAAACGGTTATACTTATCGTCTGCAAAGCTATGTCGCGTGCTGCGGTATGCGGAGACACTAAAAGCACCATAGTAGAACACAGATGAAGCTTCTAAGTTGATGTAATGGCCAGTAAGAAGTAGTACAATTCAAGTTTTAGTTATCGATTATTGACTTTTTAGCTGGCTTTGGTGCCTTGGACATGAGCTAGGACCTTAACACTTTGCATTAAAGGAGGACTAGCTGCCGAGTTGCACGGTAGAATGTGAAAAGTGTTCATATGTAGTAAAAACTTGAGAAATCCGTCCGTGCTCGTCATTTGTTATCGAATCGACTTAAAGCCAGATCGTCACATTGGCCGCTCTTCTCTCAGAAACGGGTGTTTTTATCGTCTGCAAAGCTATGTCGCGTGCTGCGGTATACGGAGACACTAAAAGCACCATAGTAGAACACAGATGATGCTTATAAGTTGATGTAATAACCAGTAAGAAGTAGTACAATTCAAGTTTTAGGTATCGATTATTGACCTTTTAGGTAGCTTTGGCGCCTTGGACATGAGCTAGGCCCTTAAGATTCTGCATGAAAGGAGGACTAGCTGCCGAGTTGCACGATAGACTGTGAAAAGTGTTCATATGTAGTAAGAACCTGAGAAATCCGTCCGTTTTCGTCATTTGTTATCGAATTTACTTAAAGTCAGATTGTCACATTGGCCGCTCTTCTGCCTGAAACGCATACATTTATCGTCTTCAGAGCTATGTCGCGTGCTGCGGTATGCGGAGACACTAAAAGCACCATAGTAGAACGCAGATGAAGCTTCTAAGTTGATGTAATAGCCAGTAAGAAGTAGTACAATTCAAGTTTTAGTTATCGATTATTGACTTTTTAGCAGATTTGGTGACTTGGACATGAGCTAGGACCTTAAGATTCTGCATGAAAGGAGGACTAGCTGCCGAGTTGCACGGGAGAATGTGAAAAGTGTTCATATGTAGTAAAAACCTGAGAAATCCGTCCGTTTCCGTCATTTATTGACGAAACGACTTTAAGCCAGATCGTTCAATTGGCCGCTCTTCTCTCTGAAACGGTTGTACTTATCGTCTGCAAAGCTATGTCGATTGCTGCGGTATGCGGAGACACTAAAAGCACCATAGTAGAACACAGATGAAGCTTCTAAGTTGATGTAATAGCCAGTAAGAAGTAGTACAATACAAGTTTTAGGTATCAATTATTGACTTTTTACCCTCCTTTGGTGCCTTGGACATGAGCTAGGAACTTAAGATTGTGCTTGAAAGGAGGACTAGCAGTCGCGTTGAGCGGGAGAATGTGAAAAGTGTTCATATGTAGTAAAAACCTGAGAAATCCGTCCGTTTTCGTCATTCGTAATCGAATCGACCGAAAGCCAGATCGTCACATTGGCCTCTCTTCTGTCTGAAAGGGTTACATTTATCGTCTGCAAAGCTATGTCGCGTGCTGCGGTATGCGGAGACACAAAAAGCACCATAGTAGAACACAGATGAAGCTTCTAAGTTGATGTAATAGATAAGTAAGAAGTGGTGCAATTCAAGTTTTTGGTATCGATTATTGACTTTTTCCCCTTCTTTGGTGCCTTGGACATGAGCTAGGAACTTAAGATCTTGCATGAAAGGAGGACTAGCAGCCGAGATGCACGGGAGAATGTAAAATGTGTTCATATGAAGTAAAAACCTGAGAAATCCGTCCGTTTTCGTCTTTTGTTATCGATTCGACTTACAGCCAGATCGTCACATTGGCCGCACTTCTGTCTGAAACGGTTACATTTATCGTATGCAAGGCTATGTCGCGTGTTGCGGTATGCGGAGACACTAAAAGCACATTAGTATAACACAGATGAAGCTTCTAAGTTAATGTAGTAGCCAGTAAGAAGTAGTACAATTCAGTTTTAGGTATCGATTATTGACTTTTTACCCTTCTTTGGTGCCTTGGACATGAGCTAGGTACTTAAGATTTTGCATGAAAGGAGGACTAGCAGCCGCGTTGCAAGGGAGAATGTGAAAAATGTTCATATGTAGTAAAAACCTAAGAAATCCGTCCGTTTTCGTCATTTGTTATCGAAACGACTTAAAGCCAGTTAGTCACATTGGCCGCTCTTCTCTCTGAAACGGTTGTACTTATCGTCTGCAAAGCTATGTCGATTGCTGCGGTATGCGGAGACACTAAAAGCACCATAGGAGAACACAGATGAAGCTTCTAAGTTGATGTAATAGCCAGTAAGAAGTATTACAATACAAGTTTTAGGTATCGATTATTGACTTTTTACCCTCCTTTGGTGTCTTGGACATGAGCTAGGAACTTAAGATTTTGCTTGAACGGAGGACTAGCAGTCGAGATGCAGGGGAGAATGTGAAAAGTGTTCATATGTAGTAAAAACTTGAGAAATCCGTCCGTTTTCGTCATTTGTTATCGAATCGACTTAAAGCCAGATCGTCACATTGGCCTCTCTTCTGTCTGAAACGGGTACATTTATCGAATGCAAAGCTACGTCGCGTGCTGCGGTATGCGGAGACAGTAAAAGCACCATAGTATAACACAGATGAAGCTTCTAACTTAATGTAGTAGCCAGTAAGAAGTAGTACAATTCAGTTTTAGGTATCGATTATTGACTTTTTACCCTCCTTTGGTGCCTTGGATATGAGCTAGGAACTTAAGATTTTGCATGAAAGGAGGACTATCAGCCGCGTTGCACGGGAGAATGTGAAAAGTGTTCATATGTAGTAAAAACCTGAGAAATCCGTCCGTTTTCGTCATTCGTAATCGAATCGACCGAAAGCCAGATCGTCACATTGTCCTCTCTTCTGTCTGAAACGGTTACATTTATCGTCTGCAAAGCTATGTCGCGTGCTGCGGTATGCGGAGACACTAAAAGCACCATAGTAGAACACAGATAAAGATACTAAGTTGATGTAATAGCCAGTAAGAAGTGGTGCAATTCAAGTTTTTGGTATCGATTATTGACTTTTTCCCCTTCTTTGGTGCCTTGGACATGAGCTAGTAAATTAAGATCTTGCATGAAAGGAGGACTAGCAGCCGAGTTGCACGGGAGAATGTGAAAAGTGTTTATATGTAGTAAAAACCTGAGAAATCCGTCCGTTTTAGTCATTTGTTATCGAATCGACTTAAAGCCAAATCGTCACAATGGCCTCTCATCTGTCTGAAACGGGTACATTTATCGAATGCAAAGCTATGTCGCGTGCTGCGGGATGCGGAGACAGTAAGAGCACCATAGTATAACACAGATGATGCTTCCAAGTTGATGTAATAGCCAGTAAGAAGTAGTACAATTCAAGTTTTTGGTATCGATTATTGACTTATTACCCTTCTTTGGTGCCTTGGATATGAGCTAGGAACTTAAGATTTTGCATGAAAGGAGGACTAACAGTCGCGTGGCACGGGAGAATGTGAAAAGTGTTCATATGTAGTAAAAACCTGAGAAATCCGTCCGTTTTCGTCATTTGTTATTGAATCGACTTAAAGCCAGATCGTCACATTGGCCGCTCATCTCTTTGAAACGGTTGTACTTATCGTCTGCAAAGCTATGTCACGTGCTGCGGTATGCAGAGACACTAAAAGCACAATAGGAGAACACAGATGAAGCATCTAAGTTGATGTAATAGCCAGTATGAAGTAGTAGAATTCAAGTTTTAGTTATCGATTATTGACTTTTTACCCTTCTTTGGTGCGTTCAACATGAGCTAGGAAATTAAGATTTTGCATGAAGGGAGGACTAGCAGCCGAGTTGCACGGGAGAATGTGTAAAGTGTTCACATGTAGTAAAAACCTGAGAAATCCGTCCGTTTTCGTCATTTGTTTTCGAATCGACTTAAAGCCAGATCGTCACATTGGCCGCTCTTCTCTCTGAAACGGTTGTACTTATCGTCTGCAAAGCTATGTCGCGTGCTGCGGTATGTGGAGACACTAAAAGCACCATAGTAGAACACGGATGAAGTTTCTAAGTTGATGTAATAGCCAGTAAGATGTAGTACAATTCAAGTTTTAGGTATCGATTATTGAATTTTTACCTTTCCTTGGTGCCTTGGACATGAGTTACGAAATTAAGATTTTGCATGAAATTAGGACTAGCAGCCGCGTTACACGGGAGAATGTGAAAAGTGTTCATATGTAGTAAAAACCTGAGAAATCCGTCCGTTTTCGTCATTTGTTATCGAATCGACTTAAAGCCAGATCGTCACATTGGCCGCTCTTCTCTCTAAAACGTTCGTACTTATCGTCTGCAATGTTATGTCGCGTGCTGCGGTATGTGGAGACACTAAAAGCACCATAGCAGAACACAGATGAAGCATCTAAGTTGATGTAATAGCCAGTAAGAAGTAGTACTATTCAAGTTTCAGGTTTCGATTATTGCCTTTTTAGCCGGCTTTGGTGCCTTGGACATGAGCTAGGAACTTAAGATTTTGCATGAAAGGAGGACTAGAAGCCGCGTTAAATAGGAGAATGTGAAAAGTGTTCATATGTAGTAAAAACCTGAGAAATCCGTCCGTTTTCGTCATTTGTTTTCGAATCGACTTAAAGCCAGATCGTCAAATTGGCCGCTCTTCTCTCTGAAACGGTTGTACTTATCGTCTGCAAAGGTATGTCACGTGCTGCGGTATGGGGAGACACTAAAAGCACCATAGTAGAACACAGATGAAGCTTCTAAGTTGATGTAATAGCCAGTAAGAAGTAGTACAATTCAAGTTTTAGGTATCGATTACTGACTTTATAGCTGGCTTTGGACCCTTGGACATGAGCTAGGACCTTAAGATTCTGCATGAAAGGGGGACTAGCAGCCGAGTTGCACGGGTGAATGTGATAAGTGTTCATACGTAGTAAAAACCTGAGAAATCCATCCGTTTTCGTCATTTGTTATCGAATCGACTTAAAGCCAGATCGTCACATTGGCCGCACATCTGCTGAAACGGTTACATTTATCGTCTGCAAAGCTATATCGCGTTCTGCGGTATGCAGAGACACTAAAAGCTCCATAGTAGAACACGGATGATGCTTCGAAGTTGATGTAATAGCCAGTATGAAGTAGTACAATACAAGTTTTAGGTATCGATTATTGAATTTTTACCCTTCTTTGGTGCCTTGTGCATGAGCTAGGAACTTAAGATTTTTCATGAAAGGAGGACTAGCAGCTGCGTTGCACATGAGAATGTGAAAAGTGTTCATATGTAGTAAAACCCTGAGAAACCCGTATGTTTTCGTCATTTGTTATCGAATCGACTTAAAGCCAGATCGTCACATTGCCCGCTCTTCTCTCTAAAACGTTTGTACTTATCGCCAGCAAAGTTATGTCGCGTGCTGCGTTATGGGGAGACACTAAAAGCACCATAGTAGAACACAGATGAAGCTTTTAAGTTGATGTAATAGCCAGTAAGAAGTAGGACAATTCATGTTTTGAGGTATCGATTATTGACTTTTTAGCTGGCTTTGGTGACTTGGACATGAGCTAGGACCTTAAGATTCTGCATGAAAGGAGGACTAGCAGCCGAGTTGCACGGGAGAATGTGAAAAGTGTCCATACGTAGTAAAAACCTGAGAAATCCGTCCGTTTTCGTCATTTGTTATCGATTCGACTTAAAGCCAGATCGTCACATTGGCCGCTCTTCTCTCTGAAACGGTTGTACTTATCGTCTGCAAAGCTATGTCTCGTGCTGCGGTATGTGGAGACACTAAAAGCACCATAGTAGAACACGGATGAAGTTTCTAAGTTGATGTAATAGCCAGTATGAAGTAGTACAATTCAAGTTTTAGGTATCGATTATTGACTTTTTACCCTTCTTTGGTGCCTTGGACATGAGCTAGGAAATTAAGATTTTGCATGAAAGGAGGACTTAAAGCCAGATCGTCACATTGGCCGCTCTTCTCTCTAAAACGTTTGTACTTATCGTCTGCAAAGTTAAGTCTCGTGCTGCGGTATGTGGAGACACTAAAAGCACCATAGTAGAACACAGGTGAAGCTTCTAAGATGATGTAATAGCCAGTAAGAAGTAGTACAATTCAAGTTAAGGGGGAGGTATCGATTATTGATCTTTTAGCTGGCTTTGGTGCCTTGGACATGAGCTAGGACCGTAAGATTCTGCATGAAAGTAGGACTAGCAGCCGAGTTGCATGGGAGAATGTGAAAAGTGTTCATGTGTAGTAAAAACCTGAGAAATCCGTCCGTTTTCGTCATTTGTTATCGAATCGACTTAAAGCCAGATCGTCACATTGGCCGCTCTTCTGACTGAAACGGTTACATTTATCGTCTATAAAGCTATGTCGCGTGCTGCGGTATGCGAAGACACTAAAAGCACCATAGTAGAACACAGATGAAGCTTCTAAGTTGATGTAATAGAGAGTAAGAAGTAGTACAATTCAAGTTTTAGGTATCGATTATTGACTTTTTTCCCTTCTTTAGTGCCTTGGACATGAGCTAGGAACTTAAGATTCCGCATGAAAGGAGGACTAGCAGCAGAGTTGCATGGGAGAATGTGAAAAGTTTTCATATGTAGTAAAAACCTGAGAAATCCGTCCGTTTTCGTCATTTGTTGTCGAATCGACTTAAAGCTCGATCGTCACATTGGAAGCATTTCTGTATGAAACGGTTGTACTTATCGTCTGCAAAGCTATGTCGCGTGCTGCGGTATGCGGAGACACTAAAAGCACCACAGTAGAACACAGATGATGCTTATAAGTTGATGTAATAGCCAGTAAGAAGTAGTACAATTCAAGTTTTAGGTATCGATTATTGACTTTTTACAATTCTTTGGTGCCTTGGACATGAGCTAGGAACTTAATATTTTGCATGAAAGGAGGACAGCAGCCGCGTTGCATGGGAGAATGTGAAAAGTGTTCATATGTAGTAGAAACCTGAGAAATCTATACGTTTTCGTCATTTTTTATAGAATCGAGTTAAAGCCAGATCGTCACATGGGCCGCAGATCTGTCTGAAACGGTTACATTTATCGTCTGCAAAGCTATATCGCGTTCTGCGGTATTCAGAGACACTAAAAGCACAATAGGAGAACACAGATGAAGCTTCTAAGTTGATGTAATAGCCAGTATGAAGTAGTACAATTCAAGTTTTAGTTATCGATTATTGACTTTTAACCCTTATTAGGTGCGTTGAACATGAGCTAGGAAATTAAGATTTTGCATGAAGGGAGGACTAGCAGCCGAGTTGCACGGGAGAATGTGAAAAGTGTTCACATCTAGTAAAAACCTGAGAAATCCGTCCGTTTTCGTCATTTGTTTTCGAATCGACTTAAAGCCAGATCGTCACATTGGCCGCTCTTCTCTCTGAAACGGTTGTACTTATCGTCTGCAAAGCTATGTCGAGTGCTGCGGTATGTGGAGACACTAAAAGCACCATAGTAGAACACGGATGAAGTTTCTAAGTTGATGTAATAGCCAGTAAGAAGTAGTACAATTCAAGTTTTAGGTATCGATTATTGAATTTTTACCTTTCCTTTGTGCCTTGGACATGAGTGAGGAAATTAAGATTTTGCATGAAATTAGGACTAGCAGCCGCGTTACACGGGAGAATGTGAAAAGTGTTCATATGTAGTAAAAACCTGAGAAATCCGTCCGTTTTAGTCATTTTTTATCGAATCGACTTAAAGCCAGATCGTCACATTGGAGCTCTTCTCTCTAAAACGTTGGTACTTATCGTCTGCAATGTTATGTCGCGTGCTGCGGTATGTGGAGACACTAAAAGCACCATAGTAGAACACAGATGAAGCATCTAAGTTGATGTAATAGCCAGTAAGAAGTAGTACTATTCAAGTTTTAGGTATCGATTATTGATCTTTTAGCTGGCTTTGGTGCCTTGGACATGAGCTAGGACCTTAAGATTCTGCATGAAAGGAGGACTAGCAGCCGAAGTGCACGGGAGGATGTGAAAAGTGTTCATACGTAGTAAAAACCTGAGAAATCAGTCCGTTTTCGTCGTTTGTTTTCGAATCGAGTTAAAGCCAGATCGTCACATTGGCCGCTCTTCTCTCTGAAACGGTTGTACTTATCGTCTGCAAAGCTATGTCGCGTGCTGCGGTATGCGGAGACACTAAAAGCACCATAGTAGAACACAGATGAAGCTTCTAAGTTGATGTAATAGCCAGTAAGAAGTAGTACAATTCAAGTTTTAGGTATCGATTATTGACTTTTTAGCTGGCTTTGCTGCCTTGGACATGAGCTAGGACCTTAAGATTCTGCATGAAAGGAGGACTAGCTGCCGAGTTGCACGGGAGGATGTGAAAAGTCTTCATACGTAGTAAAAACCTGAGAAATCAGTCCGTTTTCGTCATTTGTTGTCTAATCGACTTAAAGCCAGATCGTCACATTGGCCGCTCTTCTCTCTGAAACGGTTGTACTTATCGTCAGCAAAGCTATGTCGCGTGCCGCGGTATGCGAAGACACTAAAAGCACCATAGTACAACACAGATGAAGCTTCTAAGTTGATGTAATAGACAGTAAAAAGTAGTACAATTCAAGTTTTAGGTATCGATTATTGACTTTTTACCCTTCTTTGGTGCCTTGGACATGAGCTAGGAACTTAAGATTCTGCATGAAAGGAGGACTAGCTTCCGCGTTAAATGGGAGAATGTGAAAAGCGTTCATATGTAGTAAAAACCTGAGAAATCCGTCCGTTTTCGTCGTTTGTTATCGAATCGACTTAAAGCCAGATCGTAACACTGGCCGCTATTCTCTCTGAAACGGTTGTATTTATCTTCTGCAAAGCTATGTCGCGTGCTGCGGTATGCGGAGACACTAAAAGCACCATAGTAGAACACAGATGAAGCTTCTAAGTTGATGTAATAGCCAGTAAGAAGTAGTACAATTCAAGTTTTAGGTATCGATTATTGACTTTTTAGCTGGCTTTGGTGCCTTGGACATGAGCTAGGAACTTAAGATTTTGCATGAAAGGAGGACTAGCAGCCGTGTTAAATGGGAGAATGTGAAAAGTATTCACATGTAGTAAAAACCTGAGAAATCCGTCCGTTTTCGTCATTTGTTTTCGAATCGAGTTAAAGCCAGATCGTCACATTGGCCGCTCTTCTCTCTGAAACGGTTGTACTTATCGTCTGCAAAGGTATGTCGCCTGCTGCGGTATGTGGAGACACTAAAAGCACCATAGTAGAACACGGATGAAATTTCTAAGTTGATGTAATAGCGAGTAAGAAGTAGTACAATTCAAGTTAAGGGGGAGGTATCGATTATTGATCTTTTAGCTGGCTTTGGTGCCTTGGACATGAGCTAGGACCGTAAGATTCTGCATGAAAGTAGGACTAGCAGCAGAGTGTCATGGGAGAATGTGAAAAGTGTTCATGTGTAGTAAAAACCTGAGAAATCCGTCCGTTTTCGTCATTTGTTATCGAATCGACTTAAAGCCAGATCGTCACATTGGCCGCTCTTCTGACTGAAACAGTTACATTTATCGTCTGCAAAGCTATGTCGCGTGCTGCGGTATGCGAAGACACTAAAAGCACCATAGTAGAACACAGATGAAGCTTCTAAGTTGATGTAATAGAGAGTAAGAAGCAGTACAATTCAAGTTTTAGGTATCGATTATTGACTTTTTACCCTTCTTTGTTGCCTTCGACATGAGCTAGGAACTTAAGATTCTGCATGAAAGGAGGACTAGCAGCAGAGTTGCATGGGAGAATGTGAAAAGTTTTCATATGTAGTAAAAACCTGAGAAATCCGTCCGTTTTCGTCATTTGTTTTCGAATCGACTTAAAGCCAGATCGTCACATAGGACGCTCTTCTCTCTGAAACGATTGTACTTATCGTCCGCAAAGCTATAACGCGTGCTGCGGCATGCGGTGACACTAAAAGCACCATAGTAGAACACAGATGAAGCTTCTAAGTTGATGTAATAGCCAGTAATAAGTAGTAAAATTCAAGTTTAAGGTATCGATTATTGACTTTTTAGCTGGCTTTGGTGCCTTGGACATGAGCTAGGAACTTAAGATTTTGCATGAATGGAGGACTAGCAGCCGCGTTAAATGGGAGAATGTGAAGAGTGTTCATATGTAGTAAAAACCTCAGAAATCCGTCCGTTTTCGTCATTTGTTTTCGAATCGACTTAAAGCCAGATCGTCACATTGGCCGCTCTTCTCTCTGAAACGGTTGTACTTATCGTCGGCAAAGGTATGTCGCCTGCTGCGGTATGTGGAGACACTAAAAGCACCATAGTATAACACAGATGAAGCTTCTAAGTTGATGTAATAGCCAGTAAGAAGTAGTACAATTCAAGTTTTAGGTATCGATCACTGACTTTTTAGCTGGCTTTGGACCCTTGGACATGAGCTAGGACCTTAAGATTCTGCATGAAAGGATGACTAGCAGCCGAGTTGCACGGGTGAATGTGATATGTGTTCATACGTAGTAAAAACCTGAGAAATCCGTCCGTTTTCGTCATTTGTTATCGAATCGACTTAAAGCCAGATCGTCACATTGGCCGCAGATCTGTCTGAAACGGTTACATTTATCGTCTGCAAAGCTGTATCACGTTCTGCGGTATGCAGAGACACTAAAAGCTCCATAGTGGAACACAGATGATGCTTCTAAGTTGATGTAATAGCCAGTATGAAGTAGTACAATTCATGTTTTAGGTATCGATTATTGACTTTTTAGCTGGCTTTGGTGCCTTGGACATGAGCTAGGAACTTAACATTTTGCATGAAAGGAGGACTAGCAGCCGCGTTAAATGGGAGAATGTGAAAAGTGTTCATATGTAGTAAAAACCTGAGAAATCCGTCCGTTTTCGTCATTTGTTATCGAATCGACTTAAAGCCAGATCGTCACATTGGCCGCCCTTCTCTCTAAAACGTTGGTACTTATCGTCTGCAATGTTATGTCGCGTGCTGCATTATGTGTAGACACTAAAAGCACCATAGTAGAACACGGATGAAGTTTCTAAGTTGATGTAATAGCCAGTAAGAAGTAGTACAATTCAAGTTTTAGGTATCGATTATTGACTTTTTACCTTTCTTAGGTGCCTTGGACATGAGTTAGGAAATCAAGATTTTGCATGAAATTAGGACTAGCAGCCGCGTTACACGGGAGAATGTGAAAAGTGTTCATATGTAGTAAAAACCTGAGAAATCCGTCCGTTTTCGTCATTTGTTATCGAATCGACTTAAAGCCAGATCGCCACATTCGCCGCTCTTCTCTCTAAAACGTTGGTACTTATCGTCTGCAATGTTATGACGAGTGCTGCGGAATGTGGAGACACTAAAAGCACCATAGTAGAACACATATGAAGCATCTAAGTTGATGTAATAGCCAGTAAGAAGTAGTACAATTCAAGTTTTAGGTATCGATTATTGAATTTTTACCTGGCTTTGGTGCCTTGGACATGAGCTAGGACCTTAAGATTTTGCATGAAAGTAGGACTAGCAGCCGCGTTAAATGGGAGAATGTGAAAAGTGTTCATATGTAGTAAAAACCTGAGAAATCCGTCCGTTTTCGTCATTTGTTTTCGAATCGAGTTAAAGCCAGATCGTCACATTGGCCGCTCTTCTCTCTGAAACGGTTGTACTTATCGTCTGCAAAGGTATGTCGCCTGCTGCGGTATGCGGAGACACTAAAGCACCATAGTAGAACACAGATGAATCATCTAATTTGATGTAATAGCCAGTAAGAAGCAGTACAATTCAAGTTTTAGGTATCGATTATTGACTTTTTAGCTGGCTTTGGTGCCTTGGACATGAGCTAGGACCTTAAGATTCTGCATGAAAGGAGAACTAGCTGCCGAGTTGCACGGGAGGATGTGAAAAGTGTTCATACGTAGTAAAAACCTGAGAAGACCGTCCGTTTTCGTCATTTGTTATCGAATCGACTTAAAGCCAGATCGTCACATTGGCCGCACTTCTCTCTGAAACAGTTGTACTTATCGTCTGCAAAGCTATGTCGCGTGCTGCGGTATGCGGAGACATTAAAAGCACCATAGTAGAACACAGATGAAGCTTCTAAGTTGATGTAATAGCCAGTAAGAAGTAGTACAATTCAAGTTTTAGGTATCGATTATTGACTTTTTAGCTGGCTTTGGTGCCTTGGACATGAGCTAGGACCTTAAGATTCTGCATGAAAGGAGGACTAGCTGCCGAGTTGCACGGGAGGATGTGAAAAGTGTTCATACGTAGTAAAAACCTGAGAAATCAGTCCGTTTTCGTCATTTGTTGTCTAATCGACTTAAAGCCAGATCGTCAGGTGGGATTGACGGAGGACATCGAGAGGGTGCAAAGAAGGGCAGCTCGTTTTGTATTATCGCGTTATAGGGGAGAGAGTGTGGCAGATATGATACACGAGTTGGGATGGAAGTCATTACAGCATAGACGTTTTTCGTCGCGGCGAGACCTTTTTACGAAATTTCAGTCACCAACTTTCTCTTCCGAATGCGAAAATATTTTGTTGAGCCCAACCTACATAGGTAGGAATGATCATCAAAATAAAATAAGAGAAATCAGAGCTCGAACAGAAAGGTTTAGGTGTTCGTTTTTCCCGCTCGCTGTTCGGGAGTGGAATAGTAGAGAGATAGTATGATTGTGGTTCGATGAACCCTCTGCCAAGCACTTAAATGTGAATTGCAGAGTAGTGATGTAGATGTAGATGTCACATTGGCCGCTCTTCTCCCTGAAACGGTTGTACTTATCGTCTGCAAAGCTATGTCGCGTGCTGCGGTATGCGAAGACACTAAAAGCACCATAGTAGAACACAGATGAAGCTTCTAAGTTGATGTAATAGACAGTAAGAAGTAGTACAATTCAAGTTTTAGGTATCGATTATTGACTTTTTACCCTTCTTTGGTGCCTTGGACATGAGCTAGGAACTTAAGATTCTGCATGAAAGGAGGACTAGCTGCCGCGTTAAATGGGAGAATGTGAAAAGCGTTCATATGTAGTAAAAACCTGAGAAATCCGTCCGTTTTCGTCGTTTGTTATCGAATCGACTTAAAGCCAGATCGTCACATTGGCCGCTCTTCTCTCTGAAACGGTTGTACCTATCTTCTGCAAAGCTATGTCGCGTGCTGCGGTATGCGGAGACACTAAAAGCACCAAAGTAGAACACAGATGAAGCTTCTAAGTTGATGTAATAGCCAGTAAGAAGTAGTACAATTCAAGTTTTAGGTATCGATTATTGACTTTTAAGCTGGCTTTGGTGCCTTGGACATGAGCTAGGAATTT
Organism: Schistocerca gregaria; assembly: GCF_023897955.1. Lineage (NCBI taxonomy): Eukaryota > Metazoa > Arthropoda > Insecta > Orthoptera > Acrididae > Schistocerca > Schistocerca gregaria. The sequence continues at coordinate 8,588,534 of NW_026061736.1, read as the reverse complement.
AAGATTTTGCATGAAAGGAGGACTAGCAGCCACGTTAAATGGGAGAATGTGAAAAGTGTTCATATGTAGTAAAAACCTGAGAAATCCGTCCGTTTTCGTCATTTGTTATCGAAACGACTTAAAGCCAGATCGTCACATTGGCCGTTCTTCTCTCTAAAACGTTAGTACTTATCGTCTGCAATGTTATGTCGCGTGCTGCGGTATGTATAGACACTAAAATCACCATAGTAGAACACAGATGAAGCATCTAAGTTGATGTAATAGCCAGTAAGAAGAAGTACAATTCAAGTTTTAGGTATCGGTTATTGAATTTTTACCTGGCTTTGGTGCCTTGGACATGAGCTAGGAATTTAAGATTTTGCATGAAAGGAGGACTAGCAGCCGCGTTAAATGGGAGAATGTGAAAAGTGTTAATATGTAGTAAAAACCTGAGAAATCCGTCCGTTGTCGTCGTTTGTTATCGAATCGACTTAAAGCCAGATCGTCACATTGGCCGCTCTTCTCTCTGAAACGGTTGTACTTATCGTCTGCAAAGCTATGTCGCGTGCTGCGGTATGTGGGGACACTAAAAGCACCATAGTAGAACACGGATGAAGTGTCTAAGTTGATGTAATAGCCAGTAAGATGTGGTACAATTCAAGTTTTAGGTATCGATTATTGACTTTTTACCCTTCTTTGGTGCCTTGGACATGAGCTAAGAACTTAAGATTTTGCACGAAAGGAGGAGTAGCAGCCGCGTTGCATGGGAGAATGTGAAAAGTGTTCATATGTAGTAAAAAGCTGAGAAATCCGTCCGTATTCGTCATTTGTTTTCGAATCGACTTAAAGCCAGATCGTCACATTGGCCGCTCTTCTCCCTGAAACGGTTGTACTTATCGTCTGCAAAGGTATGTCGCGTGCTGCGGTATGGGGAGACACTAAAAGCACCATAGTAGAACACAGATGAAGCTTTTAAGTTGATGTAATAGCCAGTATGAAGTAGTACAATTCAAGTTTTAGGTATCGATTATTGACTTTTTACCCTTCTTTGGTGCCTTGGACATGAGCTAGGAAATTAAGATTTTGCATGAAAGGAGGACTAGCAGCCGCGTTAAATGGGAGAATGTGAAAAGTGTTCATATGTAGTAAAAAGCTGAGAAATCCGTCCGTATTCGTCATTTGTTTTCGAATCGACTTAAAGATAGATCGTCACATTGGCCGCTCTTCTCTCTGAAACGGTTGTACTTATCTTCTGCAAAGCTATGTCGCGTGCTGCGGTATGCGGAGACACTAAAAGCACCATAGTGGAACACAGATGAAGCTTCTAAGTTGATGTAATAGCCAGTAAGAAGTAGTACAATTCAAGTTTTAGGTATCGATTATTGACTTTTTACCTGGCTTTGGTGCCTTGGAGATGAGCTAGGACCTTAAGATTTTGCAAGAAAGGAGGACTAGCAGCCGCGTTAAATGGGAGAATGTGAAAAGTGTTAATATGTAGTAAAAACCTGAGAAATCCGTCCGTTGTCGTCGTTTGTTATCTAATCGACTTAAAGCCAGATCGTCACATTGGCCGCTCTTCTCTCTGAAACGGTTGTACTTATCGTCTGCAAAGCTATGTCGCGTGCTGCGGTATGTGGGGACACTAAAAGCACCATAGTAGAACACAGATGATGCTTATAAGTTGATGTAATAGCCAGTAAGAAGTAGTACAATTCAAGTTTTAGGTATCGATTATTGACTTTTTACCCTTCTTTGGTGCCTTGGACATGAGCTAAGAACTTAAGATTTTGCACGAAAGGAGGACTAGCAGCCGCGTTGCATGGGAGAATGTGAAAAGTGTTCATATGTAGTAAAAAGCTGAGAAATCCGTCCGTATTCGTCATTTGTTTTCGAATCGACTTAAAGCCAGATCGTCACATTGGCCGCCCTTCTCCCTGAAACGGTTGTACTTATCGTCTGCAAAGGTATGTCGCGTGCTGCGGTATGGGGAGACACTAAAAGCACCATAGTAGAACACAGATGAAGCTTTTAAGTTGATGTAATAGCCAGTAAGAAGTAGTACAATTCAAGTTAAGGGAGAGGTATCGATTATTGATCTTTTAGCTGGCTTTGGTGCCTTGGACATGAGCTAGGACCGTAAGATTCTGCATGAAAGTAAGACTAGCAGGCGAGTTGCATGGGAGAATGTGAAAAGTGTTCATGTGTGGTAAAAACCTGAGAAATCCGTCCGTTTTCGTCATTTGTTATCGAATCGACTTAAAGCTAGATCGTCACATTGGCCGCAGATCTGTCTGAAACGGTTACATTTATCGTCTGCAAAGCTATATCGCGTTCTGCGGTATGCAGAGACACTAAAAGCTCCATAGTAGAACACAGATGATGCTTCTAAGTTGATGTATTAGCCAGTATGAAGTAGTACAATTCAAGTTTTAGGTATCGATTATTGACTTTTTAGCTGGCTTTGGTGCCTTGGACATGAGCTAGGAACTTAAGATTTTGCATGAAAGGAGGACTAGCAGCCGCGTTAAGTGGGAGAATGTGAAAAGTGTGCATATGTAGTAAAAACCTGAGAAATCCGTCCGTTTTCGTCATTTGTTATCGAATCGACTTAAAGCCAGATCGTCACATTGGCCGCTCTTCTCTCTAAAACGTTGGTACTTATCGTCTGCAATGTTATGTCGCGTGTTGCGGTATGTGGAGACACTAAACGCACCATAGTAGAACACAGATGAAGCATCTAAGTTGATGTAATACCCAGTAAGAAGTAGTACAATTCAAGTTTTAGGTATCGATTATTGAATTTTTAGTTGGCTTTGGTGCCTTGGACATGAGCTAGGAACTTAAGATTTTGCATGAAAGGAGGACTAGCAGCCGCGTTAAATGGGAGAATGTGAAAAGTGTTCATATGTAGTAAAAACCTGAGAAATCCGTCCGTTTTCGTCATGTGTTATCAAATCGACTTAAAGCCAGATCTTCACATTGGCCGCTCTTCTCTCTAAAACGTTTGTACTTATCGTCTGCAAAGTTATGTCGCGTGCTGCGGTATGTGGAGACACTAAAAGCACCATAGTAGAACACAGGTGAAGCTTCTAAGTTGATGTAATAGCCAGTAAGAAGTAGTACAATTCAAGTTTTAGGTATCGATTATTGATCTTTTAGCTGGCTTTGGTGCCTTGGACATGAGCTAGGACCGTAAGATTCTCCATGAAAGTAGGACTAGCAGCCGAGTTGCATGGGAGAATGTGAAAAGTGTTGATATGTAGTAAAAACCTGAGAAATCCGTCCGTTTTCGTCGTTTGTTATCGAATCGACTTAAAGCCAGATCGTCACATTGGCGCTCTTCTCCCTGAAACGGTTGTACTTATCGTCTGCAAAGGTATGTCGCGTGCTGCGGTATGGGGAGACACTAAAAGCACCATAGTAGAACACAGATGGAGCTTCTAAGTTGATGTAATAGCCAGTAAGAAGTAGTACAATTCAAGTTTTAGGTATCGATTACTGACTTTTTAGCTGGCTTTGGACCCTTGGACATGAGCTAGGACCTTAAGATTCTGCATGAAAGGATGACTAGCAGCCGAGTTGCACGGGTGAATGTGATATGTGTTCATACGTAGTAAAAACCTGAGAAATCCGTCCGTTTTCGTCATTTGTTATGGAATCGACTTAAAGCCAGATCGTCACATTGGCCGCAGATCTGTCTGAAACGGTTACATTTATCGTCTGCAAAGCTATATCACGTTCTGCGGTATGCAGAGACACTAAAAGCTCCATAGTGGAACACAGATGATGCTTCTAAGTTGATGTAATAGCCAGTATGAAGTAGTACAATTCATGTTTTAGGTATCGATTATTGACTTTTTAGCTGGCTTTGGTGCCTTGGACATGAGCTAGGAACTTAACATTTTGCATGAAAGGAGGACTAGCAGCCGCGTTAAATGGGAGAATGTGAAAAGTGTTCATATGTAGTAAAAACCTGAGAAATCCGTCCGTTTTCGTCATTTGTTATCGAATCGACTTAAAGCCAGATCGTCACATTGGCCGCCCTTCTCTCTAAAACGTTGGTACTTATCGTCTGCAATGTTATGTCGCGTGCTGCATTATGTGTAGACACTAAAAGCACCATAGTAGAACACGGATGAAGTTTCTAAGTTGATGTAATAGCCAGTAAGAAGTAGTACAATTCAAGTTTTAGGTATCGATTATTGACTTTTTACCTTTCTTAGGTGCCTTGGACATGAGTTAGGAAATCAAGATTTTGCATGAAATTAGGACTAGCAGCCGCGTTACACGGGAGAATGTGAAAAGTGTTCATATGTAGTAAAAACCTGAGAAATCCGTCCGTTTTCGTCATTTGTTATCGAATCGACTTAAAGCCAGATCGCCACATTCGCCGCTCTTCTCTCTAAAACGTTGGTACTTATCGTCTGCAATGTTATGACGAGTGCTGCGGAATGTGGAGACACTAAAAGCACCATAGTAGAACACATATGAAGCATCTAAGTTGATGTAATAGCCAGTAAGAAGTAGTACAATTCAAGTTTTAGGTATCGATTATTGAATTTTTACCTGGCTTTGGTGCCTTGGACATGAGCTAGGACCTTAAGATTTTGCATGAAAGTAGGACTAGCAGCCGCGTTAAATGGGAGAATGTGAAATGTGTTCATATGTAGTAAAAACCTGAGAAATCCGTCCGTTTTCGTCATTTGTTTTCGAATCGAGTTAAAGCCAGATCGTCACATTGGCCGCTCTTCTCTCTGAAACGGTTGTACTTATCGTCTGCAAAGGTATGTCGCCTGCTGCGGTATGCGGAGACACTAAAGCACCATAGTAGAACACAGATGAATCATCTAATTTGATGTAATAGCCAGTAAGAAGCAGTACAATTCAAGTTTTAGGTATCGATTATTGACTTTTTAGCTGGCTTTGGTGCCTTGGACATGAGCTAGGACCTTAAGATTCTGCATGAAAGGAGAACTAGCTGCCGAGTAGCACGGGAGGATGTGAAAAGTGTTCATACGTAGTAAAAACCTGAGAAGACCGTCCGTTTTCGTCATTTGTTATCGAATCGACTTAAAGCCAGATCGTCACATTGGCCGCACTTCTCTCTGAAACAGTTGTACTTATCGTCTGCAAAGCTATGTCGCGTGCTGCGGTATGCGGAGACATTAAAAGCACCATAGTAGAACACAGATGAAGCTTCTAAGTTGATGTAATAGCCAGTAAGAAGTAGTACAATTCAAGTTTTAGGTATCGATTATTGACTTTTTAGCTGGCTTTGGTGCCTTGGACATGAGCTAGGACCTTAAGATTCTGCATGAAAGGAGGACTAGCTGCCGAGTTGCACGGGAGGATGTGAAAAGTGTTCATACGTAGTAAAAACCTGAGAAATCAGTCCGTTTTCGTCATTTGTTGTCTAATCGACTTAAAGCCAGATCGTCACATTGGCCGCTCTTCTCCCTGAAACGGTTGTACTTATCGTCTGCAAAGCTATGTCGCGTGCTGCGGTATGCGAAGACACTAAAAGCACCATAATAGAACACAGATGAAGCTTCTAAGTTGATGTAATAGACAGTAAGAAGTAGTACAATTCAAGTTTTAGGTATCGATTATTGACTTTTTACCCTTCTTTGGTGCCTTGGACATGAGCTAGGAACTTAAGATTCTGCATGAAAGGAGGACTAGCTGCCGCGTTAAATGGGAGAATGTGAAAAGCGTTCATATGTAGTAAAAACCTGAGAAATCCGTCCGTTTTCGTCGTTTGTTATCGAATCGACTTAAAGCCAGATCGTCACATTGGCCGCTCTTCTCTCTGAAACGGTTGTACCTATCTTCTGCAAAGCTATGTCGCGTGCTGCGGTATGCGGAGACACTAAAAGCACCAAAGTAGAACACAGATGAAGCTTCTAAGTTGATGTAATAGCCAGTAAGAAGTAGTACAATTCAAGTTTTAGGTATCGATTATTGACTTTTAAGCTGGCTTTGGTGCCTTGGACATGAGCTAGGAATTTAAGGTTTTGCATGAAAGGAGGACTAGCAGCCACGTTAAATGGGAGAATGTGAAAAGTGTTGATATGTAGTAAAAACCTGAGAAATCCGTCCGTTTTCGTCATTTGTTATCGAAACGACTTAAAGCCAGATCGTCACATTGGCCGTTCTTCTCTCTAAAACGTTAGTACTTATCGTCTGCAATGTTATGTCGCGTGCTGCGGTATGTATAGACACTAAAATCACCATAGTAGAACACAGATGAAGCATCTAAGTTGATGTAATAGCCAGTAAGAAGAAGTACAATTCAAGTTTTAGGTATCGGTTATTGAATTTTTACCTGGCTTTGGTGCCTTGGACATGAGCTAGGAATTTAAGATTTTGCATGAAAGGAGGACTAGCAGCCGCGTTAAATGGGAGAATGTGAAAAGTGTTAATATGTAGTAAAAACCTGAGAAATCCGTCCGTTCTCGTCGTTTGTTATCGAATCGACTTAAAGCCAGATCGTCACATTGGCCGCTCTTCTCTCTGAAACGGTTGTACTTATCGTCTGCAAAGCTATGTCGCGTGCTGCGGTATGTGGGGACACTAAAAGCACCATAGTAGAACACGGATGAAGTGTCTAAGTTGATGTAATAGCCAGTAAGATGTGGTACAATTCAAGTTTTAGGTATCGATTATTGACTTTTTACCCTTCTTTGGTGCCTTGGACATGAGCTAAGAACTTAAGATTTTGCACGAAAGGAGGAGTAGCAGCCGCGTTGCATGGGAGAATGTGAAAAGTGTTCATATGTAGTAAAAAGCTGAGAAATCCGTCCGTATTCGTCATTTGTTTTCGAATCGACTTAAAGCCAGATCGTCACATTGGCCGCTCTTCTCCCTGAAACGGTTGTACTTATCGTCTGCAAAGGTATGTCGCGTGCTGCGGTATGGGGAGACACTAAAAGCACCATAGTAGAACACAGATGAAGCTTTTAAGTTGATGTAATAGCCAGTATGAAGTAGTACAATTCAAGTTTTAGGTATCGATTATTGACTTTTTACCCTTCTTTGGTGCCTTGGACATGAGCTAGGAAATTAAGATTTTGCATGAAAGGAGGACTAGCAGCCGCGTTAAATGGGAGAATGTGAAAAGTGTTCATATGTAGTAAAAAGCTGAGAAATCCGTCCGTATTCGTCATTTGTTTTCGAATCGACTTAAAGATAGATCGTCACATTGGCCGCTCTTCTCTCTGAAACGGTTGTACTTATCTTCTGCAAAGCTATGTCGCGTGCTGCGGTATGCGGAGACACTAAAAGCACCATAGTGGAACACAGATGAAGCTTCTAAGTTGATGTAATAGCCAGTAAGAAGTAGTACAATTCAAGTTTTAGGTATCGATTATTGACTTTTTAGCTGGCTTTGGTGCCTTGGACATGAGCTAGGAATTTAAGATTTTGCATGAAAGGAGGACTAGCAGCCGCGTTAAATGGGAGAATGTGAAAAGTGTTCATATGTAGTAAAAACCTGAGAAATCCGTCCGTTTTCGTCATTTGTTATCGAATCGACTTTAAGCCAGATCGTCACATTGGCCGTTCTTCTCTCTAAAACGTTGGTACTTATCGTCTGCAATGTTATGTCGCGTGCTGCGGTACGTATAGACACTAAAAGCACCATAGTAGAACACAGATGAAGCATCTAAGTTGATGTAATAGCCAGTAAGAAGAAGTACAATTCAAGTTTTAGGTATCGATTATTGACTTTTTACCTGGCTTTGGTGCCTTGGAGATGAGCTAGGACCTTAAGATTTTGCAAGAAAGGAGGACTAGCAGCCGCGTTAAATGGGAGAATGTGAAAAGTGTTAATATGTAGTAAAAACCTGAGAAATCCGTCCGTTGTCGTCGTTTGTTATCGAATCGACTTAAAGCCAGATCGTCACATTGGCCGCTCTTCTCTCTGAAACGGTTGTACTTATCGTCTGCAAAGCTATGTCGCGTGCTGCGGTATGTGGGGACACTAAAAGCACCATAGTAGAACACAGATGATGCTTATAAGTTGATGTAATAGCCAGTAAGAAGTAGTACAATTCAAGTTTTAGGTATCGATTATTGACTTTTTACCCTTCTTTGGTGCCTTGGACATGAGCTAAGAACTTAAGATTTTGCACGAAAGGAGGACTAGCAGCCGCGTTGCATGGGAGAATGTGAAAAGTGTTCATATGTAGTAAAAAGCTGAGAAATCCGTCCGTATTCGTCATTTGTTTTCGAATCGACTTAAAGCCAGATCGTCACATTGGCCGCTCTTCTCCCTGAAACGGTTGTACTTATCGTCTGCAAAGGTATGTCGCGTGCTGCGGTATGGGGAGACACTAAAAGCACCATAGTAGAACACAGATGAAGCTTTTAAGTTGATGTAATAGCCAGTAAGAAGTAGTACAATTCAAGTTAAGGGAGAGGTATCGATTATTGATCTTTTAGCTGGCTTTGGTGCCTTGGACATGATCTAGGACCGTAAGATTCTGCATGAAAGTAAGACTAGCAGCCGAGTTGCATGGGAGAATGTGAAAAGTGTTCATGTGTGGTAAAAACCTGAGAAATCCGTCCGTTTTCGTCATTTGTTATCGAATCGACTTAAAGCTAGATCGTCACATTGGCCACAGATCTGTCTGAAACGGTTACATTTATCGTCTGCAAAGCTATATCGCGTTCTGCGGTATGCAGAGACACTAAAAGCTCCATAGTAGAACACAGATGATGCTTCTAAGTTGATGTATTAGCCAGTATGAAGTAGTACAATTCAAGTTTTAGGTATCGATTATTGACTTTTTAGCTGGCTTTGGTGCCTTTGACATGAGCTAGGAACTTAAGATTTTGCATGAAAGGAGGACTAGCAGCCGCGTTAAGTGGGAGAATGTGAAAAGTGTGCATATGTAGTAAAAACCTGAGAAATCCGTCCGTTTTCGTCATTTGTTATCGAATCGACTTAAAGCCAGATCGTCACATTGGCCGCTCTTCTCTCTAAAACGTTGGTACTTATCGTCTGCAATGTTATGTCGCGTGTTGCGGTATGTGGAGACACTAAACGCACCATAGTAGAACACAGATGAAGCATCTAAGTTGATGTAATACCCAGTAAGAAGTAGTACAATTCAAGTTTTAGGTATCGATTATTGACGTTTTAGTTGGCTTTGGTGCCTTGGACATGAGCTAGGAACTTAAGATTTTGCATGAAAGGAGGACTAGCAGCCGCGTTAAATGGGAGAATGTGAAAAGTGTTCATATGTAGTAAAAACCTGAGAAATCCGTCCGTTTTCGTCATGTGTTATCAAATCGACTTAAAGCCAGATCTTCACATTGGCCGCTCTTCTCTCTAAAACGTTTGTACTTATCGTCTGCAAAGTTATGTCGCGTGCTGCGGTATGTGGAGACACTAAAAGCACCATAGTAGAACACAGGTGAAGCTTCTAAGTTGATGTAATAGCCAGTAAGAAGTAGTACAATTCAAGTTTTAGGTATCGATTATTGATCTTTTAGCTGGCTTTGGTGCCTTGGACATGAGCTAGGACCGTAAGATTCTCCATGAAAGTAGGACTAGCAGCCGAGTTGCATGGGAGAATGTGAAAAGTGTTGATATGTAGTAAAAACCTGAGAAATCCGTCCGTTTTCGTCGTTTGTTATCGAATCGACTTAAAGCCAGATCGTCACATTGGCCGCTCTTCTCCCTGAAACGGTTGTACTTATCGTCTGCAAAGGTATGTCGCGTGCTGCGGTATGGGGAGACACTAAAAGCACCATAGTAGAACACAGATGGAGCTTCTAAGTTGATGTAATAGCCAGTAAGAAGTAGTACAATTCAAGTTTTAGGTATCGATTACTGACTTTTTAGCTGGCTTTGGACCATTGGACATGAGCTAGGACCTTAAGATTCTGCATGAAAGGAGGACTAGCAGCCGAGCTGCACGGGTGAATGTGATAAGTGTTCATACGTAGTAAAAACCTGAGAAATTCGTCCGTTTTCGTCATTTGTTATCGAATCGACTTAAAGCCAGATCGTTACATTGGCCGCAGATCTGTCTGAAACGGTTACATTTATCGTCTGCAAAGCTATATCGCGGTCTGCGGTATGCAGAGACACTAAAAGCTCCATAGTAGAAGACAGATGATGCTTCTAAGTTGATGTAATAGCAAGTATGAAGTAGTACAATTCAAGTTTTAGTTATCGATTATTGATATTTACCCTTCTTTGGTGCCTTGGGCATGAGCTAGGACCTTAAGATTCTGCATCAAAGAGGACTAGCAGCCGAGTTGCACGGGAGAATGTGAAAAGTGTTCATACGTAGTAAAAACCTGAGAAATCCGTCAGTTTTCGTCATTTGTTATCGAATCGACTTAAAGCCAGATCGTCACATTGGCCGCTCTTCTCCCTGAAACGGTTGTACTTATCGTCTGCAAAGGTATGTCGCGTGCTGCCTTATGGGGAGACACTAAAAGCACCATAGTAGAACACAGATGAAGCTTTTAAGTTAATGTAATAGCCAGTAAGAAGTAGTACAATTCAAGTTTTAGGTATCGATTATTGCCTTTTTACCCTTCTTTGGTGCCTTGGACATGAGCTAGGAAATTAAGATTTTGCATGAAAGGAGGACTTAAAGCCAGATCGTCACATTGGCCGCTCTTCTCTCTGAAACGTTTGTACTTATCGTCTGCAAAGTTATTTCTCGTGCTGCGGTATGTGGAGACACTAAAAGCACCATAGTAGAACACAGATGAAGCTTCTAAGTTGATGTAATAGCCAGTAAGAAGTAGTAAAATTAAAGTTTTAGGTATCGATTATTGATCTTTTAGCTGGCTTTGGTGCCTTGGACATGAGCTAGGACCGTAAGATTCTGCATGAAAGTACGAGTAGCAGCCGAGTTGCGTGGGAGAATGTGAAAAGTGTTCATATGTAGTAAAAACGTGAGAAATCCGTCCGTTTTCGTCATTTGTTATCGAATCGACTTAAAGCCAGATCGTCATATTGGCCGCTCTTCTCTCTGAAACGGTTGTACTTATCGTCTGCAAAGCTATGTCGCGTGCTGCGGTATGCGGAGACACTAAAAGCACCATGGTAGAACACGGATGAAGTTTCTAAGTTGACGTAATAGCCAGTATGAAGTAGTACAATTCAAGTTTTAGGTATCGATTATTGACTTTTTACCCTTCTTTGTTTCCTTGGACATGAGCTAGGAAATTAAGATTTTGCATGAAAGGAGGACTTAAAGCCAGATCGTCACATTGGCCGCTCTTCTCTCTAAAACGTTTGTACTTATCGTCTGCAAAGTTATGTCTCGTGCTGCGGTATGTGGAGACACTAAAAGCACCATAGTAGAACACAGGTGAAGGTTCTAAGTTGATGTAATAGCCAGTAAGAAGTAGTACAATTCAAATTTTAGGTATCGATTATTGACTTCTTACCATTCTTTGGTGCCTTGTACATGAGCTAGGAAATTAAGATTTTGCATGAAAGGAGGACTTAAAACCAGATCGTCACATTGGCCGCTCTTCTCTCTAAAACGTTTGTACTTATCGTCTGCAAAGTTATGTCTCGTGCTGCGGTATGTGGAGACACTAAAAGCAACATAGTAGAACACAGGTGAAGCTTCTAAGTTGGCGTATTAGCCAGTAAGAAGTAGTACAATTCAAGTTTTAGGTATCGATTATTGATCTTTTAGCTGGCTTTGTTGACTTGGACATGAGGTAGGACCGTAAGATTCTGCATGAAAGTAGGACTAGCAGCCGAGTTGCATGGGAGAATGTGAAAAGTGTTCATGTGTAGTAAAAACCTGACAAATCCGTCCGTTATCGTCACTTGTTATCGAATCGACTTAAAGCCAGATCGTCACATTGGCCGCTCTTCTGACTGAAACGGTTACATTTATCGTCTGCAAAGCTATGTCGCGTGCTGCGGTATGCGAAGACACTAAAAGCACCATAGTAGAACACAGATGAAACTTCTAAGTTGATGTAATAGCCATTAAGAAGTAGTACAATTCAAGTTTTAGGTACCGATTATTGACTTTTTAGAGGGCTTTGGTGCCTTGGACATGAGCTAGGACCTTAAGATTCTGCATGAAAGGAGGACTAGCAGCCGAGTTGCATGGGAGAGTGTGAAAAGTGTTTATATGTAGTAAAAACCTGAGAAATCCGTCCGTTTTCGTCATTTGTTATCGAATCGACTTATAGCCAGATCGTCACATTGGCCGCTCTTCTGTCTGAAACGGTTACATTTATCGTCTGCAAAGCTATGTCGCGTGCTGCGGTATGTGGAGACACTAAAAGCACCATAGTAGGACACAGATGAAGCTTCTAAGTTGATGCAATAGCCAGTAAGAAGTAGTACAATTCAAGTTTTAATTATCGATTATTGACTTTTTAGCTGCATCTGGTGCCTTGGACATGAGCTAGGACCTTAACATTTTGCATGAGAGGAGGACTAGCAGCCGAGTTGCACGGGAGAATGTCAAAAGTGTTCATATGTAGTAAAAACCTGAGAAATCCGTCCGTTTTCGTCATTTGTTATCGAATCGACTTAAAGCCAGATCGTCACATTGGCCGCTCTTCTGACTGAAACGGTTACATTTATCGTCTGCAAAGCTATGTCGCGTGCTGCGGTATGCGAAGACACTAAAAGCACCATAGTAGAACACAGATGAAACTTCTAAGTTGATGTAATAGCCATTAAGAAGTAGTACAATTCAAGTTTTAGGTACCGATTATTGACTTTTTATATGGCTTTGGTGCCTTGGACACGAGCTAGGACCTTAAGAGTCTGCATGAAAGGAGGACTAGCAGCCGAGTTGCATGGGAGAATGTGAAAAGTGTTCATATGTAGTAAAAACCTGAGATATCCGTCCGTTTTCGTCATTTGTTTTCGAAACGACTTAAAGCCAGTTCGTCACATTGGCCGCAGTTCTGTCTGAACGGTTACATTTATCGTCTGCAAAGCTAAGTCGCGTGCTGCGGTATGCGGAGACACAAAAAGCACCATAGTAGAACACAAATGAAACATCTAAGTTGTTGTAATAGCCAGTAAGAAGTAGTACACTTCAAGTTTTAGGTATCGATTATTGACTTTTTAGCTGGCTTTGTTGCCTTGGGCATGAGCTAGGACCTTAAGATTCTGCATGAACGGAGGACTAGCAAACGAGTTGCATGGGAGAATGTGGAAAGTGTTCATATGTAGTAAAAACCTGAGAGATCCGTCCGTTTTCGTCACTTGTTATCGAATCGACTTAAAGCCAGATCGTCACATTGGCCGCTCTTCTCTCTGAAACGGTTGTACTTATCGTCTGCAAAGCTATGTCGCGTGCTGCGGTATGCGGAGACACTAAAAGCACCACAGTAGAACACAGATGAAGCTTCTAAGTTAATGTAATATCCAGTAAGAAGTAGGACATTTCAAGTTTTAGGTATCGATTATTGACGTTTTAGCTGGCTTTAGTGCCTTGGGCATGAGCTAGGACCTTAAGATTCTGCATGAACGGAGGACTAGCAGCCGAGTTGCACAGGAGAATGTGAAAAGTGTTCATATGTAGTAAAAACCTGAGAAATCCGTCCGTTATCGTCATTTGTTATCGAATCGACTTAAAGCCAGATCGTCACATTGGCCGCTCTCCCCTCTGAAACGGTTACATTTATCGTCTGCAGAGCTATGTCGCGTGCTGCGGTATGCGGAGACACTAAAACCACCATAGGAGAACACAGATGAAGCTTCTAAGCTGATGTAATAGCCAGTAATAAGTAGTATAATTCAAGTTTTAGGTATCGATTATTGACTTTTACCCTTCTTTGGTGCCTTGGACAAGAGCTAGGAACTTACGATTTTTCATGAAAGGAGGACTAGCAGCCGATTTGCACGGGAGAATGTGAAAAGTGTTCATATGTAGTAAAAACCTGAGAAATCCGTCCGTTTTCGTCATTTGTTATCGAATCGACTTAAAGCCAGATCGTCACATTGGCCGCTCTTCTGTCTGAAACTGTTACATTTATCGTCTGCAAAACTATGTCGCGTGCTGCGGTATGTGGAGACACTAAAAGCACCATAGTAGAACACAGATGAAGCTTCTAAGTTGATGCAATAGCCGGTAAGAAGTTGTACAATTCAAGTTTTAGTTATAGATTATTGACTTTTTAGCTGGATCTGGTGCCTTGGACATGAGCTAGGACCTTAACATTTTGCATGAGAGGAGGACTAGCAGCCGAGTTGCACGGGAGAATGTGAAAAGTGTTCATGTGTAGTAAAAACCTGAGAAATCCGTCCTTTTTCGTCATTTGTTATCGAATCGACTTAAAGCCAGATCGTCACATTGGCCGCTCTTCTGACTGAAACGGTTACATTTATCGTCTGCAAAGGTATGTCGCGTGCTGCGGTATGTGGAGACACTAAAAGCACCATAGTAGAACACAGATGAAGCTTCTAAGTTGATGTAATTGCCAGAAAGCAGTAGTACAATTCAAGTTTTAGGTATCGATTATTAACTTTTTACCCTTCTTTGGTGCATTGGACATGAGCTAGAAACTTAAGATTTTGCATGAAAAGGAAGACTAGCAGCCGCGTTGCACGGGAGAATGTAAAAGTGTTCATATGTAGTAAAAACCTGAGAAATCCGTCCATTTTCGTCATTTGTTATCGAATCGACTTAAAGCCAGATCGCCACATTTGCCGCTCTTCTGTCTGAAACGGTTACATTTACCGTCTGCACACCTATGTCGCGTGCTGCGGTATGTGGAGACACTAAAAGCACCATAGTAGAACACAGATGAAGCTTCTAAGTTGATGCAATACCCAGTAAGAAGTAGTACAATTCGAGTTTTATCTATCGATTATTGACTTTTTAGCTGGATCTGGTGCCTTGGACATGAGCTAGGACCTTAACATTTTGCATGAGAGGAGGACTAGCAGCCGAGTTGCACGGGAGAATGTGAAAAGTGTTCATATGTAGTCAAAATCTGAGAAATCCGTTAGTTTACATTATTTGTTATAGAATCCACTTAAAGCCAGATCGTCACAGTGGCCGCTCTTCTGTCTGAAACGGTTACATTTATCGTCTGCAAAGCTATGTCGCGTGCTTCGGTATGTGGAGACACTAAAAGCACCATAGTAGAACACAGATGAAGCTACTAAGTTGTTGTAATAGCCAGTAAGAAGTAGTACAATTCAAGTTTTAGGTATCGATTATTGACTTTTTTCCCTTCTTTGGTGCCTTGGACATTAGCTAGGAACTTAAGATTTTGCATGAAAGGAGGACTAGCAGCCGCGTTGCACGGGAGAATATGAAAGTTGTTCATATGTAGTAAAAACCTGAGAAATCCGTCCGTTTTCGTCATTTGTTATCGAATCGACTTAAAGCCAGATCGTCACATTGGTCGCTCTTCTGACTGAAACGGTTACATTTATCGTCTGCAAAGGTATGTCGCGTGCTGCGGTATGCGAAGACACTAAAAGCACCATAGTAGAACACAGATGAAGCTTCGAAGTTTATGTAATAGCCATTAAGAAGTAGTACAATTCAAGTTTTAGGTACCGATTATTGACTTTTTAGATGGCTTTGGTGAATTCCACATGAGCTAGGACCTTAAGATTCTGCATGAAAGGAGGACTAGCAGCCGAGTTGCATGGGAGAATGTGAAAAGTGTTCATATGTAGTAAAAACCTGAGAAATCCGTCCGTTTTCGTCATTTGTTATAGAATCTACTTAAAGCCAGGTCGTCACATTAGCCGTTCTGCTCTCTGAAACGGTTGTACTTATCGTCTGCAAAGCTATGTCGCGTGCTGCGGTATGTGGAGACACTAAAAGCACCATAGTAGAACACAGATGAAGCTTCTAAGTTAATGTAATAGCCAGTAAGAGGTAGTACAATTCAAGTTTTAGGTATCGATTATTGACCTCCTACCCTTCTTTGGTGTCTTGGATATGAGCTAGGAACTTAAGATTTTGCATGAAAGGAGGACTAGCCGCCGCGTTGCACGGGAGAATGTGAAAAGTGTTCATATGTAGTAAAAACCTGAGAAATCCGTCCGTTTTCGTAATTTGTTATCGAATCGACTTAAAGCCATATCGTCACATTCGCCGCACGGGAGAATGTGAAAAGTGTACATGTGTAGTAAAAACCTGAGAAATCCGTCCTTTTTCGTCATTTGTTATCGAATCGACTTAAAGCCAGATCGTCACATTGGCCGCTTTTCTCTCTGAAACGGTTACATTTATAGTCTGCAAAGCTATGTCGCGTGCTGCGGTATGTGGAGACACTAAAAGCACCATAGTAGAACACAGATGAAGCTTCTAAGTTGATGTAATTGCCAGAAAGCAGTAGTACAATTCAAGTTTTAGGTATCGATTATTAACTTTTTACCCTTCTTTGGTGCATTGGACATGAGCTAGAAACTTAAGATTTTGCATGAGAAGGAAGACTAGCAGCCGCGTTGCACGGGAGAATGTAAAACTGTTCATATGTAGTAAAAACCTGAGAAATCCGTCCGTTTTCGTCATTTGTTATCGAATCGACTTAAAGCCAGATCGTCACATTGGCCGCTCTTCTGTCTGAAACGGTTACATTTACCGTCTGCACACCTATGTCGCGTGCTGCGGTATGTGGAGATACTAAAAGCACCATAGTAGAACACAGATGAAGCTTCTAAGTTGATGCAATACCCAGTAAGAAGTAGTACAATTCAAGTTTTAGGTATCGATTATTGACTTTTTTCCCTTCTTTGGTGCCTTGGACATTAGCTAGGAACTTAAGATTTTGCATGAAAGGAGGACTAGCCGCCGCGTTGCACGGGAGAATGTGAAAAGTGTTCATATGTAGTAAAAACCTGAGAAATCCGTCCGTTTTCGTAATTTGTTATCGAATCGACTTAAAGCCATATCGTCACATTCGCCGCACGGGAGAACGTGAAAAGTGTACATATGTAGTAAAAACCTGAGAAATCCGTCCGTATTCGTCATTTGTTATCGAATCGACTTAAAGCCAGATCGTCACATTGGCCGCTCTTCTGTCTGAAACGGTTACATTTACCGTCTGCATACCTATGTCGCGTGCTGCGGTATGTGGAGATACTAAAAGCACCATAGTAGAACACAGATGAAGCTTCTAAGTTGATGCAATACCCAGTAAGAAGTAGTACAATTCAAGTTTTAGGTATCGATTATTGACTTTTTTCCCTTCTTTGGTGCCTTGGACATTAGCTAGGAACTTAAGATTTTGCATGAAAGGAGGACTAGCCGCCGCGTTGCACGGGAGAATGTGAAAAGTGTTCATATGTAGTAAAAACCTGAGAAATCCGTCCGTTTTCGTAATTTGTTATCGAATCGACTTAAAGCCATATCGTCACATTCGCCGCACGGGAGAACGTGAAAAGTGTACATATGTAGTAAAAACCTGAGAAATCCGTCCGTATTCGTCATTTGTTATCGAATCGACTTAAAGCCAGATCGTCACATTGGCCGCTCTTCTCTCTGAATCGGTTGTACTTATCGTCTGCAAAGCTATGTCGCGTGCTGCGGTATGCGGAGACACTAAAAGCTTCATAGTAGAACACAGATGAAGTTTCTATGTTGATGTAATAGCCAGTAAGACGTAGTACAATTCAAGTTTTAGTTGTCGATTATTGACTTTTTAGCTGGCTTTGGTGCCTTGAACATGAGCTAGGACCTTAACATTTTGCATGAAAGGTGGACTCGCAGTCGCGTTGCACGGGAGAATGTGAAAAGTGTTCATATGTAGAAAAAACCTGAGAAATCCGTTAGTTTTCGTCATTTTTTATCGAATCCACTTAAAGCGAGATCGTCACAAAGGCCGCTCTTCTGTCTGAAACGGTTACATTTATCGTCTGCAAAGCTATGTCGCGTGCTGCGGTATGTGGAGACACTAAAAGCACCATAGTAGAACACAGATGAAGCTTCTAAGTTGTTGTAATAGCCAGTTAGAAGTAGTACAATTCACGTTTTAGGTATCGATTATTGACTTTTTACCCTTCTTTGGAGCCTTGGACATGAGCTAGGAACTTAAGATTTTGCATGAAAGGAGGACTAGCAGCCGCGTTGCACGGGAGAATGTGAAAGGTGTTCATACGTAGTAAAAACATGAGAAATCCGTCCGTATTCGTCATTTGTTATCGAATCGACTTAAAGCCAGATTGTCACATTGGCCGCTCTTCTCTCTGAAACGGTTGTACTTATCGTCTGCAAAGCTATTTCGCGTGCTGCGGTATGTGGAGACACTAAAAGCACCATAGTAGAACACAGATGAAGCTTCTAAGTTGATGTAATAGCCAGTAAGGAGTAGTACAATTTAAGTTTTAGGTATCGATTATTGACTTTTGAGCTGGCTTTGGTGCCTTGGACATGGGCTAGGACCTTAAGATTTTGCATGAAAGGAGGACTAGCAGCCGCGTTGCACTGGAGAATGTGAAAAGTGTTCACATATAGAAAAAACCTGAGAAATCCGTTAGTTTTCGTCATTTGTTATAGAATCCACTTAAAGCCAGATCGTCACAATGGCCGATCTTCTGTCTGAAACGGTTACATTTATCGACTGCAAAGCTATGTCGCGTGCTTCGGTATGTGGAGACACTAAAAGCACCATAGTAGAACACAGATGAAGCTTCGAAGTTGATGTAATAGCCAGTAAGAAGTAGTACAATTCCAGTTTTAGGTATCGATTATTGACTTTTTTCCCTTCTTTGGTGCCTTGGACATGAGCTAGGAACTTAAGATATTGCATGAAAGGAGGACTAGCAGCCGCGTTGCACGGGTGAATATGAAAGGTGTTCATATGTAGTAAAAACCTGAGAAATCCGTCCGTTTTCGTCATTTGTTATCGAATCGACTTAAACCCAGATCGTCACATTGGCCGCTCTTCTGACTGAAACGGTTACATTTATCGTCTGCAAAGGTATGTCGCGTGCTGCGGTATGCGAAGACACTAAAAGCACCATAGTAGAACACAGATGAAGCTTCTAAGTTTATGTAATAGCCATTAAGAAGTAGTACAATTCAAGTTTTAGGTACCGATTATTGACTTTTTAGATGGCTTTGGTGAATTGGACATGAGCTAGGACCTTAAGATTCTGCATGAAAGGAGGACTAGCAGCCGAGTTGCATGGGAGAATGTGAAAAGTGTTCATATGTAGTAAAAACCTGAGAAATCCGTCCGTTTTCGTCATTTGTTATAGAATCTACTTAAAGCCAGGTCGTCACATTAGCCGTTCTGCACTCTGAAACGGTTGCACTTATCGTCTGCAAAGCTATGTCGCGTGCTGCGGTATGTGGAGACACTAAAAGCACCATAGTAGAACACAGATGAAGCTTCTAAGTTAAAGTAATAGCCAGTAAGAGGTAGTACAATTCAAGTTTTAGGTATCGATTATTGACTTCTTACCCTTCTTTGGTGCCTTGGACATGAGCTAGGAACTTAAGATTTTGCATGAAAGGAGGACTAGCCGCCGCGTTGAACGGGAGAATGTGAAAAGTGTTCATATGTAGTAAAAACCTGAGAAATCCGTCCGTTTTCGTAATTTGTTATCGAATCGACTTAAAGCCATATCGTCACATTCGCCGCACGGGAGAATGTGAAAAGTGTACATGTGTAGTAAAAACCTGAGAAATCCGTCCTTTTTCGTCATTTGTTATCGAATCGACTTAAAGCCAGATCGTCACATTGGCCGCTTTTCTCTCTGAAACGGTTACATTTATAGTCTGCAAAGCTATGTCGCGTGCTGCGGTATGTGGAGACACTAAAAGCACCATAGTAGAACACAGATGAAGCTTCTAAGTTGATGTAATTGCCAGAAAGCAGTAGTACAATTCAAGTTTTAGGTATCGATTATTAACTTTTTACCCTTCTTTGGTGCATTGGACATGAGCTAGAAACTTAAGATTTTGCATGAAAAGGAAGACTAGCAGCCGCGTTGCACGGGAGAATGTAAAACTGTTCATATGTAGTAAAAACCTGAGAAATCCGTCCGTTTTCGTCATTTGTTATCGAATCGACTTAAAGCCAGATCGTCACATTGGCCGCTCTTCTGTCTGAAACGGTTACATTTACCGTCTGCACACCTATGTCGCGTGCTGCGGTATGTGGAGACACTAAAAGCACCATAGTAGAACACAGATGAAGCTTCTAAGTTGATGCAATACCCAGTAAGAAGTAGTACAATTCAAGTTTTATCTATCGATTATTGACTTTTTAGCTGGATCTGGTGCCTTGGACATGAGCTAGGACCTTAACATTTTGCATGAGAGGAGGACTAGCAGCCGAGTTGCACGGGAGAATGTGAAAAGTGTTCATATGTAGTAAAAACCTGAGAAATCCGTTAGTTTACGTTATTTGTTATAGAATCCACTTAAAGCCAGATCGTCACAGTGGCCGCTCTTCTGTCTGAAACGGTTACATTTATCGTCTGCAAAGCTATGTCGCGTGCTGCGGTATGTGGAGACACTATAAGCACCATAGTAGAACACAGATGAAGCTACTAAGTTGTTGTAATAGCCAGTAAGAAGTAGTACAATTCAAGGTTTAGGTATCGATTATTGACTTTTTCCCCTTCTTTGGTGCCTTGGACATTAGCTAGGAACTTAAGATTTTGCATGAAAGGAGGACTAGCCGCCGCGTTGAACGGGAGAATGTGAAAAGTGTTCATATGTAGTAAAAACCTGAGAAATCCGTCCGTTTTTGTAATTTGTTATCGAATCGACTTAAAGCCATATCGTCAAATTCGCCGCACGGGAGAATGTGAAAAGTGTACATGTGTAGTAAAAACCTGAGAAATCCGTCCTTTTTCGTCATTTGTTATCGAATCGACTTAAAGCCAGATCGTCACATTGGCCGCTTTTCTCTCTGAAACGGTTACATTTATAGTCTGCAAAGCTATGTCGCGTGCTGCGGTATGTGGAGACACTAAA
The DNA here is from genome assembly GCF_023897955.1 of Schistocerca gregaria. NCBI lineage: Eukaryota > Metazoa > Arthropoda > Insecta > Orthoptera > Acrididae > Schistocerca > Schistocerca gregaria. Next base: position 8,567,646 of record NW_026061736.1, on the reverse strand, counting down.
AGCACCATAGTAGAACACAGATGAAGCTTCTAAGTTGATGTAATTGCCAGAAAGCAGTAGTACAATTCAAGTTTTAGGTATCGATTATTAACTTTTTACCCTTCTTTGGTGCATTGGACATGAGCTAGAAACTTAAGATTTTGCATGAAAAGGAAGACTAGCAGCCGCGTTGCACGGGAGAATATGAAAGTTGTTCATATGTAGTAAAAACCTGAGAAATCCGTCCGTTTTCGTCATTTGTTATCGAATCGACTTAAAGCCAGATCGTCACATTGGCCGCTCTTCTGACTGAAACGGTTACATTTATCGTCTGCAAAGGTATGTCGCGTGCTGCGGTATGCGAAGACACTAAAAGCACCATAGTAGAACACAGATGAAGCTTCTAAGTTAATGTAATAGCCAGTAAGAGGTAGTACAATTCAAGTTTTAGGTATCGATTATTGACTTCTTACCCTTCTTTGGTGCCTTGGACATGAGCTAGGAACTTAAGATTTTGCATGAAAGGAGGTCTAGCCGCCGCGTTGCACGGGAGAATGTGAAAAGTGTTCATATGTAGTAAAAACCTGAGAAATCCGTCCGTTTTCGTAATTTGTTATCGAATCGACTTAAAGCCATATCGTCACATTGGCCGCTCTTCTCTCTGAAACGGTTGTACTTATCGTCTGCAAAGATATGTCGCGTGCTGCGGTATGTGGAGACACTAAAAGCACCATGGTAGAACACGGATGAAGTTTCTAAGTTGACGTAATAGCCAGTATGAAGTAGTACAATTCAAGTTTTAGGTATCGATTATTGACTTTTTACCCTTCTTTGTTTCCTTGGACATGAGCTAGGAAATTAAGATTTTGCATGAAAGGAGGACTTAAAGCCAGATCGTCACATTGGCCTCTCTTCTCTCTAAAACGTTTGTACTTATCGTCTGCAAAGTTATGTCTCGTGCTGCGGTATGTGGAGACACTAAAAGCACCATAGTAGAACACAGGTGAAGGTTCTAAGTTGATGTAATAGCCAGTAAGAAGTAGTACAATTCAAATTTTAGGTATCGATTATTGACTTCTTACCATTCTTTGGTGCCTTGTACATGAGCTAGGAAATTAAGATTTTGCATGAAAGGAGGACTTAAAACCAGATCGTCACATTGGCCGCTCTTCTCTCTAAAACGTTTGTACTTATCGTCTGCAAAGTTATGTCTCGTGCTGCGGTATGTGGAGACACTAAAAGCAACATAGTAGAACACAGGTGAAGCTTCTAAGTTGGCGTATTAGCCAGTAAGAAGTAGTACAATTCAAGTTTTAGGTATCGATTATTGATCTTTTAGCTGGCTTTGTTGACTTGGACATGAGGTAGGACCGTAAGATTCTGCATGAAAGTAGGACTAGCAGCCGAGTTGCATGGGAGAATGTGAAAAGTGTTCATGTGTAGTAAAAACCTGACAAATCCGTCCGTTATCGTCACTTGTTATCGAATCGACTTAAAGCCAGATCGTCACATTGGCCGCTCTTCTGACTGAAACGGTTACATTTATCGTCTGCAAAGCTATGTCGCGTGCTGCGGTATGCGAAGACACTAAAAGCACCATAGTAGAACACAGATGAAACTTCTAAGTTGATGTAATAGCCATTAAGAAGTAGTACAATTCAAGTTTTAGGTATCGATTATTGACTTTTTACCCTTCTTTGGTGCCTTGGACATGAGCTAGGAACTTAAGATTTTGCATGAAAGGAGGACTAGCAGCCGCGTTGCACGGGAGAATGTGAAAAGTGACCATATGTAGTAAAAACCTGAGAAATCCGTCCGTTTTCGTAATTTGTTATCGAATCGACTTAAAGCCATATCGTCACATTCGCCGCACGGGAGAATGTGAAAAGTGTACATATGTAGTAAAAACCTGAGAAATCCGTCCGTATTCGTCATTTGTTATCGAATCGACTTAAAGCCAGATCGTCACATTGGCCGCTCTTCTCTCTGAATCGGTTGTACTTATCGTCTGCAAAGCTATGTCGCGTGCTGCGGTATGCGGAGACACTAAAAGCATCATAGTAGAACACAGATGAAGCTTCTATGTTGATGTAATAGCCAGTAAGAAGTAGTACAATTCACGTTTTAGGTATCGATTATTGACTTTTTACCCTTCTTTGGTGCCTTGGACATGAGCTAGGAACTTAAGATTTTGCATGAAAGGAGGACTAGCAGCCGCGTTGCACGGGAGAATGTGAAAAGTGACCATATGTAGTGAAAACCTAAGAAATCCGTCCGTTTTCGTCACTTGTTATCGAATCGACTTAAAGCCAGATCGTCACATTGGCCGCTCTTCTGTCTGGAACAGTTACATTTATCGTCTGCAAAGCTATGTCGCGTGCTGCGGTATGTGGAGGCACTAAAAGCACCATAGTAGAACACAGATGAAGCTTCTAAGTTGATGTAATAGGCAGAAAGAAGTAGTACAATTCAAGTTTTATCTATCGATTATTGACTTTTTAGCTGGCTTTGCTGCCTTGGACATGAGCTAGGACCTTAAGATTCTGCATGAAAGGAGTAATAGCAGCCGAGTTGCACGGGCGAAAGTGAAAAGTGTTCATACGTAGTAAAAACCTGAGAAATCCGTCTGTTTTTTTTCATTTGTTATCGAATCGACTTAAAGCCAGATCGTCACATTGGCCGCTCTTCTGTCTGAAACGGTTGTACTTATCGTCTGCAAAGCTATGTCGCGTGCTGCGGTATGCGGAGCCACTAAAAGCACCATAGTAGAACACAGATGAAGCTTCTAAGTTGTTGTAATAGCCAGTAAGAAGTAGTACAATTCAAGTTTTAGGTATCGATTATTGACTTTTTTCCCTTCTTTGGTGCCTTGGACATGAGCTAGGAACTTAAGATATTGCATGAAAGGAGGACTAGCAGCCGCGTTGCACGGGAGAATATGAAAGGTGATCATATGTAGTAAAAACCTGAGAAATCCGTCCGTTTTCGTCATTTGTTATCGAATCGACTTAAACCCAGATCGTCACATTGGCCGCTCTTGTGTCTGAAACGGTTACATTTATCGTCTGCAAAGCTATGTCGCGTGCTTCGGTATGCGGAGACACTAAAAGCACCATAGTGGATCACAGATGAAGCATCTAAGTTGATGTAATAGCCAGTAAGAAGTAGTACAATTCAAGTTTTAGGTATCGATTATTGACTTTTTAGCTGGCTCTGGTGCCTTGGACATGGGCTAGGACCTTAAGATTCTGCATGAAAGGAGGGCTAGCAGCCGAGTTGCACGGGAGAATTTGAAAAGTGTTCATATGTAGTAAAAACCTTAGAAATCCGTCCGTTTTCGTCATTTGTTATAGAATCTACTTAAAGCCAGGTCGTCACATTGGCCGTTCTGCTCTCTGAAACGGTTGTACTTATCGTCTGCAAAGCTATGTCGCGTGCTGCGGTATGCGGAGACACTAAAAGCATCATAGTAGAACACAGATGAAGCTTCTAAGTTGATGTAATAGCCAGTAAGAAGTAGTACAATTCAAGTTTTAGTTGTCGATTATTGACTTTTTAGCTGGCTTTGGTGCCTTGAACATGAGCTAGGACCTTAACATTTTGCATGAAAGGATGACTAGCAGTCGAGTTGCACGGGAGAATGTGAATAGTGTTCATATGTAGAAAAAACCTGAGAAATCCGTTAGTTTTCGTCATTTTTTATCGAATCCACTTAAAGCCAGATCGTCACAATGGCCGCTCTTCTGTCTGAAACGGTTACATTTATCGTCTGCAAAGCTATGTCGCGTGCTGCGGTATGTGGAGACACTAAACGCACCATAGTAGAACACAGATGAAGCTTCTAAGTTGTTGTAATAGCCAGTAAAAAGTAGTACAATTCACGTATTAGGAATCGATTATTGACTTTTTACCCTTCTTTGGTGCCTTGGACATGAGTTAGGAACTTAATATTTTGCATGAAAGGAGGACTAGCAGCCGCGTTGCACGGGAGAATGTGAAAGGTGTTCATATGTAGTAAAAACCTGAGAAATCCGTCCGTATTCGTAATTTGTTATCGAATCGACTTAAAGCCAGATCGTCACATTGGCCGCTCTTCTCTCTGAAACGGTTGTACTTATCGTCTGCTAAGCTATGTCGCGTGCTGCGGTATGTGGAGACACTAAAAGCACCATAGTAGAACACAGATGAAGCTTCTAAGTTGATGTAATAGCCAGTAAGAAGTAGTACAATTTAAGTTTTAGGTATCGATTATTGACTTTTGAGCTGGCTTTGGTGCCTTGGACATGGGCTAGAACCTTAAGATTCTGCATGAAAGGAGGGCTAGCAGCCGAGTTTCACGGGGGAATGTGAAAAGTGTTCATATGTAGTAAAAACCTGAGAAATCCGTCCGTTTTCGTAATTTGTTATAGAATCTACTTAAAGCCAGGTCGTCACATTGGCCGTTCTGCTCTCTGAAACGGTTGTACTTATCGTCTGCAAAGCTATGTCGCGTGCTGCGGTATGCAGAGACACTAAAAGCACCATAGTAGAACACAGATGAAGCTTCTAAGTTGATGTAATAGCCAGAAAAAAGTAGTACAATTCAAGTTTTATCTATCGATTATTGACTTTTTAGCTGGCTTTGCTACCTTGGACATGGGCTAGGACCTTAAGATTCTGCATGAAAGGAGTAATAACATCCGAGTTGCACGGGAGAAAGTGAAAAGTGTTCATACGTAGTAAAAACCTGAGAAATCCGTCTGTTTTTTTTCATTTGTTATCGAATCGACTTAAAGCCAGATCGTCACATTGGCCGCTCTTCTGTCTGAAACGGTTGTACTTATCGTCCGCAAAGCTATGTCGCGTGCTGCGGTATGCGGAGCCACTAAAAGCACCATAGTAGAACACAGATGAAGCTTCTAAGTTGTTGTAATAGCCAGTAAGAAGTAGTACAATTCACGTTTAAGGTATCGATTATTGACTTTTTACCCTTCTTTGGTGCCTTGGACATGAGCTAGGAACTCAAGATTTTGCATGAAAGGAGGACTAGCAGCCGCGTTGCACGGGAGATTGTGAAAGGTGTTCATATGCAGTAAAAACCTGAGAGATCCGTCCGTATTCGTCATTTGTTATCGAATCGACTTAAAGCCAGATCGTCACATTGGCCGCTCTTCTCTCTGAAACGGTTGTACTTATCGTCTGCAAAGCTATGTCGCGTGCTGCGGTATGTTGAGACACTAAAAGCACCATAGTAGAACACAGATGAAGCATCTAAGTTGATGTAATAGCCAGTAAGAAGCAGTACAATTCAAGTTTTAGGTATCGATTATTGACTTTTGCGCTGGCTTTGGTGCCTTTGACATGGGCTAGGACCTTAACATTCTGCATGAAAGGAGGGCTAGCAGCCGAGTAGCACGGGAGAATGTGAAAAGATTTCATATGAAGTACAACCGGAGAAATCCGTCCGTTTTCGTCATTTGTTATCAAATCGACTTAAACCCAGATCGTCACATTGGCCGCTCTTCTGTCTGAAACGGTTACATTTATCGTCTGCAAAGCTATGTCGCGTGCTTCGGTATGCGGAGGCACTAAAGGCACCATAGTGGATCACAGATGAAGCATCTAAGTTGATGTAATAGCCAGTAAGAAGTAGTACAATTCAAGTTTTAGGTATCGATTATTGACTTTTTAGCTGGCTTTGGTGCCTTGGACATGGGCTAGGACCTTAAGATTCTGCATGAAAGGAGGGCTAGCAGGCGAGTTGCACGGGAGAATGTGAAAAGTGTTCATATGTAGTAAAAACCTGAGAAATCCGTCCGTTTTCGTCATTTGTTATCGAATCGACTTAAAGCCAGATCGTTACATTGGCCGCTCTTCTCTCTGAAACGGTTGTACTTATCGTCTGCAAAGCTATGTCGCGTGCTGCGGTATGTGGAGACACTAAAAGCACCATAGTAGAACACAGATGAAGCTTCTAAGTTGATGTAACAGCCAGTAACGAGTAGTACAATTCAAGTTTCAGTTATCGATTATTGACTTTTTAGCTGGCTCTGGTGCCTTGGACATGAGCTAGGACCTTAAGAATTTGCATGAAAGGAGGACTAGCAGGCGAGTTGAACGGGAGAATGTGAAAAGTGTCCATATGTAGCAAAGACCTGAGAAATCCGTCCGTTTTCGTCATTTGTTGCTTCGGTATGCGGAGACACTAAAAGCACCATTATGGATCACAGATGAAGCATCTAAGTTGATGTAATAGCCAGTAAGAAGTAGTACAATTCAAGTTTTAGGTATCGATTATTGACTTTTTAGCTGTTTTTGGTGCCTTGGACATGAGCTAGGACCTTAAGATTCTGCATGAAGGAGGACTAGCAGCCGAGTTGCACGGGAGAATGTGAAAAGTGACCATATGTAGTGAAAACCTAAGAATTCCGTCCGTTTTCGTCACTTGTTATCGAATCGACTTAAAGCCAGATCGTCACATTGGCCGCTATTCTGTCTGGAACAGTTACATTTATCGTCTGCAAAGCTATGTCGCGTGCTGCGGTATGTGGAGGCACTAAAAGCACCATAGGAGAACACAGATGAAGCTTTTAAGTTGATGTAATAGGCAGAAAGAAGTAGTACAATTCAAGTTTTATCTATCGATTATTGACTTTTTAGCTGGCTTTGCTGCCTTGGACATGAGCTAGGACCTTAAGATTCTGCATGAAAGGAGTAATAGCAGCCGAGTTGCACGGGCGAAAGTGAAAAGTGTTCATACGTAGTAAAAACCTGAGAAATCCGTCTGTTTTTTTTCATTTGTTATCGAATCGACTTAAAGCCAGATCGTCACATTGGCCGCTCTATTGTCTGAAACGGTTGTACTTATCGTCCGCAAAGCTATGTCGCGTGCTGCGGTATGCGGAGCCACTAAAAGCACCATAGTAGAACACAGATGAAGCTTCTAAGTTGTTGTAATAGCCAGTAAGAAGTAGTACAATTCAAGTTTTAGGTATCGATTATTGACTTTTGAGCTGGCTTTGTTGCCTTTGACATGGGCTAGGACCTTAAGATTTTTCATGAAACGAGGACTAGCAGACGCGTTGCACGGGAGAATGTGAAAAGTGTTCATATGTAGTAAAAACCTGAGAAATCCGTCCGTTTTCGTAATTTGTTATAGAATCTACTTAAAGCCAGGTCGTCACATTGGCCGTTCTGCTCTCTGAAACGGTTGTACTTATCGTCTGCAAAGCTATGTCGCGTGCTGCGGTATGCAGAGACACTAAAAGCACCATAGTAGAACACAGATGAAGCTTCTAAGTTGATGTAATACCCAATAAAAAGTAGTACAATTCAAGTTTTAGTTATCGATTATTGACTTTTTAGCTGGCTCTGGTGCCTTGGACATGAGCTAGGACCTTAACAATTTGCATGAAAGGAGGACTAGCAGGCGAGCTGCACGGGAGAATGTGAAAAGTGTTCATATATAGAAAAACCTGAGAAATCCGTTAGTTTTCGTCATTTGTTATAGAATCCACTTAAAGCCAGATCGTGACATTGGCCGATCTTCTGTCTGAAACGGTTACATTTATCGACTGCAAAGCTATGTCGCGTGCTTCGGTATGTGGAGACACTAAAAGCACCATAGTAGAACACAGATGAAGCTTCGAAGTTGATGTAATAGCCAGTAAGAAGTAGTACAATTCAAGTTTTAGGTATCGATTATTGACTTTTTTCCCTTCTTTGGTGCCTTGGACATGAGCTAGGAACTTAAGATATTGCAAGAAAGGAGGACTAGCAGGCGAGCTGCACGGGAGAATGTGAAAAGTGTCCATATGTAGCAAAAACCTGAGAAATCCGTCCGTTTTCGTCATTTGTTATCGAATCGACTTAAGCCAGATCGTCACATTGGCCGCTCATCTGTCTGAAACGGTTACATTTATCGTCTGCAAAGCTATGTCGCGTGCTGCGGTATGTGGAGACACTAAACGCACCATAGTAGAACACAGATGAAGCTCCTAAGTTGATGTAATAGCCAGAAAAAAGTAGTACAACTCAAGTTTTATCTATCGATTATTGACTTTTTAGCTGGCTTTGCTGCCTTGGACATGGGCTACGACCTTAAGATTCTGCATGAAAGGAGTAATAACAGCCGAGTTGCACGGGAGAAAGTGAAAAGTGTTCATACGTAGTAAAAACCTGAGAAATCCGTCTGTTTTTTTTCATTTGTTATCGAATCGACTTAAAGCCAGATCGTCACATTGGCCGCTCTTCTGTCTGAAACGGTTGTACTTATCGTCCGCAAAGCTATGTCGCGTGCTGCGGTATGCGGAGCCACTAAAAGCACCATAGTAGAACACAGATGAAGCTTCTAAGTTGATGTAATAGCCAGTAAGAAGTAGTACAATTCAAGTTTTAGGTATCGATTATTGACTTTTTAGCTGGTTTTGGTGCCTTGGACATGGGCTAGGACCTTAAGATTCTGCATGAAAGGAGGCCTAGCAGCCGAGTTGCACGGGAGAATGTGAAAAGTGTTCATATGTAGTAAAAACCTGAGAAATCCGTCCGTTTTCGTCATTTGTTATAGAATCTACTTAAAGCCAGGTCGTCACATTGGCCGTTCTGCTCTCAGAAACGGTTGTACTTATCGTCTGCAAAGCTATGTCGCGTGCTGCGGTATGCGGAGACACTAAAAGCATCATAGTAGAACACAGATGAAGCTTCTAAGTTGATGTAATAGCCAGTAAGAAGTAGTACAATTCAAGTTTTAGTTGTCGATTATTGACTTTATAGCTGGCTTTGGTGCCTTGAACTTGAGCTAGGACCTTAACATTTTGCATGAAAGGAGGACTAGCAGTCGAGTTGCACGGGAGAATGTGAAAAGTGTTCATATGTAGAAAAAACCTGAGAAATCCGCTAGTTTTCGTCATTTTTTATCGAATCCACTTAAAGCCAGATCGTCACAATGGCCGCTCTTCTGTCTGAAACGGTTACATTTATCGTCAGCAAACCTATGTCGCGTGCTGCGGTATGTGGAGACACTAAACGCACCATAGTAGAACACAGATGAAGCTTCTAAGTTGTTGTAATAGCCAGTAAGAAGTAGTACAATTCACGTTTTAGGTATCGATTATTGACTTTTTACCCTTCTTTGGTGCCTTGGACATGAGCTAGGAACTTAAGATATTGCATGAAAGGAGGACTAGCAGCCGCGTTGCGCGGGAGAATGTGAAAGGTGTTCATATGTAGTAAAAACCTGAGAAATCCGTCCGTATTTGTCATTTGTTATCGAATCGACTTAAAGCCAGATCGTCACATTGGCCGCTCTTCTCTCTGAAACGGTTGTACTTATCGTCTGCAAAGCTATGTCGCGTGCTGCGGTATGTGGAGACACTAAAAGCACCATAGTAGAACACAGATGAAGCTTCTAAGTTGATGTAATAGCCAGTAAGGAGTAGTACAATTCAAGTTTCAGTTATCGATTATTGACTTTTTAGCTGGCTCTGGTGCCTTGGACATGAGCTAGGACCTTAACAATTTGCATGAAAGGAGGACTAGCAGGCGAGTTGAACGGAAGAATGTGAAAAGTGTCCATATGTAGCAAAGACCTGAGAAATCCGTCCGTTTTCGTCATTTGTTGCTTCGGTATGCGGAGACACTAAAAGCACCATAGTGGATCACAGATGAAGCATCTAAGTTGATGTAATAGCCAGTAAGAAGTAGTACAATTCAAGTTTTAGGTATCGATTATTGACTTTTTAGCTGTTTTTGGTGCCTTGGACATGAGCTAGGACCTTAAGATTCTGCATGAAGGAGGACTAGCAGCCGAGTTGCACGGGAGAATGTGAAAAGTGACTATATGTAGTGAAAACCTAAGAAATCCGTCCGTTTTCGTCACTTGTTATCGAATCGACTTAAAGCCAGATCGTCACATTGGCCGCTCTTCTGTCTGGAACAGTTACATTTATCGTCTGCAAAGCTATGTCGCGTGCTGCGGTATGTGGAGGCACTAAAAGCACCATAGTAGAACACAGATGAAGCTTCTAAGTTGATGTAATAGGCAGAAAGAAGTAGTACAATTCAAGTTTTATCTATCGATTATTGACTTTTTAGCTGGCTTTGCTGCCTTGGACATGAGCTAGGACCTTAAGATTCTGCATGAAAGGAGTAATAGCAGCCGAGTTGCACGGGCGAAAGTGAAAAGTGTTCATACGTAGTAAAAACCTGAGAAATCCGTCTGTTTTTTTTCATTTGTTATCGAATTGACTTAAAGCCAGATCGTCACATTGGCCGCTCTTCTGTCTGAAACGGTTGTACTTACCGTCCGCAAAGCTATGTCGCGTGCTGCGGTATGCGGAGCCACTAAAAGCACCATAGTAGAACACAGATGAAGCTTCTAAGTTGTTGTAATAGCCAGTAAGAAGTAGTACAATTCAAGTTTTAGGTATCGATTATTGACTTTTGAGCTGGCTTTGGTGCCTTTGACATGGGCTAGGACCTTAAGATTTTTCATGAAACGAGGACTAGCAAACGCGTTGCACGGGAGAATGTGAAAAGTGTTCATATGTAGTAAAAACCTGAGAAATCCGTCCGTTTTCGTAATTTGTTATAGAATCTACTTAAAGCCAGGTCGTCACATTGGCCGTTCTGCTCTCTGAAACGGTTGTACTTATCGTCTGCAAAGCTATGTCGCGTGCTGCGGTATGCAGAGACACTAAAAGCACCATAGTAGAACACAGATGAAGCTTCTAAGTTGATGTAATACCCAGTAAGAAGTAGTACAATTCAAGTTTTAGTTATCGATTATTGACTTTTTAGCTAGCTCTGGTGCCTTGGACATGAGCTAGGACCTTAACAATTTGCATGAAAGGAGGACTAGCATGCGAGCTGCACGGGAGAATGTGAAAAGTGTTCATATATAGAAAAAACCTGAGAAATCCGTTAGTTTTCGTCATTTGTTATAGAATCCACTTAAAGCCAGATCGTCACAATGGCCGATCTTCTGTCTGAAACGGTTACATTTATCGACTGCAAAGCTATGTCGCGTGCTGCGGTATGCAGAGACACTAAAAGCACCATAGTAGAACACAGATGAAGCTTCTAAGTTGATGTAATAGCCAGTAAGAAGTAGTACAATTCAAGTTTTAGTTGTCGATTATCGACTTTTTAGCTGGCTTTGGTGCCTTGAACATGAGCTAGGACCTTAACATTTTGCATGAAAGGAGGACTAGCAGTCGAGTTGCACGGGATAATGTGAATAGTGTTCATATGTAGAAAGAACCTGAGAAATCCGTTAGTTTTCGTCATTTTTTATCGAATCCACTTAAAGCCAGATCGTCACAATGGCCGCTCTTCTGTCTGAAACGGTTACATTTATCGTCTGCAAAGCTATGTCGCGTGCTGCGGTATGTGGAGACACTAAACGCACCATAGTAGAACACAGATGAAGCTTCTAAGTTGTTGTAATAGCCAGTAAAAAGTAGTACAATTCACGTATTAGGTATCGATTATTGACCTTTTACCCTTCTTTGGTGCCTTGGACATGAGCTAGGAACTTAAGATTTTGCATGAAAGGAGGACTAGCAGCCGCGTTGCACGGGAGAATGTGAAAGGTGTTCATATGTAGTAAAAACCTGAGAAATCCGTCCGTATTCGTCATTTGTTATCGCATCGACTTAAAGCCAGATCGTCACATTGGCCGCTCTTCTCTCTGAAACGGTTGTACTTATCGTCAGCAAAGCTATGTCGCGTGCTACGGTATGTGGAGACACTAAAAGCACCATAGTAGAACACAGATGAAGCTTCTAAGTTGATGTAATAGCCAGTAAGAAGTAGTACAATTTAAGTTTTAGGTATCGATTATTGACTTTTGAGCTGGCTTTGGTGCCTTGGACATGGGCTAGGACCTTAAGATTCTGCATGAAAGGAGGGCTAGCAGCCGAGTTTCACGGGGGAATGTGAAAAGTGTTCATATGTAGTAAAAACCAGAGAAATCCGTCCGTTTTCGTAATTTGTTATAGAATCTACTTAAAGCCAGGTCGTCACATTGGCCGTTCTGCTCTCTGAAACGGTTGTACTTATCGTCTGCAAAGCTATGTCGCGTGCTGCGGTATGCAGAGACACTAAAAGCACCATAGTAGAACACAGATGAAGCTTCTAAGTTGATGTAATACCCAGTAAGAAGTAGTACAATTCAAGTTTTAGTTATCGATTATTGACTTTTTAGCTGGCTCTGGTGCCTTGGACATGAGCTAGGACCTTAACAATTTGCATGAAAGGAGGACTAGCAGGCGAACTGCACGGGAGAATGTAAAAAATTTCCATATGTAGCAAAAACCTGAGAAATCCGTCCGTTTTCGTCATTTGTTATCGAATCGACTTAAGCCAGATCGTCACATTGGCCGCTCATCTGTCTGAAACGGTTACATTTATCGTCTGCAAAGCTATGTCGCGTGCTGCGGTATGTGGAGACACTAAACGCACCATAGTAGAACACAGATGAAGCTTCTAAGTTGATGTAATAGCCAGAAAGAAGTAGTACAATTCAAGTTTTATCTATCGATTATTGACTTTTTAGCTGGCTTTGCTGCCTTGGACATGGGCTAGGACCTTAAGATTCTGCATGAAAGGAGTAATAGCAGCCGAGTTGCACGGGAGAAAGTGAAAAGTGTTCATACGTAGTAAAAACCTGAGAAATCCGTCTGTTTTTTTTCATTTGTTATCGAATCGACTTAAAGCCAGATAGTCACATTGGCCGCTCTTCTGTCTGAAACGGTTGTACTTATCGTCCGCAAAGCTATGTCGCGTGCTGCGGTATGCTGAGCCACTAAAAGCACCATAGTAGAACACAGATGAAGCTTCTAAGTTGTTGTAATAGCCAGTAAGATGTAGTACAATTCACGTTTAAGGTATCGATTATTGGCTTTTTACCCTTCTTTGGTGCCTTGGACATGAGCTAGGAACTTAAGATTTTGCATGAAAGGAGGACTAGCAGCCGCGTTGCACGGGAGATTGTGAAAGGTGTTCATATGTAGTAAAAACCTGAGAATTCCGTCCGTTTTCGTCATTTGTTATGGAATCGACTTAAAGGGAGATCGTCACATTGGCCGCTCTTCTGACTGAAACGGTTAAATTTATCGTCTGCAAAGCTATGTCGTGTGCTGCGGTATGCGGAGACACTAAAAGCACCATAGTGGAACACAGATGAAGCATCAAAGTTGATGTAATAGCCAGTAAAAAGTAGTACAATTCAAGTTTTAGGTATCGATTATTGACTTCTGAGCTGGCTTTGGTGCCTTTGACATGGGCTAGGACCTTAAGATTTTTCATGAAAGGAGGACTGGCAGGCGTGTTGCACGGGAGAATGTGAAAAGTCTCCATATGTAGTAAAAACCTGAGAAATCCGTCCGTTTTCGTCATTTGTTATCGAATCGACTTAAAGCCAGATCGTTACATTGGCCGCTCTTTTCTCTGAAACGGTTACATTTATCGTCTGCAAAGCTATGTAGCATGCTGCGGTATGCAGAGACACTAAAAGCACCATAGTAGAACACAGATGAAGCTTCTACGTTGATGTAATAGCCAGTATGAAGTAGTACAATAAAAGTTTTCGTTACCTAATATTGACTTTTTACTCTTCTTTGGTACCTTGGACATGAGATAGGAACTTAAGATTTTGCATGAAAGGAGGACTAGCTGCCGCGTTGCATGGGAGAATGTGAAAAGTGTTCATATGTAGTAAAACCTGAGAAATCTGTCCGTATTCGTCATTTGTTATCGAATCGACTTAAAGCCAGATCGTCACATTGGCCGCTCTTCTCTCTGAAACGGTTGTACTTATCGTCTGCAAAGCTATGTCGCGTGCTGCGGTATGCGGAGACACTAAAAGCACCATAGTAGAACACAGATGAAGCTTCTAAGTTGATGTAATAGCCAGTAAGAAGTAGTACAATTCAAGTTTTAGTTGTCGATTACTGACCTTTTAGCTGCCTTTGGTGCCTTGGACATGGACTAGGACCTTAACATTTTGCATGAAAGGAGGACTAGCAGCCGAGTTGCTCGGTAGAATGTGAAAGGTGTTCATATGTAGTAAAAACCTGAGAAATCCGTCCGTTATCGTCATTTGTTATCGAATCGACGTAAAGCCAGATCGTCACATTGGCCGCAGTTCTGTCTTAAACGGTTGTATTTATCGTCTGTAAAGCTATGTCGCATGCTGCGGTATGCGGAGACACTAAAAGCACCATAGTGGATCACAGATGAAGCATCTAAGTTGATGTAATAGCCAGTATGAAGTAGTACAATTCAAGTTTTAGGTATCGATTATTGACTTTATAGCTGGCTTTGGTGCCTTGAACTTGAGCTAGGACCTTAACATTTTGCATGAAAGGAGGACTAGCAGTCGAGTTGCACGGGAGAATGTGAAAAGTGTTCATATGTAGAAAAAACCTGAGAAATCCGCTAGTTTTCGTCATTTTTTATCGAATCCACTTAAAGCCAGATCGTCACAATGGCCGCTCTTCTGTCTGAAACGGTTACATTTATCGTCAGCAAACCTATGTCGCGTGCTGCGGTATGTGGAGACACTAAACGCACCATAGTAGAACACAGATGAAGCTTCTAAGTTGTTGTAATAGCCAGTAAGAAGTAGTACAATTCACGTTTTAGGTATCGATTATTGACTTTTTACCCTTCTTTGGTGCCTTGGACATGAGCTAGGAACTTAAGATATTGCATGAAAGGAGGACTAGCAGCCGCGTTGCGCGGGAGAATGTGAAAGGTGTTCATATGTAGTAAAAACCTGAGAAATCCGTCCGTATTTGTCATTTGTTATCGAATCGACTTAAAGCCAGATCGTCACATTGGCCGCTCTTCTCTCTGAAACGGTTGTACTTATCGTCTGCAAAGCTATGTCGCGTGCTGCGGTATGTGGAGACACTAAAAGCACCATAGTAGAACACAGATGAAGCTTCTAAGTTGATGTAATAGCCAGTAAGGAGTAGTACAATTCAAGTTTCAGTTATCGATTATTGACTTTTTAGCTGGCTCTGGTGCCTTGGACATGAGCTAGGACCTTAACAATTTGCATGAAAGGAGGACTAGCAGGCGAGTTGAACGGAAGAATGTGAAAAGTGTCCATATGTAGCAAAGACCTGAGAAATCCGTCCGTTTTCGTCATTTGTTGCTTCGGTATGCGGAGACACTAAAAGCACCATAGTGGATCACAGATGAAGCATCTAAGTTGATGTAATAGCCAGTAAGAAGTAGTACAATTCAAGTTTTAGGTATCGATTATTGACTTTTTAGCTGTTTTTGGTGCCTTGGACATGAGCTAGGACCTTAAGATTCTGCATGAAGGAGGACTAGCAGCCGAGTTGCACGGGAGAATGTGAAAAGTGACTATATGTAGTGAAAACCTAAGAAATCCGTCCGTTTTCGTCACTTGTTATCGAATCGACTTAAAGCCAGATCGTCACATTGGCCGCTCTTCTGTCTGGAACAGTTACATTTATCGTCTGCAAAGCTATGTCGCGTGCTGCGGTATGTGGAGGCACTAAAAGCACCATAGTAGAACACAGATGAAGCTTCTAAGTTGATGTAATAGGCAGAAAGAAGTAGTACAATTCAAGTTTTATCTATCGATTATTGACTTTTTAGCTGGCTTTGCTGCCTTGGACATGAGCTAGGACCTTAAGATTCTGCATGAAAGGAGTAATAGCAGCCGAGTTGCACGGGCGAAAGTGAAAAGTGTTCATACGTAGTAAAAACCTGAGAAATCCGTCTGTTTTTTTTCATTTGTTATCGAATTGACTTAAAGCCAGATCGTCACATTGGCCGCTCTTCTGTCTGAAACGGTTGTACTTACCGTCCGCAAAGCTATGTCGCGTGCTGCGGTATGCGGAGCCACTAAAAGCACCATAGTAGAACACAGATGAAGCTTCTAAGTTGTTGTAATAGCCAGTAAGAAGTAGTACAATTCAAGTTTTAGGTATCGATTATTGACTTTTGAGCTGGCTTTGGTGCCTTTGACATGGGCTAGGACCTTAAGATTTTTCATGAAACGAGGACTAGCAAACGCGTTGCACGGGAGAATGTGAAAAGTGTTCATATGTAGTAAAAACCTGAGAAATCCGTCCGTTTTCGTAATTTGTTATAGAATCTACTTAAAGCCAGGTCGTCACATTGGCCGTTCTGCTCTCTGAAACGGTTGTACTTATCGTCTGCAAAGCTATGTCGCGTGCTGCGGTATGCAGAGACACTAAAAGCACCATAGTAGAACACAGATGAAGCTTCTAAGTTGATGTAATACCCAGTAAGAAGTAGTACAATTCAAGTTTTAGTTATCGATTATTGACTTTTTAGCTAGCTCTGGTGCCTTGGACATGAGCTAGGACCTTAACAATTTGCATGAAAGGAGGACTAGCATGCGAGCTGCACGGGAGAATGTGAAAAGTGTTCATATATAGAAAAAACCTGAGAAATCCGTTAGTTTTCGTCATTTGTTATAGAATCCACTTAAAGCCAGATCGTCACAATGGCCGATCTTCTGTCTGAAACGGTTACATTTATCGACTGCAAAGCTATGTCGCGTGCTTCGGTATGTGGAGACACTAAAAGCACCATAGTAGAACACAGATGAAGCTTCGAAGTTGATGTAATAGCCAGTAAGAAGTAGTACAATTCAAGTTTTAGGTATCGATTATTGACTTTTTTCCCTTCTTTGGTGCCTTGGACATGAGCTAGGAACTTAAGATATTGCATGAAAGGAGGACTAGCAGCCGCGTTGCACAGGAGAATATGAAAGGTGTTCATATGTAGTAAAAACCTGAGAAATCCGTCCGTTTTCGTCATTTGTTATCGAATCGACTTAAACCCAGATCGTCACATTGGCCGCTCTTGTGTCTGAAACGGTTACATTTATCGTCTGCAAAGCTATGTCGCGTGCTTCGGTATGCGGAGACACTAAAAGCACCATAGTGGATCACAGATGAAGCATCTAAGTTGATGTAATAGCCAGTAAGAAGTAGTATAATTCAAGTTTTAGGTATCGATTACTGACTTTTTAGCTGGCTCTGGTGCCTTGGACATGGACTAGGACCTTAAGATTCTGCATGAAAGGAGGGCTAGCAGCCGAGTTGCACGGGAGAATTTGAAAAGTGTTCATATGTAGTAAAAACCTTAGAAATCCGTCCGTTTTCGTCATTTGTTATAGAATCTACTTAAAGCCAGGTCGTCACATTGGCCGTTCTGCTCTCTGAAACGGTTGTACTTATCGTCTGCAAAGCTATGTCGCGTGCTGCGGTATGCGGAGACACTAAAAGCATCATAGTAGAACACAGATGAAGCTTCTAAGTTGATGTAATAGCCAGTAAGAAGTAGTACAATTCAAGTTTTAGTTGTCGATTATCGACTTTTTAGCTGGCTTTGGTGCCTTGAACATGAGCTAGGACCTTAACATTTTGCATGAAAGGAGGACTAGCAGTCGAGTTGCACGGGATAATGTGAATAGTGTTCATATGTAGAAAGAACCTGAGAAATCCGTTAGTTTTCGTCATTTTTTATCGAATCCACTTAAAGCCAGATCGTCACAATGGCCGCTCTTCTGTCTGAAACGGTTACATTTATCGTCTGCAAAGCTATGTCGCGTGCTGCGGTATGTGGAGACACTAAACGCACCATAGTAGAACACAGATGAAGCTTCTAAGTTGTTGTAATAGCCAGTAAAAAGTAGTACAATTCACGTATTAGGTATCGATTATTGACCTTTTACCCTTCTTTGGTGCCTTGGACATGAGCTAGGAACTTAAGATTTTGCATGAAAGGAGGACTAGCAGCCGCGTTGCACGGGAGAATGTGAAAGGTGTTCATATGTAGTAAAAACCTGAGAAATCCGTCCGTATTCGTCATTTGTTATCGCATCGACTTAAAGCCAGATCGTCACATTGGCCGCTCTTCTCTCTGAAACGGTTGTACTTATCGTCAGCAAAGCTATGTCGCGTGCTACGGTATGTGGAGACACTAAAAGCACCATAGTAGAACACAGATGAAGCTTCTAAGTTGATGTAATAGCCAGTAAGAAGTAGTACAATTTAAGTTTTAGGTATCGATTATTGACTTTTGAGCTGGCTTTGGTGCCTTGGACATGGGCTAGGACCTTAAGATTCTGCATGAAAGGAGGGCTAGCAGCCGAGTTTCACGGGGGAATGTGAAAAGTGTTCATATGTAGTAAAAACCTGAGAAATCCGTCCGTTTTCGTAATTTGTTATAGAATCTACTTAAAGCCAGGTCGTCACATTGGCCGTTCTGCTCTCTGAAACGGTTGTACTTATCGTCTGCAAAGCTATGTTGCGTGCTGCGGTATGCAGAGACACTAAAAGCACCATAGTAGAACACAGATGAAGCTTCTAAGTTGATGTAATACCCAGTAAGAAGTAGTACAATTCAAGTTTTAGTTATCGATTATTGACTTTTTAGCTGGCTCTGGTGCCTTGGACATGAGCTAGGACCTTAACAATTTGCATGAAAGGAGGACTAGCAGGCGAACTGCACGGGAGAATGTAAAAAATTTCCATATGTAGCAAAAACCTGAGAAATCCGTCCGTTTTCGTCATTTGTTATCGAATCGACTTAAGCCAGATCGTCACATTGGCCGCTCATCTGTCTGAAACGGTTACATTTATCGTCTGCAAAGCTATGTCGCGTGCTGCGGTATGTGGAGACACTAAACGCACCATAGTAGAACACAGATGAAGCTTCTAAGTTGATGTAATAGCCAGAAAGAAGTAGTACAATTCAAGTTTTATCTATCGATTATTGACTTTTTAGCTGGCTTTGCTGCCTTGGACATGGGCTAGGACCTTAAGATTCTGCATGAAAGGAGTAATAGCAGCCGAGTTGCACGGGAGAAAGTGAAAAGTGTTCATACGTAGTAAAAACCTGAGAAATCCGTCTGTTTTTTTTCATTTGTTATCGAATCGACTTAAAGCCAGATAGTCACATTGGCCGCTCTTCTGTCTGAAACGGTTGTACTTATCGTCCGCAAAGCTATGTCGCGTGCTGCGGTATGCTGAGCCACTAAAAGCACCATAGTAGAACACAGATGAAGCTTCTAAGTTGTTGTAATAGCCAGTAAGATGTAGTACAATTCACGTTTAAGGTATCGATTATTGGCTTTTTACCCTTCTTTGGTGCCTTGGACATGAGCTAGGAACTTAAGATTTTGCATGAAAGGAGGACTAGCAGCCGCGTTGCACGGGAGATTGTGAAAGGTGTTCATATGTAGTAAAAACCTGAGAATTCCGTCCGTTTTCGTCATTTGTTATGGAATCGACTTAAAGGGAGATCGTCACATTGGCCGCTCTTCTGACTGAAACGGTTAAATTTATCGTCTGCAAAGCTATGTCGTGTGCTGCGGTATGCGGAGACACTAAAAGCACCATAGTGGAACACAGATGAAGCATCAAAGTTGATGTAATAGCCAGTAAAAAGTAGTACAATTCAAGTTTTAGGTATCGATTATTGACTTCTGAGCTGGCTTTGGTGCCTTTGACATGGGCTAGGACCTTAAGATTTTTCATGAAAGGAGGACTGGCAGGCGTGTTGCACGGGAGAATGTGAAAAGTCTCCATATGTAGTAAAAACCTGAGAAATCCGTCCGTTTTCGTCATTTGTTATCGAATCGACTTAAAGCCAGATCGTTACATTGGCCGCTCTTTTCTCTGAAACGGTTACATTTATCGTCTGCAAAGCTATGTAGCATGCTGCGGTATGCAGAGACACTAAAAGCACCATAGTAGAACACAGATGAAGCTTCTAAGTTGATGTAATAGCCAGTATGAAGTAGTACAATAAAAGTTTTCGTTACCTAATATTGACTTTTTACTCTTCTTTGGTACCTTGGACATGAGATAGGAACTTAAGATTTTGCATGAAAGGAGGACTAGCTGCCGCGTTGCATGGGAGAATGTGAAAAGTGTTCATATGTAGTAAAACCTGAGAAATCCGTCCGTATTCGTCATTTGTTATCGAATCGACTTAAAGCCAGATCGTCACATTGGCCGCTCTTCTCTCTGAAACGGTTGTACTTATCGTCTGCAAAGCTATGTCGCGTGCTGCGGTATGCGGAGACACTAAAAGCACCATAGTAGAACACAGATGAAGCTTCTAAGTTGATGTAATAGCCAGTAAGAAGTAGTACAATTCAAGTTTTAGTTGTCGATTATTGACCTTTTAGCTGCCTTTGGTGCCTTGGACATGGACTAGGACCTTAACATTTTGCATGAAAGGAGGACTAGCAGCCGAGTTGCACGGTAGAATGTGAAAGGTGTTCATATGTAGTAAAAACCTGAGAAATCCGTCCGTTATCGTCATTTGTTATCGAATCGACGTAAAGCCAGATCGTCACATTGGCCGCAGTTCTGTCTTAAACGGTTGTATTTATCGTCTGTAAAGCTATGTCGCATGCTGCGGTATGCGGAGACACTAAAAGCACCATAGTGGATCACAGATGAAGCATCTAAGTTGATGTAATAGCCAGTATGAAGTAGTACAATTCAAGTTTTAGGTATCGATTATTGACTTTATAGCTGGCTTTGGTGCCTTGAACTTGAGCTAGGACCTTAACATTTTGCATGAAAGGAGGACTAGCAGTCGAGTTGCACGGGAGAATGTGAAAAGTGTTCATATGTAGAAAAAACCTGAGAAATCCGCTAGTTTTCGTCATTTTTTATCGAATCCACTTAAAGCCAGATCGTCACATTGGCCGCTCTGCTCTCTGAAACGGTTGTACTTATCGTCTGCAAAGCTATGTCACGTACTGCGGTATGCGGAGACACTAAAAGCACCATAGTAGAACACAGATGAAGCATCTAAGTTGATGTAATATCCAGTAAGAAGAAGTACAATTCACGTTTTAGGTATCGATTATTGAATTTTAGATGGCTTTGGTGCCTTGGACATGAGCTAGGAACTTAAGATTTTTCATGAAAGGAGGACTAGCAGCCGCGTTGCACGGGAGAATGTGAAAGGTGTTCATATGTAAAAAAAAACCTGAGAAATCCGTCCGTATTCGTCATTTCTTATCGAATCGACTTAAAGCCAGATCGTCACATTGGCCGCTCTTCTCTCTGAAACGGTTGTACTTCTCGTCTGCAAAGCTATGTCGCGGGCTGCGGTATGTGGATACACTAAAAGCACCATACTAGAACACAGATGAAGCTTCTAAGTTGATTTAATAGCCAGTAAGAAGTAGTACAATTCAAGTTTTAGTTATCGATTATTGACTTTTTAACTGGCTTTGGTGTCTTGGACATGAGCTAGAACCTTAACATTTTGCATGAAAGGAGGACTAGCAGCCGAGTTGGACGGGAGAATGTGAAAAGTGTTCATATGTAGTAAAAACCTGAGAAATCCGTCCGTTTTCGTCATTTGTTATCGAATCGACTTAAGCCAGATCGTCACATTCGCCGCTCATCTGTCTGAAACGGTTACATTTATCGTCTGCAAAGCTATGTCGCGTGCTGCGGTATGTGGAGGCACTAAAAGCACCATAGTAGAACACAGATGAAGCTTCTAAGTTGATGTAATAGCCAGTAAGAAGTAGTACAATTCAAGTTTTAGGTATCGATTATTGACTTTTTACCCTTCTTTGGTGCCTTGGACATGAGCTAGGACCTTAAGATTCTGCATGAAAGGAGTAATAGCGTTAGTATTTTGCAGCCGTGGCTTATTAAACTGATAGTTCGGTAATTTTCACATCTGTCAGCACCTGCTTTCTTTGGGATTGGAATTATTATATTCTTCTTGAAGTCTGTGGGTATTTCGCCTGTCTCATACATCTTGCTCACCAGTTCGTAGAGTTTTTCATGACTGGCTCTCCCAAGGCCGTCAGTAGTTCTAATGGAATGTTGTCTACTCCGGGGGCCTTGTTTCGACTCAGGTCTTTCAGTGCTCTGTCAAACTCTTCACGCAGTATCGTGTCTCCCATTTCGTCTTCATCTACATCCTCTTCTATTTCCATAATATTGTCCTCAAGTACATCGCCCTTGTATAAACCTTCTATATACTCCTTCCACCTTTCTGCCTTCCCTTCTTTGCTTAGAACTGGGCTGCCATCTGAACTCTTGATATTCATACACTTGGTTCTTTTCTCTCCAAAGGTCTCTTTAATTTTCCTGTAGGCAGTATCTATCTTACCCCTAGTGAGATAAGCTTCTACATCCTTACATTTGTCCTCTAGCCATCCCTGTTTAGCCATTTTGCACTTCCTGTCGATCTCATTTTTGAGACGTTTGTATTCCTTTTTGCCTGCTTCATTTACTGCATTTTTATATTTTCTCCTTTCATCAATTAAATTCAATATTTCTTCTGTTACCCAAGGATTTCTAGCAGCCCTCGTCTTTGTACCTACTTTATCCTCTGCTTCCTTCACTACTACATCCCTCAGAGCTACCCATTCTTCTTCTACTGTATTTCTTTCCCCTATTCCTGTCAATTGTTCCCTTATGCTCTCTCTGAAACTCTGTACAACCTCTGGTTCTTTCAGTTTATCCAGGTCCCATCTCCTTAATTTCTCACATTTTCGCAGTTTCTTCAGTTTTAATCTACAGGTCATAACCAATAGATTGTGGTCAGAGTCCACATCTGCCCCTGGAAATGTCTTACAACTTAAGACCTGGTTCCTAAATCTCTGTCTTACAATTATATAATATATCTGATACCTTTTAGTATCTCCAGGGTTCTTCCACGTATACAACCTTCTTTCATGATTCTTAAACCAAGTGTTAGCTATGATTAAGTTGTGCTCTGTGCAAAATTCTACTAGGCGGCTTCCTCTTTCATTTCTTAGACCCAATCCATATTCACCTACTATGTTTCCTTCTCTCCCTTTTCCTACACTCGAATTCCAGTCACCCATTACTATTAAATTTTCGTCTCCCTTCACTATCTGAATAATTTCTTTTATTTCATCGTACATTTCTTCAATTTCTTCATCATCTGCAGAGCTAGTTGGCATATAGACTTGTACTACGGTAGTAGGTGTGGGCTTCGTATCTATCTTGGCCACAATAATGCGTTCACTATACTGTTTGTAGTAGCTTACCCGCATTCCTATTTTCCTATTCATTATTAAACCTACTCCTGCATTACCCCTATTTGATTTTGTGTTAATAACCCTGTAGTCACCTGACCAGAAGTCTTGTTCCTCCTGCCACCGAACTTCACTAATTCCCCCTATATCTAACTTTAACCTATCCATTTCCCTTTTTCTATTTTCTAACCTACCTGCCCGATTAAGGGATCTGACATTCCACGCTCCGATATCGTCTGCAAAGCTATGTCACGTGCGGCGGTATGCGGAGACACTAAAAGCACCATAGTAGAACACAGATGAAGGTTCTAAGTTGATGTAATAGCCAGTAAGAGGTAGTACATTCAAGTTTTAGATATCAATTATTAACTTTTTAGCTGGCTTTGGTGCCTTGGACATGAGCTAGGACCTTAAGATCCTGCCTGAAAGGAAGACTAGCAGCCTAGTTCCACGGGAGAATGTGAAAAGTGTTCATATGTAGTAAAAACCTGAGAAATCCGTCCGTATTCGTCATTTGTTATCGAATCGACTTAAAGCCAGATCGTCACATTGGCCGCTCTTCTCTCTGAAACGGTTGTACTTATCGTCTGCAAAGCTATGTCGTGTGCGGCGGTATGCGGAGACACTAAATCACCATAGTAGAACACAGATGAAGCTTCTAAGTTGATGTTATAGCCAGCAAGAAGTAGTACAACTTAGGTTTTAGGTATCGATTACTGACTTCTTTGCTGGCTTTGGTGCCTTGGACATGAGCTAGGTACTTAATATTTTGCATGAAAGCAGGACTAGCAGGCGCGTTGCACGGGAGAATGTGAAAAGTGTTCATATGTAGTAAAAACCTGAGAAATCCGTCCGTTTTCGTCATTTGTTATTGAATCGACTTAATGCCAGATCGTCACATTGGCCGCTCTTCTATCGGAAACGTTTACATTTATCGTCTGCAAAGCTATGTCACGTGCTGCGGTATGTGGAGACACAAAAAGCACCATAGTAGAACACAGATGAAGCTTCTAAGTTGATTTAATAGCCAGTAAGAGGTAGTACAATTCAAGTTTTAGGTATCGATTATTGACAATTTACCCTTCTTTGGTGCCTTGGACATGAGCTAGGTACTTAATATTTTGCATGAAAGCAGGACTAGCAGGCGCGTTGCACGGGAGAATGTGAAAAGTGTTCATATGTAGTAAAAACTTGAGAAATCCGTCCGATTTCGTCATATGTTATCGAATCGACTTAGAGCCAGATCGTCACATTGGCCGCTCTTCTGTCTCAAACGGTTCTACTTATCGACTGCAAGGCTATGTCGCGTGCTGCGGTATGCGGAGACAGTAAAAGCACCATAGTACAACACAGATGAAGCTCCTAAGGTGATGTAATAGCTAGTAAGAAGTAGTACAATTCAAGGTTTAGGTATCGATTATTGACTTTTTTCCCTTCTTTGGTGCCTTGGACATGAGCTAGGGACTTATGATTTTGCATGAAAGGAGGACTAGCAGCCGCGTTGCTTGGGAGAATGTGAAAAGTATTCATATGTAGGAAAAACCTGAGAAATCCGCCCGTTTTCTTCATTTGTTATTGAGTCGACTTAAAGCCAGATCGTCACATTGGCCGCTCTCCTCTCTGAAACGGTTGTACTTATCATCTGCAAAACTATGTCGCGTGCTGTGGTACGCGGAGACAATAAAAGCACCATAGTAGAACACAGATGGAGCTTCTAAGTTGATGTAATAGCCAGTAAGAAGTAGTACAATTCAAGTTTTATTTATGGATTATTGACTTTTTACCCTTCTTTGGTGCCTTGGACATGGGCTAGGACCTTACGATTTTGCATGAAAGGAGGACTAGCAGCCGCGTGTCATGGGAGAATGTGAAAAGTGTTCATATGTAGTAAAAACCTGAGAAATCCGTCCGTTTTCGTCATTTGTTATCGAATCGACTTAAAGCAAGATCGTCACATTGGCCTCTCTTCTGTCTGAAACGTTTACATTTATCATCTGCAAAGCTATGTCGCGTGCTGCGGTATGCGGAGACACAAAAAGCACCATAGTAGAACACAGATGAAGCTTCTAAGTTGATTTAATAGCTAGTAAGAAGTAGTACAATTCAAGTTTTAGGTATCGATTATTGACTTTTTAACCTTCTTTGGTGCCTTGGACATGATCTAGGAACTTAAGATTTTTCATGAAAGGAGGACAAGCAGCCGCGCTTCACGGGAGAAAGTGAAAAGTGTTCATATGTAGTAAAAACCTGATAAATCCGTCCGTTTTCGTCATTTGTTATCGAATCGAATTAAAGCCAGATCGTCACATTGTCCGCTCTTCTCTCTGAAACGGTTGTACTTTGTTGTTGTTGTTGTCGTCAGTCCTGAGACTGGTTTGATGCAGCTCTCCATGCTACTCTATCCTGTGCAAGCTGCTTCATCTCCCAGTACCTACTGCAACCTACATCCTTCTGAATCGGCTTAGTGTACTCATCTCTCGGTCTCCCTCTACGATTTTTATCCTCCACGCTGCCCTCCAATGCTAAATTTGTGATCCCTTGATGCCTCAAAACATGTCCTACCAACCGATCCCTTCTTCTAGTCAAGTTGTGCCACAAACTTCTCTTCTCCCCAATCCTATTCAATACCTCCTCATTAGTTACGTGATCTATCCACCTTATCTTCAGTATTCTTCTGTAGCACCACATTTCGAAAGCTTCTATTCTCTTCTTGTCCAAACTAGTAATCGTCCATGTTTCACTTCCATACATGGCTACACTCCAAACAAATACTTTCAGAAACGACTTCCTGATACATAAATCTATATTCGTTGTTAACAAATTTCTCTTCTTCAGAAACGCTTTCCTTGCCATTGCCAGTCTACATTTTATATCCTCTCTACTTTGACCATCATCAGTTATTTTACTTCCTAAATAGCAAAACTCCTTTACTACTTGAAGTGTCTCATTTCTTAATCTAATTCCCTCAGCATCACCCGATTTAATTTGACTACATTCCATTATCCTCGTTTTGCTTTTGTTAATGTTCATCTTATATCCTCCTTTCAAGACACTGTCCATTCCGTTCAACTGCTCATCCAAGTCCTTTGCCGTCTCTGACAGAATTACAATGTCATCGGCGAAACTCAAAGTTTTTACTTCGTCTCCATGAATTTTAATACCTACTCCAAATTTTTCTTTTGTTTCCTTTACTGCTTGCTCAATATACAGATTGAATAACATCGGGGAGAGGCTACAACCCTGTCTCACTCCTTTCCCAACCACTGCTTCCCTTTCATGCCTCTCGACTCTTATTACTGCCATCCGGTTTCTGTACAAATTATAAATAGCCTTTCGCTCCCTGTATTTTACCCCTGCCACCTTTAGAATTTGAAAAAGAGTATTCCAGTCAACATTGTCAAAAGCTTTCTCTAAGTCTACAAATGCTAGAAACGTAGGTTTGCCTTTTCTTAATCATTCTTCTAAGATAAGTCGTAAGGTCAGTATTGCCTCACGTGTTCCAACATTTCGACGGAATCCAAACTGATCCTCCCCGAGGTCTGCATCTACCAGTTTTTCCATTCGTCTGTAAAGAATTCGCGTTAGTATTTTGCAGCCGTGGCTTATTAAACTGATAGTTCGGTAATTTTCACATCTGTCAGCACCTGCTTTCTTTGGGATTGGAATTATTATATTCTTCTTGAAGTCTGAGGGTATTTCGCCTGTCTCATACATCTTGCTCACCAGCTGGTAGAGTTTTGTCATGACTGGCTCTCCCAAGGCCGTCAGTAGTTCTAATGGAATGTTGTCTACTCCGGGGGCCTTGTTTCGACTCAGGTCTTTCAGTGCTCTGTCAAACTCTTCACGCAGTATCGTATCTCCCATTTCGTCTTCATCTACATCCTCTTCTATATCCATAATATTGTCCTCAAGTACATCGCCCTTATATAAACCTTCTATATACTCCTTCCACCTTTCTGCCTTCCCTTCTTTGCTTAGAACTGGGCTGCCATCTGCACTCTTGATATTCATACACTTGGTTCTCTTCTCTCCAAAGGTCTCTTTAATTTTCCTGTAGGCAGTATCTATCTTACCCCTAGTGAGATAAGCTTCTACATCCTTACATTTGTCCTCTAGCCATCCCTGTTTAGCTATTTTGCACTTCCTGTCGATCTCATTTTTGAGACGTTTGTATTCCTTTTTGCCTGCTTCATTTACTGCATTTTTATATTTTCTCCTTTCATCAATTAAATTCAATATTTCATCTGTTACCCAAGGATTTCTAGCAGCCCTCGTCTTTGTACCTACTTTATCCTCTGCTGCCTTCACTACTACATCCCTCAGAGCTACCCATTCTTCTTCTACTGTATTTCTTTCCCCTATTCCTGTCAATTGTTCCCTTATGCTCTCTCTGAAACTCTGTACAACCTCTGGTTCTTTCAGTTTATCCAGGTCCCATCTCCTTAATTTCTCACATTTTCGCAGTTTCTTCAGTTTTAATCTACAGGTCATAACCAATAGATTGTGGTCAGAGTCCACATCTGCCCCTGGAAATGTCTTACAACTTAAGACCTGGTTCCTAAATCTCTGTCTTACAATTATATAATATATCTGATACCTTTTAGTATCTCCAGGGTTCTTCCACGTATACAACCTTCTTTCATGATTCTTAAACCAAGTGTTAGCTATGATTAAGTTGTGCTCTGTGCAAAATTCTACTAGGCGGCTTCCTCTTTCATTTCTTAGACCCAGTCCATATTCACCTACTATGTTTCCTTCTCTCCCTTTTCATACACTCGAATTAGAGTCACCCATTACTATTAAATTTTCGTCTCCCATCACTATCTGAATAATTTCTTTTATTTCATCGTACATTTCTTCAATTTCTTCATCATCTGCAGAGCTAGTTGGCATATAAACTTGTACTACTGTAGTAGGTGTGGGCTTCGTATCTATCTTGGCCACAATAATGCGTTCACTATACTGTTTGTAGTAGCTTACCCGCATTCCTATTTTCCTATTCATTATTAAACCTACTCCTGCATTACCCCTATTTGATTTTGTGTTAATAACCCTGTAGTCACCTGACCAGAAGTCTTGTTCCTCCTGCCACCGAACTTCACTAATTCCCCCTATATCTAACTTTAACCTATCCATTTCCCTTTTTAAATTTTCTAACCTACCTGCCCGATTAAGGGATCTGACATTCCACGCTCCGATATCGTCTGCAAAGCTATGTCACGTGCTGCGGTATGCGGAGACACTAAAAGCACCATAGTAGAACACAGATGAAGGTTCTAAGTTGATGTAATAGCCAGTAAGAGGTAGTACATTCAAGTTTTAGATATCAATTATTAACTTTTTAGCTGGCTTTGGTGCCTTGGACATGAGCTAGGACCTTAAGATCCTGCCTGAAAGGAAGACTAGCAGCCTAGTTGCACGGGAGAAAGTGAAAAGTGTTCATATGTAGTAAAAATCTGAGAAATCCGTCCGTATTCGTCATTTGTTATCGAATCGACTTAAAGCCAGATTTTCACATTGGCCGCTCTTCTGTCTGAAACGGTTACGTTTATCGTCTGCAAAGCAAAGTCGCGTGCTGCGGTATGCGGAGACACTAAAAGCACCATAGTAGAACACAGATGAAGGTTCTAAGTTGATGTAATAGACAGTAAGAAGTAGTACAATTCAAGTTTTAGGTATCGATTATTGACTTTTTACCCTTCTTTGGTACCATGGACATGAGCTAAGAACTTGAGATTTTGCATGAAAGGAGGACTAGCAGTCACGTTGCACGGGAGATGTGAAAAGTGTTCATATGTAGTAAAAACCTGAGAAATCCGTCCGTATTCGTCATTTGTTATCGAATCGACTTAAAGCCAGATTTTCACATTGGCCGCTCTTCTGTCTGAAACGGTTACGTTTATCGTCTGCAAAGCTAAGTCGCGTGCTGCGGTATGCGGAGACACTAAAAGCACCATAGTAGAACACAGATGAAGCTTCTAAGTTGATGTAATAGCGAGTAAGAAGTAGTACAATTCAAGTTTTAGGCATCGATTATTGACTTTTTACCCTTCATTGGTGCCTTGGACATGAGCAATGAACATAAGATTTTGCATGGAAGGAGGACTAGCTGCCGCGTTGCATGGGAGATTGTGAAAAGTGTTCATATGTAGTAAAAACCTGAGAAATCCGTCAGTTTTCGTCATTTGTTATCGAATCGACTTAAAGCCAGATCGTCACATTGGCCGCTATTCTGTCTAAAACGGTTACGTTTATTGTCTGCAAAGCTATGTCGCGTGCTGCGGTATGCGGAGACACTAAACGCACCATAGTAGAACACAGATGAAGCTACTAAGTTGATGTTATAGCCAGTAAGAAGTAGTACAACTTAGGTTTTAGGTATCGATAACTGACTTTTTTGCTGGCTTTGGTGCTTGGACATGAGCTAGGACTTTAAGATTCTGCATGAAACGAAGACTAGAAGCCGAGTTGCACTGGAGAATGTGAAAAGTGTTCATATGTAGTAAAAACCTGAGAAATCCGTCAGTTTTCGTCATTTGTTATCGAATCGACTTAAAGCCAGATCGTCACATTGGCCGCTATTCTGTCTAAAACGGTTACGTTTATTGTCTGCAAAGCTATGTCGCGTGCTGCGGTATGCGTAGACACTAAACGCACCATAGTAGAACACAGATGAAGCTACTAAGTTGATGTTATAGCCAGTAAGAAGTAGTACAACCTAGGTTTTAGGTATCGATTACTGACTTTTTTGCTGGCTTTGGTGCCTTGGACATGAGCTAGGACTTTAAGATTCTGCATGAAACGAAGACTAAAAGCCGAGTTGCACTGGAGAATGTGAAAAGTGTTCATATGTAGTAAAAACCTGAGAAATCTGTCCGTTATCGTCATTTGTTATCGAATCGAATTAAAGCAAGATCGTGACATTGGCCGCTCTTCTCTCTGAAACGGTTGTACGTATCGTTTGCAAAGCTATGTCGTGTGCGGCGGTATGCAGGGACACTAAATCACCATAGTAGAACACAGATGAAGCTTCTAATTTGATGTAATAGCCAGTAAGAAGTTCTACAATTCAAGTTTTAGGTATCGATTATTGACTTTTTACCCTTCTTTGGTGCCTTGGACATGAGCTAGGAACTTAAGCTGTTGCATGAAAGGAGGACTAGCAGGGGAGTTGCACGGGAGAATGTGACAAGTGTTCATATGTAGTATAAACCTGAGATATCCGTCCGTTTTCGTCATTTGTTATCGAATCGACTTAAAGCCAGATCGTCACATTGGCCGCTCATCTGTCTGAAACGGTTACGTTTATCGTTTGCAAAGCTATGTCGCGTGCTGCGATAAGCGGAGACACTAAAAGCACCATAGTGGAACACAGATGAAGCTTCTAAGTTGATTTAATAGCCAGTAAGACGTAGTACATTTCATGATTTAGGTATCGATTATTGATTTTTTACCCTTCTTTGGTGCCTTGGTCTTGAGCTAGGATCTTAAGATTTTGAATGGAAGGAGGACTAGCAGCCGTGTTGCACGGGAGAATGTGAAAAGTTTTCATATGTAGTAAAAACCTGAGAAATCCGTCCGTGTTCGTCATTTGTTATCGAATCGACTTAAAGCCAGATCGTCACATAGGCCGCTCTTCTCTCTGTAACGGTTGTACTTATCGTCTGCAAAGCTATGTCGCGTGCTGCGGTATGCGGAGACACTAAAAGCACCATAGTAGAACACAGATGATGCTTCTAAGTTGATGTAATAGCCAGTAAGAAGTAGTACAATTCCAGTTTTAGGTATCGATTATTGACTTCTTACCCTTCTTTGGTGCCTTGGACATGAGTTAGGGACTTATGATTTTGCATGAAATTAGGACTAGCAGCCGCGTTGCATGGGAGAATGTGAAAAGTGTTCATATGTAGGAAAAAACTGTTAAATCCGTCCGTTTTCGTCATTTGTTATCGAATCGACTTAACGCCAGATCGTCACATTGGCCGCCCTCCTCTCTGAAACAGTTGTACTTATCGCTTGCAAAGCAATGTCACGTGCTGCGGTA
Organism: Schistocerca gregaria; assembly: GCF_023897955.1. NCBI lineage: Eukaryota > Metazoa > Arthropoda > Insecta > Orthoptera > Acrididae > Schistocerca > Schistocerca gregaria. Next base: position 8,536,576 of record NW_026061736.1, on the reverse strand, counting down.
TGCGGAGACAATAAAAGCACCATAGTTGAACACAGATGAAGCTTCTAAGTTGATGTAATAGCCAGTAAGTTGTAGTATAATTAAAGTTTTAGGTATCGATTATTGATTTTTTACCCTTCATTGGTGCCTTGGACATCAGCTAGGAACATAAGATTTTGCACGGAAGGAGGACTAGCAGCCGCGTTGCATGGGAGAATTTGAAAAGTGTTTATATGTAGTAAAAACCTGAGAAATCCGTACGTTTTCGTCATTTGTTATTGAATCGACTTAAAGCCTGATCGCCACATTGGCCGCTCTTCTGTCTGCAACGGTTACGTTTATTGTCTGAAAGCTATGTCGCGTGCAGCGGTATAAGGAGACACTAAAAGCACCATAGTAGAACACAGATGAAGCTTCTAAGTTGATGTAATAGCCAGTAAGAAGTAGTACCACTCAGGGTTTAGGTATCGATTATTGACTTTCTTGCTGGCTTTGGTGCCTTGGACATGAGCTAGGACCTTAAGATTCTGCATGAAAGGAGGACTAACAGCCGAGTTGCACGGGAGAATGTGAAAAGTGTTCATATGTAGTAAAAACCTGATAAATCCGTCCCTTTTCGTCATTTGTTATCGAATCGACTTAACGCCAGATCGTCACTTTGGCCGCCCTCCTCTCTGAAACAGTTGTACTTATCGCCTGCAACGCAATGTCACGTGCAGCGGTATGCGGAGACAATAAAAGCACCATAGTTGAACGCAGATGAAGCTTCTAAGATGATGTATTAGCCAGTAAGAAGTAGTAGAATTCAAGTTTTATGTATCGATTGTTGACTTTTTACCCTTCTTTGGTGCCTTTGACTTGGGCTAGGAACTTAAGATTTTTCATGAAAGGAGGTCTAGCTGCCGCGTTGCATGGGAGAATGTGAAAGGTTTTCATATGTAGTAAAAACCTGAGAAACCCGTCCGTGTTCGTCATTTGTTATCGAATCGACTTAAAGCCAGATCGTCACATTGGCCTCTCTTCTCTCTGAAACGGTTGTACTTATCGTCTGCAAAGCTATTTCGCGTGCTGCGGTATGTGGAGACACTAAAAGCACCATAGTAGAACACAGATGAAGCTTCTAAGTTGATGTAATAGCCAATAAGAAGTAGAACAAGTCAAGTTTTAGGTATCGATTATTGACATTTTACCCTTCTTTGGTGCCATGGAAATGATCTAGGAACTTAAGATTTTGCATGGAAGGAGGACTAGCAGCCGCGTTGCATGTGAGAATGTGAAAAGTGTTCATATGTAGTAAAAACCTGAAAAATCCGTCAGTTTTCGTCATTTGTTATCGATTCGACTTTAAGCCAGATCGTCACATTGGCCGCCCCTCCATTTGAAACGGTTACGTTTATTGTCTGCAAACCTATGTCGCGTGCTGTGGTATACGGAGACACTAAAAGCACCATAGTAGAACACAGATGAAGCTTCTAAGTTTATGTAATAGCCAGTAAGATGTAGTACATCTCAGGTTTTAGGTATCGATTATTGACTTTTTTGCATGCTTTGGTGCCTTGGACATGAGTTAGGACCTTAAGATTCTGCATGAAAGGAGGACTAGTAGCCGCGTTTTACGGGAGAATGTGAAAAGTGTTCATATGTAGTAAAAAACTGATAAATCCGTCCGTTTTCGTCATTTGTTATCGAAACGACTTAATGCCAGATCGTCACATTGGCCGCCCTCCTCTCTGAAACAGCTGTACTTATCGTTTGGAAAGCTATGTCACGTGCTGCGGTATGCGGAGACAACAAAAGCACCATAGTAGAACACAGAAGAAGCTTCTAAGTTGATGTAATAGCCAGTAAGAAATAGTTCAATTCAAGTTTTAGGTATCGATTATTGACTTTTTACCCTTCTTTGGTGCCTTGGACATGAGGTAGGAACTTAAGATTTTTCATGAAATTAGGACTAGCAGCCGCGTTGCACGGGAGAATGTGAAAAGTGTTCATATGTACAAAAAACCTGAGATATCCGTCATTGTTCGTCATTTGTTATTGAATCGACTTAAAGCCACATCGTCACATTGGCCGCTCTTCTCTCTGAAACGTTTGTACTTATCGTCTGCAAAGCTATGTCGCGTGCAGCGGTATGCGGAGACACTAAAAGCACCATAGTAAAACACAGATGAAACTTCTAAGTTGATGTAATAGCCAATAAGAAGTAGTACAATTCAACTTTTAGGTATCGATTATTGACATTTTACCCTTCGTTGGTGCCATGGAAATGAGCTAGGAACTTAAGATTTTGCATGGAAGGAGGACTAGCAGCCGCGTTGCATGGGAGAACGTGAAAAGTGTTCATATGTAGTAAAAACCTGAGAAATCCGTCCGTTTTCGTCATTTGTTATCGAATCGACTTTAAGCCAGATCGTCACATTGGCCGCCACTCCATCTGAAACGGTTACGTTTATTGTCTGCAAAGCAATGTCGCGTGCTGTGGTACACGGAGACACTAAAAGCACCATAGTAGAACACAATGAAGCTTCTAAGTTGATGTAATAGCCAGTAAGAAGTAGTACAATTCAAGTTTTAGGTATCGATTATTGACTTTTTACCCTTCTTTGGTGCCTTGGACATGAGATAAGAACTTAAGATTTTGCATGAAAGGATGACTGGCAGCCGCGTTGCACGGGAGAATGTGAAAAGTGTTCATATGTAGTAAAAACCTGAAAAATCCGTCCGTTTCCGTCATTTGTTATCAAATCGACCTAAAGCCAGAACGTCATGAGGGCCACTCTTCTCTATTAAACGGTTACATTTGTCGTCTGCAAAGCTATGTCGCGTGCTACGGTATGCGGAGATACTAAAAGCACCATAGTAGAACACAGATGAAGCTTCTAAGTTGATGTAATAGACAGTGACAAGCAGTAAAATTCAAGTTTTAGTTATCGATTATTGACTTTGTACCCTTCTTTGGTGCCTTGGATATGAGCTAGGACCTTACGATTTTGCATGAAAGAAGAACTAGCAGCCGCGTTGCAAGGGAGAGTGTGAAAAGTGTTCACATGTAGTAAAAACCTGAGAAATCCGTCCGTTTCCGTCATTTGTTATCAAATCGACTTAAAGCCTGATCGTCACATAGGCCACTCTTCTCTCTGAAACGGTTACATTTATCGTCTACAAAGCAATGTCGCTTGCTGCGGTATGCGAAGACACAAAAAGCACCATAGTAGAACAAAGAAGAAGCTTCTAAGTTCATGCAATAGCCAGTAAGATACAGTACAATTCAAGCTTTAGTTATCGTGTATAGACTTTTTACCCTTCTTTGGTGCCTTGGACATGAAAGGACATGAAAGGAGGACTAGCAGCCGCGTTGTATGGGAGAATGTGAAAAGTGTTCATATGTCGTAAATACCTGAGAAATCAGAAAGTTTTCGTCATTTATTATCGAATCGACTTCAAGCCAGACTTCCACAATAGTCGCTCTTCTCTCTGAAACGGTTACATTTATCGTCTGGAAAGCTATGTCGCGTGCTGCGGTATGTGGAGATACTAAAAGCGCCATAGTAGAACACAGAAGTAGCTTCTAAGTTAATGTAATAGACAGTGACAAGCAGTAAATTTCAAGTTTTAGTAATCGATTATTGACTTTTTACCCTTCTTTGGTGCCTTGGACATGAACTAGGACCTTACGATTTTGCATGAAAAAAGAACTAGCAGCCGCGTTGCACGGGAGAATGTTAAAGGTGTTCATATTTGGTAAAAACATGAAAAATCCGTCCGTTTCCGTCATTTGTTATCAAATCAACTTAAAGCTAGATCGTCACGGGGGCCGCTCTTCTCTCTGAAACGGTTACATTTATCGTCTGCAAAGCTATGTCGCGTGCTGCGGTATGCGTAGACACTAAAAGCACCATAGCAGGAAACACATGAAGCTTCTAAGTTGATGTAATAGCCAGTAAGTAATAATACAATTCAAGTTTTAGTTATCGGTTACTGACTTTTTACCCTTCTTTGGTGCCTTGGTCATGAGCTAGGACCTTAAGATTTTGCATGAAAGAAGGACTAGCAGCCGCGTTGCATGGGAGAATGTCACAAGTGTTCATATGTAGTAAAAACCTGATAATTCCTTCCGTTTTCGTCAATTGTTGTCGAATCGACTTAAAGCCAGATCCTCAGCTTTGCCGCATTCCTCTCTGAAACGGTTACATTTATCGTCTGCAAAGCTATGTCGCGTGCTGCGGTATGCGGACACACTAAAAGCACTATAGTAGAACACAGAAGAAGCTTCCAAGTCGATGTAATAGGCAGCAAGAATTAGTAGAATTCAAGTTTTAGTTATCGATTATTGACTTTTTGCCCTTCTTTGGTGCCTTGGTCATGAGCTAGGACCTTAAGAATTTTCATGAAAGGATGACTGGCAGCCACGTTGCACGGGAGAATGTGAAACGTGTTCATATGTAGTAAAAACCTGAGAAATCCGTCCAATTCCGTCCTCTGTCATCAAATCGACTTAAAGCCAGATCGTCACTTAGGCCACTCTTCTCTCTGAAACGGTTACATTTATCGTCTACAAAGCTATGTCACATGCTGCGGTATGAGGAGATACTAAAAGCGCCATAGTAGAACACAGAAGAAGCTTTGAATTTGATGTAATAGACAGTAAGAAGCAGTAAAATTCAAGTTTTAGTTATCGGTTATTGACTTTTTACCCTTCTTTGGTGCCTTGGACATGGGCTAGGACCTTACGATTTTGCATGAAAGAAGAGTCAGCAGCCTCGTTGCGAGGGAGAGTGTGAAAAGTCTTCACATGTAGTAAATACCTGAGAAATCCGTCCGTTTTCGTCATTTGTTATCGAATCGATATAAGGCCAGATCCTCACATTGGCCGCACTTCAGTCTAAAACGGTTACATTTATCGTCTGCAAAGCTATGTCGCGTGCTGCGGTATGCGGAGACACTAAAAGCGCCATAGTAGAACACAGATGATGCTTCTAAGTTGATGTAATAGCCAGTAAGAAGTAGTACAATTCAAGTTTTAGGTATCGATTATTGACTTTTTATCTGGCTTTTGTGCCTTGGACATAAGCTAGGACATTTAGATTCAGCATGAAAGGAGGAGTAGCAGCCGAGTTGCACGGGAGAATGTGAAAAGTGTTCATATGTAGTAAAAACCTGAGAAATCCGTTCGTTTTCATCATTTGTTATTGAATCGACTTAAAGCCAGATCGTCACATTGGCCGCTCTTCTCTCTGAAATGGTTGTACTTATCGACTGCAAAGCTATGTCGCGTGCTGCAGTATGCGGAGACACTAAAAGCACCGTAGTAGAACACAGATGAAGCTTCTAAGTTGATGTAGTAGCCAGTAAGAAGTAGTACAATTCATGTTTTAGTTATCGATTATTGACTTTTTAGCTGGCTTTGGTGCCTTGGACATGAGCTAGGACCTTAAGATTCTGCATGAAAGGAGGACTAGCAGCCAAGTTGCACGGGAGAATGTGAAAAGTGTTCATATGTAGTAAAAACCTGAGAAATCCGTTCGTTTTCATCATTTGTTATCGAATCGACTTAAAGCCACATCGTCACATTAGCCGCTCTTCTTTCTGAAACGGTTGTACTTATCGTCTGTAAAGCTATGTCGAGTGCTGCGGTATGCGGAGACACTAAAAGCACCATAGTAGAACACAGATGATGCTTCTAAGTTGATGTAATAGCCAGTAAGAAGTAGTACAATTCAAGTTTTATGTATCGATTATTGACTTTTTAGCTGGCTTTGGTGCCTTGGACATGAGCAAGGACATTAAGATTTTGCAAGAAAGGAGGAGTAGCTGCCGAGTTGCACAGGAGAATGTGAAAAGTGTTCATATGTAGTAAAAACCTGAGAAATCCGTCTGTTTTCGTCACGTGTTATCGAATCGACTAAAAACCAGATCGTCACATTGGCCGCTCTTCTCTCTGAAAAGTTTGTACTTATCGTCTGCAAAGCTATGTCGCGTGCTGCGGTATGCAGGTATTGATTATTGACTTTTTAGCTGGCTTTGGTTACTTGGACATTAGCTAGGACTTTAAGATTCTGCACGAAAGGAGGACTAGCAGCCGCGTTGCACGGGAGAATGTGAAAAGTGTTCATATGTAGTAAAAACCTGAGAAATCCGTCCGTTTTCGTCTTTTGTTATCGAATCGACTTAAAGGCAGATCGTGATATTGGCCGCTCTTCTCCTGAAACGGTTGTACTTATCGTCTGCAAAGCTATGTCGCGTGCTGCGGTAATCGGAGACATTAAAAGCACCATAGTAGAACACAGATGAAGCTTCTAAGTTGATGTAATAGCCAGTAAGAAGTAATACAATTCAAGTTTTAGTTATCGATTATTGACTTTTTAACCTTCTTTGGTGCCCTGGACATGAGGTAGGACCTTAAGATTTTGCATGAAAGGAGGATTAGCAGCCGCGTGGCACGGGAGAATGTGAAAAGTGTTCATATGTAGTAAAAACCTGAGGAATCCGTCCGTTTTCGTCATTTGTTATCGAATCGACTTGAAGCCAGATCCACACAATGGCCGCACTTCGGTCTGAAACGGTTACATTTATCGTCTGCAAAGCTATGTCGCGTGCTGCGGTATGCGGAGAGACTAAAAGCACCATAGTAGAACATAGATGAAGCTCCTTAGTCGATGAAATAGCCAGTAAGAAATAGTACAATTCAAGTTTTAGGTAACGATTATTGAGTTTTTAGCCGGCTTTGGTGCCTTGGCGATGAACTAGGACCATACGACTTTGCATGAAGGGAGGACTAGCAGCCGCGTTGCACGGGAGACTGTGGAAAGTGTTAATATATAGTAAAAACCTGAGAAATCCGTTCGTTTTCATCATTTGTTATCGAATCGACTTAAAGCCACATCGTCACATTGGCCGCTCTTCTTTCTGAAACGGTTGTACTTATCGTCTGTAAAGCTATGTCGAGTGCTGCGGTATGCGGAGACACTAAAAGCACCATAGTAGAACACAGATGATGCTTCTAAGTTGATGTAATAGCCAGTAAGAAGTAGTACAATTCAAGTTTTATGTATCGATTATTGACTTTTTAGCTGGCTTTGGTGCCTTGGACATGAGCAAGGACCTTAAGATTTTGCAAGAAAGGAGGAGTAGCTGCCGAGTTGCACAGGAGAATGTGAAAAGTGTTCATATGTAGTAAAAACCTGAGAAATCCGTCCGTTTTCGTCACGTGTTATCGAATCGACTAAAAACCAGATCGTCACATTGGCCGCTCTTCTCTCTGAAAAGTTTGTACTTATCGTCTGCAAAGCTATGTCGCGTGCTGCGGTATGCAGGTATTGATTATTGACTTTTTAGCTGGCTTTGGTTACTTGGACATTAGCTAGGACTTTAAGATTCTGCACGAAAGGAGGACTAGCAGCCGCGTTGCACGGGAGAATGTGAAAAGTGTTCATATGTAGTAAAAACCTGAGAAATCCGTCCGTGTTCGTCATTTGTTATCGAATTGACTTAAAGCCAGATCGTCACATTGGCCGCTCTTCTCTCTGAAACGGTTGTACTTACCGTGTGCAAAGCTATGTCGGGTGCTGCGGTATGCGGATACCCTAAAAGCACCATAATAGAACACAGATGAAGCTTCTAAGGTGATGTAATAGCCAGTAAGAAGTAGTGCAATTCAAGTTTTAGGTATCGATTATTGACTTTTTAGCTGGCTTTGGTGCTTTGACATGAGCTAGGACATTAAGATTCTGCACGAAAGGAGGACTAGCAGCTGAGTTGCATGGGAGAATGTGTAAAGTGTTCATATGTAGTAAAAACCTGAGAATTCCGTCCGTTTTCGTCATTTGTTATCGAATCGACTTAAAGCCAGATCGTCACATTGGCCGCTCTTCGCTCTGAAACGGTTGTAATTATCGTCTGCAAAGCTATGTCGCGTGATGCGGTATGCGGAGCCACTAAAAGCACCATAGTAGAACACAGATGAAGCTTCTAAGTTGATGAAATAGCCAGTAAGGAGTAGTACAAGTCAAGTTTTAGTTATGGATTATTGACTCTTTATCCTTCCTTGGTTCCTTGGACGTGAGCTAGGAACTTATGATTTTGCATGATAGGAGGAGTAGCAGCCGCGTTCCACGGGAGAATGTGAGAAGTGTTCATATGTAGTAAAAACCTGAGAGATCCGTCCGTGTTCGTCATTTGTTATCGAATCGACTTAAAGCCAGATCGACACAATCGCCGCTCTTTTCCCTGAAATGTTTGTACTTATCGTCTGCAAAGCTATGTCGCGTGCTGCGGTATGAGGAGACACTAAAAGCACCATAGTAGAACACAGATGAAGCTTTTAAATTGATGTAATAGTCAGTAAGAAGGAGTACAATTCAAGTTTTAGCTATGGATTATTGCCTTTTTAGCTGGCTTTGGTGCCTTGGACAAGAGCTAGGAACTTAAGATTCTGCATGAAAGGAGGACCAGCAGCCGCGTTGCACGAGAGAATGTGAAAAGTGTTCATATGTAGTAAAAACCTGAGAAATCGGTCCGTGTTCGTCATTTGTTATCGAATCGACTTAAAGCCATATCGTCACATTGGCCGCTCTTCTCTCTGAAATGGTTGTACTTATCGTCTGCAAAGCTATGTCGCGTGCTGCGGTATGCGGAGACACTAAAAGCACCATAGTAGAACACAGATGAAGCTCCTAAGTTGATGTAATAGCCAGTAAGAAGTAGTACAATTCAAGTTTTAGGTATCGATTGTTGACTTTTTACCCTTCTTTATTGCCTTGGACATGAGCTAGGAACTTAAGATTTGGCATGAAAGGAGGACTAGCAGCCGCGTTGCCCGGGAGAATGTGAAAAGTGTTCATATGTAGTAAAAACCTGAGAAATCCGTTCATGTTCGTCATTTGTTATCGCATCGACTTAAAGCCAGATCGTCACATTGGCCGCTCTTCCCTCTGAAACGGTTGTACTTATCGTCTGCAAAGCTATGTCGCGTGCTGCGGTATGCGGAAACACTAAAAGCACCGTAGTAGAACACAGATGAAGCTTCTAAGTTGTCTAAGTTGACGAAATAACCAGTAAGGGGTGGTACAAGTCAAGTTTTAGTTATGGATTATTGACTTTTTACCCTTCCTTGGTGCCTTGGACATGAGCTAGGAACTTATGATTTTGCATGATAGGAGGACTAGCAGCCGCGTTCCACGGGAGAATGTGAGAAGTGTTCATATGTAGCAAAAACCTGAGAAATCCGTCCGTTTTCATCATTTGTTATCGAAACGGCTTGAAGCCAGATCGTCACATTGGCCGCACTTCAGTCTGAAACGGTTACATTTATCGTCTGCAAAGCTATGTCGCATGCTGCGGTATGCGGAGACACTAAAAGCACCATAGTAGAACATAGATGAAGCTTCTAAGTTGATGTAATAGCCAGTAAGAAGTAGTAAAATTCAAATTTTAGTTATGGATTATTGACTATTTTACCATACTTTGATGCCTTGGACATAAGCTACGAACTTAAGATTTTGCATGAAAGCCGGACTAGCAGCCGCGTTGCACGGGAGAAAGTGAAAAGTGTTCATATGTAGTAAAAAGAAGAGAAATCTGCCGGTCTTAGTCATTTGTTATCGAATCGACTTAAAGCCAGATCAACACATAGGCCGCATTTCAGTCTGAAACGGTTACATTTATTGTCTGCAAAGCTATGTCGCGTGCTGCGGTAAGAGGAGACACTAAAAGCACTATAGTAGAACACAGATGAAGCTTCTAAGTTGATGTAATAGCCAGTAAGAAGTAGTACAATTCCAGTTTCAGTTATCGATTATTGACTTTTTAGCTGGCTTTGATGCCTTGGACATGAGCTAGGTTCTTAACGTTTTGCATGAAAGGAGGACTAGCAGCCGAGTTGCACGGGAGAATGTGAAAAGTGTTCATATGTATTAAAAACCTGAGAAATCTGCCCGTTTTCGTCATTTGTTATCGAATCGACTTAAATCCAATTCGTCACATTGGCCGCACTTCAGTCTGAAACGGTTACATTTATCGTCTGCAAAGCTATGTCGCGTGCTGCGGTATGCGGAGACACTAAAAGCACCATAGTAGAACATAGATGAAGCTTCTAAGTTGATGTAATAGCCAGTAAGAAGTAGTACAATTCAAGTTTTAGGTATCGATTGTTGACTTTTTACCCTTCTTTGTTGCCTTGGACATGAGCTAGTAATTTATGATTTTGCATGATAGGACTAGCAGCCGCGTTCCACGGGAGAATGTGAGAAGTGTTCATATGTAGAAAAAACCTGAGAAATCCGTCCGTGTTCGTCATTTGTTATCGAATCGACTTAAAGCCATATCGTACCATTGGCCGCTCTTCTCTCTGAAATGGTTGTACTTATCGTCTGCAAACCTATGTCGCGTGCTGCGGTATGCGGAGACACTAAAAGCACCATAGTAGAACACAGATGAAGCTTCTAAGAAAGTCTAATAGCCAGTAAGAAGTAGTACGATTGAAGTTTCAGGTATCGGTTATTGACTTTTTACCCTTCTTTGGTGCCTTGGACATGAGCTAGTAACTTAATTTTTTGCATGAAAGGAGGATTAGCAGCCGAGTTGCACGGGAGAATGTGAAAACTGTTCATATGTAGTAAAAACCTGAGATATCCGTGCGTTTTCGTCATTTGTTATCGAATCGACTTAAAGCCAGATCGTCAAATTGGCCGCTCTTCTCTCTAAAACGGTTGTACTTATCGTCTGCAATGCTATGTCGCGTACTGCGGTATGCGGAGACATTAAAAACACTATAGTAGAACACAGATGAAGCTTCTAAGTTGATGGAATAGCCAGTAAGAAGTAGTACAATTGAAGTTTTATTTATCGATTATTGACTTTTATAGCTGGCTTTGATGCCTTGGACATGAGCTAGGACCTTAACGTTTTGCATGAAAGGAGGACTAGCAGCCGAGTTGCACGGGAGAATGTGAAAAGTGTTCATATGTAGTAAAAATCTGAGAAATCCGTCCGTGTTCGTCATTTGTTATCGAATCGACTTAAAGCCAGATCATCACATTGGCCGCTCGCCTGTCTGAAACGGTTGTACTTATCGTCTGCAAAGCTGTGTCGCGTGCTGCGGTATGCGGAGACACTAAAAGCACCATAGTAGAACACAAACTAAGCTTCTAAGTTGATGTAGTAGCCAGTAAGAAGTAGTACAATTCAAGTTTTAGGTATCGATTGTTGACTTTTTACCCTTCTTTGTTGCCTTGGACATGAGCTAGGAATTTATGATTTTGCATGATAGGACTAGCAGCCGCGTTCCACGGGAGAGTGTGAGAAGTGTTCATATGTAGTAAAAACCTGAGAAATCCGTCCATGTTCGCCATTTGTTATCGCATCGACTTAAAGCCAGATCGTCACATTGGCCGCTCTTCCTTCTGAAACGGTTGTACTTATCGTCTGCAAAGCTATGTCGCGTGCTGCGGTGTGCGGAAACACTAAAAGCACCATAGTAGAACACAGATGAAGCTTCTAAGTTGATGAAATAGCCAGTAAGGAGTAGTACAAGTCAAGTTTTAGTTATGGATTATTGACTCTTTATCCTTCCTTGGTTCCTTGGACGTGAGCTTGGAACTTATGATTTTGCATGATAGGAGGACTAGCAGCCGCGTTCCACGGGAGAATGTGAGAAGTGTTCATATGTAGCAAAAACCTGAGAAATCCGTCCGTTTTCGTCATTTGTTATCGAATCGACTTGAAGCCAGATCGTCACATTGGACGCACTTCAGTCTGAAACGGTTACATTTATCGTCTGCAAAGCTATGTCGCATGCTGCGGTATGCGGAGACACTATAAGCACCATAGCAGAACATAGATGAAGCTTCTAAGTTGATGAAATAGCCAGTAAGGAGTAGTACAAGTCAAGTTTTAGTTATGGATTATTGACTCTTTATCCTTCCTTGGTTCCTTGGACGTGAGCTAGGAACTTATGATTTTGCATGATAGGAGGAGTAGCAGCCGCGTTCCATGGGAGAATGTGAGAAGTGTTCATATGTAGTAAAAACCTGAGAAATCCGTCCGTGTTCGTCATTTGTTATCGAATCGACTTAAAGCCAGATCGTCACAATCGCCGCTCTTTTCCCTGAAATGTTTGTACTTATCGTCTGCAAAGCTATGTCGCGTGCTGCGGTATGAGGAGACACTAAAAGCACCATAGTAGTACACAGATGAAGCTTTTAAATTGATGTAATAGTCAGTAAGAAGGAGTACAATTCAAGTTTTAGCTATGGATTATTGCCTTTTTAGCTGGCTTTGGTGCCTTGGACAAGAGCTAGGAACTTAAGATTCTGCATGAAAGGAGGACCAGCAGCCGCGTTGCACGAGAGAATGTGAAAAGTGTTCATATGTAGTAAAAACCTGAGAAATCGGTCCGTGTTCGTCATTTGTTATCGAATCGACTTAAAGCCATATCGTCACATTGGCCGCTCTTCTCTCTGAAATGGTTGTACTTATCGTCTGCAAAGCTATGTCGCGTGCTGCGGTATGCGGAGACACTAAAAGCACCATAGTAGAACACAGATGAAGCTCCTAAGTTGATGTAATAGCCAGTAAGAAGTAGTACAATTCAAGTTTTAGGTATCGATTGTTGACTTTTTACCCTTCTTTATTGCCTTGGACATGAGCTAGGAACTTATGATTTTGCGTGAAAGGAGTACTAGCGGCCGCGTTCCACGGGAGAATGTGGAAAGTGTTCATATGTAGTAAAAACCTTAGAAATCCGTCCGTTTTCGTCATTTGTTATCGAATCGACTTAAAGACAGATCGTCACATTGGCCGCTCTTCTCTCTGAAAAAGTTGTACTTATCGTCTGCAAAGCAATGTCGCGTGCTGCGGTATGCGGAGACACTAGAAGCACCATAGTAGAACACAGATGAAGCTTCTAAGAAGGTGTAATAGCCAGTAAGAAGTAGTACGATTGAAGTTTCAGGTATCGGTTATTGACTTTTTACCCTTCTTTGGTGCCTTGGACATTAGCTAGGAACTTAATTTTTTGCATGAAAGGAGAACTAGCAGCCGAGTTGCACGGGAGAATGTGAAAACTGTTCATATGTAGTAAAAACCTGAGAAATCCGCCCGATTTCGTCATTTGTTATCGAATCGACTTAAAGCCAGATCGTCACATTGGCCGCTCTTCTCTCTAAAACGGTTGTACTTATCGTCTGCAATGCTATGTCGCGTGCTGCGGTATGTGGAGATATTAAAAACACTATAGTAGAACACAGATGAACCTTCTAAGTTGATGTAATAGCCAGTAAGAAGTAGTACAATTGAAGTTTTATTTATCGATTATTGACTTTTTAGCTGGCTTTGATGCCTTGGACATTAGCTAGGACCTTAACGTTTTGCATGAAAGGAGGACTAGCAGCCGAGTTGCACGGAAGAATGTGAAAAGTGTTCATATGTAGTAAAAATCTGAGAAATCCGTCCGTGTTCGTCATTTGTTATCGAATCGACTTAAAGCCAGATCTTCACATTGGCCGCTCTTCTCTCTGAAAAAGTTGTACTTATCGTCTGCAAAGCTATGTAACGTGCTGCGGTATGCGAGACACTAAAAGCACCATAGTAGAACACAGATGAAGCTTCTAATTTGATGTATAGCCAGTAAGAGGTAGTACAATTCAAGTTTTAGTTATGGATTATTGACTTTTTACCCTTCCTTGGTGCCTTGGACATGAGCTAGGAACTTAAGATTTGGCATGAAAGGAGGACTAGCAGCCGCGTTGCCCGGGAGAATGTGAAAAGTGTTCATATGTAGTAAAAACCTGAGAAATCCGTTCATGTTCGTCATTTGTTATCGCATCGACTTAAAGCCAGATCGTCACATTGGCCGCTCTTCCCTCTGAAACGGTTGTACTTATCGTCTGCAAAGCTATGTCGCGTGCTGCGGTATGCGGAAACACTAAAAGCACCGTAGTAGAACAGAGATGAAGCTTCTAAGTTGTCTAAGTTGATGAAATAACCAGTAAGGGGTGGTACAAGTCAAGTTTTAGTTATGGATTATTGACTTTTTACCCTTCCTTGGTGCCTTGGACATGAGCTAGGAACTTATGATTTTGCATGATAGGAGGACTAGCAGCCGCGTTCCACGGGAGAATGTGAGAAGTGTTCATATGTAGCAAAAACCTGAGAAATCCGTCCGTTTTCATCATTTGTTATCGAAACGGCTTGAAGCCAGATCGTCACATTGGCCGCACTTCAGTCTGAAACGGTTACATTTATCGTCTGCAAAGCTATGTCGCATGCTGCGGTATGCGGAGACACTAAAAGCACCATAGTAGAACATAGATGAAGCTTCTAAGTTGATGTAATAGCCAGTAAGAAGTAGTACAATTCAAATTTTAGTTATGGATTATTGACTATTTTACCATACTTTGATGCCTTGGACATAAGCTAGGAACTTAAGATTTTGCATGAAAGCCGGACTAGCAGCCGCGTTGCACGGGAGAAAGTGAAAAGTGTTCATATGTAGTAAAAACAAGAGAAATCTGCCGGTCTTAGTCATTTGTTATCGAATCGACTTAAAGCCAGATCAACACATAGGCCGCATTTCAGTCTGAAACGGTTACATTTATTGTCTGCAAAGCTATGTCGCGTGCTGCGGTAAGAGGAGACACTAAAAGCACTATAGTAGAACACAGATGAAGCTTCTAAGTTGATGTAATAGCCAGTAAGAAGTAGTACAATTCCAGTTTCAGTTATCGATTATTGACTTTTTAGCTGGCTTTGATGCCTTGGACATGAGCTAGGTTCTTAACGTTTTGCATGAAAGGAGGACTAGCAGCCGAGTTGCACGGGAGAATGTGAAAAGTGTTCATATGTATTAAAAACCTGAGAAATCTGCCCGTTTTCGTCATTTGTTATCGAATCGACTTAAATCCAATTCGTCACATTGGCCGCACTTCAGTCTGAAACGGTTACATTTATCGTCTGCAAAGCTATGTCGCGTGCTGCGGTATGCGGAGACACTAAAAGCACCATAGTAGAACATAGATGAAGCTTCTAAGTTGATGTAATAGCCAGTAAGAAGTAGTACAATTCAAGTTTTAGGTATCGATTGTTGACTTTTTACCCTTCTTTGTTGCCTTGGACATGAGCTAGTAATTTATGATTTTGCATGATAGGACTAGCAGCCGCGTTCCACGGGAGAATGTGAGAAGTGTTCATATGTGGGAAAAACCTGAGAAATCCGTCCGTGTTCGTCATTTGTTATCGAATCGACTTAAAGCCATATCGTACCATTGGCCGCTCTTCTCTCTGAAATGGTTGTACTTATCGTCTGCAAAGCTATGTCGCGTGCTGCGGTATGCGGAGACACTAAAAGCACCATAGTAGAACACAGATGAAGCTTCTAAGAAGGTCTAATAGCCAGTAAGAAGTAGTACGATTGAAGTTTCAGGTATCGGTTATTGACTTTTTACCCTTCTTTGGTGCCTTGGACATGAGCTAGTAACTTAATTTTTTGCATGAAAGGAGGATTAGCAGCCGAGTTGCACGGGAGAATGTGAAAACTGTTCATATGTAGTAAAAACCTGAGATATCCGTGCGTTTTCGTCATTTGTTATCGAATCGACTTAAAGCCAGATCGTCACATTGGCCGCTCTTCTCTCTAAAACGGTTGTACTTATCGTCTGCAATGCTATGTCGCGTACTGCGGTATGCGGAGACATTAAAAACACTATAGTAGAACACAGATGAAGCTTCTAAGTTGATGGAATAGCCAGTAAGAAGTAGTACAATTGAAGTTTTATTTATCGATTATTGACTTTTATAGCTGGCTTTGATGCCTTGGACATGAGCTAGGACCTTAACGTTTTGCATGAAAGGAGGACTAGCAGCCGAGTTGCACGGGAGAATGTGAAAAGTGTTCATATGTAGCAAAAACCTGAGAAATCCGTCCGTTTTCGTCATTTGTTATCGAATCGACTTGAAGCCAGATCGTCACATTGGACGCACTTCAGTCTGAAACGGTTACATTTATCGTCTGCAAAGCTATGTCGCATGCTGCGGTATGCGGAGACACTATAAGCACCATAGCAGAACATAGATGAAGCTTCTAAGTTGATGAAATAGCCAGTAAGGAGTAGTACAAGTCAAGTTTTAGTTATGGATTATTGACTCTTTATCCTTCCTTGGTTCCTTGGACGTGAGCTAGGAACTTATGATTTTGCATGATAGGAGGAGTAGCAGCCGCGTTCCATGGGAGAATGTGAGAAGTGTTCATATGTAGTAAAAACCTGAGAAATCCGTCCGTGTTCGTCATTTGTTATCGAATCGACTTAAAGCCAGATCGTCACAATCGCCGCTCTTTTCCCTGAAATGTTTGTACTTATCGTCTGCAAAGCTATGTCGCGTGCTGCGGTATGAGGAGACACTAAAAGCACCATAGTAGAACACAGATGAAGCTTTTAAGTTGATGTAATAGTCAGTAAGAAGGAGTACAATTCAAGTTTTAGCTATGGATTATTGCCTTTTTAGCTGGCTTTGGTGCCTTGGACAAGACCTAGGAACTTAAGATTCTGCATGAAAGGAGGACCAGCAGCCGCGTTGCACGAGAGAATGTGAAAAGTGTTCATATGTAGTAAAAACCTGAGAAATCCGTCCGTTTTCGTCATTTGTTATCGAATCGACTTAAAGACAGATCGTCACATTGGCCGCTCTTCTCTCTGAAAAAGTTGTACTTATCGTCTGCAAAGCAATGTCGCGTGCTGCGGTATGCGGAGAGACTAAAAGCACCATAGTAGAACATAGATGAAGCTCCTTAGTCGATGAAATAGCCAGTAAGAAATAGTACAATTCAAGTTTTAGGTAACGATTATTGAGTTTTTAGCCGGCTTTGGTGCCTTGGCGATGAACTAGGACCATACGACTTTGCATGAAGGGAGGACTAGCAGCCGCGTTGCACGGGAGACTGTGGAAAGTGTTAATATATAGTAAAAACCTGAGAAATCCGTTCGTTTTCATCATTTGTTATCGAATCGACTTAAAGCCACATCGTCACATTGGCCGCTCTTCTTTCTGAAACGGTTGTACTTATCGTCTGTAAAGCTATGTCGAGTGCTGCGGTATGCGGAGACACTAAAAGCACCATAGTAGAACACAGATGATGCTTCTAAGTTGATGTAATAGCCAGTAAGAAGTAGTACAATTCAAGTTTTATGTATCGATTATTGACTTTTTAGCTGGCTTTGGTGCCTTGGACATGAGCAAGGACCTTAAGATTTTGCAAGAAAGGAGGAGTAGCTGCCGAGTTGCACAGGAGAATGTGAAAAGTGTTCATATGTAGTAAAAACTTGAGAAATCCGTCCGTTTTCGTCACGTGTTATCGAATCGACTAAAAACCAGATCGTCACATTGGCCGCTCTTCTCTCTGAAAAGTTTGTACTTATCGTCTGCAAAGCTATGTCGCGTGCTGCGGTATGCAGGTATTGATTATTGACTTTTTAGCTGGCTTTGGTTACTTGGACATTAGCTAGGACTTTAAGATTCTGCACGAAAGGAGGACTAGCAGCCGCGTTGCACGGGAGAATGTGAAAAGTGTTCATATGTAGTAAAAACCTGAGAAATCCGTCCGTGTTCGTCATTTGTTATCGAATTGACTTAAAGCCAGATCGTCACATTGGCCGCTCTTCTCTCTGAAACGGTTGTACTTACCGTGTGCAAAGCTATGTCGGGTGCTGCGGTATGCGGATACCCTAAAAGCACCATAATAGAACACAGATGAAGCTTCTAAGGTGATGTAATAGCCAGTAAGAAGTAGTGCAATTCAAGTTTTAGGTATCGATTATTGACTTTTTAGCTGGCTTTGGTGCTTTGACATGAGCTAGGACATTAAGATTCTGCACGAAAGGAGGACTAGCAGCTGAGTTGCATGGGAGAATGTGTAAAGTGTTCATATGTAGTAAAAACCTGAGAATTCCGTCCGTTTTCGTCATTTGTTATCGAATCGACTTAAAGCCAGATCGTCACATTGGCCGCTCTTCGCTCTGAAACGGTTGTAATTATCGTCTGCAAAGCTATGTCGCGTGATGCGGTATGCGGAGCCACTAAAAGCACCATAGTAGAACACAGATGAAGCTTCTAAGTTGATGAAATAGCCAGTAAGGAGTAGTACAAGTCAAGTTTTAGTTATGGATTATTGACTCTTTATCCTTCCTTGGTTCCTTGGACGTGAGCTAGGAACTTATGATTTTGCATGATAGGAGGAGTAGCAGCCGCGTTCCACGGGAGAATGTGAGAAGTGTTCATATGTAGTAAAAACCTGAGAGATCCGTCCGTGTTCGTCATTTGTTATCGAATCGACTTAAAGCCAGATCGACACAATCGCCGCTCTTTTCCCTGAAATGTTTGTACTTATCGTCTGCAAAGCTATGTCGCGTGCTGCGGTATGAGGAGACACTAAAAGCACCATAGTAGAACACAGATGAAGCTTTTAAATTGATGTAATAGTCAGTAAGAAGGAGTACAATTCAAGTTTTAGCTATGGATTATTGCCTTTTTAGCTGGCTTTGGTGCCTTGGACAAGAGCTAGGAACTTAAGATTCTGCATGAAAGGAGGACCAGCAGCCGCGTTGCACGAGAGAATGTGAAAAGTGTTCATATGTAGTAAAAACCTGAGAAATCGGTCCGTGTTCGTCATTTGTTATCGAATCGACTTAAAGCCATATCGTCACATTGGCCGCTCTTCTCTCTGAAATGGTTGTACTTATCGTCTGCAAAGCTATGTCGCGTGCTGCGGTATGCGGAGACACTAAAAGCACCATAGTAGAACACAGATGAAGCTCCTAAGTTGATGTAATAGCCAGTAAGAAGTAGTACAATTCAAGTTTTAGGTATCGATTGTTGACTTTTTACCCTTCTTTATTGCCTTGGACATGAGCTAGGAACTTAAGATTTGGCATGAAAGGAGGACTAGCAGCCGCGTTGCCCGGGAGAATGTGAAAAGTGTTCATATGTAGTAAAAACCTGAGAAATCCGTTCATGTTCGTCATTTGTTATCGCATCGACTTAAAGCCAGATCGTCACATTGGCCGCTCTTCCCTCTGAAACGGTTGTACTTATCGTCTGCAAAGCTATGTCGCGTGCTGCGGTATGCGGAAACACTAAAAGCACCGTAGTAGAACACAGATGAAGCTTCTAAGTTGTCTAAGTTGACGAAATAACCAGTAAGGGGTGGTACAAGTCAAGTTTTAGTTATGGATTATTGACTTTTTACCCTTCCTTGGTGCCTTGGACATGAGCTAGGAACTTATGATTTTGCATGATAGGAGGACTAGCAGCCGCGTTCCACGGGAGAATGTGAGAAGTGTTCATATGTAGCAAAAACCTGAGAAATCCGTCCGTTTTCATCATTTGTTATCGAAACGGCTTGAAGCCAGATCGTCACATTGGCCGCACTTCAGTCTGAAACGGTTACATTTATCGTCTGCAAAGCTATGTCGCATGCTGCGGTATGCGGAGACACTAAAAGCACCATAGTAGAACATAGATGAAGCTTCTAAGTTGATGTAATAGCCAGTAAGAAGTAGTAAAATTCAAATTTTAGTTATGGATTATTGACTATTTTACCATACTTTGATGCCTTGGACATAAGCTACGAACTTAAGATTTTGCATGAAAGTCGGACTAGCAGCCGCGTTGCACGGGAGAAAGTGAAAAGTGTTCATATGTAGTAAAAAGAAGAGAAATCTGCCGGTCTTAGTCATTTGTTATCGAATCGACTTAAAGCCAGATCAACACATAGGCCGCATTTCAGTCTGAAACGGTTACATTTATTGTCTGCAAAGCTATGTCGCGTGCTGCGGTAAGAGGAGACACTAAAAGCACTATAGTAGAACACAGATGAAGCTTCTAAGTTGATGTAATAGCCAGTAAGAAGTAGTACAATTCCAGTTTCAGTTATCGATTATTGACTTTTTAGCTGGCTTTGATGCCTTGGACATGAGCTAGGTTCTTAACGTTTTGCATGAAAGGAGGACTAGCAGCCGAGTTGCACGGGAGAATGTGAAAAGTGTTCATATGTATTAAAAACCTGAGAAATCTGCCCGTTTTCGTCATTTGTTATCGAATCGACTTAAATCCAATTCGTCACATTGGCCGCACTTCAGTCTGAAACGGTTACATTTATCGTCTGCAAAGCTATGTCGCGTGCTGCGGTATGCGGAGACACTAAAAGCACCATAGTAGAACATAGATGAAGCTTCTAAGTTGATGTAATAGCCAGTAAGAAGTAGTACAATTCAAGTTTTAGGTATCGATTGTTGACTTTTTACCCTTCTTTGTTGCCTTGGACATGAGCTAGTAATTTATGATTTTGCATGATAGGACTAGCAGCCGCGTTCCACGGGAGAATGTGAGAAGTGTTCATATGTAGAAAAAACCTGAGAAATCCGTCCGTGTTCGTCATTTGTTATCGAATCGACTTAAAGCCATATCGTACCATTGGCCGCTCTTCTCTCTGAAATGGTTGTACTTATCGTCTGCAAACCTATGTCGCGTGCTGCGGTATGCGGAGACACTAAAAGCACCATAGTAGAACACAGATGAAGCTTCTAAGAAAGTCTAATAGCCAGTAAGAAGTAGTACGATTGAAGTTTCAGGTATCGGTTATTGACTTTTTACCCTTCTTTGGTGCCTTGGACATGAGCTAGTAACTTAATTTTTTGCATGAAAGGAGGATTAGCAGCCGAGTTGCACGGGAGAATGTGAAAACTGTTCATATGTAGTAAAAACCTGAGATATCCGTGCGTTTTCGTCATTTGTTATCGAATCGACTTAAAGCCAGATCGTCAAATTGGCCGCTCTTCTCTCTAAAACGGTTGTACTTATCGTCTGCAATGCTATGTCGCGTACTGCGGTATGCGGAGACATTAAAAACACTATAGTAGAACACAGATGAAGCTTCTAAGTTGATGGAATAGCCAGTAAGAAGCAGTACAATTGAAGTTTTATTTATCGATTATTGACTTTTATAGCTGGCTTTGATGCCTTGGACATGAGCTAGGACCTTAACGTTTTGCATGAAAGGAGGACTAGCAGCCGAGTTGCACGGGAGAATGTGAAAAGTGTTCATATGTAGTAAAAATCTGAGAAATCCGTCCGTGTTCGTCATTTGTTATCGAATCGACTTAAAGCCAGATCATCACATTGGCCGCTCGCCTGTCTGAAACGGATGTACTTATCGTCTGCAAAGCTGTGTCGCGTGCTGCGGTATGCGGAGACACTAAAAGCACCATAGTAGAACACAAACTAAGCTTCTAAGTTGATGTAGTAGCCAGTAAGAAGTAGTACAATTCAAGTTTTAGGTATCGATTGTTGACTTTTTACCCTTCTTTGTTGCCTTGGACATGAGCTAGGAATTTATGATTTTGCATGATAGGACTAGCAGCCGCGTTCCACGGGAGAGTGTGAGAAGTGTTCATATGTAGTAAAAACCTGAGAAATCCGTCCATGTTCGCCATTTGTTATCGCATCGACTTAAAGCCAGATCGTCACATTGGCCGCTCTTCCTTCTGAAACGGTTGTACTTATCGTCTGCAAAGCTATGTCGCGTGCTGCGGTGTGCGGAAACACTAAAAGCACCATAGTAGAACACAGATGAAGCTTCTAAGTTGATGAAATAGCCAGTAAGGAGTAGTACAAGTCAAGTTTTAGTTATGGATTATTGACTCTTTATCCTTCCTTGGTTCCTTGGACGTGAGCTTGGAACTTATGATTTTGCATGATAGGAGGACTAGCAGCCGCGTTCCACGGGAGAATGTGAGAAGTGTTCATATGTAGCAAAAACCTGAGAAATCCGTCCGTTTTCGTCATTTGTTATCGAATCGACTTGAAGCCAGATCGTCACATTGGACGCACTTCAGTCTGAAACGGTTACATTTATCGTCTGCAAAGCTATGTCGCATGCTGCGGTATGCGGAGACACTATAAGCACCATAGCAGAACATAGATGAAGCTTCTAAGTTGATGAAATAGCCAGTAAGGAGTAGTACAAGTCAAGTTTTAGTTATGGATTATTGACTCTTTATCCTTCCTTGGTTCCTTGGACGTGAGCTAGGAACTTATGATTTTGCATGATAGGAGGAGTAGCAGCCGCGTTCCATGGGAGAATGTGAGAAGTGTTCATATGTAGTAAAAACCTGAGAAATCCGTCCGTGTTCGTCATTTGTTATCGAATCGACTTAAAGCCAGATCGTCACAATCGCCGCTCTTTTCCCTGAAATGTTTGTACTTATCGTCTGCAAAGCTATGTCGCGTGCTGCGGTATGAGGAGACACTAAAAGCACCATAGTAGAACACAGATGAAGCTTTTAAATTGATGTAATAGTCAGTAAGAAGGAGTACAATTCAAGTTTTAGCTATGGATTATTGCCTTTTTAGCTGGCTTTGGTGCCTTGGACAAGAGCTAGGAACTTAAGATTCTGCATGAAAGGAGGACCAGCAGCCGCGTTGCACGAGAGAATGTGAAAAGTGTTCATATGTAGTAAAAACCTGAGAAATCGGTCCGTGTTCGTCATTTGTTATCGAATCGACTTAAAGCCATATCGTCACATTGGCCGCTCTTCTCTCTGAAATGGTTGTACTTATCGTCTGCAAAGCTATGTCGCGTGCTGCGGTATGCGGAGACACTAAAAGCACCATAGTAGAACACAGATGAAGCTCCTAAGTTGATGTAATAGCCAGTAAGAAGTAGTACAATTCAAGTTTTAGGTATCGATTGTTGACTTTTTACCCTTCTTTATTGCCTTGGACATGAGCTAGGAACTTATGATTTTGCGTGAAAGGAGTACTAGCGGCCGCGTTCCACGGGAGAATGTGGAAAGTGTTCATATGTAGTAAAAACCTTAGAAATCCGTCCGTTTTCGTCATTTGTTATCGAATCGACTTAAAGACAGATCGTCACATTGGCCGCTCTTCTCTCTGAAAAAGTTGTACTTATCGTCTGCAAAGCAATGTCGCGTGCTGCGGTATGCGGAGACACTAGAAGCACCATAGTAGAACACAGATGAAGCTTCTAAGAAGGTGTAATAGCCAGTAAGAAGTAGTACGATTGAAGTTTCAGGTATCGGTTATTGACTTTTTACCCTTCTTTGGTGCCTTGGACATTAGCTAGGAACTTAATTTTTTGCATGAAAGGAGAACTAGCAGCCGAGTTGCACGGGAGAATGTGAAAACTGTTCATATGTAGTAAAAACCTGAGAAATCCGCCCGATTTCGTCATTTGTTATCGAATCGACTTAAAGCCAGATCGTCACATTGGCCGCTCTTCTCTCTAAAACGGTTGTACTTATCGTCTGCAATGCTATGTCGCGTGCTGCGGTATGTGGAGATATTAAAAACACTATAGTAGAACACAGATGAACCTTCTAAGTTGATGTAATAGCCAGTAAGAAGTAGTACAATTGAAGTTTTATTTATCGATTATTGACTTTTTAGCTGGCTTTGATGCCTTGGACATTAGCTAGGACCTTAACGTTTTGCATGAAAGGAGGACTAGCAGCCGAGTTGCACGGAAGAATGTGAAAAGTGTTCATATGTAGTAAAAATCTGAGAAATCCGTCCGTGTTCGTCATTTGTTATCGAATCGACTTAAAGCCAGATCTTCACATTGGCCGCTCTTCTCTCTGAAAAAGTTGTACTTATCGTCTGCAAAGCTATGTAACGTGCTGCGGTATGCGAGACACTAAAAGCACCATAGTAGAACACAGATGAAGCTTCTAATTTGATGTATAGCCAGTAAGAGGTAGTACAATTCAAGTTTTAGTTATGGATTATTGACTTTTTACCCTTCCTTGGTGCCTTGGACATGAGCTAGGAACTTAAGATTTGGCATGAAAGGAGGACTAGCAGCCGCGTTGCCCGGGAGAATGTGAAAAGTGTTCATATGTTGTAAAAACCTGAGAAATCCGTTCATGTTCGTCATTTGTTATCGCATCGACTTAAAGCCAGATCGTCACATTGGCCGCTCTTCCCTCTGAAACGGTTGTACTTATCGTCTGCAAAGCTATGTCGCGTGCTGCGGTATGCGGAAACACTAAAAGCACCGTAGTAGAACAGAGATGAAGCTTCTAAGTTGTCTAAGTTGATGAAATAACCAGTAAGGGGTGGTACAAGTCAAGTTTTAGTTATGGATTATTGACTTTTTACCCTTCCTTGGTGCCTTGGACATGAGCTAGGAACTTATGATTTTGCATGATAGGAGGACTAGCAGCCGCGTTCCACGGGAGAATGTGAGAAGTGTTCATATGTAGCAAAAACCTGAGAAATCCGTCCGTTTTCATCATTTGTTATCGAAACGGCTTGAAGCCAGATCGTCACATTGGCCGCACTTCAGTCTGAAACGGTTACATTTATCGTCTGCAAAGCTATGTCGCATGCTGCGGTATGCGGAGACACTAAAAGCACCATAGTAGAACATAGATGAAGCTTCTAAGTTGATGTAATAGCCAGTAAGAAGTAGTACAATTCAAATTTTAGTTATGGATTATTGACTATTTTACCATACTTTGATGCCTTGGACATAAGCTAGGAACTTAAGATTTTGCATGAAAGCCGGACTAGCAGCCGCGTTGCACGGGAGAAAGTGAAAAGTGTTCATATGTAGTAAAAACAAGAGAAATCTGCCGGTCTTAGTCATTTGTTATCGAATCGACTTAAAGCCAGATCAACACATAGGCCGCATTTCAGTCTGAAACGGTTACATTTATTGTCTGCAAAGCTATGTCGCGTGCTGCGGTAAGAGGAGACACTAAAAGCACTATAGTAGAACACAGATGAAGCTTCTAAGTTGATGTAATAGCCAGTAAGAAGTAGTACAATTCCAGTTTCAGTTATCGATTATTGACTTTTTAGCTGGCTTTGATGCCTTGGACATGAGCTAGGTTCTTAACGTTTTGCATGAAAGGAGGACTAGCAGCCGAGTTGCACGGGAGAATGTGAAAAGTGTTCATATGTATTAAAAACCTGAGAAATCTGCCCGTTTTCGTCATTTGTTATCGAATCGACTTAAATCCAATTCGTCACATTGGCCGCACTTCAGTCTGAAACGGTTACATTTATCGTCTGCAAAGCTATGTCGCGTGCTGCGGTATGCGGAGACACTAAAAGCACCATAGTAGAACATAGATGAAGCTTCTAAGTTGATGTAATAGCCAGTAAGAAGTAGTACAATTCAAGTTTTAGGTATCGATTGTTGACTTTTTACCCTTCTTTGTTGCCTTGGACATGAGCTAGTAATTTATGATTTTGCATGATAGGACTAGCAGCCGCGTTCCACGGGAGAATGTGAGAAGTGTTCATATGTGGGAAAAACCTGAGAAATCCGTCCGTGTTCGTCATTTGTTATCGAATCGACTTAAAGCCATATCGTACCATTGGCCGCTCTTCTCTCTGAAATGGTTGTACTTATCGTCTGCAAAGCTATGTCGCGTGCTGCGGTATGCGGAGACACTAAAAGCACCATAGTAGAACACAGATGAAGCTTCTAAGAAGGTCTAATAGCCAGTAAGAAGTAGTACGATTGAAGTTTCAGGTATCGGTTATTGACTTTTTACCCTTCTTTGGTGCCTTGGACATGAGCTAGTAACTTAATTTTTTGCATGAAAGGAGGATTAGCAGCCGAGTTGCACGGGAGAATGTGAAAACTGTTCATATGTAGTAAAAACCTGAGATATCCGTGCGTTTTCGTCATTTGTTATCGAATCGACTTAAAGCCAGATCGTCACATTGGCCGCTCTTCTCTCTAAAACGGTTGTACTTATCGTCTGCAATGCTATGTCGCGTACTGCGGTATGCGGAGACATTAAAAACACTATAGTAGAACACAGATGAAGCTTCTAAGTTGATGGAATAGCCAGTAAGAAGTAGTACAATTGAAGTTTTATTTATCGATTATTGACTTTTATAGCTGGCTTTGATGCCTTGGACATGAGCTAGGACCTTAACGTTTTGCATGAAAGGAGGACTAGCAGCCGAGTTGCACGGGAGAATGTGAAAAGTGTTCATATGTAGCAAAAACCTGAGAAATCCGTCCGTTTTCGTCATTTGTTATCGAATCGACTTGAAGCCAGATCGTCACATTGGACGCACTTCAGTCTGAAACGGTTACATTTATCGTCTGCAAAGCTATGTCGCATGCTGCGGTATGCGGAGACACTATAAGCACCATAGCAGAACATAGATGAAGCTTCTAAGTTGATGAAATAGCCAGTAAGGAGTAGTACAAGTCAAGTTTTAGTTATGGATTATTGACTCTTTATCCTTCCTTGGTTCCTTGGACGTGAGCTAGGAACTTATGATTTTGCATGATAGGAGGAGTAGCAGCCGCGTTCCATGGGAGAATGTGAGAAGTGTTCATATGTAGTAAAAACCTGAGAAATCCGTCCGTGTTCGTCATTTGTTATCGAATCGACTTAAAGCCAGATCGTCACAATCGCCGCTCTTTTCCCTGAAATGTTTGTACTTATCGTCTGCAAAGCTATGTCGCGTGCTGCGGTATGAGGAGACACTAAAAGCACCATAGTAGAACACAGATGAAGCTTTTAAGTTGATGTAATAGTCAGTAAGAAGGAGTACAATTCAAGTTTTAGCTATGGATTATTGCCTTTTTAGCTGGCTTTGGTGCCTTGGACAAGACCTAGGAACTTAAGATTCTGCATGAAAGGAGGACCAGCAGCCGCGTTGCACGAGAGAATGTGAAAAGTGTTCATATGTAGTAAAAACCTGAGAAATCGGTCCGTGTTCGTCATTTGTTATCGAATCGACTTAAAGCCATATCGTCACATTGGCCGCTCTTCTCTCTGAAATGGTTGTACTTATCGTCTGCAAAGCTATGTCGCGTGCTGCGGTATGCGGAGACACTAAAAGCACCATAGTAGAACACAGATGAAGCTCCTAAGTTGATTTAATAGCCAGTAAGAAGTAGTATAATTCAAGTTTTAGGTATCGATTGTTGACTTTTTACCCTTCTTTGTTGCCTTGGACATGAGCTAGGAACTTATGATTTTGCGTGAAAGGAGTACTAGCGGCCGCGTTCCACGGGAGAATGTGGAAAGTGTTCATATGTAGTAAAAACCTGAGAAATCCGTCCGTTTTCGTCATTTGTTATCGAATCGACTTAAAGACAGATCGTCACATTGGCCGCTCTTCTCTCTGAAAAAGTTGTACTTATCGTCTGCAAAGCAATGTCGCGTGCTGCGGTATGCGGAGACACTAGAAGCACCATAGTAGAACACAGATGAAGCTTCTAAGAAGGTGTAATAGCCAGTAAGAAGTAGTACGATTGAAGTTTCAGGTATCGGTTATTGACTTTTTACCCTTCATTGGTGCCTTGGACATTAGCTAGGAACTTAATTTTTTGCATGAAAGGAGGACTAGCAGCCGAGTTGCACGGGAGAATGTGAAAACTGTTCATATGTAGTAAAAACCTGAGAAATCCGCCCGATTTCGTCATTTGTTATCGAATCGACTTAAAGCCAGATCGTCACATTGGCCGCTCTTCTCTCTAAAACGGTTGTACTTATCGTCTGCAATGCTATGTCGCGTGCTGCGGTATGTGGAGACATTAAAAACACTATAGTAGAACACAGATGAACCTTCTAAGTTCATGTAATAGCCAGTAAGAAGTAGTACAATTGAAGTTTTATTTATCGATTATTGACTTTTTAGCTGGCTTTGATGCCTTGGACATTAGCTAGGACCTTAACGTTTTGCATGAAAGGAGGACTAGCAGCCGAGTTGCACGGAAGAATGTGAAAAGTGTTCATATGTAGTAAAAATCTGAGAAATCCGTCCGTGTTCGTCATTTGTTATCGAATCGACTTAAAGCCAGATCTTCACATTGGCCGCTCTTCTCTCTGAAAAAGTTGTACTTATCGTCTGCAAAGCTATGTCGCGTGCTGCGGTATGCGAGACACTAAAAGCACCATAGTAGAACACAGATGAAGCTTCTAATTTGGTGTATAGCCAGTAAGAGGTAGTACAATTCAAGTTTTAGTTATGGATTATTGACTTTTTACCCTTCCTTGGTGCCTTGGACATGAGCTAGGAACTTAAGATTTGGCATGAAAGGAGGAGTAGCAGCCGCGTTGCCCGGGAGAATGTGAAAAGTGTTCATATGTAGTAAAAACCTGAGAAATCCGTTCATGTTCGTCATTTGTTATCGCATCGACTTAAAGCCAGATCGTCACATTGGCCGCTCTTCCCTCTGAAACGGTTGTACTTATCGTCTGCAAAGCTATGTCGCGTGCTGCGGTATGCGGAAACACTAAAAGCACCGTAGTAGAACACAGATGAAGCTTCTAAGTTGTCTAAGTTGATGGAATAACCAGTAAGGGGTGGTACAAGTCAAGTTTTAGTTATGGATTATTGACTTTTTACCCTTCCTTGGTGCCTTGGTCATGAGCTAGGAACTTATGATTTTGCATGATAGGAGGACTAGCAGCCGCGTTCCACGGGAGAATGTGAGAAGTGTTCATATGTAGCAAAAACCTGAGAAATCCGTCCGTTTTCGTCATTTGTTATCGAAACGGCTTGAAGCCAGATCGTCACATTGGCCGCACTTCAGTCTGAAACGGTTACATTTATCGTCTGCAAAGCTATGTCGCATGCTGCGGTATGGGGAGACACTAAAAGCACCATAGTAGAACATAGATGAAGCTTCTAAGTTGATGTAATAGCCAGTAAGAAGTAGTACAATTCAAGTTTTAGTTATGGATTATTGACTATTTTACCATACTTTGATGCCTTGAACATAAGCTAGGAACTTAAGATTTTGCATTAAAGCCGGACTAGCAGCCGCGTTGCCCGGGAGAAAGTGAAAAGTGTTCATATGTAGTAAAAACAAGAGAAATCTGCCGGTCTTAGTCATTTGTTATCGAATCGACTTAAAGCCAGATCAACACATGGGCCGCATTTCAGTCTGAAACGGTTACATTTATTGTCTGCAAAGCTATGTCGCGTGCTGCGGTAAGAGGAGACACTAAAAGCACTATAGTAGAACACAGATGAAGCTTCTAAGTTGATGTAATAGCCAGTAAGAAGTAGTACAATTCCAGTTTCAGTTATCGATTATTGACTTTTTAGCTGGCTTTGATGCCTTGGACATGAGCTAGGACCTTAACGTTTTGCATGAAAGGAGGACTAGCAGCCGAGTTGCACGGGAGAATGTGAAAAGTGTTCATATGTATTAAAAACCTGAGAAATCTGCCCGTTTTCGTCATTTGTTATCGAATCGACTTAAATCCAATTCGTCACATTGGCCGCACTTCAGTCTGAAACGGTTACATTTATCGTCTGCAAAGCTATGTCGCGTGCTGCGGTATGCGGAGACACTAAAAGCACCATAGTAGAACATAGATGAAGCTTCTAAGTTGATGTAATAGCCAGTAAGAAGTAGTACAATTCAAGTTTTAGGTATCGATTGTTGACTTTTTACCCTTCTTTGTTGCCTTGGACATGAGCTAGTAATTTATGATTTTGCATGATAGGACTAGCAGCCGCGTTCCACGGGAGAATGTGAGAAGTGTTCATATGTAGTAAAAACCTGAGAAATCCGTCCATGTTCGCCATTTGTTATCGCATCGACTTAAAGCCAGATCGTCACATTGGCCGCTCTTCCTTCTGAAACGGTTGTACTTATCGTCTGCAAAGCTATGTCGCGTGCTGCGGTGTGCGGAAACACTAAAAGCACCATAGTAGAACACAGATGAAGCTTCTAAGTTGATGAAATAGCCAGTAAGGAGTAGTACAAGTCAAGTTTTAGTTATGGATTATTGACTCTTTATCCTTCCTTGGTTCCTTGGACGTGAGCTTGGAACTTATGATTTTGCATGATAGGAGGACTAGCAGCCGCGTTCCACGGGAGAATGTGAGAAGTGTTCATATGTAGCAAAAACCTGAGAAATCCGTCCGTTTTCGTCATTTGTTATCGAATCGACTTGAAGCCAGATCGTCACATTGGACGCACTTCAGTCTGAAACGGTTACATTTATCGTCTTCAAAGCTATGTCGCATGCTGCGGTATGCGGAGACACTAAAAGCACCATAGCAGAACATAGATGAAGCTTCTAAGTTGATGTAATAGCCAGTAAGAAGTAGTACAATTCAAGTTTTAGTTATGGATTATTGACTTTTTTACCAATCTTTGGTGCCTTGGACATGAGCTAGGAACTTAAGATTTTGCATGACAGGAGGACTAGCAGCCGCGTTGCACGGGAGAATGTGAAAAGTGTTCATATGTAGTAAAAACCTGAGAAATCCGTCCGTGTTCGTCATTTGTTATCGAATCGACTTAAAGCCAGATCGCCACAATCGCCGCTCTTTTCCCTGAAATGGTTGTACTTATCGTCTGCAAAGCTATGTCGCGTGCTGCGGTATGAGGAGACACTAAAAGCACCATAGTAGAACATAGATGAAGCTTTTAAGTTGATGTAATAGTCAGTAAGAAGGAGTACAATAGATGTTTTAGCTATGGATTATTGCCTTTTTAGCTGGCTTTGGTGCCTTGGACAAGAGCTAGGAACTTAAGATTCTGCATGAAAGGAGGACTAGCAGCCGCGTTGCACGAGAGAATGTGAAAAGTGTTCATATGTAGTAAAAACCTGAGAAATCGGTCCGTGTTCGTCATTTGTTATCGAATCGACTTAAAGCCATATCGTCACATTGGCCGCTCTTCTCTCTGAAATGGTTGTACTTATCGTCTGCAAAGCTATGTTGCGTGCTGCGGTATGCGGAGACACTAAAAGCACCATAGTAGGACACAGATGAAGCTTCTAAGAAGGTGTAATAGCCAGTAAGAAGTAGTACGATTGAAGTTTCAGGTATCGGTTATTGACTTTTTACCCTTCTTTGGTGCCTTGGACATGAGCTAGGAACTTAATTTTTTGCATGAAAGGAGGACTAGCAGCCGAGTTGCACGGGAGAATGTGAAAACTGTTCATATGTAGTAAAAACCTGAGAAATCCGCCCGTTTTCGTCATTTGTTATCGAATCGACTTAAAGCCAGATCGTCACATTGGCCGCTCTTCTCTCTAAAACGGTTGTACTTATCGTCTGCAATGCTATGTCGCGTGCTGCGGTATGCGGAGACATTAAAAACACTATAGTAGAACACAGATGAACCTTCTAAGTTGATGTAATAGCCAGTAAGAAGTAGTACAATTGAAGTTTTATATATCGATTATTGACTTTTTAGCTGGCTTTGATGCCTTGGACATTAGCTAGGACCTTAACGTTTTGCATGAAAGGAGGACTAGCAGCCGAGTTGCACGGGAGAATGTGAAAAGTGTTCATATGTAGTAAAAATCTGAGAAATCCGTCCGTGTTCGTCATTTGTTATCGAATCGACTTAAAGCCAGATCTTCACATTGGCCGCTCTTCTCTCTGAAAAAGTTGTACTTATCGTCTGCAAAGCTATGTCGCGTGCTGCGGTATGCGAGACACTAAAAGCACCATAGTAGAACACAGATGAAGCTTCTAATTTGATGTATAGCCAGTAAGAGGTAGTACAATTCAAGTTTTAGTTATGGATTATTGACTTTTTACCCTTCCTTGGTGCCTTGGACATGAGCTAGGAACTTAAGATTTGGCATGAAAGGAGGACTAGCAGCCGCGTTGCCCGGGAGAATGTGAAAAGTGTTCATATGTAGTAAAAACCTGAGAAATCCGTCCGTGTTCGTCATTTGTTATCGAATCGACTTAAAGCCAGATCGCCACATTGGCCGCTCTTCTCTCTGAAACGGTTGTACTTATCGTCTGCAAAGCTATGTCGCGTGCTGCGGTATGCGGAAACACTAAAAGCACCGTAGTAGAACACAGATGAACCTTCTAAGTTGTCTAAGTTGATGAAATAGCCAGTAAGGGGTGGTACAAGTCAAGTTTTAGTTATGGATTATTGACTTTTTACCCTTCCTTGGTGCCTTGGACATGAGCTAGGAACTTATGATTTTGCATGATAGGTGGACTAGCAGCCGCGTTCCACGGGAGAAAGTGAAAAGTGTTCATATGTAGTAAAAACCTGAGAAATCCGCCCGTCTTCGTCATTTGTTATCGAATCGACTTAAAGCCTGATCGTCACATTGGCCGCACTTCAGTCTGAAACGGTTACATTTATCGTCTGCAAAGCTATGTCGCGTGCTGCGGTATGCGGAGACACTAAAAGCACCATAGCAGAACATAGATGAAGCAACTAAGTTGATGTAATAGCCAGTAAGAAGTAGTACAATTCAAGTTTTAGTTATGGATTATTGACTTTTTTACCACTCTTTGGTGCCTTGGACATGAGCTAGGAACTTAAGATTTTGCATGAAAGGAGGACTAGCAGCCGCGTTGCACGGGAGAATGTGAAAAGTGTTCATATGTAGTAAAAACCTGAGAAATCCGTCCGTGTTCGTCATTTGTTATCGAATCGACTTAAAGCCAGATCGCCACAATCGCCGCTCTTTTCCCTGAAATGGTTGTACTTATCGTCTGCAAAGCTATGTCGCGTGCTGCGGTATGAGGAGACACTAAAAGCACCATAGTAGAACACAGATGAAGCTTTTAAGTTGATGTAATAGTCAGTAAGAAGGAGTACAATTGATGTTTTAGCTATGGATTATTGCCTTTTTAGCTGGCTTTGGTGCCTTGGACAAGAGCTAGGAACTTAAGATTCTGCATGAAAGGAGGACTAGCAGCCGCGTTGCACGAGAGAATGTGAAAAGTGTTCATATGTAGTAAAAACCTGAGAAATCGGTCCGTGTTCGTCATTTGTTATCGAATCGACTTAAAGCCATATCGTCACATTGGCCGCTCTTCTCTCTGAAATGGTTCTACTTATCGTCTGCAAAGCTATGTTGCGTGCTGCGGTATGCGGAGACACTAAAAGCACCATAGTAGGACACAGATGAAGCTTCTAAGAAGGTGTAATAGCCAGTAAGAAGTAGTACGATTGAAGTTTCAGGTATCGGTTATTGACTTTTTACCCTTCTTTGGTGCCTTGGACATGAGCTAGGAACTTAATTTTTTGCATGAAAGGAGGACTAGCAGCCGAGTTGCACGGGAGAATGTGAAAACTGTTCATATGTAGTAAAAACCTGAGAAATCCGCCCGTTTTCGTCATTTGTTATCGAATCGACTTAAAGCCAGATCGTCACATTGGCCGCTCTTCTCTCTAAAACGGTTGTACTTATCGTCTGCAATGCTATGTCGCGTGCTGCGGTATGCGGAGACATTAAAAACACTATAGTAGAACACAGATGAACCTTCTAAGTTGATGTAATAGCCAGTAAGAAGTAGTACAATTGAAGTTTTATATATCGATTATTGACTTTTTAGCTGGCTTTGATGCCTTGGACATTAGCTAGGACCTTAACGTTTTGCATGAAAGGAGGACTAGCAGCCGAGTTGCACGGGAGAATGTGAAAAGTGTTCATATGTAGTAAAAATCTGAGAAATCCGTCCGTGTTCGTCATTTGTTATCGAATCGACTTAAAGCCAGATCTTCACATTGGCCGCTCTTCTCTCTGAAAAAGTTGTACTTATCGTCTGCAAAGCTATGTCGCGTGCTGCGGTATGCGAGACACTAAAAGCACCATAGTAGAACACAGAT
The DNA here is from genome assembly GCF_023897955.1 of Schistocerca gregaria. Lineage (NCBI taxonomy): Eukaryota > Metazoa > Arthropoda > Insecta > Orthoptera > Acrididae > Schistocerca > Schistocerca gregaria. The sequence continues at coordinate 8,502,993 of NW_026061736.1, read as the reverse complement.
GAAGCTTCTAATTTGATGTATAGCCAGTAAGAGGTAGTACAATTCAAGTTTTAGTTATGGATTATTGACTTTTTACCCTTCCTTGGTGCCTTGGACATGAGCTAGGAACTTAAGATTTGGCATGAAAGGAGGACTAGCAGCCGCGTTGCCCGGGAGAATGTGAAAAGTGTTCATATGTAGTAAAAACCTGAGAAATCCGTTCATGTTCGTCATTTGTTATCGCATCGACTTAAAGCCAGATCGTCACATTGGCCGCTCTTCCCTCTGAAACGGTTGTACTTATCGTCTGCAAAGCTATGTCGCGTGCTGCGGTATGCGGAAACACTAAAAGCACCGTAGTAGAACACAGATGAAGCTTCTAAGTTGTCTAAGTTGATGAAATAGCCAGTAAGGGGTGGTACAAGTCAAGTTTTAGTTATGGATTATTGACTTTTTACCCTTCCTTGGTGCCTTGGACATGAGCTAGGAACTTATGATTTTGCATGACAGGTGGACTAGCAGCCGCGTTCCACGGGAGAAAGTGAAAAGTGTTCATATGTAGTAAAAACCTGAGAAATCCGCCCGTCTTCGTCATTTGTTATCGAATCGACTTAAAGCCTGATCGTCACATTGGCCGCACTTCAGTCTGAAACGGTTACATTTATCGTCTGCAAAGCTATGTCGCGTGCTGCGGTATGCGGAGACACTAAAAGCACCATAGCAGAACATAGATGAAGCAACTAAGTTGATGTAATAGCCAGTAAGAAGTAGTACAATTCAAGTTTTAGTTATGGATTATTGACTTTTTTACCACTCTTTGGTGCCTTGGACATGAGCTAGGAACTTAAGATTTTGCATGAAAGGAGGACTAGCAGCCGCGTTGCACGGGAGAATGTGAAAAGTGTTCATATGTAGTAAAAACCTGAGAAATCCGTCCGTGTTCGTCATTTGTTATCGAATCGACTTAAAGCCAGATCGTCACATTGGCCGCTCTTCTCTCTGAAGTGGTTGTACTTATCGTCTACAAAGCTATGTCGCGTGCTGCGGTATGCGGAGACACTAAAAGCACCATAGTAGAACACAGATGACGCTTCTAAGAAGGTGTAATAGCCAGTAAGAAGTAGTACGATTGAAGTTTCAGGTATCGGTTATTGATTTTTTTACCCTTCTTTAGTGCCTTGGACATGAGCTAGGAAGTTAATTTTTTGCATAAAAGGAGGACTAGCAGCCGAGTTGCACGGGAGAATGTGAAAAATGTTCATATGTAGTAAAAACCTGAAAATTCGCCCGTTTTAGTCATTTGTTATCGAATCGACTTAAAGCCAGATCGTCACATTGACCGCTCTTCTCTCTAAAACGGTTGTACTTATCGTCTGCAATGCTAAGTCGCGTGCTGCGGTATGCGGAGACATTAAAAACACTATAGTAGAACACAGATGAAGCTTCTAAGTTGATGTAATAGCAAGTAAGAAGTAGTACAATTGAAGTTTTATTTATCGATTATTGACTTTTTAGCTGGCTTTGATGCCTTGGATATGAGCTAGGACCTTAACGTTTTGCATGAAAGGAGATCTAGCAGCCGAGTTGCACGGGAGAATGTGAAAAGTGTTCATATGTAGTAAAAATCTGAGAAATCCGTCCGTGTTCGTCATTTGTTATCGAATCGACTTAAAGCCAGATCTTCAAATTGGCCGCTCGCCTCTCTGAAACGGTTGTACTTATCGTCTGCAAAGCTATTTCGCGTGCTGCGGTATGCGGAGAAACTAAAAGTACCATAGTAGAACACAGATGAAGCTTCTAAGTTGATGTAATAGCCAGTAAGAAGTAGTACAATTCAAGTTTTATTTATCGATTATTGACTTTTTAGATGGTTTGGTGCCTTGGACATGGGCTAGGAACTTAAGATTTTGCATGAAAGGAGGACTAGCTGCTGCGTTGCACGGGAGAATGTGAAAACTGTTCATACGTAGTAAAAGCCTCAGATATCCGTCCGTTTTCGTCATTTGTTATCGAATCGACTTAAAGCCAGATCGTCACATTGGCCGCTCTTCTCTCTGAAACGGTTGTACTTATCATCTGCAAAACTATGTCGCGTGCTGCGGTATGCGGAGACACTAAAAGCACCATAGTAGAACATAGATGAAGCTTATAAGTTGATGTAATTGATAGGAAGAAGTAGTACAATTCAAGTTTTAGTTATCGATTATTGACTTTTTAGCTGGCTTTGATGCCTTGGACATGAGCTAGGACCTTAACGTTTTGCATGAAAGGAGGACTAGCAGCCGAGTTGCACGGGAGGATGTGAAAAGTGTTCATATGTAGTAAAAACATGAGAAATACGTTCGTGTTCGTCATTTGTTATTGAATGGACTTAAAGCCAGATCTTCACATTGGCCGCTCTTCTCTCTGAAACGGTTGTACTTATCGTCTGCAAAGCTATGTCGCGTGCTGCGGTATGCGGAGACACTAAAAGCACCATAGTAGAACAAAGATGAAGCTTCTAAGTTGATGTAATAGCCAGTAAGAAGTAGTACAATTCTTGTTTTAGTTATCGATTATTGACTTTTTAGCTGGCTTTGATGCCTTGGACATGAGCTAGGACCTTAACGTTTTGCATGAAAGGAGGACTAGCAGCCGAGTTGCATGGGAGAATGTGAAAAGTGTTCATATGTAGTAAAAACATGAGAAATACGTCCGTGTTCGTCTTTTGTTATTGAATCGACTTAAAGCCAGATCTTCACAATGGCCGCTCTTCTCTCTGAAACGGTTGTACTTATCGTCTGCAATGCTATGTCCCGTGCTGCGGTATGCGAAGACACTAGAAGCACCATAGTAGAAGACAGATGAAGCTTCTAAGTTGATGTAATAGCCAGTAAGAAGTAGTATAATTCAAGTTTTAGGTAACGATTATTGACTTTTTACCCTTCTTTGTTGCCTTGGATATGAGCTGGGAACTTAAGATTTTGCATGAAAGGAGGACTAGCTGCTGCGTGCACGGGCGAATGTGAAAAGTGTTCATATGTAGTAAAAACCTGAGAAATCCGTCCGTTTCCGTCATTTGTTATCGAATCGACTTAAAGCCAGATCGTCACATTAGCCGCTCTTCCCTCTGAAACGGTTGTACTTATCATCTTCAAAGCTATGTCGCGTGCTGCGGTATGCGGAGACACTAAAAGCACCATAGTAGAACATAGATGAAGCTTATAAGTTGATGTAATAGCCAGTAAGAAGAAGTACAATTCAAGTTTTAGTTATCGATTATTGACTTTTTAGCTGGCTTTGATGCCTTGGACATGAGCTAGGACCTTAACGTTTTGCATGAAAGGAGGACTAGCAGCCGAGTTGCACGGGAGAATGTGAAAAGTGTTCATATGTAGTAAAAACCTGAGAAATCCGTCCGTTTCCGTCATTTGTTATCGAATCAACTTAAAGCCAGGTTGACACATTGGCCGCTCTTCTCTCTCAAACGGTTGTACTTATCATCTGCAAAGCTATGTCGCGTGCTGCGGTATGCGGAGACACTAAAAGCACCATAGTAGAACATAGATGAAGCTTATAAGTTGATGTAATAGCCAGTAAGAAGTAGTACAATTCAAGTTTTAGTTATGGATTATTGACTTTTTCCCTTCTTTGGTGCCATGGATATGACCTACGAACTTAAGATTTGGAATCAAAGGAGGACTAGCAGCCGCGTTGCACGGGAGAATGTGAAAAGTGTTCATATGTAGTAAAAACCTGAGAAATCCGTCCATGTTCGGCATTTGTTATCGAAACGCCTTAAAACCAGATCGTCACATTGGCCGCTCTTTTCTCTGAAACGGTTGTACTTATCATCTGCAAAGCTATGTCACGTGCTGCGGTATGCGGAGACACTAAAAGAACCATAGTCGAATATAGATGAAGCTTATAAGTGAATGTTATAGCCAGTAAGAAGTAGTACAATTCAAGTTTTAGGTATCGATTATTGACTTTTTAGCTGGCTTTGGTGCCTTTGACATGAGCAAGGACCTTAAGATTCTGCATGAAAGGAGGACTAGCAGCCGAGTTGCACGGGAGAATGTGAAAAGTGTTCATATGTAGTAAAAACCTGAGAAATCTGTCCGTGTTCGTCATTTGTTATCGAATCGACTTAAAGTCAGATTGTCACATTGGACGCTCCTCTGTCTGAAACGGTTACATTTATCGTCAGCAAAGATATGTCGCGTGCTGCGGTATGCGGAGACACTAAAAGCACCATAGTAGAACGCAGATGGAGCTTCTAAGTTGATGTAATAGCCAGTAAGAAGTAGTACAATTCAAGTTTTATTTATCGATTATTGACTTTTTACCCTTCATTGGTGGCTTGGACATGAACTAGGAACTTAAGAATTTGCATGAGGGAGGACTAGCAGCCGCGTTGCACGGTAGAATGTGAAAAGTGTTCATATGTAGTAAAAACTTGAGAAATCCGTCCGTTCTCGTCATTTGTTATCGAATCGACTTAAAGCCAGATCGTCACAACTTCAGCTCTTCTCTCAGAAACGGTTGTTTTTATCGTCTGCAAAGCTATGTCGCGTGCTGCGGTATACGGAGACACTAAAAGGACCATAGTAGAACACAGATGATGCTTATAAGTTGATGTAATAGCTAGTAAGAAGTAGTACAATTCAAGTTTTAGGTATCGATTATTGACCTTTTACGTAGCTTTGGCGCCTTGGACATGAGCTAGGCCCTTAAGAATCTGCATGAAAGGAGGACTAGCTGCCGAGTTGCACGACAGAATGTGAAAAGTGTTCATATGTAGTAAGAACCTGAGAAATCCGTCCGTTTTCGTCATTTGTTGTCGAATCGACTTAAATCCAGAATGTCACATTGGCCGCTGTTCTGTCTGAAACGGTTACATTTATCGTCTGCAAAGCTATGTCGCGTGCTGCGGTATCCGGAGACACTAAAAGCACCATAGTAGAACGCAGATGAAGCTTCTAAGTTGATGTAATAGCCAGTAAGTAGTGGTACAATTCAAATTTTAGATATCGATTATTGACTTTTTACCCTCCTGTGGTGCCTTGGACATGAGCTAGGAACTTGAGATATTGCATGAAAGGAGGATTAGCAGCCGCGTTGCGCGGGAGAATGTGAAAAGTGTTCATATGTAGTAAAAACCTGAGATATCCGTCCGTGTTCGTCATTTGTTATCGAATTTACTTAAAGTCAGATTGTCACATTGGCCGCTCTTCTGTCTGAAACGGATACATTTATCGTCTTCAAAGCTATGTCGCGTGCTGCGGTATGCGGAGACACTAAAAGCACCATAGTAGAACGCAGATGAAGCTTCTAAGTTGATGTAATAGCCAGTAAGAAGTAGTACAATTCAAGTTTTAGTTATCGATTATTGACTTTTTAGCAGATTTGGTGACTTGGACATGAGCTAGGACCTTAAGAATCTGCATGAAAGGAGGACTAGCTGCCGAGTTGAACGGGAGAATGTGAAAAGTGTTCATATGTAGTAAAAACCTGAGAATTCCGTCCTTTTTCGTCATTTATTGACGAAACGACTTAAAGCCAGATCGTTCAATTGGCCGCTCTTCTCTCTGAAACGGTTGTACTTATCGTCTGCAAAGCTATGTCGCGTGCTGTGGTATGCGGAGACACTAAACGCACCATAGTAGAACACAGATGAAGCTTCTAAGTTGATGAAATAGCCAGTAAGGAGTAGTACAAGTCAAGTTTTAGTTATGGATTATTGACTCTTTATCCTTCCTTGGTTCCTTGGACGTGAGCTTGGAACTTATGATTTTGCATGATAGGAGGACTAGCAGCCGCGTTCCACGGGAGAATGTGAGAAGTGTTCATATGTAGCAAAAACCTGAGAAATCCGTCCGTTTTCGTCATTTGTTATCGAATCGACTTGAAGCCAGATCGTAACATTGGACGCACTTCAGTCTGAAACGGTTACATTTATCGTCTGCAAAGCTATGTCGCATGCTGCGGTATGCGGAGACACTATAAGCACCATAGCAGAACATAGATGAAGCTTCTAAGTTGATGAAATAGCCAGTAAGGAGTAGTACAAGTCAAGTTTTAGTTTTGGATTATTGACTCTTTATCCTTCCTTGGTTCCTTGGACGTGAGCTAGGAACTTATGATTTTGCATGATAGGAGGAGTAGCAGCCGCGTTCCACGGGAGAATGTGAGAAGTGTTCATATGTAGTAAAAACCTGAGAAATCCGTCCGTGTTCGTCATTTGTTATCGAATCGACTTAAAGCCAGATCGTCACAATCGCCGCTCTTTTACCTGAAATGTTTGTACTTATCGTCTGCAAAGCTATGTCGCGTGCTGCGGTATGAGGAGACACTAAAAGCACCATAGTAGAACACAGATGAAGCTTTTAAGTTGATGTAATAGTCAGTAAGAAGGAGTACAATTCAAGTTTTAGCTATGGATTATTGCCTTTTTAGCTGGCTTTGATGCCTTGGACAAGAGCTAGGAACTTAAAATTCTGCATGAAAGGAGGACCAGCAGCCGCGTTGCACGAGAGAATGTGAAAAGTGTTCATATGTAGTAAAAACCTGAGAAATCGGTCCGTGTTCGTCATTTGTTATCGAATCGACTTAAAGCCATATCGTCACATTGGCCGCTCTTCTCTCTGAAATGGTTGTACTTATCGTCTGCAAAGCTATGTCGCGTGCTGCGGTATGCGGAGACACTAAAAGCACCATAGTAGAACACAGATGAAGCTCCTAAGTTGATGTAATAGCCAGTAAGAAGTAGTACAATTCAAGTTTTAGGTATCGGTTATTGACTTTTTACCCTTCATTGGTGCCTTGGACATTAGCTAGGAACTTAATTTTTTGCATGAAAGGAGGACTAGCAGCCGAGTTGCACGGGAGAATGTGAAAACTGTTCATATGTAGTAAAAACCTGAGAAATCCGCCCGATTTCGTCATTTGTTATCGAATCGACTTAAAGCCAGATCGTCACATTGGCCGCTCTTCTCTCTGAAAAAGTTGTACTTATCGTCTGCAAAGCAATGTCGCGTGCTGCGGTATGCGGAGACACTAGAAGCACCATAGTAGAACACAGATGAAGCTTCTAAGAAGGTGTAATAGCCAGTAAGAAGTAGTACGATTGAAGTTTCAGGTATCGGTTATTGACTTTTTACCCTTCATTGGTGCCTTGGACATTAGCTAGGAACTTAATTTTTTGCATGAAAGGAGGACTAGCAGCCGAGTTGCACGGGAGAATGTGAAAACTGTTCATATGTAGTAAAAACCTGAGAAATCCGCCCGATTTCGTCATTTGTTATCGAATCGACTTAAAGCCAGATCGTCACATTGGCCGCTCTTCTCTCTAAAACGGTTGTACTTATCGTCTGCAATGCTATGTCGCGTGCTGCGGTATGTGGAGACATTAAAAACACTATAGTAGAACACAGATGAACCTTCTAAGTTCATGTAATAGCCAGTAAGAAGTAGTACAATTGAAGTTTTATTTATCGATTATTGACTTTTTAGCTGGCTTTGATGCCTTGGACATTAGCTAGGACCTTAACGTTTTGCATGAAAGGAGGACTAGCAGCCGAGTTGCACGGAAGAATGTGAAAAGTGTTCATATGTAGTAAAAATCTGAGAAATCCGTCCGTGTTCGTCATTTGTTATCGAATCGACTTAAAGCCAGATCTTCACATTGGCCGCTCTTCTCTCTGAAAAAGTTGTACTTATCGTCTGCAAAGCTATGTCGCGTGCTGCGGTATGCGAGACACTAAAAGCACCATAGTAGAACACAGATGAAGCTTCTAATTTGATGTATAGCCAGTAAGAGGTAGTACAATTCAAGTTTTAGTTATGGATTATTGACTTTTTACCCTTCCTTGGAGCCTTGGACATGAGCTAGGAACTTAAGATTTGGCATGAAAGGAGGAGTAGCAGCCGCGTTGCCCGGGAGAATGTGAAAAGTGTTCATATGTAGTAAAAACCTGAGAAATCCGTTCATGTTCGTCATTTGTTATCGCATCGACTTAAAGCCAGATCGTCACATTGGCCGCTCTTCCCTCTGAAACGGTTGTACTTATCGTCTGCAAAGCTATGTCGCGTGCTGCGGTATGCGGAAACACTAAAAGCACCGTAGTAGAACACAGATGAAGCTTCTAAGTTGTCTAAGTTGATGAAATAACCAGTAAGGGGTGGTACAAGTCAAGTTTTAGTTATGGATTATTGACTTTTTACCCTACCTTGGTGCCTTGGACATGAGCTAGGAACTTATGATTTTGCATGATAGGAGGACTAGCAGCCGCGTTCCACGGGAGAATGTGAGAAGTGTTCATATGTAGCAAAAACCTGAGAAATCCGTCCGTTTTCGTCATTTGTTATCGAAACGGCTTGAAGCCAGATCGTCACATTGGCCGCACTTCAGTCTGAAACGGTTACATTTATCGTCTGCAAAGCTATGTCGCATGCTGCGGTATGCGGAGACACTAAAAGCACCATAGTAGAACATAGATGAAGCTTCTAAGTTGATGTAATAGCCAGTAAGAAGTAGTACAATTCAAGTTTTAGTTATGGATTATTGACTATTTTACCATACTTTGATGCATTGAACATAAGCTAGGAACTTAAGATTTTGCATGAAAGCCGGACTAGAAGCCGCGTTGCCCGGGAGAAAGTGAAAAGTGTTCATATGTAGTAAAAACAAGAGAAATCTGCCGGTCTTAGTCATTTGTTATCGAATCGACTTAAAGCCAGATCAACACATGGGCCGCATTTCAGTCTGAAACGGTTACATTTATTGTCTGCAAAGCTATGTCGCGTGCTGCGGTAAGAGGAGACACTAAAAGCACTATAGTAGAACACAGATGAAGCTTCTAAGTTGATGTAATAGCCAGTAAGAAGTAGTACAATTCCAGTTTCAGTTATCGATTATTGACTTTTTAGCTGGCTTTGATGCCTTGGACATGAGCTAGGACCTTAACGTTTTGCATGAAAGGAGGACTAGCAGCCGAGTTGCACGGGAGAATGTGAAAAGTGTTCACATGTATTAAAAACCTGAGAAATCTGCCCGTTTTCGTCATTTGTTATCGAATCGACTTAAATCCAATTCGTCACATTGGCCGCACTTCAGTCTGAAACGGTTACATTTATCGTCTGCAAAGCTATGTCGCGTGCTGCGGTATGCGGAGACACTAAAAGCACCATAGTAGAACATAGATGAAGCTTCTAAGTTGATGTAATAGCCAGTAAGAAGTAGTACAATTCAAGTTTTAGGTATCGATTGTTGACTTTTTACCCTTCTTTGTTGCCTTGGACATGAGCTAGTAATTTATGATTTTGCATGATAGGACTAGCAGCCGCGTTCCACGGGAGAATGTGAGAAGTGTTCATATGTAGTAAAAACCTGAGAAATCCGTCCATGTTCGCCATTTGTTATCGCATCGACTTAAAGCCAGATCGTCACATTGGCCGCTCTTCCTTCTGAAACGGTTGTACTTATCGTCTGCAAAGCTATGTCGCGTGCTGCGGTGTGCGGAAACACTAAAAGCACCATAGTAGAACACAGATGAAGCTTCTAAGTTGATGAAATAGCCAGTAAGGAGTAGTACAAGTCAAGTTTTAGTTATGGATTATTGACTCTTTATCCTTCCTTGGTTCTTTGGACGTGAGCTTGGAACTTATGATTTTGCATGATAGGAGGACTAGCAGCCGCGTTCCACGGGAGAATGTGAGAAGTGTTCATATGTAGCAAAAACCTGAGAAATCCGTCCGTTTTCGTCATTTGTTATCGAATCGACTTGAAGCCAGATCGTCACATTGGACGCACTTCAGTCTGAAACGGTTACATTTATCGTCTTCAAAGCTATGTCGCATGCTGCGGTATGCGGAGACACTAAAAGCACCATAGCAGAACATAGATGAAGCTTCTAAGTTGATGTAATAGCCAGTAAGAAGTAGTACAATTCAAGTTTTAGTTATGGATTATTGACTTTTTTACCAATCTTTGGTGCCTTGGACATGAGCTATTAACTTAAGATTTTGCATGAAAGGAGGACTAGCAGCCGCGTTGCACGGGAGAATGTGAAAAGTGTTCATATGTGGTAAAAACCTGAGAAATCCGTCCGTGTTCGTCATTTGTTATCGAATCGACTTAAAGCCAGATCGCCACAATCGCCGCTCTTTTCCCTGAAATGGTTGTACTTATCGTCTGCAAAGCTATGTCGCGTGCTGCGGTATGAGGAGACACTAAAAGCACCATAGTAGAACACAGATGAAGCTTTTAAGTTGATGTAATAGTCAGTAAGAAGGAGTACAATTGATGTTTTAGCTATGGATTATTGCCTTTTTAGCTGGCTTTGGTGCCTTGGACAAGAGCTAGGAACTTAAGATTCTGCATGAAAGGAGGACTAGCAGCCGCGTTGCACGAGAGAATGTGAAAAGTGTTCATATGTAGTAAAAACCTGAGAAATCGGTCCGTGTTCGTCATTTGTTATCGAATCGACTTAAAGCCATATCGTCACATTGGCCGCTCTTCTCTCTGAAATGGTTGTACTTATCGTCTGCAAAGCTATGTTGCGTGCTGCGGTATGCGGAGACACTAAAAGCACCATAGTAGGACACAGATGAAGCTTCTAAGAAGGTGTAATAGCCAGTAAGAAGTAGTACGATTGAAGTTTCAGGTATCGGTTATTGACTTTTTACCCTTCTTTGGTGCCTTGGACATGATCTAGGAACTTAATTTTTTGCATGAAAGGAGGACTAGCAGCCGAGTTGCACGGGAGAATGTGAAAACTGTTCGTATGTAGTAAAAACCTGAGAAATCCGCCCGTTTTCGTCATTTGTTATCGAATCGACTTAAAGCCAGATCGTCACATTGGCCGCTCTTCTCTCTAAAACGGTTGTACTTATCGTCTGCAATGCTATGTCGCGTGCTGCGGTATGCGGAGACATTAAAAACACTATAGTAGAACACAGATGAACCCTCTAAGTTGATGTAATAGCCAGTAAGAAGTAGTACAATTGAAGTTTTATATATCGATTATTGACTTTTTAGCTGGCTTTGATGCCTTGGACATTAGCTAGGACCTTAACGTTTTGCATGAAAGGAGGACTAGCAGCCGAGTTGCACGGGAGAATGTGAAAAGTGTTCATATGTAGTAAAAATCTGAGAAATCCGTCCGTGTTCGTCATTTGTTATCGAATCGACTTAAAGCCAGATCTTCACATTGGCCGCTCTTCTCTCTGAAAAAGTTGTACTTATCGTCTGCAAAGCTATGTCGCGTGCTGCGGTATGCGAGACACTAAAAGCACCATAGTAGAACACAGATGAAGCTTCTAATTTGATGTATAGCCAGTAAGAGGTAGTACAATTCAAGTTTTAGTTATGGATTATTGACTTTTTACCCTTCCTTGGTGCCTTGGACATGAGCTAGGAACTTAAGATTTGGCATGAAAGGAGGACTAGCAGCCGCGTTGCCCGGGAGAATGTGAAAAGTGTTCATATGTAGTAAAAACCTGAGAAATCCGTTCATGTTCGTCATTTGTTATCGCATCGACTTAAAGCCAGATCGTCACATTGGCCGCTCTTCCCTCTGAAACGGTTGTACTTATCGTCTGCAAAGCTATGTCGCGTGCTGCGGTATGCGGAAACACTAAAAGCACCGTAGTAGAACACAGATGAAGCTTCTAAGTTGCCTAAGTTGATGAAATAGCCAGTAAGGGGTGGTACAAGTCAAGTTTTAGTTATGGATTATTGACTTTTTACCCTTCCTTGGTGCCTTGGACATGAGCTAGGAACTTATGATTTTGCATGATAGGTGGACTAGCAGCCGCGTTCCACGGGAGAATGTGAGAAGTGTTCATATGTAGCAAAAACCTGAGAAATCCGTCCGTTTTCGTCATTTGTTATCGAAACGACTTGAAGCCAGATCGTCACATTGGCCGCACTTCAGTCTGAAACGGTTACATTTATCGTCTGAAAAGCTATGTCGCATGCTGCGGTATGCGGAGACACTAAAAGCACCATAGTAGAACATAGATGAAGCTTCTACGTTGAAGTAATAGCCAGTAAGAAGGAGTACAATTCAAGTTTTAGTTATGGATTATTTACTTTTTTACCATTCTTTGGTGCCTTGGACATGATCTAGGAACTTAAGATTTTGCATGAAAGGTCGACTAGCAGCCGCGTTGCCCGGGAGAAAGTGAAAAGTGTTCATATGTAGTAAAAACCTGAGAAATCCGCCCGTCTTCGTCATTTGTTATCGAATCGACTTAAAGCCTGATCGTCACATTGGCCGCACTTCAGTCTGAAACGGTTACATTTATCGTCTGCAAAGCTATGTCGCGTGCTGCGGTATGCGGAGACACTAAAAGCACCATAGCAGAACATAGATGAAGCAACTAAGTTGATGTAATAGCCAGTAAGAAGTAGTACAATTCAAGTTTTAGTTATGGATTATTGATTTTTTTACCACTCTTTGGTGCCTTGGACATGAGCTAGGAACTTAAGATTTTGCATGAAAGGAGGACTAGCAGCCGCGTTGCACGGGAGAATGTGAAAAGTGTTCATATGTAGTAAAAACCTGAGAAATCCGTCCGTGTTCGTCATTTGTTATCGAATCGACTTAAAGCCAGATCGTCACATTGGCCGCTCTTCTCTCTGAAGTGGTTGTACTTATCGTCTACAAAGCTATGTCGCGTGCTGCGGTATGCGGAGACACTAAAAGCACCATAGTAGAACACAGATGACGCTTCTAAGAAGGTGTAATAGCCAGTAAGAAGTAGTACGATTGAAGTTTCAGGTATCGGTTATTGATTTTTTTACCCTTCTTTAGTGCCTTGGACATGAGCTAGGAAGTTAATTTTTTGCATAAAAGGAGGACTAGCAGCCGAGTTGCACGGGAGAATGTGAAAAATGTTCATATGTAGTAAAAACCTGAAAATTCGCCCGTTTTAGTCATTTGTTATCGAATCGACTTAAAGCCAGATCGTCACATTGACCGCTCTTCTCTCTAAAACGGTTGTACTTATCGTCTGCAATGCTAAGTCGCGTGCTGCGGTATGCGGAGACATTAAAAACACTATAGTAGAACACAGATGAAGCTTCTAAGTTGATGTAATAGCAAGTAAGAAGTAGTACAATTGAAGTTTTATTTATCGATTATTGACTTTTTAGCTGGCTTTGATGCCTTGGATATGAGCTAGGACCTTAACGTTTTGCATGAAAGGAGATCTAGCAGCCGAGTGGCACGGGAGAATGTGAAAAGTGTTCATATGTAGTAAAAATCTGAGAAATCCGTCCGTGTTCGTCATTTGTTATCGAATCGACTTAAAGCCAGATCTTCAAATTGGCCGCTCGCCTCTCTGAAACGGTTGTACTTATCGTCTGCAAAGCTATTTCGCGTGCTGCGGTATGCGGAGAAACTAAAAGTACCATAGTAGAACACAGATGAAGCTTCTAAGTTGATGTAATAGCCAGTAAGAAGTAGTACAATTCAAGTTTTATTTATGGATTATTGACTTTTTAGATGGTTTGGTGCCTTGGACATGGGCTAGGAACTTAAGATTTTGCATGAAAGGAGGACTAGCTGCTGCGTTGCACGGGAGAATGTGAAAACTGTTCATACGTAGTAAAAGCCTCAGATATCCGTCCGTTTTCGTCATTTGTTATCGAATCGACTTAAAGCCAGATCGTCACATTGGCCGCTCTTCTCTCTGAAACGGTAGTACTTATCATCTGCAAAACTATGTCGCGTGCTGCGGTATGCGGAGACAGTAAAAGCACCATAGTAGAACATAGATGAAGCTTATAAGTTGATGTAATTGATAGGAAGAAGTAGTACAATTCAAGTTTTAGTTATCGATTATTGACTTTTTAGCTGGCTTTGATGCCTTGGACATGAGCTAGGACCTTAACGTTTTGCATGAAAGGAGGACTACCAGCCGAGTTGCACGGGAGGATGTGAAAAGTGTTCATATGTAGTAAAAACATGAGAAATACGTCCGTGTTCGTCATTTGTTATTGAATGGACTTAAAGCCAGATCTTCACATTGGCCGCTCTTCTCTCTGAAACTGTTGTACTTATCGTCTGCAAAGCTATGTCGCGTGCTGCGGTATGCGGAGACACTAAAAGCACCATAGTAGAACAAAGATGAAGCTTCTAAGTTGATGTAATAGCCAGTAAGAAGTAGTACAATTCTTGTTTTAGTTATCGATTATTGACTTTTTAGCTGGCTTTGATGCCTTGGACATGAGCTAGGACCTTAACGTTTTGCATGAAAGGAGGACTAGCAGCCGAGTTGCACGGGAGGATGTGAAAAGTGTTCATATGTAGTAAAAACATGAGAAATACGTCCGTGTTCGTCTTTTGTTATTGAATCGACTTAAAGCCAGATCTTCACATTAGCCGCTCTTCTCTCTGAAACGGTTGTACTTATCGTCTGCAATGCTATGTCCCGTGCTGCGGTATGCGAAGACACTAGAAGCACCATAGTAGAAGACAGATGAAGCTTCTAAGTTGATGTAATAGCCAGTAAGAAGTAGTATAATTCAAGTTTTAGGTAACGATTATTGACTTTTTACCCTTCTTTGTTGCCTTGGATATGAGCTGGGAACTTAAGATTTTGCATGAAAGGAGGACTAGCTGCTGCGTGCACGGGCGAATGTGAAAAGTGTTCATATGTAGTAAAAACCTGAGAAATCCGTCCGTTTCCGTCATTTGTTATCGAATCGACTTAAAGCCAGATCGTCACATTAGCCGCTCTTCTCTCTGAAACGGTTGTACTTATCATCTGCAAAGCTATGTCACGTGCTGCGGTATGCGGAGACACTAAAAGCACCATAGTAGAACATAGATGAAGCTTATAAGTTGATGTAATAGCCAGTAAGAAGTAGTACAATTCTTGTTTTAGTTATGGATTATTGACTTTTTCCCTTCTTTGGTGCCTTAGACATGACCTAGGAACTTAAGATTTGGAATCAAAGGAGGACTAGCAGCCGCGTTGCACGGGAGAATGTGAAAAGTGTTCATATGTAGTAAAAAGCTGAGAAATCCGTCCATGTTCGGCATTTGTTATCGAAACGACTTAAAGCCAGATCGTCACATTGGCCGCTCTTCTCTCTGAAACGGTTGTACTTATCATCTGCAAAGCTATGTCACGTGCTGCGGTATGCGGAGACACTAAAAGCACCATAGTAGAACATAGATGAAGCTTATAAGTTGATGTAATAGCCAGTAAGAAGTAGTACAATTCAAGTTTTTGTTATCGATTATTGACTTTTTAGCTGGCTTTGATGCCTTGGACATGAGCTAGGACCTTAACGTTTTGCATGAAAGGAGGACTAGCAGCCGAGTTGCACGGGAGAATGTGAAAAGTGTTCATATGTAGTAAAAACCTGAGAAATCCGTCCGTGTTCGTCATTTGTTATTGAATCGACTTAAAGCAAGATCTTCACATTGGCCGCTCTTCTGTCTGAAACGGTTACGTTTACCGTCTCCAAAGGTATGTCGCTTGCTGCAGTATGCGGAGACACTAGAAGCACCATAGTAGAACGCAGATGAAGCTTCTTAAGTTGATGTAATTGCCAGTAAGAATTAGTACAACTCAAGTTTTAGTTATGGATTATTGACTTTTTACCCTTCTTTGATGCCTTGGGCATGAGCTAGGACCTTAACATTTTGCATGAAAGGAGGACTAGCAACCGCGTTGCATGGGAGTATGTTAAAAGTGTTCATATGTGGTAAAATACTGAGAAATCCGCCCGTTTTCGTCAGTTGTTATCGAATCGACTTAAAGC
Organism: Schistocerca gregaria; assembly: GCF_023897955.1. Taxonomy (NCBI): domain Eukaryota; kingdom Metazoa; phylum Arthropoda; class Insecta; order Orthoptera; family Acrididae; genus Schistocerca; species Schistocerca gregaria. Next base: position 8,487,251 of record NW_026061736.1, on the reverse strand, counting down.
CAGATCGTCACATTGGCCGCTCTTGTCTCTGAAACGGTTGTACTTATCGTCTGCAAAGCTATGTCGCGTGCTGCGGTATTCGGAGACACTAAAAGCACCATAGTGGAACACAGATGTAGGTTCTAAGTTGATGTAATAGCCAGTAAGAAGTAGTACAACTCAACTTTTAGTTATGGATTATTGACTTTTTACCCTTCTTTGGTGCCTTGGACATGAGCTAGGAACTTAAGATTTTGCATGAAAGGAGGACTAGCAGCCGCGTTGCCCGAGAGAATATGAAAAGTGTTCATATGTAGTAAAAACCTGAGAAATCCGTCCGTTTTCGTCATTTGTTATCGAATCGACTTAAAGCCAGATCGTCACTTTTGGCCGCTCTTCTCTCTGAAACGGTTGTACTTATCGTTTGCAAAGCTATGTCGCGTGCTGCGGTATGCGGAGACACCAAAAGCACCACAGTAGAACACAGATGAAGGTTCTAAGTTGATACAATAGCCAGTAAGAAGTAGTACAACTCAAGTTTCAGTTATGGATTATTGACTTTTTACCCCTCTTTGGTGCCTTGGACATGAGCTAGGAACTTAAGATTCTGCATGAAACGAGGACTAGCAGTCGCGTTGCCCGAGAGAATATGAAAAGTGTTCATATGTAGTAAAAACCTGAGAAATCCGTCCGTTTCCGTCATTTGTTATCGAATCAACTTAAAGCCAGGTTGACACATTGGCCGCTCTTCTCTCTGAAACGGTTGTACTTATCATCTGCAAAGCTATGTCGCGTGCTGCGGTATGCGAAGACACTAAAAGCACCATAGTAGAACATAGATGAAGCTTATAAGTTGATATAATAGCCAGTAAGAAGTAGTACAATTCAAGTTTTAGTTATCGATTATTGACTTTTTAGTTGGCTTTGATGCCTTGGACATGAGCTAGGACCTTAACGTTTTGCATGAAAGGATGACTAGCAGCCGAGTTGCACGGGAGAATGTGAAAAGTGTTCATATGTAGTAAAAACAAGAGAAATACGTCCGTGATCGTCATTTGTTATTGAATCGACTTAAAGCCAGATCTTCACATTGGCCGCTCGTCTCTCTGAAACGGTTGTACTTATCGTCTGCAAAGCTATGTCGCGTGCTGCGGTATGCGGAGACACTAAACGCGCCATAGTAGAACACAGATGAAGCTTCTAAGTTGATGTAATAGCCCGTAAGAAGTAGTACAATTCTTGTTTTAGTTATGGATTATTGACTTTTTCCCTTCTTTGGTGCCATGGATATGACCTACGAACTTAAGATTTGGAATCAAAGGAGGACTAGCAGCCGCGTTGCACGGGAGAATGTGAAACGTGTTCATATGTAGTAAAAACCTGAGAAATCCGTCCATGTTCGGCATTTGTTATCGAAACGCCTTAAAACCAGATCGTCACATTGGCCGCTCTTTTCTCTGAAACGGTTGTACTTATCATCTGCAAAGCTATGTCACGTGCTGCGGTATGCGGAGACACTAAAAGCACCATAGTCGAATATAGATGAAGCTTATAAGTGAATCTTATAGCCAGTAAGAAGTAGTACAATTCAAGTTTTAGGTATCGATTATTGACTTTTTAGCTGGCTTTGGTGCCTTTGACATGAGCAAGGACCTTAAGATTCTGCATGAAAGGAGGACTAGCAGCCGAGTTGCACGGGAGAATGTGAAAAGTGTTCATATGTAGTAAAAACCTGAGAAATCTGTCCGTGTTCGTCATTTGTTATCGAATCGACTTAAAGTCAGATTGTCACATTGGACGCTCCTCTGTCTGAAACGGTTACATTTATCGTCAGCAAAGATATGTCGCGTGCTGCGGTATGCGGAGACACTAAAAGCACCATAGTAGAACACAGATGGAGCTTCTAAGTTGATGTAATAGCCAGTAGGAAGTAGTACAATTCAAGTTTAGTTATCGATTATTGACTTTTTACCCTTCATTGGTGGCTTGGACATGAACTAGGAACTTAAGAATTTGCATGAGGGAGGACTAGCAGCCGCGTTGCACGGTAGAATGTGAAAAGTGTTCATATGTAGTAAAAACTTGAGAAATCCGTCCGTTCTCGTCATTTGTTATCGAATCGACTTAAAGCCAGATCGTCACAACTTCAGCTCTTCTCTCAGAAACGGTTGTTTTTATCGTCTGCAAAGCTATGTCGCGTGCTGCGGTATACGGAGACACTAAAAGGACCATAGTAGAACACAGATGATGCTTATAAGTTGATGTAATAGCTAGTAAGAAGTAGTACAATTCAAGTTTTAGGTATCGATTATTGACCTTTTACGTAGCTTTGGCGCCTTGGACATGAGCTAGGCCCTTAAGAATCTGCATGAAAGGAGGACTAGCTGCCGAGTTGCACGATAGAATGTGAAAAGTGTTCATATGTAGTAAGAACCTGAGAAATCCGTCCGTTTTCGTCATTTGTTGTCGAATCGACTTAAATCCAGAATGTCACATTGGCCGCTGTTCTGTCTGAAACGGTTACATTTATCGTCTGCAAAGCTATGTCGCGTGCTGCGGTATCCGGAGACACTAAAAGCACCATAGTAGAACGCAGATGAAGCTTCTAAGTTGATGTAATAGCCAGTAAGTAGTGGTACAATTCAAATTTTAGATATCGATTATTGACTTTTTACCCTCCTTTGGTGCCTTGGACATGAGCTAGGAACTTGAGATATTGCATGAAAGGAGGATTAGCAGCCGCGTTGCGCGGGAGAATGTGAAAAGTGTTCATATGTAGTAAAAACCTGAGATATCCGTCCGTGTTCGTCATTTGTTATCGAATTTACTTAAAGTCAGATTGTCACATTGGCCGCTCTTCTGTCTGAAACGGATACATTTATCGTCTTCAAAGCTATGTCGCGTGCTGCGGTATGCGGAGACACTATAAGCACCATAGTAGAACGCAGATGAAGCTTCTAAGTTGATGTAATAGCCACTAAGAAGTAGTACAATTCAAGTTTTAGTTATCGATTATTGACTTTTTAGTTGGCTTTGATGCCTTGGACATGAGCTAGGACCTTAACGTTTTGCATGAAAGGATGACTAGCAGCCGAGTTGCACGGGAGAATGTGAAAAGTGTTCATATGTAGTAAAAACAAGAGAAATACGTCCGTGTTCGTCATTTGTTATTGAATCGACTTAAAGCCAGATCTTCACATTGGCCGCTCGTCTCTCTGAAACGGTTGTACTTATCGTCTGCAAAGCTATGTCGCGTGCTGCGGTATGCGGAGACACTAAAAGCGCCATAGTAGAACACAGATGAAGCTTCTAAGTTGATGTAATAGCCAGTAAGATGTAGTACAATTCAAGTTTTAGTTATCGATTTTTGCCTTTTTAGCTGGCTTTGGTGCCTTGGACATGAGCTAGGAACTTAAGAATTAAATGAACGGAGGACTAGCAGCCGCGTTGCACGGTAGAATGTGAAAAGTGTTCATATGTAGTAAAAACTTGAGATCTCCGTCCGTGTTCGTCATTTGTTATCGAATCGACTTCAAGCCAGATCGTCACATCGGCCGCTATTCTCTCAGAAACGGTTGTTTTTATCGTCTTTGTTATCAATCCAGATCGTCACATTGGCCGCTCTTCTGTCTGAAACGGTTACATTTATCGTCTGCAAAGCTATGACGCGTGCTGCGGTATGCGGAGCCACTAAAATCAACATAGTAGAACACAGATGAAGCTTCTAAGTTGATGTAATAGCCAGTAAGAAGTAGTACAATTCAAGTTTTAGTTATCGATTATTGACTTTTTGCCCTTCATTGGTGCCTTGGACATGAGCTAGGAACTTGAGATTTTGCATGAAAGGATAATTAGCAGCCGCGTTGCACGGGAGAATGTGAAAAGTGTTCATATGTAGTAAAACCTGAGAAATCCGTCCGTTTTCGTCATTTAGTATCGAATCGACTTAAAGCCAGATCGTCACACTGGCCGCTCTTCTCTCAGAAACGGTTGTTTTTATCGTCTGCAAGCTATGCCGCGTGCTGCGGTATGCAGAGACACTAAAAGCACCATAGTATAACACAGATGAAGGTTCTAAGTTGATGTAATAGCCAGTAAGAAGTAGTACAATTCAAGTTTTAGGTATCGATTTTTGACTTTTTGATTTTCTTTGGTGCCTTGGACATGAGCTAGGACCTTAAGATTATGCATGAAAGGAGCAGTAGCAGCCGAGTTTCACGGGAGAATGTGAAAAGTGTTCATATGTAGTAAAAACCTGAGAAATCCGTCCGTTTTCGTCATTTGTTGTCGAATCGACTTAAAGCCAGATCGTCACAATGGGCGCTGTTCTGTCTGATACGGTTACATTTAACGACTGCAAAGCTATGTCGCGTGCTGCGGTATGCGGAGACACTAAAAGCTCCATAGTAGAACGCAGATGAAGCTTTTAAGTTGATGTAATAGCCAGTAAGAAGTCGAACAATTCAAGTTTTAGGTATCGATTATTGACTTTTTACCCTCCTTTGGTGCCTTGGACATGAGCTAGGAACTTGAGATTTTGCATGAAAGGAGGATTAGCAGCCGCGTTGCACGGGAGAATGTGAAAAGTGTTCATATGTAGTAAAACCTGAGAAATCCGTCCGTTTTCGTCATTTATTATCGAATCGACTTAAAGCCAGATCGTCACATTGGCCGCTCTTCTCTCTGAAACGGTTGTACTTATAGTCTGCAAAGCAATGTCGCTTTCTGCGGTATGCGGAGACACTAAAAGCACCATAGTAGAACACAGATGAAGCTTCTAAGTTGATGTAATAGCCAGTAAGAAGTAGTAGAATTCAAGTTTTAGTTATCGATTATTGACTTTTTAGCTGGCTTTGGTGCCTTGGACATGAGCTAGGACCTTAACACTTTGCATGAAAGGAGGACTAGCAGCCGAGTTGCACGGGAGAATTTGAAAAGTGTTCATATGTAGTAAAAACCTGAGAAATCCGTCCGTTTTCGTCATTTGTTATCGAATCGACTTAAAGCCAGATCGTTACATTGGCCGCTCTTCTCTCTGAAACGGTTGTACTTATCGTCTGCAAAGCTATGTCGCGTGCTGCGGTATGTGGAGACACTAAAAGCACCATAGTAGAACACAGATGAAGCTTCTAAGTTGATGTTATAGCCAGTAAGATGTAGTACAATTCAAGTTTTAGTTATGGATTATTGACTTTATACCCTTCTTTGGTGCCTCGCACATGAGCTAGGAACTTGAGATTTTGCATGAAAGGAGGACTAGCAGCCGCGTTGCACAGGAGGATGTGAAAAGTGTGCGTATGTAGTAAAAACCTCAGAAATCCGTCCGTTTTCTTCATTTGCTATCGAATCGACTTAAAGCCAGATCGTCACATTGGCCGCTCTTCTCTCTAAAACAGTTGTACTTATCGTCTGCAAAGCTATGTCGCGTGCTGCGGTATGCGGAGAAACTAAAAGCACCATAGTAGAACACAGATGAAGCTTCTAAGTTGATGTAATAGCCAGTAAGAAGTAATATAATTCAAGTTTTAGGTATCGATTATTGACCTTTAAGCTGGCTTTGGTGCCTTGGACATGAGCTAGGAACTTGAGATTTTGCATGAAAGGAGGACTAGCAGCTCCGATGCACGGGAGAATGTGAAAAGTGTTCATATGTAGTACAAACCTGAGAAATCTGTTCGTTTTCGTCATTTGTTATCGAATCGACTTAAAGCCAGATCGTCACATTGGCCGCTCTTCTCTTTGAAACGGTTGTACTTATCGGCTGCAAAGCTATGTCGCGTGCTGCGGTATGCGGAGACACTAAAAGCACCATAGTAGAACACAGATGAAGCTTCTAAGTTGATGTAATAGCCAGTAAGAATTAGTACAATTCAAGTTTTAGTTATCGATTATTGACTTTTTAGCTGGCTTTGGTGCCTTGGACATGAGCTAGGAACTTAAGATATTGCATGAACGGAGGATTAGCAGCCGCGTTGTACGGGAGAATGTGAAAAGTGTTCATATGTAGTAAAAACTTGAGAACTCCGTCCGTGTTCGTCATTTGTTATCGAATCGACTTAAAGCCAGATCGTCACATTGGCCGCTCTTCTCTCAGAAACGGTTGTTTTTATCGTCCTTGTTTTCAAGCCAGATCGTTACATTGGCCGCTCTTCTGTCTGAAACGGTTACATTTATCGTCTGCAAAGCTATGTCGCGAGCTGCGGTATGTGGAGATACTAAAAGCACCATAGTAGAACACAGATGAAGCTTCTAAGTTGATGTAATAGCCAGTAAGAAGTAGTACAATTCAAGTTTTAGTTATCGATTATTGACTTTTTACCCTTCTTTGGTGGCTTGGACATGAACTAGGAACTTACGAATTTGCATGAGGGAGGACTAGCAGCCGCGTTGCACGATAGAATGTGAAAAGTGTTCATATGTAGTAAAAACTTGAGAAATCCGTCCGTGTTCGTCATTTGTTATCGAATCGACTTAAAGCCAGATCGTCACATTGGCCGCTCTTCTCTCAGAAACGGTTGTTTTTATCGTCTGCAAAGCTATGTCGCGTGCTGCGGTATACGGAGACACTAAAAGCACCATAGTAGAACACAGATGATGCTTATAAGTTGGTGTAATAGCCAGTAAGAAGTAGTACAATTCAAGTTTTAGGCATCGATTATTGACCTTTTACGTAGCTTTGGCGCCTTGGACATGAGCTAGGCCCTTAAGATTCTGCATGAAAGGAGGACTAGCTGCCGAGTTGCACGATAGAATGTGAAAAGTGTTCATATGTAGTAAGAACCTGAGAAATCCGTCCGTTTTCGTCATTTGTTGTCGAATCGACTTAAAGCCAGATTGTCACATTGGCCGCTGTTCTGTCTAAAACGGTTACATTTATCGTCTGCAAAGCTATGTCGCGTGCTGCGGTATCCGGAGACACTAAAAGCACCATAGTAGAACACAGATGAAGCTTCTAAATTGGTGTACTAGCCAATAAGAAGTAGTATAATTCAAGTTTTAGGTATCGATTATTGACCTTTTAGCTGGCTTTGGTGCCTTGGACATGAGCTAGGATCTTGATATATTGCATGAACGGAGGATTAGCAGCCGCGTTGTACGGGAGAATGTGAAAAGTGTTCATATGTAGTAAAAACCTGAGAAATCCGCCCGTGTTCGTCATTTGTTATCGAATTTACTGAAAGTCAGATTGTCACATTTGCCGCTCTTCTGTCTGAAACGGTTACATTTATCGTCTTCAAAGCTATGTCGCGTGCTGCGGTATGCGGAGACACTAAAAGCACCATAGTAGAACACAGATGAAGCTTCTAAATTGATGTAATAGCCAGTAAGAAGTAGTACAATTCAAGTTTTAGTATCGATAACTGACTTTTTACCCTTCTTTGTTGCCTTGGACATGAGCTACGAACTTACGATTTTGCATGAAAGGAGGACTAGCAGCCGCGTTGCCCGGGAGAACGTGAAAAGTGTTCATATGTAGTAAAAACCTGAGAAATCTGTCCGTGTTCGTCATTTGTTATCGAATCGACTTAAAGCCAGATTGTCACATTGGACGCTCCTCTTTCTGAAACGGTTACATTTATCGTCAGCAAAGATATGTCGCGTGCTGCGGTATGCGGAGACACTAAAAGCACCATAGTAGAACACAGATGGAGCTTCTAAGTTGATGTAATAGCCAGTAAAAAGTAGTACAATTCAAGTTTTAGTTATCGATTATTGACTTTTTACCCTTCATTGGTGGCTTGGACATGAACTAGGAACTTAAGAATTTGCATGAGGGAGGACTAGCAGCCGCGTTGCACGGTAGAATGTGAAAAGTGTTCATATGTAGTAAAAACTTGAGAAATCCGTCCGTGTTCGTCAATTGTTATCGAATCGACTTAAAGCCAGATCGTCACATTTTCCGCTCTTCTCTCAGAAACGGTTGTTTTTATCGTCTGCAAAGCTATGTCGCGTGCTGCGGTATACGGAGACACTAAAAATACCATAGTAGAACTCAGATGATGCTTATAAGTTGATGTAATAGCCAGTAAGAAGTAGTACAATTCAAGTTTTAGGTATCGATTATTGACCTTTTACGTAGCTTTGGCGCCTTGGACATGAGCTAGGCCCTTAAGATTCTGCATGAATGGAGGAATAGCTGCCGAGTTGCAAGGGAGAATGTGAAAAGTGTTCATAAGTACTAAAAACCTGAGAAATCCGTCCGTTTTCGTCATTTATTGACGAAACGACTTAAAGCCAGATCGTTCAATTGGCCGCTCTTCTCTCTGATACGGTTGTACTTATCGTCTGCAAAGCTATGTCGCGTGCTGTGGTATGCGGAGACACTAAAAGCACCATAGTAGAACACAGATGAAGCTTCTAAGTTGATGTAATAGCCAGTAAGAAGTAGTACAATTCAAGTTTTAGTTATCGATTTTTGCCTTTTTAGCTGACTTTGGTGCCTTGGACATGAGCTAGGAACTTGATATATTGCATGAATGGAGGATTAGCAGCCGCGTTGTACGGGAGAATGTGAAAAGTGTTCATATGTAGTAAAAACCTGAGAAATCCGCCCGTGTTCGTCATTTGTTATCCAATTTACTTAAAGTCAGATTGTCACATTGGCCGCTCTTCTGTCTGAAACGGTTACATTTATCGTCTTCAAAGCTATGTCGCGTGCTGCGGTATGCGGAGACACTAAAAGCACCATAGTAGAACACAGATGAAGCTTCTAAATTGATGTAATAGCCAGTAAGAAGTAGTACAATTCAAGTTTTAGTATCGATAACTGACTTTTTACCCTTCTTTGTTGCCTTGGACATGAGCTACGAACTTACGATTTTGCATGAAAGGAGGACTAGCAGCCGCGTTGCCCGGGAGAACGTGAAAAGTGTTCATATGTAGTAAAAACCTGAGAAATCTGTCCGTGTTCGTCATTTGTTATCGAATCGACTTAAAGCCAGATTGTCACATTGGACGCTCCTCTGTCTGAAACGGTTACATTTATCGTCAGCAAAGATATGTCGCGTGCTGCGGTATGCGGAGACACTAAAAGCACCATAGTAGAACACAGATGGAGCTTCTAAGTTGATGTAATAGCCAGTAAGAAGTAGTACATTTCAAGTTTTAGTTATCGATTATTGACTTTTTACTCTTCATTGGTGGCTTGGACATGAACTAGGAAATTAAGAATTTGCATGAGGGAGGACTAGCAGCCGCGTTGCACGGTAGAATGTGAAAAGTGTTCATATGTAGTAAAAACTTGAGAAATCCGTCCGTGCTCGTAATTTTTATCGAATCGACTTAAAGCCAGATCGTCACATTTTCAGCTCTTCTCTCAGAAACGGTTGTTTTTATCGTCTGCAAAGCTATGTCGCGTGCTGCGGTATACGGAGACACTAAAAGGACCATAGTAGAACACAGATGATGCTTATAAGTTGATGTAATAGCCAGTAAGAAGTAGAACAATTCAAGTTATAGGTATCGATTATTGACCTTTTACGTAGCTTTGGCGCCTTGGACATGAGCTAGGCCCTTAAGATTCTGCATGAAAGGAGGACTAGCTGCCGAGTTGCAAGGGAGAATGTGAAAAGTGTTCATATGTAGTAAAAACCTGAGAAATCCGTCCGTTTTGGTCATTTGTTATCGAATTTACGTAAAGTCAGATTGTCACATTGGCCGCTCTTCTGTCTGAAACGGATACATTTATCGTCTTCAAAGCTATGTCGCGTGCTGCGGTATGCGGAGACACTAAAAGCACCATAGTAGAACGCAGATGAAGCTTCTAAGTTGATGTAATAGCCAGTAAGAAGTAGTACAATTCAAGTTTTAGTTATCGATTATTGACTTTTTAGCAGATTTGGTGACTTGGACATGAGCTAGGACCTTAAGAATCTGCATGAAAGGAGGACTAGCTGCCGAGTTGCAAGGGAGATTGTGAAAAGTGTTCATAAGTACTAAAAACCTGAGAAATCCGTCCGTTTTCGTCATTTATTGACGAAACGACTTAAAGCCAGATCGTTCAATTGGCCGCTCTTCTGTCTGAAACGGTTACATTTATCGTCTTCAAAGCTATGTCGCGTGCTGCGGTATGCGGAGACACTAAAAGCACCATAGTAGAACACAGATGAAGCTTCTAAATTGATGTAATAGCCAGTAAGAAGTAGTACAATTCAAGTTTTAGTATCGATAACTGACTTTTTACCCTTCTTTGTTGCCTTGGACATGAGCTACGAACTTACGATTTTGCATGAAAGGAGGACTAGCAGCCGCGTTGCCCGGGAGAACGTGAAAAGTGTTCATATGTGGTAAAAACCTGAGAAATCTGTCCGTGTTCGTCATTTGTTATCGAATCGACTTAAAGCCAGATTGTCACATTGGACGCTCCTCTGTCTGAAACGGTTACATTTATCGTCAGCAAAGATATGTCGCGTGCTGCGGTATGCGGAGACACTAAAAGCACCATAGTAGAACACAGATGGAGCTTCTAAGTTGATGTAATAGCCAGTAAGAAGTAGTACATTTCAAGTTTTAGTTATCGATTATTGACTTTTTACTCTTCATTGGTGGCTTGGACATGAACTAGGAAATTAAGAATTTGCATGAGGGAGGACTAGCAGCCGCGTTGCACGGTAGAATGTGAAAAGTGTTCATATGTAGTAAAAACTTGAGAAATCCGTCCGTGCTCGTAATTTTTATAGAATCGACTTAAAGCGAGATCGTCACATTTTCAGCTCTTCTCTCAGAAACGGTTGTTTTTATCGTCTGCAAAGCTATGTCGCGTGCTGCGGTATACGGAGACACTAAAAGGACCATAGTAGAACACAGATGATGCTTATAAGTTGATGTAATAGCCAGTAAGAAGTAGAACAATTCAAGTTATAGGTATCGATTATTGACCTTTTACGTAGCTTTGGCGCCTTGGACATGAGCTAGGCCCTTAAGATTCTGCATGAAAGGAGGACTAGCTGCCGAGTTGCAAGGGAGAATGTGAAAAGTGTTCATATGTAGTAAAAACCTGAGAAATCCGTCCGTTTTCGTCATTTGTTATCGAATTTACGTAAAGTCAGATTGTCACATTGGCCGCTCTTCTGTCTGAAACGGATACATTTATCGTCTTCAAAGCTATGTCGCGTGCTGCGGTATGCGGAGACACTAAAAGCACCATAGTAGAACGCAGATGAAGCTTCTAAGTTGATGTAATAGCCAGTAAGAAGTAGTACAATTCAAGTTTTAGTTATCGATTATTGACTTTTTAGCAGATTTGGTGACTTGTACATGAGCTAGGACCTTAAGAATCTGCATGAAAAGAGGACTAGCTGCCGAGTTGCAAGGGAGAATGTGAAAAGTGTTCATATGTAGTAAAAACCTGAGAAATCCGTCCGTTTTCGTCATTTATTGACGAAACGACTTAAAGCCAGATCGTTCAATTGGCCGCTCTTCTCTCTGATACGGTTGTACTTATCGTCTGCAAAGCTATGTCGCGTGCTGTGGTATGCGGCGACACTAAAAGCACCATAGTAGAACACAGATGAAGCTTCTAAGTAGATGTAATAGCCAGTAAGAAGTAGTACAATTCAAGTTTTAGTTATCGATTTTTGCCTTTTTAGCTGGCTTTGGTGCCTTGGACATGAGCTAGGAACTTAAGAATTTGCATGAACGGAGGACTACCAGCCGCGTTGCACGGTAGAATGTGAAAAGTGTTCATATGTAGTAAAAACTTGAGATCTCCGTCCGTGTTCGTCATTTGTTATCGAATCGACCTCAAGCCAGATCGTCACATTGGCCGCTCTTCTCTCAGAAACGGTTGTTTTTATCGTCTTTGTTATCAAGCCAGATCGTCACATTGGCCACTCTTCTGTCTGAAACGGTTACATTTATCGTCTGCAAAGCTATGTCGCGTGCTGCGGCATGTGGAGATACTAAAAGCACCATAGTAGAACACAGATGAAGCTTCTAAGTTGATGTAATAGCCAGTAAGAAGTAGTACAATTCAAGTTTTAGTTATCGATTATTGACTTTTTACCCTTCATTGGTGGCTTGGACATGAACTAGGAACTTAAGAATTTGCATGAAAGGAGGACTAGCAGTCGCGTTGCACGGTAGAATGTGAAAAGTGTTCATATGTAGTAAAAACTTGAGAAATCCGTCCGGGTTCGTCACTTGTTATCGAATCGACTTAAAGCCAGATCGTCACATTGGCAGCTCTTCTCTCATAAACGGTTGTTTTTATCGTCTGCAAATCTATGTCGCGTGCTGCGGTATGCGGATACACTAAAAGCACCATAGTAGAACACAGATGATGCTTATAAGTTGATGTAATAGACAGTAAGAAGTAGTATAATTCAAGTTTTAAGTATCGATTATTGACTTTTTACAATTCTTTGGTGCCTTGGACATGAGCTAGGAACTTAATATTTTGCATGAAAGGAAGACTAGCAGCCGCGTTGCACGGGAGAATGTGAAAAGTGTTCATATGTAGTAGAAACCTGAGAAATCTACCCGTTTTCGTCATTTTATATAGAATCGACTTAAAGCCAGATGGTCACATGGGCCGCAGATCTGTCTGAAACGGTTACATTTATCGTCTGCAAAGCTATATCGCGTTCTGCGGAATGCAGAGACACTAAAAGCGCAATAGTGGAACACAGATGAAGCTTCTAAGTTGATGTAATAGCCAGTATGAAGTAGTACAATTCAAGTTTTAGTTATCGATTATTGATTTTTTACCCTTCTTTGGTGCCTTGTACATGAGCTAGGAACTTAAGAATTTGCATGAACGGAGGACTAGCAGCCGCGTTGCACGAGAGAATGTGAAAAGTGTTGATATGTAGTAAAAACTTGAGAACTCCGTCCGCGTTCGTCATTTGTTATCGAATCGACTTAAAGCCAGATCGTCACATTGGCCGCTCTTCTCTCAGAAACGGTTGTTTTTATCGTCTTTGTTATCAAGCCAGATCGTCACATTGGCCGCTCTTCTGTCTGAAACGGTTACATTTACCGTCTGCAAAGCTATGTCGCGTGCTGCGGTATACGGAGACACTAAAAGCACCATAGTAGAACACAGATGATGCTTATAAGTTGATGTAATAGCCAGTAAGAAGTAGTACAATTCAAGTTTTAGATATCGATTATTGACCTTTTAGGTAGCTTTGGCGCTTTGGACATCAGCTAGGCCCTTAAGATTCTGCATGAAAGGAGGACTAGCTGCCGAGTTGCACGATAGAATGTGAAAAGTGTTTATATGTAGTAAGAACCTGAGAAGTCCGTCCGTTTTCGTCATTTGTTGTCGAATCGACTTAAAGCCAGATCGTCACATTGGCCGCAGATCTGTCTGAAACGGTTACATAAATCGTCTGCAAAGCTATATCGCGTTCTGCGGTATGCAGAGAATCTAAAAGCACCATTTTAGAACACAGATGAAGCTTCTAAATTGATGTAATAGCCAGTATGAAGTAGTACAATTCAAGTTTTAGATATCAATTATTGACTTTTTACCCTCCTTTGGTGCCTTGGACATGAGCTAGGAACTTGAGATATTGCATGAAAGGAGGATTAGCAGCCGCGTTGCACGGGAGAATGTGAAAAGTGTTCATATGTAGTAAAAACCTGAGAAATCCGTCCGTGTTTGTCATTTGTTATGGAATTTACTTAAAGTCAGACTGTCACATTGGCCGCTCTTCTGTCTGAAACGGTTACATTTATCGTCTTTAAAGCTATGTCGCGTGCTGCGGTATGCGGAGACACTAAAAGCACCATAGTAGAACGCAGATGAAGCTTCTAAGTTGATGTAATAGCCAGTAAGAAGTAGTACAATTCAAGTTTTAGTTATCGATTATTGACTTTTTAGCAGGCTTTGGTGCCTTGGACATGAGCTAGGACCTTAACACCTTGCATTAAAGGAGGACTAGCTGCCGTTGCACGGGAGAATGTGAAAAGTGTTCATATATTGTAAAAACCTGAGAAATCCGTCCGTTTTCGTAATTTGTTATCGAATCGACTTAAAGCCAGTTCGTCACCTTGGCCGCTCTTCTCTCTGAAACGGTTGTACTTATCGTCTGCAAAGCTATGTCGCCTGCTGTGGTATGCGGAGACACTAAAAGCACCATAGTAGAACACAGATGAAGCTTCTAAGTTGATGTAATACCCAGTAAGAAGTAGTACAATTCAAGTTTAAGGTATCGATTATTGACTTTTTAGCTGGCTTTGGTCCTTTGGACATGAGCGAGGAGCTTAACATTCTTCGTGAAAGGAGGATTAGCAGCCGCGTTGCACGGGAGAATGTGAAAAGTGTTCATATGTAGTAAAAACCTTAGAAATCCATCCGTTTTCGTCATTTGTTATCGAATCGACTTAAAGCCAGATCGTCACATTGGCCGTTCTTCTCTCTGAAACGGTTGTACTTATCGTCTGCAAAGCTATGTTACGTGCTGCGGTATGCGGAGACTTTAAAATCACCACAGTAGAACACAGATGAAGATTCTAAGTTGATGTAATATCCAGTAAGAAGTAGTACATTTCAAGTTTTAGGTATCGATTATTGACTTTTTAGCTGGCTTTGGTGCATTGGACATGAGCTAGGACCTTAATATTCTGCATGAAAGGTGGACTAGCAGCCGAGTTGCATGGGAGAATGTGAAAAGTGTTCATATGTACCAAAAACCTGAGAAATCCGTCCGTTTTCGTCATTTGTTATCGAATCGACTTAAAGCCAGATCGTCACATTGGCCGCTCTTCTCTCTGAAACGGTTGTACTTATCGTCTGCAAAGCTATGTCGCGAGTTGCCGTAGGCGGAAACAGGAAAAGCACCATAATAGAACACAGATGAAGCTTCTAAGTTGATGTAATACCCAGTAAGAAGTAGTCCAATTCAAGTTTTAGGTATCGATTATTGACTTTTTAGCTGGCTTTGGTGCCTTGGACATGAGCTAGGACTTTAAGATTCTGCATAATAGGAGGACTATCAGCCGAGTTGCATGGGACAATGTGAAAAGTGTTCATATGTAGTAATAACCTGAGAAATCCGTCCTTTTTCGTCATTTGTTATCGAATCGACTTAAAGCTAGATCGTCACATTGGCAGCTCCTCTCTCTGAAATGGTTGTACTAATCGTCTGCAAAACTATGTCGCGTGCTGCGGTATGCGGAGAAACTAAAAGCACCGTAGTAGAACACAGATGAAGCTTCTAAGTTGATGTAATAGCCAGTAAGAAGTAGTACAATTCAAGTTTTAGGTATTGATTATTGACTTTTTAGCTGGCTTTGGTGCCTTGGACATGAGCTAGGACCTTAAGATTCTGCATGAAAGGAGGACTAGCAGCCGAGTTGCACGGGAGAATGTGAAAAGTGGTCATATGTAGTAAAAACCTGAGAAATCCGTTCGTTTTCGTCATTTGTTATCGAATCGACTTAAAGCCAGATCGTCACATTGGCCGCTCTTCTCTCTGAAACGGTTGTACTTATCGTCTGCAAAGCTATGTCGCGTACTGCGGTATTCGGAGACACTAAAAGCACCATAGTAGAACACAGATGAAGCTCCTAAGATGATGTAATAGCCAGTAACAAGTAGTACAATTCAAGTTTTAGGTATCGGTTATTGACTTTTTAGCTGGCTTTGGTGACTTGGACATGAGGTAGGACCTTAAGATTCTGCATGAAAGGTGGACTAGCAGCCGAGTTGCACGGGAGAATGTGAAAAGTGTTCATATGTAGTAAAAACCTGAGAAATTCGTCCGTTTTCCTCATTTGTTATCGAATCGACTTAAAGCCAGATCGTCACATTGGCCGCTCTTCTCTCTGAAACGGTTGTACTTATCGTCTGCAAAGCTATGTCGCGTGTTGCCGTAGGCGGAAACAGGAAAAGCACCATAATAGAACACAGATGAATCTTCTAAGTTGATGTAATAGCCAGTAAGAAGTAGTACAATTCAAGTTTTACGTATCGATTATTGACTTTTTAGCTGGCTTTGGTGCCTTGGACATGAGCTAGGACCTTTAGATTCTGCATGAAAGGATGACTAGCAGCCGAGTTGCACGGGAGAATGTGAAATGTGTTCATATGTAGTAAAAACCTGAGAAATCCGTCCGTTTTCGTCATTTGTTATCGAATCGACTTAAAGCCAGATCGTCACATTGGCCGCTCTTCTCTCTGAAACGGTTGTACTTATCGTCTGCAAAGCTATGTCACGTGTTGCCGTTTGCGGAAACAGGAAAAGCACCATAGTAGAACACAGACGAAGCTTCTAAGTTGATGTAATAGCCAGTAAGATGTAGTACAATTCAAGTTTTAGGTATCGATTATTGACTTTTTAACTGGCTTTGGTGCCTTGGCCATGAGCAAGGACCTTGACATTCTGCATGAAAGGAGGACTAGCAGCCGAGTTGCACGGGAGAATGTGAAAAGTGTTCATATGTAGTAAAAACCTGAGAAATCCGTCCGTTTTCGTCATTTGTTATCGAATCGACTTGAAGCCAGATCGTCACATTGGCCGCTCTTCTCTCTGAAACGGTTGTACTTATCGTCTGCAAAGCTATGTCGCGTGCTGCGGTATGCGGAGACACTAAAATCACCATAGTAGAACACAGGTGAAGCTTCTAAGTTGGTGCAATAGCCAGTAAGAAGTAGAACAATTCAAGTTTTAGGTATCGATTATTGTCTTTTTAGCTGGCTTCGGTACCTTGGACATGAGCTAGGACCTTAAGATTCTGCATGAAAGGAGGTCTAGCAGCCGAGTTGCACGTCAGAATGTGAAAAGTGTTCATATGTAGTAAAAATCTGAGAAATCCGTCCATTTTCGTCATTTGTTATCGAAACTACTTAAAGCCAGATGGTCACATTGGCCGCTCTTCTCTCTGAAACGTTTGTACATATCGTGTGCAAAGCTATGTCGCGTGCAGCGGTATATGGAGACACTAAAATCACCATAGTAGAACACAGATGAAGCATCTAAGTTGATGTAATAGCCAGTAAGAAGTAGTACAATTCAAGTTTTAGGAATCGATTATTGACATTTTAGCTGGCTTTGGTGCCTTGGACATGAGCTAGGACTTTAAGATTCTGCATGAAAGGAGGACTAGCAGCCGAGTTGCGCGGGAGAATGTGAAAAGTGTTCATATGTAGTAAAAACCTGAGTAATCCGTCCGTTTTCGTCATTTGTTATCGAATCGACTTAAAGACAGATCGTCACATTGGCCGCTCTTCTCTCTGAAACGGTTGTACTTATCGTCTGAAAAGCTATGTCGCGTGCTGCGGCATGCTGAGACACTAAAAGCACCATAGTAGAACACAGATGAAGCTTCTAAGTTGATGTAATAGCCAGTAAGAAGTAGTACAATTCAAGTTTTATGTATTGATTATTGACTTCTTAGCTGGTTTTGGTGCTTTGGACATGAGCTAGGACCTTTAGATTCTGCATGAAAGGAGGACTAGCAGCCGAGTTGCACGGGAGAATGTGAAAAGTGTTCATATGTAGTAATAACCTTAGAAATCCGTCCTTTTTCGTCATTTGTTAGCGAATCGACTTAAAGCCAGATCGTCACATTGGCCGCTCTTCTCTCTGAAACGGTTGTGCTTATCGTCTGCAAAGCTATGTCGCGTGTTGCCGTAGGCGGAAACAGGAAAAGCACCATAGTAGAACACAGATGAAGCTTCTAAGTTGATGTAATAGCCAGTAAGAAGTAGTCCAATTCAAAATTTAGGTATCGATTATTGACTTTTTAGCTGGCTTTCGTGCCTTGGACATGAGCTAGGACTTTAAGATTCTGCATAAAAGGAGGACTAGCAGCCCAGTTGCACGGGAGAATGTGAAAAGTGTTCATATGTATTAAAAACCTGAGATATCCGTCCGTTTTCGTCATTTGTTATCGAATCGACTTAAAGCCAGATCGTCACATTGGCCGCTCTTCTCTCTGAAACGGTTGTACTTATCGTCTGCAAAACTATGTCGCGTGCTGCGGTATGCGGAGACACTAAAAGCACCATAGTAGAACACAGATGAAGCTTCTAAGTTGATGTAATACCCAGTAAGAAGTAGTACAATTCAAGTTTAAGGTATCGATTATTGACTTTTTAGCTGGCTTTGGACCCTTGGATGTGAGCTAGGACCTTAACATTCTTCATGAAATGAGGACTACCAGCCGAGTTGCACGGGAGAATGTGAAAAGTGTTCATATGTAGTAAAAACCTTAGAAATCCGTCCGTTTTCGTCATTTGTTATCGAATCGACTTAAAGCCAGATCGTCACATTGGCCGCTCTTCTCTCTGAAACGGTTGTACTTATCGTCTGCAAAGATATGTCACGTGCTGCGGTATGCGGAGACACTAAAATCACCACAGTAGAACACAGATAAAGCTTCTAAGTTGATGTAATATCCAGTAAGAAGTAGTACCATTCAAGATTTAGGTATCTATTATTGACTTTTTAGCTGGCTTTGGTGCATTGGACATGAGCTAGGACTTTAAGATTCTGCATAATAGGAGGACTAGCAGCCGAGTTCAACGGGAGAATGTGAAAAGTGTTCATATGTAGTAATAACCTGAGAAATCCGTCCTTTTTCGTCATTTGTTATCGAATCGACTTAAAGCCAGATCGTCACATTGGCAGCTCTTCTCTCTGAAATGGTTGTACTTATCGTCTGTAAAACTATGTCGCGTGCTGCGGTATGCGGAGAAACTAAAAGCACCGTAGTAGAACACAGATGAAGCTTCTAAGTTGATGTAATAGCCAGTAAGAAGTAGTACAATTCAAGTTTTAGGTATTGATTATTGACTTTTTAGCTGGCTTTGGTGCCTTGGACATGAGCTAGGACCTTAAGATTCTGCATGAAAGGAGGACTAGCAGCCGAGTTGCACGGGAGAATGTCAAAAGTGTTCATATGTAGTAAAAACCTGAGAAATCCGTCCGTTTTCGTCATTTGTTATCGAATCGACGTAAAGCCAGATCGTCACATTTGCCGCTCTTCTCTCTGAAACGGTTGTACTTATCGTCTGCAACGCTATGTCGCGTGCTGCGCTATGTGGAGACACTAAAAGCACCATAGTAGAACACAGACGAAGCTTCTAAGTTGATGTAATAGGCAGTAAGATGTAGTACAATTCAAGTTTTAGGTATCGATTATTGACTTTTTAGCTCGCTTTGGTGCATTGGACATGAGCTAGGACCTTAAGATTCTGCCTGAAAGGTGTACTAGCAGCCGAGTTCCACGGGAGAATGTGAAAAGTGATCATATGTAGAAAAAACCCGAGAAATCTGTCCGTTTTCGTCATTTGTTATCGAATCGACTTAAAGCCAGATCGTCACATTGGCCGCTCTTCTCTCTGAAACGGTTGCACTTATCGTCTGCAAAACTATGTCGCGTGCTGCGGTATGCGGAGAAACTAAAAGCACCGTAGTAGAACACAGATGAATCTTCTAAGTTGATGTAATAGCCAGTAACAAGTAGTACAATTCAAGTTTTACGTATCGATTATTGACTTTTTAGCTGGCTTTGGTGCCTTGGACATGAGCTAGGACCTTAAGATTCTGCATGAAAGGAGGACTAGCAGCCAAGTTGCACGGGAGAATGTGAAAAGTGTTCATATGTAGTAAAAACCTGAGAAATCCGTCCGTTTTCGTCATTTGTTATCGAATCGACTTAAAGCCAGATCGTCACATTGGCCGCTCTTCTCTCTGAAACGGTTGTACTTATCGTCTACAAAGCTATGTCACGTGTTGCCGTTTGCGGAAACAGGAAAAGCACCATAGTAGAACACAGACGAAGCTTCTAAGTTGATGTAATAGCCAGTAAGAAGTAGTACAATTCAAGTTTTAGGTATCGATTATTGACTTTTTAACTGGATTTGGTGCCTTGGCCATGAGCTAGGTCCTTGACATTCTGCATGAAAGGAGGACTAGCAGCCGAGTTGCACGGGAGAATGTGAAAAGTGTTCATATGTAGTAAAAACCTGAGAAATCCGTCCGTTTTCGTCATTTGTTATCGAATCGACTTAAAGCCAGATCGTCACATTGGCCGCTCTTCTCTCTGAAACGGTTGTACTTATCGTCTGCAAAGCTATGTCGCGTGCTGCGGTATGCGGAGACACTAAAATCACCATAGTAGAACACAGGTGAAGCTTCTAAGTTGGTGCAATAGCCAGTAAGAAGTAGAACAATTCAAGTTTTAGGTATCGATTATTGTCTATTTAGCTGGCTTCGGTACCTTGGACATGAGCTAGGACCTTAAGATTCTGCATGAAAGGAGGACTAGCAGCCGAGTTGCACGTCAGAATGTGAAAAGTGTTCATATGTAGTAACAACCTCAGAAATCCGTCCGTTTTCGTCATTTGTTATCGAATCTACTTAAAGCCAGATGGTCACATTGGCCGCTCTTCTCTCTGAAACGTTTGTACATATCGTCTGCAAAGCTATGTCGCGTGCAGCGGTATGTGGAGACACTAAAATCACCATAGTAGAACACAGATGAAGCATCTAAGTTGATGTAATAGCCAGTAAGAAGTAGTACAATTCAAGTTTTAGGAATCGATTATTGACTTTTTAGCTGGCTTTGGTGCCTTGGACATGAGCTAGGACTTTAAGATTCTGCATGAAAGGAGGACTAGCAGCCGAGTTGCGCGAGAGAATGTGAAAAGTGTTCATATGTAGTAAAAACCTGAGTAATCCGTCCGTTTTCGTCATTTGTTATCGAATCGACTTAAAGACAGATCGTCACATTGGCCGCTCTTCTCTCTGAAACGGTTGTACTTATCGTCTGAAAAGCTATGTCGCGTGCTGCGGCATGTTGAGACACTAAAAGCACCATAGTAGAACACAGATCAAGCTTCTAAGTTGATGTAATAGCCAGTAAGAAGTAGTACAATTCAAGTTTTATGTATTGATTATTGACTTCTTAGCTGGCTTTGGTGCCTTGGACATGAGCTAGGACCTTAAGATTCTGCATGAAAGGAGGACTAGCAGCCGAGTTGCACGGGAGAATGTGAAAAGTGTTCATATGTAGTAATAACCTTAGAAATCCGTCCTTTTTCGTCATTTGTTATCGAATCGACTTAAAGCCAGATCGTCACATTGGCCGCTCTTCTCTCAGAAACGGTTGTTTTTATCGTCTTTGTTATCAAGCCAGATCGTCACATTGGCCGCAGATCTGTCTGAAACGGTTACATTCATCGTCTGCAAAGCTATATCGCGTTCTGCGGTATGCAGAGAATCTAAAAGCACCATTTTAGAACACAGATGAAGCTTCTAAATTGATGTAATAGCCAGTATGAAGTAGTACAATTCAAGTTTTAGATATCAATTATTGACTTTTTACCCTCCTTTGGTGCCTTGGACATGAGCTAGGAACTTGAGATATTGCATGAAAGGAGGATTAGCAGCCGCGTTGCACGGGAGAATGTGAAAAGTGTTCATATGTAGTAAAAACCTGAGAAATCCGTCCGTGTTTGTCATTTGTTATGGAATTTACTTAAAGTCAGACTGTCACATTGGCCGCTCTTCTCTCTGAAACGGTTAGATTTATCGTCTTCAAAGCTATGTCGCGTGCTCCGGTATGCGGAGACACTAAAAGCACCATAGTAGAACGCAGATGAAGCTTCTAAGTTGATGTAATAGCCAGTAAGAAGTAGTACAATTCAAGTTTTAGTTATCGATTATTGACTTTTTAGCAGGCTTTGGTGCCTTGGACATGAGCTAGGACCTTAACACTTTGCATTAAAGGAGGACTAGCTGCCGTTGCACGGGAGAATGTGAAAAGTGTTCATAGATTGTAAAAACCTGAGAAATCCGTCCGTTTTCGTAATTTGTTATCGAATCGACTTAAAGCCAGTTCGTCACCTTGGCCGCTCTTCTCTCTGAAACCGTTGTACTTATCGTCTGCAAAGCTATGTCGCCTGCTGTTGTATGCGGAGACACTAAAAGCACCATAGTAGAACACAGATGAAGCTTCTAAGTTATTGTAATATCCAGTAAGAAGTAGTACAATTCAAGTTTAAGGTATCGATTATTGACTTTTTAGCTGGCTTTGGTCCCTTGGACATGAGCGAGGACCTTAACATTCTTCATGAAAGGAGGACTAGCAGCCGAGTTGCACGGGAGAATGTGAAAAGTGTTCATATGTAGTAAAAACCTTAGAAATCCATCCGTTTTCGTCATTTGTTATCGAATCGACTTAAAGCCAGATCGTCACATTGGCCGCTCTTCTCTCTGAAACGGTTGTACTTATCGTCTGCAAAGCTATGTCACGTGCTGCGGTATGCGGAGACACTAAAATCACCATAGTAGAACACAGATGAAGCATCTAAGTTGATGTAATAGCCAGTAAGAAGTAGTACAATTCAAGTTTTAGGAATCGATTATTGACTTTTTAGCTGGCTTTGGTGCCTTGGACATGAGCTAGGACTTTAAGATTCTGCATGAAAGGAGGACTAGCAGCCGAGTTGCGCGGGAGAATGTGAAAAGTGTTCATATGTAGTAAAAACCTGAGTAATCCGTCCGTTTTCGTCATTTGTTATCGAATCGACTTAAAGACAGATCGTCACATTGGCCGCTCTTCTCTCTGAAACGGTTGTACTTATCGTCTGAAAAGCTATGTCGCGTGCTGCGGCATGCTGAGACACTAAAAGCACCATAGTAGAACACAGATCAAGCTTCTAAGTTGATGTAATAGCCAGTAAGAAGTAGTACAATTCAAGTTTTATGTATTGATTATTGACTTCTTAGCTGGTTTTGGTGCCTTGGACATGAGCTAGGACCTTAAGATTCTGCATGAAAGGAGGACTAGCAGCCGAGTTGCACGGGAGAATGTGAAAAGTGTTCATATGTAGTAATAACCTTAGAAATCCGTCCTTTTTCGTCATTTGTTAGCGAATCGACTTAAAGCCAGATCGTCACATTGGCCGCTCTTCTCTCTGAAACGGTTGTGCTTATCGTCTGCAAAGCTATGTCGCGTGTTGCCGTAGGCGGAAACAGGAAAAGCACCATAGTACAACACAGATGAAGCTTCTAAGTTGATGTAATAGCCAGTAAGAAGTAGTCCAATTCAAAATTTAGGTATCGATTATTGCCTTTTTAGCTGGCTTTCGTGCCTTGGACATGAGCTAGGACTTTAAGATTCTGCATAAAAGGAGGACTAGCAGCCCAGTTGCACGGGAGAATGTGAAAAGTGTTCATATGTATTAAAAACCTGAGATATCCGTCCGTTTTTGTCATTTGTTATCGAACCGACTTAAAGCCAGATCGTCACATTGGCCGCTCTTCTCTCTGAAACGGTTGTGCTTATCGTCTGCAAAACTATGTCGCGTGCTGCGGTATGCGGAGACACTAAAAGCACCATAGTAGAACACAGATGAAGCTTCTAAGTTGATGTAATACCCAGTAAGAAGTAGTACAATTCAAGTTTAAGGTATCGATTATTGACTTTTTAGCTGGCTTTGGACCCTTGGATGTGAGCTAGGACCTTAACATTCTTCATGAAATGAGGACTACCAGCCGACTTGCACGGGAGAATGTGAAAAGTGTTCATATGTAGTAAAAACCTTAGAAATCCGTCCGTTTTCGTCATTTGTTATCGAATCGACTTAAAGCCAGATCGTCACATTGGCCGCTCTTCTCTCTGAAACGGTTGTACTTATCGTCTGCAAAGATATGTCACGTGCTGCGGTATGCGGAGACACTAAAATCACCACAGTAGAACACAGATAAAGCTTCTAAGTTGATGTAATATCCAGTAAGAAGTAGTACAATTCAAGTTTTAGGTATTGATTATTGACTTTTTAGCTGGCTTTGGTGCCTTGGACATGAGCTAGGACCTTAAGATTCTGCATGAAAGGAGGACTAGCAGCCGAGTTGCACGGGAGAATGTGAGAAGTGGTCATATGTAGTAAAAACCTGAGATATCCGTTCGTTTTCGTCATTTGTTATCGAATCGACTTAAAGCCACATCGTCACATTGGCCGCTCTTCTCTCTGAAACGGTTGTACTTATCGTCTGCAAAGCTATGTCGCGTACTGCGGTATTCGGAGACACTAAAAGCACCATAGTAGAACACAGATGAAGCTCCTAAGATGATGTAATAGCCAGTAAGAAGTAGTACAATTCAAGTTTTAGGTATCGGTTATTGACTTTTTAGCTGGCTTTGGTGCCTTGGACATGAGCTAGGACCTTAAGATTCTGCATGAAAGGAGGACTAGCAGCCGAGTTGCACGGGAGAATGTCAAAAGTGTTCATATGTAGTAAAAACCTGAGAAATCCGTCCGTTTTCGTCATTTGTTATCGAATCGACGTAAAGCCAGATCGTCACATTTGCCGCTCTTCTCTCTGAAACGGTTGTACTTATCGTCTGCAAAGCTATGTCGCGTGCTGCGCTATGTGGAGACACTAAAAGCACCATAGTAGAACACAGACGAAGCTTCTAAGTTGATGTAATAGGCAGTAAGATGTAGTACAATTCAAGTTTTAGGTATCGATTATTGACTTTTTAGCTCGCTTTGGTGCATTGGACATGAGCTAGGACCTTAAGATTCTGCATGAAAGGTGGACTAGCAGCCGACGTCCACGGGAGAATGTGAAAAGTGTTCATATGTAGAAAAAACCCGAGAAATCTGTCCGTTTTCGTCATTTGTTATCGAATCGACTTAAAGCCAGATCGTCACATTGGCCGCTCTTCTCTCTGAAACGGTTGTACTTACCGTCTGCAAAACTATGTCGCGTGCTTCGGTACGCGGAGAAACTAAAAGCACCGTAGTAGAACACAGATGAATCTTCTAAGTTGATGTAATAGCCAGTAAGAAGTAGTACAATTCAAGTTTTACGTATCGATTATTGACTTTTTAGCTGGCTTTGGTGCCTTGGACATGAGCTAGGACCTTAAGATTCTGCATGAAAGGAGGACTAGCAGCCAAGTTGCACGGGAGAATGTGAAAAGTGTTCATATGTAGTAAAAACCTGAGAAATCCGTCCGTTTTCGTCATTTGTTATCGAATCGACTTAAAGCCAGATCGTCACATTGGCCGCTCTTCTCTCTGAAACGGTTGTACTTATCGTCTGCAAAACTATGTCGCGTGCTGCGGTATGCGGAGACACTAAAAGCACCATAGTAGAACACAGACGAAGCTTCTAAGTTGATGTAATAGCCAGTAAGAAGTAGTACAATTCAAGTTTTAGGTATCGATTATTGACTTTTTAACCTGCTTTGGTGCCTTGGCCGTGAGCTAGGTCCTTGACATTCTGCATGAAAGGAGGACTAGCAGCCGAGTTGCACGGGAGAATGTGAAAAGTGTTCATATGTAGTAAAAACCTGAGAAATCCGTCCGTTTTCGTCATTTGTTATCGAATCGACTTAAAGCCAGATCGTCACATTGGCCGCTCTTCTCTCTGAAACGGTTGTACTTATCGTCTGCAAAGCTATGTCGCGTGCTGCGGTATTCGGAGACACTAAAATCACCATAGTAGAACACAGGTGAAGCTTCTAAGTTGGTGCAATAGCCAGTAAGAAGTAGAACAATTCAAGTTTTAGGTATCGATTATTGTCTATTTAGCTGGCTTCGGTACCTTGGACATGAGCTAGGACCTTAAGATTCTGCATGAAAGGAGGACTAGCAGCCGAGTTGCACGTCAGAATGTGAAAAGTGTTCATATGTAGTAACAACCTCAGAAATCCGTCCGTTTTCGTCATTTGTTATCGAATCTACTTAAAGCCAGATGGTCCCATTGGCCGCTCTTCTCTCTGAAACGTTTGTACATATCGTCTGCAAAGCTATGTCGCGTGCAGCGGTATGTGGAGACACTAAAATCACCATAGTAGAACACAGATCAAGCTTCTAAGTTGGGTAATAGCCAGTAAGAAGTAGTACAATTCAAGTTTTATGTATTGATTATTGACTTCTTAGCTGGCTTTGGTGCCTTGGACATGAGCTAGGACCTTAAGATTCTGCATGAAAGGAGGACTAGCAGCCGAGTTGCACGGGAGAATGTGAAAAGTGGTCATATGTAGTAATAACCTTAGAAATCCGTCCTTTTTCGTCATTTGTTAGCGAATCGACTTAAAGCCAGATCGTCACATTGGCCGCTCTTCTCTCTTAAACGGTTGTGCTTATCGTCTGCAAAGCTATGTCGCGTGTTGCCGTAGGCGAAACAGGAAAAGCACCATAGTAGAACACAGATGAAGCTTCTAAGTTGATGTAATACCCAGTAAGAAGTAGTACAATTCAAGTTTAAGGTATCGATTATTGACTTTTTAGCTGGCTTTGGACCCTTGGACATGAGCTAGGACCTTAACATTCTTCATGAAAGGAGGACTAGCAGCCGAGTTGCACGGGAGAATGTGAAAAGTGTTCATATGTAGTAAAAACCTTAGAACTCCGTCCGTTTTCGTCATTTGTTATCGAATCGACTTAAAGCCAGATCGTTACATTGGCCGCTCTTCTCTCTGAAACGGTTGTACTTATCGTCTGCAAAGCTATGTCACGTGCTGCGGTATGCGGAGACACTAAAATCACCACAGTAGAACACAGATGAAGCTTCTAAGTTGATGTAATATCCAGTAAGAAGTAGTACAATTCAAGTTTTAGGTATCGATTATTGACTTTTTAGCTGGCTTTGGTGCCTTGGACATGAGCTAGGACTTTAGGATTCTGCATAATAGGAGGACTAGCAGCCGAGTTCCACGGGAGAATGTGAAAAGTGTTCATATGTAGTAATAACCTGAGAAATCCGTCCTTTTTCGTCATTTGTTATCGAATCGACTTAAAGCCAGATCGTCACATTGGCAGCTCTTCTCTCTGAAATGGTTGTACTTATCGTCTGCTAAACTATGCCGCGTGCTGCGGATTGCGGAGAAACTAAAAGCACCGTAGTAGAACACAGATGAAGCTTCTAAGTTGATGTAATAGCCAGTAAGAAGTAGTACAATTCAAGTTTTAGGTATCGGTTATTGACTTTTTAGCTGGCTTTGGTGCCTTGGACATGAGCTAGGACCTTAAGATTCTGCATGAAAGGAGGACTAGCAGCCGAGTTGCACGGGAGAATGTCAAAAGTGTTCATATGTAGTAAAAACCTGAGAAATCCGTCCGTTTTCGTCATTTGTTATCGAATCGACGTAAAGCCAGATCGTCACATTGGCCGCTCTTCTCTCTGAAACGGTTGTACTTATCGTCTGCAAAGCTATGTCGCGTACTGCGCTATGTGGAGACACTAAAAGCACCATAGTAGAACACAGACGAAGTTTCTAAGTTGATGTAATAGCCAGTAAGAAGTAGTACAATTCAAGTTTTAGGTATCTTTTATTGACTTTTTAGCTGGCTTTGGTGCATTGGACATGAGCTAGGACCTTAAGATTCTGCATGAAAGGTGGACTAGCAGCCGAGTTCCACGGAATAATGTGAAAAGTGTTCATATGTAGTAAAAACCTGAGAAATTCGTCCGTTTTCGTCATTTGTTATCGAATCGACTTAAAGCCAGATCGTCACATTGGCCGCTCTTCTCTCTGAAACGGTTGTACTTATCGTCTGCAAAACTATGTCGCGTGCTGCGGTATGTGGAGAAACTAAAAGCACCGTAGTAGAACACAGATGAAGCTTCTAAGTTGATGTAATAGCCAGTAAGAAGTAGAACAATTCAAGTTTTAGGTATCGATTATTGCCTTTTTAGCTGGCTTCGGTACCTTGGACATGAGCTACGACCTTAAGATTCTGCATGAAAGGAGGACTAGCAGCCGAGTTGCACGGGAGAATGTGAAAAGTGTTCATATGTAGTAATAACCTTAGAAATCCGTCTTTTTCGTCATTTGTTAGCGAATCGACTTAAAGCCAGATCGTCACATTGGCCGCCCTTCTCTCTTAAACGGTTGTGCTTATCGTCTGCAAAGCTATGTCGCGTGTTGCCGTAGGCGGAAACAGGAAAAGCACCATAGTAGAACACAGATGAAGCTTCTAAGTTGATGTAATAGCCAGTAAGCAGTAGTCCAATTCAAGATTTAGTTATCGATTATTGACTTTTTAGCTGGCTTTCGTGCCTTGGACATGAGCTAGGACTTTAAGATTCTGCATAAAAGGAGGACTAGCAGCCCAGTTGCACGGGAGAATGTGAAAAGTGTTCATATGTAGTAAAAACCTGAGAAATCCGTCCGTTTTCGTCATTTGTTATCGAATCGACTTAAAGCCAGATCGTCACATTGGCCGCTCTTCTCTCTGAAACGGTTGTACTTATCGTCTGCAAAACTATGTCGCGTGCTGCGGTATGCGGAGACAGTAAAAGCACCATAGTAGAACACAGATGAAGCTTCTAAGTTGATGTAATACCCAGTAAGAAGTAGTACAATTCAAGTTTAAGGTATCGATTATTGACTTTTTAGCTGGCTTTGGACCCTTGGACATGAGCTAGGACCTTAACATTCTTCATGAAAGGAGGACTAGCAGCCGAGTTGCACGGGAGAATGTGAAAAGTGTTCATATGTAGTAAAAACCTTAGAAATCCGTCCGTTTTCGTCATTTGTTATCGAATCGACTTAAAGCCAGATCGTCACATTGGCCGCTCTTCTCTCTGAAACGGTTGTACTTATCGTCTGCAAAGCTATGTCACGTGCTGCGGTATGCGGAGACACTAAAATCACCACAGTAGAACACAGATGAAGCTTCTAAGTTGATGTAATATCCAGTAAGAAGTAGTACAATTCAAGTTTTAGGTATCGATTATTGACTTTTTAGCTGGCTTTGGTGCCTTGGACATGAGCTAGGACTTTAAGATTCTGCATAATAGGAGGACTAGCAGCGAAGTTCCACGGGAGAATGCGAAAAGTGTTCATATGTAGTAATAACCTGAGAAATCCGTCCTTTTTCGTCATTTGTTATCGAATCGACGTAAAGCCAGATCGTCACATTGGCCGCTCTTCTCTCTGAAACGGTTGTACTTATCGTCTGCAAAGCTATGTCGCGTGCTGCGCTTTGTGGAGACACGAAAAGCACCATAGTAGAACACAGACGAAGTTTCTAAGTTGATGTAATAGCCAGTAAGAAGAAGTACAATTCAAGTTTTAGGTATCGATTATTGACTTTTTAGCTGGCTTTGGTGCATTGGACATGAGCTAGGACCTTAAGATTCTGCATGAAAGGTGGACTAGCAGCCGAGTTCCACGGGGTAATGTGAAAAGTGTTCATATGTAGTAAAAACCTGAGAAATCCGTCCGTTTTCGTCATTTGTTATCGAATCGACTTAAAGCCAGATCGTCACATTGGCCGCTCTTCTCTCTGAAACGGTTGTACTTATCGTCTGCAAAACTATGTCGCGTGCTGCGGTATGTGGAGAAACTAAAAGCACCGTAGTAGAACACAGATGAAGCTTCTAAGTTGATGTAATAGCCAGTAAGAAGTAGTACAATTCAAGTTTTACGTATCGATTATTGACTTTTTAGCTGGCTTTGGTGCCTTGGACATGAGCTAGGACCTTAAGATTCTGCATGAAAAGAGGACTAGCAGCCGAGTTGCACGGGAGAATGTGAAAAGTGTTCATATGTAGTAAAAACCTGAGAAATCCGTCCGTTTTCGTCATTTGTTATCGAATCGACTTGATGCCAGATCGTCACATTGGCCGCTCTTCTCTCTAAAACGGTTGTACTTATCGTCTGCAAAGCTATGTCACGTGTTGCCGTAGGCGGAAACAGGAAAAGCACCATAGAAGAACACAGACGAAGCTTCTAAGTTGATGTAATAGCCAGTAAGAAGTAGTACAATTCAAGTTTTAGGTATCGATTATTGACTTTTTAGCTGGCTTTGGTGCATTGGACATGAGCTAGGACCTTAATATTCTGCATGAAAGGTGGACTAGCAGCCGAGTTGCACGGGAGAATGTGGAAACTGTTCAAATGTAGTATTAACCTGAGAAATCCGTCCGTTTTCGTCATTTGTTATCGAATCGACTTAAAGCCAGATCGTCACATTGGCCGCTCTTCTCCCTGAAACGGTTGTACTTATCGTCTGCAAAGCTATGTCGCGTGCTGCGGTATGCGGAGACACTAAAATCACCATAGTAGAACACAGGTGAAGCTTCTAAGTTGGTGCAATAGCCAGTAAGAAGTAGTACAATTCAAGTTTTAGGTATCGATTATTGACTTTTTAGCTGGCTTCGGTACCTTGGACATGAGCTAGGACCTTAAGATTCTGCATGAAAGGAGGACTAGCAGCCGAGTTGCACGTCAGAATGTGAAAAGTGTTCATTTGTAGTAAAAACCTGGAAATCCGTCCGTTTTCGTCATTTGTTATCGAATCTACTTAAAGCTAGATGGTCACAATGGCCGCTCTTCTCTCTGAAACGTTTGTACATATCGTCTGCAAAGCTATGTCGCGTGCAGCGGTATGTGGAGACACTAAAATCACCATAGTAGAACACAGATGAAGCATCTAAGTTGATGTAATAGCCAGTAAGAAGTAGTACAATTCAAGTTTTAGGAATCGATTATTGACTTTTTAGCTGGCTTTGGTGCCTTGGACATGAGCTAGGACTTTAAGATTCTGCATGAAAGGAGGACTAGCAGCCGAGTTGCGCGGGAGAATGTGAAATGTGTTCATATGTAGTAAAAACCTGAGTAATCGGTCCGTTTTCGTCATTTGTTATCGAATCGACTTAAAGACAGATCGTCACATTGGCCGCTCTTCTCTCTGAAACGGTTGTACTTATCGTCTGAAAAGCTATGTCACGTGCTGCGGCATGCTGAGACACTAAAAGCACCATAGTAGAACACAGATCAAGCTTCTAAGTTGATGTAATAGCCAGTAAGAAGTAGTACAATTCAAGTTTTAGGTATTGAATATGGTCCTTTTAGCTGGCTTTGGTGCCTTGGACATGAGCTAGGACCTTAAGATTCTGCATGAAAGGAGGACTAGCATCCGAGTTGCACGGGAGAATGTGAAAAGTGTTCATATGTAGTAATAACCTTAGAAATCCGTCCTTTTTCGTCATTTGTTAGCGAATCGACTTAAAGCCAGATCGTCACATTGGCCGCTCTTCTCTCTGAAACGGTTGTGCTTATCGTCTGCAAAGCTATGGCGCGTGTTGCCGTAGGCGGAAACAGGAAAAGCACCATAGTAGAACACAGATGAAGCTTCTAAGTTGATGTAATAGCAAGTAAGAAGTAGTCCAATTCAAGATTTAGGTATCGATTATTGACTTTTTAGCTGGATTTCGTGCCTTGGACATGAGCTAGGACTTTAAGATTCTGCATAAAAGGAGGACTAGCAGCCCAGTTGCACGGGAGAATGTGAAAGGTGTTCATATGTAGTAAAAACCTTAGAAATCTTTCCGTTTTCGTCATTTGTTATCCAATCGACTTAAAGCCAGATCGTCACATTGGACGCTCTTCTCTCTGAAACGGTTGTACTTATCGTCTGCAAAGCTATGTCACGTGATGCGGTATGCGGAGACACTAATATCACCACAGTAGAACACAGATGAAGCTTCTAAGTTGATGTAATATCCAGTAGAAGTAGTACAATTCAAGTTTTAGGTATCGATTATTGACTTTTTAGCCGGCTTTGGTGCATTGGACATGAGCTAGGACCTTAATATTCTGCATGAAAGGTGGACTAGCAGCCGAGTTGCACGGGAGAATGTGAAAAATGTTCAAATGTAGTAAAAACCTGAGAAATCCGTCCGTTTTCGTCATTTGTTATCGAATCGACTTAAAGCCAGATCGTCACATTGGCCGCTCTTTTCTCTGAAACGGTTGTACTTATCGTCTGCAAAGCTATGTCGCGTGCTGCGGTATGCGGAGACACTAAAATCACCATAGTAGAACACAGGTGAAGCTTCTAAGTTGGTGCAATAGCCAGTAAGAAGTAGAACAATTCAAGTTTTAGGTATCGGTTATTGACTTTTTAGCTGGCTTTGGTGCCTTGGACATGAGCTAGGACCTTAAGATTCTGCATGAAAGGAAGATTAGCAGCCGAGTTGCACGGGAGGATGTGAAAAGTGTTCATATGTAGTAAAAACCTGAGAAATCCGTCCGTTTTCGTCATTTGTTATCGAATCGACATAAAGCCAGATCGTCACATTGGCCGCTCTTCTCTCTGAAACGGTTGTACTTATCGTCTGCTAAGCTATGTCGCGTGCTGCGCTATGTGGAGACACTAAAAGCACCATAGTAGAACACAGACGAAGTTTCTAAGTTGATGTAATAGCCAGTAAGAAGTAGTACAATTCAAGTTTTAGGTATCGATTATTGACTTTTTAGCTGGCTTTGGTGCATTGGACATTAGCTAGGACCTTAAGATTCTGCATGAAAGGTGGACTAGCAGCCGAGTTCCACGGGATAATGTGAAAAGTGTTCATATGTAGTAAAAACCTGAGAAATCCGTCCGTTTTCGTCATTTGTTATCGAATCGACTTAAAGCCAGATCGTCACATTGGCCGCTCTTCTCTCTTAAACGGTTGTACTTATCGTCTGCAAAACTATGTCGCGTGCTGCGGTATGTGGAGAAACTAAAAGCACCGTAGTAGAACACAGATGAAGCTTCTAAGTTGATGTAATAGCCAGTAAGAAGTAGTACAATTCAAGTTTTACGTATCGATTATTGACTTTTTAGCTGGCTTTGGTGCCTTGGACATGAGCTAGGACCTTAAGATTCTGCATGAAAGGAGGACTAGCAGCCGAGTTGCACGGGAGAATGTGAAAAGTGTTCATATGTAGTAAAAACCTTAGAAATCTTTCCGTTTTCGTCATTTGTTATCCAATCGACTTAAAGCCAGATCGTCACATTGGACGCTCTTCTCTCTGAAACGGTTGTACTTATCGTCTGCAAAGCTATGTCACGTGTTGCCGTAGGCGGAAACAGGAAAAGCACCATAGTAGAACACAGATGAAGCTACTAAGTTGATGCAATAGCCAGTAAGAAGTAGTCCAATTCAAGATTTAGGTATTGAATATTGACCTTTTAGCTGGCTTTGGTGCCTTGGACATGAGCAAGGACCTTAAGATTCTGCATGAAAGGTGGACTAGAAGCCGAGTTGCACAGGAGAATGTGAAAAGTGATCATATGTAGTAAAAACCTGAGATATCCGTCCGTTTTCGTCATTTGTTATCGAATCGACTTAAAGCCAGATTGTCACATTGGCCGCTCTTCTCTCTGAAACGGTTGTACTTATCGTCTGCAAAGCTATGTCGCGTGCTGTGGTATGCGGAGACACTAAAATCACCATAGTAGAACAGAGATGAAGCTTCTAAGTTGATGCAATAGCCAGTAAGAAGTAGAACAATTCAAGTTTTAGGTATCGATTATTGTCTTTTTAGCTGTCTTCGGTACCTTGGACATGAGCTAGGACCTTAAGATTCTGCATAAAAGGAGGACTAGCAGCCCATTTGCACGGGAGAATGTGAAAAGTGTTCATATGTAGTAAAAACCTTAGAAATCCGTCCGTTTTCGTCATTTGTTACCGAATCGACTTAAAGCCAGATCGTCACATTGGCCGCTCTTCTCTCTGAAACGGTTGTACTTATCGTCTGCAAAACTATGTCGCGTGCTGCGGTATGCGGAGACACTAAAAGCACCATAGTAGACACAGATGAAGCTTCTAAGTTGATGTAATACCCAGTAAGAAGTAGTACAATTCAAGTTTTACGTATCGATTATTGACTTTTTAGCTGGCATTGGACCCTCGGACATGAGCTAGGACCTTAACATTCTTCATGAAAGGAGGACTAGCAGCCGACTTGCACGGGAGAATGTGAAAAGTGTTCATATGTAGTAAAAACCTTAGAAATCTTTCCGTTTTCGTCATTTGTTATCGAATCGACTTAAAGCCAGATCGTCACATTGGCCGCTCTTCTCTCTGAAACGGTTGTACTTATCGTCTGCAAAACTATGTCGCGTGCTGCGGTATGTGGAGAAACTAAAAGCACCGTAGTAGAACACAGATGAAGCTTCTAAGTTGATGTAATAGCCAGTAAGAAGTAGTACAATTCAAGTTTTACGTATCGATTATTGACTTTTTAGCTGGCTTTGGTGCCTTGGACATGAGCTAGGACCTTAAGATTCTGCATGAAAGGAAGATTAGCAGCCGAGTTGCACGGGAGGATGTCAAAAGTGTTCATATGTAGTAAAAACCTGAGAAATCCGTTCTTTTTCGTCATTTGTTATCGAATCGACATAAAGCCAGATCGTCACATTGGCCGCTCTTCTCTCTGAAACGGTTGTACTTATCGTCTGCAAAGCTATGTCGCGTGCTGCGCTATGTGGAGACACTAAAAGCACCATAGTAGAGCACAGACGAAGTTTCTAAGTTGATGTAATAGCCAGTAAGAAGTAGTACAATTCAAGTTTTAGGTATCGATTATTGACTTTTTAGCTGGCTTTGGTGCATTGGACATTAGCTAGGACCTTAAGATTCTGCATGAAAGGTGGACTAGCAGCCGAGTTCCACGGGATAATGTGAAAAGTGTACATATGTAGTAAAAACCTGAGAAATCCGTCCGTTTTCGTCATTTGTTATCGAATCGACTTAAAGCCAGATCGTCACATTGGCCGCTCTTCTCTCTTAAACGGTTGTACTTATCGTCTGCAAAACTATGTCGCGTGCTGCGGTATGTGGAGAAACTAAAAGCACCGTAGTAGAACACAGATGAAGCTTCTAAGTTGATGTAATAGCCAGTTAGAAGTAGTACAATTCAAGTTTTACGTATCGATTATTGACTTTTTAGCTGGCTTTGGTGCCTTGGACATGAGCTAGGACCTTAAGATTCTGCATGAAAGGAGGACTAGCAGCCGAGTTGCACGGGAGAATGTGAAAAGTGTTCATATGTAGTAAAAACCTTAGAAATCTTTCCGTTTTCGTCATTTGTTATCCAATCGACTTAAAGCCAGATCGTCACATTGGACGCTCTTCTCTCTGAAACGGTTGTACTTATCGTCTGCAAAGCTATGTCACGTGTTGCCGTAGGCGGAAACAGGAAAAGCACCATAGTAGAACACAGACGAAGCTTCTAAGTTGATGTAATAGCCAGTAGGAAGCAGTACAATTCAAGTTTTAGGTATCGATTATTGACTTTTTAACTGGCTTTGGTGCCTTGGCCATGAGCTAGGACCTTGACATTCTGCATGAAAGGAGGACTAGAAGCCGAGTTGCACGGGAGAATGTGAAAAGTGTTCATATGTAGTAAAAACCTGAGAAATCCGTCCGTTTTCGTCATTTGTTATCGAATCGACTTAAAGCCAGATTGTCACATTGGCCGCTCTTCTCTCTGAAACGGTTGTACTTATCGTCTGCAAAGCTATGTCGCGTGCTGTGGTATGCGGAGACACTAAAATCACCATAGTAGAACAGAGATGAAGCTTCTAAGTTGATGCAATAGCCAGTAAGAAGTAGAACAATTCAAGTTTTAGGTATCGATTATTGACTTTTTAGCTGTCTTCGGTACCTTGGACATGAGCTAGGACCTTAAGATTCTGCATAAAAGGAGGACTAGCAGCCCATTTGCACGGGAGAATGTGAAAAGTGTTCATATGTAGTAAAAACCTGAGAAATCCGTCCGTTTTCGTCATTTGTTACCGAATCGACTTAAAGCCAGATCGTCACATTGGCCGCTCTTCTCTCTGAAACGGTTGTACTTATCGTCTGCAAAACTATGTCGCGTGCTGCGGTATGCGGAGACACTAAAAGCACCATAGTAGACACAGATGAAGCTTCTAAGTTGATGTAATACCCAGTAAGAAGTAGTACAATTCAAGTTTAAGTTATCGATTATTGACTTTTTAGCTGGCTTTGGACCCTCGGACATGAGCTAGGACCTTAACATTCTTCATGAAAGGAGGACTAGCAGCCGAGTTGCACGGGAGAATGTAAAAAGTGTTCATATGTAGTAAAAACCTTAGAAATCTTTCCGTTTTCGTCATTTGTTATCGAATCGACTTAAAGCCAGATCGTCACATTGGCCGCTCTTCTCTCTGAAACGGTTGTACTTATCGTCTGCAAAGCTATGTCACGTGCTGCGGTATGCGGAGACACAAATATCACCACAGTAGAACACAGATGAAGCTTCTAAGTTGATGTAATATCCAGTAAGAAGTAGTACAATTCAAGTTTTAGGTATCGATTATTGTCTTTTTAGCTGGCTTTGGTGCATTGGACATGAGCTAGGACCTTAATATTCTGCATGAAAGGTGGACTAGCAGCCGAGTTGCACGGGAGAATGTGAAAACTGTTCAAATGTAGTAAAAACATGAGAAATCCGTTCTTTTTCGTCATTTGTTATCGAATCGACTTAAAGCCAGATCGTCACATTGGCCGCTCTTCTCTCTGAAACGGTTGTACTTATCGTCTGCAAAGCTATGTCGCGTGCTGCGGTATGCGGAGACACTAAAATCACCATAGTAGAACACAGATGAAGCTTCTAAGTTGATGCAATAGCCAGTAAGAAATAGAACAATTCAAGTTTTAGGTATCGATTATTGACTTTTTAGCTGTATTCGGTACCTTGGACATGAGCTAGGACCTTAAGATTCTGCATGAAAGGAGGACTAGCAGCCGAGTTGCACGGGAGAATGTGAAAAGTGTTCATATGTAGTGAAAACCTGAGAAATCCGTCGGTTTTCGTCATTTGTTATCGAATCGACTTAAAGCCAGATCGTCACATTGGCCGCTCTTCTCTCTGAAACGGTTGTACTTATCGTCTGCAAAGCTATGTCGCGTGCTGCGGTATGCGGAGACACTAAAATCACCACAGTAGAACACAGATGAAGCTTCTAAGTTGATGCAATATCCAGTAAGAAGTAGTACAATTCAAGTTTTACGTATCGATTATTGTCTTTTTAGCTGTCTTCGGTACCTTGGACATGAGCTAGGACCTTAAGATTCTGCATAAAAGGAGGACTAGCAGCCCATTTGCACGGGAGAATGTGAAAAGTGTTCATATGTAGTAAAAACCTGAGAAATCCGTCCGTTTTCGTCATTTGTTACCGAATCGACTTAAAGCCAGATCGTCACATTGGCCGCTCTTCTCTCTGAAACGGTTGTACTTATCGTCTGCAAAGCTATGTCACGTGCTGCGGTATGCGGAGACACTAAAATCACCACAGTAGAACACAGATGAAGCTTCTAAGTTGATGTAATATCCAGTAAGAAGTAGTACAATTCAAGTTTTAGGTATCGATTATTGACTTTTTAGCTGGCTTTGGTGCCTTGGACATGAGCTAGGACTTTAAGATTCTGCATAATAGGAGGACTAGCAGCCAAGTTCCACGGGAGAATGTGAAAAGTGTTCATATGTAGTAATAACCTGAGAAATCCGTCCTTTTTCGTCATTTGTTATCGAATCGACGTAAAGCCAGATCGTCACATTGGCCGCTCTTCTCTCTGAAACGGTTGTACTTATCGTCTGCAAAGCTATGTCGCGTGCTGCGCTATGTGGAGACACTAAAAGCACCATAGTAGAACACAGACGAAGTTTCTAAGTTGATGTAATAGCCAGTAAGAAGAAGTACAATTCAAGTTTTAGGTATCGATTATTGACTTTTTAGCTGGCTTTGGTGCATTGGACATGAGCTAGGACCTTAAGATACTGCATGAAAGGTGGACTAGCAGCCGAGTTCCACGGGGTAATGTGAAAAGTGTTCATATGTAGTAAAAACCTGAGAAATCCGTCCGTTTTCGTCATTTGTTATCGAATCGACTTAAAGCCAGATCGTCACATTGGCCGCTCTTCTCTCTGAAACGGTTGTACTTATCGTCTGCAAAACTATGTCGCGTGCTGCGGTATGTGGAGAAACTAAAAGCACCGTAGTAGAACACAGATGAAGCTTCTAAGTTGATGTAATAGCCAGTAAGAAGCAGTACAATTCAAGTTTTACGTATCGATTATTGACTTTTTAGCTGGCTTTGGTGCCTTGGACATGAGCTAGGACCTTAAGATTCTGCATGAAAAGAGGACTAGCAGCCGAGTTGCACGGGAGAATGTGAAAAGTGTTCATATGTAGTAAAAACCTGAGAAATCCGTCCGTTTTCGTCATTTGTTATCGAATCGACTTGAAGCCAGATCGTCACATTGGCCGCTCTTCTCTCTGAAACGGTTGTACTTATCGTCTGCAAAGCTATGTCACGTGTTGCCGTAGGCGGAAACAGGAAAAGCACCATAGAAGAACACAGACGAAGCTTCTAAGTTGATGTAATAGCCAGTAAGAAGTAGTACAATTCAAGTTTTAGGTATCGATTATTGACTTTTTAGCTGGCTTTGGTGCATTGGACATGAGCTAGGACCTTAATATTCTGCATGAAAGGTGGACTAGCAGCCGAGTTGCACGTCAGAATGTGAAAAGTGTTCATATGTAGTAAAAACCTGGAAATCCGTCCGTTTTCGTCATTTGTTATCGAATCTACTTAAAGCCAGATGGACACATTGGCCGCTCTTCTCTCTGAAACGTTTGTACATATCGTCTGCAAAGCTATGTCGCGTGCAGCGGTATGTGGAGACACTAAAATCACCATAGTAGAACACAGATGAAGCATCTAAGTTGATGTAATAGCCAGTAAGAAGTAGTACAATTCAAGTTTTAGGAATCGATTATTGACTTTTTAGCTGGCTTTGGTGCCTTGGACATGAGCTAGGACTTTAAGATTCTGCATGAAAGGAGGACTAGCAGCCGAGTTGCGCGGGAGAATGTGAAATGTGATGTAGTAAAAACCTGAGTAATCGGTCCGTTTTCGTCATTTGTTATC
Source organism: Schistocerca gregaria (assembly GCF_023897955.1). NCBI lineage: Eukaryota > Metazoa > Arthropoda > Insecta > Orthoptera > Acrididae > Schistocerca > Schistocerca gregaria. The sequence goes on along the minus strand of NW_026061736.1, from coordinate 8,448,612 downwards.
GAATCGACTTAAAGCCAGATCGTCACATTGGCCGCTCTTCTCTCTGAAACGGTTGTACTTATCGTCTGAAAAGCTATGTCACGTGCTGCGGCATGCTGAGACACTAAAAGCACCATAGTAGAACACAGATCAAGCTTCTAAGTTGATGTAATAGCCAGTAAGAAGTAGTACAATTCAAGTTTTAGGTATTGAATATGGACCTTTTAGCTGGCTTTGGTGCCTTGGACATGAGCTAGGACCTTAAGATTCTGCATGAAAGGAGGACTAGCATCCGAGTTGCACGGGAGAATGTGAAAAGTGTTCATATGTAGTAATAACCTTAGAAATCCGTCCTTTTTCGTCATTTGTTAGCGAATCGACTTAAAGCCAGATCGTCACATTGGCCGCTCTTCTCTCTGAAACGGTTGTGCTTATCGTCTGCAAAGCTATGTCGCGTGTTGCCGTAGGCGGAAACAGGAAAAGCACCATAGTAGAACACAGATGAAGCTTCTAAGTTGATGTAATAGCAAGTAAGAAGTAGTCCAATTCAAGATTTAGGTATCGATTATTGACTTTTTAGCTGGCTTTCGTGCCTTGGACATGAGCTAGGACTTTAAGATTCTGCATAAAAGGAGGACTAGCAGCCCAGTTGCACGGGAGAATGTGAAAAGTGTTCATATGTAGTAAAAACCTGAGAAATCCGTCCGTTTTCGTCATTTGTTATCGAATCGACTTAAAGCCAGATCGGCACATTGGCCGCTCTTCTCTCTGAAACGGTTGTACTTATCGTCTGCAAAACTATGTCGCGTGCTGCGGTATGCGGAGACACTAAAAGCACCATAGTAGACACAGATGAAGCTTCTAAGTTGATGTAGTACCCAGTAAGAAGTAGTACAATTCAAGTTTAAGTTATCGATTATTGACTTTTTAGCTGGCTTTGGACCCTTGGACATGAGCTAGGACCTTAACATTCTTCATGAAAGGAGGACTAGCAGCCGAGTTGCACGGGAGAATGTGAAAGGTGTTCATATGTAGTAAAAACCTTAGAAATCTTTCCGTTTTCGTCATTTGTTATCCAATCGACTTAAAGCCAGATCGTCACATTGGACGCTCTTCTCTCTGAAACGGTTGTACTTATCGTCTGCAAAGCTATGTCACGTGATGCGGTATGCGGAGACACTAATATCACCACAGTAGAACACAGATGAAGCTTCTAAGTTGATGTAATATCCAGTAAGAAGTAGTACAATTCAAGTTTTAGGTATCGATTATTGACTTTTTAGCTGGCTTTGGTGCATTGGACATGAGCTAGGACCTTAATATTCTGCATGAAAGGTGGACTAGCAGCCGAGTTGCATGGGAGAATGTGAAAAATGTTCAAATGTAGTAAAAACCTGAGAAATCCGTCCGTTTTCGTCATTTGTTATCGAATCGACTTAAAGCCAGATCGTCACATTGGCCGCTCTTTTCTCTGAAACGGTTGTACTTATCGTCTGCAAAGCTATGTTGCGTGCTGCGGTATGCGGAGACACTAAAATGACCATAGTAGAACACAGGTGAAGCTTCTAAGTTGGTGCAATAGCCAGTAAGAAGTAGAACAATTCAAGTTTTAGGTATCGATTATTGTCTTTTTAGCAGGCTTCGGTACCTTGGACATGAGCTAGGACCTTAAGATTCTGCATGAAAGGAGGACTAGCAGCCGAGTTGCACGTCAGAATGTGAAAAGTCTTCATATGTAGTAACAACCTCAGAAATCCGTCCGTTTTCGTCATTTGTTATCGAATCTACTTAAAGCCAGATCGTCACATTGGCCGCTCTTCTCTCTGAAACGGTTGTACTTATCGTCTGCAAAGCTATGTCGCGTACTGCGGTATTCGGAGACACTAAAAGCACGATAGTAGAACACAGATGAAGCTCCTAAGATGATGAAATAGCCAGTAAGGAGTAGTACAATTCAAGTTTTAGGTATCGGTTATTGACTTTTTAGCTGGCTTTGGTGCCTTGGACATGAGCTAGGACCTTAAGATTCTGCATGAAAGGAAGATTAGCAGCCGAGTTGCACGGGAGGATGTCAAAAGTGTTCATATGTAGTAAAAACCTGAGAAATCCGTCCGTTTTCGTCATTTGTTATCGAATCGACATAAAGCCAGATCGTCACATTGGCCGCTCTTCTCTCTGAAACGGTTGTACTTATCGTCTGCAAAGCTATGTCGCGTGCTGCGCTATGTGGAGACACTAAAAGCACCATAGTAGAACACAGACGAAGTTTCTAAGTTGATGTAATAGCCAGTAAGAAGTAGTACAATTCAAGTTTTAGGTATCGATTATTGACTTTTTAGCTGGCTTTGGTGCATTGGACATTAGCTAGGACCTTAAGATTCTGCATGAAAGGTGGATTAGCAGCCGAGTTCCACGGGATAATGTGAAAAGTGTTCATATGTAGTAAAAACCTGAGAAATCCGTCCGTTTTCGTCATTTGTTATCGAATCGACTTAAAGCCACATCGTCACATTGGCCGCTCTTCTCTCTTAAACGGTTGTACTTATCGTCTGCAAAACTATGTCGCGTGCTGCGGTATGTGGAGAAACTAAAAGCACCGTAGTAGAACACAGATGAAGCTTCTAAGTTGATGTAATAGCCAGTAAGAAGTAGTACAATTCAAGTTTTACGTATCGATTATTGACTTTTTAGCTGGCTTTGGTGCCTTGGACATGAGCTAGGACCTTAAGATTCTGCATGAAAGGAGGACTAGCAGCCGAGTTGCACGGGAGATTGTGAAAAGTGTTCATATGTAGTAAAAACCTGAGAAATCCGTCCGTTTTCGTCATTTGTTATCGAATCGACTTAAAGCCAGATCGTCACATTGGCCGCTCTTCTCTCTGAAACGGTTGTACTTATCGTCTGCAAAGCTATGTCACGTGTTGCCGTAGGCGGAAACAGGAAAAGCACCATAGTAGAACACAGACGAAGCTTCTAAGTTGATGTAATAGCCAGTAGGAAGTAGTACAATTCAAGTTTTAGGTATCGATTATTGACTTTTTAACTGGCTTTGGTGCCTTGGCCATGAGCTAGGACCTTGACATTCTGCATGAAAGGAGGACTAGAAGCCGAGTTGCACGGGAGAATGTGAAAAGTGTTCATAAGTAGTAAAAACCTGAGAAATCCGTCCGTTTTCGTCATTTGTTATCGAATCGACTTAAAGCCAGATTGTCACATTGGCCGCTCTTCTCTCTGAAACGGTTGTACTTATCGTCAGCAAAGCTATGTCGCGTGCTGTGGTATGCGGAGACACTAAAATCACCATAGTAGAACAGAGATGAAGCTTCTAAGTTGATGCAATAGCCAGTAAGAAGTAGAACAATTCAAGTTTAAGGTATCGATTATTGTCTTTTTAGCTGTCTTCGGTACCTTGGACATGAGCTAGGACCTTAAGATTCTGCATAAAAGGAGGACTAGCAGCCCATTTGCACGGGAGAATGTGAAAAGTGTTCATATGTAGTAAAAACCTGAGAAATCCGTCCGTTTTCGTCATTTGTTACCGAATCGACTTAAAGCCAGATCGTCACATTGGCCGCTCTTCTCTCTGAAACGGTTGTACTTATCGTCTGCAAAACTATGTCGCGTGCTGCGGTATGCGGAGACACTAAAAGCACCATAGTAGACACAGATGAAGCTTCTAAGTTGATGTAATACCCAGTAAGAAGTAGTACAATTCAAGTTTAAGTTATCGATTATTGACTTTTTAGCTGGCTTTGGACCCTCGGACATGAGCTAGGACCTTAACATTCTTCATGAAAGGAGGACTAGCAGCCGAGTTGCACGGGAGAATGTGAAAAGTGTTCATATGTAGAAAAACCTTAGAAATCTTTCCGTTTTCGTCATTTGTTATCGAATCGACTTAAAGCCAGATCGTCACATTGGCCGCTCTTCTCTCTGAAACGGTTGTACTTATCGTCTGCAAAGCTATGTCACGTGCTGCGGTATGCGGAGACACAAATATCACCACAGTAGAACACAGATGAAGCTTCTAAGTTGATGTAATATCCAGTAAGAAGTAGTACAATTCAAGTTTTAGGTATCGATTATTGTCTTTTTAGCTGGCTTTGGTGCATTGGACATGAGCTAGGACCTTAATATTCTGCATGAAAGGTGGACTAGCAGCCGAGTTGCACGGGAGAGTGTGAAAACTGTTCAAATGTAGTAAAAACATGAGAAATCCGTCCTTTTTCGTCATTTGTTATCGAATCGACTTAAAGCCAGATCGTCACATTGGCCGCTCTTCTCTCTGAAACGGTTGTACTTATCGTCTGCAAAGCTATGTCGCGTGCTGCGGTATGCGGAGACACTAAAATCACCATAGTAGAACACAGATGAAGCTTCTAAGTTGATGCAATAGCCAGTAAGAAATAGAACAATTCAAGTTTTAGGTATCGATTATTTACTTTTTAGCTGTATTCGGTACCTTGGACATGAGCTAGGACCTTAAGATTCTGCATGAAAGGAGGACTAGCAGCCGAGTTGCACGGGAGAATGTGAAAAGTGTTCATATGTAGTGAAAACCTGAGAAATCCGTCCGTTTTCGTCATTTGTTATCGAATCGACTTAAAGCCAGATCGTCACATTGGCCGCTCTTCTCTCTGAAACGGTTGTACTTATCGTCTGCAAAGCTATGTCGCGTGCTGCGGCATGCTGCGACACTAAAAGCACCATAGTAGAACACAGATCAAGCTTCTACGTTGATGTAATAGCCAGTAAGAAGTAGTACAATTCAAGTTTTATTTATTGAATATGGACCTTTTAGCTGGCTTTGGTGCCTTGACATGAGCTAGGACCTTAAGATTCTGCATGAAAGGAGGACTAGCAGCCGAGTTGCACGGGAGAATGTGAAAAGTGTTCATATGTAGTAAAAACCTGAGAAATCCGTCCGTTTTCGTCATTTGTTATCGAATCGACTTAAAGCCAGATCGTCACATTGGCCGCTCTTCTCTCTGAAACGGTTGTACTTATCGTCTGCAAAGCTATGTCGCGTACTGCGGTATTCGGAGTAACTAAAAGCACCATAGTAGAACACAGATGAAGCTCCTAAGATGATGTAATAGCCAGTAAGAAGTAGTACAATTCAAGTTTTAGGTATCGGTTATTGACTTTTTAGCTGGCTTTGGTGCCTTGGACATGTGCTAGGACCTTAAGATTCTGCATGAAAGGACGACTAGCAGCCGAGTTGCACGGGAGAATGTGAAAAGTCTTCATATGTATTAAAAACCTGAGAAATCCGTCCGTTTTCTTCATTTGTTATCGAATCGACTTAAAGCCAGATCGTCACATTGGCCGCTCTTCTCTCTGAAACGGTTGTACTTATCGTCTGCAAAGCTATGTCGCGTGCTGCGGTATGCGGAGACACTAAAATCACCATAGTAGAACACAGATGAAGCTTCTAAGTTGATGCAATAGCCAGTAAGAAGTAGAACAATTCAAGTTTTAGGTATCGATTATTGACTTTTTAGCTGGCTTCGGTACCTTGGACATGAGCTAGGACCTTAAGATTCTGCATGAAAGGAGGACTAGCAGCCGAGTTGCACGTCAGAATGTGAAAAGTGTTCATATGTAGTAAAAACCTGAGAAATCCGTCCGTTTTCGTCATTTGTTATCGAATCGACTTAAAGCCAGATCGTCACATTGGCCGCTCTTCTCTCTGAAACAGTTGTGCTTATCGTCTGCAAAGCTATGTCGCGTGTTGCCGTAGGCGGAAACAGGAAAAGCGCCATAGTAGAACACAGATGAAGCTTCTAAGTTGATGTAATAGCCAGTAAGAAGTAGTCCAATTCAAGATTTAGGAATCGATTATTGACTTTTTGGCTGGCTTTCGTGCCTTGGACATGAGCTAGGACTTTAAGATTCTGCATGAAAGGAGGACTAGCAGCCCAGTTGCACGGGAGAATGTGAAAAGTGTTCATATGTAGTAAAAACCTGAGAAATCCGTCCGTTTTCGTCATTTGTTATCGAATCGACTTAAAGCCAGATCGTCACATTGGCCGCTCTTCTCTCTGAAACGGTTGTACTTATCGTCTGCAAAGCTAGGTCGCGTGATGCGGTATGCTGAGACACTAAAAGCACCATAGTAGAACACAGATCAAGCTTCTAAGTTGATGTAATAGCCAGTAAGAAGTAGTACAATTCAAGTTTTATGTACTGAATATTGTATTTTTAGCTGGCTTTGGTGCCTTGGACATGAGCTAGGACCATAATATTCTGCATGAAAGGAGGACTGGCAGCCGAGTTGCACGGGAGAATGTGAAAAGTGTTCAAATTTAGTAAAAACCTGAGAAATACGTTTGTTTTCGTCATTTGTTATCGAATCGACTTAAAGCCAGATCGACACATTGGCCGTTCTTCTCTCTGAAACGGTTGTACTTATCGTCTGCAAAGCTATGTCGCGTGCTGCGGCATGTGGAGACACTAAAAGCACCATAGTAGAACACAGATGAAGCTTCTAAGTTGATGTAATACCCAGTAAGAAGTAGTACGATTCAAGTTTAAGGTATCGATTATTGACATTTTAGCTGGCTTTGGTGCCTTGGACATGAGCTAGGACCTTAACATTCTTCATGAAAGGAGGACTAGCAGCCGAGTTTGCTAGGGAGAATGTGAAAAGTGTTCATATGTAGTAAAAACCTTAGAAATCCGTCCGTTTTCGTCATTTGTTATCGAATCGACTTAAAGCCAGATCGTCACATTGGCTGCTCTTCTCTCTGAAACGGTTGTACTTATCGCCTACAAAGCTATGTCACGTGCTGCGGTATGCGGTGACACTAAAATCACCACAGTAGAACACAGATGAAACTTCTAAGTTGATGTAATATCCAGTAAGAAGTAGTACAATTCAAGTTTTAGGTATCGATTATTGACTTTTTAGCTGGCTTTCGTGCATTGGACATGAGCTAGGACCTTAAGATTTAGCATGAAACGTGGACTAGCAGCCGAGTTCCACGGGAGAATGTGAAAAGTGTTCATATGTAGTAAAAACCTGAGAAATCCGTCCGTTTTCGTCATTTGTTATCGAATCGACTTAAAGCCAGATCGTCACATTGGCCGCCCTTCTCTCTGAAACGGTTGTACTTATCGACTGCAAAACTATGTCGCGTGCTGCGGTATGCGGAGAAACTAAAAGCACCGTAGTAGAACACATATGAAGCTTCTAAGTTGATGTAATAGCCAGTAAGAAGTAGTACAATTCAAGTTTTAGGTATTGATTATTGACTTTTTAGCTGGCTTTGGTGCCTTGGACATGAGCTTGGACCTTAAGATTCTGCATGAAAGGAGGACTAGCAGCCGAGTTGCACGGGAGAATGTGAAAAGTGTTCATATGTAGTAAAAACCTGAGAAATCCGTCCGTTTTTGTCATTTGTTATCGAATCGACTTAAAGCCAGATCGTCACATTGGCCGCTCTTCTCTCTGAAACGGTTGTACTTATCGTCTGCAAAGCTATGTCGCGTACTGCGGTATTCGGAGTAACTAAAAGCACCATAGTAGAACACAGATGAAGCTCCTAAGATGATGTAAGAGCCAGTAAGAAGTAGTACAATTCAAGTTTTAGGTATCGGTTATTGACTTTTTAGCTGGCTTTGGTGCCTTGGACATGTGCTAGGACCTTAAGATTCTGCATGAAAGGACGACTAGCAGCCGAGTTGCACGGGAGAATGTGAAAAGTCTTCATATGTATTAAAAACCTGAGAAATCCGTCCGTTTTCTTCATTTGTTATCGAATCGACTTAAAGCCAGATCGTCACATTGGCCGCTCTTCTCTCTGAAACGGTTGTACTTATCGTCTGCAAAGCTATGTCGCGTGCTGCGGTATGCGGAGACACTAAAATCACCATAGTAGAACACAGATGAAGCTTCTAAGTTGATGCAATAGCCAGTAAGAAGTAGAACAATTCAAGTTTTAGGTATCGATTATTGACTTTTTAGCTGGCTTCGGTACCTTGGACATGAGCTAGGACCTTAAGATTCTGCATGAAAGGAGGACTAGCAGCCGAGTTGCACGTGAGAATGTGAAAAGTGTTCATATGTAGTAAAAACCTGAGAAATCCGTCCGTTGTCGTCATTTGTTATCGAAACGACTTAAAGCCAGATCGTCACATTGGCCGCTCTTCTCTCTGAAACGGTTGTACTTATCGTCTGCAAAGCTATGTCGCGTGCTGCGGTATGCGGAGACACTAAAATCACCATAGAAGAACACAGATGAAGCTTATAAGATGATGCAATAGCCAGTAAGAAGTAGAACAATTCAAGTTTTAGGTATCGATTATTGACTTTTTAGCTGGCTTTGGTGCCTTGGACATGTGCTAGGACCTTTACATTCTGCATGAAAGAAGGACTAGCAGCCGAGTTGCGCGGGAGAATGTGAAAAGTGTTCATATGTAGTAAAAACCTGAGTAATCCGTCCGTTTTCGTCATTTGGTATCGAATCGACTTAAAGACAGATCGTCACATTGGCCGCTCTTCTCTCTGAAACGGTTGTACTTATCGTCTGAAAAGCTATGTCGCGTGCTGCGGCATGCTGAGACACTAAAAGCACCATGGTAGAACACAGATCAAGCTTCTAAGTTGATGTAATAGCCAGTAAGAAGTAGTACAATTCAAGTTTTAGGTATTGAATATGGATCTTTTAGCTGGCTTTGGTGCCTTGGACATGAGCTAGGACCTTAAGATTCTGCATGAAAGGAGGACTAGCAGCCGAGTTGCACAGGAGAATGTGAAAAGTGTTCATATGTAGTAATGACCTGAGAAATCCGTCCTTTTTCGTCATTTGTTATCGAATCGACTTAAAGCCAGATCGTCACATTGGCCGCTCTTCTCTCTGAAACGGTTGTGCTTATCGTCTGCAAAGTTATGTCGCGTGTTTCCGTAGGCGGAAACAGGAAAAGCACCATAGTAGAACACAGACGAAGCTTCTAAGTTGATGTAATAGCCAGTAAGAAGTAGTCCAATTCAAGATTTAGGTATCGATTATTGACTTTTTAGCTGGCTTTCGTGCCTTGGACATGAGCTAGGACTTAAAGATTCTGCATAAAAGGAGGACTAGCAGCCCAGTTGAACGGCAGAATGTGAAAAGTGTTCATATGTAGTAAAAACCTGAGAAATCCGTTCGTTTTCGTCATTTGTTATCGAATCGACTTAAAGCCAGATCGTCACATTGGCCGCTCTTCTCTCTGAAACCGTTGTACTTATCGTCTGCAAAGCTATGTCGCGTGCTGCGGTGTGAGGAGACACGAAAAGCACCATAGTAGAACACAGATCAAGCTTCTAAGATGATGTAATAGCCAGTAAGAAGAAGTACAATTCAAGTATTAGGTATCGGTTATTGTATTTTTAGCTGGCTTTGGTGCATTGTACATGAGCTAGGACCTTAAGATTCTGCATGAAAGGAGGACTAGCAGCCGAGTTGCACGGGAGAATGTCAAAAGTGTTCATATGTAGTAAAAACCTGAGAAATCTGTCCGTTTTCGTCATCTGTTATCGAATCGACTTAAAGCCAGATCGTCACATTGGCCGCTCTTCTCTCTGAAACGGTTGTACTTATCGTCTGCAAAGCTATGTCACGTGCTGCGGTATGCGGTGACACTAAAATCACCACAGTAGAACACAGATGAAGCTTCTAAGTTGATGCAATATCCAGTGAGATGTAGTACAGTTCAAGATTTAGGTATCGATTATGGACTTTTTAGCTAGCTTTGGTGCATTGGACATGAGCTAGGATCTTAAGATTCTGTATGAAAGGTGGACTAGCAGCCGAGTTCCACGGGAGAATGTGAAAATTGTTCATATGTAGTAAAAACCTGAGAAATTCGTCCGTTTTAGTCATTTGTTATCGAATCAACTTGAAGCCAGATCGTCACATTGGCCGCTATTCTCTCTGAAACGGTTGTACTTATCGTCTGCAAAGCTATGTCGCGTACTGCGGTATGCTGAGACACTAAAAGCACCATGGTAGAACACAGATCAAGCTTCTAAGTTGATCTAATAGCCTGTAAGAAGTAGTACAATTCAAGTTTTAGGTATCGATTATTGACTTTTTAACTGGCTTTGGTGCCTTGGCCATGAGCTAGGACCTTGACATTCTGCATGAAAGGACGACTAGCAGCCGAGTTGCACGGGAGAATGTGAAAAGTGTTCATATGTAGTAAAAACCTGAGAAATTCGTCCGTTTTCGTCATTTGTTATCGAATCGACTTAAAGCCAGATCGTCACATTGGCCGCACTTCTCTCTGAAACGGTTGTACTTATCGTCTGCAAAGCTATGTCGCGTGCTGCGGTATGCGGAGACACTAAAATCACCATAGTAGAACACAGATGAAGCTTCTAAGTTGATGCAATAGCCAGTAAGAAGTAGAACAATTCAAGTTTTAGGTATCGATTATTGACTTTTTAGCTGGCTTCGGTACCTTGGACATGAGCTAGGACCTTAAGATTCTGCATGAAAGGAGGACTAGCAGCCGAGTTGCACGTGAGAATGTGAAAAGTGTCCATATGTAGTAAAAACCTGAGAAATCCGTCCGTTATCGTCATTTGTTATCGAATCGACTTAAAGCCAGATTGTCACATTGGACGCTCTTCTCTCTGAAACGGTTGTACATATCGTCTGCAAATCTATGTCGCGTGCAGCGGTATGTGGAGACACTAAAATCACCATAGTAGAACACAGATCAATCTTCTAAGTTGATGTAATAGCCAGTAAGAAGTAGTACAATTCAAGATATAGGTATTGAATATGGACCTTTTAGCTGGCTTTGGTGCCTTGGACATGAGCTAGGACCTTAAGATTCTGCATGAAAGGAGGACTAGCAGCCGAGTTGCACGGGAGAATGTGAAAAGTGTTCATATGTAGTAATAACCTGAGAAATCCGTCCTTTTTCGTCATTTGTTATCGAATCGACTTAAAGCCAGATCGTCACATTGGCCGCTCTTCTCTCTGAAACGGTTGTGCTTATCGTCTGCAAAGCTATGTCACGTGATGCCGTAGGCGGAAACAGGAAAAGCACCATAGTAGAACACAGATGAAGCTTCTAAGTTGATGTAATAGCCAGTAATAAGTAGTCCAATTCAAGATTTAGGTATCGATTATTGACTTTTTAGCTGGCTTTCGTGCCTTGGACATGAGCTAGGGCTTTAAGATTCTGCATAAAAGAAGGACTAGCAGCCGAGTTGCACGGGAGAATGTGAAAAGTGTTCATATGTAGTAAAAACCTGAGAAATCCGTCCGTTTTCGTCATTTGTTATCGAATCGACTTAAAACCAGATCGTCAGATTGGCCGCACTTCTCTCTGAAAACGTTGCACTCATCGTCTGCCAAGCTATGTCGCATGCTGCGGTATGCGGAGACACTAAAAGCACCATAGTAGAACACAGACGAAGCTTCTAAGTTGACGTAATAGCCGGTAAGATGTAGTCCAATTCAAGATTTACGTATTGATTATTGACTTTTTAACTGGCTTTGGTGCCTTGGACATGAGCTAGGACCTTGACATTCTGCATGAAAGGAGGACTAGCAGCCGAGTTGCACGGGAGAATGTGAAAATTGTTCATATGTAGTAAAAACCTGAGAAATCCGTCCGTTTTCGTCATTTGTTATGGAATCGACTTAAAGACAGATCGTCACATAAGCCGCTCTTCTCTCTGAAACGGTTGTACATATCGTCTGCAAAGCTATGTCGCGTGCTGCGGTATGCTGAGACACTAAAAGCACCATAGTAGAACACAGATGAAGCTTCTAAGTTGATGTAATAGCCAGTAAGAAGTAGTACAATTCAAGTTTTAGGTATTGAATATTGACCTTTTAGCTGGCTTTCGTGCCTTGGACATGAGCTAGGACTTTAAGATTCTGCATAAAAGGAGGACTAGCAGCAGAGTTGCACGGGAGAATGTGAAAAGTGTTCATATGTAGTAAAAACCTGAGAAATCCGTCCTTTTTCGTCATTTGTTATCGAATCGACTTAAAGCCAGATCGTCGCATTGGCCGCTCTTCTCTCTGAAGCGGTTGTACTTATCGTCAGCAAAGCTATGTCGCGTGCTGCGGTATGCGGAGACACTAAAAGCACCATAGTAGAACACAGACGAAGCTTCTAAGTTGATCTAATAGCCTGTGAGAAGTAGTACATTTCAAGTTTAGGTATCGATTATTTACTTTTTAACTGGCTTTGGTGCCTTGGCCATGAGCTAGGACCTTGACATTCTGCATGAAAGGAGGACTAGCAGCCGAGTTGCACGGGAGAATGTGAAAAGTGTTCATATGTAGTAAAAACCTTAGAAATCTTTCCGTTTTCGTCATTTGTTATCCAATCCACTTAAAGCCAGATCGTCACATTGGCCGCTCTTCTCTCTGAAACGGTTGTACTTATCGTCTGCAAAGCTATGTCGCGTGCTGCGGTATGCGGAGACACTAAAATCACCATAGTAGAACACAGATGAAGCTTCTAAGTTGATGTAATAGCCAGTAAGAAGTAGAACAATTCAAGTTTTAGGTATCGATTATTGACTTTTTAGCTGGCTTCGGTACCTTGGACATGAGCTAGGACCTTAAGATTCTGCATGAAAGGAGGACTAGCAGCCGAGTTGCACGTGAGAATGTGAAAAGTGTTCATATGTAGTAAAAACCTGAGAAATCCGTCCGTTTTCGTCATTTGTTATCGAATCGACTTAAAGCCAGATCGTCACATTGGACGCTCTTCTCTCTGAAACGGTTGTACATATCGTCTGCAAATCTATGTCGCGTGCAGCGGTATGTGGAGACACTAAAATCACCATAGTAGAACACAGATGAAGCATCTAAGTTGATGTAATAGCCAGTAAGAAGTAGTACAATTCAAGTTTTAGGAATCGATTATTGACTTTTAAGCTGGCTTTGGTGCCTTGGACATGAGCTAGGACCTTAAGATTCTGCATGAAAGGAGGACTAGCAGCCGAGTTGCACGGGAGAATGTGAAAAGTGTTCATATGTAGTAAAAACCTGAGAAATCCGTCCGTTTTCGTCATTTGTTATCGAATCGACATAAAGCCAGATCGTCACATTGGCCGCTCTTCTCTCTGAAACGGTTGTACTTATCGTCTGCAAAGCTATGTCGCGTGCTGCGGTGTGAGGAGACACTAAAAGCACCATAGTAGAACACAGATCAAGCTCCTAAGTTGATGTAATAGCCAGTAAGAAGTAGTACAATTCAAGTTATAGGTATTGAATATGGATCTTTTAGCTGGCTTTGGTGCCTTGGACATGAGCTAGGACCTTAAGATTCTGCATGAAAGGAGGACTAGCAGCCGAGTTGCACGGGAGAATGTGAAAAGTGTTCATATGTAGTAATAACCTGAGAAATCCGTCCTTTTTCGTCATTTGTTATCGAATCGACTTAAAGCCAGATCGTCACATTGGCCGCTCTTCTCTCTGAAACGGTTGTGCTTATCGTCTGCAAAGCCATGTCACGTGATGACGTAGGCGGAAACAGGAAAAGCACCATAGTAGAACACAGATGAAGCTTCTAAGTTGATGTAATAGCCAGTAATAAGTAGTCCAATTCAAGATTTAGGTATCGATTATTGACTTTTTAGCTGGCTTTCGTGCCTTGGACATGAGCTAGGGCTTTAAGATTCTGCATAAAAAAGGACTAGCAGCCGAGTTGCACGGGAGAATGTGAAAAGTGTTCATATGTAGTAAAAACCTGAGAAATCCATCCGTTTTCGTCATTTGTTATCGAATCGACTTAAAGCCAGATCGTCAGATTGGCCGCACTTCTCTCTGAAAACGTTGCACTCATCGTCTGCAAAGCTATGTCGCATGCTGCGGTATGCGGAGACACTAAAAGCACCATAGTAGAACACAGACGAAGCTTCTAAGTTGACGTAATAGCCGGTAAGATGTAGTCCAATTCAAGATTTACGTATTGATTATTGACTTTTTAACTGGCTTTGGTGCCTTGGACATGAGCTAGGACCTTGACATTCTGCATGAAAGGAGGACTAGCAGCCGAGTTGCACGGGAGAATGTGAAAATTGTTCATATGTAGTAAAAACCTGAGAAATCCGTCCGTTTTCGTCATTTGTTATCGAATCGACTTAAAGCCAGATGGTCACATAAGCCGCTCTTCTCTCTGAAACGGTTGTACATATCGCCTGCAAAGCTATGTCGCGTGCTGCGGTATGCCGAGACACTAAAAGCACCATAGTAGAACACAGATGTAGCTTCTAAGTTGATGTAATAGCCAGTAAGAAGTAGTACCATTCAAGTTTTAGGTATTGATTATTGACTTTTTAGCTGGCTTTGGTGCCTTGGAAATGAGCTACTACCTTAAGATTCTGCATGAATGGAGGACTAGCAGCCGAGTTGCAAGGGAGAATGTGAAAAGTGTTCATATGTAGTAAAAACCTAAGAAATCCGTTCGTTTTCGTCATTTGTTATCGAATCGACTTAAAGCCAGATCGTCACATTGGCCGCTCTTCTCTCTGAAACGGTTGTACTTATCGTCTGCAAAGCTATGTCGCGTACTGCGGTATGCTGAGACACTAAAAGCACCATAGTAGAACACAGATGAAGCTTCTAAGTTGATGTAATAGCCAGTAAGAAGTAGTACAATTCAAGTTTTAGGTATTGAATTTTGACCTTTTAGCTGGCTTTCGTGCCTTGGACATGAGCTAGGACTTTAAGATTCTGCATAAAAGGAGGACTAGCAGCAGAGTTGCACGGGAGAATGTGAAAAGTGTTCATATGTAGTAAAAAACTGAGAAATCCGTCCTTTTTCGTCATTTGTTATCGAATCGACTTAAAGCCAGATCGTCACATTGGCCGCTCTTCTCTCTGAAGCGGTTGTACTTATCGTCTGCAAAGCTATGTCGCGTGCTGCGGTATGCGGAGACACTAAAAGCACCATAGTAGAACACAGACGAAGCTTCTAAGTTGATCTAATAGCCTGTGAGAAGTAGTACAATTCAAGTTTTAGGTATCGATTATTGACTTTTTAACTGGCTTTGGTGCCTTGGCCATGAGCTAGGACCTTGACATTCTGCATGAAAGGAGGACTAGCAGCCGAGTTGCACGGGAGAATGTGAAAGTGTTCATATGTAGTAAAAACCTGAGAAATTCGTCCGTTTTCGTCATTTGTTACGGAATCGACTTAAAGCCAGAACGTCCCATTGGCCGCTCTTCTCTCTGAAACGGTTGTACTTATCGTCTGCAAAGCTATGTCGCGTACTGCGGTATGCGGAGACACTAAAATCACCATAGTAGAACACAGATGAAGCTTCTAAGTTGATGCAATAGCCAGTAAGAAGTAGAACAATTCAAGTTTTAGGTATCGATTATTGACTTTTTAGCTGGCTTCGGTACCTTGGACATGAGCTAGGACCTTAAGATTCTGCATGAAAGGAGGACTAGCAGCCCAGTTGCACGGGAGAATGTAAAGTGTTCATATGTAGTAAAAACCTGAGAAATCCGTCCGTTTTCGTCATTTGTTATCGAATCGACTTAAAGCCAGATGGTCACATAAGCCGCTCTTCTCTCTGAAACGGTTGTACATATCGCCTGCAAAGCTATGTCGCGTGCTGCGGTGTGAGGAGACAGTAAAAGCACCATAGTAGAACACAGATCAAGCTTCTAAGTTGATGTAATAGCCAGTAAGAAGTAGTACAATTCAAGTTATAGGTATTGAATATGGACCTTTTAGCTGGCTTTGGTGCCTTGGACATGAGCTAGGACCTTAAGATTCTACATGAAAGGAGGACTAGCAGCCGAGTTGCACGGGAGAATGTGGAAGTGTTCATATGTAGTAATAACCTGAGAAATCCGTCCTTTTTCGTCATTTGTTATCGAATCGACTTAAAGCCAGATCGTCACATTGGCCGCTCTTCTCTCTGAAACGGTTGTACTTATCGTCTGCAAACCTATGTCGCGTGCTGCGGTATGCTAAGACACTAAAAGCACCATAGTAGAACACAGATCAAGCTTCTAAGTTGATGTAATAGCCAGTAAGAAGTAGTACAATTCAAGTTTTAGGTAATGAATATGGAACTTTTAGCTGGCTTTGGTGCCTTGGACATGAGCTAGGACCTTGAGATTCTGACTGAAATTAGGACTAGCAGCCGAGTTGCACGGGAGAATGTGAAAAGTGTTCATATGTAGTAAAAACCTGAGAAATCCGTCCTTTTTCGTCATTTGTTATCGAATCGACTTAAAGCCAGATCGTCACATTGGCCGCTCTTCTCTCTGAAACGGTTGTGCTTATCGTCTGCAAAACTATGTCGAGTGCTGCGGTATGCGGAGAAACTAAAAGCATCGTAGTAGAACACAGATGAAGCTTCTAAGTTGATGTAATAGCCAGTAAGAAGTAGTCCAATTCAAGTTTTAGGTATCGATTATTGACTTTTTAGCTGGCTTTGGTGCCTTGGAAATGAGCTAGGACTTTAAGATTCTGCATAAAAGGAGGACTAGTAGCCCAGTTGCACAGGAGAATGTCAAAAGTGTTCACATGTAGTAAGAACCTGAGACATCCGTCCGTTTTCGTCATTTGTTATCAATCGACTTAAAGCCAGATCGTCACATTGGCCGCTCTTCTCTCTGAAACGGTTGTACTTCTTGTCTGCAAAGCTATGTCGCGTGCTGCGGTATGCGGAGACACTAAAATCACCATAATAGAAATCAGATGAAGCTTCTAAGTTGATGCAATAGCCAGTAAGAAGTAGAACAATTCAAGTTTTAGGTATCGATTATTGACTTTTTAGCTGGCTTCGGTACCTTGGACATGAGCTAGGACGTTAAGATTCTGCATGAAAGGTGGACTTGAAGCCGAGTTGCACGGGAGAATGTGAAAAGTGTTCATATGTAGTAATAACCTGAGAATTCCGTCCTTTTTCGTCATTTGCTATCGAATCGACATAAAGCTAGATCGTCACATTGGCCGCTCTTCTCTCTGAAACGGTTGTACTTATCGTCTGCAAAGCTATGTCGCGTGCTGCGGTATGCGGAGACACTAAAATCACCATAGTAGAACACAGATGAAGCTTCTAAGATGATGCAATAGCCAGTAAGAAGTAGAACAATTCAAGTTTTAGGTTTTGATTATTGACTTTTTAGCTGGCTTTGGTGCCTTGGACATGAGCTAGGACCTTTACATTCTGCATGAAAGAAGGACTAGCAGCCGAGTTGCACGGGAGACTGTGAAAAGTTTTCATATGTAGTAAAAACCTGAGAAATCCATCCGTTTTCGTCATTTGTTATCGAATCGACTTAAAGCCAAATCGTCACATTGGCCGCTCTTCTCTCTGAAACGGTTATGCTTACCGTCTGCAAAGCTATGTCGCGTGTTGCAGTAGGCGGAAACAGGAAAAGCACCATAGTAGAATACAGATGAAGCTTCTAAGTTGATGTAATAGCCAGTAATAAGTAGTCCCATTCAAGATTTAGGTATCGATTATTGACTTTTTAGCTGGCTTTCGTGCCTTGGACATGAGCCAGGACTTTAAGATTCTCCATAAAAGGAGGACCAGCAGCCCAGTTGCACGGGAGAATGTGAAAAGTGTTCATATGTAGTAAAAACCTGAGAAATCCGTTTTCGTCATTTGTTATCGAATCGACTTAAAGCCAGATCGTCACATTGGCCGCTCTTCTCTCTGAAACGGTTGTACTTATCGTCTGCAAAGCTATGTCGCGTGCTGCGGTATGCGGAGACACTAAAATCACCATAGTAGAACACAGATGAAGCTTCTAAGATGATGCAATAGCCAGTAAGAAGTAGAACAATTCAAGTTTTAGGTATCGATTATTGACATTTTAGCTGGCTTTGGTGCCTTGGACATGAGCTAGGACCTTTACATTCTGCATGAAAGAAGGACTAGCAGCCGAGTTGCACGGGAGACTGTGAAAAGTTTTCATATGTAGTAAAAACCTGAGAAATCCGTCCGTTTTCGTCATTTGTTATCGAATCGACTTAAAGCCAAATCGTCACATTGGCCGCTCTTCTCTCTGAAACGGTTATGCTTACCGTCTGCAAAGCTATGTCGCGTGTTGCAGTAGGCGGAAACAGGAAAAGCACCATAGTAGAATACAGATGAAGCTTCTAAGTTGATGTAATAGCCAGTAATAAGTAGTCCAATTCAAGATTTAGGTATCGATTATTGACTTTTTAGCTGGCTTTCGTGCCTTGGACATGAGCCAGGACTTTAAGATTCTGCATAAAAGGAGGACTAGCAGCCCAGTTGCACGGGAGAATGTGAAAAGTGTTCATATGTAGTAAAAACCTGAGAAATCCGTTTTCGTCATTTGTTATCGAATCGACTTAAAGCCAGATCGTCACATTGGCCGCTCTTCTCTCTGAAACGGTTGTACTTATCGTCTGCAAAGCTATGTCGCGTGCTGCGGTATGCGGAGACACTAAAATCACCATAGTAGAACACAGATGAAGCTTCTAAGATGATGCAATAGCCAGTAAGAAGTAGAACAATTCAAGTTTTAGGTATCGATTATTGACTTTTTAGCTGGCTTTCGTGCCTTGGACATGAGCTAGGACCTTTACATTCTGCATGAAAGAAGGACTAGCAGCCGAGTTGCACGGGAGACTGTGAAAAGTTTTCATATGTAGTAAAAACCTGAGAAATCCGTCCGTTTTCGTCATTTGTTATCGAATCGACTTAAAGCAAAATCGTCACATTGGCTACTCTTCTCTCTGAAACGGTTGTACTTATCGTCTGCAAAGCTATGTCGCGTGCTGCGGTATGCTGAGACACTAAAAGCACCATAGTAGAACACAGATGAAGCTTCTAAGTTGATGTAATAGCCAGTAAGAAGTAGTACTATTCAAGTTTTAGGCATCGATTATTGACTTTTTAGCTGGCTTTGGTGCCTTAGACATGAGCTAGGACCTTTACATTCTGCATGAAAGAAGGACTATCAGCCGAGTTGCACGGGAGACTGTGAAAAGTTTTCATATGTAGTCAAAACCTGAGAAATCCGTCCGTTTTCGTCATTTGTTATCGAATCGACTTAAAGCCAAATCGTCACATTGGCTACTCTTCTCTCTGAAACGGTTGTACTTATCGTCTGCAAAGCTATGTCGCGTGCTGCGGTATGTGGAGACACTAAAAGCACCATAGTAGAACACAGATGAAGCTTCTAAGTTGATGTAATAGCCAGTAAGAAGTAGTAGAATTCAAGTTTTAGGTATCGATTATTGACTTTTTAGCTGGCTTTCGTGCCTTGGACATGAGCAAGGACCTTAAGATTCTGCATGAAAGGAGGACTATCAGCCGAGTTGCATGGGAGAATGTGAAAAGTGTTCATATGTAGTAAAAACCTGAGAAATCCGTCCGTTTTCGTCATTTGTTATCGAATCGACTTAAAGCCACATCGTCACATTGGCCGCTCTTCTCTCTGAAACGGTTGTGCTTATCGAGTGCAAAACTATGTCGCGTGCTGCGATAAGCGGAGAAACTAAAAGCACCGTAGTAGAACACAGATGAAGCTTCTAAGTTGGTGTAATAGCCAGTAAGAAGTAGTAGAATTCAAGTTTTAGATATCGATTATTGACTTTTTAGCTGGCTTTGGTGCCTTGGACATGAGCTATGACTTACAGATTCTGCATAAAAGGAGGTCTGGCAGCCCAGTTGCACGGGAGAATGTGAAAAGTGTTCACATGTAGTAAAAACCTGAGAAATCCGTCCGTTTTCGTCATTTGTTATTGAATCGGCTTAAAGCCAGACCGTCACATTGGCCGCTCTTCTCTCTGAAACGGTTGTACTTATCGTCTGCAAATCTATGTCGCGTACTGCGGTATGCTGAGACACTAAAAGAACCATAGTAGAACACAGATGAAGCATCTAAGTTGATGTAATAGCCAGTAAGAAGTAGTACAATTCAAGTTTTAGGAATCGATTATTGACCTTTTAGCTGGCTTTGGTGCCTTGGACATGAGCTAGGACCTTAAGATTCTGCATGAAAGGAGGACTAGCAGCCGACTTGCACGGGAGAATGTGAAAAGTGTTCATATGTAGTAAAAACCTGAGAAATCGGTCCGTTTTCGTCATTTGTTATCGTATCGACTTAAAGCCAGATCGTCACATTGGCCGCTCTTCTCTCTGAAACGGTTGTACTTATCGTCTGCAAAGCTATGTCGCGTGCTGCGGTATGCGGAGACACTAAAATCACCATAGTAGAACACAGATGAAGCATCTAAGTTGATGTAATAGCCAGTAAGAAGTAGTACAATTCAAGTTTTAGGAATCGATTATTGACTTTTTAGCTGGCTTTTGCCTTGGACATGAGCTAGGACTTTAAGATTCTGCATAAAAGGAGGACTAGCAGCCCAGTTGCACGGGAGAATGTGAAAAGTGTTCACATGTAGTAAAAACAAGAGACATCCGTCCGTTTTCGTCATTTGTTATTGAATCGACTTAAAGTCAGATCGTCACATTGGCCGCTCTTCTCTCTGAAACGGTTGTACTTATCGTCTGCAAAGCTATGTCGCGTACTGCTGTATTCGGAGACACTAAAAGCACCACAGTAGAACACAGATGAAGCTCCTAAGATGACGTAATAGCCAGTAAGAAGTATTACATTTCAAGTTTTAGGTATCGGTTATTGACTTTTTAGCTGGCTTTGGTGCCTTGGACATGAGCTAGGACCTTAATATTCTGCATGAAAGGAGGACTAGCAGCCGAGTTGCACGGGAGAATGTGAAAAGTGTTCATATGTAGTAAAAACCTGAGAAATCCGTCCGTTTTCGTCATTTGTTATCGAATCGACTTCAAGCCAGATCGTCACATTGGCCGCTCTTCTCTCTGAAACGGTTGTACTTATCGTCTGCAAAGCTATGTCGCGTGCTGCGGTATGCGGAGACACTAAAATCACCATAGTAGAACACAGATGAAGCTTCTAAGTTGATGTAATAGCCAGTAAGAAGTAGTACAATTCAAGTTTTAGGAATCGATTATTGACTTTTTAGCTGGCTTTGGTGCCTTGGACATGAGCTAGGACCTTAAGATTCTGCATGAAAGGAGGACTAGCCGCCGAGTTTTACGGGAGAATGTGAAAAGTATTCATATGTAGTAAAATCCAGAGAAATCCGTCCGTTTTCGTCATTTGTTATTGAATCGACATAAAGCCAGATCGTCACATTGGCCGCTCTTCTCTCTGAAACGGTTGTACATATCGTCAGCAAAGCTATGTCGCGTGCAGCGGTATGTGGAGACACTAAAATCACCGTAGCAGAACACAGATGAAGCATCTAAGTTGATGTAATAGCCAGTAAGAAGTTGTACAATTCAAGTTTTTGGAATCGATTATTGACTTTTTAGCTGGCTTTTGCCTTGGACATGAGCTAGGACTTAAAGATTCTGCATAAAAGGAGGACTAGCAGCCCAGTTGCACAGGAGAATGTGAGAAGTGTTCATATGTAGTAAAAACCTGAGAAATCCGTTTTCGTCATTTGTTATCGAATCGACTTAAAGCCAGATCGTCACATTGGCCGCTCTTCTCTCTGAAACGGTTGTACTTATCGTCTGCAAAGCTATGTCGCGTGCTGCGGTATGCGGAGACACTAAAATCACCATAGTAGAACACAGATGAAGCTTCTAAGATGATGCAATAGCCAGTAAGAAGTAGAACAATTCAAGTTTTAGGTATCGATTATTGACTTCTTAGCTGGCTTTCGTGTCTTGGACATGAGCTAGGACCTTTACATTCTGCATGAAAGAAGGACTAGCAGCCGAGTTGCACGGGAGACTGTGAAAAGTTTTCATATGTAGTAAAAACCTGAGAAATCCGTCCGTTTTCGTCATTTGTTATCGAATCGACTTAAAGCAAAATCGTCACATTGGCTACTCTTCTCTCTGAAACGGTTGTACTTATCGTCTGCAAAGCTATGTCGCGTGCTGCGGTATGCTGAGACACTAAAAGCACCATAGTAGAACACAGATGAAGCTTCTAAGTTGATGTAATAGCCAGTAAAAAGTAGTACTATTCAAGTTTTAGGCATCGATTATTGACTTTTTAGCTGGCTTTGGTGTCTTAGACATGAGCTAGGACCTTTACATTCTGCATGAAAGAAGGACTAGCAGCCGAGTTGCACGGGAGGCTGTGAAAAGTTTTCATATGTAGTCAAAACCTGAGAAATCCGTCCGTTTTCGTCATTTGTTATCGAATCGACTTAAAGCCAAATCGTCACATTGGCTACTCTTCTCTCTGAAACGGTTGTACTTATCGTCTGCAAAGCTATGTCGCGTGCTGCGGTATGTGGAGACACTAAAAGCACCATAGTAGAACACAGATGAAGCTTCTAAGTTGATGTAATAGCCAGTAAGAAGTAGTAGAATTCAAGTTTTAGGTATCGATTATTGACTTTTTAGCTGGCTTTCGTGCCTTGGACATGAGCAAGGACCTTAAGATTCTGCATGAAAGGAGGACTATCAGCCGAGTTGCATGGGAGAATGTGAAAAGTGTTCATATGTAGTAAAAACCTGAGAAATCCGTCCGTTTTCGTCATTTGTTATCGAATCGACTTAAAGCCACATCGTCACATTGGCCGCTCTTCTCTCTGAAACGGTTGTGCTTATCGAGTGCAAAACTATGTCGCGTGCTGCGATATGCGGAGAAACTAAAAGCACCGTAGTAGAACACAGATGAAGCTTCTAAGTTGGTGTAATAGCCAGTAAGAAGTAGTACAATTCAAGTTTTAGATATCGATTATTGACTTTTTAGCTGGCTTTGGTGCCTTGGACATGAGCTATGACTTACAGATTCTGCATAAAAGGAGGTCTGGCAGCCCAGTTGCACGGGAGAATGTGAAAAGTGTTCACATGTAGTAAAAACCTGAGAAATCCGTCCGTTTTCGTCATTTGTTATTGAATCGGCTTAAAGCCAGACCGTCACATTGGCCGCTCTTCTCTCTGAAACGGTTGTACTTATCGTCTGCAAAGCTATGTCGCGTGCTGCGGTATGCGGAGACACTAAAATCACCATAGTAGAACACAGATGAAGCATCTAAGTTGATGTAATAGCCAGTAAGAAGTAGTACAATTCAAGTTTTAGGAATCGATTATTGACTTTTTAGCTGGCTTTTGCCTTGGACATGAGCTAGGACTTTAAGATTCTGCATAAAAGGAGGACTAGCAGCCCAGTTGCACGGGAGAATGTGAAAAGTGTTCACATGTAGTAAAAACAAGAGACATCCGTCCGTTTTCGTCATTTGTTATTGAATCGACTTAAAGTCAGATCGTCACATTGGCCGCTCTTCTCTCTGAAACGGTTGTACTTATCGTCTGCAAAGCTATGTCGCGTACTGCTGTATTCGGAGACACTAAAAGCACCACAGTAGAACACAGATGAAGCTCCTAAGATGACGTAATAGCCAGTAAGAAGTATTACATTTCAAGTTTTAGGTATCGGTTATTGACTTTTTAGCTGGCTTTGGTGCCTTGGACATGAGCTAGGACCTTAATATTCTGCATGAAAGGAGGACTAGCAGCCGAGTTGCACGGGAGAATGTGAAAAGTGTTCATATGTAGTAAAAACCTGAGAAATCCGTCCGTTTTCGTCATTTGTTATCGAATCGACTTCAAGCCAGATCGTCACATTGGCCGCTCTTCTCTCTGAAACGGTTGTACTTATCGTCTGCAAAGCTATGTCGCGTGCTGCGGTATGCGGAGACACTAAAAGAACCATAGTAGAACACAGATGAAGCTTCTAAGTTGATGTAATAGCCAGTAAGAAGTAGTACAATTCAAGTTTTAGGAATCGATTATTGACTTTTTAGCTGGCTTTGGTGCCTTGGACATGAGCTAGGACCTTAAGATTCTGCATGAAAGGAGGACTAGCCGCCGAGTTTTACGGGAGAATGTGAAAAGTGTTCATATGTAGTAAAATCCAGAGAAATCCGTCCGTTTTCGTCATTTGTTATTGAATCGACATAAAGCCAGATCGTCACATTGGCCGCTCTTCTCTCTGAAACGGTTGTACATATCGTCTGCAAAGCTATGTCGCGTGCAGCGGTATGTGGAGACACTAAAATCACCGTAGCAGAACACAGATGAAGCATCTAAGTTGATGTAATAGCCAGTAAGGAGTTGTACAATTCAAGTTTTTGGAATCGATTATTGACTTTTTAGCTGGCTTTTGCCTTGGACATGAGCTAGGACTTAAAGATTCTGCATAAAAGGAGGACTAGCAGCCCAGTTGCACAGGAGAATGTGAGAAGTGTTCACATGTAGTAAAAACCTGAGAAATCCGTCCGTCTTCGTCATTTGTTATCGAATCGAATTAAAGCCAGTTCGTCACATTGGCCGCTCTGCTCTCTGAAACGGTTGTACTTATCGTCTGCAAAGCTATGTCGCGTACTGCTTTATTCGGAGACACTAAAAGAACCATAGTAGAACACAGATGAAGCTCCTAAGATGACGTAATAGCCAGTAAGAAGTAGTACAATTACAGTTTTAGTTATCGATTATTGACTTTTTAGCTGGCTTTGGTGCCTTGGACATGAGCTAGGACCTTAACATTCTGCATGAAAGGAGGACTAGCAGCCGAGTTGCACGGGAGAATGTGAAAAGTGTTCATATGTAATAAAAACCTGAGAAATCCGTCCGTTTTCGTCATTTGTTATCGAATCGACTTAAAGCCAGATCGTCACATTGGCCGCTCTTCTCTCTGAAACGCTTGTACTTTTCGTCTGAAAAGCTATGTCGCGTGCTGCGGTATGCGGAGACACTAAAATCACCATAGTATAACACAGATGAAGCTACTAAGTTGATGCAATAGCCAGTAAGAAGTAGTCCAATTCGAGATTTAGGTATCGATTATTGACTTTTTAGCTGGCTTCGGTACCTTGGACATGAGCTAGGACCTTAAGATTCTGCATAAAAGGAGGACTAGCAGCCCAGTTGCACGGGAGAATGTGAAAAGTGTTCATATGCAGTAAAAACCTGAGAAATCCGTCCGTTTTCGTCATTTGTTATCGAATCGACTTCAAGCCAGATCGTCACATTGGCCGCTCTTCTCTCTGAAACGCTTGTACTTATCGTCTGCAAAGCTATGTCGCGTACTACGGTATTCGGAGACACTAAATGCACCATAGTAGAACACAGATGAAGCTCCTAAGATGATGTAATAGCCAGTAAGAAGTAGTAGAATTCAAGTTTTAGGTAATGAATATTGACCTTTTAGCTGGCTTTGGTGCCTTGGACATGAGCTAGGACCTTAAGATTCTGCATGAAAGGAGGACTAGCAGCCGAGTTGCACGGGAGAATGTGAAAAGTGTTCATATGTAGTAAAAACCTGAGAAATCCGTCCGTTTTCGTCATTTGTTATTGAATCGGCTTAAAGCCAGACCGTCACATTGGCCGCTCTTCTCTCTGAAACGGTTGTACTTATCGTCTGCAAATCTATGTCGCGTACTGCGGTATGCTGAGACACTAAAAGAACCATAGTAGAACACAGATGAAGCATCTAAGTTGATGTAATAGCCAGTAAGAAGTAGTACAATTCAAGTTTTAGGAATCGATTATTGACCTTTTAGCTGGCTTTGGTGCCTTGGACATGAGCTAGGACCTTAAGATTCTGCATGAAAGGAGGACTAGCAGCCGACTTGCACGGGAGAATGTGAAAAGTGTTCATATGTAGTAAAAACCTGAGAAATCGGTCCGTTTTCGTCATTTGTTATCGTATCGACTTAAAGCCAGATCGTCACATTGGCCGCTCTTCTCTCTGAAACGGTTGTACTTATCGTCTGCAAAGCTATGTCGCGTGCTGCGGTATGCGGAGACACTAAAATCACCATAGTAGAACACAGATGAAGCATCTAAGTTGATGTAATAGCCAGTAAGAAGTAGTACAATTCAAGTTTTAGGAATCGATTATTGACTTTTTAGCTGGCTTTTGCCTTGGACATGAGCTAGGACTTTAAGATTCTACATAAAAGGAGGACTAGCAGCCCAGTTGCACGGGAGAATGTGAAAAGTGTTCACATGTAGTAAAAACAAGAGACATCCGTCCGTTTTCGTCATTTGTTATTGAATCGACTTAAAGTCAGATCGTCACATTGGCCGCTCTTCTCTCTGAAACGGTTGTACTTATCGTCTGCAAAGCTATGTCGCGTACTGCTGTATTCGGAGACACTAAAAGCACCACAGTAGAACACAGATGAAGCTCCTAAGATGACGTAATAGCCAGTAAGAAGTATTACATTTCAAGTTTTAGGTATCGGTTATTGACTTTTTAGCTGGCTTTGGTGCCTTGGACATGAGCTAGGACCTTAATATTCTGCATGAAAGGAGGACTAGCAGCCGAGTTGCACGGGAGAATGTGAAAAGTGTTCATATGTAGTAAAAACCTGAGAAATCCGTCCGTTTTCGTCATTTGTTATCGAATCGACTTCAAGCCAGATCGTCACATTGGCCGCTCTTCTCTCTGAAACGGTTGTACTTATCGTCTGCAAAGCTATGTCGCGTGCTGCGGTATGCGGAGACACTAAAATCACCATAGTAGAACACAGATGAAGCTTCTAAGTTGATGTAATAGCCAGTAAGAAGTAGTACAATTCAAGTTTTAGGAATCGATTATTGACTTTTTAGCTGGCTTTGGTGCCTTGGACATGAGCTAGGACCTTAAGATTCTGCATGAAAGGAGGACTAGCCGCCGAGTTTTACGGGAGAATGTGAAAAGTGTTCATATGTAGTAAAATCCAGAGAAATCCGTCCGTTTTCGTCATTTGTTATTGAATCGACATAAAGCCAGATCGTCACATTGGCCGCTCTTCTCTCTGAAACGGTTGTACATATCGTCTGCAAAGCTATGTCGCGTGCAGCGGTATGTGGAGACACTAAAATCACCGTAGCAGAACACAGATGAAGCATCTAAGTTGATGTAATAGCCAGTAAGAAGTTGTACAATTCAAGTTTTTGGAATCGATTATTGACTTTTTAGCTGGCTTTTGCCTTGGACATGAGCTAGGACTTAAAGATTCTGCATAAAAGGAGGACTAGCAGCCCAGTTGCACAGGAGAATGTGAGAAGTGTTCACATGTAGTAAAAACCTGAGAAATCCGTCCGTCTTCGTCATTTGTTATCGAATCGAATTAAAGCCAGTTCGTCACATTGGCCGCTCTGCTCTCTGAAACGGTTGTACTTATCGTCTGCAAAGCTATGTCGCGTACTGCTTTATTCGGAGACACTAAAAGAACCATAGTAGAACACAGATGAAGCTCCTAAGATGACGTAATAGCCAGTAAGAAGTAGTACAATTACAGTTTTAGTTATCGATTATTGACTTTTTAGCTGGCTTTGGTGCCTTGGACATGAGCTAGGACCTTAACATTCTGCATGAAAGGAGGACTAGCAGCCGAGTTGCACGGGAGAATGTGAAAAGTGTTCATATGTAATAAAAACCTGAGAAATCCGTCCGTTTTCGTCATTTGTTATCGAATCGACTTAAAGCCAGATCGTCACATTGGCCGCTCTTCTCTCTGAAACGCTTGTACTTTTCGTCTGAAAATCTATGTCGCGTGCTGCGGTATGCGGAGACACTAAAATCACCATAGTATAACACAGATGAAGCTACTAAGTTGATGCAATAGCCAGTAAGAAGTAGTCCAATTCGAGATTTAGGTATCGATTATTGACTTTTTAGCTGGCTTCGGTACCTTGGACATGAGCTAGGACCTTAAGATTCTGCATAAAAGGAGGACTAGCAGCCCAGTTGCACGGGAGAATGTGAAAAGTGTTCATATGCAGTAAAAACCTGAGAAATCCGTCCGTTTTCGTCATTTGTTATCGAATCGACTTCAAGCCAGATCGTCACATTGGCCGCTCTTCTCTCTGAAACGCTTGTACTTATCGTCTGCAAAGCTATGTCGCGTACTACGGTATTCGGAGACACTAAATGCACCATAGTAGAACACAGATGAAGCTCCTAAGATGATGTAATAGCCAGTAAGAAGTAGTAGAATTCAAGTTTTAGGTAATGAATATTGACCTTTTAGCTGGCTTTGGTGCCTTGGACATGAGCTAGGACCTTGAGATTCTGCGTGAAAGGAGGACTAGCAGCAGAGTTGCACGGGAGAATGTGAAAAGTGTTCGCATGTAGTAAAAACCTGAGAAATCCGTCCGTTTTCGTCATTTGTTATCGAATCGACTTAAAGCCAGATCGTCACATTGGCCGCTCTTCTCTCTGAAACGGTTGTGCTTATCGTCTGCAAAACTATGTCGCGTGCTGCGGTATGCGGAGAAACTAAAAGCACCCTAGTAGAACACAGATGAAGCTTTTAAGTTGATGCAATAGTCAGTAAGAAGTAGTACAGATCAAGTTTTAGGTATCAATTATTGACTTTTTAGCTGTCTTTGGTGCCTTGGACATGAGCTAGAACCTTAAGATTCTGCATGAAAGGAGGACTATCAGCCGAGTTGCACGGGAGAATGTGAAATGTGTTTATATGTAGTAAAAACCGGAGAAATTCGTCCGTGTTCGTAATTTGTTATCGAATCGACTGAAAGCCAGATCGTCACATTGGCCGCTCTTCTCTCTGAAACGCTTGTACTTATCGTCTGCAAAGCTATGTCGCGTGCTGCGGTATGCGGAGACACTAAAATCACCATAGTATAACACAGATGAAGCTACTAAGTTGATGCAATAGCCAGTAAGGAGTAGTCCAATTCAAGATTTAGGTATCGATTATTGACTTTTTAGCTGGCTTCGGTACCTTGGACATGAGCTAGGACCTTAAGATTCTGCATGAAAGGAGGACTAGCAGCCGAGTTGCACGAGAGAATGTGAAAAGTGTTCATATGTAGTACAAACCTGAGAAATCCGTCCGTTTTCGTCATTTGTTATCGAATCGACTTAAAGCCAGATCGTCACATTGGCCGTTCTTCTCTCTGAAACGGTTGTATTTATCGTCTGCAAAGCTATGTCGCGTGCTGCGGTATGCGGAGACACTAAAAGCACCATAGTAGAACACAGATCAAGCTTCTAAGTTGATGTAATAGCCAGTAAGAAGTAGTAGAGTTCAAGTTTTAGGTATTGAATATTGACCTTTTAGCTGGCTTTGGTGCCTTGGACATGAGCTAGGACCTTAAGATTCTGCATGAAAGGAGGACTAGCAGCAGAGTTGCACGGGAGAATGTGAAAAGTGTTCATATGTAGTAAAAACCTGAGAAATCCGTCCGGTTTCGTCATTTGTTATCGAATTGACTTAAAGCCAGATCGTCACATTGGCCGCTCTTCTCTCTGAAACGGTTGTACTTATCGTCTGCAAAGCTGTGTCGCGTGCTGCGGTATGCGGAGAAACTAAAAGCACCGTAGTAGAACACAGATGAAGCTTCTAAGTTGATGTAATAGCCAGTAAGAAGATAGGTATCGATTATTGACATTTAGCTGGCTTTGGTGCCTTGGACATGAGCTAGGACCTTAACATTGTGCATGAAAGGAGGACTAGCAGCCGCGTTGCTCGGGAGAATGTGAAAAGTGTTCATATATAGTAAAAACCTGAGAAATCCGTCCGGTTTCGTCATTTGTTATCTAATCGAGTTAAAGCCAGATCGTCACATTGGCCGCTCTTCTCTCTGAAACGGTTGTACTTATCGTCTGCAAAGCTATGTCGCGTGCTGCGGTATGCTGAGACACTAAAAGCACCATAGTAGAACACAGATGAAGCTTCTAAGTTGATGTAATAGCCAGTAAGAAGTAGTCCAATTCAAGTTTTAGGTATCGATTATTGACTTTTTAGCTGGCTTTGGTGCATTGGACATGAGCTAGGACCTTAACGTTCTGCATGAAAGGAGGACTAGCAGCCGAGTTGCATGGGAGAATGTGAAAAGTGTTCATATGTTGTAAAAATCTTAGAAATCCGTCCGTTTTCGTCATTTGTTATCGAATCGACTTAAAGCCAGATCGTCACATTGGCCACTCTTCTCCGTGAATCGGTTGTACTTATCGTCTGCAAAGCTATGTCGCGTGCTGCGGTATGCGGAGACACGAAAAGCATCATAGTAGAACACAGATGAAGCTCCTAAGTTGATGTAATAGCCAGTAAGAAGTAGTACAATTCAAGTTTTAGGTATCGATTATTGACTTTTTAGCTGTCTTTGGTGCCTTGGACATGAGCTAGGACCTTAAGATTCTGCATGAAAGGAGGACTATCAGCCGAGTTGCACGGGAGAATGTGAAAAGTGTTCATATGTAGTAAAAACCTTAGAAATCCGTCCGTTTTCGTCATTTGTTATCGAATCGACTTAAAGCCAGTTCGTCACATTGGCCGCTCTTCTCTCTGAAACGGTTGTATTTATCGTCTGCAAAGCTATGTCGCGTGCTGCGCTATGCGGAGACACTAAAAGCACCATAGTAGAACACAGATGAAGCTTCTAAGTTGATGTAATAGATAGTAAGAAGTAGTACAATTCAAGTTTTAGGTATCGATTATTTACTTCTTAGCTGGCTTTGGTGCCTTGTACATGAGCTAGGACCTTAAGATTCTGCATGAAAGGAGGAGTAGCAACGGAGTTGCACGGGAGAATGTGATATGTGTTTATATGTAGTAAAAACCGGAGAAATTCGTCCGTTTTCGTCATTTGTTATCGAATCGACTGAAAGCCAGATCGTCACATTGGCCGCTCTTCTCTCTGAAACGCTTGTACTTATTGTCTGCAAAGCTATGTCGCGTGCTGCGGTATGCGGAGACACTAAAATCACCATAGTATAACACAGATGAAGCTACTAATTTGATGCAATAGCCAGTAAGAAGTAGTCCAATTCAAGATTTAGGTATCGATTATTGACTTTTTAGCTGGCTTCGGTACCTTGGACATGAGCTAGGACCTTAAGATTCTGCATAAAAGGAGTACAAGCAGCCCAGTTGCACGGGAGAATGTGAAAAGTGTTCATATGCAGTAAAAACCTGAGAAATCCGTCCGTTTTCGTCATTTGTTATCGAATCGACTTAAAGCCAGATCGTCACATTGGCCGCTCTTCTCTCTGAAACGCTTGTACTTATCGTCTGCAAAGCTATGTCGCGTACTACGGTATTCGGAGACACTAAATGCACCATAGTAGAACACAGATGAAGCTCCTAAGATGATGTAATAGCCAGTAAGAAGTAGTAGAATTCAAGTTTTAGGTAATGAATATTGACCTTTTAGCTGGCTTTGGTGCCTTGGACATGAGCTAGGACCTTAAGATTCTGCATGAAAGGAGGACCAGCAGCCGAGTTGCACGGGAGAATGTGAAAAGTGTTCATATGTAGTAAAAACCTGAGAAATCCGTCCGTTTTCGTCATTTGTTATCGAATCGACTTAAAGCCAGATCGTCACATTGGCCGCTCTTCTCTCTGAAACGGTTGTATTTATCGTCTGCAAAGCTATGTCGCGTGTTGCGGTATGCGGAGACACTAAAAGCACCATAGTAGAACACAGATCAAGCTTCTAAGTTGATGTAATAGCCAGTAAGAAGTAAGAGAGTTTAAGTTTTAGGTATTGAATATTGACCTTTTAGCTGGCTTTGGTGCCTTGGACATGAGCTAGGACCTTAAGATTCTGCATGAAAGGAGGACTAGCAGCCGAGTTGCACGGGAGAATGTGAAAAGTGTTCATATGTAGTAAAAACCTGAGAAATCCGTCCGTTTTCGTCATTTGTTATCGAATTGACTTAAAGCCAGATCGTCACATTGGCAGCTCTTCTCTCTGAAACGGTTGTACTTATCGTCTGCAAAGCTATGTCGCGTACTGCTTTATTCGGAGACACTAAAAGAACCATAGTAGAACACAGATGAAGCTCCTAAGATGACGTAATAGCCAGTAAGAAGTAGTACATTTCAAGTTTTAGGTATCGGTTATTGACTTTTTAGCTGGCTTTGGTGCCTTGGACATGAGCTAAGACCTTAAGATTCTGCATGAAAGGAGGACTAGCAGCCGAGTTGCACGGGAGAATGTGAAAATTGTTCATATGTAGTAAAAACCTGAGAAATCCGTCCGTTTTCGTCATTTGTTATCGAATCGACTTAAAGCCAAATCGTCACATTGGCTACTCTTCTCTCTGAAACGGTTGTACTTATCGTCTGCAAAGCTATGTCGCGTGCTGCGGTATGTGGAGCCACTAAAAGCACCATAGTAGAACACAGATGAAGCTTCTAAGTTGATGTAAAGCCAGTAAGAAGTAGTAGAATTCAAGTTTTAGGTATCGATTATTGACTTTTTAGCTGGCTTTCGTGCCTCGGACATGAGCAAGGACCTTAAGATTCTGCATGAAAGGAGGACTATCAGCCGAGTTGCACGGGAGAATGTGAAAAGTGTTCATATGTAGTAAAAACCTGAGAAATCCGTCCGTTTTCATCATTTGTTATCGAATCGACTTAAAGCCACATCGTCACATTGGCCGCTCTTCTCTCTGAAACGGTTGTACTTATCGTCTGCAAAGCTATGTCGCGTGCTGCGGTATGCGGAGACACTAAAAGCACCATAGTAGAACACAAACGAATCTTCTAAGTTGATGTAATAGCCAGTAAGAAGTAGTACAATTCAAGTTTTAGGTATCGATTATTGAACTTTTTACTGGCTTTGGTGCCTTGGACATGAGCTATTACCTTGACATTCTGCATGAAAGGAGGACTAGCAGCCGAGTTGCACGGGAGAATGTGGAAAGTGTTCATATGTAGTAAAAACCTGAGAAATCGGTCCGTTTTCGTCATTTGTTATCGAATCGACTTAAAGCCATATCGTCACATTGGCCGCTCTTCTCTCTGAAACGGTTGTACTTATCGTCTACAAAGCTATGTCGCGTGCTGCGGTATGTGGAGACACTAAAAGCACCATAGTAGAACACAGATGAAGCTTCTAACTTGATGTAATAGCCAGTAAGAAGTAGTACAATTCAAGTTTTAGGTATCGATTATTGACTTTTTAGCTGGCTTTGGTGCCTTGGACATGAGCTAGGACCTTAACATTCTGCATGAAAGGAGGACTAGCAGCCGAGTTGCACGGAAGAATGTGAAAAGTGTTCATATGTAATAAAAACCTGAGAAATCCGTCCGTTTTCGTCATTTGTTATCGAATCGACTTAAAGCCAGATCGTCACATTGGCCGCTCTTCTCTCTGAAACGCTTGTACTTATCGTCTGCAAAGCTATGTCGCGTGCTGCGGTATGCGGAGACACTAAAATCACCATAGTATAACACAGATGAAGCTACTAAGTTGATGCAATAGCCAGTAAGAAGTAGTCCAATTCGAGATTTAGGTATCGATTATTGACTTTTTAGCTGGCTTCGGTACCTTGGACATGAGCTAAGACCTTAAGATTCTGCATAAAAGGAGGACTAGCAGCCCAGTTGCACGGGAGAATGTGAAAAGTGTTCATATGCAGTAAAAACTTGAGAAATCCGTCCGTTTTCGTCATTTGTTATCGAATCGACTTAAAGCCAGATCGTCACATTGGCCGCTCTTCTCTCTGAAACGCTTGTACTTATCGTCTGCAAAGCTATGTTGCGTACTACGGTATTCGGAGACACTAAATGCACCATAGTAGAACACAGATGAAGCTCCTAAGATGATGTAATAGCCAGTAAGAAGTAGTAGAATTCAAGTTTTAGGTAATGAATATTGAACTTTTAGCTGGCTTTGGTGCCTTGGACATGAGCTAGGAACTTAAGATTCTGCATGAAAGGAGGACTAGCAGCCGAGTTGCACGGGAGAATGTGAAAAGTGTTCATATGTAGTAAAAACCTGAGAAATCCGTCCGTTTTCGTCATTTGTTATCGAATCGACTTAAAGCCAGATCGTCACATTGGCCGCTCTTCTCTCTGAAACGGTTGTATTTATCGTGTGCAAAGCTATGTCGCGTGCTGCGGTATGCGGAGACACTAAAAGCACCATAGTAGAACACAGATCAAGCTTCTAAGTTGATGTAATAGCCAGTAAGAAGTAGTAGAGTTCATGTTTTAGGTATTGAATATTGACCTTTTAGCTGGCTTTGGTGCCTTGGACATGAGCTAGGACCTTAAGATTCTGCATGAAAGGAGGACTAGCAGCCGAGTTGCACGGGAGAATGTGAAAAGTGTTCATATGTAGTAAAAACCTGAGAAATCCGTCCGTGTTCGTAATTTGTTATCGAATCGACTGAAAGCCAGATCGTCACATTGGCCGCTCTTCTCTCTGAAACGCTTGTACTTATCGTCTGCAAAGCTATGTCGCGTGCTGCGGTATGCTGAGACACTAAAATCACCATAGTATAACACAGATGAAGCTACTAAGTTGATGCAATAGCCAGTAAGGAGTAGTCCAATTCAAGATTTAGGTATCGATTATTGACTTTTTAGCTGGCTTCGGTACCTTGGACATGAGCTAGGACCTTAAGATTCTGCATGAAAGGAGGACTAGCAGCCGAGTTGCACGAGAGAATGTGAAAAGTGTTCATATGTAGTACAAACCTGAGAAATCCGTCCGTTTTCGTCATTTGTTATCGAATCGACTTAAAGCCAGATCGTCACATTGGCCGTTCTTCTCTCTGAAACGGTTGTATTTATCGTCTGCAAAGCTATGTCGCGTGCTGCGGTATGCGGAGACACTAAAAGCACCATAGTAGAACACAGATCAAGCTTCTAAGTTGATGTAATAGCCAGTAAGAAGTAGTAGAGTTCAAGTTTTAGGTATTGAATATTGACCTTTTAGCTGGCTTTGGTGCCTTGGACATGAGCTAGGACCTTAAGATTCTGCATGAAAGGAGGACTAGCAGCAGAGTTGCACGGGAGAATGTGAAAAGTGTTCATATGTAGTAAAAACCTGAGAAATCCGTCCGGTTTCGTCATTTGTTATCGAATTGACTTAAAGCCAGATCGTCACATTGGCCGCTCTTCTCTCTGAAACGGTTGTACTTATCGTCTGCAAAGCTGTGTCGCGTGCTGCGGTATGCGGAGAAACTAAAAGCACCGTAGTAGAACACAGATGAAGCTTCTAAGTTGATGTAATAGCCAGTAAGAAGATAGGTATCGATTATTGACATTTAGCTGGCTTTGGTGCCTTGGACATGAGCTAGGACCTTAACATTGTGCATGAAAGGAGGACTAGCAGCCGCGTTGCTCGGGAGAATGTGAAAAGTGTTCATATATAGTAAAAACCTGAGAAATCCGTCCGGTTTCGTCATTTGTTATCTAATCGAGTTAAAGCCAGATCGTCACATTGGCCGCTCTTCTCTCTGAAACGGTTGTACTTATCGTCTGCAAAGCTATGTCGCGTGCTGCGGTATGCTGAGACACTAAAAGCACCATAGTAGAACACAGATGAAGCTTCTAAGTTGATGTAATAGCCAGTAAGAAGTAGTCCAATTCAAGTTTTAGGTATCGATTATTGACTTTTTAGCTGGCTTTGGTGCATTGGACATGAGCTAGGACCTTAACGTTCTGCATGAAAGGAGGACTAGCAGCCGAGTTGCATGGGAGAATGTGAAAAGTGTTCATATGTTGTAAAAATCTTAGAAATCCGTCCGTTTTCGTCATTTGTTATCGAATCGACTTAAAGCCAGATCGTCACATTGGCCACTCTTCTCCGTGAATCGGTTGTACTTATCGTCTGCAAAGCTATGTCGCGTGCTGCGGTATGCGGAGACACGAAAAGCATCATAGTAGAACACAGATGAAGCTCCTAAGTTGATGTAATAGCCAGTAAGAAGTAGTACAATTCAAGTTTTAGGTATCGATTATTGACTTTTTAGCTGTCTTTGGTGCCTTGGACATGAGCTAGGACCTTAAGATTCTGCATGAAAGGAGGACTATCAGCCGAGTTGCACGGGAGAATGTGAAAAGTGTTCATATGTAGTAAAAACCTTAGAAATCCGTCCGTTTTCGTCATTTGTTATCGAATCGACTTAAAGCCAGTTCGTCACATTGGCCGCTCTTCTCTCTGAAACGGTTGTATTTATCGTCTGCAAAGCTATGTCGCGTGCTGCGCTATGCGGAGACACTAAAATCACCATAGTATAACACAGATGAAGCTACTAATTTGATGCAATAGCCAGTAAGAAGTAGTCCAATTCAAGATTTAGGTATCGATTATTGACTTTTTAGCTGGCTTCGGTACCTTGGACATGAGCTAGGACCTTAAGATTCTGCATAAAAGGAGTACAAGCAGCCCAGTTGCACGGGAGAATGTGAAAAGTGTTCATATGCAGTAAAAACCTGAGAAATCCGTCCGTTTTCGTCATTTGTTATCGAATCGACTTAAAGCCAGATCGTCACATTGGCCGCTCTTCTCTCTGAAACGCTTGTACTTATCGTCTGCAAAGCTATGTCGCGTACTACGGTATTCGGAGACACTAAATGCACCATAGTAGAACACAGATGAAGCTCCTAAGATGATGTAATAGCCAGTAAGAAGTAGTAGAATTCAAGTTTTAGGTAATGAATATTGACCTTTTAGCTGGCTTTGGTGCCTTGGACATGAGCTAGGACCTTAAGATTCTGCATGAAAGGAGGACCAGCAGCCGAGTTGCACGGGAGAATGTGAAAAGTGTTCATATGTAGTAAAAACCTGAGAAATCCGTCCGTTTTCGTCATTTGTTATCGAATCGACTTAAAGCCAGATCGTCACATTGGCCGCTCTTCTCTCTGAAACGGTTGTATTTATCGTCTGCAAAGCTATGTCGCGTGCTGCGGTATGCGGAGACACTAAAAGCACCATAGTAGAACACAGATCAAGCTTCTAAGTTGATGTAATAGCCAGTAAGAAGTAAGAGAGTTTAAGTTTTAGGTATTGAATATTGACCTTTTAGCTGGCTTTGGTGCCTTGGACATGAGCTAGGACCTTAAGATTCTGCATGAAAGGAGGACTAGCAGCCGAGTTGCACGGGAGAATGTGAAAAGTGTTCATATGTAGTAAAAACCTGAGAAATCCGTCCGTTTTCGTCATTTGTTATCGAATTGACTTAAAGCCAGATCGTCACATTGGCAGCTCTTCTCTCTGAAACGGTTGTACTTATCGTCTGCAAAGCTATGTCGCGTACTGCTTTATTCGGAGACACTAAAAGAACCATAGTAGAACACAGATGAAGCTCCTAAGATGACGTAATAGCCAGTAAGAAGTAGTACATTTCAAGTTTTAGGTATCGGTTATTGACTTTTTAGCTGGCTTTGGTGCCTTGGACATGAGCTAAGACCTTAAGATTCTGCATGAAAGGAGGACTAGCAGCCGAGTTGCACGGGAGAATGTGAAAATTGTTCATATGTAGTAAAAACCTGAGAAATCCGTCCGTTTTCGTCATTTGTTATCGAATCGACTTAAAGCCAAATCGTCACATTGGCTACTCTTCTCTCTGAAACGGTTGTACTTATCGTCTGCAAAGCTATGTCGCGTGCTGCGGTATGTGGAGCCACTAAAAGCACCATAGTAGAACACAGATGAAGCTTCTAAGTTGATGTAAAGCCAGTAAGAAGTAGTAGAATTCAAGTTTTAGGTATCGATTATTGACTTTTTAGCTGGCTTTCGTGCCTCGGACATGAGCAAGGACCTTAAGATTCTGCATGAAAGGAGGACTATCAGCCGAGTTGCACGGGAGAATGTGAAAAGTGTTCATATGTAGTAAAAACCTGAGAAATCCGTCCGTTTTCATCATTTGTTATCGAATCGACTTAAAGCCACATCGTCACATTGGCCGCTCTTCTCTCTGAAACGGTTGTACTTATCGTCTGCAAAGCTATGTCGCGTGCTGCGGTATGCGGAGACACTAAAAGCACCATAGTAGAACACAAACGAATCTTCTAAAATGATGTAATAGCCAGTAAGAAGTAGTACAATTCAAGTTTTAGGTATCGATTATTGAACTTTTTACTGGCTTTGGTGCCTTGGACATGAGCTATTACCTTGACATTCTGCATGAAAGGAGGACTAGCAGCCGAGTTGCACGGGAGAATGTGGAAAGTGTTCATATGTAGTAAAAACCTGAGAAATCGGTCCGTTTTCGTCATTTGTTATCGAATCGACTTAAAGCCAGATCGTCACATTGGCCGCTCTTCTCTCTGAAACGGTTGTACTTATCGTCTACAAAGCTATGTCGCGTGCTGCGGTATGTGGAGACACTAAAAGCACCATAGTAGAACACAGATGAAGCTTCTAACTTGATGTAATAGCCAGTAAGAAGTAGTACAATTCAAGTTTTAGGTATCGATTATTGACTTTTTAGCTGGCTTTGGTACCTTGGACATGAGCTAGGACCTTAACATTCTGCATGAAAGGAGGACTAGCAGCCGAGTTGCACGGAAGAATGTGAAAAGTGTTCATATGTAATAAAAACCTGAGAAATCCGTCCGTTTTCGTCATTTGTTATCGAATCGACTTAAAGCCAGATCGTCACATTGGCCGCTCTTCTCTCTGAAACGCTTGTACTTATCGTCTGCAAAGCTATGTCGCGTGCTGCGGTATGCGGAGACACTAAAATCACCATAGTATAACACAGATGAAGCTACTAAGTTGATGCAATAGCCAGTAAGAAGTAGTCCAATTCGAGATTTAGGTATCGATTATTGACTTTTTAGCTGGCTTCGGTACCTTGGACATGAGCTAAGACCTTAAGATTCTGCATAAAAGGAGGACTAGCAGCCCAGTTGCACGGGAGAATGTGAAAAGTGTTCATATGCAGTAAAAACTTGAGAAATCCGTCCGTTTTCGTCATTTGTTATCGAATCGACTTAAAGCCAGATCGTCACATTGGCCGCTCTTCTCTCTGAAACGCTTGTACTTATCGTCTGCAAAGCTATGTTGCGTACTACGGTATTCGGAGACACTAAATGCACCATAGTAGAACACAGATGAAGCTCCTAAGATGATGTAATAGCCAGTAAGAAGTAGTAGAATTCAAGTTTTAGGTAATGAATATTGAACTTTTAGCTGGCTTTGGTGCCTTGGACATGAGCTAGGAACTTAAGATTCTGCATGAAAGGAGGACTAGCAGCCGAGTTGCACGGGAGAATGTGAAAAGTGTTCATATGTAGTAAAAACCTGAGAAATCCGTCCGTTTTCGTCATTTGTTATCGAATCGACTTAAAGCCAGATCGTCACATTGGCCGCTCTTCTCTCTGAAACGGTTGTATTTATCGTGTGCAAAGCTATGTCGCGTGCTGCGGTATGCGGAGACACTAAAAGCACCATAGTAGAACACAGATCAAGCTTCTAAGTTGATGTAATAGCCAGTAAGAAGTAGTAGAGTTCATGTTTTAGGTATTGAATATTGACCTTTTAGCTGGCTTTGGTGCCTTGGACATGAGCTAGGACCTTAAGATTCTGCATGAAAGGAGGACTAGCAGCCGAGTTGCACGGGAGAATGTGAAAAGTGTTCATATGTAGTAAAAACCTGAGAAATCCGTCCGTGTTCGTAATTTGTTATCGAATCGACTGAAAGCCAGATCGTCACATTGGCCGCTCTTCTCTCTGAAACGCTTGTACTTATCGTCTGCAAAGCTATGTCGCGTGCTGCGGTATGCTGAGACACTAAAATCACCATAGTATAACACAGATGAAGCTACTAAGTTGATGCAATAGCCAGTAAGGAGTAGTCCAATTCAAGATTTAGGTATCGATTATTGACTTTTTAGCTGGCTTCGGTACCTTGGACATGAGCTAGGACCTTAAGATTCTGCATGAAAGGAGGACTAGCAGCCGAGTTGCACGAGAGAATGTGAAAAGTGTTCATATGTAGTACAAACCTGAGAAATCCGTCCGTTTTCGTCATTTGTTATCGAATCGACTTAAAGCCAGATCGTCACATTGGCCGTTCTTCTCTCTGAAACGGTTGTATTTATCGTCTGCAAAGCTATGTCGCGTGCTGCGGTATGCGGAGACACTAAAAGCACCATAGTAGAACACAGATCAAGCTTCTAAGTTGATGTAATAGCCAGTAAGAAGTAGTAGAGTTCAAGTTTTAGGTATTGAATATTGACCTTTTAGCTGGCTTTGGTGCCTTGGACATGAGCTAGGACCTTAAGATTCTGCATGAAAGGAGGACTAGCAGCAGAGTTGCACGGGAGAATGTGAAAAGTGTTCATATGTAGTAAAAACCTGAGAAATCCGTCCGGTTTCGTCATTTGTTATCGAATTGACTTAAAGCCAGATCGTCACATTGGCCGCTCTTCTCTCTGAAACGGTTGTACTTATCGTCTGCAAAGCTGTGTCGCGTGCTGCGGTATGCGGAGAAACTAAAAGCACCGTAGTAGAACACAGATGAAGCTTCTAAGTTGATGTAATAGCCAGTAAGAAGATAGGTATCGATTATTGACATTTAGCTGGCTTTGGTGCCTTGGACATGAGCTAGGACCTTAACATTGTGCATGAAAGGAGGACTAGCAGCCGCGTTGCTCGGGAGAATGTGAAAAGTGTTCATATATAGTAAAAACCTGAGAAATCCGTCCGGTTTCGTCATTTGTTATCTAATCGAGTTAAAGCCAGATCGTCACATTGGCCGCTCTTCTCTCTGAAACGGTTGTACTTATCGTCTGCAAAGCTATGTCGCGTGCTGCGGTATGCTGAGACACTAAAAGCACCATAGTAGAACACAGATGAAGCTTCTAAGTTGATGTAATAGCCAGTAAGAAGTAGTCCAATTCAAGTTTTAGGTATCGATTATTGACTTTTTAGCTGGCTTTGGTGCATTGGACATGAGCTAGGACCTTAACGTTCTGCATGAAAGGAGGACTAGCAGCCGAGTTGCATGGGAGAATGTGAAAAGTGTTCATATGTTGTAAAAATCTTAGAAATCCGTCCGTTTTCGTCATTTGTTATCGAATCGACTTAAAGCCAGATCGTCACATTGGCCACTCTTCTCCGTGAATCGGTTGTACTTATCGTCTGCAAAGCTATGTCGCGTGCTGCGGTATGCGGAGACACGAAAAGCATCATAGTAGAACACAGATGAAGCTCCTAAGTTGATGTAATAGCCAGTAAGAAGTAGTACAATTCAAGTTTTAGGTATCGATTATTGACTTTTTAGCTGTCTTTGGTGCCTTGGACATGAGCTAGGACCTTAAGATTCTGCATGAAAGGAGGACTATCAGCCGAGTTGCACGGGAGAATGTGAAAAGTGTTCATATGTAGTAAAAACCTTAGAAATCCGTCCGTTTTCGTCATTTGTTATCGAATCGACTTAAAGCCAGTTCGTCACATTGGCCGCTCTTCTCTCTGAAACGGTTGTATTTATCGTCTGCAAAGCTATGTCGCGTGCTGCGCTATGCGGAGACACTAAAATCACCATAGTATAACACAGATGAAGCTACTAATTTGATGCAATAGCCAGTAAGAAGTAGTCCAATTCAAGATTTAGGTATCGATTATTGACTTTTTAGCTGGCTTCGGTACCTTGGACATGAGCTAGGACCTTAAGATTCTGCATAAAAGGAGTACAAGCAGCCCAGTTGCACGGGAGAATGTGAAAAGTGTTCATATGCAGTAAAAACCTGAGAAATCCGTCCGTTTTCGTCATTTGTTATCGAATCGACTTAAAGCCAGATCGTCACATTGGCCGCTCTTCTCTCTGAAACGCTTGTACTTATCGTCTGCAAAGCTATGTCGCGTACTACGGTATTCGGAGACACTAAATGCACCATAGTAGAACACAGATGAAGCTCCTAAGATGATGTAATAGCCAGTAAGAAGTAGTAGAATTCAAGTTTTAGGTAATGAATATTGACCTTTTAGCTGGCTTTGGTGCCTTGGACATGAGCTAGGACCTTAAGATTCTGCATGAAAGGAGGACCAGCAGCCGAGTTGCACGGGAGAATGTGAAAAGTGTTCATATGTAGTAAAAACCTGAGAAATCCGTCCGTTTTCGTCATTTGTTATCGAATCGACTTAAAGCCAGATCGTCACATTGGCCGCTCTTCTCTCTGAAACGGTTGTATTTATCGTCTGCAAAGCTATGTCGCGTGCTGCGGTATGCGGAGACACTAAAAGCACCATAGTAGAACACAGATCAAGCTTCTAAGTTGATGTAATAGCCAGTAAGAAGTA
Organism: Schistocerca gregaria; assembly: GCF_023897955.1. Lineage (NCBI taxonomy): Eukaryota > Metazoa > Arthropoda > Insecta > Orthoptera > Acrididae > Schistocerca > Schistocerca gregaria. The sequence continues at coordinate 8,406,644 of NW_026061736.1, read as the reverse complement.
AGAGAGTTTAAGTTTTAGGTATTGAATATTGACCTTTTAGCTGGCTTTGGTGCCTTGGACATGAGCTAGGACCTTAAGATTCTGCATGAAAGGAGGACTAGCAGCCGAGTTGCACGGGAGAATGTGAAAAGTGTTCATATGTAGTAAAAACCTGAGAAATCCGTCCGTTTTCGTCATTTGTTATCGAATTGACTTAAAGCCAGATCGTCACATTGGCAGCTCTTCTCTCTGAAACGGTTGTACTTATCGTCTGCAAAGCTATGTCGCGTACTGCTTTATTCGGAGACACTAAAAGAACCATAGTAGAACACAGATGAAGCTCCTAAGATGACGTAATAGCCAGTAAGAAGTAGTACATTTCAAGTTTTAGGTATCGGTTATTGACTTTTTAGCTGGCTTTGGTGCCTTGGACATGAGCTAAGACCTTAAGATTCTGCATGAAAGGAGGACTAGCAGCCGAGTTGCACGGGAGAATGTGAAAATTGTTCATATGTAGTAAAAACCTGAGAAATCCGTCCGTTTTCGTCATTTGTTATCGAATCGACTTAAAGCCAAATCGTCACATTGGCTACTCTTCTCTCTGAAACGGTTGTACTTATCGTCTGCAAAGCTATGTCGCGTGCTGCGGTATGTGGAGCCACTAAAAGCACCATAGTAGAACACAGATGAAGCTTCTAAGTTGATGTAAAGCCAGTAAGAAGTAGTAGAATTCAAGTTTTAGGTATCGATTATTGACTTTTTAGCTGGCTTTCGTGCCTCGGACATGAGCAAGGACCTTAAGATTCTGCATGAAAGGAGGACTATCAGCCGAGTTGCACGGGAGAATGTGAAAAGTGTTCATATGTAGTAAAAACCTGAGAAATCCGTCCGTTTTCATCATTTGTTATCGAATCGACTTAAAGCCACATCGTCACATTGGCCGCTCTTCTCTCTGAAACGGTTGTACTTATCGTCTGCAAAGCTATGTCGCGTGCTGCGGTATGCGGAGACACTAAAAGCACCATAGTAGAACACAAACGAATCTTCTAAAATGATGTAATAGCCAGTAAGAAGTAGTACAATTCAAGTTTTAGGTATCGATTATTGAACTTTTTACTGGCTTTGGTGCCTTGGACATGAGCTATTACCTTGACATTCTGCATGAAAGGAGGACTAGCAGCCGAGTTGCACGGGAGAATGTGGAAAGTGTTCATATGTAGTAAAAACCTGAGAAATCGGTCCGTTTTCGTCATTTGTTATCGAATCGACTTAAAGCCAGATCGTCACATTGGCCGCTCTTCTCTCTGAAACGGTTGTACTTATCGTCTACAAAGCTATGTCGCGTGCTGCGGTATGTGGAGACACTAAAAGCACCATAGTAGAACACAGATGAAGCTTCTAACTTGATGTAATAGCCAGTAAGAAGTAGTACAATTCAAGTTTTAGGTATCGATTATTGACTTTTTAGCTGGCTTTGGTACCTTGGACATGAGCTAGGACCTTAACATTCTGCATGAAAGGAGGACTAGCAGCCGAGTTGCACGGAAGAATGTGAAAAGTGTTCATATGTAATAAAAACCTGAGAAATCCGTCCGTTTTCGTCATTTGTTATCGAATCGACTTAAAGCCAGATCGTCACATTGGCCGCTCTTCTCTCTGAAACGCTTGTACTTATCGTCTGCAAAGCTATGTCGCGTGCTGCGGTATGCGGAGACACTAAAATCACCATAGTATAACACAGATGAAGCTACTAAGTTGATGCAATAGCCAGTAAGAAGTAGTCCAATTCGAGATTTAGGTATCGATTATTGACTTTTTAGCTGGCTTCGGTACCTTGGACATGAGCTAAGACCTTAAGATTCTGCATAAAAGGAGGACTAGCAGCCCAGTTGCACGGGAGAATGTGAAAAGTGTTCATATGCAGTAAAAACTTGAGAAATCCGTCCGTTTTCGTCATTTGTTATCGAATCGACTTAAAGCCAGATCGTCACATTGGCCGCTCTTCTCTCTGAAACGCTTGTACTTATCGTCTGCAAAGCTATGTTGCGTACTACGGTATTCGGAGACACTAAATGCACCATAGTAGAACACAGATGAAGCTCCTAAGATGATGTAATAGCCAGTAAGAAGTAGTAGAATTCAAGTTTTAGGTAATGAATATTGAACTTTTAGCTGGCTTTGGTGCCTTGGACATGAGCTAGGAACTTAAGATTCTGCATGAAAGGAGGACTAGCAGCCGAGTTGCACGGGAGAATGTGAAAAGTGTTCATATGTAGTAAAAACCTGAGAAATCCGTCCGTTTTCGTCATTTGTTATCGAATCGACTTAAAGCCAGATCGTCACATTGGCCGCTCTTCTCTCTGAAACGGTTGTATTTATCGTGTGCAAAGCTATGTCGCGTGCTGCGGTATGCGGAGACACTAAAAGCACCATAGTAGAACACAGATCAAGCTTCTAAGTTGATGTAATAGCCAGTAAGAAGTAGTAGAGTTCATGTTTTAGGTATTGAATATTGACCTTTTAGCTGGCTTTGGTGCCTTGGACATGAGCTAGGACCTTAAGATTCTGCATGAAAGGAGGACTAGCAGCCGAGTTGCACGGGAGAATGTGAAAAGTGTTCATATGTAGTAAAAACCTGAGAAATCCGTCCGTTTTAGTCATTTGTTATCGAATTGACTTAAAGCCAGATCGTCACATTGGCCGCTCTTCTCTCTGAAACGGTTGTACTTATCGTCTGCAAAGCTGTGTCGCGTGCTGCGGTATGCGGAGAAACTAAAAGCACCGTAGTAGAACACAGATGAAGCGTCTAAGTTGATGTAATGGCCAGTAAGAAGATAGGTATCGATTATTGACTTTTTAGCTGGCTTTGGTGCCTTGGACATGAGCTAGGACCTTAATATTCTGCATGAAAGGAGGACTAGCAGCCGAGTTGCACGGGACAATGTGAAAAGTGTTCATATGTAGTAAAAACCTGAGAAATCCGTCCGTTTTCGTCATTTGTTATCGAATCGACTTAAAGCCAGATCGTCACATTGGCCGCTCTTCTCTCTGAAACGGTTGTACTTATCGTCTGCAAAGCTATGTCGCGTGCTGCGATATGCTGAGACACTAAAAGCACTATAGTAGAACACAGATGAAGCTTCTAAGTTGATGTAATAGCCAGTAAGAAGTAGTCCAATTCAAGTTTTAGGTATCGATTATTGACTTTTTAGCTGGCTTTGGTGCATTGGGCATGAGCTAGGACCTTAACGTTCTGCATGAAAGGAGGACTAGCAGCCGAGTTGCATGGTAGAATGTGAAAAGTGTTCATATGTAGTAAAAACCTTAGAAATCTTTCCGTTTTCGTCATTTGTTATCGAATCGACTTAAAGCCAAATCGTCACATTGGCCACTCTTCTCCGTGAAACGGTTGTACTTATCGTCTGCAAAGCTATGTCGCGTGCTACGGTATGCGGAGACACGAAAATCATCATAGTAGAACACAGATGAAGCTTCTAAGTTGATGTAATAGCCAGTAAGAAGTAGTACAATTCAAGTTTTAGGTATCGATTATTGACTTTTTAGCTGGCTTTGGTGCTTTGGACATGAGCTAGGACCTTGAGATTCTGCGTGAAAGGAGGACTAGCAGCAGAGTTGCATGGGAGAATGTGAAAAGTGTTCGCATGTAGTAAAAACCTGAGAAATCCGTCCGTTTTCGTCATTTGTTATCGAATCGACTTAAAGCCAGATCGTCACATTGACCGCTCTTCTCTCTGAAACGGTTGTGCTTATCGTCTGCAAAACTATGTCGCGTGCTGCGGTATGCGGAGAAACTAAAAGCACCGTAGTAGAACACAGATGAAGCTTCTAAGTTGATGCAATAGTCAGTAAGAAGTAGTACAGATCAAGTTTTATTTATCAATTATTGACTTTTTAGCTGTCTTTGGTGCCTTGGACATGAGCTAGAACCTTAAGATTCTGCATGAAAGGAGGACTATCAGCCGAGTTGCACGGGAGAATGTGGAATGTGTTTATATGTAGTAAAAACCGGAGAAATTGGTCCGTGTTCGTAATTTGTTATCGAATCGACTGAAAGCCAGATCGTCACATTGGCCGCTCTTCTCTCTGAAACGCTTGTACTTATCGTCTGCAAAGCTATGTCGCGTGCTGCGGTATGCGGAGACACTAAAATCACCATAGTATAACACAGATGAAGCTACTAAGTTGATGCAATAGCCAGTAAGAAGTAGTCCAATTCAAGATTTAGGTATCGATTATTGACTTTTTAGCTGGCTTCGGTACCTTGGACATGAGCTACGACCTTAAGATTCTGCATGAAAGGAGGACTAGCAGCCGAGTTGCACGAGAGAATGTGAAAAGTGTTCATATGTAGTAAAAACCTGAGAAATCCGTCCGTTTTCGTCATTTGTTATCGAATCGACTTAAAGCCAGTTCGTCACATTGGCCGCTCTTCTCTCTGAAACGCTTGTACTTATCGTCTGCAAAGCTATGTCACGTACTACGGTATTCGGAGACACTAAATGCACCATAGTAGAACACAGATGAAGCTCCTAAGATGATGTAATAGCCAGTAAGAAGTAGTAGAATTCAAGTTTTAGGTAATGAATATTGACCTTTTAGCTGGCTTTGGTGCCTTGGACATGAGCTAGGACCTTAAGATTCTGCATGAAAGGAGGACTAGCAGCCGAGTTGCACGGGAGAATGTGAAAAGTGTTCATATGTAGTAAAAATCTGAGAAATCCGTCCGTTTTCGTCATTTGTTATCGAATCGACTTAAAGCCAGATCGTCACATTGGCCGCTCTTCTCTCTGAAACGGTTGTATTTATCGTCTGCAAAGCTATGTCGCGTGCTGCGGTATGCGGAGACACTAAAAGCACCATAGTAGAACACAGATCAAGCTTCTAAGTTGATGTAATAGCCAGTAAGAAGTAGTAGAGTTCAAGTTTTAGGTATTGAATATTGACCTTTTAGCTGGCTTTGGTGCCTTGGACATGAGCTAGGACCTTAAGATTCTGCATGAAAGGAGGACTAGCAGCCGAGTTGCACGGGAGAATGTGAAAAGTGTTCATATGTAGTAAAAACCTGAGAAATCCGTCCGGTTTCGTCATTTGTTATCGAATTGACTTGAAGCCAGATCGTCACATTGGCCGCTCTTCTCTCTGAAACGGTTGTACTTATCGTCTGCAAACCTGTGTCGCGTGCTGCTGTATGCGGAGAAACTAAAAGCACCGTAGTAGAACACAGATGAAGCTTCTAAGTTGATGTAATAGCCAGTAAGAAGATAGGTATCGATTATTGACTTTTTAGCTGGCTTTGGTGCCTTGGACATGAGCTAGGACCTTAACATTGTGCATGAAAGGAGGACTAGCAGCCGCGTTGCTCCGGAGAATGTGAAAAGTGTTCATATGTAGTAAAAACCTGAGAAATCCGTCCGGTTTCGTCATTTGTTATCTAATCGAGTTAAAGCCAGATCGTCACATTGGCCGCTCTTCTCTCTGAAACGGTTGTACTTATCGTCTGCAAAGCTATGTCGCGTGCTGCGGTATGCTGAGACACTAAAAGCACCATAGTAGAACACAGATGAAGCTTCTAAGTTGATGTAATAGCCAGTAAGAAGTAGTCCAATTCAAGTTTTAGGTATCGATTATTGACTTTTTAGCTGGCTTTGGTGCATTGGACATGAGCTAGGACCTTAACGTTCTGCATGAAAGGAGGACTAGCAGCCGAGTTGCATGGGAGAATGTGAAAAGTGTTCATATGTTGTAAAAATCTTAGAAATCCGTCCGTTTTCGTCATTTGTTATCGAATCGACTTAAAGCCAGTTCGTCACATTGGCCGCTCTTCTCTCTGAAACGGTTGTATTTATCGTCTGCAAAGCTATGTCGCGTGCTGCGCTATGCGGAGACACTAAAAGCACCATAGTAGAACACAGATGAAGCTTCTAAGTTGATGTAATAGCCAGTAAGAAGTAGTACAATTCAAGTTTTAGGTATCGATTATTTACTTCTTAGCTGGCTTTGGTGCCTTGTACATGAGCTAGGACCTTAAGATTCTGCATGAAAGGAGGAGTAGCAGCCGAGTTGCACGGGAGAATGTGAAATGTGTTTATATGTAGTAAAAACCGGAGAAATTCGTCCGTTTTCGTCATTTGTTATCGAATCGACTGAAAGCCAGATCGTCACATTGGCTGCTCTTCTCTCTGAAACGCTTGTACTTACTGTCTGCAAAGCTATGTCGCGTGCTGCGGTATGCGGAGACACTAAAATCACCATAGTATAACACAGATGAAGCTACTAATTTGATGCAATAGCCAGTAAGAAGTAGTCCAATTCAAGATTTAGGTATCGATTATTGACTTTTTAGCTGGCTTCGGTACCTTGGACATGAGCTAGGACCTTAAGATTCTGCATAAAAGGAGTACTAGCAGCCCAGTTGCACGGGAGAATGTGAAAAGTGTTCATATGCAGTAAAAACCTGAGAAATCCGTCCGTTTTCGTCATTTGTTATCGAATCGACTTAAAGCCAGATCGTCACATTGGCCGCTCTTCTCTCTGAAACGCTTGTACTTATCGTCTGCAAAGCTATGTCGCGTACTACGGTATTCGGAGACACTAAATGCACCATAGTAGAACACAGAAGAAGCTCCTAAGATGATGTAATAGCCAGTAAGAAGTAGTAGAATTCAAGTTTTAGGTAATGAATATTGATATTTTAGCTGGCTTTGGTGCCTTGGACATGAGCTAGGACCTTAAGATTCTGCATGAAAGGAGGACTAGCAGCCGAGTTGCACGGGAGAATGTGAAAAGTGTTCATATGTAGTAAAAACCTGAGAAATCCGTCCGTTTTCGTCATTTGTTATCGAATCGACTTAAAGCCAGATCGTCACATTGGCCGCTCTTCTCTCTGAAACGGTTGTATTTATCGTCTGCAAAGCTATGTCGCGTGCTGCGGTATGCGGAGACACTAAAAGCACCATAGTAGAACACAGATCAAGCTTCTAAGTTGATGTAATAGCCAGTAAGAAGTAAGAGAGTTCAAGTTTTAGGTATTGAATATTGACCTTTCAGCTGGCTTTGGTGCCTTGGACATGAGCTAGGACCTTAAGATTCTGCATGAAAGGAGGACTAGCAGCCGAGTTGCACGGGAGAATGTGAAAAGTGTTCATATGTAGTAAAAACCTGAGAAATCCGTCCGTTTTCGTCATTTGTTATCGAATTGACTTAAAGCCAGATCGTCACATTGGCAGCTCTTCTCTCTGAAACGGTTGTACTTATCGTCTGCAAAGCTGTGTCGCGTGCTGCGGTATGCGGAGAAACTAAAAGCACCGTAGTAGAACACAGATGAAGCTTCTATGTTGGTGTAATAGCCAGTAAGAAGATAGGTATCGATTATTGACTTTTTAGCTGGCTTTGGTGCCTTGGACATGAGCTAGGACCTTAACATTCTGCATGAAAAGAGGACTAGCAGCCGCGTAGCTCCGGAGAATGTGAAAAGTGTTCATATGTAGTAAAAACCTGAGAAATCCGTCCGGTTTCGTCATTTGTTATCGAATCGAGTTAAAGCCAGATCGTCACATTGGCCGCTCTTCTCTCTGAAACGGTTGTACTTATCGTCTGCAAAGCTATGTCGCGTGCTGCGGTATGCTGAGACACTAAAAGCACCATAGTAGAATACAGATGAAGCTTCTAAGTTGATGTAATAGCCAGTAAGAAGTAGTCCAATTCAAGTTTTAGGTATCGATTATTGACTTTTTAGCTGGCTTTGGTGCATTGGACATGAGCTAGGACCTTAACGTTCTGCATGAAAGGAGGACTAGCAGCCGAGTTGCATGGGAGAATGTGAAAAGTGTTCATATGTAGTAAAAACCTTAGAAATCCGTCCGTTTTCGTCATTTGTTATCGAATCGACTTAAAGCCAGATTGTCACATTGGCCACTCTTCTCCGTGAAACGGTTGTACTTATCGTCTGCAAAGCTATGTCGCGTGCTGCGGTATGCGGAGACACGAAAATCATCATAGTAGAACACAGATGAAGCTCCTAAGTTGATGTAATAGCCAGTAAGAAGTAGTACAATTCAAGATTTAGGTATCGATTACTGACTTTTTAGCTGGCTTTGGTGCTTTGGACGTGAGCTAGAACCTTAAGATTCTACATGAAAAGAGGACTATCAGCCGAGTTGCACGGGAGAATGTGAAAAGTGTTCATATGTAGTAAAAACCTTAGAAATCCGTCCGTTTTCGTCATTTGTTATCGAATCGACTTAAAGACAGATCTTCACATTGGCCGCTCTTCTCTCTGAAACGGTTGTACTTATCTTCTGCAAAGCTATGTCGCGTGCTGCGGTATGTGGAGACACTAAAAGCACCATAGTAGAACAGAGATGAAGCTTCTAAGTTGATGTAATAGCCAGTAAGAAGAAGTAGAATTCAAGTTTTAGGTATCGATTATTGACTTTTTAGCTGGTTTTGGTGCCTTGGACATGAGCAAGGACCTTAAGATTCTGCATGAAAGGAGGACTAGCAGCCGAGTTGCACGGGAGAATGTGAAAAGTGTTCATATGTAGTAAAAACCTGAGAAATCCGTCCGTTTTCGTCATTTGTTATCGAATCGACTTAAAGCCATCGTCACATTGGCCGCTCTTCTCTCTGAAACGGTTGTACTTATCGTCTACAAAGCTATGTCGCGTGCTGCGGTATGCGGAGACACTAAAAGCACCATAGTAGAACACAGATGAAGCTTCTAAGTTGATGCAATAGTCAGTAAGAAGTAGTACAGTTCAAGTTTTAGGTATCAATTATTGACTTTTTAGCTGTCTTTGGTGCCTTGGACATGAGCTAGGACCTTAAGATTCTGCATGAAAGGAGGACTATCAGCCGAGTTGCACGGGAGAATGTGAAAAGTGTTCATATGTAGTAAAAACCTTAGAAATCCGTCCGTTTTCGTCATTTGCTATCGAATCGACTTAAAGCCAGATCTTCACATTGGCCGCTCTTCTCTCTGAAACGGTTGTACTTATCTTCTGCAAAGCTATGTCGCGTGCTGCGGTATGTGGAGACACTAAAAGCACCATAGTAGAACAGAGACGAAGCTTCTAAGTTGATGTAATAGCCAGTAAGAAGAAGTAGAATTCAAGTTTTAGGTATCGATTATTGACTTTTTAGCTGGCTTTGGTGCCTTGGACATGAGCTACGACCTTGAGATTCTGCGTGAATGGAGGACTAGCAGCAGAGTGGCACGGGAGAATGTGAAAAGTGTTCGCATGTAGTAAAAACCTGAGGAATCCGTCCGTTTTCTTCATTTGTTATCGAATCGACTTAAAGCCAGATCGTCACATTGGCCGCTCTTCTCTCTGAAACGGTTGTACTTATCTTCTGCAAAGCTATGTCGCGTGCTGCGGTATGTGGAGACACTAAAAGCACCATAGTAGAACAGAGATGAAGCTTGTAAGTTGATGTAATAGCCAGTAAGAAGTAGTACAATTCAAGTTTGAGGAACTGAATATTGAATATTTAGCTGGCTTTGGTGCCTTGGACATGAGCAAGGACCTTAAGATTCTGCATGAAAGGTGGACTAGCAGCCGAGTTGCACGGGAGAATGTGAAAAGTGTTCATATGTAGTAAAAACCTGAGAAATCCGTCCGTTTTCGTCATTTGTTATCGAATCGACTTAAAGCCAGATCATCACATTGGACGCTCTGCTCTCTGAAACGGTTGTACTTATCGTCTGCAAAGCTATGTCGCGTACTGCGGTATTCGGAGACACTAAAAGCACCATAGTAGAACACAGATGAAGCTCCTAAGATGATGTAATAGCCAGTAAGAAGTAGTACAATTCAAGTTTTAGGTAATGAATATTGACCGTTTAGCTGGCTTTGGTGCCTTGGACATGAGCTAGGACCTTACGATTCTGCATGAAAGGAGGACTAGCAGCCGAGTTGCACGGGAGAATGTGAAAAGTGTTCATATGTAGTAAAAACCTGAGAAATCCGTCCGGTTTCGTCATTTGTTATCGAATCGAGTTAAAGCCAGATCGTCACATTGGCCGCTCTTCTCTCTGAAACGGTTGTACTTATCGTCTGCAAAGCTATGTCGCGTGCTGCGGTATGCTGAGACACTAAAAGCACCATAGTAGAATACAGATGAAGCTTCTAAGTTGATGTAATAGCCAGTACGAAGTAGTCCATTTCAAGTTTTAGGTATCGATTATTGACTTTTTAGCTGGCTTTGGTGCATTGGACATGAGCTAGGACCTTAACGTTCTGCATGAAAGGAGGACTAGCAGCCGAGTTGCATGGGAGAATGTGAAAAGTGTTCATATGTAGTAAAAACCTTAGAAATCCGTCCGTTTTCGTCATTTGTTATCGAATCGACTTAAAGCCAGATCGTCACATTGGCCACTCTTCTCCGTGAAACGGTTGTACTTATCGTCTGCAAAGCTATGTCGCGTGCTGCGGTATGCGGAGACACGAAAATCATCATAGTAGAACACAGATGAAGCTCCTAAGTTGATGTAATAGCCAGTAAGAAGTAGTACAATTCAAGATTTAGGTATCGATTACTGACTTTTTAGCTGGCTTTGGTGCTTTGGACGTGAGCTAGAACCTTAAGATTCTACATGAAAAGAGGACTATCAGCCGAGTTGCACGGGAGAATGTGAAAAGTGTTCATATGTAGTAAAAACCTTAGAAATCCGTCCGTTTTCGTCATTTGTTATCGAATCGACTTAAAGACAGATCTTCACATTGGCCGCTCTTCTCTCTGAAACGGTTGTACTTATCTTCTGCAAAGCTATGTCGCGTGCTGCGGTATGTGGAGACACTAAAAGCACCATAGTAGAACAGAGATGAAGCTTCTAAGTTGATGTAATAGCCAGTAAGAAGAAGTAGAATTCAAGATTTAGGTATCGATTATTGACTTTTTAGCTGGCTTCGGTACCTTGGACATGAGCTAGGACCTTAAGATTCTGCATAAATGGAGGACTAGCAGCCCAGTTGCACGGGAGAATGTGAAAAGTGTTCATATGCAGTAAAAACCTGAGAAATCCGTCCGTTTTCGTCATTTGTTATCGAATCGACTTAAAGCCAGATCGTCACATTGGCCGCTCTTCTCTCTGAAACGGTTGTGCTTATCGTCTGCAAAACTATGTCGCGTGCTGCGGTATGCGGAGAAACTAAAAGCACCATAGTAGATCACAGATGAAGCTTCTAAGTTGACGTAATAGCCAGTAAGAAGTAGTACAATTCAAGTTTTAGGTATCGATTATTGACTTGTTAGCTGGCTTTGGTGCTTTGGACGTGAGCTAGAACCTTAAGATTCTACATGAAAAGAGGACTATCAGCCGAGTTGCACGGGAGAATGTGAAAAGTGTTCATATGTAGTAAAAACCTTAGAAATCCGTCCGTTTTCGTCATTTGTTATCGAATCGACTTAAAGACAGATCTTCACATTGGCCGCTCTTCTCTCTGAAACGGTTGTACTTATCTTCTGCAAAGCTATGTCGCGTGCTGCGGTATGTGGAGACACTAAAAGCACCATAGTAGAACAGAGATGAAGCTTCTAAGTTAATGTAATAGCCAGTAAGAAGAAGTAGAATTCAAGTTTTAGGTATCGATTATTGACTTTTTAGCTGGTTTTGGTGCCTTGGACATGAGCAAGGACCTTAAGAATCTGCATGAAAGGAGGACTAGCAGCCGAGTTGCACGGGAGAATGTGAAAAGTGTTCATATGTAGTAAAAACCTGAGAAATCCGTCCGTTTTCGTCATTTGTTATCGAATCGACTTAAAGCCAGATCGTCACATTGGCCGCTCTTCTCTCTGAAACGGTTGTACTTATCGTCTACAAAGCTATGTCGCGTGCTGCGGTATGCGGAGACACTAAAAGCACCATAGTAGAACACAGATGAAGCTTCTAAGTTGATGCAATAGTCAGTAAGAAGTAGTACACTTCAAGTTTTAGGTATCAATTATTGACTTTTTAGCTGTCTTTGGTGCCTTGGACATGAGCTAGGACCTTAAGATTCTGCATGAAAGGAGGACTATCAGCCGAGTTGCACGGGAGAATGTGAAAAGTGTTCACATGTAGTAAAAACCTTAGAAATCCGTCCGTTTTCGTCATTTGTTATCGAATCGACTTAAAGCCAGATCTTCACATTGGCCGCTCTTCTCTCTGAAACGGTTGTACTTATCTTCTGCAAAGCTATGTCGCGTGCTGCGGTATGTGGAGACACTAAAAGCACCATAGTAGAACAGAGACGAAGCTTCTAAGTTGATGTAATAGCCAGTAAGAAGAAGTAGAATTCAAGTTTTAGGTATCGATTATTGACTTTTTAGCTGGCTTTGGTGCCTTGGACATGAGCTACGACCTTGAGATTCTGCGTGAATGGAGGACTAGCAGCAGAGTGGCACGGGAGAATGTGAAAAGTGTTCGCATGTAGTAAAAACCTGAGGAATCCGTCCGTTTTCTTCATTTGTTATCGAATCGACTTAAAGCCAGATCGTCACATTGGCCGCTCTTCTCTCTGAAACGGTTGTACTTATCTTCTGCAAAGCTATGTCGCGTGCTGCGGTATGTGGAGACACTAAAAGCACCATAGTAGAACAGAGATGAAGCTTCTAAGTTGATGTAATAGCCAGTAAGAAGTAGTACAATTCAAGTTTGAGGAACTGAATATTGAATATTTAGCATGCTTTGGTGCCTTGGACATGAGCAAGGACCTTAAGATTCTGCATGAAAGGTGGACTAGCAGCCGAGTTGCACGGGAGAATGTGAAAAGTGTTCATATGTAGTAAAAACCTGAGAAATCCGTCCGTTTTCGTCATTTGTTATCGAATCGACTTAAAGCCAGATCATCACATTGGACGCTCTGCTCTCTGAAACGGTTGTACTTATCGTCTGCAAAGCTATGTCGCGTACTGCGGTATTCGGAGACACTAAAAGCACCATAGTAGAACACAGATGAAGCTCCTAAGATGATGTAATAGCCAGTGAGAAGTAGTACAATTCAAGTTTTAGGTAATGAATATTGACCTTTTAGCTGGCTTTGGTGCCTTGGACATGAGCTAGGACCTTAAGATTCTGCATGAAAGGAGGTCTAGCAGCCGAGTTGCACGGGAGAATGTGAAAAGTGTTCATATGTAGTAAAAACCTGAGAAATCCGTCCGTTTTCGTCATTTGTTATCAAATCGACTTAAAGCCAGATCGTCACATTGGCCGCTCTTCTCTCTGAAACGGTTGTTATTATCGTCTGCAAAGCTATGTCGCGTGCTGCGCTATGCGGAGACACTAAAAGCACCATAGTAGAACACAGATGAAACTTCTAAGTTGATGTAATAGCCAGTAAGATGTAGTACAATTCAAGTTTTAGGTATCGATTATTGACTTCTTAGCCGGCTTTGGTGACTTGGACATGAGCTAGGACCTTAAGATTCTGCATGAAAGGAGGAGTATCAGCCGAGTTGCACGGGAGAATGTGAAAAGTGTTTATATGTAGTAAAAACCGGAGAAATTCGTCCGTTTTCGTCATTTGTTATCGAATCGACTGAAAGCCAGATAGTCACATTGGCCGCTCTTCTCTCTGAAACGCTTGTACTTATCGTCTGCAAAGCTATGTCACGTGCTGCGGTATGCGGAGACACTAAAATCACCATAGTAGAACACAGGTGAAGCTACTAAGTTGATGCAATAGCCAGTAAGATGTAGTCCAATTCAAGATTTAGGTATCGATTATTGACTTTTTAGCTGGCTTCGGTACCTTGGACATGAGCTAGGACCTTAAGATTCTGCATAAATGGAGGACTAGCAGCCCAGTTGCACGGGAGAATGTGAAAAGTGTTCACATGCAGTAAAAACCTGAGAAATCCGTCCGTTTTCTTCATTTGTTATCGAATCGACTTAAAGCCAGATCGTCACATTGGCCGCTCTTCTCTCTGAAACGGTTGTGCTTATCGTCTGCAAAACTATGTCGCGTGCTGCGGTATGCGGAGAAACTAAAAGCACCATAGTAGATCACAGATGAAGCTTCTAAGTTGATGTAATAGCCAGTAAGAAGTAGTACAATTCAAGTTTTAGGTATCGATTATTGACTTGTTAGCTGGCTTTGGTGCCTTGGACATGAGCTATTACCTTAAGATTCTGCATGAAAGTAGGACTAGCAGCCGAGTTGCACGGGAGAATTTGAAAAGTGTTCATATGTAGTAAAAACCTGAGAAATCCGTCCGTTTTCGTCATTTGCTATCGAATCGACTTAAAGCCAGATCGTCACATTGGCCGCTCTTTTCTCTGAAACGGTTGTACGTATCGTCTGCAAAGCTATGTCGCGTGCTGCGGTATACGGAGACACTAAAAGCACCATAGTAGAACACAGATCAAGCTTCTAAGTTGATGTAATAGCCAGTAAGAAGTTAGGTGTCGATTATTGACTTTTTAGCTGGCTTTGGTGCCTTGGACATGAGCTAGGACCTTAACATTCTGCATGAAAGGAGGACTAGCAGCCCAGTTGCACGGGAGACTGTGAAAAGTGTTCATATGTAATAAAAACCTGAGAAATCCGTCCGTTTTCGTCATTTGTTATCGAATCGACGTAAAGCCAGATCGTCAAATTGGCCGCTCTATTCTCTGAAACGGTTGTACTTATTGTCTGCAAAGCTATGTCGCGTACTGTGGTATGTGGAGACACTAAAAGCACCATAGTAGAACAGAGATGAAGATTCTAAGTTGATGTAATAGCCAGTAAGAAGTAGTACAATTCAAGTTTTAGGTATCGATTATTGACTTTTTAGCTGGCTTTGGTGCCTTGGACATGAGCAAGGACCTTAAGATTCTGCATGAAAGGAGGACTAGCAGCCGAGTTGCACGGGAGAATGTGAAAAGTGTTCATATGTAGTAAAAACCTGAGAAATCCGTCCGTTTTCGTCATTTGTTATCGAATCGACTTAAAGCCAGATCGTCACATTGGCCGCTCTTCTCTCTGAAACGGTTGTACTTATCGTCTGCAATGCTATGTCGCGTGCTGCGGTATGCGGGGACACTAAAAGCACCATATTAGAACACAGATGAAGCATCTAAGTTGATGTAATAGCCAGTAAGAAGTAGTCCAATTCAAGTTTTAGGTATCGATTATTGACTTTTTAGCTGGCTTTGGTGACTTGGACATGAGCTAGGACCTTAAGATTCTGCATGAAAGGAGGACTAGCAACCGAGTTGCACGGGAGAATGTGAAAAGTGTTCATATGTAATAAAAACCTGAGAATCCGTCCGTTTTCGTCATTTGTTATCGAATCGACTTAAAGCCAGATCGTCACTTTGGCCGCTCTTCTCTCTGAAACGGTTATACTTATCGTCTACAAAGCTATGTCGCGTGCTGCGGTATGCGGAGACACTGAAAGCACCATAAGAAACACAGATGAAGATTCTAAGTTGATGTAATAGCCAGTAAGAAGTAGTACAATTCAAGTTTTAGGTATCGATTATTGACTTCTTAGCTGGCTTTGGTGCCTCGGACATGAGCTATTACCTTAAGATTCTGCATGAAAGGACGACTAGCAGCCGAGTTGCACGGGAGAATGTGAAAAGTCTTCATATGTAGTAAAAACCTGAGAAATCCGTCCGTTTTCGTCATTTGTTACTGAATCGACTTAAAGCCAGATCGTCACATTGGCCGCTCTTCTCTCTGAACCGGTTGTACTTATCGTCTGCAAAGCTGTGTCGCGTGCTGCGGTATGCGGAGAAACTAAAAGCACCGTAGTAGAACACACATGAAGCTTCTAAGTTGATGTAATAGCCAGTAAGAAGTTAGGTATCGATTATTGAATTTTTAGCTGGCTTTGGTGCCTTGGACATGAGCTAGGACCTTAACATTCTGCATGAAAGGAGGACTAGCAGCCGCGTTGCTCGGGAGAATGTGAAATGTGTTCATATGTAGTAAAAACCTGAGAAATCCGTCCGGTTTCGTCATTTGTTATCGAATCGACTTAAAGCCAGATCGTCACATTGGCCGTTCTTCTCTCTGAAACGGTTGTACTTATCGTCTGCAAAGCTATGTCGCGTGCTGCGGTATTCGGAGACACTAAAAGCACCATAGTAGAACACAGATGAAGGTCCTAAGATGATGTAGTAGCCAGTAAGAAGTAGTACAATTCAAGTTTTAGGTAATGAATATTGACCTTTTAGCTGGCTTTGGTGCCTTGGACATGAGCTAGGACCTTATGTTTCTGCATGAAAGGAGGACTAGCAGCCGAGTTGCACGAGAGGATGTGAAAAGTGTTCATATGTAGTAAAAACCTGAGAAATCCGTCCGTTTTCGTCATTTGCTATCTAATCGACTTAAAGCCAGAGCGTCACATTGGCCGCTCTTCTCTCTGAAACGGTTGTACGTATCGTCTGCAAAGCTATGTCGCGTACTGCGGTATTCGGAGACACTAAAAGCACCATAGTAGAACACAGATGAAGCTCCTAAGATGATGTAATAGCCAGTAAGAAGTAGTACAATTCAAGTTGTTGGTATCGGTTATTGACTTTTAGCTGGCTTTGGTGCCTTGGACATGAGCTAGGACCTTAAGATTCTGCATGAAAGGAGGACTAGCAGCCGAGTTGCACGGGAGAATGTGAAAAGTGTTCATATGTAGTAAAAACCTGAGAAATCCGTCCGTTTTCGTCATTTGTTATCGAATCGAGTTAAAGCCAGATCGTCACATTGGCTGCTCTTCTCTCTGAAACGGTTGTACTTATCGTCTGCAAAGCTATGTCGCGTGCTGCGGTATGCGGAGACACTAAAATCACCACAGTATAACACAGATGAAGCTTCTAAGTTGATGTAATAGCCAGTAAGAAGTAGTACAATTCAAGTTTTAGGTATCGATTATTGACTTCTTAGCTGGCTTTGGTGCCTTGGACATGAGCTATTACCTTAAGATTCTGCATGAAAGTAGGACTAGCAGCCGAGTTGCACGGGAGAATTTGAAAAGTGTTCATATGTAGTAAAAACCTGAGAAATCCGTCCGTTTTCGTCATTTGTTATCGAATCGACTTAAAGCCAGATCTTCACATTGGCCGCTCTTCTCTCTGAAACGGTTGTACTTATCTTCTGCAAAGCTATGTCGCGTGCTGCGGTATGTGGAGACACTAAACGCACCATAGTAGAACAGAGACGAAGCTTCTAAGTTGATGTAATAGCCAGTAAGAAGAAGTAGAATTCAAGTATTAGGTATCGATTATTGACTTTTTAGCTGGCTTTGGTGCCTTGGACATGAGCAAGGACCTTGAGATTCTGCGTGAATGGAGGACTAGCAGCAGAGTTGCACGGGAGAATGTGAAAAGTGTTCGCATGTAGTAAAAACCTGAGAAATCCGTCCGTTTTCTTCATTTGTTATCGAATCGACTTAAAGCCAGATCGTCACATTGGCCGCTCTTCTCTCTGAAACGGTTGTACTTATCTTCTGCAAAGCTATGTCGCGTGCTGCGGTATGTGGAGACACTAAAAGCACCATAGTAGAACAGAGATGAAGCTTGTAAGTTGATGTAATAGCCAGTAAGAAGTAGTACAATTCAAGTTTGAGGAACTGAATATTGAATATTTAGCTGGCTTTGGTGCCTTGGACATGAGCTAGGACCTTAAGATTCTGCATGAAAGGAGGACTAGCAGCCGAGTTGCACGGGAGAATGTGAGAAGTGTTCATATGTAATAAAAACCTGAGAAATCCGTCCGTTTTCGTCATTTGTTATCGAATCGACTTAAAGCCAGATCGTCACATTGGCCGCTCGTCTCTCTGAAACGGTTGTACTTATCGTCTACAAAGCTATGTCGCGTGCTGCGGTATGCGGAGACACTAAAATCACCATAGTAGAACACAGATGAAGCTACTAAGTTGATGCAATAGCCAGTAAGAAGTAGTCCAATTCAAGATTTAGGTATTGAATATTGACCTTTTAGCTGGCTTTGGTGCCTTGGACATGAGCAAGGACCTTAAGATTCTGCATGAAAGGTGGACTAGCAGCCGAGTTGCACGGGAGAATGTGAAAAGTGTTCATATGTAGTAAAAACCTGAGAAATCCGTCCGTTTTCGTAATTTGTTATCGAATCGACTTAAAGCCAGATCATCACATTGGCCGCTCTGCTCTCTGAAACGGTTGTACTTATCGTCTGCAAAGCTATGTCGCGTACTGCGGTATTCGGAGACACTAAAAGCACCATAGTAGAACACAGATGAAGCTCCTAAGATGATGTAATAGCCAGTAAGAAGTAGTACAATTCAAGTTGTAGATATCGGTTATTGACTTTTTAGCTGGCTTTGGTGCCTTGGACATGAGCTAGGACCTTAAGATTCTGCATGAAAGGAGGACTAGCAGCCGACTTGCACGGGAGAATGTGAAAAGTGTTCATATGTAGAAAAAACCTGAGAAATCCGTCCGTTTTCGTCATTTGTTTCCGAACCGAGTTAAAGCCAGATCGTCACATTGGCCGCTCTTCTCTCTGAAACGGTTGTACTTATCGTCTGCAAAGCTATGTCGCGTGCTGCGCTAATCGGAGGCACTAAAAGCACCATAGTAGAACACAGATGAAGCTTCTAAGTTGATGTAATAGCCAGTAAGAAGTAGTACAATTCAAGTTTTAGGTATCGATTATTGACTTCTTAGCTGGCTTTGGTGCCTTGGACATGAGCTATTACCTTAAGATTCTGCATGAAAGTAGGACTAGCAGCCGAGTTGCACGGGAGACTGTGAAAAGTGTTCATATGTAGTAAAAACCTGAGAAATCCGTCCATTTTCGTCATTTGTTATCGAATCGACTTAAAGCCAGATCTTCACATTGGCCGCTCTTCTATCTGAAACGGTTGTACTTATCGTCTGCAATGCTATGTCGCGTGCTGCGGTATGCGGAGACACTAAAAGCACCATATTAGAACACAGATGAAGCATCTAAGTTGATGTAATAGCCAGTAAGAAGTAGTCCAATTCAAGTTTTAGGTATCGATTATTGACTTTTTAGCTGGCTTTGGTGACTTGGACATGAGCTAGGACCGTAAGATTCTGCATGAAAGGAGGACTAGCAGCCGAGTTGCACGAGAGGATGTGAAAAGTGTTCATATGTAGTAAAAACCTGAGAAATCCGTCCGTTTTCGTCATTTGCTATCTAATCGACTTAAAGCCAGATCGTCACATTGGCCGCTCTTCTCTCTGAAACGGTTGTACTTATCGTCTGCAAAGCTGTGTCGCGTGCTGCGGTATGCGGAGAAACTAAAAGCACCGTAGTAGAACACACATGAAGCTTCTAAGTTGATGTAATAGCCAGTAAGAAGTTAGGTATCGATTATTGACTTTTTAGCTGGCTTTGGTGCCTTGGACATGAGCTAGGACCTTAACATTCTGCATGAAAGGAGGACTAGCAGCCGCGTTGCTCGGGAGAATTTGAAAAGTGTTCATATGTAGTAAAAACCTGAGAAATCCGTCCGGTTTCGTCATCTGTTATCGAATCGACTTAAAGCCAGATCGTCACATTGGCCGCTCTTCTCTCTGGAACGGTTGTACTTATCGTCTGCAAAGCTATGTCGCGTGCTGCGGTATTCGGAGACACTAAAAGCACCATAGTAGAACACAGATGAAGCTCCTAAGATGATGTAGTAGCCAGTAAGAAGTAGTACAATTCAAGTTTTAGGTAATGAATTTTGACCTTTTAGCTGGCTTTGTTGCCTTGGACATGATCTAGGACATTAAGATTCTGCATGAAAGGAGGACTAGCAGCCGAGTTGCACGAGAGGATGTGAAAAGTGTTCATATGTAGTAAAAACCTGAGAAATCCGTCCGTTTTCGTCATTTGCTATCTAATCGACTTAAAGCCAGATCGTCACATTGGCCGCTCTTCTCTCTGAAACGGTTGTACGTATCGTCTGCAAAGCTATGTCGCGTACTGCGGTATTCGGAGACACTAAAAGCACCATAGTAGAACACAGATGAAGCTCCTAAGATGATGTAATAGCCAGTAAGAAGTAGTACAAATTAAGATTTAGGTATTGAATATTGACCTTTTAGCTGGCTTTGGTGCCTTGGACATGAGCAAGGACCTTAAGATTCTGCATGAAAGGTGGACTAGCAGCCGAGTTGCACGGGAGAATGTGAAAAGTGTTCATATGTAATAAAAACCTGACAATCCGTCCGTTTTCGTCATTTGTTATCGAATCGACTTAAAGCCAGATCGTCACTTTGGCCGCTCTTCTCTCTGAAACGGTTATACTTATCGTCTACAAAGCTATGTCGCGTGCTGCGGTATGCGGAGACACTGAAAGCACCATAAGAAACACAGATGAAGATTCTAAGTTGATGTAATAGCCAGTAAGAAGTAGTACAATTCAAGTTTTAGGTATCGATTATTGACTTCTTAGCTGGCTTTGGTGCCTTGGACATGAGCTATTACCTTAAGATTCTGCATGAAAGTAGGACTAGCAGCCGAGTTGCACGGGAGAATTTGAAAAGTGTTCATATGTAGTAAAAACCTGAGAAATCCGTCCGTTTTCGTCATTTGTTATCGAATCGACTTAAAGCCAGATCTTCACATTGGCCGCTCTTCTCTCTGAAACGGTTGTACTTATCTTCTGCAAAGCTATGTCGCGTGCTGCGGTATGTGGAGACACTAAACGCACCATAGTAGAACAGAGACGAAGCTTCTAAGTTGATGTAATAGCCAGTAAGAAGAAGTAGAATTCAAGTTTTAGGTATCGATTATTGACTTTTTAGCTGGCTTTGGTGCCTTGGACATGAGCAAGGACCTTGAGATTCTGCGTGAATGGAGGACTAGCAGCAGAGTTGCACGGGAGAATGTGAAAAGTGTTCGCATGTAGTGAAAACCTGAGAAATCCGTCCGTTTTCTTCATTTGTTATCGAATCGACTTAAAGCCAGATCGTCACATTGGCCGCTCTTCTCTCTGAAACGGTTGTACTTATCTTCTGCAAAGCTATGTCGCGTGCTGCGGTATGTGGAGACACTAAAAGCACCATAGTAGAACAGAGATGAAGCTTGTAAGTTGATGTAATAGCCAGTAAGAAGTAGTACAATTCAAGATTTAGGTATTGAATATTGACCTTTTAGCTGGCTTTGGTGCCTTGGACATGAGCAAGGACCTTAAGATTCTGCATGAAAGGTGGACTAGCAGCCGAGTTGCACGGGAGAATGTGAAAAGTGTTCATATGTAGTAAAAACCTGAGAAATCCGTCCGTTTTCGTAATTTGTTATCGAATCGACTTAAAGCCAGATCATCACATTGGCCGCTCTGCTCTCTGAAACGGTTGTACTTATCGTCTGCAAAGCTATGTCGCGTACTGCGGTATTCGGAGACACTAAAAGCACCATAGTAGAACACAGATGAAGCTCCTAAGATGATGTAATAGCCAGTAAGAAGTAGTACAATTCAAGTTTTAGGTAATGTATATTGACCTTTTAGCTGGCTTTGGTGCCTTGGACATGAGCTAGGACCTTAAGATTCTGCATGAAAGGACGACTAGCAGCCGAGTTGCACGGGAGAATGTGAAAAGTGTTCATATGTAGTGAAAACCTGAGAAATCCGTCCGTTTTCGTCATTTGTTATCGAATCGACTTAAAGCCAGATCGTCACATTGGCCGCTCTTCTCTCTGAAACGGTTGTGCTTATCGTCTGCAAAACTATGTCGCGTGCTGCGGTATGCGGAGAAACTAAAAGCACCATAGTAGATCACAGATGAAGCTTCTAAGTTGATGTAATAGCCAGTAAGAAGTAGTACAATTCAAGTTTTAGGTATCGAATATTGACTTCTTAGCTGGCTTTGGTGCCTTGGACATGAGCTATTACCTTAAGATTCTGCATGAAAGTAGGACTAGCAGCCGAGTTGCACGGGAGAATTTGAAAAGTGTTCATATGTAGTAAAAACCTGAGAAATCCGTCCGTTTTCGTCATTTGTTATCGAATCGACTTAAAGCCAGATCGTCACATTGGCCGCTCTTCTCTCTGAAACGGTTGTACTTATCGTCTGCAAAGCTGTGTCGCGTGCTGCGGTATGCGGAGAAACTAAAAGCACCGTAGTAGAACACAGATGAAGCTTCTAAGTTGATGTAATAGCCAGTAATAAGTTAGGTATCGATTATTGACTTTTTAGCTGGCTTTGGTGCCTTGGACATGAGCTAGGACCTTAACATTCTGCATGAAAGGAGGACTAGCAGCCGAGTTGCACGAGAGAATGTGAAAAGTGTTCATATGTAGTAAAAACCTTAGAAATCCGTCCGTTTTCGTCATTTGCTATCGAATCGACTCAAAGCCAGATCGTCACATTGGCCGCTCTTCTCTCTGAAACGGTTATACGTATCGTCTGCAAAGCTATGTCGCGTACTGCGGTATTCGGAGACACTAAAAGCACCATAGTAGAACACAGATGAAGCTCCTAAGATGATGTAATAGCCAGTAAGAAGTAGTACAATTCAAGTTTTAGGTAATGAATATTGACCTTTTAGCTGGCTTTGGTGCCTTGGACATGAGCTAGGACCTTAAGATTCTGCATGAAAGGAGGACTAGCAGCCGAGTTGCACGAGAGAATGTGAAAAGTCTTCATATGTAGTAAAAACCTGAGAAATCCGTCCGTTTTCGTCATTTGTTATCGAATCGACTTAAAGCCAGATCGTCACATTGGCCGCTCTTCTCTCTGAAACGGTTGTATTTATCGTCTGCAAAGCTATGTCGCGTGCTGCGGTATGCGGAGACACTAAAAGCACCATAGTAGAACACAGATCAAGCTTCTAAGTTGATGTAATAGCCAGTAAGAAGTAGTACAGTTCAAGTTTTGGTATTGAATATTGACCTTTTAGCTGGCTTTGGTGCCTTGGACATGAGCAAGGACCTTAAGATTCTGCATGAAAGGAGGACTAGCAGCCGAGTTGCACGGGAGACTGTGAAAAGTGTTCATATGTAATAAAAACCTGAGAAATCCGTCCATTTTCGTTATTTGTTATCGAAACGACGTAAAGCCAGATCGTCAAATTGGCCGCTCTGCTCTCTGAAACGGTTGTACTTATTGTCTGCAAAGCTATGTCGCGTACTGTGGTATTCGGAGACACTAAAAGCACCATAGTAGAACACAGATGAAGCTCCTAAGATGATGTAATAGCCAGTAAGAAGTAGTACAATTCAAGTTGTAGATATCGGTTATTGACTTTTTAGCTGGCTTTGGTGCCTTGGACATGAGCTAGGACCTTAAGATTCTGCATGAAAGGAGGACTAGCAGCCGACTTGCACGGGAGAATGTGAAAAGTGTTCATATGTAGTAAAAACCTGAGAAATCCGTCCGTTTTCGTCATTTGTTTCCGAACCGAGTTAAAGCCAGATCGTCACATTGGCCGCTCTTCTCTCTGAAACGGTTGTACTTATCGTCTGCAAAGCTATGTCGCGTGCTGCGCTAATCGGAGGCACTAAAAGCACCATAGTAGAACACAGATGAAGCTTCTAAGTTGATGTAATAGCCAGTAAGAAGTAGTACAATTCAAGTTTTAGGTATCGATTATTGACTTCTTAGCTGGCTTTGGTGCCTTGGACATGAGCTATTACCTTAAGATTCTGCATGAAAGTAGGACTAGCAGCCGAGTTGCACGGGAGACTGTGAAAAGTGTTCATATGTAGTAAAAACCTGAGAAATCCGTCCGTTTTCGTCATTTGTTATCGAATCGACTTAAAGCCAGATCGTCACATTGGCCGCTCTTCTCTCTGAAACGGTTGTGCTTATCGTCTGCAAAACTATGTCGCGTGCTGCGGTATGCGGAGAAACTAAAAGCACCATAGTAGATCACAGATGAAGCTTCTAAGTTGATGTAATAGCCAGTAAGAAGTAGTACAATTCAAGTTTTAGGTATCGAATATTGACTTCTTAGCTGGCTTTGGTGCCTTGGACATGAGCTATTACCTTAAGATTCTGCATGAAAGTAGGACTAGCAGCCGAGTTGCACGGGAGAATTTGAAAAGTGTTCATATGTAGTAAAAACCTGAGAAATCCGTCCGTTTTCGTCATTTGTTATCGAATCGACTTAAAGCCAGATCGTCACATTGGCCGCTCTTCTCTCTGAAACGGTTGTACTTATCGTCTGCAAAGCTGTGTCGCGTGCTGCGGTATGCGGAGAAACTAAAAGCACCGTAGTAGAACACAGATGAAGCTTCTAAGTTGATGTAATAGCCAGTAATAAGTTAGGTATCGATTATTGACTTTTTAGCTGGCTTTGGTGCCTTGGACATGAGCTAGGACCTTAACATTCTGCATGAAAGGAGGACTAGCAGCCGAGTTGCACGAGAGAATGTGAAAAGTGTTCATATGTAGTAAAAACCTTAGAAATCCGTCCGTTTTCGTCATTTGCTATCGAATCGACTCAAAGCCAGATCGTCACATTGGCCGCTCTTCTCTCTGAAACGGTTATACGTATCGTCTGCAAAGCTATGTCGCGTACTGCGGTATTCGGAGACACTAAAAGCACCATAGTAGAACACAGATGAAGCTCCTAAGATGATGTAATAGCCAGTAAGAAGTAGTACAATTCAAGTTTTAGGTAATGAATATTGACCTTTTAGCTGGCTTTGGTGCCTTGGACATGAGCTAGGACCTTAAGATTCTGCATGAAAGGAGGACTAGCAGCCGAGTTGCACGAGAGAATGTGAAAAGTCTTCATATGTAGTAAAAACCTGAGAAATCCGTCCGTTTTCGTCATTTGTTATCGAATCGACTTAAAGCCAGATCGTCACATTGGCCGCTCTTCTCTCTGAAACGGTTGTATTTATCGTCTGCAAAGCTATGTCGCGTGCTGCGGTATGCGGAGACACTAAAAGCACCATAGTAGAACACAGATCAAGCTTCTAAGTTGATGTAATAGCCAGTAAGAAGTAGTACAGTTCAAGTTTTGGTATTGAATATTGACCTTTTAGCTGGCTTTGGTGCCTTGGACATGAGCAAGGACCTTAAGATTCTGCATGAAAGGAGGACTAGCAGCCGAGTTGCACGGGAGACTGTGAAAAGTGTTCATATGTAATAAAAACCTGAGAAATCCGTCCATTTTCGTTATTTGTTATCGAAACGACGTAAAGCCAGATCGTCAAATTGGCCGCTCTGCTCTCTGAAACGGTTGTACTTATTGTCTGCAAAGCTATGTCGCGTACTGTGGTATTCGGAGACACTAAAAGCACCATAGTAGAACACAGATGAAGCTCCTAAGATGATGTAATAGCCAGTAAGAAGTAGTACAATTCGAGTTGTAGATATCGGTTATTGACTTTTTAGCTGGCTTTGGTGCCTTGGACATGAGCTAGGACCTTAAGATTCTGCATGAAAGGAGGACTAGCAGCCGACTTGCACGGGAGAATGTGAAAAGTGTTCATATGTAGTAAAAACCTGAGAAATCCGTCCGTTTTCGTCATTTGTTTCCGAACCGAGTTAAAGCCAGATCGTCACATTGGCCGCTCTTCTCTCTGAAACGGTTGTACTTATCGTCTGCAAAGCTATGTCGCGTGCTGCGCTAATCGGAGGCACTAAAAGCACCATAGTAGAACACAGATGAAGCTTCTAAGTTGATGTAATAGCCAGTAAGAAGTAGTACAATTCAAGTTTTAGGTATCGATTATTGACTTCTTAGCTGGCTTTGGTGCCTTGGACATGAGCTATTACCTTAAGATTCTGCATGAAAGTAGGACTAGCAGCCGAGTTGCACGGGAGACTGTGAAAAGTGTTCATATGTAGTAAAAACCTGAGAAATCCGTCCATTTTCGTCATTTGTTATCGAATCGACTTAAAGCCAGATCTTCACATTGGCCGCTCTTCTATCTGAAACGGTTGTACTTATCGTCTGCAATGCTATGTCGCGTGCTGCGGTATGCGGAGACACTAAAAGCACCATATTAGAACACAGATGAAGCATCTAAGTTGATGTAATAGCCAGTAAGAAGTAGTCCAATTCAAGTTTTAGGTATCGATTATTGACTTTTTAGCTGGCTTTGGTGACTTGCACATGAGCTAGGACCGTAAGATTCTGCATGAAAGGAGGACTAGCAGCCGAGTTGCACGAGAGGATGTGAAAAGTGTTCATATGTAGTAAAAACCTGAGAAATCCGTCCGTTTTCGTCATTTGCTATCTAATCGACTTAAAGCCAGATCGTCACATTGGCCGCTCTTCTCTCTGAAACGGTTGTACTTATCGTCTGCAAAGCTGTGTCGCGTGCTGCGGTATGCGGAGAAACTAAAAGCACCGTAGTAGAACACACATGAAGCTTCTAAGTTGATGTAATAGCCAGTAAGAAGTTAGGTATCGATTATTGACTTTTTAGCTGGCTTTGGTGCCTTGGACATGAGCTAGGACCTTAACATTCTGCATGAAAGGAGGACTAGCAGCCGCGTTGCTCGGGAGAATTTGAAAAGTGTTCATATGTAGTAAAAACCTGAGAAATCCGTCCGGTTTCGTCATCTGTTATCGAATCGACTTAAAGCCAGATCGTCACATTGGCCGCTCTTCTCTCTGAAACGGTTGTATTTATCGTCTGCAAAGCTATGTCGCGTGCTGCGGTATGCGGAGACACTAAAAGCACCATAGTAGAACACAGATCAAGCTTCTAAGTTGATGTAATAGCCAGTAAGAAGTAGTACAGTTCAAGTTTTGGTATTGAATATTGACCTTTTAGCTGGCTTTGGTGCCTTGGACATGAGCAAGGACCTTAAGATTCTGCATGAAAGGAGGACTAGCAGCCGACTTGCACGGGAGAATGTGAAAAGTGTTCATATGTAGTAAAAACCTGAGAAATCCGTCCGTTTTCGTCATTTGTTTCCGAACCGAGTTAAAGCCAGATCGTCACATTGGCCGCTCTTCTCTCTGAAACGGTTGTACTTATCGTCTGCAAAGCTATGTCGCGTGCTGCGCTAATCGGAGGCACTAAAAGCACCATAGTAGAACACAGATGAAGCTTCTAAGTTGATGTAATAGCCAGTAAGAAGTAGTACAATTCAAGTTTTAGGTATCGATTATTGACTTCTTAGCTGGCTTTGGTGCCTTGGACATGAGCTATTACCTTAAGATTCTGCATGAAAGTAGGACTAGCAGCCGAGTTGCACGGGAGACTGTGAAAAGTGTTCATATGTAGTAAAAACCTGAGAAATCCGTCCATTTTCGTCATTTGTTATCGAATCGACTTAAAGCCAGATCTTCACATTGGCCGCTCTTCTATCTGAAACGGTTGTACTTATCGTCTGCAATGCTATGTCGCGTGCTGCGGTATTAGAACACAGATGAAGCATCTAAGTTGATGTAATAGCCAGTAAGAAGTAGTCCAATTCAAGTTTTAGGTATCGATTATTGACTTTTTAGCTGGCTTTGGTGACTTGCACATGAGCTAGGACCGTAAGATTCTGCATGAAAGGAGGACTAGCAGCCGAGTTGCACGAGAGGATGTGAAAAGTGTTCATATGTAGTAAAAACCTGAGAAATCCGTCCGTTTTCGTCATTTGCTATCTAATCGACTTAAAGCCAGATCGTCACATTGGCCGCTCTTCTCTCTGAAACGGTTGTACTTATCGTCTGCAAAGCTGTGTCGCGTGCTGCGGTATGCGGAGAAACTAAAAGCACCGTAGTAGAACACACATGAAGCTTCTAAGTTGATGTAATAGCCAGTAAGAAGTTAGGTATCGATTATTGACTTTTTAGCTGGCTTTGGTGCCTTGGACATGAGCTAGGACCTTAACATTCTGCATGAAAGGAGGACTAGCAGCCGCGTTGCTCGGGAGAATTTGAAAAGTGTTCATATGTAGTAAAAACCTGAGAAATCCGTCCGGTTTCGTCATCTGTTATCGAATCGACTTAATGCCAGATCGTCACATTGGCCGCTCTTCTCTCTGGAACGGTTGTACTTATCGTCTGCAAAGCTATGTCGCGTGCTGCGGTATTCGGAGACACTAAAAGCACCATAGTAGAACACAGATGAAGCTCCTAAGATGATGTAGTAGCCAGTAAGAAGTAGTACAATTCAAGTTTTAGGTAATGAATTTTGACCTTTTAGCTGGCTTTGTTGCCTTGGACATGATCTAGGACCTTAAGATTCTGCATGAAAGGAGGACTAGCAGCCGAGTTGCACGAGAGGATGTGAAAAGTGTTCATATGTAGTAAAAACCTGAGAAATCCGTCCGTTTTCGTCATTTGCTATCTAATCGACTTAAAGCCAGATCGTCACATTGGCCGCTCTTCTCTCTGAAACGGTTGTACGTATCGTCTGCAAAGCTATGTCGCGTACTGCGGTATTCGGAGACACTAAAAGCACCATAGTAGAACACAGATGAAGCTCCTAAGATGATGTAATAGCCAGTAAGAAGTAGTACAAATTAAGATTTAGGTATTGAATATTGACCTTTTAGCTGGCTTTGGTGCCTTGGACATGAGCAAGGACCTTAAGATTCTGCATGAAAGGTGGACTAGCAGCCGAGTTGCACGGGAGAATGTGAAAAGTGTTCATATGTAGTAAAAACCTGAGAAATCCGTCCGTTTTCGTCATTTGTTATCGAATCGACTTAAAGCCAGATCATCACATTGGCCGCTCTGCTCTCTGAAACGGTTGTACTTATCGTCTGCAAAGCTATGTCGCGTACTGCGGTATTCGGAGACACTAAAAGCACCATAGTAGAACACAGATGAAGCTCCTAAGATGATGTAATAGCCAGTAAGAAGTAGTACAATTCAAGTTTTTGGTAATGAATATTGACCTTTTAGCTGGCTTTGGTGCCTTGGACATGAGCTAGGGCCTTAAGATTCTGCATGAAAGGACGACTATCAGCCGAGTTGCACGGGAGAATGTGAAAAGTGTTCATATGTAGTAAAAACCTGAGAAATCCGTCCGTTTTCGTCATTTGTTATCGAATCGACTTAAAGCCAGATCGTCACATTGGCCGCTCTTCTCTCTGAAACGGTTGTACTTATCTTCTGAAAGCTATGTCGCGTGCTGCGGTATGTGGAGACACTAAAAGCACCATAGTAGAACAGAGACGAAGCTTCTAATTTGATGTAATAGCCAGTAAGAAGAAGTAGAATTCAAGTTTTAGGTATCGATTATTGACTTTTTAGCTGGCTTTGGTGCCTTGGACATGAGCAAGGACCTTGAGATTCTGCGTGAATGGAGGACTAGCAGCAGAGTTGCACGGGAGAATGTGAAAAGTGTTCGCATGTAGTAAAAACCTGAGAAATCCGTCCGTTTTCTTCATTTGTTATCGAATCGACTTAAAGCCAGATCGTCACATTGGCCGCTCTTCTCTCTGAAACGGTTGTACTTATCTTCTGCAAAGCTATGTCGCGTGCTGCGGTATGTGGAGACACTAAAAGCACCATAGTAGAACAGAGATGAAGCTTGTAAGTTGATGTAATAGCCAGTAATTAGTAGTACAATTCAAGTTTGAGGAACTGAATATTGAATATTTAGCTGGCTTTGGTGCCTTGGACATGAGCTAGGACCTTAATATTCTGCATGAAAGGAGGACTAGCAGCCGAGTTGCACGGGAGAATGTGAAAAGTGTTCATATGTAATAAAAACCTGAGAAATCCGTCCGTTTTCGTCATTTGTTATCGAATCGACTTAAAGCCAGATCGTCACATTGGCCGCTCGTCTCTCTGAAACGGTTGTACTTATCGTCTACAAAGCTATGTCGCGTGCTGCGGTATGCGGAGACACTAAAATCACCATAGTAGAACACAGATGAAGCTACTAAGTTGATGCAATAGCCAGTAAGAAGTAGTCCAATTCAAGATTTAGGTATTGAATATTGACCTTTTAGCTGGCTTTGGTGCCTTGGACATGAGCAAGGACCTTAAGATTCTGCATGAAAGGTGGACTAGCAGCCGAGTTGCACGGGAGAATGTGAAAAGTGTTCATATGTAGTAAAAACCTGAGAAATCCGTCCGTTTTCGTAATTTGTTATGGAATCGACTTAAAGCCAGATCATCACATTGGCCGCTCTGCTCTCTGAAACGGTTGTACTTATCGTCTGCAAAGCTATGTCGCGTACTGCGGTATTCGGAGACACTAAAAGCACCATAGTACAACACAGATGAAGCTCCTAAGATGATGTAATAGCCAGTAAGAAGTAGTACAATTCAAGTTTTAGGTAATGAATATTGACCTTTTAGCTGGCTTTGGTGCCTTGGACATGAGCTAGGACCTTAAGATTCTGCATGAAAGGACGACTAGCAGCCGAGTTGCACGGGATAATGTGAAAAGTGTTCATATGTAGTAAAAACCTGAGAAATCCGTCCGTTTTCGTCATTTGTTATCGAATCGACTTAAAGCCAGATCGTCACATTGGCCGCTCTTCTCTCTGAAACGGTTGTGCTTATCGTCTGCAAAACTATGTCGCGTGCTGCGGTATGCGGAGAAACTAAAAGCACCATAGTAGATCACAGATGAAGCTTCTAAGTTGATGTAATAGCCAGTAAGAAGTAGTACAATTCAAGTTTTAGGTATCGAATTTTGACTTCTTAGCTGGCTTTGGTGCCTTGGACATGAGCTATTACCTTAAGATTCTGCATGAAAGTAGGACTAGCAGCCGAGTTGCACGGGAGAATTTGAAAAGTGTTCATATGTAGTAAAAATCTAAGAAATCCGTCCGTTTTCGTCATTTGTTATCGAATCGACTTAAAGCCAGATCGTCACATTGGCCGCTCTTCTCTCTGAAACGGTTGTACTTATCGTCTGCAAAGCTGTGTCGCGTGCTGCGGTATGCGGCGAAACTAAAAGCACCGTAGTAGAACACAGATGAAGCTTCTAAGTTGATGTAATAGCCAGTAATAAGTTAGGTATCGATTATTGACTTTTTAGCTGGCTTTGGTGACTTGGACATGGGCTATAACCGTAAGATTCTGCATGAAAGGAGGACTAGCAACCGAGTTGCACGGGAGAATGTGAAAAGTGTTCATATGTAATAAAAACCTGAGAAATCCGTCCATTTTCGTCATTTGTTATCGAATCGACTTTTAGCCAGATCGTCACTTTGGCCGCTCTTCTCTCTGAAACGGTTATACTTATCGTCTACAAAGCTATGTCGCGTGCTGCGGTATGCGGAGACACTAAAAGCACCATAGTAGAACACAGATGAAGATTCTAAGTTGATGTAATAGCCAGTAAGAAGTAGTACAATTCAAGATTTAGGTATCGATTATTGACTTCTTAGCTTGCTTTGGTGCCTCGGACATGAGCTATTACCTTAAGATTCTGCATGAAAGTAGGACTAGCAGCCGAGTTGCACGGGAGAATTTGAAAAGTCTTCATATGTAGTAAAAACCTGAGAAATCCGTCCGTTTTCGTCATTTGTTATTGAATCGACTTAAAGCCAGATCGTCACATTGGCCGCTCTTCTCTCTGAAACGGTTGTACTTATCGTCTGCAAAGCTGTGTCGCGTCCTGCGGTATGCGGAGAAACTAAAAGCACCGTAGTAGAACACACATGAAGCTTCTAAGTTGATGTAATAGCCAGTAAGAAGTTAGGTATCGATTATTGACTTTTTAGCTGGCTTTGGTGCCTTGGACATGAGCTAGGACCTTAACATTCTGCATGAAAGGAGGACTAGCAGCCGCGTTGCTCGGGAGAATGTGAAAAGTGTTCATATGTAGTAAAAACCTGAGAAATCCGTCCGGTTTCGTCATCTGTTATCGAATCGACTTAAAGCCAGATCGTCACATTGGCCGCTCTTCTCTCTGAAACGGTTGTACTTATCGTCTGCAAAGCTATGTCGCGTGCTGCGGTATTCGGAGACACTAAAAGCACCATAGTAGAACACAGATGAAGCTCCTAAGATGATGTAGTAGCCAGTAAGAAGTAGTACAATTCAAGTTTTAGGTAATGAATATTGACCTTTTAGCTGGCTTTGGTGCCTTGGACATGATCTAGGACCTTAAGATTCTGCATGAAAGGGGGACTAGCAGCCGAGTTGCACGAGAGGATGTGAAAAGTGTTCATATGTAGTAAAAACCTGAGAAATCCGTCCGTTTTCGTCATTTGCTATCTAATCGACTTAAAGCCAGATCGTCACATTGGCTGCTCTTCTCTCTGAAACGGTTGTACTTATCGTCTGCAAAGCTATGTCGCGTGCTGCGGTATGCGGAGACACTAAAATATCCATAGTAGAACACAGATGAAGCTTCTAAGTTGATGTAATAGCCAGTAAGAAGTAGTACAATTCAAGTTTTAGGTATCGATTATTGACTTCTTAGCTGGCTTTGGTGCCTTGGACATAAGCTATTACCTTAAGATTCTGCATGAAAGTAGGACTAGCAGCCGAGTTGCACGGGAGAATTTGAAAAGTGTTCATATGTAGTAAAAACCTGAGAAATCCGTCCGTTTTCGTCATTTGTTATCGAACCGAGTTAAAGCCAGATCGTCACATTGGCCGCTCTTCTCTCTGAATCGGTTGTACTTATCGTCTGCAAAGCTGTGTCGCGTGCCGCGGTATGCGGAGAAACTAAAAGCAACGTAGTAGAACACAGATGAAGCTTTTACGTTGATGTAATAGCCAGTAAGAAGTTAGGTATCGATTATTGACTTTTTAGCTGGCTTTGGTGCCTTGGACATGAGCTAGAACCTTAACATTCTGCATGAAAGGAGGACTAGCAGCCGAGTTGCACGAGAGAATGTGAAAAGTGTTCATATGTAGTAAAAACCTGAGAAATCCGTCCGTTTTCGTCATTTGCTATCGAATCGACTTAAAGCCAGATCGTCACATTGGCCGCTCTTCTCTCTGAAACGGTTGTACGTATCGTCTGCAAAGCTATGTCGCGTACTGCGGTATTCGGAGTCACTAAAAGCACCATAGTAGAACACAGATGAAGCTCCTAAGATGATGAATAGCCAGTAAGAAGTAGTACAATTCAAGTTTTAGGTAATGAATATTGACCTTTTAGCTGGCTTTGGTGCCTTGGACATGAGCTAGGACCTTAAGATTCTGCATGAAAGGAGGACTAGCAGCCGAGTTGCACGAGAGAATGTGAAAAGTTTTCATATGTAGTAAAAACCTGAGAAATCCGTCCGTTTTCGTCATTTGTTATCGAATCGACTTAAAGCCAGATCGTCACATTGGCCGCTCTTCTCTCTGAAACGGTTGTACTTATCTTCTGAAAGCTATGTCGCGTGCTGCGGTATGTGGAGACACTAAAAGCACCATAGTAGAACAGAGACGAAGCTTCTAAGTTGATGTAATAGCCAGTAAGAAGAAGTAGAATTCAAGTTTTAGGTATCGATTATTGACTTTTTAGCTGGCTTTGGTGCCTTGGACATGAGCAAGGACCTTGAGATTCTGCGTGAATGGAGGACTAGCAGCAGAGTTGCACGGGAGAATGTGAAAAGTGTTCGCATGTAGTAAAAACCTGAGAAATCCGTCCGTTTTCTTCATTTGTTATCGAATCGACTTAAAGCCAGATCGTCACATTGGCCGCTCTTCTCTCTGAAACGGTTGTACTTATCTTCTGCAAAGCTATGTCGCGTGCTGCGGTATGTGGAGACACTAAAAGCACCATAGTAGAACAGAGATGAAGCTTGTAAGTTGATGTAATAGCCAGTAATTAGTAGTACAATTCAAGTTTGAGGAACTGAATATTGAATATTTAGCTGGCTTTGGTGCCTTGGACATGAGCTAGGACCTTAATATTCTGCATGAAAGGAGGACTAGCAGCCGAGTTGCACGGGAGAATGTGAAAAGTGTTCATATGTAATAAAAACCTGAGAAATCCGTCCGTTTTCGTCATTTGTTATCGAATCGACTTAAAGCCAGATCGTCACATTGGCCGCTCGTCTCTCTGAAACGGTTGTACTTATCGTCTACAAAGCTATGTCGCGTGCTGCGGTATGCGGAGACACTAAAATCACCATAGTAGAACACAGATGAAGCTACTAAGTTGATGCAATAGCCAGTAAGAAGTAGTCCAATTCAAGATTTAGGTATTGAATATTGACCTTTTAGCTGGCTTTGGTGCCTTGGACATGAGCAAGGACCTTAAGATTCTGCATGAAAGGTGGACTAGCAGCCGAGTTGCACGGGAGAATGTGAAAAGTGTTCATATGTAGTAAAAACCTGAGAAATCCGTCCGTTTTCGTAATTTGTTATGGAATCGACTTAAAGCCAGATCATCACATTGGCCGCTCTGCTCTCTGAAACGGTTGTACTTATCGTCTGCAAAGCTATGTCGCGTACTGCGGTATTCGGAGACACTAAAAGCACCATAGTACAACACAGATGAAGCTCCTAAGATGATGTAATAGCCAGTAAGAAGTAGTACAATTCAAGTTTTAGGTAATGAATATTGACCTTTTAGCTGGCTTTGGTGCCTTGGACATGAGCTAGGACCTTAAGATTCTGCATGAAAGGACGACTAGCAGCCGAGTTGCACGGGATAATGTGAAAAGTGTTCATATGTAGTAAAAACCTGAGAAATCCGTCCGTTTTCGTCATTTGTTATCGAATCGACTTAAAGCCAGATCGTCACATTGGCCGCTCTTCTCTCTGAAACGGTTGTGCTTATCGTCTGCAAAACTATGTCGCGTGCTGCGGTATGCGGAGAAACTAAAAGCACCATAGTAGATCACAGATGAAGCTTCTAAGTTGATGTAATAGCCAGTAAGAAGTAGTACAATTCAAGTTTTAGGTATCGAATATTGACTTCTTAGCTGGCTTTGGTGCCTTGGACATGAGCTATTACCTTAAGATTCTGCATGAAAGTAGGACTAGCAGCCGAGTTGCACGGGAGAATTTGAAAAGTGTTCATATGTAGTAAAAATCTAAGAAATCCGTCCGTTTTCGTCATTTGTTATCGAATCGACTTAAAGCCAGATCGTCACATTGGCCGCTCTTCTCTCTGAAACGGTTGTACTTATCGTCTGCAAAGCTGTGTCGCGTGCTGCGGTATGCGGCGAAACTAAAAGCACCGTAGTAGAACACAGATGAAGCTTCTAAGTTGATGTAATAGCCAGTAATAAGTTAGGTATCGATTATTGACTTTTTAGCTGGCTTTGGTGACTTGGACATGGGCTAGGACCGTAAGATTCTGCATGAAAGGAGGACTAGCAATCGAGTTGCACGGGAGAATGTGAAAAGTGTTCATATGTAATAAAAACCTGAGAAATCCGTCCATTTTCGTCATTTGTTATCGAATCGACTTTTAGCCAGATCGTCACTTTGGCCGCTCTTCTCTCTGAAACGGTTATACTTATCGTCTACAAAGCTATGTCGCGTGCTGCGGTATGCGGAGACACTAAAAGCACCATAGTAGAACACAGATGAAGATTCTAAGTTGATGTAATAGCCAGTAAGAAGTAGTACAATTCAAGTTTTAGGTATCGATTATTGACTTCTTAGCTTGCTTTGGTGCCTCGGACATGAGCTATTACCTTAAGATTCTGCATGAAAGTAGGACTAGCAGCCGAGTTGCACGGGAGAATTTGAAAAGTGTTCATATGTAGTAAAAACCTGAGAAATCCGTCCGTTTTCGTCATTTGTTATCGAATCGACTTAAAGCCAGATCGTCACATTGGCCGCTCTTCTCTCTGAATCGGTTGTACTTATCGTCTGCAAAGCTGTGTCGCGTGCCGCGGTATGCGGAGAAACTAAAAGCAACGTAGTAGAACACAGATGAAGCTTTTACGTTGATGTAATAGCCAGTAAGAAGTTAGGTATCGATTATTGACTTTTTAGCTGGCTTTGGTGCCTTGGACATGAGCTAGAACCTTAACATTCTGCATGAAAGGAGGACTAGCAGCCGAGTTGCACGAGAGAATGTGAAAAGTGTTCATATGTAGTAAAAACCTGAGAAATCCGTCCGTTTTCGTCATTTGCTATCGAATCGACTTAAAGCCAGATCGTCACATTGGCCGCTCTTCTCTCTGAAACGGTTGTACGTATCGTCTGCAAAGCTATGTCGCGTACTGCGGTATTCGGAGTCACTAAAAGCACCATAGTAGAACACAGATGAAGCTCCTAAGATGATGAATAGCCAGTAAGAAGTAGTACAATTCAAGTTTTAGGTAATGAATATTGACCTTTTAGCTGGCTTTGGTGCCTTGGACATGAGCTAGGACCTTAAGATTCTGCATGAAAGGAGGACTAGCAGCCGAGTTGCACGAGAGAATGTGAAAAGTTTTCATATGTAGTAAAAACCTGAGAAATCCGTCCGTTTTCGTCATTTGTTATCGAATCGACTTAAAGCCAGATCGTCACATTGGCCGCTCTTCTCTCTGAAACAGTTGTATTTATCGCCTGCAAAGCTATGTCGCGTGCTGCGGTATGCGGAAACACTAAAAGCACCTTAGTAGAACACAGATGAAGCTTCTAAGTTGATGTAATAGCCAGTAAGAAGTAGTACAGTTCAAGTTTTAGGTATTGAATATTGACCTTTTAGCTAGCTTTGGTGCCTTGGACATGAGCAAGGACCTTAAGATTCTGCATGAAAGGAGGACTAGCAGCCGAGTTGCACGGGAGACTGTGAAAAGTGTTCATATGTAGTAAAAACCTGAGAAATCCGTCCATTTTCGTCATTTGTTATCGAATCGACGTAAAGCCAGATCGTCACATTGGCCGCTCTGCTCTCTAAAACGGTTGTACTTATTGTCTGCAAGCTATGTCGCGTACTGCGGTATTCGGAGACACTAAAAGCACCATAGTAGAACACAGATGAAGCTCCTAAGATGATGTAATAGCCAGTAAGAAGTAGTACAATTCAAGTTGTAGGTATCGGTTATTGACTGTTTAGCTGGCTTTGGTGCCTTGGACATGAGCTAGGACCTTAAGATTTTGCATGAAAAGAGGACTAGCAGCCGACTTGCACGGGAGAATGTGAAAACTGTTCATATGTAGTAAAAACCTGAGAAATCCGTCCGTTTTCGTCATTTGTTATCGAATCGACTTAAAGCCAGATCGTCACATTGGCCGCTCTTCTCTCTGAAACGGTTGTACTTATCTTCTGCAAAGTTATGTCGCGTGCTGCGGTATGTGGACACACTAATAGCACCATAGTAGAACAGAGATGAAGCTTCTAAGTTGATGTAATAGCCAGTAAGAAGAAGTAGAATTCAAGTTTTAGGTATCGATTATTGACTTTTTAGCTGGCTTTGGTGCCTTGGACATGAGCTAGGACCTTAACATTCTGCATGATAGGAGGACTAGCAGCCGCGTTGCTCGGGAGAATGTGAAAAGTGTTCATATGTAGTAAAAACCTGAGAAATCCGTCAGGTTTCGTCATTTGTTATCGAATCGACTTAAAGCCAGATCGTCACATTGGCCGCTCTTCTCTCTGAAACGGTTGTACTTATCGTCTGCAAAGCTATGTCGCGTGCTGCGGTATGCGGAGACACTAAAAGCACCATAGTAGAACACAGATGAAGCTTCTAAGTTGATGTAATAGCCAGTAAGAAGTAGTCCAATTCAAGTTTTAGGTATCGATTATTGACTTTTTTGCTGGCTTTGGTGCCTTGGACATGAGCTAGGACCTTAAGATTCTGCATAAAAGGAGGACTAGCAGCCCAGTTGCACGGGAGAATGTGAAAAGTGCTCATATGTAGTAAAAACCTGAGAAATCCGTCCGTTTTCGTCATTTGTTATGGAATCGACTTAAAGCCAGATCGTCACATTGGCCGCTCTTCTCTCTGAAACGGTTGTACTTATCGTCTGCAAAGCTATGTCGCGTGCTGCGGTATGCGGAGACAGTAAAAGCACCATAGTAGAACACATATGAAGCTTCAAAGTTGATTTAATAGCCAGTAACAAGTAGTACAGTTCAAGTTTTAGGTATCGATTATTGACTTTTTAGCTGGCTTTGGTGCATTGGACATGAGCTAGGACCTTAACGTTCTGCATGAAAAGAGGACTAGCAGCCGAGTTGCATGGGAGAATGTGAAAAGTGTTCTTATGTAGTAAAATCCTTGTAAATCCGTCCGTTTTCGTCATTTGTTATCGAATCGACTTATAGCCAGATCGTCACATTGGCCACTCTTCTCCGTGAAACGGTTGTACTTATCGTCTGCAAAGCTATGTCGCGTGCTGCGGTATGCGGAGACACGAAAATCATCATAGTAGAACACAGATGAAGCTTCTAAGTTGGTGTAATAGCCAATAAGAAGTAGTACAATTCAAGTTTTAGGTATCGATTATTGTCTTTTTAGCTGGCTTTGGTGCTTTGGACATGAGCTAGGACCTTGAGATTCTGCGTGAAAGGAAGACTAGCAGCAGAGTTGCACGGGAGCATGTGAAAAGTGTTCGCATGTAGTAAAAACCTGAGAAATCCGTCCGTTTTCGTCATTTGTTATCGAATCGACTTAAAGCCAGATCGTCACATTGGCCGCTCTTCTCTCTGAAACGGTTGTTCTTATCGTCTGCAAAACTATGTCGCGTGCTGCGGTATGCGGAGAAACTAAAAGCACCGTAGTAGAACACAGATGAAGCTTCTAAGTTGATGTAATAGCCAGTAAGAAGTAGTACAGTTGAAGTTTTAGGTATCGATTATTGAATTTTTAGCTGGCTTTGGTGACTTGGACATGAGCTAGGACCTTAAGATTCTGCATGAAAGGAGGACTAGAAACCGAGTTGCACGGGAGAATGTGAAAAGTGTTCATATGTAATAAAAACCTGAGAAATCCGTCCGTTTTCGTCATTTGTTATCGAATCGACTTAAAGCCAGATCGTCACATTGGCCGCTCTTCTCTCTGAAACGGTTGTACTTATCGTCTACAAAGCTATGTCGCGTGCTGCGGTATGCGGAGACACTAAAAGCACCATAGTAGAACACAGATGAAGCTTCTAAGTTGATGTAATAGCCAGTAAGAAGTAGTACAATTCAAGTTTTAGGTATCGATTATTGACTTTTTAGCTGGCTTTGGTACCTTGGACATGAGCTACGACCTTGAGATTCTGCGTGAATGGAGGACTAGCAGCAGAGTTGCACGGGAGAATGTGAAAAGTGTTCGCATGTAGTAAAAACCTGAGAAATCCGTCCGTTTTCTTCATTTGTTATCGAATCGACTTAAAGCCAGATCGTCACATTGGCCGTTCTTCTCTCTGAAACGGTTCTACTTATCGTCTGCAAAGCTATGTCGCGTGCTGCGGTATGCTGAGACACTAAAAGCACCATAGTACAACACAGATCAAGCTTCTAAGTTGATGTAATAGCCAGTAAGAAGTAGTACAATTCAAGTTTTAGGTATTGAATATTGACCTTTTAGCTAGCTTTGGTGCCTTGGACATGAGCTAGGACCTTAAGATTCTGCATGAAAGGAGGACTAGTAGCCGAGTTGCACGGGAGAGTGTGAAAAGTGTTCATATGTAGTAAAAACCTCAGAAATCGGTCCGTTTTCGTCATTTGTTATCGAATCGACTTTTAGCCAGATCGTCACATTGGCCGCTCTTCTCTCTGAAACGGTTGTGCTTATCGTCTGCAAATCTATATCGCGTGCTCCGGTATGCGGAGAAACTAAAAGCACCGTAGTAGAACACAGATGAAGCTTCTTAGTTGATGTAATAGCCAGTAAGAAGTAGTCCAATTCAAGTTTTAGGTATAGATTATTGACTTTTTAGCTGGCTTTGGTGCCTTGGACATGAGCTAGGACCTTAAGATTCTGCATAAAAGGAGGACTAGCAGCCCAGTTGCACGGGAGAATGTGAAAAGTGTTCACATGTAGTAAAAACCTGAGACATCCGTCCGTTTTCGTCATTTGTTATCGAATCGACTTAAAGCCAGATCGTCACATTGGCCGCACTTCTCTCTGAAACGGTTGTACTTATCTTCTGCAAAGCTATGTTGCGTGCTGCGTTATGTGGAGACACTAAAAGCACCATAGTAGAACAGAGATAAAGCTTCTAAGTTGATGTAATATCCAGTAAGAAGTAGTACAATTGAAGTTTTAGTTATCGATTACTGACTTTGTAGCTGGCTCTGATGCCTTGGACATGAGCAAGGACCTTAAGATTCTGCATGAAAGGAGGACTAGCAGCCGAGTTGCACGGGAGAATGTGAAAAGTGTTCGCATGTAGTAAAAACCTGAGAAATCCGTCCGATTTCGTCATTTGTACTTATCGTCTACAATGCTATGTCGCGTGCTGCGGTATGCGGAGACACTAAAAGCACCATAGTAGAACACAGATGAAGCTTCTTAGTTGATGTAATAGCCAGTAAGAAGTAGTACAATTCAAGTGTTAGGTATCGGTTATTGACTTTTTAGCTGGCTTTGGTGCCTTGGACATGAGCTAGGACCTTAAAATACTGCATCAAAGGGCTAGCTGCCGAGTTGCACGGGAGAATGTGAAAAGTGTTCATATGTAGTAAAAACCCAAGAAATCCGTCCGTTTTCGTCATTTGTTATCGAATCGTCTTAAAGCCAGATCGTCACATTGACCGCTCTTCTCTCTGAAACGGTTGTACTTATCGTCTGCAAAGCTATGTCGCGTGCTGCGGTATGCGGAGACACTAAAAGCACCATAGTAGAACACAGATGAAGCTTCTAAGTTGATGTAATAGCCAGTAAGAAGTAGTACAATTGAAGTTTTAGTTATCGATTACTGACTTTGTAGCTGGCTTTGATGCCTTGGACATGAGCTAGGACCTTGAGATTCTGCGTGAAAGGAGGACTAGCAGCAGAGTTGCACGGGAGCATGTGAAAAGTGTTCGCATGTAGTAAAAACCTGAGAAATCCGTCCGTTTTCGTCATTTGTTATCGAATCGACTTAAAGCCAGATCGTCACATTGGCCGCTCTTCTCTCTGAAACGGTTGTGCTTATCGTCTGCAAAACTATGTCACGTGCTGCGGTATGCGGAGAAACTAAAAGCACCGTAGTAGAACACAGATGAAGCTTCTAAGTTGATGTAATAGCCAGTAAGAAGTAGTACAGTTCAAGTTTTAGGTATGGATTATTGACTTTTTAGCTGGCTTTGGTGACTTGGACATGAGCTAGGACCTTAAGATTCTGCATGAAAGGAGGACTAGAAACCGAGTTGCACGGGAGAATGTGAAAAGTGTTCATATGTAATAAAAACCTGAGAAATCCGTCCGTTTTCGTCATTTGTTATCGAATCGACTTAAAGCCAGATCGTCACATTGGCCGCTCTTCTCTCTGAAACGGTTGTACTTATCGTCTACAAAGCTATGTCGCGTGCTGCGGTATGCGGAGACACTAAAAGCACCATAGTAGAACACAGATGAAGCTTCTAAGTTGATGTAATAGCCAGTAAGAAGTAGTACAATTCAAGTTTTAGGTATCGATTATTGACTTTTTAGCTGGCTTTGGTGCCTTGGACATGAGCTACGACCTTGAGATTCTGCGTGAATGGAGGACTAGCAGCAGAGTTGCACGAGAGAATGTGAAAAGTGTTCGCATGTAGTAAAAACCTGAGAAATCCGTCCGTTTTCTTCATTTGTTATCGAATCGACTTAAAGCCAGATCGTCACATTGGCCGCTCTTCTCTCTGAAACGGTTGTACTTATCGTCTGCAAAGCTATGTCGCGTGCTGCGGTATGCTGAGACACTAAAAGCACCATAGTACAACACAGATCAAGCCAGTAAGAAGTAGTACAATTGAAGTTTTAGTTATCGATTACTGACTTTGTAGCTGGCTTTGATGCCTTGGACATGAGCTAGGACCTTAAGATTCTGCATGAAAGGAGGACTAGCAGCCGAGTTGCACGGGAGAATGTGAAAAGTGTTCGCATGTAGTAAAAACCTGAGAAATCCGTCCGATTTCGTCATTTATACTTATCGTCTACAAAGCTATGTCGCGTGCTGCGGTATGCGGAGACACTAAAAGCACCATAGTAGAACACAGATAAAGCTTCTTAGTTGATGTAATAGCCAGTAAGAAGTAGTACAATTCAAGTTTTAGGTATCGGTTATTGACTTGTTAGCTGGCTTTGGTGCCTTGGACATGAGCTAGGACCTTAAGATACTGCATCAAAGGGCTAGCTGCCGAGTTGCACGGGAGAATGTGAAAAGTGTTCATATGTAGTAAAAACCCAAGAAATCCGTCCGTTTTCGTCATTTGTTATCGAATCGTCTTAAAGCCAGATCGTCACATTGACCGCTCTTCTCTCTGAAACGGTTGTACTTATCGTCTGCAAAGCTATGTCGCGTGCTGCGGTATGCGGAGACACTAAAAGCACCATAGTAGAACACAGATGAAGCTTCTAAGTTGATGTAATAGCCAGTAAGAAGTAGTACAATTGAAGTTTTAGTTATCGATTACTGACTTTTTAGCTGGCCTTTGTGCCTTGGACATGAGCTAGGACCTTAAGATTCTGCATAAAAGGAGGACTAGCAGCCCAGTTGCACGGGAGAATGTGAAAAGTGTTCACATGTAGTAAAAACCTGAGAAATCCGTCCGTTTTCTTCATTTGTTATCGAATCGACTTAAAGCCA
The DNA here is from genome assembly GCF_023897955.1 of Schistocerca gregaria. Classification (NCBI taxonomy): domain Eukaryota; kingdom Metazoa; phylum Arthropoda; class Insecta; order Orthoptera; family Acrididae; genus Schistocerca; species Schistocerca gregaria. The sequence goes on along the minus strand of NW_026061736.1, from coordinate 8,364,276 downwards.
GATCGCCACATTGGCCGCTCTTCTCTCTGAAACGGTTGTACTTATCGTCTGCAAAGCTATGTTGCGTGCTGCGTTATGTGGAGACACTAAAAGCACCATAGTAGAACAGAGATGAAGCTTCTAAGTTGATGTAGTAGCCAGTAAGAAGTAGTAGAATTCAAGTTTTAGGTATTGATTACTGACTTTTTAGCTGGCTTTGGTGCCTTGGACATTAGCTAGGACCTTAAGATTCTGCATGAAAGGAGGACTAGCAGCCGAGTTGCACGGGAGAATGTGAAAAGTGTTCATATGTAATAAAAACCTGAGAAATCCGTCCGTTTTCGTCATTTGTTATCGAATCGACTTAAAGCCAGATCGTCACATTGGCCGCTCTTCTCTCTGAAACGGTTGTACTTATCGTCTACAAAGCTATGTCGCGTGCTGCGGTATGCGGAGACACTAAAAGCACCATAGTAGAACACAGATGAAGCTTCTAAGTTGATGTAATAGCCGGTAAGAAGTAGTACAATTGAAGTTTTAGGTATCGGTTATTGACTTTTTAGCTGGCTTTGGTGCCTTGGACATGAGCTAGGACCTTAAGATTCTGCATGAAAGGAGGACTAGCTGCCGAGTTGCACGGTGGAATGTGAGAAGTGTTCATATGTAGTAAAAACCCAAGAAATCCGTCCGTTTTCGTCATTTGTTATCGAATCGTCTTAAAGCCAGATCGTCACATTGACCGCTCTTCTCTCTGAAACGGTTGTACTTATCGTCTGCAAATCTATGTCGCGTGCTGGGGTATGCGGAGACACTAAAAGCACCATAGTAGAACACAGATGAAGCTTCTAACTTGATGTAATAGCCAGTAAGAAGTAGTACAATTGAAGTTTTAGTTATCGATTACTGACTTTGTAGCTGGCTTTGATGCCTTGGACATGAGCTAGGACCTTAAGATTCTGCATGACAGGAGGACTAGCAGCCGAGTTGCACGGGAGAATGTGAAAAGTGTTCGCATGTAGTAAAAACCTGAGAAATCCGTCCGATTTCGTCATTTATACTTATCGTCTACAAAGCTATGTCGCGTGCTGCGGTATGTGGAGACACTAAAAGCACCATAGTAGAACACAGATGAAGCTTCTTAGTCGATGTAATAGCCAGTAAGAAGTAGTCCAATTCAAATTTAGGTATCGATTATTGACTTTTTAGCTGGCTTTGGTGAATTGGACATGAGCTAGGACCTTAAGATTCTGCATGCAAGGAGGACTAGCAACCGAGTTGCATTGGAGAATGTGAAAAGTGTTCATATGTAATAAAAACATGAGAAAAAAGTCCGTTTTCGTCATTTGTTATCGAATCGACTTAAAGGCAGATCGTCAAATTGGCCGCTCTTCTCTCTGAAACGGTTGTACTTATCGTCTACAAAGCTATGTCGCGTGCTGCGGTATGCGGAGACACTAAAAGCACCATAGTAGAACACAGATGAAGCTTCTAAGTTGATGTAATAGCCAGTAAGAAGTAGTACAATTCAAGTTTTAGGTATCGGTTATTGACTTTTTAGCTGCCTTTGGTGCCTTGGACATGAGCTAGGACCTTAAGATTCTGTATGAAAGGAGGACTAGCTGCGGAGTTGCACGGGAGAATGTGAAAAGTGTTCATATGTAGTAAAAACCCAAGAAATCCGTCCGTTTTCGTCATTTGTTATCGAATCGTCTTAAAGCCAGATCGTCACATTGACCGCTCTTCTCTCTGAAACGGTTGTACTTATCGTCTGCAAAGCTATGTCGCGTGCTGCGGTATGCGGAGACATTAAAAGCACCATAGTAGAACACAGATGAAGCTTCTAAGTTGATGTAATAGCCAGTAAGAAGTAGTACAATTCAAGTTTTAAGTATTGATTATTGACCTTTTAGCTGCCTTGGTGCCTTGGACATGAGCTAGGACCTTGAGATTCTGCATGAAAGGAGGACTAGCAGCCGAGTTGCACGGGAGAATGTGAAAAGTGTTCGCATGTAGTAAAAACCTAAGAAATCCGTCCGTTTTCGTCATTTGTTATCGAATCGACTTATAGCCAGATCGTCACATTGGCCGCACTTCTCTCTGAAACGGTTGTACTTATCGTCTGCAAAGCTATGTCGCGTGCTGCGGTATGCGGAGACAGTAAAATCACCATAGTAGAACACAGATGAAGCATCTAAGTTGATGTAATAGCCAGTAAGAAGTAGTCCAATTCAAGTTTTAGGTATCGATTATTGACTTTTTAGCTGGCTTTGGTGACTTGGACATGAGCTAGGACCTTAAGATTCTGCATGAAAGGAGGACTAGCTGCCGAGTTGCACGGGAGAATGTGAAAAGTGTTCATATGTAGTAAAAACCCAAGAAATACGTCCGTTTTCGTCATTTGTTATCGAATCGTCTTAAAGCCAGATCGTCACATTGACCGCTCTTCTCTCTGAAACGGTTGTACTTATCGTCTGCAAAGCTATGTCGCCTGCTGCGGTATGCGGAGACACTAAAAGCACCATAGTAGAACACAGATTAAGCTTCTAAGATGATGTAATAGCCAGTAAGAAGTTGTACAATTCAATTTTTAGGTATCGTTTATTGACTTTTTTGCTCGCTTTGGTCCCTTGGACATGAGCTAGGACCTTAAGATTCTGCATGAAAGGAGGACTAGGAGCAGAGTTGCACGGGAGAATGTGAAAAGTGTTCATATGTAGTAAAAACCTGAAAAATCCGTCCGTTTTCGTCATTTGTTATCGAATCGACTTAAAGCCAGATCGTCACATTGGTCACTCTTCTCTCTGAAACGGTTGTACTTATTGTCTGCAAAGCTATGTCGCGTGCTGCGGTATGCAGAGACACGAAAATCATCATAGTAGAACACAGATAAAGCTTCTAAGTTGATGTAACAGCCAGTAAGAACTAGTACAATTCAAGTATTAGGTATCGATTATTGACTTTTTAGTTGGCTTTGGTGCCTTGGACATGAGCTAGGACCTTACGATTCTGCATGAAAGGAGGACTAGCAGCCGAGTTGCACGGGAGAATGTGAAAAGTGTTTATATGTAGTAAAAACCTGAGAAATCCGTCCGTTTTCGTCATTTGTTATCGAATCGACTTAAAGCCAAATCGTCACATTGGCCGCTCTGCTCTCTGAAACGGTTGTACTTATCGTCTGCAAAGCTATGTCGCGTACTGCGGTATTCGGAGACACTAAACGCACCATAGTAGAACACAGATGAAGCTTCTAAGATGATGTAATAGCCCTTAAGAAATAGTACAATTCAAGTTTTAGATATCGTTATTGACTTTTTAGCTGGCTTTGGTGCCTTGGACATGGGCTATGACCTTAAGATTCTGCATGAAAGGAGGACTAGCAGCCGAGATGCACGGGAGAATGTGAAAAGTGTTCATATCTACTAAAAACCTGAGAAATCCGTCCGTTTGCGTCATTTGTTATCGAATCGACTTAAAGCCAGATCGTCACATTGGCCGCTCATCCCTCTGAAACCGTTGTACTTATCGTCTGCAAAGCTATGTCGCGTGCTGCGATATGCGGAGACACTAAAAGTACCATAGTAGAACACAGATGAAGCTTCTAAGTTGATGTAATAGCCAGTAAGAAGTAGTACAATTCAAGTTTCTGATATTGATTATTGACTTTTTAGCTGGCTTTGGTGCCTTGGACATGATCTAGGACCTTAAGATTCTGCATGAAAGAAGGACTAGCAGCCGAGGTGCCCGGGAGAAGGTGAAAAGTGTTCATATGTAGTAAAAACCTGAGAAATCCGTCCGTTTTCGTCATTTCTTTATCCAATCGAGTTAAAGCCAGATCGTCACATTGGCCGCTCATCTCTCTGAAACGGTTGTACTTATCGTCTGCAAAACTATGTCGCGTGCTGCGGTATGCGGAGAAACTAAAAGCACCGTAGTAGAACATAGATGAAGGTTCTAAGTTGATGTAATAGCCAGTAAGATGTAGTCCAATTCAAGTTTTAGGTATCGATTATTGACTTTTTAGATGGCTTTGGTGCCTTGGTCATGATCTAGGGCCTTAAGATTCTGCATGAAAGAAGGACTAGCAGCCGAGTTGCCCGGGAGAATGTGAAAAGTGTTCATATGTAGTAAAAACCTTAGAAATCCGTCCGTTTTCGTCATTTATTTATCCAATCGACTTAAAGCCAGATCGTCACATTGGCCGCTCTTCTCTCTGAAACGGTTGTACTTATCGTCTGCAAAACTATGTCGCGTGCTGCGGTATGCGGAGAAACTAAAAGCACCGTAGTAGAACATAGATGAAGGTTCTAAGTTGATGTAATAGCCAGTAAGAAGTAGTCGAATTCAAGTTTTAGGTATAGATTATTGACTTTTTAGCTGGCTTTGGTGCCTTGGACATGAGCTAGGACCTTAAGATTCTGCATAAAAGGAGGACTAGCAGCCGAGTTGCACGGGAGAATGTGAAAAGTGTTCATATGTAGTAAAAACCTGAGACATCCGTCCGTTTTCGTCATTTGTTATCGAATCGACTTAAAGCCAGATCGTAACATTGGCCGCTCTTCTCTCTAAAACGGTTGTACTTATCGTCTGCAAAGCTGTGTCGCGTGCTGCGGTATGCGGAGAAACTAAAAGCACCGTAGTAGAACATAGATGAAGGTTCTAAGTTGATGTAATAGCCAGTAAGAAGTAGTCGAATTCAAGTTTTAGGTATAGATTATTGACTTTTTAGCTGGCTTTGGTGCCTTGGACATGAGCTAGGACCTTAAGATTCTGCATAAAAGGAGGACTAGCAGCCGAGTTGCACGGGAGAATGTGAAAAGTGTTCATATGTAGTAAAAACCTGAGACATCCGTCCGTTTTCGTCATTTGTTATCGAATCGACTTAAAGCCAGATCGTAACATTGGCCGCTCTTCTCTCTAAAACGGTTGTACTTATCGTCTGCAAAGCTGTGTCGCGTGCTGCGGTATGCGGAGAAACTAAAAGCACCATAGTAGAACATAGATGAAGCATCTAAGTTGATGTAATAGCCAGTAAGAAGTAGTCCAATTCAAGTTTTAGGTATCGATTATTGACTTTTTAGATGGCTTTGGTGCCTTGGTCATGATCTAGGACCTTAAGATTCTGCATGAAAGAAGGACTAGCAGCCGAGTTGCCCGGGAGAATGTGAAAAGTGTTCATATGTAGTAAAAACCTTAGAAATCCGTCCGTTTTTGTCATTTATTTATCCAATCGACTTAAAGCCAGATCGTCACATTGGCCGCTCTTCTCTGAAACCGTTGTACTTATCGTCTGCAAAGCTATGTCGCGTGCTGCGATATGCGGAGACACTAAAAGCACCATAGTAGAACACAGATGAAGCTTCTAAGATGATGTAATAGCCAGTAAGAAGTTGTACAATTCAATTTTTAGGTATCGGTTATTGACTTTTTTGCTCGCTTTGGTCCCTTGGACATGAGCTAGGACCTTAAGATTCTGCATGAAAGGAGGACTAGGAGCAGAGTTGCACGGGAGAATGTGAAAAGTGTTCATATGTAGTAAAAACCTGAGAAATCCGTCCGTTTTCGTCATTTGTTATCGAATCGACTTAAAGCCAGATCGTCACATTGGTCACTCTTCTCTCTGAAACGGGTGTACTTATTGTCTGCAAAGCTATGTCGCGTGCTGCGGTATGCGGAGACACGAAAATCATCATAGTAGAACACAGATAAAGCTTCTAAGTTGATGTAACAGCCAGTAAGAACTAGTACAATTCAAGTTTTAGGTATCGATTATTGACGTTTTAGCTGGCTTTGGTGCCTTGGACATGAGCTAGGACCTTACGATTCTGCATGAAAGGAGGACTAGCAGCCGAGTTGCACGGGAGAATGTGAAAAGTGTTTATATGTAGTAAAAACCTGAGAAATCCGTCCGTTTTCGTCATTTGTTATCGAATCGACTTAAAGCCAAATCGTCACATTGGCCGCTCTGCTCTCTGAAACGGTTGTACTTATCGTCTGCAAAGCTATGTCGCGTACTGCGGTATTCGGAGACACTAAACGCACCATAGTAGAACACAGATGAAGCTTCTAAGATGATGTAATAGCCCTTAAGAAATAGTACAATTCAAGTTTTAGATATCGTTATTGACTTTTTAGCTGGCTTTGGTGCCTTGGACATGGGCTATGACCTTAAGATTCTGCATGAAAGGAGGACTAGCAGCCGAGATGCACGGGAGAATGTGAAAAGTGTTCATATCTACTAAAAACCTGAGAAATCCGTCCGTTTGCGTCATTTGTTATCGAATCGACTTAAAGCCAGATCGTCACATTGGCCGCTCATCTCTCTGAAACCGTTGTACTTATCGTCTGCAAAGCTATGTCGCGTGCTGCGATATGCGGAGACACTAAAAGTACCATAGTAGAACACAGATGAAGCTTCTAAGTTGATGTAATAGCCAGTAAGAAGTAGTACAATTTAAGTTTCAGATATTGATTATTGACTTTTTAGCTGGCTTTGGTGCCTTGGACATGATCTAGGACCATAAGATTCTGCATGAAAGAAGGACTAGTAGCCGAGGTGCCCGGGAGAAGGTGAAAAGTGTTCATATGTAGTAAAAACCTGAGAAATCCGTCCGTTTTCGTCATTTTTTTATCCAATCGAGTTAAAGCCAGATCGTCACATTGGCCGCTCATCTCTCTGAAACGGTTGTACTTATCGTCTGCAAAACTATGTCGCGTGCTGCGGTATGCGGAAAAACTAAAAGCACCGTAGTAGAACATAGATGAGGGTTCTAAGTTGATGTAATAGCCAGTAAGAAGTAGTCCAATTCAAGTTTTAGGTATCGATTATTGACTTTTTAGCTGGCTTTTGTGCCTTGGACAATAGCTAGGACCTTAAGATTCTGCATAAAAGGAGGACTAGCAGCCGAGTTGCACGGGAGAATGTGAAAAGTGTTCATATGTAGTAAAAACCTGAGAAATCCGTCCGTTTTCGTCATTTGTTATGGAATCGACTTAAAGCCAGATCGTCACATTTGCCGCTCTTCTCTCTGAAACCGTTGTACTTATCGTCTGCAAAGCTATGTCGCGTGCTGCGATATGCGGAGACACTAAAAGCACCATAGTAGAACAGAGATGAAGCTTCTAAGTTGATGTAATAGCCAGTAAGAAGTAGTACAATTCAAGTTTTAGATATTGATTATTGACTCTTTAGCTGGCTTTGTGGCCTTGGACATGATCTAGGACCTTAAGATTCTGCATGAAAGAAGGACTAGCAGCCGAGTTGCACGGGAGAATGTGAAAAGTGTTCATATGTAGTAAAAACCTGAGAAATCCGTCCATTTTCGTCATTTGTTATCCAATCGACTTAAAGCCAGATCGTCACATTGGCCGCTCTTCTCTCTGAAACGGTTGAACTTATCGTCTGCAAAGCTATGTCGCGTGCTGCGGTATGCGGAGACACTAAAATCACCATAGTAGAACACAGATGAAGCTTCTATGTTGATGCAATAGCCAGTAAGAAGTAGTACAATTCACGTTTGAGGTATCGATTATTGACTTTTTAGCTGGCTTCGGTGCCTTGGACATGAGCTAGGACCTTAAGATTCTACATGAGAGGAGGACTAGCAGCCGAGTTGCACGGGAGAATGTGAAAAGTGTTCATATGTAGTAAAAACCTGAGAAATCCGTCCGTTTTCGTCATTTGTTATCGAATCGACTTAAAGCCAGATGGACACATTGGCTGCTCTTCTCTCTTAAACGATTGTACTTATCGTCTGCAGAGCTATGTCGCGTGCTGCGGTATGTGGAGACACTAAAATCACCATAGTAGAACACAGATGAAGCTTCTAAGTTGATGTAATAGCCAGTAAGAAATAGTACAATTCAAGTTTTAGGTATCGATTATTGACTTTTTAGCTGGCTTTGGTGCCTTGGACATGAGCTAGGACCTTGAGATTCGGCATGAAAGGAGGACTAGCAGCCGAGTTGCACGGGAGAATGTGTAAAGTGTTCATATGTAGTAAAAACCTGAGAAATCCGTTCGTTTTCGTCATTTGTTATCGAATCGACTTAAAGCCAGATCGTCACATTGGCCCTCTTCTCTCTGAAACGGTTGTACTTATCGTCTGCAAAGCTATGACGCGTACTGCGATATTCGGAGACACTAAAAACACCATATTAGAACACAGATGAAGCTTTTAAGATGATGTAATAGCCAGTAAGAAGTAGTACCATTCAATTTTTAGGTATCGGTTATTGACTTTTTAGCTGGCTTTGGTGCCTTGGACATGAGCTAGGACCTTACGATTCTGCATAAAAGGAGGACTAGCAGCCGAGTTGCACGGGAGAATGTGAAAAGTGTTCATATGTAGTAAAAACCTGAGAAATCCGTCCGTTTTCGTCATTTGTTATCGAATCGACTTAAAGCCAGATCGTCACATTTGCCGCTCTTCTCTCTGAAAACGTTGTACTTATCGTCTGCAAAGCTATGTCGCGTGCTGCGATATGCGGAGACACTAAAAGCACCATAGTAGAACACAGATGAAGCTTCTAAGTTGATGTAATAGCCAGTAAGAAGTAGTACAATTCAAGTTTTAGATATTGATTATTGACTCTTTAGCTGGCTTTGTGGCCTTGGACATGATCTAGGACCTTAAGATTCTGCATGAAAGAAGGACTAGCAGCCGAGTTGCACGGGAGAATGTGAAAAGTGTTCATATGTAGTAAAAACCTGAGAAATCCGTCCATTTTCGTCATTTGTTATCCAATCGACTTAAAGCCAGATCGTCACATTGGCCGCTCTTCTCTCTGAAACGGTTGTACTTATCGTCTGCAAAACTATGTCGCGTGTTGCGGTATGCGGAGAAACTAAAAGCACCGTAGTAGAACACAGATGAAGGTTCTAAGTTAATGTAATAGCCAGTAAGAAGTAGTCCAATTCAAGTTTTAGGAATCGATTATTGACTTTGTAGCTGGCTTTGGTGCCTTGGACATGAGCTAGGACCTTAAGATTCTGCATAAAAGCAGGACTAGCAGCCGAGTTGCACGGGAGAATGTGAAAAGTGTTCATATGTAGTAAAAACCTGAGACATCCGTCCGTTTTCGTCATTTGTTATCGAATCGACTTAAAGCCAGATCGTAACATTGGCCGCTCTTCTCTCTAAAACGGTTGAACTTATCGTCTGCAAAGGTATGTCGCGTGCTGCGGTATGCGGAGACACTAAAATCACCATAGTAGAACACAGATGAAGCTTCTATGTTGATGCAATAGCCAGTAAGAAGTAGTACAATTCACGTTTGAGGTATCGATTATTGACTTTTTAGCTGGCTTCGGTGCCTTGGACATGAGCTAGGACCTTAAGATTCTACATGAGAGGAGGACTAGCAGCCGAGTTGCACGGGAGAATGTGAAAAGTGTTCATATGTAGTAAAAACCAGAGAAATCCGTCCGTTTTCGTCATTTGTTATCGAATCGACTTAAAGCCAGATGGACACATTGGCTGCTCTTCTCTCTTAAACGATTGTACTTATCGTCTGCAGAGCTATGTCGCGTGCTGCGGTATGTGGAGACACTAAAATCACCATAGTAGAACACAGATGAAGCTTCTAAGTTGATGTAATAGCCAGTAAGAAATAGTACAATTCAAGTTTTAGGTATCGATTATTGACTTTTTAGCTGGCTTTGGTGCCTTGGACATGAGCTAGGACCTTGAGATTCGGCATGAAAGGAGGACTAGCAGCCGAGTTGCACGGGAGAATGTGTAAAGTGTTCATATGTAGTAAAAACCTGAGAAATCCGTTCGTTTTCGTCATTTGTTATCGAATCGACTTAAAGCCAGATCGTCACATTGGCCCTCTTCTCTCTGAAACGGTTGTACTTATCGTCTGCAAAGCTATGACGCGTACTGCGATATTCGGAGACACTAAAAACACCATAGTAGAACACAGATGAAGCTTTTAAGATGATGTAATAGCCAGTAAGAAGTAGTACCATTCAATTTTTAGGTATCGGTTATTGACTTTTTAGCTGGCTTTGGTGCCTTGGACATGAGCCAGGACCTTAAGATTCTGCATGAAAGGAGGACTAGTAACCGAGTTGCACGGGAGAATGTGAAAAGTGTTCAAATGTAGTAACAACCTGAGAAATCCGTCCGTTTTCGTCATTTGTTGTCGAATCGACTTAAAGCCAAATCGGCACATTGGCCGCTCTGCTCTCTGAAATGTTTGTACTTATCGTCTGCAAAGCTATGTCGCGTACTGCGGTATTCGGAGACACTAAACGCACCATAGTAGAACACAGATGAAGCTTCTAAGATGATATAATAGCCAGTAAAAAAGAGTACAATTCAAGTTTTAGGTATAGTTATTGACTTTTTAGCTGGCTTTGGTGCCTTGGACATGAGCTATGACCTTAAGATTCTGCATAAAAGGAGGACTAGCAGCCGAGTTGCACGGGAGAATATGAAAAGTGTTCATATGTAGTAAAAACCTGATATATCCGTCCGTTTTCGTCATTTGTTATCGAATCGACTTAAAGCCAGATCGTCACATTGGCCGCTCTTCTCTCTGAAACGGTTGTACTTATCGTCTGCAAAGCTATGACGCGTACTGCGGTATTCGGAGACACTAAAAGCACCATAGTAGAACACGGATGAAGCTTCTAAGTTGATGTAATAGCCAGTAAGAAGTAGTAGAATTCAAGTTTTAGGTATCGATTATTGACTTTTTAGGTGGCTTTGGAGCCTTGGACATGAGCTAGGACCTTAAGATTCTGCATGAAAGGAGGACTAGCAGCCGAGTTGCACGGGAGAATGTGAAAAGTGTTCATATGTAGTAAAAACCTGATATATCCGTCCGTTTTCGTCATTTGTTATCGAATCGACTTAAAGCCAGATGGTCACAATAGCCGCTCTTCTCTCTGAAACGGTTGTACTTATCGTCTGCAAAGCTATGTCGCGTGCTGCGGTATGTGGAGACACTAAAATCACCATAGTAGAACACAGATGAAGCTTCTAAGTTGATGTAATAGCCAGTAAGAAGTAGTACAATTCAAGTTCTAGGTATCGATTATTGACTTTGTAGCTGGCTTTGGTGCCTTGGACATGAGCAAGGACCTTGAGATTCTGCATGAAAGGAGGACTAACAGCCGAGTTGCACGGGACAATGTGAAAAGAGTTCATATGTAGTAAAAACCTGAGAAATCCGTCCGTTTTCGTCATTTGTTATCGAATCGACTTAAAGCCAGATCATCACATTGGCCGCTCTCATCTCTGAAACGGTTGTACTTATCGTCTGCAAAGCTATGTCGCGTACTGCGGTATTCGGAGACACTAAAAACACCATAGTAGAACACAGATGAAGCTTCTAAGACGATATAATAGCTAGTAAGAAGCAGTACAATTCAAGTTTTAGGTATCGGTTATTGAATTTTTAGCTGGCTTTGGTGCCTTGAACATGAGCTAGGACCTTAAGATTCTGTATGAAAGGAGGACTAGCAGCCCAGTTGCACGGGAGAATGTGAAAACTGTTCATATGTAGTAAAAACCAACCTGAGAAATCCGTCCGTTTTCATCATTTGTTATCGAATCGACTTAAAGCCAGATCGTCACATTGGCCGCTCTTCTCTCTGAAACGGTTGTACTTATCGTCTGCAAAGCTATGTCGCGTGCTGCGGTATGCTGAGACACTAAAAGCACCATAGTACAACACAGATCAAGCTTCTAAGTTGATGTAATAGCCAGTAAGAAGTAGTACAATTCTAGTTTTATGTATCGGTTATTGACTTTTTAGCTGGCTTTGGTGCCTTGGACATGAGCTAGGACATTAAGATTTTACATGAAAGGAGGACTAGCTGCCGAGTTGCACGGGAGAATGTGAAAAGTGTTCATATGTAGTAAAAACCTGAGAAATCCGTCCGTTTTCGTCATTTGTTATCGAATCGACATAAAGCCAGATGGACACATTGGCTGCTCTTCTCTCTTAAACGATTGTACTTATCGTCTGCAGAGCTATGTCGCGTGCTGCGGTATGTGGAGACACTAAAATCACCATAGTAGAACACAGATGAAGCTTCTAAATTGATGTAATAGCCAGTAAGAAATAGTACAATTCAAGTTTTAGGTATCGATTATTGACTTTTTAGCTGGCTTTGGTGCCTTGGACATGACTTGGGACCTTGAGATTCGGCATGAAAGGAGGACTAGCAGCCGAGTTGCACGGGAGAATGTGTAAAGTGTTCATATGTAGTAAAAACCTGAGAAATCCGTTCGTTTTCGTCATTTGTTATCGAATCGACTTAAAGCCAGATCGTCACATTGGCCGCTCTTCTCTCTGAAACGGTTGTACTTATCGTCTGCAAAGCTATGACGCGTACTGCGATATTCGGAGACACTAAAAACACCATAGTAGAACACAGATGAAGCTTTTAAGATGATGTAATAGCCAGTAAGAAGTAGTACAATTCAATTTTTAGGTATCGGTTATTGACTTTTTAGCTGGCTTTGGTGCCTTGGACATGAGCCAGGACCTTAAGATTCTGCATGAAAGGGGGACTAGTAACCGAGTTGCACGGGAGAATGTGAAAAGTGTTCATATGTAGTAAAAACCTGAGAAATCCGTCCGTTTTCGTCATTTGTTATCGAATCGACTTAAAGCCAGATCGTAACATTGACCGCTCTTCTCTCTAAAACGGTTGTACTTATCGTCTGCAAAGCTGTGTCGCGTGCTGCGGTATGCGGAGAAACTAAAAGCACCGTAGTAGAACATTGATGAAGGTTCTAAGTTGATGTAATAGCCAGTAAGAAGTAGTAAATTCAAGTTTTAGGTATCGATTATTGACTTTTTAGCTGGCTTTGGTGCCTTGGACATGAGCTAGGACCTTAAGATTCTGCATAAAAGGAGGACTAGCAGCCGAGTTGCACGGGAGAATGTGAAAAGTGTTCATATGTAGTAAAAACCTGAGAAATCCGTCCGTTTTCGTCATTTGTTATCGAATCGACTTAAAGCCAGATCGTAACATTGGCCGCTCTTCTCTCTAAAACGGTTGTACTTATCGTCTGCAAAGCTATGTCGCGTGCTCCGGTATGCGGAGACACTAAAATCACCATAGTAGAACACAGATGAAGCATCTAAGTTGATGTAATAGCCAGTAAGAAGTAGTCCAATTCAAGTTTTAGGTATCGATTATTGACTTTTTTGCTGGCTCTGGTGACTTGGACATGAGCTAGTTCCTTAAGATTCTGCATGAAAGGAGGACTAGCAGCCGAGTTGCACGGGAGAATGTGAAAAGTGTTCATATGTAGTAAAAACCTGAGAAATCCGTCCGTTTTCGTCATTTGTTATCGAACCGACTTAAAGCCAAATCATCACATTGGCAGCTCTGCTCTCTGAAACGGTTGTACTTATCGTCTGCAAAGCTATGTCGCGTACTGCGGTATTCGGAGACACTAAAAGCACCATAGTAGAACACAGATGAAGCTTCTAAGTTGATGTAATAGCCATTAAGAAGTAGTAGAATTCAAGTTTTAGGTATCGATTATTGACTTTTTAGGTGGCTTTGGAGCCTTGGACATGAGCTAGGACCTTAAGATTCTGCATGAAAGGAGGACTAGCAGCCGAGTTGCACGGGAGAATATGAAAAGTGTTCATATGTAGTAAAAACCTGATATATCCGTCCGTTTTCGTCATTTGTTATCGAATCGACTTAAAGCCAGATGGTCACATTGGCCGCTCTTCTCTCTGAAACGGTTGTACTTATCGTCTGCAAAGCTATGTCGCGTGCTGCGGTATGTGGAGACACTAAAATCACCATAGTAGAACACAGATGAAGCTTCTAAGTTGATGTAATAGCCAGTAAGAAGTATTACAATTCAAGTTCTACGTATCGATTATTGACTTTTTAGCTGGCTTTGGTGCCTTGGACATGAGCAAGGACCTTGAGATTCTGCATGAAAGGAGGACTAACAGCCGAGTTGCACGGGACAATGTGAAAAGAGTTCATATGTAGTAAAAACCTGATATATCCGTCCGTTTTCGTCATTTGTTATCGAATCGACTTAAAGCCAGATGGTCACATTGGCCGCTCTTCTCTCTGAAACGGTTGTACTTATCGTCTGCAAAGCTATGTCGCGTGCTGCGGTATGTGGAGACACTAAAATCACCATAGTAGAACACAGATGAAGCTTCTAAGTTGATGTAATAGCCAGTAAGAAGTATTACAATTCAAGTTCTACGTATCGATTATTGACTTTTTAGCTGGCTTTGGTGCCTTGGACATGAGCAAGGACCTTGAGATTCTGCATGAAAGGAGGACTAACAGCCGAGTTGCACGGGACAATGTGAAAAGAGTTCATATGTAGTAAAAACCTGAGAAATCCGTCCGTTTTCGTCATTTGTTATCGAATCGACCTAAAGCCAGATCATCACATTGGCCGCTTTTATCTCTGAAACGGTTGTACTTATCGTCTGCAAAGCTATGTCGCGTACTGCTGTATTCGGAGACACTAAAAACACCATAGTAGAACACAGATGAAGCTTCTAAGATGATATAATAGCTAGTAAGAAGCAGTACAATTCAAGTTTTAGGTATCGGTTATTGAATTTTTAGCTGGCTTTGGTGCCTTGAACATGAGCTAGGACCTTAAGATTCTGTATGAAAGGAGGACTAGCAGCCCAGTTGCACGGGAGAATGTGAAAACTGTTCATATGTAGTAAAAACCAACCTGAGAAATCCGTCCGTTTTCATCATTTGTTATCGAATCGACTTAAAGCCAGATCGTCACATTGGCCGCTCTTCTCTCTGAAACGGTTGTACTTATCGTCTGCAAAGCTATGTCGCGTGCTGCGGTATGCTGAGACACTAAAAGCACCATAGTACAACACAGATCAAGCTTCTAAGTTGATGTAATAGCCAGTAAGAAGTAGTACAATTCTAGTTTTAGGTATCGGTTATTGACTTTTTAGCTGGCTTTGGTGCCTTGGACATGAGCTAGGACATTAAGATTCTACATGAAAGTAGGACTAGCTGCCGAGTTGCACGGGAGAATGTGAAAAGTGTTCATATGTAGTAAAAACCCAAGAAATCCGTCCGTTTTCGTCATTTGTTATCGAATCGTCTTAAAGCCAGATCGTCACATTGACCGCTCTTCTCTCTGAAACGGTTGTACTTATCGTCTGCAAAGCTATGTCACGTGCTGCGTTATGCGGAGACACTAAAAGCACCATAGTAGAACACAGATGAAGCTTCTAAGATGATGTAATAGCCAGTAAGAAATAGTACAATTCAAGTTTTAGATATCGTTATTGACTTTTTAGCTGGCTTTGGTGCCTTGGACATGGGCTATTACCTTAAGATTCTGCATGAAAGGAGGACTAGCAGCCGAGTTGCACGGGAGAATGTGAAAAGTGTTCATATGTAGTAAAAACCTGAGAAATCCGTTCGTTTTCGTCATTTGTTATCGAATCGACTTAAAGCCAGATCGTCACATTGGCCGCTCTTCTCTCTGAAACGGTTGTACTTATCGTCTGCAAAGCTATGACGCGTACTGCGATATTCGGAGACACTAAAAACACCATAGTAGAACACAGATGAAGCTTTTAAGATGATGTAATAGCCAGTAAGAAGTAGTACAATTCAATTTTTAGGTATCGGTTATTGACTTTTTAGCTGGCTTTGGTGCCTTGGACATGAGCCAGGACCTTAAGATTCTGCATGAAAGGGGGACTAGTAACCGAGTTGCACGGGAGAATGTGAAAAGTGTTCATATGTTGTAACAACCTGAGAAATCCGCCCGTTTTCGTCATTTGTTATCGAATCGACTTAAAGCCAGATCGTAACATTGACCGCTCTTCTCTCTAAAACGGTTGTACTTATCGTCTGCAAAGCTGTGTCGCGTGCTGCGGTATGCGGAGAAACTAAAAGCACCGTAGTAGAACATTGATGAAGGTTCTAAGTTGATGTAATAGCCAGTAAGAAGTAGTAAATTCAAGTTTTAGGTATCGATTATTGACTTTTTAGCTGGCTTTGGTGCCTTGGACATGAGCTAGGACCTTAAGATTCTGCATAAAAGGAGGACTAGCAGCCGAGTTGCACGGGAGAATGTGAAAAGTGTTCATATGTAGTAAAAACCTGAGAAATCCGTCCGTTTTCGTCATTTGTTATCGAATCGACTTAAAGCCAGATCGTAACATTGGCCGCTCTTCTCTCTAAAACGGTTGTACTTATCGTCTGCAAAGCTATGTCGCGTGCTCCGGTATGCGGAGACACTAAAATCACCATAGTAGAACACAGATGAAGCATCTAAGTTGATGTAATAGCCAGTAAGAAGTAGTCCAATTCAAGTTTTAGGTATCGATTATTGACTTTTTTGCTGGCTCTGGTGACTTGGACATGAGCTAGTTCCTTAAGATTCTGCATGAAAGGAGGACTAGCAGCCGAGTTGCACGGGAGAATGTGAAAAGTGTTCATATGTAGTAAAAACCCAAGAAATCCGTCCGTTTTCGTCATTTGTTATCGAATCGTCTTAAAGCCAGATCGTCACATTGACCGCTCATCTCTCTGAAACGGTTGTACTTATCGTCTGCAAAGCTATGTCACGTGCTGCGTTATGCGGAGACACTAAAAACACCATAGTAGAACACAGATGAAGCTTCTAAGTTGATGTAATAGCCATTAAGAAGTAGTAGAATTCAAGTTTTAGGTATCGATTATTGACTTTTTAGGTGGCTTTGGAGCCTTGGACATGAGCTAGGACCTTAAGATTCTGCATGAAAGGAGGACTAGCAGCCGAGTTGCACGGGAGAATATGAAAAGTGTTCATATGTAGTAAAAACCTGATATATCCGTCCGTTTTCGTCATTTGTTATCGAATCGACTTAAAGCCAGATGGTCACATTGGCCGCTCTTCTCTCTGAAACGGTTGTACTTATCGTCTGCAAAGCTATGTCGCGTGCTGCGGTATGTGGAGACACTAAAATCACCATAGTAGAACACAGATGAAGCTTCTAAGTTGATGTAATAGCCAGTAAGAAGTAGTACAATTCAAGTTCTACGTATCGATTATTGACTTTTTAGCTGGCTTTGGTGCCTTGGACATGAGCAAGGACCTTGAGATTCTGCATGAAAGGAGGACTAACAGCCGAGTTGCACGGGACAATGTGAAAAGAGTTCATATGTAGTAAAAACCTGAGAAATCCGTCCGTTTTCGTCATTTGTTATCGAATCGACCTAAAGCCAGATCATCACATTGGCCGCTCTTATCTCTGAAACGGTTGTACTTATCGTCTGCAAAGCTATGTCGCGTACTGCTGTATTCGGAGACACTAAAAACACCATAGTAGAACACAGATGAAGCTTCTAAGATGATATAATAGCTAGTAAGAAGCAGTACAATTCAAGTTTTAGGTATCGGTTATTGAATTTTTAGCTGGCTTTGGTGCCTTGAACATGAGCTAGGACCTTAAGATTCTGTATGAAAGGAGGACTAGCAGCCCAGTTGCACGGGAGAATGTGAAAACTGTTCATATGTAGTAAAAACCAACCTGAGAAATCCGTCCGTTTTCATCATTTGTTATCGAATCGACTTAAAGCCAGATCGTCACATTGGCCGCTCTTCTCTCTGAAACGGTTGTACTTATCGTCTGCAAAGCTATGTCGCGTGCTGCGGTATGCTGAGACACTAAAAGCACCATAGTACAACACAGATCAAGCTTCTAAGTTGATGTAATAGCCAGTAAGAAGTAGTACAATTCTAGTTTTAGGTATCGGTTATTGACTTTTTAGCTGGCTTTGGTGCCTTGGACATGAGCTAGGACATTAAGATTCT
The DNA here is from genome assembly GCF_023897955.1 of Schistocerca gregaria. NCBI lineage: Eukaryota > Metazoa > Arthropoda > Insecta > Orthoptera > Acrididae > Schistocerca > Schistocerca gregaria. The sequence goes on along the minus strand of NW_026061736.1, from coordinate 8,346,499 downwards.
ACATGAAAGTAGGACTAGCTGCCGAGTTGCACGGGAGAATGTGAAAAGTGTTCATATGTAGTAAAAACCCAAGAAATCCGTCCGTTTTCGTCATTTGTTATCGAATCGTCTTAAAGCCAGATCGTCACATTGACCGCTCTTCTCTCTGAAACGGTTGTACTTATCGTCTGCAAAGCTATGTCACGTGCTGCGTTATGCGGAGACACTAAAAGCACCATAGTAGAACACAGATGAAGCTTCTAAGATGATGTAATAGCCAGTAAGAAATAGTACAATTCAAGTTTTAGATATCGTTATTGACTTTTTAGCTGGCTTTGGTGCCTTGGACATGGGCTATTACCTTAAGATTCTGCATGAAAGGAGGACTAGCAGCCGAGTTGCACGGGAGAATGTGAAAAGTGTTCATATGTAGTAAAAACCTGAGAAATCCGTTCGTTTTCGTCATTTGTTATCGAATCGACTTAAAGCCAGATCGTCACATTGGCCGCTCTTCTCTCTGAAACGGTTGTACTTATCGTCTGCAAAGCTATGACGCGTACTGCGATATTCGGAGACACTAAAAACACCATAGTAGAACACAGATGAAGCTTTTAAGATGATGTAATAGCCAGTAAGAAGTAGTACAATTCAATTTTTAGGTATCGGTTATTGACTTTTTAGCTGGCTTTGGTGCCTTGGACATGAGCCAGGACCTTAAGATTCTGCATGAAAGGGGGACTAGTAACCGAGTTGCACGGGAGAATGTGAAAAGTGTTCATATGTTGTAACAACCTGAGAAATCCGCCCGTTTTCGTCATTTGTTATCGAATCGACTTAAAGCCAGATCGTAACATTGACCGCTCTTCTCTCTAAAACGGTTGTACTTATCGTCTGCAAAGCTGTGTCGCGTGCTGCGGTATGCGGAGAAACTAAAAGCACCGTAGTAGAACATTGATGAAGGTTCTAAGTTGATGTAATAGCCAGTAAGAAGTAGTAAATTCAAGTTTTAGGTATCGATTATTGACTTTTTAGCTGGCTTTGGTGCCTTGGACATGAGCTAGGACCTTAAGATTCTGCATAAAAGGAGGACTAGCAGCCGAGTTGCACGGGAGAATGTGAAAAGTGTTCATATGTAGTAAAAACCTGAGAAATCCGTCCGTTTTCGTCATTTGTTATCGAATCGACTTAAAGCCAGATCGTAACATTGGCCGCTCTTCTCTCTAAAACGGTTGTACTTATCGTCTGCAAAGCTATGTCGCGTGCTCCGGTATGCGGAGACACTAAAATCACCATAGTAGAACACAGATGAAGCATCTAAGTTGATGTAATAGCCAGTAAGAAGTAGTCCAATTCAAGTTTTAGGTATCGATTATTGACTTTTTTGCTGGCTCTGGTGACTTGGACATGAGCTAGTTCCTTAAGATTCTGCATGAAAGGAGGACTAGCAGCCGAGTTGCACGGGAGAATGTGAAAAGTGTTCATATGTAGTAAAAACCCAAGAAATCCGTCCGTTTTCGTCATTTGTTATCGAATCGTCTTAAAGCCAGATCGTCACATTGACCGCTCATCTCTCTGAAACGGTTGTACTTATCGTCTGCAAAGCTATGTCACGTGCTGCGTTATGCGGAGACACTAAAAACACCATAGTAGAACACAGATGAAGCTTCTAAGTTGATGTAATAGCCATTAAGAAGTAGTAGAATTCAAGTTTTAGGTATCGATTATTGACTTTTTAGGTGGCTTTGGAGCCTTGGACATGAGCTAGGACCTTAAGATTCTGCATGAAAGGAGGACTAGCAGCCGAGTTGCACGGGAGAATATGAAAAGTGTTCATATGTAGTAAAAACCTGATATATCCGTCCGTTTTCGTCATTTGTTATCGAATCGACTTAAAGCCAGATGGTCACATTGGCCGCTCTTCTCTCTGAAACGGTTGTACTTATCGTCTGCAAAGCTATGTCGCGTGCTGCGGTATGTGGAGACACTAAAATCACCATAGTAGAACACAGATGAAGCTTCTAAGTTGATGTAATAGCCAGTAAGAAGTAGTACAATTCAAGTTCTACGTATCGATTATTGACTTTTTAGCTGGCTTTGGTGCCTTGGACATGAGCAAGGACCTTGAGATTCTGCATGAAAGGAGGACTAACAGCCGAGTTGCACGGGACAATGTGAAAAGAGTTCATATGTAGTAAAAACCTGAGAAATCCGTCCGTTTTCGTCATTTGTTATCGAATCGACCTAAAGCCAGATCATCACATTGGCCGCTCTTATCTCTGAAACGGTTGTACTTATCGTCTGCAAAGCTATGTCGCGTACTGCTGTATTCGGAGACACTAAAAACACCATAGTAGAACACAGATGAAGCTTCTAAGATGATATAATAGCTAGTAAGAAGCAGTACAATTCAAGTTTTAGGTATCGGTTATTGAATTTTTAGCTGGCTTTGGTGCCTTGAACATGAGCTAGGACCTTAAGATTCTGTATGAAAGGAGGACTAGCAGCCCAGTTGCACGGGAGAATGTGAAAACTGTTCATATGTAGTAAAAACCAACCTGAGAAATCCGTCCGTTTTCATCATTTGTTATCGAATCGACTTAAAGCCAGATCGTCACATTGGCCGCTCTTCTCTCTGAAACGGTTGTACTTATCGTCTGCAAAGCTATGTCGCGTGCTGCGGTATGCTGAGACACTAAAAGCACCATAGTACAACACAGATCAAGCTTCTAAGTTGATGTAATAGCCAGTAAGAAGTAGTACAATTCTAGTTTTAGGTATCGGTTATTGACTTTTTAGCTGGCTTTGGTGCCTTGGACATGAGCTAGGACATTAAGATTCTACATGAAAGTAGGACTAGCTGCCGAGTTGCACGGGAGAATGTGAAAAGTGTTCATATGTAGTAAAAACCCAAGAAATCCGTCCGTTTTCGTCATTTGTTATCGAATCGTCTTAAAGCCAGATCGTCACATTGACCGCTCATCTCTCTGAAACGGTTGTACGTCTGCAAAGCTATGTCACGTGCTGCGTTATGCGGAGACACTAAAAGCACCATAGTAGAACACAGATGAAGCTTCTAAGATGATGTAATAGCCAGTAAGAAATAGTACAATTCAAGTTTTAGATATCGTTATTGACTTTTTAGCTGGCTTTGGTGCCTTGGACATGGGCTATTACCTTAAGATTCTGCATGAAAGGAGGACTAGCAGCCGAGTTGCACGGGAGAATGTGAAAAGTGTTCATATGTAGTAAAAACCTGAGAAATCCGTCCGTTTGCGTCATTTGTTATCGAATCGACTTAAAGCCAGATCGTCACATTTGCCGCTCTTCTCTCTGAAACCGTTGTACTTATCGTCTGCAAAGCTATGTCGCGTGCTGCGGTATGCGGAGACTCTAAAAGCACCATAGTAGAACACAGATGAAGCTTCTAAGTTGATGTACTAGCCAGTAAGAAGTAGTACAATTTAAGTTTTAGGTATCGATTATTGACTTTTTAGCTGGCTTTGGTGCCTTGGACATGAGCTATGACCTTAAGATTCTGCATGAAAGGAGGACTAGCAGCCGAGTTGCACGGGAGAATGTGAATAGTGTTCATATGTAGTAAAAACCTGAGAAATCCGTCCGTTTTCGTCATTTGTTATCGAATCGACTTAAAGCCAGATCGTCACATTTGCCGTTCTTCTCTCTGAATCCGTTGTACTTATCGTCTGCAAAGCTATGTCGCGTGCTGCGGTATGCGGAGACACTAAAAGCACCATAGTAGAACACACATGAAACTTCTAAGTTGATGTAATAGCCAGTAAGAAGTAGTACAATTCAAGTTTTAGATATTGATTATTGACTTTTTAGCTGGCTTTGGTGCCTTGGACATGATCTAGGAAATTAAGATTCTGCATGAAAGAAGGACTAGCTGCCGAGTTGCACGGGAGAATGTGAAAAGTGTTCATATGTAGTAAAAACCAACCTGAGAAATCCGTCCGTTTTCGTCATTTGTTATCGAACCGACTTAAAGCCAAATCATCACATTGGCAGCTCTGCTCTCTGAAACGGTTGTACTTATCGTCTGCAAAGCTATGTCGCGTACTGCGGTATTCGGAGACACTAAAAGCACCATAGTAGAACACAGATGAAGCTTCTAAGTTGATGTAATAGCCATTAAGAAGTAGTAGAATTCAAGTTTTAGGTATCGATTATTGACTTTTTAGGTGGCTTTGGAGCCTTGGACATGAGCTAGGACCTTAAGATTCTGCATGAAAGGAGGACTAGCAGCCGAGTTGCACGGGAGAATATGAAAAGTGTTCATATGTAGTAAAAACCTGATATATCCGTCCGTTTTCGTCATTTGTTATCGAATCGACTTAAAGCCAGATGGTCACATTGGCCGCTCTTCTCTCTGAAACGGTTGTACTTATCGTCTGCAAAGCTATGTCGCGTGCTGCGGTATGTGGAGACACTAAAATCACCATAGTAGAACACAGATGAAGCTTCTAAGTTGATGTAATAGCCAGTAAGAAGTAGTACAATTCAAGTTCTACGTATCGATTATTGACTTTTTAGCTGGCTTTGGTGCCTTGGACATGAGCAAGGACCTTGAGATTCTGCATGAAAGGAGGACTAACAGCCGAGTTGCACGGGACAATGTGAAAAGAGTTCATATGTAGTAAAAACCTGAGAAATCCGTCCGTTTTCGTCATTTGTTATCGAATCGACCTAAAGCCAGATCATCACATTGGCCGCTCTTATCTCTGAAACGGTTGTACTTATCGTCTGCAAAGCTATGTCGCGTACTGCTGTATTCGGAGACACTAAAAACACCATAGTAGAACACAGATGAAGCTTCTAAGATGATATAATAGCTAGTAAGAAGCAGTACAATTCAAGTTTTAGGTATCGGTTATTGAATTTTTAGCTGGCTTTGGTGCCTTGAACATGAGCTAGGACCTTAAGATTCTGTATGAAAGGAGGACTAGCAGCCCAGTTGCACGGGAGAATGTGAAAACTGTTCATATGTAGAAAAACCAACCTGAGAAATCCGTCCGTTTTCATCATTTGTTATCGAATCGACTTAAAGCCAGATCGTCACATTGGCCGCTCTTCTCTCTGAAACGGTTGTACTTATCGTCTGCAAAGCTATGTCGCGTGCTGCGGTATGCTGAGACACTAAAAGCACCATAGTACAACACAGATCAAGCTTCTAAGTTGATGTAATAGCCAGTAAGAAGTAGTACAATTCTAGTTTTAGGTATCGGTTATTGACTTTTTAGCTGGCTTTGGTGCCTTGGACATGAGCTAGGACATTAAGATTCTACATGAAAGTAGGACTAGCTGCCGAGTTGCACGGGAGAATGTGAAAAGTGTTCATATGTAGTAAAAACCCAAGAAATCCGTCCGTTTTCGTCATTTGTTATCGAATCGTCTTAAAGCCAGATCGTCACATTGACCGCTCATCTCTCTGAAACGGTTGTACTTATCGTCTGCAAAGCTATGTCACGTGCTGCGTTATGCGGAGACACTAAAAGCACCATAGTAGAACACAGATGAAGCTTCTAAGATGATGTAATAGCCAGTAAGAAATAGTACAATTCAAGTTTTAGATATCGTTATTGACTTTTTAGCTGGCTTTGGTGCCTTGGACATGGGCTATTACCTTAAGATTCTGCATGAAAGGAGGACTAGCAGCCGAGTTGCACGGGAGAATGTGAAAAGTGTTCATATGTAGTAAAAACCTGAGAAATCCGTCCGTTTGCGTCATTTGTTATCGAATCGACTTAAAGCCAGATCGTCACATTTGCCGCTCTTCTCTCTGAAACCGTTGTACTTATCGTCTGCAAAGCTATGTCGCGTGCTGCGGTATGCGGAGACTCTAAAAGCACCATAGTAGAACACAGATGAAGCTTCTAAGTTGATGTACTAGCCAGTAAGAAGTAGTACAATTTAAGTTTTAGGTATCGATTATTGACTTTTTAGCTGGCTTTGGTGCCTTGGACATGAGCTATGACCTTAAGATTCTGCATGAAAGGAGGACTAGCAGCCGAGTTGCACGGGAGAATGTGAATAGTGTTCATATGTAATAAAATCCTGAGAAATCCGTCCGTTTTCGTCATTTGTTATCGAATCGACTTAAAGCCAGATCGTCACATTGGCCGCTCTTCTCTCTGAAACGGTTGTACTTATCGTCTGCAAAGCTATGACGCGTACTGCGATATTCGGAGACACTAAAAACACCATAGTAGAACACAGATGAAGCTTTTAAGATGATGTAATAGCCAGTAAGAAGTAGTACAATTCAATTTTTAGGTATCGATTATTGACTTTTTAGCTGGCTTTGGTGCCTTGGACATGAGCCAGGACCTTAAGATTCTGCATGAAAGGAGGACTAGCAACCGTGTTGCACGGGAGAATGTGAAAAGTGTTCATATGTAGTAAAAACCCAAGAAATCCGTCCGTTTTCGTCATTTGTTATCGAATCGACTTAAAGCCAGATCGTCACATTTGCCGCTCTTCTCTCTGAAACCGTTGTACTTATCGTCTGCAAAGCTATGTCGCGTGCTGCGATATGCGGAGACACTAAAAGCAACATAGTAGAACACAGATGAAGCTTCTAAGTTAATGTAATAGCCAGTAAGAAGCAGTACAATTCAAGTTTTAGATATTGATTATTGACTTTTTAGCTGGCTTTGGTGCCTTGGACATGATCTAGGACCCTAAGATTCTGCATGAAAGAAGGACTAGCAGCCGAGTTGCCCGGGAGAATGTGAAAAGTGTTCATATGTAGTAAAAACCTGAGAAATCCGTCCGTTTTCGTCATTTGTTATCGAATCGACTTTCAGCCAGATCGTCACATTGGGCGCTCTTCTCTCTGAAACGGTTGTACTTATCTTCTGCAAAGCTATGTCGCGTGCTGCGGTATGTGGAGACACTAAAAGCACTATAGTAGAACAGAGATGAAGCTTCTAAGTTGATGTAATAGCCAGTAAGAAGTAGTACAATTCAAGTTTTAGGTATTGATTATTGACTTTTTAGCTGGCTTTCGTGCCTTGGACATGAGCTAGGACCTTAAGATTCTGCATGAAAGGAGGACTAGCAGCCGAGTTGCACGGGAGAATGTGAATAGTGTTCATATGTAATAAAATCCTGAGAAATCCGTCCGTTTTCGTCATTTGTTATCGAATCGACTTAAAGCCAGATCGTCACATTGGCCGCTCTTCTCTCTGATACGGTTGTACTTATCGTCTGCAAAGCTATGTCGCGTGCTGCGGTATGCGGAGACACTAAAATCACCATAGTAGAACACAGATGAAGCATCTAAGTTGATGTAATAGCCAGTAAGAAGTAGTCCAATTCAAATTTAGGTATCGATTATTGACTTTTTAGCTGGCTTTGGTGCCTTGGACATGAGCTAGGACTTTAAGATTCTGCATAATAGGAGGACTAGCAGCCGAGTTGCACGGGAGAATGTGAAAAGTGTTCATATGTAGTAATAACCTGAGAAATCCGTCCTTTTTCGTCATTTGTTATCGAATCGACTTAAAGCCAGATCGTCACATTGGCAGCTCCTCTCTCTGAAATGGTTGTACTAATCGTCCGCAAAACTATGTCGCGTGCTGCGGTATGCGGAGAAACTAAAAGCACCGTAGTAGAACACCGATGAAGCTTCTAAGTTGATGTAATAGCCAGTAAGAAGTAGTACAATTCAAGTTTTAGGTATCGGTTATTGACATTTTAGCTGGCTTTGGTGCCTTGGACATGAGCTAGGAGCTTAAGATTCTGCATGAAAGGAGGACTAGCTGCCGAGTTGCACGGGAGAAAGTGAAAAGTGTTCATATGTAGTAAAAACCCAAGAAATCCGTCCGTTTACGTCATTTGTTATCGAATCGTCTTAAAGCCAGATCGTCACATTGAGCGCTCTTCTCTCTGAAACGGTTGTACTTATCGTCTGCAAAGCTATGTCGCGTGCTGCGGTATGCGGAGACAAGAAAATCTTCATAGTAGAACACAGATGAAGCTTCTAAGTTGATGTAATAGCCAGTAAGAAGTAGTACAATTCAAGTTTTAAGTATTGATTATTGACCTTTTAGCTGGCTTTGGTGCCTTGGACATGAGCTAGGACCTTGAGATTCTGCATGAAAGGAGGACTAGCAGCCGAGTTGCACGGGAGAATGTGAAAAGTGTTCGCATGTAGTAAAAACCTGAGAAATCCGTCCGTTTTCGTCATTTGTTATCGAATCGACTTATAGCCAGATCGTCACATTGGCCGCTCTTCTCTCTGAAACGGTTGTACTTATCGTCTGCAATGCTATGTCGCGTGCTGCGGTATGCGGAGACACTAAAATCACCATAGTAGAACACAGATGAAGCATCTAAGTTGATGTAATAGCCAGTAAGATGTAGTCCAATTCAAGTTTTAGGTATCGATTATTGACTTTTTAGCTGGCTTTGGTGACTTGGACATGAGCTGGGACCTTAAGGTTCTATATGAAAGGAAGACTAGCAACCGAGTTGCACGGTAGAATGTGAAAAGTGTTCATATGTAATAAAAACCTGAGAAATCCGTCCGTTTTCGTCATTTGTTATCGAATCGACTTAAAGCCAGATCGTCACATTGGCCGCTCTTCTCTCTGAAACTGTTGTACTTATCGTCTACAAAGCTATGTCGCGTGCTGCGGTATGCATAGACACTAAAAGCACCATAGTAGAACACAGATGAAGCTTCTAAGTTGATGTAATAGCCAGTAAGAAGTAGTACAATTCAAGTTTTAGGTATCGGTTATTGACTTTTTAGCTGGCTTTGGTGACTTGGACATGAGCTAGGACCTTAAGATTCTGCATGAAAGGAGGACTAGCTGCCGAGTTGCACGGGAGAATGTGAAAAGTGTTCATATGTAGTAAAAACTCAAGAAATCCGACCGTTTTCGTCATTTGTTATCGAATCGTCTTAAAGCCAGATCGTCACATTGACCGCTCTTCTCTCTGAAACGGTTGTACTTATCGTCTGCAAAGCTATGTCGCGTGCTGCGGTATGCGGAGACACTAAAATCACCATAGTAGAACACAGATGAAGCTTTTAAGTTGATGTAATAGCCAGTAAGAAGTAGTAGAATTCAAGTTTTAGGTATCGATTATTGACTTTTTAGCTGGCTTCGGTGCCTTGGACATGAGCTAGGACCTTAAGATTCTGCATGAGAGGAGGACTAGCAGCCGAGTTGCACGGGAGAATGTGAAAAGTGTTCATATGTAGTAAAAACCTGAGAAATCCGTCCGTTTTCGTCATTTGTTATCGAATCGACTTAAAGCCAGATGGACACATTGGCCGCTCTTCTCTCTTAAACGATTGTACTTATCGTCTGCAGAGCTATGTCGCGTGCTGCGGTATTTGGAGACACTAAAATCACCATAGTAGAACAGAGATGAAGCTTCTAAGTTGATGTAATAGCCAGTAAGAAATAGTACAATTAAAGTTTTAGGTATCGATTATTGACTTTTTAGCTGGCTTCGGTGCCTTGGACATGAGCTAGGACCTTAAGATTCTGCATGAGAGGAGGACTAGCAGCCGAGTTGCATGGGAGAATGTGAAAAGTGTTCATATGTAGTAAAAACCTGAGAAATCCGTCCGTTTTCGTAATTTGTTATCGAATCGACTTAAAGCCAGATCGTCACATTGGCCGCTCTTCTCTCTGAAACGGTTGTACTTATCGTCTGCAAAGCTATGACGCGTACTGCGATATTCGGAGACACTAAAAACACCATAGTAGAACACAGATGAAGCTTTTAAGATGATGTAATAGCCAGTAAGAAGTAGTACAATTCAATTTTTAGGTATCGGTTATTGACTTTTTAGCTGGCTTTGGTGCCTTGGACATGAGCCAGGACCTTAAGATTCTGCATGAAAGGAGGACTAGCAACCGAGTTGCACGGGAGAATGTGAAAAGTGTTCATATGTAGTAAAAACCTGAGAAATCCGTCCGTTTTCGTCATTTGTTATCGAATCGACTTAAAGCCAGATCGTCACATTGGCCACTCTTCTCTCTGTAACTTTTGTACTTATTGTCTGCAAAGTTATGTCGCGTGCTGCGGTATGCGGAGACACGAAAATCATCATAGTAGAACACAGATAAAGCTTCTAAGTTGATGTAATAACCAGTAAGAAGTAGTACAATTCAAGTTTTAGGTATCGATTATTGACTTTTTAGCTGGCTTTGGTGCCTTGGACGTGAGCTAGGACCTTAAGATTCAGCATGAAAGTAGGACTAGCAGCCGAGTTGCACGGGAGAATGTGAAAAGTGTTCAAATGTAGAAAAAACCTGAGAAATCCGTCCGTTTTCTTCATTTGTTGTCGAATCGACTTAAAGCCAAATCGGCACATTGGCCGCTCTGCTCTCTGAAACGTTTGTACTTATCGTCTGCAAAGCTATGTCGCGTACTGCGGTATTCGGAGACACTAAACGCACCATAGTAGAACACAGATGAAGCTTCTAAGATGATATAATAGCCAGTAAGAAAGAGTACAATTCAAGTTTTAGGTATAGTTATTGACTTTTTAGCTGGCTTTGGTGCCTTGGACATGAGCTATGACCTTAAGATTCTGCATGAAAGGAGGACTAGCACTCGAGTTGCACGGGAGAATGTGAAAAGTGTTCGTATGTAGTAAAAACCTCAGAAATCCGTCCGTTTTCGTCATTTGTTATCGAATCGACTTAAAGCCAGATCGTCACATTTGCCGTTCTTCTCTCTGAATCCGTTGTACTTATCGTCTGCAAAGCTATGTCGCGTACTGCGGTATTCGGAGACACTAAAAGCACCATAGTAGAACACAGATGAAGCTTCTAAGTTGATGTAATAGCCAGTAAGAAGTAGTAGAATTCAAGTTTTAGGTATCGATTATTGACTTTTTAGGTGGCTTTGGAGCCTTGGACATGAGCTAGCACCTTAAGATTCTGCATGAAAGGAGGACTAGCAGCCGAGTTGCACGGGAGAATGTGAAAAGTGTTCATATGTAGTAAAAACCTGAGATATCCGTCCGTTTTCGTCATTTGTTATCGAATCGACTTAAAGCCAGATGGTCACATTGGCCGCTCTTCTCTCTGAAACGGTTGTACTTATCGTCTGCAAAGCTATGTCGCGTGCTGCGGTATGTGGAGACACTAAAATCACCATAGTAGAACACAGATGAAGCTTCTAAGTTGATGTAATAGCTAGTAAGAAGTAGTACAATTCAAGTTCTAGGTATCGATTATTGACTTTTTAGCTGGCTTTGGTGCCTTGGACATGAGCAAGGACCTTGAGATTCTGCATGAAAGGAGGACTAACAGCCGAGTTGCACGGGACAATGTGAAAAGAGTTCATATGTAGTAAAAACCTGAGAAATCCGTCCGTTTTCGTCATTTGTTATCGAATCGACTTAAAGCCATATCATCACATTGGCCGCTCTTATCTCTGAAACGGTTGTACTTATCGTCTGCAAAGCTATGTCGCGTACTGCGGTATTCGGAGACACTAAAAACACCATAGTAGAACACAGATGAAGCTTCTAAGATGATATAATAGCCAGTAAGAAGCAGTACAATTCAAGTTTTAGGTATAGGTTATTGAATTTTTAGCTGGCTTTGGTGCCATGAACATGAGCTAGGACCTTAAGATTCTGTATGAAAGGAGGACTAGCAGCCCAGTTACACGGGAGAATGTGAAAACTGTTCATATGTAGTAAAAACCAACCTGAGAAATCCGTCCGTTTTCGTCATTTGTTATCGAATCGACTTAAAGCCAGATCGTCACATTGGCCGCTCTTCTCTCTGAAACGGTTGTACTTATCGTCTGCAAAGCTATGACGCGTACTGCGATATTCGGAGACACTAAAAACACCATAGTAGAACACAGATGAAGCTTTTAAGATGATGTAATAGCCAGTAAGAAGTAGTACAATTCAATTTTTAGGTATCGGTTATTGACTTTTTAGCTGGCTTTGGTGCCTTGGACATGAGCCAGGACCTTAAGATTCTGCATGAAAGGAGGACTAGCAACCGAGTTGCACGGGAGAATGTGAAAAGTGTTCATATGTAGTAAAAACCTGAGAAATCCGTCCGTTTTCGTCATTTGTTATCGAATCGACTTAAAGCCAGATCGTCACATTGGCCACTCTTCTCTCTGTAACTTTTGTACTTATTGTCTGCAAAGTTATGTCGCGTGCTGCGGTATGCGGAGACACGAAAATCATCATAGTAGAACACAGATAAAGCTTCTAAGTTGATGTAATAACCAGTAAGAAGTAGTACAATTCAAGTTTTAGGTATCGATTATTGACTTTTTAGCTGGCTTTGGTGCCTTGGACGTGAGCTAGGACCTTAAGATTCAGCATGAAAGTAGGACTAGCAGCCGAGTTGCACGGGAGAATGTGAAAAGTGTTCAAATGTAGAAAAAACCTGAGAAATCCGTCCGTTTTCGTCATTTGTTGTCGAATCGACTTAAAGCCAAATCGGCACATTGGCCGCTCTGCTCTCTGAAACGTTTGTACTTATCGTCTGCAAAGCTATGTCGCGTACTGCGGTATTCGGAGACACTAAACGCACCATAGTAGAACACAGATGAAGCTTCTAAGATGATATAATAGCCAGTAAGAAAGAGTACAATTCAAGTTTTAGGTATAGTTATTGACTTTTTAGCTGGCTTTGGTGCCTTGGACATGAGCTATGACCTTAAGATTCTGCATGAAAGGAGGACTAGCACTCGAGTTGCACGGGAGAATGTGAAAAGTGTTCGTATGTAGTAAAAACCTCAGAAATCCGTCCGTTTTCGTCATTTGTTATCGAATCGACTTAAAGCCAGATCGTCACATTTGCCGTTCTTCTCTCTGAATCCGTTGTACTTATCGTCTGCAAAGCTATGTCGCGTACTGCGGTATTCGGAGACACTAAAAGCACCATAGTAGAACACAGATGAAGCTTCTAAGTTGATGTAATAGCCAGTAAGAAGTAGTAGAATTCAAGTTTTAGGTATCGATTATTGACTTTTTAGGTGGCTTTGGAGCCTTGGACATGAGCTAGCACCTTAAGATTCTGCATGAAAGGAGGACTAGCAGCCGAGTTGCACGGGAGAATGTGAAAAGTGTTCATATGTAGTAAAAACCTGAGATATCCGTCCGTTTTCGTCATTTGTTATCGAATCGACTTAAAGCCAGATGGTCACATTGGCCGCTCTTCTCTCTGAAACGGTTGTACTTATCGTCTGCAAAGCTATCTCGCGTGCTGCGGTATGTGGAGACACTAAAATCACCATAGTAGAACACAGATGAAGCTTCTAAGTTGATGTAATAGCTAGTAAGAAGTAGTACAATTCAAGTTCTAGGTATCGATTATTGACTTTTTAGCTGGCTTTGGTGCCTTGGACATGAGCAAGGACCTTGAGATTCTGCATGAAAGGAGGACTAACAGCCGAGTTGCACGGGACAATGTGAAAAGAGTTCATATGTAGTAAAAACCTGAGAAATCCGTCCGTTTTCGTCATTTGTTATCGAATCGACTTAAAGCCATATCATCACATTGGCCGCTCTTATCTCTGAAACGGTTGTACTTATCGTCTGCAAAGCTATGTCGCGTACTGCGGTATTCGGAGACACTAAAAACACCATAGTAGAACACAGATGAAGCTTCTAAGATGATATAATAGCCAGTAAGAAGCAGTACAATTCAAGTTTTAGGTATAGGTTATTGAATTTTTAGCTGGCTTTGGTGCCATGAACATGAGCTAGGACCTTAAGATTCTGTATGAAAGGAGGACTAGCAGCCCAGTTACACGGGAGAATGTGAAAACTGTTCATATGTAGTAAAAACCAACCTGAGAAATCCGTCCGTTTTCGTCATTTGTTATCGAATCGACTTAAAGCCAGATCGTCACATTGGCCGCTCTTCTCTCTGAAACGGTTGTACTTATCGTCTGCAAAGCTATGTCGCGTGCTGCGGTATGCAGAGACACTAAAGGCACCATAGTACAACACAGATCAAGCTTCTAAGTTGATGTAATAGCCAGTAAGAAGTAGTACAATTCAATTTTTAGGTATCGGTTATTGACTTTTTAGCTGGCTTTGGTGCCTTGGACATGAGCTAGGACATTAAGATTCTACATGAAAGGAGGACTAGCTGCCGAGTTGCACGGGAGAATGTGAAAAGTGTTCATATGTAGTAAAAACCCAAGAAATCCGTCCGTTTTTGTCATTTGTTATCGAATCGACTTAAAGCCAGATCGTCAAATTTGCCGCTCTTCTCTCTGAAACCGTTGTACTTATCGTCTGCAAAGCTATGTCGCGTGCTGCGATATGCGGAGACACTAAAAGCACCATAGTAGAACACAGATGAAGCTTCTAAGTTAATGTAATAGCCAGTAAGAAGTAGTACAATTCAAGTTTTAGATATTGATTATTGACTTTTTAGCTGGCTTTGGTGCCTTGGACATGATCTAGGACCCTAAGCTTCTGCATGAAAGAAGGACTAGCAGCCGAGTTGCCCGGGAGAATGTGAAAAGTGTTCATATGTAGTAAAAACCTCAGAAATCCGTCCGTTTTCGTCATTTGTTATCGAATCGACTTTCAGCCAGATCGTCACATTGGGCGCTCTTCTCTCTGAAACGGTTGTACTCATCTTCTGCAAAGCTATGTCGCGTGCTGCGGTATGTGGAGACACTAAAAGCACCATAGTAGAACAGAGATGAAGCTTCTAAGTTGATGTAATAGCCAGTAAGAAGTAGTAGAATTCAAGTTTTAGGTATTGATTATTGACTTTTTAGCTGGCTTTGGTGCCTTGGACATGAGCTAGGACCTTAAGATTCTGCATGAAAGGAGGACTAGCAGCCGAGTTGCACGGGAGAATGTGAAAAGTGTTCATATGTAATAAAATCCTGAGAAATCCGTCCGTTTTCGTCATTTGTTATCGAATCGACTTAAAGCCATATCGTCACATTGGCCGCTCTTCTCTCTGAAACGGTTGTACTTATCGTCTGCAAAGCTATTTTGCGTGTTGCGGTATGCGGAGACACTAAAATCACCATAGTAGAACACAGATGAAGCATCTAAGTTGATGTAATTGCCAGTAAGAAGTAGTCCAATTCAAATTTAGGTATCAATTATTGACTTTTTAGCTGGCTTTGGTGACTTGGACATGAGCTAGGACCTTAAGATCCTGCATGAAAGGAGGACTAGAAACCGAGTTGCACGGGAGAATGTGAAAAGTGTTCATATGGAATAAAAACCTGAGAAATAAGTCCGTTTTCGTCATTTGTTATCGAATCGACTTAAAGCCAGATCGTCACAATGGCCGCTCTTCTCTCTGTAACGGTTGTACTTATCGTCTACAAAGCTATGTCGCGTGCTGCGGTATGCGGAGACACTAAAAGCACCATAGTAGAACACAGATGAAGCTTCTAAGTTGATGTAATAGCCAGTAAGAAGTAGTACAATTCAAGTTTTAGGTATCGGTTATTGACTTTTTAGCTGGCTTTGGTGCCTTGGACATGAGCTAGGACCTTAAGATTCTGCATGAAAGGAGGACTAGCTGCCGAGTTGCACGGGAGAAAGTGAAAAGTGTTCATATGTAGTAAAAACACAAGAAATCCGTCCGTTTACGTCATTTGTTATCGAATCGACTTAAAGCCAGATCGTCACATTGACCGCTCTTCTCTCTGAAACGGTTGTACTTATCGTCTGCAAAGCTATGTCGCGTGCTGCGGTATGCGGAGACAAGAAAATCTTCATAGTAGAACACAGATGAAGCTTCTAAGTTGATGTAATAGCCAGTAAGAAGTAGTACAATTCAAGTTATAAGTATTGATTATTGACCTTTTAGCTGGCTTTGGTGCCTTGGACATGAGCTAGGACCTTGAGATTCTGCATGAAAGGAGGACTAGCAGCCGAGCTGCACGGGAGAATGTGAAAAGTGTTCGCATGTAGTAAAAACCTGAGAAATCCGTCCGTTTTCGTCATTTGTTATCGAATCGACTTATAGCCAGATCGTCACATTGGCCGCTCTTCTCTCTGAAACGGTTGTACTTATCGTCTGCAATGCTATGTCGCGTGCTGCGGTATGCGGAGACACTAAAATCACCATAGTAGAACACAGATGAAGCATCTAAGTTGATGTAATAGCCAGTAAGAAGTAGTCCAATTCAAGTTTTAGGTATCGATTATTGACTTTTTAGCTGGCTTTGGTGACTTGGACATGAGCTGGGACCTTAAGGTTCTATATGAAAGGAGGACTAGCAACCGAGTTGCACGGTAGAATGTGAAAAGTGTTCATATGTAATAAAAACCTGAGAAATCCGTCCGTTTTCGTCATTTGTTATCGAATCGACTTAAAGCCAGATCGTCACATTGGCCGCTCTTCTCTCTGAAACTGTTGTACTTATCGTCTACAAAGCTATGTCGCGTGCTGCGGTATGCGGAGACACTAAAAGCACCATAGTAGAACACAGATGAAGCTTCTAATTTGATGTAATAGCCAGTAAGAAGTAGTACAATTCAAGTTTTAGGTATCGGTTATTGACTTTTTAGCAGGCTTTGGTGACTTGGACATGAGCTAGGACCTTAAGATTCTGCATGAAAGGAGGACTAGCTGCCGAGTTGCACGGGAGAATGTGAAAAGTGTTCATATGTAGTAAAAACCCAAGAAATCCGTCCGTTTTCGTCATTTGTTATCGAATCGTCTTAAAGCCAGATCGTCACATTGACCGCTCTACTCTCTGAAACGGTTGTACTTATCGTCTGCAAAGCTATGTCGCCTGCTGCGGTATGCTGAGACACTAAAAGCACCATAGTACAACACAGATTAAGCTTCTAAGTTGATTTAATAGCCAGTAAGAAGTAGTACAATTCTAGTTTTTTGTATCGGTTATTGACTTTTTAGCTGGCTTTGGTGCCTTGGACATGAGCTAGGACCTTAAGATTCTACATGAAAGGAGGACTAGCTGCCGATTTGCACGGGAGAATGTGAAAAGTGTTCATATGTAGTAAAAACCCAAGAAATCCGTCCGTTTTCGTCATTTGTTATCGAATCGTCTTAAAGCCAGATCGTCACATTGACCGCTCTTCTCTCTGAAACGGTTGTACTTATCGTCTGCAAAGCTATGTCGCGTGCTGCGTTATGCGGAGACAGTAAAAGCACTATAGTAGAACACAGATGAAGCTTCTAAGATGATGTAATAGCCAGTAAGAAATAGTACAATTCAAGTTTTAGATATCGTTATTGACTTTTTAGCTGGCTTTGGTGCCTTGGACATGGGCTATGACCTTAAGATTCTGCATGAAAGGAGGACTAGCAGCCGAGTTGCACGGAAGAATGTGAAAAGTGTTCATATGTAGTAAAAACCTGAGAAATCCGTCCGTTTGCGTCATTTGTTATCGAATCGACTTAAAGCCAGATCGTCACATTTGCCGCTCGTCCCTCTGAAACCGTTGTATTTATCGTCTGCAAAGCTATGTCGCGTGCTGCGAAATGCGGAGACACTAAAAGTACCAAAGTAGAACACAGATGAAGCTTCTAATTTAATGTAATAGCCAGTAAGAAGTAGTACAATTCAAGTTTTAGATATTGATTATTGACTTTTTAGCTGGCTTTGGTGCCTTGGACATGATCTAGGACCTTAAGATTCTGAATGAAAGAAGGACTAGCAGCCGAGTTGCCCGGGAGAATGTGAAAAGTGTTCATATGTAGTAAAAACCTGAGAAATCCGTCCGTTTTCGTCATTTTTTATCGAGTCGACTTTTAGCCAGATCGTCACATTGGCCGCTCTTCTCTCTGAAACGGTTGTACTTATCTTCTGCAAAGCTATGTCGCGTGCTGCGGTATGTGGAGACATTAAAAGCACCATAGTAGAACAGAGATGAAGCTTCTAAGTTGATGTAATAGCCAGTAAGAAGTAGTAGAATTCAAGTTTTAGGTATTGATTATTGACTTTTTAGCTGGCTTTGGTGCCTTGGACATGAGCTAGGACCTTAAGATTCTGCATGAAAGGAGGACTAGCAGCCGAGTTGCATGGGAGAATGTGAAAAGTGTTCATATGTAATAAAATCCTGAGAAATCCGTCCGTTTTCGTCATTTGTTATCGAATCGATTTAAAGCCAGATCGTCACATTGGCCGCTCTTCTCTCTGAAACGGTTGTACCTATCGTCTGCAAAGCTATTTCGCGTGCTGCGGTATGCGGAGACACTAAAATCACCATAGTAGAACACAGATGAAGCATCTAAGTTGATGTAATAGCCAGTAAGAAGTAGTCCAATTCAAATTTAGGTATCGATTATAGACTTTTTAGCTGTCTTTGGTGACTTGGACATGAGCTAGGACCTTAAGATTCTGCATGATAGGAGGACTAGCAGCCGAGTTGCACGGGAGAATGTGAAAAGTGTTCATATGTAGTAAAAACCCAAGAAATCCGTCCGTTTTCGTCATTTGTTATCGAATCGACTTAAAGCCAGATCGTCACATTGACCGCTCTTCTCTCTGAAACGGTTGTACTTATCGTCTGCAAAGCTATGTCGCGTGCTGCGGAATGCGGAGACATTAAAAGCACCATAGTAGAACACAGATGAAGCTTCTAAGTTGATGTAATAGCCAGTAAGAAGTAGTACAATTCAAGTTTTAAGTATTGATTATTGACCTTTTAGCTGCCTTGGTGCCTTGGACATGAGCTAGGACCTTGAGATTCTGCATGAAAGGAGGACTAGCAGCCGAGTTGCACGGGAGAATGTGAAAAGTGTTCGCATGTAGTAAAAACCTGAAAAATCCGTCCGTTTTCGTCATTTGTTATCGAATCGACTTATAGCCAGATCGTCATATTGGCCGCTCTTCTCTCTGAAACGGTTGTACTTATCGTCTGCAAAGCTATGTCGCGTGCTGCGGTATGCGGAGACACTAAAATCACCATAGTAGAACACAGATGAAGCATCTAAGTTGATGTAATAGCCAGTAAGAAGTAGTCCAATTCAAGTTTTAGGTATCGATTATTGACTTTTTAGCTGGCTTTGGTGACTTGGACATGAGCTAGGACCTTAAGGTTCTATATGAAAGGAGGACTAGCAACCGAGTTGCACGGTAGAATGTGAAAAGTGTTCATATGTAATAAAAACCTGAGAAATCCGTCCGTTTTCGTCATTTGTTATCGAATCGACTTAAAGCCAGATCGTCACATTGGCCGCTCTCCTCTCTGAAACAGTTGTACTTATCGTCTACAAAGCTATGTCGCGTGCTGCGGTATGCGGAGACACTAAAAGCACCATAGTAGAACACAGATGAAGCTTCTAAGTTGATGTAATAGCCAGTAAGAAGTAGTACAATTCAAGTTTTAAGTATTGATTATTGACCTTTTAGCTGCATTGGTGCCTTGGACAAGAGCTAGGACCTTGAGATTCTGCAAGAAAGGAGGACTTGCAGCCGAGTTGCACGGGAGAATGTGAAAAGTGTTCGCATGTAGTAAAAACCTGAGAAATCCGTCCGTTTTCGTCATTTGTTATCGAATCGACTTATAGCCAGATCGTCACATTGGCCGCTCTTCTCTCTGAAACGGTTGTACTTATCGTCTGCAAAGCTATGTCGCGTGCTGCGGTATGCGGAGACACTAAAATCACCATAGTAGAACACAGATGAAGCATTTAAGTTGATGTAATAGCCAGTAAGAAGTAGTCCAATTGAAGTTTTTGGTATCGATTATTGACATTTTAGCTGGCTTTGGTGACTTGGACATGAGCTAGGACCTTAAGATTCTGCATGAAAGGAGGACTAGCAGCCGAGTTGCACGGGAGAATATGAAAAGTGTTCATATGTAGTAAAAACCTGAGAAATCCGTCCGTTTTCGTCATTTGTTATCGAATCGACTTAAAGCCAGATCGTCACATTGGCCGCTCTTTTTTCTGAACGGTTGTACATATCGTCTGCAAAGCTATGTCGCGTGCTGCGGTATGCGGAGACAAGAAAATCTTCATAGTAGAACACAGATGAAGCTTCTAAGTTGATGTAATAGCCAGTAGGAAGTAGTACAATTCAAGTTTTAGTTATCGATTATTGACTTTATAGCTCGCTTTGATGCCTTGGACATGAGCTAGGACCTTAAGATTCTGCATGAAAGGAGGACTAGCAGAGGAGTTGCACGGGTGAATGTGAGAAGTGTTCATACGTAGTAAAAACCTGAGAAATCCGTCCGTTTTCGTCATTTGTTATCGAATCGACTTAAAGCCAGATCGTCACATTGGTCACTCTTCTCTCTGAAACGGTTGTACTTATTGTCTGCAAAGCTATGTCGCGTGCTGCGGTATGCGGAGACACGACAATCATCATAGTAGAACACAGATAAAGCTTCTAAGTTGATGTAAAAGCCAGTAAGAACTAGTACAATTCAAGTTTTAGGTATCGATTATTGACTTTTTAGCTGGCTTTGGTGCCTTGAACATGAGCTAGGACCTTACGGTTCTGCATGAAAGGAGGACTAGCAGCCGAGTTGCACGGGAGAATGTGAAAAGTGTTTATATGTAGTAAAAACCTGAGAACTCCGTCCGTTTTCGTCATTTGTTATCGAATCGACTTAAAGCCAAATCGTCACATTGGCCGCTCTGCTCTCTGAAACGGTTGTACTTATCTTATGCAAAACTATGTCGCGTGCTGCGGTATGCGGAGAAACTAAAAGCACCGTAGTAGAACACAGATGAAGGTTCTAAGTTGATGTAATAGCCAGTAAGAAGTAGTACAATTCAAGTTTTAGATATTGATTATTGACTTTTTAGCTGGCTTTGGTGCCTTGGACAAGAGCTAGGACCTTACGATTCTGCATGAAAGGAGGACTAGCAGCCGAGTTGCACGGGAGAATGTGAAAAGTGTTTATATGTAGTAAAAACCTAAGAAATCCGTCCGTTTTCGTCATTTGTTATCGAATCGACTTAAAGCCAGATCGTCACATTGGCCGCTCTTTTTTCTGAACGGTTGTACATATCGTCTGCAAAGCTATGTCGCGTGCTGCGGTATGCGGAGACAAGAAAATCTTCATAGTAGAACACAGATGAAGCTTCTAAGTTGATGTAATAGCCAGTAAGAAGTAGTACAATTCAAGTTTTAGTTATCGATTATTGACTTTATAGCTCGCTTTGATGCCTTGGACATGAGCTAGGACCTTAAGATTCTGCATGAAAGGAGGACTAGCAGAGGAGTTGCACGGGTGAATGTGAGAAGTGTTCATACGTAGTAAAAACCAGAGAAATCCGTCCGTTTTCGTCATTTGTTATCGAATCGACTTAAAGCCAGATCGTCACATTGGCCGCTCTTCTCTCTGAAACCGTTGTACTTATCGTCTGCAAAGCTATGTCGCGTGCTGCGGTATGCGGAGACACTAAAAGCACCATAGTAGAACACAGATGAAGCTTCTAAGTTGATGCAATAGCCAGTAAGAAGTAGTACAATTCAAGTTTAATGTATCGATTATTGACTTTTTAGCTGGCTTTGGTGCCTTGGACATGAGCTAGGACCTTAAGATTCTGCATGAAAGGAGGACTAGCAGCCGAGTTGCACGGGAGAATGTGGAAAGTGTTCATATGTAGTAAAAACCTGAGAAATCCGTCCGTTTTCGTCATTTGTTATCGAATCGACTTAAAGCCAGATGGTCACATTGGCCGCTCTTCTCTCTGAAACGGTTGTACTTATCGTCTGCAAAGCTATGTCACGTACTGCGGTATTCGGAGACACTAAAAACACCATAGTAGAACACAGATGAAGCTTCTACGATGATGTAATAGCCAGTAAGAAGTAGTACAATTCAATTTTTAGGTATCGGTTATTGACTTTTTGGCTCGCTTTGGTCCCTTGGACATGAGCTAGGACCTTAAGATTCTGCATGAAAGGAGGACTAGCAGCCGAGTTGCACGGGAGAATGTGAAAAGTGTTCATATCTAGTAAAAACCTGAGAAATCCGTCCGTTTGCGTCATTTGTTATCGAATCGACTTAAAGCCAGATCGTCACATTGGCCGCTCTTCTCTCTGAAACGGTTGTACTTACCGTCTGCAAAGCTATGTCGCGTGCTGCGATATGCGGAGACACTAAAAGCACCATAGTAGAACACAGATGAAGCTTCTAAGTTGATGTAATAGCCAGTAAGAAGTAGTACAATTCAAGTTTTAGATATTGATTATTGACTTTTTAGCTGGCTTTGGTGCCTTGGACAAGAGCTAGGACCTTACGATTCTGCATGAAAGGAGGACTAGCAGCCGAGTTGCACGGGAGAATGTGAAAAGTGTTTATATGTAGTAAAAAAATGAGAAATCCGTCCGTTTTCGTCACTTGTTATCGAATCGACTTAAAGCCAAATCGTCACATTGGCCGCTCTGCTCTCTGAAACGGTTGTACTTATCTTCTGCAAAACTATGTCGCGTGCTGCGGTATGCGGAGAAACTAAAAGCACCGTAGTAGAACACAGATGAAGGTTCTAAGTTGATGTAATAGCCAGTAAGAAGTAGTCCAATTCAAGTTTTAGGTATCGATTATTGACTTTTTAGCTGGCTTTGGTGCCTTGGACATGAGCTAGGACCTTAAGATTCTGCATAAAAGGATGACTAGCAGCCGAGTTGCACGGGAGAATGTGAAAAGTGTTCATATGTATTAAAAACCTGAGACATCCGTCCGTTTTCGTCATTTGTTATCGAATCGACTTAAAGCCAGATCGTAACATTAGCCGCTCTTCTCTCTAAAACGGTTGTACTTATCGTCTGCAAAGCTGTGTCGCGTGCTGCGGTATGCGGAGAAACTAAAAGCACCGTAGTAGAACATAGATGAAGCATCTAAGTTGATGTAATTGCCAGTAAGAAGTAGTCCAATTCAAGTTTTAGGTATCGATTATTGACTTTTTAGATGGCTTTGGTGACTTGGACATTAGCTAGGACCTTAAGATTCTGCATGAAAGGAGGACTAGCAGCCGAGTTGCACGGGAGAATGTGAAAAGTGTTCATATGTAGTAAAAACCTGAGAAATCCGTCCGTTTTCGTCATTTGTTATCGAATCGACTTAAAGCCAGATGGTCACATTGGCCGCTCTTCTCTCTGAAACGGTTGTACTTATCGTCTGCAAAGCTATGTCACGTACTGCGGTATACGGAGACACTAAAAACACCATAGTAGAACACAGATAAAGCTTCTAAGTTGATTTAATAGCCAGTAAGAACTAGTACAATTCAAGTTTTAGGTATCGATTATTGACTTTTTAGCTGGCTTTGGTGCCTTGGACATGATCTAGGACCTTAAGATTCTGCATAAAAGGAGGACTAGCAGCCGAGTTGCACGGGAGAATGTGAAAAGTGTTCATATGTAGTAAAAACCTCAGACATCCGTCCGTTTTCGTCATTTGTTATCGAATCGACTTAAAGCCAGATCGTAACATTGACCGCTCTTCTCTCTAAAACGGTTGTACTTATCGTCTGCAAAGCTGTGTCGCGTGCTGCTTTATGCGGAGAAACTAAAAGCACCGTAGTAGAACATTGATGAAGGTTCTAAGTTGATGTAATAGCCAGTAAGAAGTAGTCCAATTCAAGTTTTAGGTATCGATTATTGACTTTTTAGCTGGCTTTGGTGCCTTGGACATGAGCTAGGACCTTAAGATTCTGCTTAAAAGGAGGACTAGCAGCCGAGTTGCACGGGAGAATGTGAAAAGTGTTCATATGTAGTAAAAACCTGAGAAATCCGTCCGTTTTCGTCATTTGTTATCGAATCGACTTAAAGCCAGATCGTAACATTGGCCGCTCTTCTCTCTAAAACGGTTGTACTTATCGTCTGCAAAGCTATGTCGCGTGCTCCGGTATGCGGAGACACTAAAATCACCATAGTAGAACACAGATGAAGCATCTAAGTTGATGTAATAGCCAGTAAGAAGTAGTCCAATTCAAGTTTTAGGTATCGATTATTGACTTTTTTGCTGGCTCTGGTGACTTGGACATGAGCTAGTTCCTTAAGATTCTGCATGAAAGGAGGACTAGCAGCCGAGTTGCACGGGAGAATGTGAAAAGTGTTCATATGTAGTAAAAACCTCAGAAATCCGTCCGTTTTCGTCATTTGTTATCGAATCGACTTAAAGCCAGATCGTCACATTGGCCGCTCTTCTCTCTGAACGGTTGTACTTATCGTCTGCAAAGCTATGACGCGTACTGCGGTATTCGGAGACACTAAACGCACCATAGTAGAACACAGATGAAGGTTCTAAGATGATGTAATAGCCAGTAAGAAATAGTACAATTCAAGTTTTAGATATCGTTATTGACTTTTTAGCTGGCTTTGGTGCCTTGGACATGAGCTATGACCTTAAGATTCTGCATGAGAGGAGGACTAGCAGCCGAGTTGCACGGGAGAATGTGAAAAGTGTTCATATGTAGTAAAAACCTGAGAAATCCGTCCGTTTTCGTCATTTGTTATCGAATCGACTTAAAGCCAGATGGACACATTGGCTGCTCTTCTCTCTTAAACGATTGTACTTATCGTCTGCAGAGCTATGTCGCGTGCTGCGGTATGCGGAGACACTAAAAGCACCATAGTAGAACACAGATGAAGCTTCTAAGTTGATGTAATAGCCAGTAAGAAGTAGTACAATTCAAGTTTTAAGTATTGATTATTGACCTTTTAGCTGCCTTGGTGCCTTGGACATGAGCTAGGACCTTGAGATTCTGCAAGAAAGGAGGTCTAGCAGCCGAGTTGCACGGGAGAATGTGAAAAGTGTTCGCATGTAGTAAGAACCTGAGAAATCCGTCCGTTTTCGTCATTTGTTATCGAATCGACTTATAGCCAGATCGTCACATTGGCCGCTCTTCTCTCTGAAACGGTTGTACTTATCGTCTGCAAAGCTATGTCGCGTGCTGCGGTATGCGGAGACACTAAAATCACCATAGTAGAACACAGATGAAGCATTTAAGTTGATGTAATAGGCAGTAAGAAGTAGTCCAATTGAAGTTTTTGGTATCGATTATTGACATTTTAGCTGGCTTTGGTGACTTGGACATGAGCTAGGACCTTAAGTTTCTGCATGAAAGGAGGACTAGCAGCCGAGTTGCACGGGAGAATATGAAAAGTGTTCATATGTAGTAAAAACCTGAGAAATCCGTCCGTTTTCGTCATTTGTTATCGAATCGACTTAAAGCCAGATCGTCACATTGGCCGCACTTTTTTCTGAACGGTTGTACATATCGTCTGCAAAGCTATGTCGCGTGCTGCGGTATGCGGAGACAAGAAAATCTTCATAGTAGAACACAGATGAAGCTTCTAAGTTGATGTAATAGCCAGTAAGAAGTAGTACAATTCAAGTTTTAGTTATCGATTATTGACTTTATAGCTCGCTTTGATGCCTTGGACATGAGCTAGGACCTTAAGATTCTGCATGAAAGGAGGACTAGCAGAGGAGTTGCACGGGTGAATGTGAGAAGTGTTCATACGTAGTAAAAACCTGAGAAATCCGTCCGTTTTCGTCATTTGTTATCGAATCGACTTAAAGCCAGATCGTCACATTGGTCACTCTTCTCTCTGAAACGGTTGTACTTATTGTCTGCAAAGCTATGTCGCGTGCTGCGGTATGCGGAGACACGACAATCATCATAGTAGAACACAGATAAAGATTCTAAGTTGATGTAATAGCCAGTAAGAACTAGTACAATTCAAGTTTTAGGTATCGATTATTGACTTTTTAGCTGGCTTTGGTGCCTTGAACATGAGCTAGGACCTTACGGTTCTGCATGAAAGGAGGACTAGCAGCCGAGTTGCACGGGAGAATGTGAAAAGTGTTTATATGTAGTAAAAACCTGAGAAATCCGTCCGTTTTCGTCATTTGTTATCGAATCGACTTAAAGCCAAATCGTCACATTGACCGCTCTGCTCTCTGAAACGGTTGTACTTATCTTCTGCAAAACTATGTCGCGTGCTGCGGTATGCGGAGAAACTAAGAGCACCGTAGTAGAACACAGATGAAGGTTCTAAGTTGATGTAATAGCCAGTAAGAAGTAGTACAATTCAAGTTTTAGATATTGATTATTGACTTTTTAGCTGGCTTTGGTGCCTTGGACAAGAAGCTAGGACCTTACGATTCTGCATGAAAGGAGGACTAGCACCCGAGTTGCACGGGAGAATGTGAAAAGTGTTTATATGTAGTAAAAACCTAAGAAATCCGTCCGTTTTCGTCATTTGTTATCGAATCGACTTAAAGCCAGATCGTCACATTGGCCGCTCTTTTTTCTGAACGGTTGTACACATCGTCTGCAAAGCTATGTCGCGTGCTGCGGTATGCGGAGACAAGAAAACCTTCATAGTAGAACACAGATGAAGTTTCTAAGTTGATGTAATAGCCAGTAAGAAGTAGTACAATTCAAGTTTTAGTTATCGATTATTGACTTTATAGCTCGCTTTGATGCCTTGGACATGAGCTAGGACCTTAAGATTCTGCATGAAAGGAGGACTAGCAGAGGAGTTGCACGGGTGAATGTGAGAAGTGTTCATACGTAGTAAAAACCAGAGAAATCCGTCCGTTTTCGTCATTTGTTATCGAATCGACTTAAAGCCAGATCGTCACATTGGCCGCTCTTCTCTCTGAAACCGTTGTACTTATCGTCTGCAAAGCTATGTCGCGTGCTGCGGTATGCGGAGACACTAAAATCACCATAGTAGAACACAGATGAAGCTTCTAAGTTGATGCAATAGCCAGTAAGAAGTAGTACAATTCAAGTTTAATGTATCGATTATTGACTTTTTAGCTGGCTTTGGTGCCTTGGACATGAGCTAGGACCTTA
Source organism: Schistocerca gregaria (assembly GCF_023897955.1). Taxonomy (NCBI): domain Eukaryota; kingdom Metazoa; phylum Arthropoda; class Insecta; order Orthoptera; family Acrididae; genus Schistocerca; species Schistocerca gregaria. The sequence continues at coordinate 8,319,758 of NW_026061736.1, read as the reverse complement.
AGATTCTGCATGAAAGGAGGACTAGCAGCCGAGTTGCACGGGAGAATGTGGAAAGTGTTCATATGTAGTAAAAACCTGAGAAATCCGTCCGTTTTCGTCATTTGTTATCGAATCGACTTAAAGCCAGATGGTCACATTGGCCGCTCTTCTCTCTGAAACGGTTGTACTTATCGTCTGCAAAGCTATGTCACGTACTGCGGTATTCGGAGACACTAAAAACACCATAGTAGAACACAGATGAAGCTTCTACGATGATGTAATAGCCAGTAAGAAGTTGTACAATTCAATTTTTAGGTATCGGTTATTGACTTTTTGGCTCGCTTTGGTCCCTTGGACATGAGCTAGGACCTTAAGATTCTGCATGAAAGGAGGACTAGCAGCCGAGTAGCACGGGAGAATGTGAAAAGTGTTCATATCTAGTAAAAACCTGAGAAATCCGTCCGTTTGCGTCATTTGTTATCGAATCGACTTAAAGCCAGATCGTCACATTGGCCGCTCTTTTTTCTGAACGGTTGTACATATCGTCTGCAAAGCTATGTCGCGTGCTGCGATATGCGGAGACACTAAAAGCACCATAGTAGAACACAGATGAAGCTTCTAAGTTGATGTAATAGCCAGTAAGAAGTAGTACAATTCAAGTTTTAGATATTGATTATTGACTTTTTAGCTGGCTTTGGTGCCTTGGACAAGAGCTAGGACCTTACGATTCTGCATGAAAGGAGGACTAGCAGCCGAGTTGCACGGGAGAATGTGAAAAGTGTTTATATGTAGTAAAAACCTGAGAAATCCGTCCGTTTTCGTCACTTGTTATCGAATCGACTTAAAGCCAAATCGTCACATTGGCCGCTCTGCTCTCTGAAACGGTTGTACTTATCTTCTGCAAAACTATGTCGCGTGCTGCGGTATGCGGAGAAACTAAAAGCACCGTAGTAGAACACAGATGAAGGTTCTAAGTTGATGTAATAGCCAGTAAGAAGTAGTCCAATTCAAGTTTTAGGTATCGATTATTGACTTTTTAGCTGGCTTTGGTGCCTTGGACATGAGCTAGGACCTTAAGATTCTGCATAAAAGGATGACTAGCAGCCGAGTTGCACGGGAGAATGTGAAAAGTGTTCATATGTAGTAAAAACCTGAGACATCCGTCCGTTTTCGTCATTTGTTATCGAATCGACTTAAAGCCAGATCGTAACATTGGCCGCTCTTCTCTCTAAAACGGTTGAACTTATCGTCTGCAAAGGTATGTCGCGTGCTGCGGTATGCGGAGACACTAAAATCACCATAGTAGAACACAGATGAAGCTTCTATGTTGATGCAATAGCCAGTAAGAAGTAGTACAATTCAAGTTTTAAGTATTGATTATTGACCTTTTAGCTGCCTTGGTGCCTTGGACATGAGCTAGGACCTTGAGATTCTGCAAGAAAGGAGGTCTAGCAGCCGAGTTGCACGGGAGAATGTGAAAAGTGTTCGCATGTAGTAAGAACCTGAGAAATCCGTCCGTTTTCGTCATTTGTTATCGAATCGACTTATAGCCAGATCGTCACATTGGCCGCTCTTCTCTCTGAAACGGTTGTACTTATCGTCTGCAAAGCTATGTCGCGTGCTGCGGTATGCGGAGACACTAAAATCACCATAGTAGAACACAGATGAAGCATTTAAGTTGATGTAATAGGCAGTAAGAAGTAGTCCAATTGAAGTTTTTGGTATCGATTATTGACATTTTAGCTGGCTTTGGTGACTTGGACATGAGCTAGGACCTTAAGTTTCTGCATGAAAGGAGGACTAGCAGCCGAGTTGCACGGGAGAATATGAAAAGTGTTCATATGTAGTAAAAACCTGAGAAATCCGTCCGTTTTCGTCATTTGTTATCGAATCGACTTAAAGCCAGATCGTCACATTGGCCGCACTTTTTTCTGAACGGTTGTACATATCGTCTGCAAAGCTATGTCGCGTGCTGCGGTATGCGGAGACAAGAAAATCTTCATAGTAGAACACAGATGAAGCTTCTAAGTTGATGTAATAGCCAGTAAGAAGTAGTACAATTCAAGTTTTAGTTATCGATTATTGACTTTATAGCTCGCTTTGATGCCTTGGACATGAGCTAGGACCTTAAGATTCTGCATGAAAGGAGGACTAGCAGAGGAGTTGCACGGGTGAATGTGAGAAGTGTTCATACGTAGTAAAAACCTGAGAAATCCGTCCGTTTTCGTCATTTGTTATCGAATCGACTTAAAGCCAGATCGTCACATTGGTCACTCTTCTCTCTGAAACGGTTGTACTTATTGTCTGCAAAGCTATGTCGCGTGCTGCGGTATGCGGAGACACGACAATCATCATAGTAGAACACAGATAAAGATTCTAAGTTGATGTAATAGCCAGTAAGAACTAGTACAATTCAAGTTTTAGGTATCGATTATTGACTTTTTAGCTGGCTTTGGTGCCTTGAACATGAGCTAGGACCTTACGGTTCTGCATGAAAGGAGGACTAGCAGCCGAGTTGCACGGGAGAATGTGAAAAGTGTTTATATGTAGTAAAAACCTGAGAAATCCGTCCGTTTTCGTCATTTGTTATCGAATCGACTTAAAGCCAAATCGTCACATTGACCGCTCTGCTCTCTGAAACGGTTGTACTTATCTTCTGCAAAACTATGTCGCGTGCTGCGGTATGCGGAGAAACTAAGAGCACCGTAGTAGAACACAGATGAAGGTTCTAAGTTGATGTAATAGCCAGTAAGAAGTAGTACAATTCAAGTTTTAGATATTGATTATTGACTTTTTAGCTGGCTTTGGTGCCTTGGACAAGAAGCTAGGACCTTACGATTCTGCATGAAAGGAGGACTAGCACCCGAGTTGCACGGGAGAATGTGAAAAGTGTTTATATGTAGTAAAAACCTAAGAAATCCGTCCGTTTTCGTCATTTGTTATCGAATCGACTTAAAGCCAGATCGTCACATTGGCCGCTCTTTTTTCTGAACGGTTGTACACATCGTCTGCAAAGCTATGTCGCGTGCTGCGGTATGCGGAGACAAGAAAACCTTCATAGTAGAACACAGATGAAGTTTCTAAGTTGATGTAATAGCCAGTAAGAAGTAGTACAATTCAAGTTTTAGTTATCGATTATTGACTTTATAGCTCGCTTTGATGCCTTGGACATGAGCTAGGACCTTAAGATTCTGCATGAAAGGAGGACTAGCAGAGGAGTTGCACGGGTGAATGTGAGAAGTGTTCATACGTAGTAAAAACCAGAGAAATCCGTCCGTTTTCGTCATTTGTTATCGAATCGACTTAAAGCCAGATCGTCACATTGGCCGCTCTTCTCTCTGAAACCGTTGTACTTATCGTCTGCAAAGCTATGTCGCGTGCTGCGGTATGCGGAGACACTAAAATCACCATAGTAGAACACAGATGAAGCTTCTAAGTTGATGCAATAGCCAGTAAGAAGTAGTACAATTCAAGTTTAATGTATCGATTATTGACTTTTTAGCTGGCTTTGGTGCCTTGGACATGAGCTAGGACCTTAAGATTCTGCATGAAAGGAGGACTAGCAGCCGAGTTGCACGGGAGAATGTGGAAAGTGTTCATATGTAGTAAAAACCTGAGAAATCCGTCCGTTTTCGTCATTTGTTATCGAATCGACTTAAAGCCAGATGGTCACATTGGCCGCTCTTCTCTCTGAAACGGTTGTACTTATCGTCTGCAAAGCTATGTCACGTACTGCGGTATTCGGAGACACTAAAAACACCATAGTAGAACACAGATGAAGCTTCTACGATGATGTAATAGCCAGTAAGAAGTTGTACAATTCAATTTTTAGGTATCGGTTATTGACTTTTTGGCTCGCTTTGGTCCCTTGGACATGAGCTAGGACCTTAAGATTCTGCATGAAAGGAGGACTAGCAGCCGAGTAGCACGGGAGAATGTGAAAAGTGTTCATATCTAGTAAAAACCTGAGAAATCCGTCCGTTTGCGTCATTTGTTATCGAATCGACTTAAAGCCAGATCGTCACATTGGCCGCTCTTTTTTCTGAACGGTTGTACATATCGTCTGCAAAGCTATGTCGCGTGCTGCGATATGCGGAGACACTAAAAGCACCATAGTAGAACACAGATGAAGCTTCTAAGTTGATGTAATAGCCAGTAAGAAGTAGTACAATTCAAGTTTTAGATATTGATTATTGACTTTTTAGCTGGCTTTGGTGCCTTGGACAAGAGCTAGGACCTTACGATTCTGCATGAAAGGAGGACTAGCAGCCGAGTTGCACGGGAGAATGTGAAAAGTGTTTATATGTAGTAAAAACCTGAGAAATCCGTCCGTTTTCGTCACTTGTTATCGAATCGACTTAAAGCCAAATCGTCACATTGGCCGCTCTGCTCTCTGAAACGGTTGTACTTATCTTCTGCAAAACTATGTCGCGTGCTGCGGTATGCGGAGAAACTAAAAGCACCGTAGTAGAACACAGATGAAGGTTCTAAGTTGATGTAATAGCCAGTAAGAAGTAGTCCAATTCAAGTTTTAGGTATCGATTATTGACTTTTTAGCTGGCTTTGGTGCCTTGGACATGAGCTAGGACCTTAAGATTCTGCATAAAAGGATGACTAGCAGCCGAGTTGCACGGGAGAATGTGAAAAGTGTTCATATGTAGTAAAAACCTGAGACATCCGTCCGTTTTCGTCATTTGTTATCGAATCGACTTAAAGCCAGATCGTAACATTAGCCGCTCTTCTCTCTAAAACGGTTGTACTTATCGTCTGCAAAGCTGTGTCGCGTGCTGCGGTATGCGGAGAAACTAAAAGCACCGTAGTAGAACATAGATGAAGCATCTAAGTTGATGTAATAGCCAGTAAGAAGTAGTCCAATTCAAGTTTTAGGTATCGATTATTGACTTTTTAGATGGCTTTGGTGACTTGGACATTAGCTAGGACCTTAAGATTCTGCATGAAAGGAGGACTAGCAGCCGAGTTGCACGGGAGAATGTGAAAAGTGTTCATATGTAGTAAAAACCTGAGAAATCCGTCCGTTTTCGTCATTTGTTATCGTATCGACTTAAAGCCAGATGGTCACATTGGCCGCTCTTCTCTCTGAAACGGTTGTACTTATCGTCTGCAAAGCTATGTCACGTACTGCGGTATTCGGAGACACTAAAAACACCATAGTAGAACACAGATAAAGCTTCTAAGTTGATGTAATAGCCAGTAAGAACTAGTACAATTCAAGTTTTAGGTATCGATTATTGACTTTTTAGCTGGCTTTGGTGCCTTGGACATGAGCTAGGACCTTAAGATTCTGCATAAAAGGAGGACTAGCAGCCGAGTTGCACGGGAGAATGTGAAAAGTGTTCATATGTAGTAAAAACCTGTGACATCCGTCCGTTTTCGTCATTTGTTATCGAATCGACTTAAAGCCAGATCGTAACATTGACCGCTCTTCTCTCTAAAACAGTTGTACTTATCGTCAGCAAAGCTGTGTCGCGTGCTGCGGTATGCGGAGAAACTAAAAGCACCGTAGTAGAACATTGATGAAGGTTCTAAGTTGATGTAATAGCCAGTAAGAAGTAGTCCAATTCAAGTTTTAGGTATCGATTATTGACTTTTTAGCTGGCTTTGGTGCCTTGGACATGAGCTAGGACCTTAAGATTCTGCATAAAAGGAGGACTAGCAGCCGAGTTGCACGGGAGATTGTGAAAAGTGTTCATATGTAGTAAAGACCTGAGAAATCCGTCCGTTTTCGTCATTTGTTATCGAATCGACTTAAAGCCAGATCGTAACATTGGCCGCTCTTCTCTCTAAAACGGTTGTACTTATCGTCTGCAAAGCTATGTCGCGTGCTCTGGTATGCGGAGACACTAAAATCACCATCGTAGAACACAGATGAAGCATCTAAGTTGATGTAATAGCCAGTAAGAAGTAGTCCAATTCAAGTTTTAGGTATCGATTATTGACTTTTTTGCTGGCTCTGGTGACTTGGACATGAGCTAGTTCCTTAAGATTCTGCATGAAAGGAGGACTAGCAGCCGAGTTGCACGGGAGAATGTGAAAAGTGTTCATATGTAGTAAAAACCTGAGAAATCCGTCCGTTTTCGTCATTTGTTATCGAATCGACTTAAAGCCAGATCGTCACATTGGCCGCTCTTCTCTCTGAACGGTTGTACTTATCGTCTGCAAAGCTATGTCGCGTACTGCGGTATTCGGAGACACTAAACGCACCATAGTAGAACACAGATGAAGCTTCTAAGATGATGTAATAGCCAGTAAGAAATAGTACAATTCAAGTTTTAGATATCGTTATTGACTTTTTAGCTGGCTTTGGTGCCTTGGACATGACCTATGACCTTAAGATTCTGCATGAGAGGAGGACTAGAAGCCGAGTTGCACGGGAGAATGTGAAAAGTGTTCATATGTAGTAAAAACCTGAGAAATCCGTTCCTTTTCGTCATTTGTTATCGAATCGACTTAAAGCCAGATGGTCACATTGGCCGCTCTTCTCTCTGAAACGGTTGTACTTACCGTCTGCAGAGGTATGTCGCGTGCTGCGGTATGCAGAGACACTAAAAGCACCATTGTAGAACACAGATGATACTTCCAAGTTGATGTAATAGCCAGTAAGAAGTAGTAAAATTCAATTTTTATGTAGTGATTATTCACTTTTTAGCTAGCTTTGGTGCCTTTTACATGAGCTAGGACCTTAAGATTCTCCATGAAAGGAGGACTAGCAGCCGAGTTGCACGGGAGAATGTGAAAAGTGTTCATATGTAGTAAAAACGTGAGAAATCCGTCCGTTTTTGTCATTTGTTATCGAATCGACTTAAATGCAGATCGTCACACTGGCCACTCTTCTCTCTGAAACGGTTGTACTTATCGTCTGCAAAGCTATGTCGCGTGCTGCGGTATGCTGGGACACTAAAATCACCATACTAGAACACAGATGAAGCTTCTAAGTTGATGTAATAGCCAGTAAGAAGTAGTACAATTCAAGTTTTATGTATCGATTATTGACTTCTTAGTTGGCTTTGGTGCCTTGGACATGAGCTATTACCTTAAGATTCTGCATGAAAGGAGGACTAGCAGCCGAGTTGCACGGGATAATGTGAAAAGTGTTCATATGTAGTAAAAACCTGAGAAATCCGTCCGTTTTCGTCATTTGTTATCGAATCGACTTAATGCCCGATCGTCACATTGGCCGCTCTTCTCTCTGAAACGGTTGTACTTATCGTCTGCAATGCTATGTCGCGTGCTGCGGTATGCGGAGACACTAAAATCTCCATAGTAGAACACAGATGAAGCTTCTAAGTTGATGTAATAGCCAGTAAGAAGTAGTACAATTCAAGTTTTAGGAAACGGTTATTGAATTTTTACCCTTGTTTGGTGCCTTGGACATGAGCTAGGAACTTAAGATTTTACATGCAGGAGGACTAGCAGCCGAGTTGCCCAGGAGAATGTGAAAAGTGTTCATATGTAGTTAAAACCTGAGAAATCCGTCCGTTTTCGTCATTTGTTATCGAATCGACTTAAAGCTAGATCGTCACATTGGCCGCTCTTCTCTCCGAAACGGTTGTACTTATCGTCTGGAAAGCTATGTCGCATGCTGCGGTATGCGGAGACACTAAAAGCACCATAGTAGAACACCGATGAAGCTTCTAAGTTGATGTAATAGCCAGTAAGAAGTAGTAGATTTCAAGTTTTTGGTATCGATTATTGACTTTTTTGTTGGCTTTGGTACCTTGGACATGAGCTAGGACCTTAAGATTCTGCATGAAAGGAGGACTAGCAGCCGAGTTGCACGGGAGAATGTGAAAAGTGTTCATATGTAGTAAAAACGTGAGAAATCCGTCCGTTTTTGTCATTTGTTATCGAATCGACTTAAAGGCAGATCGTCACACTGGCCACTCTTCTCTCTGAAACGGTTGTACTTATCGTCTGCAAAGCTATGTCGCATGCTGCGGTATGCGGAGACACTAAAAGCACCATAGTAAAACACCGATGAAGCTTCTAAGTTGATGTAATAGAGAGTCAGATGTAGTACAATTCAAGTTTTAGCTACTGATTATTGACTTTTTAGCTGGCTTTGGAGCCTTGGACATGAGCTAGGACCTTAAGATTCTGCATGAAAGGAGGACTAGCAGCCGAGTTGCACAGGAGAATGTGAAAAGTGTTCATATGTAGTAAAAACCAGAGAAATCCGTCTGTTTTCGTCATTTGTTATCGAATCGACTTAAAGCCCGATCGTCACATTGGCCGCTCTTCTCCCTGAAACGGTTGTACTTATCGTCTGCAATGCTATGTCGCGTGCTGCGGTATGCGGAGACACTAAAATCTCCATAGTAGAACACAGATGAAGCTTCTAAGTTGATGTAATAGCCAGTAAGAAGTAGTACAATTCAAGTTTTAGGTATTGATTATTGAATTTTTAGCTGGCTTTGGTGCCTTGGACATGAGCTAGGACCTTACGATTCTGCATGAAAGGAGGACTAGCAGCCGAGTTGCACGGGAGAATGTGAAAAGTGTTCAAATAGAGTAAAAACCTGAGAAATCCGTCCGTTTTCGTCATTTTTATCGAATCGACTTAAAGCCAAATCGTCACATTGGCCGCTCTTCTCTCTGAAACGGTTGTACTTATCATCTGCAGAGCTACGTCGCGTGCTGCGGTATGCAGACACACTAAAAGCACCATAGTAGAACACAGATGACACTCCCAAGTTGATGTAATAGCCAGTAAGAAGTAGTACAATTCAAGTGTTACGAACCGGTTATTGACTTTTTACCCTTGTTTGGTGCCTTGGACATGAGCTAGGAATTTAAGATTTTACATGCAGGAGGACTAGCAGCCGCGTGGCACGGGAGAATGTGTAAAGTGTTCATATGTAGTAAAAACCTGAGAAATCCGTTCGTTTTCGTCATTTGTTATCGAATCGACTTAGAGCCAGATCGTCACTTTGGCCGCTCTTCTCTCTGAAACGGTTGTACTTATCGTCTGCAGAGCTATGTCGCGTGCTGCGGTATGCAGAGACACTAAAAGCACCATAGTAGAACACAGATGACACTTCCAAGTTGATGTAATAGCCAGTAAGAAGTAGTACAATTCCAGTTTTAGGTATCGATTATTGACTTTTTTGCTGGCTTTGATGCCTTGGACATGAGCTAGGACCTTAAGATTCTGCATGAAAGGAGGACTAGCAGCCGAGTTGCACGGGAGAATGTGAAATGTGTTCATATGTAGTAAAAACGTGAGAAATCCGTCCGTTTTTGTCATTTGTTATCGAATCGACTTAAAGCCAGATCGTCACACTGGCCACTCTTCTCTCTGAAACGGTTGTACTTATCGTCTGCAAAGCTATGTCGCATGCTGCGGAAAGCGGAGACACTAAAAGCACCATAGAAAAACACCGATGAAGCTTCTAAGTTGATGTAATAGCCAGTAAGATGTAGCACAATTCAAGTTTTAGCTACTGATTATTGACTTTTTAGCTGGCTTTGGAGCGTTGGACATGAGTTAGGACCTTAAGATTATACATGAAAGGAGGACTAGCAGCCGAGTTGCACAGGAGAATGTGAAATGTGTTCATATGTAGTAAAAACCTGAGAAATCCGTCCGTTTTCGTCATTTGTTATCGAATCGACTTAAAGCCAAATCGTCACATTGGCCGCTCTTCTCTCTGAAACGGTTGTACTTGTCGTCTGTTAAGCTATGTCACGTGCTGCGGTATGCGGGGTCACTAAAATCACCATAGTAGAACACAGATGAAGCTTCTAAGTTGATGTAATAGCCAGTAAGAAGTAGTACAATTCAAGTTTTAGGTATCGATTATTGACTTCTTAGTTGGCTTTGGTGCCTTGGACATGAGCTATTACCTTAAGATTCTGCATGAAAGGAGGACTAGCAGCCGAGTTGCACGGGATAACGTGGAAAGTGTTCATATGTAGTAAAAACCTGAGAAATCCCTCCGTTTTCGTCATTTGTTATCGAATAGACTTAAAGCCCGATCGTCACATTGGCCGCTCTTCTCTCTGAAACGGTTGTACTTATCGTCTGCAATGCTACGTCGCGTGCTGCGGTATGCAGAGACACTAAACGCACCATAGTAGAACACAGGTGACACTTCCAAGTTGATGTAATAGCCAGTAAGAAGTAGTACAATTCAAGTTTTAGTTACTGATTATTGACTTTTTAGCTGGCTTTGGTGCCTTGGACATGAGGTAGGACCTTAAGATTCTGCATGAAAGGAGGAGTAGCAGCCGAGTTGCCCAGGAGAATGTGAAAAGTGTTCATATGTAGTAAAAACCTGAGAAATCCGTCCGTTTTCGTCATTTGTCATCGAATGGACTTAAAGCCAGATCGTCACATTGGCCGCTCTTCTCTCCGAAACGGTTGTACTTATCGTCTGCAAAGCTATGTCGCGTGCTGCGGCATGCGGGGACACAAAATCACCATAGTGGAACACAGATGAAGCTTCCAAGTTGACGTAATAGCCAGTAAGAAGTAGTACAATTCCAGTTTTAGGTATCGATTATTGACTTTTTTGCTGGCTTTGATGCCTTGGACATGAGCTAGGACCTTAAGATTCTGCATGAAAGGAGGACTAGCAGCCGAGTTGCACGGGAGAATTTGAAAAGTGTTCATATGTAGTAAAAACCTGAGACATCCGTCCGATTTCGTCATTTGTTATCGAATCGACTTAAAGCCAGATTGTCACATTGACCGCTCTTCTCTCTGAAACGGTTGTACTTATCGTCTGCAATGCTATGTCGCGTGCTGCGCTATGCGGAGACACTAAAAGCACCATAGTAGAACACAGATGAAGCTTCTAAGTTGATGTAATAGCCAGTAAGAAGTAGTACAATTCAAGTTTTAGGTATCGATTATTGACTTTTTAGCTGGCTTTGGTGCCTTGGACATGAGCTAGGACCTTAAGATTTTGCATGAAAGGAGGACTAGCAGCCGCGTTGCACGGGAGAATGTGAAAAGTGTTCAAATGTAGTAAAAACCAAACTGAGAAATCCGTCCGTTTTCGTCATTTGTTATCGAATCGACTTAAAGCCAGATCGTCACATTGGCCGCTCTTCTCTCTGAAACGGTTGTACTTATCGTCTGCAAAGCTATGTCGCGAGCTGCGGTATGCGGAGACCCTAAAAGCACCATAGTAGAACACATATGAAGCTTCTAAGATGATGTAATAGCCAGTAAGAAGTAGTACAATTCAAGTTTTTGGTACCGATTATTTACTTTTTAGCTGGCTTTGGTGCCTTGGAGATGAGCTAGGGCCTTAAGATTCTGCATTAAAGGAGGACTAGCAGCCGAGATGCACGGGAGGATGTGAAAAGTGTTCATATGTAGTAAAAACCTGAGAAATCCGTCCGCTTTCGTCATTTGTTATCGAATCGACTTAAAGCCAGATCGTCACATTGGCCGCTCTCCTCTCTGAAACAGTTGTACTTATCGTCTACAAAGCTATGTCGCGTGCTGCGGTATGCGGAGACACTCAAAGCACCATAGTAGAACACAGATGAAGCTTCTAAGTTGATGTAATAGCCAGTAAGAAGTAGTACAATTCAAGTTTAAGGTATCGATTATTGACTTCTTAGATGGATTTGGTGCCTTGGACATGAGCTAGGACCTTAAGATTCTGCATGAAAGGAGGACTAGCAACCGAGTTGCACGGGAGAATGTGAAAAGTGTTCATATGTAGTAAAAACCTGAGAAATCCGTCCGTTTTCGTCATTTGTTATCGAATCGACTTAAAGCCAGATCGTCACATTGGCCGCTCTCCTCTCTGAAACAGTTGTACTTATCGTCTACAAAGCTATGTCGCGTGCTGCGGTATGCGGAGACACTAAAAGCACCATAGTAGAACACAGATGAAGCTTCTAAGTTGATGTAATAGCCAGTAAGAAGTAGTCCAATTGAAGTTTTTGGTATCGATTATTGACATTTTAGCTGGCTTTGGTGACTTGGACATGAGCTAGGACCTTAAGATTCTGCGTGAAAGGAGGAATAGCAGCCGATTTGCACGGGAGAATATGAAAAGTGTTCATATGTAGTAAAAACCTGAGAAATCCGTCCGATTTCGTCATTTGTTATCGAATCGACTTAAAGCCAGATCGTCACATTGGCCGCTCTTTTTTCTGAACGGTTGTACATATCGTCTGCAAAGCTAAGTCGCGTGCTGCGGTATGCGGAGACAGGAAAATCTTTATAGTAGAACACAGATGAAGCTTCTAAGTTGATGTAATAGCCAGTAAGAAGTAGTACAATTCAAGTTTTAGTTATCGATTATTGACTTTATAGCTCGCTTTGATGCCTTGGACATGAGCTAGTACCTTAAGATTCTGCATGAAAGGAGGACTAGCAGAGGAGTTGCACGGGTGAATGTGAGAAGTGTTCATACGTAGTAAAAACCTGAGAAATCCGTCCGTTTTCGTCATTTGTTATCGAATCGACTTAAAGCCAGATCGTCACATTGGTCACTCTTCTCTCTGAAACGGTTGTACTTATTGTCTGCAAAGCTATGTCGCGTGCTGCGGTATGCGGAGACACGACAATCATCATAGTAGAACACAGATAAAGCTTCTAAGTTGATGTAAAAGCCAGTAAGAAGTAGTACAATTCAAGTTTTAGGTATCGATTATTGACTTTTTAGCTGGCTTTGGTGCCTTGAACATGAGCTAGGACCTTACGGTTCTGCATGAAAGGAGGACTAGCAGCCGAGTTGCACGGGAGAATGTGAAAAGTGTTTATATGTAGTAAAAACCTGAGAAATCCGTCCGTTTTCGTCATTTGTTATCGAATCGACTTAAAGCCAAATCGTCACATTGGCCGCTCTGCTCTCTGAAACGGTTGTACTTATCTTCTGCAAAACTATGTCGCGTGCTGCGGTATGCGGAGAATCTAAAAGCACCGTAGTAGAACACAGATGAAGGTTCTAAGTTGATGTAATAGCCAGTAAGAAGTAGTACAATTCAAGTTTTAGATATTGATTATTGACTTTTTAGCTGGCTTTGGTGCCTTGGACAAGAGCTAGGACCTTACGATTCTGCATGAAAGGAGGACTAGCAGCCGAGTTGCACGGGAGAATGTGAAAAGTGTTTATATGTAGTAAAAACCTGAGAAATCCGTCCGTTTTCGTCATTTGTTATCGAATCGACTTAAAGCCAGATCGTCATATTGGCCGCTCTCCTCTCTGAAACAGTTGTACTTATCGTCTACAAAGCTATGTCGCGTGCTGCGGTATGCGGAGACACTAAAAGCACCATAGTAGAACACAGATGAAGCTTCTAAGTTGATGTAATAGCCAGTAAGAAGTAGTACAATTCAAGTTTTAAGTATTGATTATTGACCTTTTAGCTGCCTTGGTGCCTTGGACATGAGCTAGGACCTTGAGATTCTGCATGAAAGGAGGACTAGCAGCCGAGTTGCACGGGAGAATGTGAAAAGTGTTCGCATGTAGTAAAAACCTGAGAAATCCGTCCGTTTTCGTCATTTGTTATCGAATCGACTTATAGCCAGATCGTCACATTGGCCGCTCTTCTCTCTGAAACGGTTGTACTTATCGTCTGCAAAGCTATGTCGCGTGCTGCGGTATGCGGAGACACTAAAATCACCATAGTAGAACACAGATGAAGCATTTAAGTTGATGTAATAGCCAGTAAGAAGTAGTCCAATTGAAGTTTTTGGTATCGATTATTGACATTTTAGCTGGCTTTGGTGACTTGGACATGAGCTAGGACCTTAAGATTCTGCGTGAAAGGAGGACTAGCAGCCGAGTTGCACGGGAGAATATGAAAAGTGTTCATATGTAGTAAAAACCTGAGAAATCCGTCCGTTTTCGTCATTTGTTATCGAATCGACTTAAAGCCAGATCGTCACATTGGCCGCTCTTTTTTCTGAACGGTTGTACATATCGTCTGCAAAGCTATGTCGCGTGCTGCGGTATGCGGAGACAGGAAAATCTTTATAGTAGAACACAGATGAAGCTTCTAAGTTGATGTAATAGCCAGTAAGAAGTAGTACAATTCAAGTTTTAGTTATCGATTATTGACTTTATAGCTCGCTTTGATGCCTTGGACATGAGCTAGTACCTTAAGATTCTGCATGAAAGGAGGACTAGCAGAGGAGTTGCACGGGTGAATGTGAGAAGTGTTCATACGTAGTAAAAACCTGAGAAATCCGTCCGTTTTCGTCATTTGTTATCGAATCGACTTAAAGCCAGATCGTCACATTGGTCACTCTTCTCTCTGAAACGGTTGTACTTATTGTCTGCAAAGCTATGTCGCGTGCTGCGGTATGCGGAGACACGACAATCATCATAGTAGAACACAGATAAAGCTTCTAAGTTGATGTAAAAGCCAGTAAGAACTAGTACAATTCAAGTTTTAGGTATCGATTATTGACTTTTTAGCTGGCTTTGGTGCCTTGAACATGAGCTAGGACCTTACGGTTCTGCATGAAAGGAGGACTAGCAGCCGAGTTGCACGGGAGAATGTGAAAAGTGTTTATATGTAGTAAAAACCTGAGAAATCCGTCCGTTTTCGTCATTTGTTATCGAATCGACTTAAAGCCAAATCGTCACATTGGCCGCTCTGCTCTCTGAAACGGTTGTACTTATCTTCTGCAAAACTATGTCGCGTGCTGCGGTATGCGGAGAATCTAAAAGCACCGTAGTAGAACACAGATGAAGGTTCTAAGTTGATGTAATAGCCAGTAAGAAGTAGTACAATTCAAGTTTTAGATATTGATTATTGACTTTTTAGCTGGCTTTGGTGCCTTGGACAAGAGCTAGGACCTTACGATTCTGCATGAAAGGAGGACTAGCAGCCGAGTTGCACGGGAGAATGTGAAAAGTGTTTATATGTAGTAAAAACCTAAGAAATCCGTCCGTTTTCGTCATTTGTTATCGAATCGACTTAAAGCCAGATCGTCACATTGGCCGCTCTTTTTTCTGAACGGTTGTACATATCGTCTGCAAAGCTATGTCGCGTGCTGCGGTATGCGGAGACAAGAAAATCTTCATAGTAGAACACAGATGAAGCTTCTAAGTTGATGTAATAGCCAGTAAGAAGTAGTACAATTCAAGTTTAATGTATCGATTATTGACTTTATAGCTCGCTTTGATGCCTTGGACATGAGCTAGGACCTTAAGATTCTGCATGATAGGAGGACTAGCAGCCGAGCTGCACGGGAGAATGTGGAAAGTGTTCATATGTAGTAAAAACCTGAGAAATCCGTCCGTTTGCGTCATTTGTTATCGAATCGACTTAAAGCCAGATCGTCACATTGGCCGCTCTTCTCTCTGAAACCGTTGTACTTATCGTCTGCAAAGCTATGTCGCGTGCTGCGGCATGCGGGGACACAAAATCACCATAGTGGAACACAGATGAAGCTTCCAAGTTGACGTAATAGCCAGTAAGAAGTAGTACAATTCCAGTTTTAGGTATCGATTATTGACTTTTTTGCTGGCTTTGATGCCTTGGACATGAGCTAGGACCTTAAGATTCTGCATGAAAGGAGGACTAGCAGCCGAGTTGCACGGGAGAATTTGAAAAGTGTTCATATGTAGTAAAAACCTGAGACATCCGTCCGATTTCGTCATTTGTTATCGAATCGACTTAAAGCCAGATTGTCACATTGACCGCTCTTCTCTCTGAAACGGTTGTACTTATCGTCTGCAATGCTATGTCGCGTGCTGCGCTATGCGGAGACACTAAAAGCACCATAGTAGAACACAGATGAAGCTTCTAAGTTGATGTAATAGCCAGTAAGAAGTAGTACAATTCAAGTTTTAGGTATCGATTATTGACTTTTTAGCTGGCTTTGGTGCCTTGGACATGAGCTAGGACCTTAAGATTTTGCATGAAAGGAGGACTAGCAGCCGCGTTGCACGGGAGAATGTGAAAAGTGTTCAAATGTAGTAAAAACCAAACTGAGAAATCCGTCCGTTTTCGTCATTTGTTATCGAATCGACTTAAAGCCAGATCGTCACATTGGCCGCTCTTCTCTCTGAAACGGTTGTACTTATCGTCTGCAAAGCTATGTCGCGAGCTGCGGTATGCGGAGACCCTAAAAGCACCATAGTAGAACACATATGAAGCTTCTAAGATGATGTAATAGCCAGTAAGAAGTAGTACAATTCAAGTTTTTGGTACCGATTATTTACTTTTTAGCTGGCTTTGGTGCCTTGGAGATGAGCTAGGGCCTTAAGATTCTGCATTAAAGGAGGACTAGCAGCCGAGATGCACGGGAGGATGTGAAAAGTGTTCATATGTAGTAAAAACCTGAGAAATCCGTCCGCTTTCGTCATTTGTTATCGAATCGACTTAAAGCCAGATCGTCACATTGGCCGCTCTCCTCTCTGAAACAGTTGTACTTATCGTCTACAAAGCTATGTCGCGTGCTGCGGTATGCGGAGACACTCAAAGCACCATAGTAGAACACAGATGAAGCTTCTAAGTTGATGTAATAGCCAGTAAGAAGTAGTACAATTCAAGTTTAAGGTATCGATTATTGACTTCTTAGATGGATTTGGTGCCTTGGACATGAGCTAGGACCTTAAGATTCTGCATGAAAGGAGGACTAGCAACCGAGTTGCACGGGAGAATGTGAAAAGTGTTCATATGTAGTAAAAACCTGAGAAATCCGTCCGTTTTCGTCATTTGTTATCGAATCGACTTAAAGCCAGATCGTCACATTGGCCGCTCTCCTCTCTGAAACAGTTGTACTTATCGTCTACAAAGCTATGTCGCGTGCTGCGGTATGCGGAGACACTAAAAGCACCATAGTAGAACACAGATGAAGCTTCTAAGTTGATGTAATAGCCAGTAAGAAGTAGTCCAATTGAAGTTTTTGGTATCGATTATTGACATTTTAGCTGGCTTTGGTGACTTGGACATGAGCTAGGACCTTAAGATTCTGCGTGAAAGGAGGAATAGCAGCCGATTTGCACGGGAGAATATGAAAAGTGTTCATATGTAGTAAAAACCTGAGAAATCCGTCCGATTTCGTCATTTGTTATCGAATCGACTTAAAGCCAGATCGTCACATTGGCCGCTCTTTTTTCTGAACGGTTGTACATATCGTCTGCAAAGCTAAGTCGCGTGCTGCGGTATGCGGAGACAGGAAAATCTTTATAGTAGAACACAGATGAAGCTTCTAAGTTGATGTAATAGCCAGTAAGAAGTAGTACAATTCAAGTTTTAGTTATCGATTATTGACTTTATAGCTCGCTTTGATGCCTTGGACATGAGCTAGTACCTTAAGATTCTGCATGAAAGGAGGACTAGCAGAGGAGTTGCACGGGTGAATGTGAGAAGTGTTCATACGTAGTAAAAACCTGAGAAATCCGTCCGTTTTCGTCATTTGTTATCGAATCGACTTAAAGCCAGATCGTCACATTGGTCACTCTTCTCTCTGAAACGGTTGTACTTATTGTCTGCAAAGCTATGTCGCGTGCTGCGGTATGCGGAGACACGACAATCATCATAGTAGAACACAGATAAAGCTTCTAAGTTGATGTAAAAGCCAGTAAGAAGTAGTACAATTCAAGTTTTAGGTATCGATTATTGACTTTTTAGCTGGCTTTGGTGCCTTGAACATGAGCTAGGACCTTACGGTTCTGCATGAAAGGAGGACTAGCAGCCGAGTTGCACGGGAGAATGTGAAAAGTGTTTATATGTAGTAAAAACCTGAGAAATCCGTCCGTTTTCGTCATTTGTTATCGAATCGACTTAAAGCCAAATCGTCACATTGGCCGCTCTGCTCTCTGAAACGGTTGTACTTATCTTCTGCAAAACTATGTCGCGTGCTGCGGTATGCGGAGAATCTAAAAGCACCGTAGTAGAACACAGATGAAGGTTCTAAGTTGATGTAATAGCCAGTAAGAAGTAGTACAATTCAAGTTTTAGATATTGATTATTGACTTTTTAGCTGGCTTTGGTGCCTTGGACAAGAGCTAGGACCTTACGATTCTGCATGAAAGGAGGACTAGCAGCCGAGTTGCACGGGAGAATGTGAAAAGTGTTTATATGTAGTAAAAACCTGAGAAATCCGTCCGTTTTCGTCATTTGTTATCGAATCGACTTAAAGCCAGATCGTCATATTGGCCGCTCTCCTCTCTGAAACAGTTGTACTTATCGTCTACAAAGCTATGTCGCGTGCTGCGGTATGCGGAGACACTAAAAGCACCATAGTAGAACACAGATGAAGCTTCTAAGTTGATGTAATAGCCAGTAAGAAGTAGTACAATTCAAGTTTTAAGTATTGATTATTGACCTTTTAGCTGCCTTGGTGCCTTGGACATGAGCTAGGACCTTGAGATTCTGCATGAAAGGAGGACTAGCAGCCGAGTTGCACGGGAGAATGTGAAAAGTGTTCGCATGTAGTAAAAACCTGAGAAATCCGTCCGTTTTCGTCATTTGTTATCGAATCGACTTATAGCCAGATCGTCACATTGGCCGCTCTTCTCTCTGAAACGGTTGTACTTATCGTCTGCAAAGCTATGTCGCGTGCTGCGGTATGCGGAGACACTAAAATCACCATAGTAGAACACAGATGAAGCATTTAAGTTGATGTAATAGCCAGTAAGAAGTAGTCCAATTGAAGTTTTTGGTATCGATTATTGACATTTTAGCTGGCTTTGGTGACTTGGACATGAGCTAGGACCTTAAGATTCTGCGTGAAAGGAGGACTAGCAGCCGAGTTGCACGGGAGAATATGAAAAGTGTTCATATGTAGTAAAAACCTGAGAAATCCGTCCGTTTTCGTCATTTGTTATCGAATCGACTTAAAGCCAGATCGTCACATTGGCCGCTCTTTTTTCTGAACGGTTGTACATATCGTCTGCAAAGCTATGTCGCGTGCTGCGGTATGCGGAGACAGGAAAATCTTTATAGTAGAACACAGATGAAGCTTCTAAGTTGATGTAATAGCCAGTAAGAAGTAGTACAATTCAAGTTTTAGTTATCGATTATTGACTTTATAGCTCGCTTTGATGCCTTGGACATGAGCTAGTACCTTAAGATTCTGCATGAAAGGAGGACTAGCAGAGGAGTTGCACGGGTGAATGTGAGAAGTGTTCATACGTAGTAAAAACCTGAGAAATCCGTCCGTTTTCGTCATTTGTTATCGAATCGACTTAAAGCCAGATCGTCACATTGGTCACTCTTCTCTCTGAAACGGTTGTACTTATTGTCTGCAAAGCTATGTCGCGTGCTGCGGTATGCGGAGACACGACAATCATCATAGTAGAACACAGATAAAGCTTCTAAGTTGATGTAAAAGCCAGTAAGAACTAGTACAATTCAAGTTTTAGGTATCGATTATTGACTTTTTAGCTGGCTTTGGTGCCTTGAACATGAGCTAGGACCTTACGGTTCTGCATGAAAGGAGGACTAGCAGCCGAGTTGCACGGGAGAATGTGAAAAGTGTTTATATGTAGTAAAAACCTGAGAAATCCGTCCGTTTTCGTCATTTGTTATCGAATCGACTTAAAGCCAAATCGTCACATTGGCCGCTCTGCTCTCTGAAACGGTTGTACTTATCTTCTGCAAAACTATGTCGCGTGCTGCGGTATGCGGAGAATCTAAAAGCACCGTAGTAGAACACAGATGAAGGTTCTAAGTTGATGTAATAGCCAGTAAGAAGTAGTACAATTCAAGTTTTAGATATTGATTATTGACTTTTTAGCTGGCTTTGGTGCCTTGGACAAGAGCTAGGACCTTACGATTCTGCATGAAAGGAGGACTAGCAGCCGAGTTGCACGGGAGAATGTGAAAAGTGTTTATATGTAGTAAAAACCTAAGAAATCCGTCCGTTTTCGTCATTTGTTATCGAATCGACTTAAAGCCAGATCGTCACATTGGCCGCTCTTTTTTCTGAACGGTTGTACATATCGTCTGCAAAGCTATGTCGCGTGCTGCGGTATGCGGAGACAAGAAAATCTTCATAGTAGAACACAGATGAAGCTTCTAAGTTGATGTAATAGCCAGTAAGAAGTAGTACAATTCAAGTTTAATGTATCGATTATTGACTTTATAGCTCGCTTTGATGCCTTGGACATGAGCTAGGACCTTAAGATTCTGCATGATAGGAGGACTAGCAGCCGAGCTGCACGGGAGAATGTGGAAAGTGTTCATATGTAGTAAAAACCTGAGAAATCCGTCCGTTTGCGTCATTTGTTATCGAATCGACTTAAAGCCAGATCGTCACATTGGCCGCTCTTCTCTCTGAAACCGTTGTACTTATCGTCTGCAAAGCTATGTCGCGTGCTGCGGTATGCGGAGACACTAAAATCACCATAGTAGAACACAGATGAAGCATTTAAGTTGATGTAATAGCCAGTAAGTAGTAGTCCAATTGAAGTTTTTGGTATCGATTATTGACATTTTAGCTGGCTTTGGTGACTTGGACATGAGCTAGGACCTTAAGATTCTGCATGAAAGGAGGACTAGCAGCCGAGTTGCACGGGAGAATATGAAAAGTGTTCATATGTAGTAAAAACCTGAGAAATCCGTCCGTTTGCGTCATTTGTTATCGAATCGACTTAAAGCCAGATCGTCACATTGGCCGCTCTTCTCTCTGAAACCGTTGTACTTATCGTCTGCAAAGCTATGTCGCGTGCTGCGGTATGCGGAGACACTAAAATCACCATAGTAGAACACAGATGAAGCATTTAAGTTGATGTAATAGCCAGTAAGAAGTTGTACAATTCAATTTTTAGGTATCGGTTATTGACTTTTTGGCTCGCTTTGGTCCCTTGGAAATGAGCTGGGACCTTAAGATTCTGCATGAAAGGAGGACTAGCAGCCGAGTTGCACGGGAGAATGTGAAAAGTGTTCGTATCTAGTAAAAACCTGAGAAATCCGTCCGTTTGCGTCATTTGTTATCGAATCGACTTAAAGCCAGATCGTCACATTGGCCGCTCTTCTCTCTGAAACCGTTGTACTTATCGTCTGCAAAGCTATGTCGCGTGCTGCGGTATGCGGAGACACTAAAATCACCATAGTAGAACACAGATGAAGCATTTAAGTTGATGTAATAGCCAGTAAGTAGTAGTCCAATTGAAGTTTTTGGTATCGATTATTGACATTTTAGCTGGCTTTGGTGACTTGGACATGAGCTAGGACCTTAAGATTCTGCATGAAAGGAGGACTAGCAGCCGAGTTGCACGGGAGAATATGAAAAGTGTTCATATGTAGTAAAAACCTGAGAAATCCGTCCGTTTGCGTCATTTGTTATCGAATCGACTTAAAGCCAGATCGTCACATTGGCCGCTCTTCTCTCTGAAACCGTTGTACTTATCGTCTGCAAAGCTATGTCGCGTGCTGCGGTATGCGGAGACACTAAAATCACCATAGTAGAACACAGATGAAGCATTTAAGTTGATGTAATAGCCAGTAAGAAGTAGTACAATTCAAGTTTTAGTTATCGATTATTGACTTTATAGCTCGCTTTGATGCCTTGGACATGAGCTAGTACCTTAAGATTCTGCATGAAAGGAGGACTAGCAGAGGAGTTGCACGGGTGAATGTGAGAAGTGTTCATACGTAGTAAAAACCTGAGAAATCCGTCCGTTTTCGTCATTTGTTATCGAATCGACTTAAAGCCAGATCGTCACATTGGTCACTCTTCTCTCTGAAACGGTTGTACTTATTGTCTGCAAAGCTATGTCGCGTGCTGCGGTATGCGGAGACACGACAATCATCATAGTAGAACACAGATAAAGCTTCTAAGTTGATGTAAAAGCCAGTAAGAACTAGTACAATTCAAGTTTTAGGTATCGATTATTGACTTTTTAGCTGGCTTTGGTGCCTTGAACATGAGCTAGGACCTTACGGTTCTGCATGAAAGGAGGACTAGCAGCCGAGTTGCACGGGAGAATGTGAAAAGTGTTTATATGTAGTAAAAACCTGAGAAATCCGTCCGTTTTCGTCATTTGTTATCGAATCGACTTAAAGCCAAATCGTCACATTGGCCGCTCTGCTCTCTGAAACGGTTGTACTTATCTTCTGCAAAACTATGTCGCGTGCTGCGGTATGCGGAGAATCTAAAAGCACCGTAGTAGAACACAGATGAAGGTTCTAAGTTGATGTAATAGCCAGTAAGAAGTAGTAC
Organism: Schistocerca gregaria; assembly: GCF_023897955.1. NCBI lineage: Eukaryota > Metazoa > Arthropoda > Insecta > Orthoptera > Acrididae > Schistocerca > Schistocerca gregaria. Next base: position 8,297,665 of record NW_026061736.1, on the reverse strand, counting down.
AATTCAAGTTTTAGATATTGATTATTGACTTTTTAGCTGGCTTTGGTGCCTTGGACAAGAGCTAGGACCTTACGATTCTGCATGAAAGGAGGACTAGCAGCCGAGTTGCACGGGAGAATGTGAAAAGTGTTTATATGTAGTAAAAACCTGAGAAATCCGTCCGTTTTCGTCATTTGTTATCGAATCGACTTAAAGCCAGATCGTCACATTGGCCGCTCTCCTCTCTGAAACAGTTGTACTTATCGTCTACAAAGCTATGTCGCGTGCTGCGGTATGCGGAGACACTAAAAGCACCATAGTAGAACACAGATGAAGCTTCTAAGTTGATGTAATAGCCAGTAAGAAGTAGTACAATTCAAGTTTTAAGTATTGATTATTGACCTTTTAGCTGCCTTGGTGCCTTGGACATGAGCTAGGACCTTGAGATTCTGCATGAAAGGAGGACTAGCAGCCGAGTTGCACGGGAGAATGTGAAAAGTGTTCGCATGTAGTAAAAACCTGAGAAATCCGTCCGTTTTCGTCATTTGTTATCGAATCGACTTATAGCCAGATCGTCACATTGGCCGCTCTTCTCTCTGAAACGGTTGTACTTATCGTCTGCAAAGCTATGTCGCGTGCTGCGGTATGCGGAGACACTAAAATCACCATAGTAGAACACAGATGAAGCATTTAAGTTGATGTAATAGCCAGTAAGAAGTAGTCCAATTGAAGTTTTTGGTATCGATTATTGACATTTTAGCTGGCTTTGGTGACTTGGACATGAGCTAGGACCTTAAGATTCTGCGTGAAAGGAGGACTAGAAGCCGAGTTGCACGGGAGAATATGAAAAGTGTTCATATGTAGTAAAAACCTGAGAAATCCGTCCGTTTTCGTCATTTGTTATCGAATCGACTTAAAGCCAGATCGTCACATTGGCCGCTCTTTTTTCTGAACGGTTGTACATATCGTCTGCAAAGCTATGTCGCGTGCTGCGGTATGCGGAGACAGGAAAATCTTTATAGTAGAACACAGATGAAGCTTCTAAGTTGATGTAATAGCCAGTAAGAAGTAGTACAATTCAAGTTTTAGTTATCGATTATTGACTTTATAGCTCGCTTTGATGCCTTGGACATGAGCTAGTACCTTAAGATTCTGCATGAAAGGAGGACTAGCAGAGGAGTTGCACGGGTGAATGTGAGAAGTGTTCATACGTAGTAAAAACCTGAGAAATCCGTCCGTTTTCGTCATTTGTTATCGAATCGACTTAAAGCCAGATCGTCACATTGGTCACTCTTCTCTCTGAAACGGTTGTACTTATTGTCTGCAAAGCTATGTCGCGTGCTGCGGTATGCGGAGACACGACAATCATCATAGTAGAACACAGATAAAGCTTCTAAGTTGATGTAAAAGCCAGTAAGAACTAGTACAATTCAAGTTTTAGGTATCGATTATTGACTTTTTAGCTGGCTTTGGTGCCTTGAACATGAGCTAGGACCTTACGGTTCTGCATGAAAGGAGGACTAGCAGCCGAGTTGCACGGGAGAATGTGAAAAGTGTTTATATGTAGTAAAAACCTGAGAAATCCGTCCGTTTTCGTCATTTGTTATCGAATCGACTTAAAGCCAAATCGTCACATTGGCCGCTCTGCTCTCTGAAACGGTTGTACTTATCTTCTGCAAAACTATGTCGCGTGCTGCGGTATGCGGAGAATCTAAAAGCACCGTAGTAGAACACAGATGAAGGTTCTAAGTTGATGTAATAGCCAGTAAGAAGTAGTACAATTCAAGTTTTAGATATTGATTATTGACTTTTTAGCTGGCTTTGGTGCCTTGGACAAGAGCTAGGACCTTACGATTCTGCATGAAAGGAGGACTAGCACCCGAGTTGCACGGGAGAATGTGAAAAGTGTTTATATGTAGTAAAAACCTGAGAAATCCGTCCGTTTTCGTCATTTGTTATCGAATCGACTTAAAGCCAGATCGTCACATTGGCCGCTCTCCTCTCTGAAACAGTTGTACTTATCGTCTACAAAGCTATGTCGCGTGCTGCGGTATGCGGAGACACTAAAAGCACCATAGTAGAACACAGATGAAGCTTCTAAGTTGATGTAATAGCCAGTAAGAAGTAGTACAATTCAAGTTTTAAGTATTGATTATTGACCTTTTAGCTGCCTTGGTGCCTTGGACATGAGCTAGGACCTTGAGATTCTGCATGAAAGAAGGACTAGCAGCCGAGTTGCACGGGAGAATGTGAAAAGTGTTCGCATGTAGTAAAAACCTGAGAAATCCGTCCGTTTTCGTCATTTGTTATCGAATCGACTTATAGCCAGATCGTCACATTGGCCGCTCTTCTCTCTGAAACGGTTGTACTTATCGTCTGCAAAGCTATGTCGCGTGCTGCGGTATGCGGAGACACTAAAATCACCATAGTAGAACACAGATGAAGCATTTAAGTTGATGTAATAGCCAGTAAGAAGTAGTCCAATTGAAGTTTTTGGTATCGATTATTGACATTTTAGCTGGCTTTGGTGACTTGGACATGAGCTAGGACCTTAAGATTCTGCGTGAAAGGAGGACTAGAAGCCGAGTTGCACGGGAGAATATGAAAAGTGTTCATATGTAGTAAAAACCTGAGAAATCCGTCCGTTTTCGTCATTTGTTATCGAATCGACTTAAAGCCAGAACGTCACATTGGCCGCTCTTCTCTCTGAAACGGTTGTACTTATCGTCTGCAAAGCTATGTCGCGAGCTGCGGTATGCGGAGACCCTAAAAGCACCATAGTAGAACACATATGAAGCTTCTAAGATGATGTAATAGCCAGTAAGAAGTAGTACAATTCAAGTTTTTGGTACCGATTATTTACTTTTTAGCTGGCTTTGGTGCCTTGGAGATGAGCTAGGGCCTTAAGATTCTGCATTAAAGGAGGACTAGCAGCCGAGATGCACGGGAGGATGTGAAAAGTGTTCATATGTAGTAAAAACCTGAGAAATCCGTCCGCTTTCGTCATTTGTTATCGAATCGACTTAAAGCCAGATCGTCACATTGGCCGCTCTCCTCTCTGAAACAGTTGTACTTATCGTCTACAAAGCTATGTCGCGTGCTGCGGTATGCGGAGACACTAAAAGCACCATAGTAGAACACAGATGAAGCTTCTAAGTTGATGTAATAGCCAGTAAGAAGTAGTACAATTCAAGTTTAAGGTATCGATTATTGACTTCTTAGATGGATTTGGTGCCTTGGACATGAGCTAGGACCTTAAGATTCTGCATGAAAGGAGGACTAGCAACCGAGTTGCACGGGAGAATGTGAAAAGTGTTCATATGTAGTAAAAACCTGAGAAATCCGTCCGTTTTCGTCATTTGTTATCGAATCGACTTAAAGCCAGATCGTCACATTGGCCGCTCTCCTCTCTGAAACGGTTGTACTTATCGTCTACAAAGCTATGTCGCGTGCTGCGGTATGCGGAGACACTAAAAGCACCATAGTAGAACACAGATGAAGCTTCTAAGTTGATGTAATAGCCAGTAAGAAGTAGTCCAATTGAAGTTTTTGGTATCGATTATTGACATTTTAGCTGGCTTTGGTGACTTGGACATGAGCTAGGACCTTAAGATTCTGCGTGAAAGGAGGAATAGCAGCCGAGTTGCACGGGAGAATATGAAAAGTGTTCATATGTAGTAAAAACCTGAGAAATCCGTCCGTTTTCGTCATTTGTTATCGAATCGACTTAAAGCCAGATCGTCACATTGGCCGCTCTTTTTTCTGAACGGTTGTACATATCGTCTGCAAAGCTATGTCGCGTGCTGCGGTATGCGGAGACAGGAAAATCTTTATAGTAGAACACAGATGAAGCTTCTAAGTTGATGTAATAGCCAGTAAGAAGTAGTACAATTCAAGTTTTAGTTATCGATTATTGACTTTATAGCTCGCTTTGATGCCTTGGACATGAGCTAGTACCTTAAGATTCTGCATGAAAGGAGGACTAGCAGAGGAGTTGCACGGGTGAATGTGAGAAGTGTTCATACGTAGTAAAAACCTGAGAAATCCGTCCGTTTTCGTCATTTGTTATCGAATCGACTTAAAGCCAGATCGTCACATTGGTCACTCTTCTCTCTGAAACGGTTGTACTTATTGTCTGCAAAGCTATGTCGCGTGCTGCGGTATGCGGAGACACGACAATCATCATAGTAGAACACAGATAAAGCTTCTAAGTTGATGTAAAAGCCAGTAAGAAGTAGTACAATTCAAGTTTTAGGTATCGATTATTGACTTTTTAGCTGGCTTTGGTGCCTTGAACATGAGCTAGGACCTTACGGTTCTGCATGAAAGGAGGACTAGCAGCCGAGTTGCACGGGAGAATGTGAAAAGTGTTTATATGTAGTAAAAACCTGAGAAATCCGTCCGTTTTCGTCATTTGTTATCGAATCGACTTAAAGCCAAATCGTCACATTGGCCGCTCTGCTCTCTGAAACGGTTGTACTTATCTTCTGCAAAACTATGTCGCGTGCTGCGGTATGCGGAGAATCTAAAAGCACCGTAGTAGAACACAGATGAAGGTTCTAAGTTGATGTAATAGCCAGTAAGAAGTAGTACAATTCAAGTTTTAGATATTGATTATTGACTTTTTAGCTGGCTTTGGTGCCTTGGACAAGAGCTAGGACCTTACGATTCTGCATGAAAGGAGGACTAGCAGCCGAGTTGCACGGGAGAATGTGAAAAGTGTTTATATGTAGTAAAAAGCTGAGAAATCCGTCCGTTTTCGTCATTTGTTATCGAATCGACTTAAAGCCAGATCGTCATATTGGCCGCTCTCCTCTCTGAAACAGTTGTACTTATCGTCTACAAAGCTATGTCGCGTGCTGCGGTATGCGGAGACACTAAAAGCACCATAGTAGAACACAGATGAAGCTTCTAAGTTGATGTAATAGCCAGTAAGAAGTAGTACAATTCAAGTTTTAAGTATTCATTATTGACCTTTTAGCTGCCTTGGTGCCTTGGACATGAGCTAGGACCTTGAGATTCTGCATGAAAGGAGGACTAGCAGCCGAGTTGCACGGGAGAATGTGAAAAGTGTTCGCATGTAGTAAAAACCTGAGAAATCCGTCCGTTTTCGTCATTTGTTATCGAATCGACTTATAGCCAGATCGTCACATTGGCCGCTCTTCTCTCTGAAACGGTTGTACTTATCGTCTGCAAAGCTATGTCGCGTGCTGCGGTATGCGGAGACACTAAAATCACCATAGTAGAACACAGATGAAGCATTTAAGTTGATGTAATAGCCAGTAAGAAGTAGTCCAATTGAAGTTTTTGGTATCGATTATTGACATTTTAGCTGGCTTTGGTGACTTGGACATGAGCTAGGACCTTAAGATTCTGCGTGAAAGGAGGACTAGCAGCCGAGTTGCACGGGAGAATATGAAAAGTGTTCATATGTAGTAAAAACCTGAGAAATCCGTCCGTTTTCGTCATTTGTTATCGAATCGACTTAAAGCCAGATCGTCACATTGGCCGCTCTTTTTTCTGAACGGTTGTACATATCGTCTGCAAAGCTATGTCGCGTGCTGCGGTATGCGGAGACAGGAAAATCTTTATAGTAGAACACAGATGAAGCTTCTAAGTTGATGTAATAGCCAGTAAGAAGTAGTACAATTCAAGTTTTAGTTATCGATTATTGACTTTATAGCTCGCTTTGATGCCTTGGACATGAGCTAGTACCTTAAGATTCTGCATGAAAGGAGGACTAGCAGAGGAGTTGCACGGGTGAATGTGAGAAGTGTTCATACGTAGTAAAAACCTGAGAAATCCGTCCGTTTTCGTCATTTGTTATCGAATCGACTTAAAGCCAGATCGTCACATTGGTCACTCTTCTCTCTGAAACGGTTGTACTTATTGTCTGCAAAGCTATGTCGCGTGCTGCGGTATGCGGAGACACGACAATCATCATAGTAGAACACAGATAAAGCTTCTAAGTTGATGTAAAAGCCAGTAAGAACTAGTACAATTCAAGTTTTAGGTATCGATTATTGACTTTTTAGCTGGCTTTGGTGCCTTGAACATGAGCTAGGACCTTACGGTTCTGCATGAAAGGAGGACTAGCAGCCGAGTTGCACGGGAGAATGTGAAAAGTGTTTATATGTAGTAAAAACCTGAGAAATCCGTCCGTTTTCGTCATTTGTTATCGAATCGACTTAAAGCCAAATCGTCACATTGGCCGCTCTGCTCTCTGAAACGGTTGTACTTATCTTCTGCAAAACTATGTCGCGTGCTGCGGTATGCGGAGAATCTAAAAGCACCGTAGTAGAACACAGATGAAGGTTCTAAGTTGATGTAATAGCCAGTAAGAAGTAGTACAATTCAAGTTTTAGATATTGATTATTGACTTTTTAGCTGGCTTTGGTGCCTTGGACAAGAGCTAGGACCTTACGATTCTGCATGAAAGGAGGACTAGCAGCCGAGTTGCACGGGAGAATGTGAAAAGTGTTTATATGTAGTAAAAACCTAAGAAATCCGTCCGTTTTCGTCATTTGTTATCGAATCGACTTAAAGCCAGATCGTCACATTGGCCGCTCTTTTTTCTGAACGGTTGTACATATCGTCTGCAAAGCTATGTCGCGTGCTGCGGTATGCGGAGACAAGAAAATCTTCATAGTAGAACACAGATGAAGCTTCTAAGTTGATGTAATAGCCAGTAAGAAGTAGTACAATTCAAGTTTAATGTATCGATTATTGACTTTATAGCTCGCTTTGATGCCTTGGACATGAGCTAGGACCTTAAGATTCTGCATGATAGGAGGACTAGCAGCCGAGTTGCACGGGAGAATGTGGAAAGTGTTCATATGTAGTAAAAACCTGAGAAATCCGTCCGTTTTCGTCATTTGTTATCGAATCGACTTAAAGCCAGATGGTCACATTTGCCGCTCTTCTCTCTGAAACGGTTGTACTTATCGTTTGCAAAGCTATGTCACGTACTGCGGTATTCGGAGACACTAAAAACACCATAGTAGAACACAGATGAAGCTTCTACGATGATGTAATAGCCAGTAAGAAGTTGTACAATTCAATTTTTAGGTATCGGTTATTGACTTTTTGGCTCGCTTTGGTCCCTTGGAAATGAGCTGGGACCTTAAGATTCTGCATGAAAGGAGGACTAGCAGCCGAGTTGCACGGGAGAATGTGAAAAGTGTTCGTATCTAGTAAAAACCTGAGAAATCCGTCCGTTTGCGTCATTTGTTATCGAATCGACTTAAAGCCAGATCGTCACATTGGCCGCTCTTCTCTCTGAAACCGTTGTACTTATCGTCTGCAAAGCTATGTCGCGTGCTGCGGTATGCGGAGACACTAAAATCACCATAGTAGAACACAGATGAAGCATTTAAGTTGATGTAATAGCCAGTAAGTAGTAGTCCAATTGAAGTTTTTGGTATCGATTATTGACATTTTAGCTGGCTTTGGTGACTTGGACATGAGCTAGGACCTTAAGATTCTGCATGAAAGGAGGACTAGCAGCCGAGTTGCACGGGAGAATATGAAAAGTGTTCATATGTAGTAAAAACCTGAGAAATCCGTCCGTTTTCGTCATTTGTTATCGAATCGACTAAAAGCCAGATCGTCACATTGGCTGCTCTTTTTTCTGAACGGTTGTACATATCGTCTGCAAAGCTATGTCGCGTGCTGCGGTATGCGGAGACAGGAAAATCTTTATAGTAGAACACAGATGAAGCTTCTAAGTTGATGTAATAGCCAGTAAGAAGTAGTACAATTCAAGTTTTAGTTATCGATTATTGACTTTATAGCTCGCTTTGATGCCTTGGACATGAGCTAGTACCTTAAGATTCTGCATGAAAGGAGGACTAGCAGAGGAGTTGCACGGGTGAATGTGAGAAGTGTTCATACGTAGTAAAAACCTGAGAAATCCGTCCGTTTTCGTCATTTGTTATCGAATCGACTTAAAGCCAGATCGTCACATTGGTCACTCTTCTCTCTGAAACGGTTGTACTTATTGTCTGCAAAGCTATGTCGCGTGCTGCGGTATGCGGAGACACGACAATCATCATAGTAGAACACAGATAAAGCTTCTAAGTTGATGTAAAAGCCAGTAAGAACTAGTACAATTCAAGTTTTAGGTATCGATTATTGACTTTTTAGCTGGCTTTGGTGCCTTGAACATGAGCTAGGACCTTACGGTTCTGCATGAAAGGAGGACTAGCAGCCGAGTTGCACGGGAGAATGTGAAAAGTGTTTATATGTAGTAAAAACCTGAGAAATCCGTCCGTTTTCGTCATTTGTTATCGAATCGACTTAAAGCCAAATCGTCACATTGGCCGCTCTGCTCTCTGAAACGGTTGTACTTATCTTCTGCAAAACTATGTCGCGTGCTGCGGTATGCGGAGAATCTAAAAGCACCGTAGTAGAACACAGATGAAGGTTCTAAGTTGATGTAATAGCCAGTAAGAAGTAGTACAATTCAAGTTTTAGATATTGATTATTGACTTTTTAGCTGGCTTTGGTGCCTTGGACAAGAGCTAGGACCTTACGATTCTGCATGAAAGGAGGACTAGCAGCCGAGTTGCACGGGAGAATGTGAAAAGTGTTTATATGTAGTAAAAACCTGAGAAATCCGTCCGTTTTCGTCATTTGTTATCGAATCGACTTAAAGCCAGATCGTCACATTGGCCGCTCTCCTCTCTGAAACAGTTGTACTTATCGTCTACAAAGCTATGTCGCGTGCTGCGGTATGCGGAGACACTAAAAGCACCATAGTAGAACACAGATGAAGCTTCTAAGTTGATGTAATAGCCAGTAAGAAGTAGTACAATTCAAGTTTTAAGTATTGATTATTGACCTTTTAGCTGCCTTGGTGCCTTGGACATGAGCTAGGACCTTGAGATTCTGCATGAAAGGAGGACTAGCAGCCGAGTTGCACGGGAGAATGTGAAAAGTGTTCGCATGTAGTAAAAACCTGAGAAATCCGTCCGTTTTCGTCATTTGTTATCGAATCGACTTATAGCCAGATCGTCACATTGGCCGCTCTTCTCTCTGAAACGGTTGTACTTATCGTCTGCAAAGCTATGTCGCGTGCTGCGGTATGCGGAGACACTAAAATCACCATAGTAGAACACAGATGAAGCATTTAAGTTGATGTAATAGCCAGTAAGAAGTAGTCCAATTGAAGTTTTTGGTATCGATTATTGACATTTTAGCTGGCTTTGGTGACTTGGACATGAGCTAGGACCTTAAGATTCTGCGTGAAAGGAGGACTAGAAGCCGAGTTGCACGGGAGAATATGAAAAGTGTTCATATGTAGTAAAAACCTGAGAAATCCGTCCGTTTTCGTCATTTGTTATCGAATCGACTTAAAGCCAGATCGTCACATTGGCCGCTCTTTTTTCTGAACGGTTGTACATATCGTCTGCAAAGCTATGTCGCGTGCTGCGGTATGCGGAGACAGGAAAATCTTTATAGTAGAACACAGATGAAGCTTCTAAGTTGATGTAATAGCCAGTAAGAAGTAGTACAATTCAAGTTTTAGTTATCGATTATTGACTTTATAGCTCGCTTTGATGCCTTGGACATGAGCTAGTACCTTAAGATTCTGCATGAAAGGAGGACTAGCAGAGGAGTTGCACGGGTGAATGTGAGAAGTGTTCATACGTAGTAAAAACCTGAGAAATCCGTCCGTTTTAGTCATTTGTTATCGAATCGACTTAAAGCCAGATCGTCTCATTGGTCACTCTTCTCTCTGAAACGGTTGTACTTATTGTCTGCAAAGCTATGTCGCGTGCTGCGGTATGCGGAGACACGACAATCATCATAGTAGAACACAGATAAAGCTTCTAAGTTGATGTAAAAGCCAGTAAGAACTAGTACAATTCAAGTTTTAGGTATCGATTATTGACTTTTTAGCTGGCTTTGGTGCCTTGAACATGAGCTAGGACCTTACGGTTCTGCATGAAAGGAGGACTAGCAGCCGAGTTGCACGGGAGAATGTGAAAAGTGTTTATATGTAGTAAAAACCTGAGAAATCCGTCCGTTTTCGTCATTTGTTATCGAATCGACTTAAAGCCAAATCGTCACATTGGCCGCTCTGCTCTCTGAAACGGTTGTACTTATCTTCTGCAAAACTATGTCGCGTGCTGCGGTATGCGGAGAATCTAAAAGCACCGTAGTAGAACACAGATGAAGGTTCTAAGTTGATGTAATAGCCAGTAAGAAGTAGTACAATTCAAGTTTTAGATATTGATTATTGACTTTTTAGCTGGCTTTGGTGCCTTGGACAAGAGCTAGGACCTTACGATTCTGCATGAAAGGAGGACTAGCAGCCGAGTTGCACGGGAGAATGTGAAAAGTGTTTATATGTAGTAAAAACCTAAGAAATCCGTCCGTTTTCGTCATTTGTTCTCGAATCGACTTAAAGCCAGATCGTCACATTGGCCGCTCTTTTTTCTGAACGGTTGTACATATCGTCTGCAAAGCTATGTCGCGTGCTGCGGTATGCGGAGACAAGAAAATCTTCATAGTAGAACACAGATGAAGCTTCTAAGTTGATGTAATAGCCAGTAAGAAGTAGTACAATTCAAGTTTAATGTATCGATTATTGACTTTATAGCTCGCTTTGATGCCTTGGACATGAGCTAGGACCTTAAGATTCTGCATGATAGGAGGACTAGCAGCCGAGTTGCACGGGAGAATGTGGAAAGTGTTCATATGTAGTAAAAACCTGAGAAATCCGTCCGTTTTCGTCATTTGTTATCGAATCGACTTAAAGCCAGATGGTCACATTTGCCGCTCTTCTCTCTGAAACGGTTGTACTTATCGTCTGCAAAGCTATGTCACGTACTGCGGTATTCGGAGACACTAAAAACACCATAGTAGAACACAGATGAAGCTTCTACGATGATGTAATAGCCAGTAAGAAGTTGTACAATTCAATTTTTAGGTATCGGTTATTGACTTTTTGGCTCGCTTTGGTCCCTTGGAAATGAGCTGGGACCTTAAGATTCTGCATGAAAGGAGGACTAGCAGCCGAGTTGCACGGGAGAATGTGAAAAGTGTTCGTATCTAGTAAAAACCTGAGAAATCCGTCCGTTTGCGTCATTTGTTATCGAATCGACTTAAAGCCAGATCGTCACATTGGCCGCTCTTCTCTCTGAAACCGTTGTACTTATCGTCTGCAAAGCTATGTCGCGTGCTGCGGTATGCGGAGACACTAAAATCACCATAGTAGAACACAGATGAAGCATTTAAGTTGATGTAATAGCCAGTAAGTAGTAGTCCAATTGAAGTTTTTGGTATCGATTATTGACATTTTAGCTGGCTTTGGTGACTTGGACATGAGCTAGGACCTTAACATTCTGCATGAAAGGAGGACTAGCAGCCGAGTTGCACGGGAGAATATGAAAAGTGTTCATATGTAGTAAAAACCTGAGAAATCCGTCCGTTTTCGTCATTTGTTATCGAATCGACTAAAAGCCAGATCGTCACATTGGCCGCTCTTTTTTCTGGACGGTTGTACATATCGTCTGCAAACCTATGTCGCGTGCTGCGGTATGCGGAGACAGGAAAATCTCTATAGTAGAACACAGATGAAGCTTCTAAGTTGATGTAATAGCCAGTAAGAAGTAGTACAATTCAAGTTTTAGTTATCCATTATTGACTTTATAGCTCGCTTTGATGCCTTGGACATGAGCTAGGACCTTAAGATTCTGCATGAAAGGAGGACTAGCAGAGGAGTTGCACGGGTGAATGTGAGAAGTGTTCATACGTAGTAAAAACCTGAGAAATCCGTCCGTTTTCGTCATTTGTTATCGAATCGACTTAAAGCCAGATCGTCACATTGGTCACTCTTCTCTCTGAAACGGTTGTACTTATTGTCTGCAAAGCTATGTCGCGTGCTGCGGTATGCGGAGACACGACAATCATCATAGTAGAACACAGATAAAGCTTCTAAGTTGATGTAAAAGCCAGTAAGAACTAGTACAATTCAAGGTTTAGGTATCGATTATTGACTTTTTAGCTGGCTTTGGTGCCTTGAACATGAGCTAGGACCTTACGGTTCTGCATGAAAGGAGGACTAGCAGCCGAGTTGCACGGGAGAATGTGATAAGTGTTTATATGTAGTAAAAACCTGAGAAATCCGTCCGTTTTCGTCATTTGTTATCGAATCGACTTAAAGCCAAATCGTCACATTGGCCGCTCTGCTCTCTGAAACGGTTGTACGTATCTTCTGCAAAACTATGTCGCGTGCTGCGGTATGCGGAGAATCTAAAAGCACCGTAGTAGAACACAGATGAAGGTTCTAAGTTGATGTAATAGCCAGTAAGAAGTAGTACAATTCAAGTTTTAGATATTGATTATTGACTTTTTAGCTGGCTTTGGTGCCTTGGACAAGAGCTAGGACCTTACGATTCTGCATGAAAGGAGGACTAGCAGCCGAGTTGCACGGGAGAATGTGAAAAGTGTTTATAAGTAGTAAAAACCTAAGAAATCCGTCCGTTTTCGTCATTTGTTATCGAATCGACTTAAAGCCAGATCGTAACATTGGCCGCTCTTTTTCCTGAACGGTTGTACATATCGTCTGCAAAGCTATGTCGCGTGCTGCGGTATGCGGAGACAAGAAAATCTTCATAGTAGAACACAGATGAAGCTTCTAAGTTGATGTAATAGCCAGTAAGAAGTAGTACAATTCAAGTTTAATGTATCGATTATTGACTTTATAGCTCGCTTTGATGCCTTGGACATGAGCTAGAACCTTAAGATTCTGCATGAAAGGAGGACTAGCAGCCGAGTTGCACGGGAGAATGTGGAAAGTGTTCATATGTAGTAAAAACCTGAGAAATCCGTCCGTTTTCGTCATTTGTTATCGAATCGACTTAAAGCCAGATGGTCACATTTGCCGCTCTTCTCTCTGAAACGGTTGTACTTATCGTCTGCAAAGCTATGTCACGTACTGCGGTATTCGGAGATACTAAAAACACCATAGTAGAACACAGATGAAGCTTCTACGATGATGTAATAGCCAGTAAGAAGTTGTACAATTCAATTTTTAGGTATCGGTTATTGACTTTTTGGCTCGCTTTGGTCCCTTGGAAATGAGCTGGGACCTTAAGATTCTGCATGAAAGGAGGACTAGCAGCCGAGTTGCACGGGAGAATGTGAAAAGTGTTCATATCTAGTAAAAACCTGAGAAATCCGTCCGTTTGCGTCATTTGTTATCGAATCGACTTAAAGCCAGATCGTCACATTGGCCGCTCTTCTCTCTGAAACCGTTGTACTTATCGTCTGCAAAGCTATGTCGCGTGCTGCGATATGCGGAGACACTAAAAGCACCATAGTAGAACACAGATGAAGCTTCTAAGTTGATGTAATCGCCAGTAAGAAGTAGTACAATTCAAGTTTTAGATATTGATTATTGACTTTTTAGCTGGCTTTGGTGCCTTGGACAAGAGCTAGGACCTTACGATTCTGCATGAAAGGAGGACTAGCAGCCGAGTTGCACGGGAGAATGTGAAAAGTGTTTATATGTAGTAAAAACCTGAGAAATCCGTCCGTTTTCGTCACTTGTTATCGAATCGACTTAAAGCCAAATCGTCACATTGGCCGCTCTGCTCTCTGAAACGGTTGTACTTATCTTCTGCAAAACTATGTCGCGTGCTGCGGTATGCGGAGAAACTAAAAGCACCGTAGTAGAACACAGATGAAGGTTCTATGTTGATGTAATAGCCAGTAAGAAGTAGTCCAATTCAAGTTTTAGGTATCGATTATTGACTTTTTATATGGCTTTGGTGACTTGGACATGAGCTATGACCTTAATATTCTGCATGAAAGGAGGACTAGCAGCCGAGTTGCACGGGAGAATGTGAAAAGTGTTCATATGTAGTAAAAACCTGAGAAATCCGTCCGTTTTCGTCATTTGTTATCGAATCGACTTAAAGCCAGATGGTCACATTGGCCGCTCTTCTCTCTGAAACGGTTGTACTTATCGTCTGCAAAGCTATGTCACGTACTGCGGTATTCGGAGACACTAAAAACACCATAGTAGAACACAGATAAAGCTTCTAAGTTGATTTAATAGCCAGTAAGAACTAGTACAATTCAAGTTTTAGGTAATGAATATTGACCTTTTAGCTAGCTTTGGTGCCTTGGACATGAGCTAGGACCTTAAGATTCTGCATAAAAGGAGGACTAGCAGCCGAGTTGCACGGGAGAATGTGAATAGTGTTCATATGCAGTAAAAACCTGAGACATCCGTCCGTTTTCGTCATTTGTTATCGAATCGACTTAAAGCCAGATCGTAACATTGACCGTTCTTCTCTCTAAAACGGTTGTACTTATCGTCTGCAAAGCTGTGTCGCGTGCTGCGGTATGCGGAGAAACTAAAAGCACCGTAGTAGAACATTGATGAAGGTTCTAAGTTGATGTAATAGCCAGTAAGAAGTAGTGCAATTCAAGTTTTAGGTATCGATTATTGACTTTTTAGCTGGCTTTGGTGCCTTGGACATGAGCTAGGACCTTAAGATTCTGCATAAAAGGAGGACTAGCAGCCGAGTTGCACGGGAGAATGTGAAAAGTGTTCATATGTAGTAAAAACCTGAGAAATCCGTCCGTTTTCGTCATTTGTTATCGAATCGACTTAAAGCCAGATCGTAACATTGGCCGCTCTTCTCTCTAAAACGGTTGTACTTATCGTCTGCAAAGCTATGTCGCGTGCTCCGGTATGCGGAGACACTAAAATCACCATAGTAGAACACAGATGAAGCATCTAAGTTGATGTAATAGCCAGTAAGAAGTAGTCCAATTCAAGTTTTAGGTATCGATTATTGACTTTTTTGCTGGCTCTGGTGACTTGGACATGAGCTAGTTCCTTAAGATTCTGCATGAAAGGAGGACTAGCAGCCGAGTTGCACGGGAGAATGTGAAAAGTGTTCATATGTAGTAAAAACCTGAGAAATCCGTCCGTTTTCGTCATTTGTTATCGAATCGACTTAAAGCCAGATCGTCACATTGGCCGCTCTTCTCTCTGAACGGTTGTACTTATCGTCTGCAAAGCTATGTCGCGTACTGCGGTATTCGGAGACACTAAACGCACCATAGTAGAACACAGATGAAGCTTCTAAGATGATGTAATAGCCAGTAAGAAATAGTACAATTCAAGTTTTAGATATCGTTATTGACTTTTTAGCTGGATTTGGTGCCTTGGACATGAGCTATGACCTTAAGATTCTGCATGAGAGGAGGACTAGCAGCCGAGTTGCACGGGAGAATGTGAAAAGTGTTCATATGTAGTAAAAACCTGAGAAATCCGTCCGTTTTCGTCATTTGTTATCGAATCGACTTAAAGCCAGATGGACACATTGGCTGCTCTTCTCTCTTAAACGATTGTACTTATCGTCTGCAGAGCTATGTCGCGTGCTGCGGTATGCGGAGACACTAAAAGCACCATAGTAGAACACAGATGAAGCTTCTAAGTTGATGTAATAGCCAGTAAGAAGTAGTACAATTCAAGTTTTAAGTATTGATTATTGACCTTTGAGCTGCCTTGGTGCCTTGGACATGAGCTAGGACCTTGAGATTCTGCAAGAAAGGAGGACTAGCAGCCGAGTTGCACGGGAGAATGTGAAAAGTGTTCGCATGTAGTAAAAACCTGAGAAATCCGTCCGTTTTCGTCATTTGTTATCGAATCGACTTATAGCCAGATCGTCACATTGGCCGCTCTTCTCTCTGAAACGGTTGTACTTATCGTCTGCAAAGCTATGTCGCGTGCTGCGGTATGCGGAGACACTAAAATCACCATAGTAGAACACAGATGAAGCATTTAAGTTGATGTAATAGCCAGTAAGAAGTAGTCCAATTGAAGTTTTTGGTATCGATTATTGACATTTTAGCTGGCTTTGGTGACTTGGACATGAGCTAGGACCTTAAGATTCTGCATGAAAGGAGGACTAGCAGCCGAGTTGCACGGGAGAATATGAAAAGTGTTCATATGTAGTAAAAACCTGAGAAATCCGTCCGTTTTGGTCATTTGTTATCGAATCGACTTAAAGCCAGATCGTCACATTGGCCGCTCTTTTTTCTGAACGGTTGTACATATCGTCTGCAAAGCTATGTCGCGTGCTGCGGTATGCGGAGACAAGAAAATCTTCATAGTAGAACACAGATGAAGCTTCTAAGTTGATGTAATAGCCAGTAAGAAGTAGTACAATTCAAGTTTTAGTTATCGATTATTGACTTTATAGCTCGCTTTGATGCCTTGGACATGAGCTAGGACCTTAAGATTCTGCATGAAAGGAGGACTAGCAGAGGAGTTGCACGGGTGAATGTGAGAAGTGTTCATACGTAGTAAAAACCTGAGAAATCCGTCCGTTTTCGTCATTTGTTATCGAATCGACTTAAAGCCAGATCGTCACATTGGTCACTCTTCTCTCTGAAACGGTTGTACTTATTGTCTGCAAAGCTATGTCGCGTGCTGCGGTATGCGGAGACACGACAATCATCATAGTAGAACACAGATAAAGATTCTAAGTTGATGTAATAGCCAGTAAGAACTAGTACAATTCAAGTTTTAGGTATCGATTATTGACTTTTTAGCTGGCTTTGGTGCCTTGAACATGAGCTAGGACCTTACGGTTCTGCATGAAAGGAGGACTAGCAGCCGAGTTGCACGGGAGAATGTGAAAAGTGTTTATATGTAGTAAAAACCTGAGAAATCCGTCCGCTATTCGTCATTTGTTATCGAATCGACTTAAAGCCAAATCGTCACATTGGCCGCTCTGCTCTCTGAAACGGTTGTACTTATCTTCTGCAAAACTATGTCGCGTGCTGCGGTATGCGGAGAAACTAAAAGCACCGTAGTAGAACACAGATGAAGGTTCTAAGTTGATGTAATAGCCAGTAAGAAGTAGTACAATTCAAGTTTTAGATATTGATTATTGACTTTTTAGCTGGCTTTGGTGCCTTGGACAAGAGCAAGGACCTTACGATTCTGCATGAAAGGAGGACTAGCAGCCGAGTTGCACGGGAGAATGTGAAAAGTGTTTATATGTAGTAAAAACCTAAGAAATCCGTCCGTTTTCGTCATTTGTTATCGAATCGACTTAAAGCCAGATCGTCACATTGGCCGCTCTTTTTTCTGAACGGTTGTACATATCGTCTGCAAAGCTATGTCGCGTGCTGCGGTATGCGGAGACAAGAGAATGTTCATAGTAGAACACAGATGAAGCTTCTAAGTTGATGTAATAGCCAGTAAGAAGTAGTACAATTCAAGTTTTAGTTATCGATTATTGACTTTATAGCTCGCTTTGATGCCTTGGACATGAGCTAGGACCTTAAGATTCTATATGAAAGGAGGACTAGCAGAGGAGTTGCACGGGTGAATGTGAGAAGTGTTCATACGTAGTAAAAACCAGAGAAATCCGTCCGTTTTCGTCATTTGTTATCGAATCGACTTAAAGCCAGATCGTCACATTGGCCGCTCTTCTCTCTGAAACCGTTGTACTTATCGTCTGCAAAGCTATGTCGCGTGCTGCGGTATGCGGAGACACTAAAAGCACCATAGTAGAACACAGATGAAGCTTCTAAGTTGATGCAATAGCCAGTAAGAAGTAGTACAATTCAAGTTTAATGTATATATTATTGACTTTTTATCTGGCTTTGGTGCCTTGGACATGAGCTAGGACCTTAAGATTCTGCATGAAAGGAGGACTAGCAGCCGAGTTGCACGGGAGAATGTGCAAAGTGTTCATATGTAGTAAAAACCTGAGAAATCCGTCCGTTTTCGTCATTTGTTATCGAATCGACTTAAAGCCAGATGGTCACATTGGCCGCTCTTCTCTCTGAAACGGTTGTACTTACCGTCTGCAAAGCTATGTCACGTACTGCGGTATTCGGAGACACTAAAAACACCATAGTAGAACACAGATGAAGCTTCTACGATGATGTAATAGCCAGTAAGAAGTTGTACAATTCAATTTTTAGGTATCGGTTATTGACTTTTTGGCTCGCTTTGGTCCCTTGGACATGAGCTAGGACCTTCAGATTCTGCATGAAAGGAGGACTAGCAGCCGAGTTGCACGGGAGAATGTGAAAAGTGTTCATATCTAGTAAAAACCTGAGAAATCCGTCCGTTTTCGTCATTTGTTATCGAATCGACTTAAAGCCAGATCGTCACATTGGCCGCTCTTCTCTCTGAAACGGTTGTACTTATCGTCTGCAAAGCTATGTCACGTACTGCGGTATTCGGAGACACTAAAAACACCATAGTAGAACACAGATAAAGCTTCTAAGTTGATGTAATAGCCAGTAAGAACTAGTACAATTCAAGTTTTAGGTATCGATTATTGACTTTTTAGCTGGCTTTGGTGCCTTGGACATGAGCTAGGACCTTAAGATTCTGCATAAAAGGAGGACTAGCAGCCGAGTTGCACGGGAGAATGTGAAAATTGTTCATATGTAGTAAAAACCTGAGACATCCGTCCGTTTTCGTCATTTGTTATCGAATCGACTTAAAGCCAGATCGTAACATTGACCGCTCTTCTCTCTAAAACGGTTGTACTTATCGTCTGCAAAGCTGTGTCGCGTGCTGCGGTATGCGGAGAAACTAAAAGCACCGTAGTAGAACATTGATGAAGGTTCTAAGTTGATGTAACAGCCAGTAAGAAGTAGTAAATTCAAGTTTTAGGTATCGATTATTGACTTTTTAGCTGGCTTTGGTGCCTTGGACATGAGTTAGGACCTTAAGATTCTGCATAAAAGGAGGACTAGCAGCCGAGTTGCACGGGAGAATGTGAAAAGTGTTCATATGTAGTAAAAACCTGAGAAATCCGTCCGTTTTCGTCATTTGTTATCGAATCGACTTAAAGCCAGATCGTAACATTGGCCGCTCTTCTCTCTAAAACGGTTGTACTTATCGTCTGCAAAGCTATGTCGCGTGCTCCGGTATGCGGAGACACTAAAATCACCATAGTAGAACACAGATGAAGCATCTAAGTTGATGTAATAGCCAGTAAGAAGTAGTCCAATTCAAGTTTTAGGTATCGATTATTGACTTTTTTGCTGGCTCTGGTGACTTGGACATGAGCTAGTTCCTTAAGATTCTGCATGAAAGGAGGACTAGCAGCCGAGTTGCACGGGAGAATGTGAAAAGTGTTCATATGTAGTAAAAACCTGAGAAATCCGTCCGTTTTCGTCATTTGTTATCGAATCGACTTAAAGCCAGATCGTCACATTGGCCGCTCTTCTCTCTGAACGGTTGTACTTATCGTCTGCAAAGCTATGTCGCGTACTGCGGTATTCGGAGACACTAAACGCACCATAGTAGAACACAGATGAAGCTTCTAAGATGATGTAATAGCCAGTAAGAAATAGTACAATTCAAGTTTTAGATATCGTTATTGACTTTTTAGCTGGCTTTGGTGCCTTGGACATGAGCTATGACCTTAAGATTCTGCATGAGAGGAGGACTAGCAGCCGAGTTGCACGGGAGAATGTGAAAAGTGTTCATATGTAGTAAAAACCTGAGAAATCCGTCCGTTTTCGTCATTTGTTATCGAATCGACTTAAAGCCAGATGGACACATTGGCCGCTCTTCTCTCTTAAACGGTTGTACTTATCGTCTGCAGAGCTATGTCGCGTGCTGCGGTATGTGGAGACACTAAAATCACCATAGTAGAACACAGATGAAGCTTCTAAGTTGATGTAATAGCCAGTAAGAAATAGTACAATTTAAGTTTTAGGTATCGATTATTGACTTTTTAGCTGGCTTTGGTGCCTTGGACATGAGCTAGGACCTTGAGATTCGGCATGAAAGGAGGACTAGCAGCCGAGTTGCACGGGAGAATGTGAAAAGTGTTCATATGTAGTAAAAACCTGAGAAATCCGTCCGTTTTCGTCATTTGTTATCGAATCGACTTAAAGCCAAATCGTCACATTGGCCGCTCTTCTCTCTGAAACGGTTGTACTTATCGTCTGCAAAGCTATGTTACGTACTGCGGTATTCGGAGACACTAAAAGCACCATAGTAGAACACAGATGAAGCTTCTAAGATGATGTAATAGGCAGTAAGAAATAGTACAATTCAAGTTTTAGGAATCGGTTATTGACTTTTTACCCTTGTTTGGTGACTTGGACATGAGCTAGCACCTTAAGATTCTGCATGAAAGGAGGACTAGCAGCCGAGTTGCACGGGAGAATGTGTAAAGTGTTCATATGTAGTAAAAACCTGAGAAATCCGTTCGTTTTCGTCATTTGTTATCGAATCGACTTAAAGCCAGATGGTCACATTGGCCGCTCTTCTCTCTGAAACGGTTGTACTTACCGTCTGCAGAGGTATGTCGCGTGCTGCGGTATGCAGAGACACTAAAAGCACCATTGTAGAACACAGATGATACTTCCAAGTTGATGTAATAGCCAGTAAGAAGTAGTAAAATTCAATTTTTATGTACTGATTATTAACATTTTAGCTAGCTTTGGTGCCTTTTACATGAGCTAGGACCTTAAGATTCTCCATGAAAGGAGGACTAGCAGCCGAGTTGCACGGGAGAATGTGAAAAGTGTTCATATGTAGTAAAAACGTGAGAAATCCGTCCGTTTTTGTCATTTGTTATCGAATCGACTTAAATGCAGATCGTCACACTGGCCACTCTTCTCTCTGAAACGGTTGTACTTATCGTCTGCAAACCTATGTCGCGTGCTGCAGTATGCGGGGACACTAAAATCACCATACTAGAACACAGATGAAGCTTCTAAGTTGATGTAATAGCCAGTAAGAAGTAGTACAATTCAAGTTTTATGTATCGATTATTGACTTCTTAGTTGGCTTTGGTGCCTTGGACATGAGCTATTACCTTAAGGTTCTGCATGAAAGGAGGACTAGCAGCCGAGTTGCACGGGATAATGTGAAAAGTGTTCATATGTAGTAAAAACCTGAGAAATCCGTCCGTTTTCGTCATTTGTTATCGAATCGACTTAAAGCCCGATCGTCACATTGGCCGCTCTTCTCTCTGAAACGGTTGTACTTATCGTCTGCAGTGCTATGTCGCGTGCTGCGGTATGCGGAGACACTAAAATCTCCATAGTAGAACACAGATGAAGCTTCTAAGTTGATTTAATAGCCAGTAAGAAGTAGTACAATTCAAGTTTTAGGTATCGATTATTGACTTCTTAGTTGGCTTTGGTGCCTTGGACATGAGCTATTACCTTAAGATTCTGCATGAAAGGAGGACTAGCAGCCGAGTTGCACGGGAGAATGTGAAAAGTGTTCATATGTAGTAAAAACCTGAGAAATCCGTCCGTTTTCGTCATTTGTTATCGAATCGACTTAAAGCCCGATCGTCACATTGGCCGCTCTTCTCTCTGAAACGGTTGTACTTATCGTCTGCAATGCTATGTCGCGTGCTGCGGTATGCGGAGACACTAAAATCTCCATAGTAGAACACAGATGAAGCTTCTAAGTTGATGTAATAGCCAGTAAGAAGTAGTACAATTCAAGTTTTAGGAACCGGTTATTGAATTTTTACCCTTGTTTGGTGCCTTGGACATGAGCTAGGACCTTACGGTTCTGCATGAAAGGAGGACTAGCAGCCGAGTTGCCCAGGAGAATGTGAAAAGTGTTCATATGTAGTTAAAACCTGAGAAATCCGTCCGTTTTCGTCATTTGTTATCGAATCGACTTAAAGCTAGATCGTCACATTGGCCGCTCTTCTCTCCGAAACGGTTGTACTTATCGTCTGCAAAGCTATGTCGCATGCTGCGGTATGCGGAGACACTAAAAGCACCATAGTAGAACACCGATGAAGCTTCTAAGTTGATGTAATAGCCAGTAAGAAGTAGTAGATTTCAAGTTTTTGGTATCGATTATTGACTTTTTTGTTGGCTTTGGTAGCTTGGACATGAGCTAGGACCTTAAGATTCTGCATGAAAGGAGGACTAGCAGCCGAGTTGCACGGGAGAATGTGAAAAGTGTTCATATGTAGTAAAAACGTGAGAAATCCGTCCGTTTTCGTCATTTGTTATCGAATCGACTTAAAGGCAGATCGTCACACTGGCCACTCTTCTCTCTGAAACGGTTGTACTTATCGTCTGCAAAGCTATGTCGCATGCTGCGGTATGCGGAGACACTAAAAGCACCATAGTAAAACACCGATGAAGCTTCTAAGTTGATGTAATAGCCAGTCAGATGTAGTACAATTCAAGTATTAGCTACTGATTATTGACTTTTTAGCTGGCTTTGGAGCCTTGGACATGAGCTAGGACCTTAAGATTCTGCATGAAAGGAGGACTAGCAGCCGAGTTGCACAGGAGAATGTGAAAAGTGTTCATATGTAGTAAAAACCAGAGAAATCCGTCTGTTTTCGTCATTTGTTATCGAATCGACTTAAAGCCCGATCGTCACATTGGCCGCTCCTCTCTCTGAAACGGTTGTACTTATCGTCTGCAATGCTATGTCGCGTGCTGCGGTATGCGGAGACACTAAAATCTCCATAGTAGAACACAGATGAAGCTTCTAAGTTGATGTAATAGCCAGTAAGAAGTAGTACAATTCAAGTTTTAGGTATTGATTATTGAATTTTTAGCTGGCTTTGGTGCCTTGGACATGAGCTAGGACCTTAAGATTCTGCATGAAAGGAGGACTAGCAGCCGAGTTGCACGGGAGAATGTGAAAAGTGTTCAAATAGAGTAAAAACCTGAGAAATCCGTCCGTTTTCGTCATTTTTATCGAATCGACTTAAAGCCAAATCGTCACATTGGCCGCTCTTCTCTCTGAAACGGTTGTACTTATCATCTGCAGAGCTACGTCGCGTGCTGCGGTATGCAGAGACACTAAAAGCACCATAGTAGAACACAGATGACAATCCCAAGTTGATGTAATAGCCAGTAAGAAGTAGTACAATTCAAGTGTTACGAACCGGTTATTGACTTTTTACCCTTGTTTGGTGCCTTGGACATGAGCTAGGAATTTAAGATTTTACATGCAGGAGGACTAGCAGCCGAGTTGCACGGGAGAATGTGTAAAGTGTTCATATGTAGTAAAAACCTGAGAAATCCGTTCGTTTTCGTCATTTGTTATCGAATCGACTTAGAGCCAGATCGTCACTTTGGCCGCTCTTCTCTCTGAAACGGTTGTACTTATCGTCTGCAGAGCTATGTCGCGTGCTGCGGTATGCAGAGACACTAAAAGCACCATAGTAGAACACAGATGACACTTCCAAGTTGATGTAATAGCCAGTAAGAAGTAGTACAATTCAAGTTTTAGTTACTGATTATTGACTTTTTAGCTGGCTTTGGTGCCTTGGACATGAGCTAGGACCTTAAGATTCTGCATGAAAGGAGGACTAGCAGCCGAGTTGCACGGGAGAATGTGAAATGTGTTCATATGTAGTAAAAACGTGAGAAATCCGTCCGTTTTTGTCATTTGTTATCGAATCGACTTAAAGACAGATCGTCACACTGGCCACTCTTCTCTCTGAAACGGTTGTACTTATCGTCTGCAAAGCTATGTCGCATGCTGCGGTATGCGGAGACACTAAAAGCACCATAGAAAAACACCGATGAAGCTTCTAAGTTGATGTAATAGCCAGTAAGATGTAGCACAATTCAAGTTTTAGCTACTGATTATTGACTTTTTAGCTGGCTTTGGAGCCTTGGACATGAGCTAAGACCTTAAGATTATACATGAAAGGAGGACTAGCAGCCGAGTTGCACAGGAGAATGTGAAAAGTGTTCAAATAGAGTAAAAACCTGAGAAATCCGTCCGTTTTCGTCATTTTTATCGAATCGACTTAAAGCCAAATCGTCACATTGGCCGCTCTTCTCTCTGAAACGGTTGTACTTATCGTCTGCAGAGCTACGTCGCGTGCTGCGGTATGCAGAGACACTAAACGCACCATAGTAGAACACAGATGACACTTCCAAGTTGATGTAATAGCCAGTAAGAAGTAGTACAATTCAAGTTTTAGTTACTGATTATTGACTTTTTAGCTGGCTTTGGTGCCTTGGACATGAGGTAGGACCTTAAGATTCTGCATGAAAGGAGGAGTAGCAGCCGAGTTGCCCAGGAGAATGTGAAAAGTGTTCATATGTAGTAAAAACCTGAGAAATCCGTCCG
The DNA here is from genome assembly GCF_023897955.1 of Schistocerca gregaria. Taxonomy (NCBI): domain Eukaryota; kingdom Metazoa; phylum Arthropoda; class Insecta; order Orthoptera; family Acrididae; genus Schistocerca; species Schistocerca gregaria. The sequence continues at coordinate 8,273,589 of NW_026061736.1, read as the reverse complement.
TTTTCGTCATTTGTCATCGAATGGACTTAAAGCCAGATCGTCACATTGGCCGCTCTTCTCTCCGAAACGGTTGTACTTATCGTCTGCAAAGCAATGTCGCGTGCTGCGGCATGCGGGGACACAAAATCACCATAGTGGAACACAGATGAAGCTTCCAAGTTGACGTAATAGCCAGTAAGAAGTAGTACAATTCCAGTTTTAGGTATCGATTATTGACTTTTTTGCTGGCTTTGATGCCTTGGACATGAGCTAGGACCTTAAGATTCTGCATGAAAGGAGGACTAGCAGCCGAGTTGCACGGGAGAATTTGAAAGGTGTTCATATGTAGTAAAAACCTGAGACATCCGTCCGATTTCGTCATTTGTTATCGAATCGACTTAAAGCCAGATTGTCACATTGACCGCTCTTCTCTCTGAAACGGTTGTACTTATCGTCTGCAATGCTATGTCGCGTGCTGCGCTATGCGGAGACACTAAAAGCACCATAGTAGAACACAGATGAAGCTTCTAAGTTGATGTAATAGCCAGTAAGAAGTAGTACAATTCAAGTTTTAGGTATCGATTATTGACTTTTTAGCTGGCTTTGGTGCCTTGGACATGAGCTAGGACCTTAAGATTTTGCATGAAAGGAGGACTAGCAGCCGCGTTGCACGGGAGAATGTGAAAAGTGTTCAAATGTAGTAAAAACCAAACTGAGAAATCCGTCCGTTTTCGTCATTTGTTATCGAATCGACTTAAAGCCAGATCGTCACATTGGCCGCTCTTCTCTCTGAAACGGTTGTACTTATCGTCTGCAAAGCTATGTCGCGAGCTGCGGTATGCGGAGACACTAAAAGCACCATAGTAGAACACAGATGAAGCTTCTAAGTTGATGTAATAGCCAGTAAGAAGTAGTACAATTCAAGTTTTAGGTATCGATTATTGACTTTTTAGCTGGCTTTGGTGCCTTGGACATGAGCTAGGACCTTAAGATTTTGCATGAAAGGAGGACTAGCAGCCGCGTTGCACGGGAGAATGTGAAAAGTGTTCAAATGTAGTAAAAACCAAACTGAGAAATCCGTCCGTTTTCGTCATTTGTTATCGAATCGACTTAAAGCCAGATCGTCACTTTGGCAGCTCTTCTCTCTGAAACGGTTGTACTTATCGTCTGAAAAGCTATGGTTCGTGCTGCGGTATGCGGAGACACTAAAAGCACCATAGTAGAACACAGATGGAGCTTATATGATGATGTAATAGCCAGTAAGAAGTAGTACAATTCAAGTTTTAGGTATCGATTAATGACTTTTTAGCTGGCTTTGGTGCCTTGGACATGAGCTATTACCTTAAGATTCTGCATGAAAGGAGGACTAGCAGCCGAGTTGCACGGGAGAATGTGAAAAGTGTTCATATGTAGTAAAAACCTGAGAAATCCGTCCGTTTTCGTCATTTGTTATCGAATCGACTTAAAGCCAGATCGTCACATTGGCCGCTCTTCTCTCTGAAACGGTTGTACTTATCGTCTGCAAAGCTATGTCGCGTGATGCGGTATGCGGAGACACTAAAAGCACCATAGTCGAACATAGATGAAGCTTCTAAGTTGATGTAATAGCCAGTAAGGTGTAGTACAATTCAAGTTTTAGCTACTGATTATTTGCTTTTTAGCTGGCTTTGGAGCCTTGGACATGAGCTAGGACCTTAATATTCTGCATGAAAGGAGGTCTAGCAGCTGAGTTACACAGGAGAATGTGAAAAGTGTTTATATGTAGTAAAAACCTGAGAAATCCGTCCGTTTTCGCCATTTGTTATCGAATCGACTTAAAGCCAGATCGCCACATTGGCCGCTCTTCTCTCTGAAACGGTTGTACTTATCGTCTGCAAAGCTATGTAGCATGCTGCGGTATGCGGAGACACTAAAAGCACCATAGTAGAACACAGATGAAGCTTCTAAGTTGATGTAATAGCCAGTAAGAAGTAGTACAATTCAAGTTATAGGTATTGATTATTGACTTTTTAGCTGGCTTTGATGCCTTGGACATGAGCTAGGACCTTAAGATTCTGCATAGAAGGAGGACTAGCAGCCATGTTGCACGGGAGAATGTGAAAAGTGTTCAAATAGAGTAAAAACCTGAGAAATCCGTCCGTTTTAGTCATTTTTATCGAATCGACTTAAAGCCAAATCGTCACATTGGCCGCTCTGCTCTCTGAAACGGTTGTACTTATCGTCTGCAAAGCTATGTCGCGTGCTGCGGCATGCGGGGACACTAAAATCACCATAGTGGAACACAGATGAAGCTTCTAAGAAGATGTAATAGCCAGTAAGAAATAGTACAATTCTAGTTTTATTAATCGGTTATTGACTTTTTACCCTTGTTTGGTGCCTTGGACATGAGCTAGGAACTTAAGATTTTACATGCAGGAGGACTAGCAGCCGAGTTTCAAGGGAGAATGTGTAAAGTGTTCATATGTAGTAAAAACCTGAGAAATCCGTTCGTTTTCGTCATTTGTTATCGAATCGACTTAAAGCCAGATCGTCACATTGGCCGCTCTTCCCTCCGAAACGGTTGTACTTATCGTCTGCAAAGCTATGTCGCATGCTGCGGTATGCGGAGACACTAAAAGCACCATAGTAGAACACAGATGAAGCTTCTAAGTTGATGTAATAGCCAGTAAGGTGTAGTACAATTCAAGTTTTAGCTACTGATTATTTGCTTTTTAGCTGGCTTTGGAGCCTTGGACATGAGCTAGGACCTTAAGATTCTGCATGAAAGGAGGACTAGCAGCCGAGTTACACAGGAGAATGTGAAAAGTGTTTATATGTAGTAAAAACCTGAGAAATCCGTCCGTTTTCGTCATTTGTTATCGAATCGACTTAAAGCCAGATCGTCACATTGGCCGCTCTTCTCTCTGAAACGGTTGTACTTATCGTCTGCAAAGCTATGTCGCGTGCTGCGGCATGCGGGGACACTAAAATCACCATAGTGGAACACAGATGAAGCTTCTAAGTTGATGTAATAGCCAGTAAGAAGTAGTACAATTCAAGTTTTAGGTATCGATTATTGACTTTTTAGCTGGCTTTGGTGCCTTGGACATGAGCTAGGACCTTGAGATTCTGCATGAAAGGAGGACTAGCAGCCGAGTTGCACGGGAGAATGTGAAAAGTGTTCAAATAGAGTAAAAACCTGAGAAATCCGTCCGTTTTCGTCATTTTTATCGAATCGACTTAAAGCCAAATCGTCACATGGGCCGCTCTGCTCTCTGAAACGGTTGTACTTTTCGTCTGCAAAGCTATGTCGCGTACTGCGGTATTCGGAGACACTAAAAGCACCATAGTAGAACACAGATGTACCTTCTAAGATGATGTAATAGCCAGTAAGAAATAGTACCATTCAAGTTTTAGGAATCGGTTATTGACTACTTACCCTTGTTTGGTGCCTTGGACATGAGCTAGGAACTTAAGATTTTACATGCAGAAGGACTAGCAGACGAGTTGCACAGGAGAATTTGAAAAGTGTTCATATGTAGTAAAAACCTGAGAAATCCGTTCGTTTTCGTCATTTGTTATCGAATCGAATTAAAGCCAGATCGTCACATTGGCCGATCTTCTCTCTGAAACGGTTGTACTTATCGTCTGCAAAGCTATGTCGCGTCCTGCCGTATGCGGAGACTCTAAAAGCACCATAGTAGAACACAGATGAAGCTTCTAAGATGATGTAATAGCCAGTAAGAAATAGTACCATTCAAGTTTTAGGAATCGGTTATTGACTTTTTACCCTTGTTTGGTGCCTTGGACATGAGCTAGGAACTTAAGATTTTACATGCAGGAGGACTAGCAGACGAGTTGCACGGGATAATGTGTAAAGTGTTCATATGTAGTAAAAACCTGAGAAATCCGTTCGTTTTCGTCATTTGTTATCGAATCGACTTAAAGCCAGATCGTCACATTGGCCGCTCTTCTCTCTGAAACGGTTGTACTTATCGTCTGCAAAGCTATGTCGGGTGCTGCGGCATGCGGGGACACTAAAATCACCATAGTGGAACACAGATGAAGCTTCTAAGTTGATGTAATAGCCAGTAAGATGTAGTACAATTCAAGTTTTAGTTATCTATTATTGACTTTTTAGCTGGCTTTGATGCCTTGGACATGAGCTAGGACCTTAATATTCTGCATGAAAGGAGGACTAGCAGCCAAGTTGCACGGGAGAATTTGAAAAGTGTTCATATGTAGTAAAAACCTGAGAAATCCGTCCGTTTTCGTCATTTGTTATCGAATCGACTTAAAGCCAGATTGTCACATTGGCCGCTCTTCTCTCTGAAACGGTTGTACTTATCGTCTGCAAAGCTATGTCGTATGCTGCGGTAGGCGGAGACACTAAAACCACCACAGTAGAACACAGATGAAGCTTCTAATTTGATGTAATAGCCAGTAAGAAGTAGTACAATTCAAGTTTTAGGTATTGATTATTGACTTTTTAGCTGGCTTTGATGCCTTGGACATGGGCTAGGACCTTAAGATTCTGCATAGAAGGAGGACTAGCAGCCTAGTTGCACGGGAGAATGTGAAAAGTTTTCATATGTAGTAAAAACCTGAGAAATCCGTCCGTCTTCGTCATTTGTTATCGAATCGACTTAAAGCCAGATCGTCACATTGGCCGCTCTTCTCTCTGAAACGGTTGTACGTATCGTCTGCAAAGCTATGTCGCGTGCTGCGCTATGCGGAGACTCTAAAAGCACCATAGTAGAACACAGATAAAGCTTCTAAGTTGATGTAATAGCCAGTAAGTAGCAGTACAATTCAAGTTTTAGGTATCGATTATTGACTTTTTAGCTGGCTTTGGTGCCTTGGACATGAGCTAGGACCTTAAGAATCTGCATTAAAGGAGGACTAGCAGCCGAGTTGCACCGGGAGAATGTGAAAAGTGTTCAAATAGAGTAAAAACCTGAGAAATCCGTCCGTTTTAGTCATTTTTATCGAATCGACTTAAAGCCAAATCGTCACATTGGCCGCTCTGCTCTCTGAAACGGTTGTACTTATCGTCTGCAAAGCTATGTCGCGTACGGCGGTATTCGGAGACACTAAAAGCCCCATAGTAGAACACAGATGTAGCTTCTAAGATGATGTAATAGCCAGTAAGAAATAGTACAATTCTAGTTTTATTAATCGGTTATTGACTTTTTACACTTGTTTGGTGCCTTGGACATGAGCTAGGAACTTAAGATTTTACATGCAGGAGGACTAGCAGCCGAGTTGCACGGGAGAATGTGTAAAGTGTTCATATGTAGTAAAAACCTGAGAAATCCGTTCGTTTTCGTCATTTGTTATCGAATCGACTTAAAGCCAGATCGTCATATTGGCCGCTCTTCTCTCTGAAACGGTTGTACTTATCGTCTGCAGAGCTATGTCGCGTGCTGCGGTATGCAGACACACTAAAAGCACCATAGTAGAACACAGATGACACTTCCAAGTTGATGTAATAGCCAGTAAGAAGTAGTACAATTCAAGTTTTAGCTACTGATTATTGACTTTTTAGCTGGCTTAGGTGCCTTGGACATGAGCTAGGACCTTAAGATTCTGCATGAAAGGAGGACTAGCAGCCGAGTTGCCCAGGAGAATGTGAAAAGTGTTCATATGTAGTAAAAACCTGAGAAATTCGTCCGTTTTCGTCATGTGTTATCGAATCGACTTAAAGCCAGATCGTCACATTGGCCGCTCTTCCCTCCGAAACGGTTGTACTTATCGTCTGCAAAGCTATGTCGCATGCTGCGGTATGCGGAGACACTAAAAGCACCATAGTAGAACACAGATGAAGCTTCTAAGTTGATGTAATAGCCAGTAAGGTGTAGTACAATTCAAGTTTTAGCTACTGATTATTTGCTTTTTAGCTGGCTTTGGAGCCTTGGACATGAGCTAGGACCTTAAGATTCTGCATGAAAGGAGGACTAGCAGCCGAGTTACACAGGAGAATGTGAAAAGTGTTTGTATATAGTAAAAACCTGAGAAATCCGTCCGTTTTCGTCATTTTTATCGAATCGACTTAAAGCCAAATCGTCACATGGGCCGCTCTTCTCTCTGAAACGGTTGTACTTATCGTCTGCAAAGCTATGTCGCATGCTGCGGTATGCGGAGACAGTAAAAGCACCATAGTAAAACACCGATGAAGCTTCTAAGTTGATGTAATAGCCAGTAAGATGTAGTACAATTCAAGTTTTAGCTACTGATTATTGACTTTTTAACTGGCTTTGGAGACTTGGACACGGGCTAGGACCTTAAGATTCTGCATGAAAGGAGGACTAGCAGCCGAGTTGCACAGGAGAATGTGAAAAGTGTTCATATGTAGTAAAAACCTGAGAAATCTGTCCGTTTTGGACATTTGTTATCGAATCGACTTAAAGCCAGATCGTCACATTGGCCGCTCTTCTCTCTGAAACGGTTGTACTTATCGTCTGTAAAGCTATGTCGCATGCTGCGGTATGCAGGGACACTAAAATCACCATACTAGAACACAGATGAAGCTTCTAAGTTGATGTAATAGCCAGTAAGAAGTAGTACAATTCAAGTTTTAGGTATCGATTATTGACTTCTTAGTTGGCTTTGGTGCCTTGGACATGAGCTATTACCTTAAGATTCTGCATGAAAGGAGGACTAGCAGCCGAGTTGCACGGGAGAATGTGAAAAGTGTTCATATGTAGTAAAAACCTGAGAAATCCGTCCGTTTTCGTCATTTATTATCGAATCGACTTAAAGCCAGATTGTCACATTGGCCGCTCTTCTCTCTGAAACGGTTGTACTTATCGTCTGCAATGCTATGTCGCGTGCTGCGCTATGCGGAGACAGTAAAAGCACCATAGTAGAACACAGATGTAGCTTCTAAGATGATGTAATAGCCAGTAAGAAATAGTACCATTCAAGTTTTAGGAATCGGTTATTGACTTTTTACCCTTGTTTGGTGCCTTGGACATGAGCTAGTACCTTAATATTCTGCATGAAAGGAGGACTAGCAGCCAAGTTGCACGGGAGAATTTGAAAAGTGTTCATATGTAGTAAAACCCTGAGAAATCCGTCCGTTTTCGTCATTTGTTATCGAATCGACTTAAAGCCAGATTGTCACATTGGCCGCTCTTCTCTCAGAAACGGTTGTACTTATCGTCTGCAATGCTATGTCGCGTGCTGCGCTATGCGGAGACACTAAAAGCACCACAGTGGAACACAGATGAAGCTTCTAAGTTGATGTAATAGCCAGTAAGATGTAGTACAATTCAAGTTTTAGGTATCGATTATTGACTTTTTAGCTGGCTTTGACGCCTTGGACATGGGCTAGGACCTTAAGATTCTGCATGAAAGGAGGACTAGCATCCAAGTTGCACGGGAGAATTTGAAAAGTGTTCATATGTAGTAAAAACCTGAGAAATCCGTCCGTTTACGTCATTTGTTATCGAATCGTCTTAAAGCCTGATTGTCACATTGGCCACTCTTCTCTCTGAAACGGTTGTACTTATCGTCTGCAAAGCTATGTCGCATGCTGCGGTATGCGGAGACAGTAAAAGCACCATAGTAAAACACCGATGAAGCTTCTAAGTTGATGTAATAGCCAGTAAGATGTAGTACAATTCAAGTTTTGGCTACTGATTATTGACTTTTTAACTGGCTTTGGAGACTTGGACATGGGCTAGCACCTTAAGATTCTGCATGAAAGGAGGACTAGCAGCCGAGTTGCACAGGAGAATGTGAAAAGTGTTCATATGTAGTAAAAACCTGAGAAATCTGTCCGTTTTGGACATTTGTTATCGAATCGACTTAAAGCCAGATCGTCACATTGGCCGCTCTTCCCTCCGAAACGGTTGTACTTATCGTCTGCAAAGCTATGTCGCATGCTGCGGTATGCGGAGACACTAAAAGCACCATAGTAGAACACAGATGAAGCTTCTAAGTTGATGTAATAGCCAGTAAGGTGTAGTACAATTCAAGTTTTAGCTACTGATTATTTGCTTTTTAGCTGGCTTTGGAGCCTTGGACATGAGCTAGGACCTTAAGATTCTGCATGAAAGGAGGACTAGCAGCCGAGTTACACAGGAGAATGTGAAAAGTGTTTATATGTAGTAAAAACCTGAGAAATCCGTCCGTTTTCGTCATTTGTTATCGAATCGACTTAAAGCCAGATCGTCACATTGGCCGCTCTTCTCTCTGAAACGGTTGTACTTATCGTCTGCAAAGCTATGTCGCGTGCTGCGGCATGCGGGGACACTAAAATCACCATAGTGGAACACAGATGAAGCTTCTAAGTTGATGTAATAGCCAGTAAGAAGTAGTATAATTCAAGTTTTAGGTATCGATTATTGACTTTTTAGCTGGCTTTGATGCCTTGGACATGAGCTAGGACCTTAAGATTCTCCATGAAAGGAGGACTAGCAGCCGAGTTGCACGGGAGAATTTGAAAAGTTTTCATATGTAGTAAAAACCTGAGAAATCCGTCCGTTTTCGTCATTTGTTATCGAATCGACTTAAAGCCAGATTGTCACATTGGCCGCTCTTCTCTCTGAAACGGTTGTACTTATCGTCTGCAATGCTATGTTGCGTGCTGCGCTATGCGGAGACACTAAAAGCACCATAGTAGAACACAGATGAAGCTTCTAAGTTGATGTAATAGCCAGTAAGAAGTAGTACAATTCAAGTTTTAGGTATCGATTATTGACTTTTTAGCTGGCTTTGGTGCCTTGGACATGAGCTAGGACCTTGAGATTCTGCATGAAAGGAGGACTAGCAGCCGAGTTGCACGGGAGAATGTGAAAAGTGTTCAAATAGAGTAAAAACCTGAGAAATCCGTCCGTTTTCGTCATTTTTATCGAATCGACTTAAAGCCAAATCGTCACATGGGCCGCTCTGCTCTCTGAAACGGTTGTACTTTTCGTCTGCAAAGCTATGTCGCGTACTGCGGTATTCGGAGACACTAAAAGCACCATAGTAGAACACAGATGTACCTTCTAAGATGATGTAATAGCCAGTAAGAAATAGTACCATTCAAGTTTTAGGAATCGGTTATTGACTACTTACCCTTGTTTGGTGCCTTGGACATGAGCTAGGAACTTAAGATTTTACATGCAGAAGGACTAGCAGACGAGTTGCACAGGAGAATTTGAAAAGTGTTCATATGTAGTAAAAACCTGAGAAATCCGTTCGTTTTCGTCATTTGTTATCGAATCGAATTAAAGCCAGATCGTCACATTGGCCGATCTTCTCTCTGAAACGGTTGTACTTATCGTCTGCAAAGCTATGTCGCGTCCTGCCGTATGCGGAGACTCTAAAAGCACCATAGTAGAACACAGATGAAGCTTCTAAGATGATGTAATAGCCAGTAAGAAATAGTACCATTCAAGTTTTAGGAATCGGTTATTGACTTTTTACCCTTGTTTGGTGCCTTGGACATGAGCTAGGAACTTAAGATTTTACATGCAGGAGGACTAGCAGACGAGTTGCACGGGATAATGTGTAAAGTGTTCATATGTAGTAAAAACCTGAGAAATCCGTTCGTTTTCGTCATTTGTTATCGAATCGACTTAAAGCCAGATCGTCACATTGGCCGCTCTTCTCTCTGAAACGGTTGTACTTATCGTCTGCAAAGCTATGTCGGGTGCTGCGGCATGCGGGGACACTAAAATCACCATAGTGGAACACAGATGAAGCTTCTAAGTTGATGTAATAGCCAGTAAGATGTAGTACAATTCAAGTTTTAGTTATCTATTATTGACTTTTTAGCTGGCTTTGATGCCTTGGACATGAGCTAGGACCTTAATATTCTGCATGAAAGGAGGACTAGCAGCCAAGTTGCACGGGAGAATTTGAAAAGTGTTCATATGTAGTAAAAACCTGAGAAATCCGTCCGTTTTCGTCATTTGTTATCGAATCGACTTAAAGCCAGATTGTCACATTGGCCGCTCTTCTCTCTGAAACGGTTGTACTTATCGTCTGCAAAGCTATGTCGTATGCTGCGGTAGGCGGAGACACTAAAACCACCACAGTAGAACACAGATGAAGCTTCTAATTTGATGTAATAGCCAGTAAGAAGTAGTACAATTCAAGTTTTAGGTATTGATTATTGACTTTTTAGCTGGCTTTGATGCCTTGGACATGGGCTAGGACCTTAAGATTCTGCATAGAAGGAGGACTAGCAGCCTAGTTGCACGGGAGAATGTGAAAAGTTTTCATATGTAGTAAAAACCTGAGAAATCCGTCCGTCTTCGTCATTTGTTATCGAATCGACTTAAAGCCAGATCGTCACATTGGCCGCTCTTCTCTCTGAAACGGTTGTACGTATCGTCTGCAAAGCTATGTCGCGTGCTGCGCTATGCGGAGACTCTAAAAGCACCATAGTAGAACACAGATAAAGCTTCTAAGTTGATGTAATAGCCAGTAAGTAGCAGTACAATTCAAGTTTTAGGTATCGATTATTGACTTTTTAGCTGGCTTTGGTGCCTTGGACATGAGCTAGGACCTTAAGAATCTGCATTAAAGGAGGACTAGCAGCCGAGTTGCACCGGGAGAATGTGAAAAGTGTTCAAATAGAGTAAAAACCTGAGAAATCCGTCCGTTTTAGTCATTTTTATCGAATCGACTTAAAGCCAAATCGTCACATTGGCCGCTCTGCTCTCTGAAACGGTTGTACTTATCGTCTGCAAAGCTATGTCGCGTACGGCGGTATTCGGAGACACTAAAAGCCCCATAGTAGAACACAGATGTAGCTTCTAAGATGATGTAATAGCCAGTAAGAAATAGTACAATTCTAGTTTTATTAATCGGTTATTGACTTTTTACACTTGTTTGGTGCCTTGGACATGAGCTAGGAACTTAAGATTTTACATGCAGGAGGACTAGCAGCCGAGTTGCACGGGAGAATGTGTAAAGTGTTCATATGTAGTAAAAACCTGAGAAATCCGTTCGTTTTCGTCATTTGTTATCGAATCGACTTAAAGCCAGATCGTCATATTGGCCGCTCTTCTCTCTGAAACGGTTGTACTTATCGTCTGCAGAGCTATGTCGCGTGCTGCGGTATGCAGACACACTAAAAGCACCATAGTAGAACACAGATGACACTTCCAAGTTGATGTAATAGCCAGTAAGAAGTAGTACAATTCAAGTTTTAGCTACTGATTATTGACTTTTTAGCTGGCTTAGGTGCCTTGGACATGAGCTAGGACCTTAAGATTCTGCATGAAAGGAGGACTAGCAGCCGAGTTGCCCAGGAGAATGTGAAAAGTGTTCATATGTAGTAAAAACCTGAGAAATTCGTCCGTTTTCGTCATGTGTTATCGAATCGACTTAAAGCCAGATCGTCACATTGGCCGCTCTTCCCTCCGAAACGGTTGTACTTATCGTCTGCAAAGCTATGTCGCATGCTGCGGTATGCGGAGACACTAAAAGCACCATAGTAGAACACAGATGAAGCTTCTAAGTTGATGTAATAGCCAGTAAGGTGTAGTACAATTCAAGTTTTAGCTACTGATTATTTGCTTTTTAGCTGGCTTTGGAGCCTTGGACATGAGCTAGGACCTTAAGATTCTGCATGAAAGGAGGACTAGCAGCCGAGTTACACAGGAGAATGTGAAAAGTGTTTGTATATAGTAAAAACCTGAGAAATCCGTCCGTTTTCGTCATTTTTATCGAATCGACTTAAAGCCAAATCGTCACATGGGCCACTCTTCTCTCTGAAACGGTTGTACTTATCGTCTGCAAAGCTATGTCGCATGCTGCGGTATGCGGAGACAGTAAAAGCACCATAGTAAAACACCGATGAAGCTTCTAAGTTGATGTAATAGCCAGTAAGATGTAGTACAATTCAAGTTTTAGCTACTGATTATTGACTTTTTAACTGGCTTTGGAGACTTGGACACGGGCTAGGACCTTAAGATTCTGCATGAAAGGAGGACTAGCAGCCGAGTTGCACAGGAGAATGTGAAAAGTGTTCATATGTAGTAAAAACCTGAGAAATCTGTCCGTTTTGGACATTTGTTATCGAATCGACTTAAAGCCAGATCGTCACATTGGCCGCTCTTCTCTCTGAAACGGTTGTACTTATCGTCTGTAAAGCTATGTCGCATGCTGCGGTATGCAGGGACACTAAAATCACCATACTAGAACACAGATGAAGCTTCTAAGTTGATGTAATAGCCAGTAAGAAGTAGTACAATTCAAGTTTTAGGTATCGATTATTGACTTCTTAGTTGGCTTTGGTGCCTTGGACATGAGCTATTACCTTAAGATTCTGCATGAAAGGAGGACTAGCAGCCGAGTTGCACGGGAGAATGTGAAAAGTGTTCATATGTAGTAAAAACCTGAGAAATCCGTCCGTTTTCGTCATTTATTATCGAATCGACTTAAAGCCAGATTGTCACATTGGCCGCTCTTCTCTCTGAAACGGTTGTACTTATCGTCTGCAATGCTATGTCGCGTGCTGCGCTATGCGGAGACAGTAAAAGCACCATAGTAGAACACAGATGTAGCTTCTAAGATGATGTAATAGCCAGTAAGAAATAGTACCATTCAAGTTTTAGGAATCGGTTATTGACTTTTTACCCTTGTTTGGTGCCTTGGACATGAGCTAGTACCTTAATATTCTGCATGAAAGGAGGACTAGCAGCCAAGTTGCACGGGAGAATTTGAAAAGTGTTCATATGTAGTAAAACCCTGAGAAATCCGTCCGTTTTCGTCATTTGTTATCGAATCGACTTAAAGCCAGATTGTCACATTGGCCGCTCTTCTCTCAGAAACGGTTGTACTTATCGTCTGCAATGCTATGTCGCGTGCTGCGCTATGCGGAGACACTAAAAGCACCACAGTGGAACACAGATGAAGCTTCTAAGTTGATGTAATAGCCAGTAAGATGTAGTACAATTCAAGTTTTAGGTATCGATTATTGACTTTTTAGCTGGCTTTGACGCCTTGGACATGGGCTAGGACCTTAAGATTCTGCATGAAAGGAGGACTAGCATCCAAGTTGCACGGGAGAATTTGAAAAGTGTTCATATGTAGTAAAAACCTGAGAAATCCGTCCGTTTACGTCATTTGTTATCGAATCGTCTTAAAGCCTGATTGTCACATTGGCCACTCTTCTCTCTGAAACGGTTGTACTTATCGTCTGCAAAGCTATGTCGCATGCTGCGGTATGCGGAGACAGTAAAAGCACCATAGTAAAACACCGATGAAGCTTCTAAGTTGATGTAATAGCCAGTAAGATGTAGTACAATTCAAGTTTTGGCTACTGATTATTGACTTTTTAACTGGCTTTGGAGACTTGGACATGGGCTAGCACCTTAAGATTCTGCATGAAAGGAGGACTAGCAGCCGAGTTGCACAGGAGAATGTGAAAAGTGTTCATATGTAGTAAAAACCTGAGAAATCTGTCCGTTTTGGACATTTGTTATCGAATCGACTTAAAGCCAGATCGTCACATTGGCCGCTCTTCTCTCTGAAACGGTTGTACTTATCGTCTGTAAAGCTATGTCGCGTGCTGCGGTATGCGGGGACACTAAAAGCACCATAGTAGAACACAGATGAAGCTTCTAAGTTGATGTAATAGCCAGTAAGAAGTAGTACAATTCAAGTTTTAGGTATCGATTATTGACTTCTTAGTTGGATTTGGTGCCTTGGACATGAACTATTACCTTAAGATTCTGCATGAAAGGAGGACTAGCAGCCGAGTTGCACGGGAGAATGTGAAAAGTGTTCATATGTAGTAAAAACCTGAGAAATCCGTCCGTTTTCGTCATTTGTTATCGAATCGACTTAAAGCCAGATCGTCACATTGGCCGCTCTTCCCTCCGAAACGGTTGTACTTATCGTCTGCAAAGCTATGACGCATGCTGCGGTATGCGGAGACACTAAAAGCACCATAGTAGAACACAGATGAAGCTTCTAAGTTGATGTAATAGCCAGTAAGATGTAGTACAATTCAAGTTTTAGCTTCTGATTATTTACTTTTTAGCTGGCTTTGGTGCCTTGGACATGAGCTATTACCTTAAGATTCTGCATGAAAGGAGGACTAGCAGCCGAGTTGCACGGGAGAATGTGAAAAGTGTTCATATGTAGTAAAAACCTGAGAAATCCGTCCGTTTTCGTCATTTGTTATCGAATCGACTTAAAGCCAGATCGTCACATTGGCCGCTCTTCTCTCTGAAACGGTTGCACTTATCGTCTGCAAAGCTATGTCGTATGCTGCGGTAGGCGGAGACACTAAAACCACCACAGTAGAACACAGATGAAGCTTCTAATTTGATGTAATAGCCAGCAAGAAGTAGTACAATTCAAGTTTTAGGTATTGATTATTGACTTTTTAGCTCGCTTTGATGCCTTGGACATGAGCTAGGACCTTAAGATTCTCCATGAAAGGAGGACTAGCAGCCGAGTTGCACGGGAGAATTTGAAAAGTTTTCATATGTCGTAAAAACCTGAGAAATCCGTCCGTTTTGGTCATTTGTTATCGATATCGACTTAAAGCCAGATTGTCACATTGGCCGCTCTTCTCTCTGAAACGGTTGTACTTATCGTCTGCAAAGCTGTGTCGCGTGCTGCGGTATGCGGAGAAACTAAAAGCACCATAGTAGAACACAGATGAAGCTTCTAAGTTGATGTAATAGCCAGTAAGAAGTAGTACAATTCACGTTTTAGGTATCGATTATTGACTTTTTAGCTGGCTTTGGTGCCTTGGAAATGAGCTAGGACCTTAAGATTCTGCATGAAAGGAGGACTAGCAGCCGAGTTGCACGGGAGAATTTGAAAAGTTTTCATATGTAGTAAAAACCTGAGAAATCCGTCCGTTTTGGTCATTTGTTATCGATATCGACTTAAAGCCAGATTGTCACATTGGCCGCTCTTCTCTCTGAAACGGTTGTACTTATCGTCTGCAAAGCTATGTCGCATGCTGCGCTATGCGGAGACACTAAAAGCACCATAGTAGAACACAGATGAAGCTTCTAAATTGATGTAATAGCCAGTAAGAAGTAGTACAATTCAAGTTTTAGGTATCGATTATTGACTTTTTAGCTGGCTTTGACGCCTTGGACATGAGCTAGGACCTTAAGATTCTGCATGAAAGGAGGACTAGCATCCGAGTTGCACGGGAGAATGTGTAAAGTGTTCATATGTAGTAAAAACCTGAGAAATCCGTCCGTTTACGTCATTTGTTATCGAATCGTCTTAAAGCCTGATTGTCATATTGGCCGCTCTTCTCTCTGAAACGGTTGTACTTATCGTCTGCAAAGCTGTGTCGCGTGCTGCGGTATGCGGAGAAACTAAAAGCAACATAGTAGAACACAGATGAAGCTTCTAAGTTGATGTAATAGCCAGTAAGAAGTAGTACAATTCACGTTTTAGGTATCGATTATTGACTTTTTAGCTGGCTTTGGTGCCTTGGACATGAGCTAGGACCTTAAGATTCTGCATGAAAGGAGGACTAACAGCCGAGTTGCACGGGAGAATGTGAAAAGTGTTCATATGTAGTAAAAACGTGAGAAATCCGTCCGTTTTTGTCATTTGTTATCGTATCGACTTAAAGCCAGATCGTCACACTGGCCACTCTTCTCTCTGAAACGGTTGTACTTATCGTCTGCAAAGCTATGTCGCATGCTGCGGTATGCGGAGACAGTAAAAGCACCATAGTAAAACACCGATGAAGCTTCTAAGTTGATGTAATAGCCAGTAAGATGTAGTACAATTCAAGTTTTAGCTACTGATTATTGACTTCTTAACTGGCTTTCGAGACTTGGACATGGGCTAGGACCTTAAGATTCTGCATGAAAGGAGGACTAGCAGCCGAGTTGCACAGGAGAATGTGAAAAGTGTTCATATGTACTAAAAACCTGAGAAATCTGTCCGTTTTGGACATTTGTTATCGAATCGACTTAAAGCCAGATCGTCACATTGGCCGCTCTTCTCTCTGAAACGGTTGTACTTATCGTCTGTAAAGCTATGTCGCGTGCTGCGGTATGCGGGGACACTAAAATCACCATACTAGAACACAGATGAAGCTTCTAAGTTGATGTAATAGCCAGTAAGAAGTAGTACAATTCAAGTTTTAGGTATCGATTATTGACTTCTTAGTTGGCTTTGGTGCCTTGGACATGAGCTATTACCTTAAGATTCTGCATGAAAGGAGGACTAGCAGCCGAGTTGCACGGGAGAATGTGAAAAGTGTTCATATGTAGTAAAATCCTGAGAAATCCGTCCGTTTTCGTCATTTGTTATCGAATCGACTTAAAGCCAGATCGTCACATTGGCCGCTCTTCCCTCCGAAACGGTTGTACTTATCGTCTGCAAAGCTAGGTCGCATGCTGCGGTATGCGGAGACACTAAAAGCACCATAGTAGAACACCGATGAAGCTTCTAAGTTGATGTAATAGCCAGTAAGATGTAGTACAATTCAAGTTTTAGCTTCTGATTATTTACTTTTTAGCTGGCTTTGGTGCCTTGGACATGAGCTATTACCTTAAGATTCTGCATGAAAGGAGGACTAGCAGCCGAGTTGCACGGGAGAATGTGAAAAGTGTTCATACGTAGTAAAAACCTGAGAAATCCGTCCGTTTTCGTCATTTGTTATCGAATCGACTTAAAGCCAGATCGTCACATTGGCCGCTCTTCTCTCTGAAACGGTTGTACTTATCGTCTGCAAAGCTATGTCGTATGCTGCGGTAGGCGGAGACACTAAAATCACCATAGTGGAACACAGATGAAGCTTCTAAGTTGATGTAATAGCCAGTAAGAAGTAGTACAATTCAAGTTTTATTTATCTATTATTGACTTTTTAGCTGGCTTTGATGCCTTGGACATAAGCTAGGACCTTAATATTCTGCATGAAAGGAGGACTAGCAGCCAAGTTGCACGGGAGAATTTGAAAAGTGTTCATATGTAGTAAAAACCTGAGAAATCCGTCCGTTTTCGTCACTTGTTATCGAATCGACTTAAAGCCAGATTGTCACATTGGCCGCTCTTCTCTCAGAAACGGTTGTACTTATCGTCTGCAATGCTATGTCGCGTGCTGCGCTATGCGGAGACACTAAAAGCACCACAGTGGAACACAGATGAAACTTCTAAGTTGATGTAATAGCCAGCAAGAAGTAGTACAATTCAAGTTTTAGGTATTGATTATTGACTTTTTAGCTCGCTTTGATGCCTTGGACATGAGCTAGGACCTTAAGATTCTCCATGAAAGGAGGACTAGCAGCCGAGTTGCACGGGAGAATTTGAAAAGTTTTCATATGTCGTAAAAACCTGAGAAATCCGTCCGTTTTGGTCATTTGTTATCGATATCGACTTAAAGCCAGATTGTCACATTGGCCGCTCTTCTCTCTGAAACGGTTGTACTTATCGTCTGCAAAGCTGTGTCGCGTGCTGCGGTATGCGGAGAAACTAAAAGCACCATAGTAGAACACAGATGAAGCTTCTAAGTTGATGTAATAGCCAGTAAGAAGTAGTACAATTCACGTTTTAGGTATCGATTATTGACTTTTTAGCTGGCTTTGGTGCCTTGGAAATGAGCTAGGACCTTAAGATTCTGCATGAAAGGAGGACTAGCAGCCGAGTTGCACGGGAGAATTTGAAAAGTTTTCATATGTAGTAAAAACCTGAGAAATCCGTCCGTTTTGGTCATTTGTTATCGATATCGACTTAAAGCCAGATTGTCACATTGGCCGCTCTTCTCTCTGAAACGGTTGTACTTATCGTCTGCAAAGCTATGTCGCATGCTGCGCTATGCGGAGACACTAAAAGCACCATAGTAGAACACAGATGAAGCTTCTAAATTGATGTAATAGCCAGTAAGAAGTAGTACAATTCAAGTTTTAGGTATCGATTATTGACTTTTTAGCTGGCTTTGACGCCTTGGACATGAGCTAGGACCTTAAGATTCTGCATGAAAGGAGGACTAGCATCCGAGTTGCACGGGAGAATGTGTAAAGTGTTCATATGTAGTAAAAACCTGAGAAATCCGTCCGTTTACGTCATTTGTTATCGAATCGTCTTAAAGCCTGATTGTCATATTGGCCGCTCTTCTCTCTGAAACGGTTGTACTTATCGTCTGCAAAGCTGTGTCGCGTGCTGCGGTATGCGGAGAAACTAAAAGCAACATAGTAGAACACAGATGAAGCTTCTAAGTTGATGTAATAGCCAGTAAGAAGTAGTACAATTCACGTTTTAGGTATCGATTATTGACTTTTTAGCTGGCTTTGGTGCCTTGGACATGAGCTAGGACCTTAAGATTCTGCATGAAAGGAGGACTAACAGCCGAGTTGCACGGGAGAATGTGAAAAGTGTTCATATGTAGTAAAAACGTGAGAAATCCGTCCGTTTTTGTCATTTGTTATCGTATCGACTTAAAGCCAGATCGTCACACTGGCCACTCTTCTCTCTGAAACGGTTGTACTTATCGTCTGCAAAGCTATGTCGCATGCTGCGGTATGCGGAGACAGTAAAAGCACCATAGTAAAACACCGATGAAGCTTCTAAGTTGATGTAATAGCCAGTAAGATGTAGTACAATTCAAGTTTTAGCTACTGATTATTGACTTCTTAACTGGCTTTCGAGACTTGGACATGGGCTAGGACCTTAAGATTCTGCATGAAAGGAGGACTAGCAGCCGAGTTGCACAGGAGAATGTGAAAAGTGTTCATATGTACTAAAAACCTGAGAAATCTGTCCGTTTTGGACATTTGTTATCGAATCGACTTAAAGCCAGATCGTCACATTGGCCGCTCTTCTCTCTGAAACGGTTGTACTTATCGTCTGTAAAGCTATGTCGCGTGCTGCGGTATGCGGGGACACTAAAATCACCATACTAGAACACAGATGAAGCTTCTAAGTTGATGTAATAGCCAGTAAGAAGTAGTACAATTCAAGTTTTAGGTATCGATTATTGACTTCTTAGTTGGCTTTGGTGCCTTGGACATGAGCTATTACCTTAAGATTCTGCATGAAAGGAGGACTAGCAGCCGAGTTGCACGGGAGAATGTGAAAAGTGTTCATATGTAGTAAAATCCTGAGAAATCCGTCCGTTTTCGTCATTTGTTATCGAATCGACTTAAAGCCAGATCGTCACATTGGCCGCTCTTCCCTCCGAAACGGTTGTACTTATCGTCTGCAAAGCTAGGTCGCATGCTGCGGTATGCGGAGACACTAAAAGCACCATAGTAGAACACCGATGAAGCTTCTAAGTTGATGTAATAGCCAGTAAGATGTAGTACAATTCAAGTTTTAGCTTCTGATTATTTACTTTTTAGCTGGCTTTGGTGCCTTGGACATGAGCTATTACCTTAAGATTCTGCATGAAAGGAGGACTAGCAGCCGAGTTGCACGGGAGAATGTGAAAAGTGTTCATACGTAGTAAAAACCTGAGAAATCCGTCCGTTTTCGTCATTTGTTATCGAATCGACTTAAAGCCAGATCGTCACATTGGCCGCTCTTCTCTCTGAAACGGTTGTACTTATCGTCTGCAAAGCTATGTCGTATGCTGCGGTAGGCGGAGACACTAAAATCACCATAGTGGAACACAGATGAAGCTTCTAAGTTGATGTAATAGCCAGTAAGAAGTAGTACAATTCAAGTTTTATTTATCTATTATTGACTTTTTAGCTGGCTTTGATGCCTTGGACATAAGCTAGGACCTTAATATTCTGCATGAAAGGAGGACTAGCAGCCAAGTGGCACGGGAGAATTTGAAAAGTGTTCATATGTAGTAAAAACCTGAGAAATCCGTCCGTTTTCGTCACTTGTTATCGAATCGACTTAAAGCCAGATTGTCACATTGGCCGCTCTTCTCTCAGAAACGGTTGTACTTATCGTCTGCAATGCTATGTCGCGTGCTGCGCTATGCGGAGACACTAAAAGCACCACAGTGGAACACAGATGAAACTTCTAAGTTGATGTAATAGCCAGTAAGATGTAGTACAATTCAAGTTTTAGGTATCGATTATTGACTTTTTAGCTGGCTTTGACGCCTTGGACATGAGCTAGGACCTTAAGATTCTGCATGAAAGGAAGACTAGCATCCGAGTTGCACGGGAGAATTTGAAAAGTGTTCATATGTAGTAAAAACCTGAGAAATCCGTCCGTTTACGTCATTTGTTATCGAATCGTCTTAAAGCCTGATTGTCACATTGGCCGCTCTTCTCTCTGAAACGGTTGTACTTATCGTCTGCAAAGCTGTGTCGCCTGCTGCGGTATGCGGAGAAACTAAAAGCACCATAGTAGAACACAGATGAAGCTTCTAAGTTGATGTAATAGCCAGTAAGAGGTAGTACAATTCACGTTTTAGGTATCGATTATTGACTTTTTAGCTGGCTTTGATGCCTTGGACATGAGCTAGGACCTTAAGATTCTGCATGAAAGGAGGACTAACAGCAGAGTTGCACGGGAGAATGTGAAAAGTGTTCATATGTAGTAAAAACGTGAGAAATCCGTCCGTTTTTGTCATTTGTTATCGTATCGACTTAAAGCCAGATCGTCACACTGGCCACTCTTCTCTCTGAAACGGTTGTACTTATCGTCTGCAAAGCTATGTCGCATGCTGCGGTATGCGGAGACAGTAAAAGCACCATAGTAAAACACCGATGAAGCTTCTAAGTTGATGTAATAGCCAGTAAGATGTAGTACAATTCAAGTTTTAGCTACTGATTATTGACTTTTTAACTGGCTTTGGAGACTTGGACATGGGCTAGGACCTTAAGATTCTGCATGAAAGGAGGACTAGCAGCCGAGTTGCACGGGAGAATGTGAAAAGTGTTCAAATAGAGTAAAAACCTGAGAAATCCGTCCGTTTTCGTCATTTGTTATCGAATCGACTTAAAGCCAAATCGACACATTGGCCGCTCTGCTCTCTGAAACGGTTGTACTTATCGTCTGCAAAGCTATGTCGCGTACTGCGGTATTCGGACACACTAAAAGCACCATAGTAGAACACAGATGTAGCTTCTAAGATGATGTAATAGCCAGTAAGAAATAGTACCATTCAAGTTTTAGGAATCGGTTATTGACTTTTTACCCTTGTTTGGTGCCTTGGACATGAGCTAGGAACTTAAGATTTTACATGCATGAGGACTAGCAGACGAGTTGCACGGGAGAATGTGTAAAGTGTTCATATGTAGTAAAAACCTGAGAAATCCGATCGTTTTCGTCATTTGTTATCGAATCGACTTAAAGCCAGATCGTCACTTTGGCCGCTCTTCTCTCTGAAACGGTTGTACTTATCGTCTGCAAAGCTATGTCGCGTGCTGCGGCATGCGGGGACACTAAAATCACCATAGTGGAACACAGATGAAGCTTCTAAGTTGATGTAATAGCCAGTAAGAAGTAGTACAATTCAAGTTTTAGTTATCGATAATTGACTTTTTAGCTGGCTTTGATGCCTTGGACATGAGCTAGGACCTTAATATTCTGCATGAAAGTAGGACTAGCAGCCAAGTTGCACGGGAGAATTTGAAAAGTGTTCATATGTAGTAAAAACCTGAGAAATCCGTCCGTTTTCGTCATTTGTTATCGAATCGACTTAAAGCCAGATTGTCATATTGGCCGCTCTTCTCTCAGAAACGGTTGTACTTATCGTCTGCAATGCTATGTCGCGTGCTGCGGTATGCGTGGACACTAAAATCACCATACTAGAACACAGATGAAGCTTCTAAGTTGATGTAATAGCCAGTAAGAAGTAGTACAATTCAAGTTTTAGGTATCGATTTTTGACTTCTTAGTTGGCTTTGGTGCCTTGGACATGAGCTATTACCTTAAGATTCTGCATGAAAGGAGGACTAGCAGCCGAGTTGCACGGGAGAATGTGAAAAGTGTTCATATGTAGTAAAAACCTGAGAAATCCGTCCGTTTTCGTCATTTGTTATCGAATCGACTTAAAGCCAGATCGTCACATTGGCCGCTCTTCCCTCCGAAACGGTTGTACTTATCATCTGCAAAGCTATGTCGCATGCTGCGGTATGCGGAGACACTAAAAGCACCATAGTAGAACACCGATGAAGCTTCTAAGTTGATGTAATAGCCAGTAAGATGTAGTACAATTCAAGTTTTAGCTTCTGATAATTGACTATTTAGCTGGCTTTAGTGCCTTGGACATGAGCTATTACCTTAAGATTCTGCATGAAAGGAGGACTAGCAGCCGAGTTGCACGCGAGAATGTGAAAAGTGTTCATATGTAGTAAAAACCTGAGAAATCCGTCCGTTTTCGTCATTTGTTATCGAATCGACTTAATGCCAGATCATCTCATTGGCCGCTCTTCTCTCTGAAATGGTCCTAATTATCGTCTGCAAAGCTATGTCTCTTGCTCCGGTATGCGGAGACACTAAAAGCACCTTAGTAGAACACAGATGAAGCTTCTAAGTTGATGTAATAGCCAGTAAGAAGTAGTACACTTCAAGTTTAAGGTATCGATTATTGACTTCTTAGATGGATTTGGTGCCTTGGACATGAGCTAGGACCTTAAGATTCTGCATGAAAGGAGGACTAGCAGCCGAGTTGCACGGGAGAATGTGAAAAGTGTTCATATGTAGTAAAAACCTGAGAAATCCGTCCATTTTCGTCATTTGTTATCGAATCGACTTAAAGCCAGATCGTCACATTGGCCGCTCTTCTCTCTGAAACGGTTGTACCTATTGTCTGCAAAGCTATGTCGTATGCTGCGGTAGGCGGAGACACTAAAACCACCACAGTAGAACACAGATGAGGCTTCTAATTTGATGTAATAGCCAGTAAGAAGTAGTACTATTCAAGTTTTAGGTATTGATTATTGACTTTTATTTGGCTTTGATGCCTTGGACATGAGCTAGGACCTTAAGATTTTACATGCAGGAGGACTAGCAGCCGAGTTGCACGGGAGAATGTGTAAAGTGTTCATATGTAGTAAAAACCTGAGAAATCCGTACGTTTTCGTCATTTGTTATCCAATCGACTTAAAGCCTGATTGTCACATTGGCCGCTCTTCTCTCTGAAACAGTTGTACTTATCGTCTGTAAAGCTATATCGCGTGCTGCGGCATGCGGAGACACTAAAAGCACCATATTGGAACACAGATGAAGCTTCTAAGTTGATGTAATAGCCAGTAAGAAGTAGTACACTTCAAGTTTAAGGTATCGATTATTGACTTCTTAGATGGATGTGGTGCCTTGGACATGAGCTAGGACCTTAAGATTCAGCATGAAAGGAGGACTAGCAGCCGAGTTACACAGGAGAATGTGAAAAGTGTTTATATGTAGTAAAAACCTGAGAAATCCGTCCGTTTTCGTCATTTGTTATCGAATCGACTTAAAGCCAGATCGTCACATTGGCCGCTCTTCTATCTGAAACGGTTGTACTTATCGTCTGCAAAGCTATGTCGCGTGCTGCGGTATGCGGAGACACTAAAAGCACCATAGTTGAACACATATTATGCCTCTAAGAAGATGTAATAGCCAGTAAGAAGTAGTACAATTCAAGTTTTAGGTATCGATTATTGAATTTTTAGCTGGCTTTGGTGCCTTGGAGATGCGCTTGGACCATAAGATTCTGCATGAAAGGAGGAGTAGCAGCCGAGTTGCACGGGAGAATGTGAAAAGTGTTCATATGTAGTACAAACTTGAGAAATCCGTCCGTTTTCGTCATTTGTTATCGAATCGACTTAAAGCCAGATCGTCACATAAGCCGCTCTTCTCTCGGAAACGGTTGTACTTATCGTCTTCAAAGCTATGTCGCGTGCTGCGGTATGCGGAGACACTAAAAGCACCATAGTAGAACACAGATGAAGCTTCTAAGTTGATGTAATAGCCAGTAAGAAGTAGTACAATTCAAGTTTAAGGTATCGATTATTGACTTCTTAGATGGATTTGGTGCCTTGGACATGAGCTAGGACCTTAAGATTCTGCATGAAAGGAGGATTAGAAGCCGAGTTGCACGGGAGAATGTGAAAAGTGTTCATATGTAGTAAAAACCTGAAAAATCCGCCCGTTTTCGTCATTTGTTATCGACTCGCCAGATCGTCACATTGGCCGCTCTTCTCTCTGAAACGGTTGTACTTATCGTCTGCAAAGCTATGTCGCGTGCTGCGGTATGCGGAGACACTAAAAGTACCATAGTAGAACATAGATGAAGCTTCTATGATGATGTAATAGCCAGTAAGAAGTAGTACAATTCAAGTTTTAGGTATCGATTATTGACTTTTTAGCTGGCTTTGTTGCCTTGGACATGAGCTGTTACCTTAAGATTCTGCATGAAAGGAGGACTAGCAGCCGAGTTGCACGGGAGAGTGTGAAAAGTGTTCATGTGTAGTAAAAACCTGAGAAATCCGTCCGTATTCGTCATTTGTTATCGAATCGACTTAAAGCCAGATCGTCACATTGGCTGCTCTTCTGTCTGAAACGGTTGTACTTATCGTCTGCAAAGCTATGTCGCGTGATGCGGTATGCGGAGACACTAAAAGCACCATAGTAGAACACAGATGTAGCTTCTAATTTGATGTAATAGCCAGTAAGATGTAGTACAATTCAAGTTTTAGCTACTGATTATTGACTTTTTAGCTGGCCTTGGAGCCTTGGACATGAGCTAGGTCCTTAAGATTCTGCATGAAAGGAGGACTAGCAGCCGAGTTACACAGGAGAATGTGAAAAGTGTTTATATGTATTAAAAACCTGAGAAATCCGTCCGTTTTCGTCATTTGTTATCGAATCGACTTAAAGCCAGATCGTCACATTGGCCGCTCTTCTCTCTGAAACGGTTGTACTTATCGTCTGCAAAGCTATGTCGCATGCTGCGGTATGCGGAGACACTAAAAGCACCATAGTAGAACACAGATGAAGCTTCTAAGTTGATGTAATAGCCAGTAAGATGTAGTACAATTCAAGTTTTAGCTTCTGATTATTTGCTTTTTAGCTGGCTTTGGAGCCTTGGACATGAGCTAGGACCTTAAGATTCTGCATGAAAGGAGGACTAGCAGCCGAGTTACACAGGAGAATGTGAAAAGTGTTTATATGTAGTAAAAACCTGAGAAATCCGTCCGTTTTCGTCATTTGTTATCGAATCGACTTAAAGCCAGATCGTCACATTGGCTGCTCTTCTGTCTGAAACGGTTGTACTTATCGTCTGCAAAGCTATGTCGCGTGATGCGGTAAGCGGAGACACTAAAATCACCATAGTGGAACACAGATGAGGCTTCTAAGTTGATGTAATAGCCAGTAAGAAGTAGTATAATTCAAGTTTTAGGTATCGATTATTGACTTTTTAGCTGGCTTTGATGCCTTGGACATGAGCTAGGACCATAAGATTCTCCATGAAAGGAGGACTAGCAGCCGAGTTGCACGGGAGAATTTGAAAAGTTTTCATATGTAGTAAAAACCTGAGAAATCCGTCCGTTTTCGTCATTTGTTATCGAATCGACTTAAAGCCAGATTGTCACATTGGCCGCTCTTCTCTCTGAAACGGTTGTACTTATCGTCTGCAATGCTATGTCGCGTGCTGCGCTATGCGGAGACACTAAAAGCACCATAGTAGAACACAGATGAAGCTTCTAAGTTGATGTAATAGCCAGTAAGAAGTAGTACAATTCAAGTTTTAGGTACCGATTATTGACTTTTTAGCTGGCTTTGGTGCCTTGGACATGAGCTAGGACCTTAAGATTCTGCATGAAAGGAGGACTAGCAGCCGAGTTGCACTGGAGAATGTGAAAAGTGTTCAAATAGAGTAAAAACCTGAGAAATCCGTCCGTTTTCGTCATTTGTTATCGAATCGACTTAAAGCCAAATCGTCACATTGGCCGCCCTGCTCTCTGAAACGGTTGTACTTATCGTCTGCAAAGCTATGTCGCGTACTGCGGTATTCGGAGACACTAAAAGTACCATAGTAGAACACAGATGTAGCTTCTAAGATGATGTAATAGCCAGTAAGAAATAGTACCATTCAAGTTTTAGGAATTGGTTATTGACTTTTTACCCTTGTTTGGTGCCTTGGACATGAGCTAGGACCTTAATATTCTGCATGAAAGAAGGACTAGCAGCCAAGTTGCACGCGAGAATTTGATAAGTGTTCATATGTAGTAAAAACCTGAGAAGTCCGTCCGTTTTCGTCAATTGTTATCGAATCGACTTAAAGCCAGATCGTCACATTGGCCGCTCTCCTCTCTGAAACGGTTGTACTTATCGTCTGCAAAGCTATGTCGCGTGCCGCGGTATGCGGAGACACTAAAAGCACCATAGTGGAACACAGATGAAGCTTCTAAGTTGATGTAATAGCCAGTAAGAAGTAGTACAATTCAAGTTTTAGGTATCGATTATTGACTTTTTAGCTGGCTCTGACACCTTGGACATCAGCTAGGACCTTAAGATTCTGCATGAAAGGAGGACTAGCAGCCGAGTTGCACGGGCGAATGTGAAAAGTGTTCATATGTAGTAAAAACCTGAGAAATCCGTCCGTTTTCGTCATTTGTTATCGAATCGACGTAAAGCCAGATCGTCACATTGGCCGCTCTTCCCTCCGAAACGGTTGTACTTATCGTCTGCAAAGCTATGTCGCATGCTGCGGTATGCGGAGACACTAAAAGCACCATAGTAGAACACCGATGAAGCTTCTAAGTTGATGTAATAGGCAGTAAGATGTAGTACAATTCAAGTTTTAGCTTCTGATTATTGACTTTTGAGCTGGCTTTGGTGCCATGGACATGAGCTATTACCTTAAGATTCTGCATGAAAGGAGGACTAGCAGCCGAGTTGCACGGGAGAATGTGAAAAGTGTTCATATGTAGTAAAAACCTGAGAAATCCGTCCATTTTCGTCATTTGTTATCGAATCGACTTAAAGCCTGATTGTCACATTGGCCGCTCTTCTCTCTGAAACGGTTGTACTTATCGTCTGCAAAGCTGTGTCGCGTGCTGCGGTATGCGGAGAAACTAAAAGCACCATAGTAGAACACAGATGAAGCTTCTAAGTTGATGTAATAGCCAGTAAGATGTAGTACAATTCAAGTTTTAGCTACTGATTATTGACTTTTTAGCTGGCTTTGGAGCCTTGGACATGGGCTAGGACCTTAAGATTCTGCATGAAAGGAGGACTAGCAGCCGAGTTGCACAGGAGAATGTGAAAAGTGTTCATATGTAGTAAAAACCTGAGAAATCCGTCCGTTTTGGTCATTTGTTATCGAATCGACTTAAAGCCAAATCGTCACATTGGCCGCTCTTCTCTCTGAAACGGTTGTACTTATCGTGTGCAAAGCTATGTCGCGTGCTGCGGTATGCGGGGACACTAAAATCACCATACTAGAACACAGATGAAGCTTCTAATTTGATGTAATAGCCAGTAAGAACTAGTACAATTCAAGTTTTAGGTATCGATTATTGACTTTTTAGCTGGCTTTGATGCCTTGGACATGAGCTAGGACCTTAAGATTCTGCATGAAAGGAGGACTAGCAGCCGAGTTGCACGGGAGAATTTGAAAAGTGTTCATATGTAGTAAAAACCTGAG
Organism: Schistocerca gregaria; assembly: GCF_023897955.1. Lineage (NCBI taxonomy): Eukaryota > Metazoa > Arthropoda > Insecta > Orthoptera > Acrididae > Schistocerca > Schistocerca gregaria. The sequence continues at coordinate 8,246,156 of NW_026061736.1, read as the reverse complement.
AAATCCGTCCGTTTTCGTCATTTGTTATCCAATCCACTTAAAGCCTGATTGTCACATTGGCCGCTCTTCTCTCTGAAACGGTTGTACTTATCGTCAGCAAAGCTGTGTCGCGTGCTGCGGTATGCGGAGAAACTAAAAGCACCATAGTAGAACACAGATGAAGCTTCTAAGTTGATGTAATAGCCAGTAAGAAGTAGTACAATTCAAGTTTAAGATATCGATTATTGACTTCTTAGATGAATTTGGTGCCTTGGACATGAGCTAGGACCTTAAGATTCTGCATGAAAGGAGGACTAGCAGCCGAGTTGCACGAGAGAATGTGAAAAGTGTTCATATGTAGTAAAAACCTGAAAAATCCGTCCGTTTTCGTCATTTGTTATCGACTCGCCAGATCGTCACATTGGCTGCTCTTCTCTCTGAAACGGTTGTACTTATCGTCTGGAAAGCTTTGTCGCGTGCTGCGGTATGCGGAGACACTAAAAGCACCATAGTAGAACACAGATGAAGCTTCTAAGATGATGTAATAGCCAGTAAGAAGTAGTACAATTCAAGTTTTAGGTATCGATTATTGTCTTTTTAGCTGGCTTTGGTGCCTTGGACATGAGCTAGGACCTTAAGATTCTGCATGAAAGGAGGACTAGCAGCCGAGTTGCAGGGGAGAATGTGAAAAGTGTTCATATGTAGTAAAAACCTGAGAAATCCGTCCGATTTCGTCATTTGTTATAGAATCGACTTAAAGCCAGATCGTCACATTGGCCACTCTTCTCTCTGAAACGGTTGTACTTATCGTCTGCAAAGCTATGTCGTATGCTGCGGTAGGCGGAGACACTAAAACCACCACAGTAGAACACAGATGAAGCTTCTAATTTGATGTAATAGATAGTAAGAAGTAGTACAATTGAAGTTTTAGGTATTGATTATTGACTTTTTAGCTGGCTTTGATGCCTTGGACATGAGCTAGGACCTTAATATTCTGCATGAAAGAAGGACTAGCAGCCAAGTTGCACGGGAGAATTTGATAAGTGTTCATATGTAGTAAAAACCTGAGAAGTCCGTCCGTTTTCGTCAATTGTTATCGAATCGACTTAAAGCCAGATCGTCACATTGGCCGCTCTCCTCTCTGAAACGGTTGTACTTATCGTCTGCAAAGCTATGTCGCGTGCTGCGGTATGCGGAGACACTAAAAGCACCATAGTGGAACACAGATGAAGCTTCTAAGTTGATGTAATAGCCAGTAAGAAGTAGTACAATTCAAGTTTTAGGTATCGATTATTGACTTTTTAGCTGGCTCTGACGCCTTGGACATCAGCTAGGACCTTAAGATTCTGCATGAAAGGAGGACTAGCAGCCGAGTTGCACAGGAGAATGTGAAAAGTGTTCATATGTAGTAAAAACCTGAGAAATCCGTCCGTTTTGGTCATTTGTTATCGAATCGACTTAAAGCCAAATCGTCACATTGGCCGCTCTTCTCTCTGAAACGGTTGTACTTATCGTGTGCAAAGCTATGTCGCGTTCTGCGGTATGCGGGGACACTAAAATCACCATACTAGAACACAGATGAAGCTTCTAATTTGATGTAATAGCCAGTAAGAACTAGTACAATTCAAGTTTTAGGTCTCGATTATTGACTTTTTAGCTGGCTTTGATGCCTTGGACATGAGCTAGGACCTTAAGATTCTGCATGAAAGGAGGACTAGCAGCCGAGTTGCACGGGAGAATTTGAAAAGTGTTCATATGTACTAAAAACCTGAGAAATCAGTCCGTTTTCGTCATTTGTTATCCAATCCACTTAAAGCCTGATTGTCACATTGGCCGCTCATCTCTCTGAAACGGTTGTACTTATCGTCAGCAAAGCTGTGTCGCGTGCTGCGGTATGCGGAGAAACTAAAAGCACCATAGTAGAACACAGATGAAGCTTCTAAGTTGATGTAATAGCCAGTAAGAAGTAGTAGACTTCAAGTTTAAGGTATCGATTATTGACATTTTAGTTGGATTTGGTGCCTTGGACATGAGCTAGGACCTTAAGATTCTGCATGAAAGGAGGACTAGCAGCCGAGTTGCACGGCAGAATGTAAAAAGTGTTCATATGTAGTAAAAACCTGAGAAATCCGTGCATTATCGTCATTTGTTATCGAGTCGACTTAAAGCCAGATCGTCACATTGGCCGCTCTTCTCTCTGAAACGGTTGTACTTATCGGCTGCAAAGCTATGTCGCGTGCTGCGGTATGCGGAGACACTAAAGGCACCATAGTAGAACACATATGAAGCTTCTAAGAAGATGTAATAGCCAGTAAGAAGTAGTACAATTCAAGTTTTAGGTATCGATTATTGACTTTTTAGCTGGCTTTGGTGCCTTGGAGATGAGCTTGGACCATAAGATTCTGCATGAAAGGAGCAGTAGCAGCCGAGTTGCACGGGAGAATGTGAAAAGTGTTCATACGTAGTACAAACTTGAGAAATCCGTCCGTTTTCGTCATTTGTTATCGAATCGACATAAAGCCAGATCGTCACATTGGCCGCTCTTCTCTCGGAAACGGTTGTACTTATCGTCTGCAAAGCTATGTCGCGTGCTGCGGTATGCGGAGACACTAAAAGCACCATAGTAGAACACAGATGAAGCTTCTAAGTTGATGTAATAGCCAGTAAGAAGTAGTACAATTCAAGTTTAAGGTATCGATTATTGACTTCTTAGATGAATTTGGTGCCTTGGACATGAGCTAGGACCTTAAGATTCTGCATGAAAGGAGGACTAGCAGCCGAGTTGCACGAGAGAATGTGAAAAGTGTTCATATGTAGTAAAAACCTGAAAAATCCGTCCGTTTTCGTCATTTGTTATCGACTCGCCAGATCGTCACATTGGCTGCTCTTCTCTCTGAAACGGTTGTACTTATCGTCTGGAAAGCTTTGTCGCGTGCTGCGGTATGCGGAGACACTAAAAGCACCATAGTAGAACACAGATGAAGCTTCTAAGATGATGTAATAGCCAGTAAGAAGTAGTACAATTCAAGTTTTAGTTATCGATTATTGTCTTTTTAGCTGGCTTTGGTGCCTTGGACATGAGCTAGGACCTTAAGATTCTGCATGAAAGGAGGACTAGCAGCCGAGTTGCAGGGGAGAATGTGAAAAGTGTTCATGTGTAGTAAAAACCTGAGAAATCCGTCCGATTTCGTCATTTGTTATAGAATCGACTTAAAGCCAGATCGTCACATTGGCCACTCTTCTCTCTGAAACGGTTGTACTTATCGTCTGCAAAGCTATGTCGTATGCTGCGGTAGGCGGAGACACTAAAACCACCACAGTAGAACACAGATGAAGCTTCTAATTTGATGTAATAGATAGTAAGAAGTAGTACAATTGAAGTTTTAGGTATTGATTATTGACTTTTTAGCTGGCTTTGATGCCTTGGACATGAGCTAGGACCTTAAGATTCTGCATGAAAGGAGGACTAGCAGCCGAGTTGCACGGGAGAATGTGAAAAGTGTTCATATGTAGTAAAAACCTGAGAAATCCGTCCGTTTTCGTCATTTGTTATCGAATCGACTTAAAGCCAGATCGTCACATTGGCCGCTCTTCTCTCTGAAACGGTTGTACTTATCGTGTGCAGAGCTATGTCGCGTACTGCGGTATGCAGAGACACTAAAAGCACCATAGTAGAACACAGATGACACTTCCAAGTTGATGTAATAGCCAGTAAGAAGTAGTACAATTCAAGTTTTAGTTACTGATTATTGACATTTTAGCTGGCTTTGGTGCCTTGGACATGAGCTAGGACCTTAAGATTCTGCATGAAAGGAGGGCTAGCAGCCGAGTTACACAGGAGAATGTGAAAAGTGTTTATATGTAGTAAAAACCTGAGAAATCCGTCCGTTTTCGTCATTTATTATCAAATCGACTTAAAGCCAGATCGTCACATTGGCTGCTCTTGTCTCTGAAACGGTTGTACTTATCGTCTGGAAAGGTTGTCGCGTGCTGCGGTATGCGGAGACACTAAAAGCACCATAGTAGAACACAGATGAAGCTTCTAAGATGATGTAATAGCCAGTAAGAAGTAGTACAATTCAAGTTTTAGGTATCGATTATTGACTTTTTAGCTGGCTTTGGTGCCTTGGACATGAGCTAGGACCTTAAGATTCTGCATGAAAGGAGGACTAGCAGCCGAGTTGCCCAGGAGAATGTAATAAGTGTTCATATGTAGTAAAAACCTGAGAAATCCGTCCGTTTTCGTCATTTGTTATAGAATCGACTTAAAGCCAGATCGTCACATTGGCCACTCTTCTCTCTGAAACGGTTGTACTTATCGTCTGCAAAGCTATGTCGTAAGCTGCGGTAGGCGGAGACACTAAAACCACCACACTAGAACACAGATGAAGCTTCTAATTTGATGTAATAGATAGTAAGAAGTAGTACAATTGAAGTTTTAGGTATTGATTATTGACTTTTTAGCTGGCTTTGATGCCTTGGACATGAGCTAGGTCCTTAAGATTCTGCATAGAAGGAGGACTAGCAGCCGAGTTGCACGGGAGAATGTGAAAAGTGTTCATATGTAGTAAAAACCTGAGAAATCCGTCCGTTTTCGTCATTTGTTATCGAATCGACTTAAAGCCAGATCGTCACATTGGCCGCTCTTCTCTCTGAAACGGTTGTACTTATCGTCTGCAAAGCTATGTCACGTGCTGCGGTATGCGGAGACTCTAAAAGCACCATAGTAGAACACAGATGAAGCTTCTAAGTTGATGTAATAGCCAGTAAGTAGTAGTACAATTCAAGTTTTAGGTATCGATTATTGTCTTTTTAGCTGGCTTTGGTGCCTTGGACATGAGCTAGGACCTTAAGAATCTGCATTAAAGGAGGACAAGCAGCCGAGTTGCACGGGAGAATGTGAAAAGTGTTCAAATAGAGTAAAAACCTGAGAAATCCGTCCATTTTCGTCATTTTTATCGAATCGACTTAAAGCCAAATCGTCACATTGGCCGCTCTTCTCTCTGAAACGGTTGTACTTATCGTCTGCAAAGCTATGTCGCGTGCTGCAGTATGCGGAGACTCTAAAAGCACCATAGTAGAACACAGATGAAGCTTCTAAGTTGATGTAATAGCCAGTAAGTAGTAGTACAATTCAAGTTTTAGGTATCGATTATTATCTTTTTAGCTGGCTTTGGTGCCTTGGACATGAGCTAGGACCTTAAGAATCTGCATTAAAGGAGGACAAGCAGCCGAGTTGCACGGGAGAATGTGAAAAGTGTTCAAATAGAGTAAAAACCTGAGAAATCCGTCCATTTTCGTCATTTTTATCGAATCGACTTAAAGCCAAATCGTCACATTGGCCGCTCTGCTCTCTGAAACGGTTGTACTTATCGTCTGCAAAGCTATGTCGCGAACGGCGGTATTTGGAGACACTAAAAGCACCATAGTACAACACAGATGTAGCTTCTAAGATGATGTAATAGCCAGTAAGAAATAGTACAATTCAAGTTTTAGGAATCGGTTATTGACTTTTTACCCTTGTTTGGTGCCTTGGACATGAGCTAGGAACTTAAGATTTTACATGCAGGAGGACTAGCAGCTGAGTTGCACGGGAGAATGTGTAAAGTGTTCATATGTAGTATAAACTTGATAAATCCGTCCGTTTTCGTCATTTGTTATCGAATCGACTTAAAGCCAGTTCGTCACATTGGCCGCTCTTCTCTCTGAAACGGTTGTACTTGTCGTGTGCAGAGCTATGTCGCGTGCTGCGGTATGCGGAGACACTAAAAGCACCATAGTAGAACACAGATGAAGCTTCTAAGTTGACGTAATAGCCAGTAAGAAGTAGTACAATTCAAGTTTTTAGGTATCGATTATTGACTTTTTAGCTGGCTTTGGTGCCTTGGACATGAGCTAGGACCTTAAGATTCTGCATGAAAGGAGGACTAGCAGCCGAGTTACACAGGAGAATGTGAAAAATGTTTATATGTAGTAAAAACCTGAGAAATCCGTCCGTTTTCCTCATTTCTTATCGAATCGACTTAAAGCCAGATCGTCACATTTGCCGCTCTTCCCTCCGAAACGGTTGTACTTATCGTCTGCAAAGCTATGTCGCATGCTGCGGTATGCGGAGACACTAAAAGCACCATAGTAGAACACAGATGAAGCTTCAAAGTTGATGTAATAGCCAGTAAGTAGTAGTACAATTCAAGTTTTAGGTATCGATTATTGTCTTTTTAGCTGGCTTTGGTGCCTTGGACATGAGCTAGGACCTTAAGAATCTGCATTAAAGGAGGACTAGCAGCCGAGTTGCACGGGACAATGTGAAATGTGTTCATACGTAGTAAAAACCTGAGATATCCGTCCGTTTTCGTCATTTGTTATCGAATCGACTTAAAGCCAGATGGTCACATTGGCCGCTCTTCTCTCTGAAACGGTTGTACTTATCGTCTGCAAAGCTATGTCGCGTGCTGCGGTATGTGGAGACACTAAAATCACCATAGTAGAACACAGATGAAGCTTCTAAGTTGATGTGATACCCAGTAAGAAGTAGTACAATTCAAGTTTTAGGTATTGATTATTGACTTTTTAGCTGGCTTTGGTGCCTTGGACATGAGCTAGGACCTTAAGATTCTGCATGAAAGGAGGACTAGCAGCCGCGTTGTACGGGAGAATGTGAAATGTGTTCATATGTAGTAAAAACCTGAGAAATCCGTCCGTTTTCGTCATTTGTTATCAAATCGACTTAAAGCCAGATCGTCACATTGGCTGCTCTTCTCTCTGAAACGGTTGTACTTATCGTCTGGAAAGCTTTGTCGCGTGCTGCGGTATGCGGAGACATTAAAAGCACCATAGTAGAACACAGATGAAGCTTCTAAGATGATGTAATAGCCAGTAAGAAGTAGTACAATCCAAGTTTTAGTTATAGATTATTGACTTTTTAGCTGGCTTTGGTGCCTTGGACATGAGCTAGGACCTTAAGATTCTGCATGAAAGGAGGACTAGCAGCCGAGTTGCAGGGGAGAATGTGAAAAGTGTTCATATGTAGTAAAAACCTGAGAAATCCGTCCGTTTTCGTCATTTGTTATCGAATCGACTTAAAGCCAGATCGTCACATTGGCCGCTCTTCTCTCTGAAACGGTTGTAATTATCGTCTTCAAAGCTATGTCGCGTGCTGCGGTAGGCGGAGACACTAAAACCACCACAGTAGAACACAGATGAAGCTTCTAATTTGATGTAATAGATAGTAAGAAGTAGTACAATTGAAGTTTTAGGTATTGATTATTGACTTTTTAGCTGGCTTTGATGCCTTGGACATGAGCTAGGACCTTAAGATTCTGCATAGAAGGAAGACTAGCAGCCGAGTTGCACGGGAGAATGTGAAAAGTGTTCATATGTAGTAAAAACCTGAGAAATCCGTCCGTTTTCGTCATTTGTTATCGAATTGACTTAAAGCCAGATCGTCACATTGGCCGCTCTTCTCTCTGAAACGGTTGTACTAATCGTCTGCAAAGCTATGTCGCGTGCTGCGGTATGCGGAGACTCTAAAAGCACCATAGTAGAACACAGATGAAGCTTCTAAGTTGATGTAATAGCCAGTAAGTAGTAGTACAATTCAAGTTTTAGGTATCGATTATTGTCTTTTTAGCTGGCTTTGGTGCCTTGGACATGAGCTAGGACCTTAAGAATCTGCATTAAAGGAGGACTAGCAGCCGAGTTGCACGGGAGAATGTGAAAAGTGTTCAAATAGAGTAAAAACCTGAGAAATCTGTCCATTTTCGTCATTTTTAACGAATAGACTTAAAGCCAAATCGTCACATTGGCCGCTCTGCTCTGTGAAACGGTTGTACTTATCGTCTGCAAAGCTATGTCGCGAACGGCAGTATTCGGAGACACTAAAAGCACCATAGTAGAACACAGATGTAGCTTCTAAGATGATGTAATAGCCAGTAAGAAATAGTACAATTCAAGTTTTAGGAATCGGTTATTGACCTTTTACCCTTGTTTGGTGCCTTGGACATGAGCTAGGAACTTAAGATTTTACATGCAGGAGGACTAGCAGCCGAGTTGCACGGGAGAATGTGTAAAGTGTTCATATGTAGTAAAAACCTGAGAAATCCGTCCGTTTTCGTCATTTGTTATCGAATCGTCTTAAAGCCAGATCGCCACATTGGCCGCTCTTCTCTCTGAAACGGTTGTACTTATCGTGTGCAGAGCTATGTCGCGTGCTGCGGTATGCGGAGACACTAAAAGCACCATAGTAGAACACAGATGAAGGTTCTAAGTTGATGTAATAGCCAGTAAGATGTAGTACAATTCAAGTTTTAGGTATCGGTTATTGACTTTTTAGCTGGCTTTGGTGCCTTGGACATGAGCTAGGACCTTAAGATTCTGCATGAACGGAGGACTAGCAGCCGAGTTAAAAAGGAGAATGTGAAAAGTGTTTGTATGTAGTAAAAACCTGAGATATCCGTCCGTTTTCGTCATTTGTTATCGAATCGACTTAAAGCCAGATCGTCACATTGGCCGCTCTTCTCTCTGAAACGGTTGTACTTATCGCCTGCAAAGCTATGTCGCGTGATGCGGTATGCGGAGACACTAAAAGCACCATAGTAGAACACAGATGAAGCTTCTAAATTGATGTAATAGCCAGTAAGAAGTAGTATAATTCAAGTTTTAGGTATCGATTATTGACTTTTTAGCTGGCTTTGGTGCCTTGGACATGAGCTATGACCTTAAGATTCTGCATGAAAGGAGGACTAGCAGCCGAGTTGCACGGGAGAATGTGAAAAGTGTTCATATGTAGTAAAAACCTGAGAAATCCGTCCGTTTTCGTCATTTGTTATCGAATCGACTTAAAGCCAGATCGTCACATTGGCCGCTCTTCTCTCTGAAACGGTTGTACTTATCGTCTGCAAAGCTATGTCGTATGCTGCGGTAGGCGGAGACACTGAAACCACCACAGTAGAACACAGATGAAGCTTATAATTTGATGTAATAGCCAGTAAGTAGTAGTACAATTCAAGTTTTAGGTATCGATTATTGTCTTTTTAGCTGGCTTTGGTGCCTTGGACATGAGCTAGGACCTTAAGAATCTGCATTAAAGGAGGACTAGCAGCCGAGTTGCACGGGACAATGTGAAAAGTGTTCATACGTAGTAAAAACCTGAGAAATCCGTCCCTTTTCGTCATTTGTTAGCGAATCTACTTAAAGCCAGATCGTCACATTGGCCGCTCTTCTCTCTGAAACGGTTGTACTTATCGTCTTCAAGGCTATGTCGCGTGCTGCGGTATGCAGAGACACTAAAAGCACCATAGTACAACACAGATGAAGCTTCTAAGTTGATGTGATAGCCAGTAAGAAGTAGTACAATTCAAGTTTTAGGTATTGATTATTGACTTTTTAGCTGGCTTTGGTGCCTTGGACATGAGCTAGGACCTTAAGATTCTGCATGAAAGGAGGACTAGCAGCCGCGTTGTACGGGAGAATGTGAAATGTGTTCATATGTAGTAAAAACCTGAGAAATCCGTCCGTTTTCGTCATTTGTTATCGAATCGACTTAAAGCCAGATCGTCACATTGGCCGCTCTTCTCTCTGAAACGGTTCTACTTATCGTCTGCAAAGCTATGTCGCGTGCTGCGGTATGCGGAGACACAAAAGCACCATAGTAGAACACAGATGAAGCTTCTAAGTTGATGTAATAGCCAGTAAGAAGTAGTACAATTCAAGTTTTAGGTATCGATTATTGACTTTTTAGCTGTCTTTGGTGCCTTGGACATGAGCTAGGACCTTAAGATTCTGCATGAAAGGAGGACTAGCAGCCGCGTTGCACGGGAGAATGTGTAAAGTGTTCATATGTAGTAAAAACCTGAGAAATCCGTCCGTTTTCGTCATTTGTTATCGAATCGACTTAAAGCCAGATCGTCACATTGGCCGCTCTTCTCTCTGAAACGGTTGTAATTATCGTCTTCAAAGCTATGTCGCGTGCTGCGGTAGGCGGAGACACTAAAACCACCACAGTAGAACACAGATGAAGCTTCTAATTTGATGTAATAGATAGTAAGAAGTAGTACAATTGAAGTTTTAGGTATTGATTATTGACTTTTTAGCTGGCTTTGATGCCTTGGACATGAGCTAGGACCTTAAGATTCTGCATAGAAGGAGGACTAGCAGCCGAGTTGCACGGGAGAATGTGAAAAGTGTTCATATGTAGTAAAAACCTGAGAAATCCGTCCGTTTTCGTCATTTGTTATCGAATTGACTTAAAGCCAGATCGTCACATTGGCCGCTCTTCTCTCTGAAACGGTTGTACTAATCGTCTGCAAAGCTATGTCGCGTGCTGCGGTATGCGGAGACTCTAAAAGCACCATAGTAGAACACAGATGAAGCTTCTAAGTTGATGTAATAGCCAGTAAGTAGTAGTACAATTCAAGTTTTAGGTATCGATTATTGTCTTTTTAGCTGGCTTTGGTGCCTTGGACATGAGCTAGGACCTTAAGAATCTGCATTAAAGGAGGACTAGCAGCCGAGTTGCACGGGAGAGTGTGAAAAGTTTTCAAATAGAGTAAAAACCTGAGAAATCTGTCCATTTTCGTCATTTTTATCGAATAGACTTAAAGCCAAATCGTCACATTGGCCGCTCTGCTCTCTGAAACGGTTGTACTTATCGTCTGCAAAGCTATGTCGCGAACGGCAGTATTCGGAGACACTAAAAGCACCATAGTAGAACACAGATGTAGCTTCTAAGATGATGTAATAGCCAGTAAGAAATAGTACAATTCAAGTTTTAGGAATCGGTTATTGACTTTTTACCCTTGTTTGGTGCCTTGGACATGAGCTAGGAACTTAAGATTTTACATGCAGTAGGACTAGCAGCCGAGTTGCACGGGAGAATGTGTAAAGTGTTCATATGTAGTAAAAACCTGAGAAATCCGTCCGTTTTCGTCATTTGTTATCGAATCGACTTAAAGCCAGATCGTCACATTGGCCGCTCTTCTCTCTGAAACGGTTGTACTTATCGTGTGCAGAGCTATGTCGCGTGCTGCGGTATGCGGAGACACTAAAAGCACCATAGTAGAACACAGATGAAGCTTCTAAGTTGATGTAATAGCCAGTAAGACGTAGTACAATTCAAGTTTTAGGTATCGGTTATTGACTTTTTAGCTGGCTTTGGTGCCTTGGACATGAGCTAGGACCTTAAGATTCTGCATGAACGGAGGACTAGCAGCCGAGTTAAAAAGGAGAATGTGAAAAGTGTTTATATGTAGTAAAAACCTGAGAAATCCGTCCGTTTTCGTCATTTGTTATCGAATCGACTTAAAGCCAGATCGTCACATTGGCCGCTCTTCTCTCTGAAACGGTTGTACTTATCGCCTGCAAAGCTATGTCGCGTGATGCGGTATGCGGAGACACTAAAAGCACCATAGTAGAACACAGATGAAGCTTCTAAATTGATGTAATAGCCAGTAAGAAGTAGTATAATTCAAGTTTTAGGTATCGATTATTGACTTTTTAGCTGGCTTTGGTGCCTTGGACATGAGCTATGACCTTAAGATTCTGCATGAAAGGAGGACTAGCAGCCGAGTTGCACGGGAGAATGTGAAAAGTGTTCATATGTAGTAAAAACCTGAGAAATCCGTCCGTTTTCGTCATTTGTTATCGAATCGACTTAAAGCCAGATCGTCACATTGGCCGCTCTTCTCTCTGAAACGGTTGTACTTATCGTCTGCAAAGCTATGTCGTATGCTGCGGTAGGTGGAGACACTGAAACCACCACAGTAGAACACAGATGAAGCTTATAATTTGATGTAATAGCCAGTAAGTAGTAGTACAATTCAAGTTTTAGGTATCGATTATTGTCTGTTTAGCTGGCTTTGGTGCCTTGGACATGAGCTAGGACCTTAAGAATCTGCATTAAAGGAGGACTAGCAGCCGAGTTGCACGGGACAATGTGAAAAGTGTTCATACGTAGTAAAAACCTGAGAAATCCGTCCCTTTTCGTCATTTGTTAGCGAATCTACTTAAAGCCAGATCGTCACATTGGCCGCTCTTCTCTCTGAAACGGTTGTACTTATCGTCTTCAAAGCTATGTCGCGTGCTGCGGTATGCAGAGACACTAAAAGCACCATAGTACAACACAGATGAAGCTTCTAAGTTGATGTGATAGCCAGTAAGAAGTAGTACAATTCAAGTTTTAGGTATTGATTATTGACTTTTTAGCTGGCTTTGGTGCCTTGGACATGAGCTAGGACCTTAAGATTCTGCATGAAAGGAGGACTAGCAGCCGCGTTGTACGGGAGAATGTGAAATGTGTTCATATGTAGTAAAAACCTGAGAAATCCGTCCGTTTTCGTCATTTGTTATCGAATCGACTTAAAGCCAGATCGTCACATTGGCCGCTCTTCTCTCTGAAACGGTTCTACTTATCGTCTGCAAAGCTATGTCGCGTGCTGCGGTATGCGGAGACACAAAAGCACCATAGTAGAACACAGATGAAGCTTCTAAGTTGATGTAATAGCCAGTAAGAAGTAGTACAATTCAAGTTTTAGGTATCGATTATTGACTTTTCAGCTGTCTTTGGTGCCTTGGACATGAGCTAGGACCTTAAGATTCTGCATGAAAGGAGGACTAGCAGCCGCGTTGCACGGGAGAATGTGAAATGTGTTCATATGTAGTAGTAACGTGAGAAATCCGTCCGTTTTCGTCATTTGTTATCGAATCGACTTAAAGCCCGATCGTCACATTGGCCGCTCTTCTCTCTGAAACGGTTGTACTTATCGTCTGCAAAGCTATGTCGCGTGCTGCGGTATGCGGAGACAATAAAATCACCATAGTAGAACACAGATGAAGCTTCTAAGTCGATGTAATAGCCAGTAAGAAGTAGTACAATTCAAGTTTTAGGTATCGATTATTGACTTCTTAGATGGATTTGCTGCCTTGGACATGAGCTAGGACCTTAAGATTCTGCATGAAAGGAGGACTAGCTGCCGAGTTGCACGGGACAATATGAAAAGTGTTCATATGTAGTAAAAACCTGAGAAATCCGTCCGTTTTCGTCATTTGTTATCGAATCGCCTTAAAGCCAGATCGTCACTTGGCCGCTCTTCTCTCTGAAACAGTTGTATTTATCGTCTGCAAAGCTATGTCGCGTGCTGCGGTATGCGCAGACACTAAAAGCACCATAGCAGAACACAGATGAAGCTTCTAAGTTGATGTAATAGCCAGTAAGATGTAGTACAATTCAAGTTTGAGGTATCGATTATTGACTTTTTAGCTGGCTTTGGTGCCTTGGACATGAGCTAGGACCTTAAGATTCTGCATGAAAGGAGGACTAGCAGCCGAGTTGCACGGGAGCATGTGAAAAGTGTTCATATGTACTAAAAACCTGAGAAATCCGTCCGTTTTCGTCATTTGTTATCGAATCGACTTGAAGCCAGATCGTCACATTGGCCGCTCTTCTCTCTGAAACGGTTGTACTTATCGTCTGCAAAGCTATGTCGTATGCTGCGGTAGGCGGAGACACTAAAACCACCACAATTGAACACAGATGATGCTTCTAATTTGATGTAATAGCCAGTAAGAAGTAGTACAATTCAAGTTTTAGGTATCGATTATTGACTTTTTAGCTGGCTTTGGTGCCTTGGACATGAGCTAGGACCTTAAGATTCTGCATGAAAGGAGGACTAGCAGCCGAGTTGCACGGAAGAATGTGAAAAGTATTCATATGTAGTAAAAACCTGAGAAATCCGTCCGTTTTCGTCATTTGTTATCGAATCGACTTAAAGCCAGATCGTCACATTGGCCGCTCTTCTCTCTGAAACGGTTGTACTTATCGCCTTCAAAGCTATGTCGCGTGCTGCGGTATGCGAAGACACTAAAAGCACCATAGTAGAACACAGATGAAGCTTCTAAGTTGATGTGATAGCCAGTAAGAAGTAGTACAATTCAAGTTTTAGGTATCGATTATTGACTTTTTAGCTGGCTTTGGTGCCATGGACATGAGCTAGGACCTTAAGATTCTGCATGAAAGGAGGACTAGCAGCCGCGTTGTACGGGAGAATGTGAAAAGTGTTCATATGTAGTAAAAACCTGAGAAATCCGTCCGTTTTCGTCATTTGTTATCGAATAGACTTAAAGCCAGATCGTCACATTGGCCCCTCTTTTCTCTGAAACGGTTGTACTTATCGTCTGCAAAGCTATGTCGCGTGCTGCGGTGTGCGGAGACACTAAAAGCACCATGGTAGAACACAGACGAAGCTTCTAAGTTGATGTAATAGCCAGTAAGAAGTAGTAAATTCAAGTTTTAGGTATCGATTATTGACTTTTTACCTGGCTTTGGTGCCTTGGACATGAGCTATTACCTTAAGATTCTGCATGAAAGGAGGAATAGCAGCCGAGTTGCACGGGAGAATGTAAAAAGTGTTCATATGTAGTAAAAACCTGAGAAATCCGTCCGTTTTCGTCATTTGTTATCGAATCGACTTAAAGCCAGATCGTCACATTGGCCGCTCTTCTCTCTGAAACGGTTGTACTTATCGTCTGCAAAGCTATGTCGCGTGATGCGGTATGCGGAGACACTAAAAGCACCATAGTAGAACACAGATGAAGCTTCTAAGTTGATGTAATAGCCAGTAAGAAGTAGTACATTTCAAGTTTTAGGTACTGATTATTGACTTTTTAGCTGGCTTTCGAGCCTTGGACATGAGCTAGGACCTTAACATTCTGCATCAAAAGGAGGACTAGCAGCCGAGTTGCACGGGACAATGTGAAAAGTGTTCATATGTAGTAAAAACCTGAGAAATCCGTCCGTTTTCGTCATTTGTTATCGAATCGACTTAAAGCCAGATCGTCACATTGGCCGCTCTTCTCTCTGAAACGGTTGTACTTATCGTCTTCAAAGCTATGTCGCGTGCTGCGGTATGCGGAGACACTAAAAGCACCATAGTAGAACACAGATGAAGCTTCTAAGTTGATGTAATAGCCAGTAAGAAGTAGTACAATTCAAGTTTTAGGTATCGATTATTGATTTTTTAGCTGGCTGTGGTGCCTTGGACATGAGCTACGACCTTAAGATTCTGCATCAAATGGAGGACTAGCAGCCGAGTTGCACGGGACAATGTGAAAAGTGTTCATATGTAGTAAAAACCTGAGAAATCCGTCCGTTTTCGTCATTTGTTATCGAATCGACTTAAAGCCAGATCGTCACATTGGCCGCTCTTCTCTCTGAAACGGTTGTACTTATCGTCTGCAAAGCTATGTCGTATGCTGCGGTAGGCGGAGACACTAAAACCACCACAATTGAACACAGATGATGCTTCTAATTTGATGTAATAGCCAGTAAGAAGTAGTACAATTCAAGTTTTAGGTATGGATTATTGACTTTGTAGCTGGCTTTGGTGCCTTGGACATGAGCTAGGACCTTAAGATTCTGCATTAAAGGAGGACTAGCAGCCGAGTTGCACGGGAGAATGTGAAAAGTATTCATATGTAGTAAAAACCTGAGAAATCCGTCCGTTTTCGTCATTTGTTATCGAATCGACTTAAAGCCAGATCGTCACATTGGCCGCTCTTCTCTCTGAAACGGTTGTACTTATCGTCTTCAAAGCTATGTCGCGTGCTGCGGTATGCGGAGACACTAAAAGCACCATAGTAGAACACAGATGAAGCTTCTAAGTTGATGTAATAGCCAGTAAGAAGTAGTACAATTCAAGTTTTAGGTATCGATTATTGATTTTTTAGCTGGCTTTGGTGCCTTGGACATGAGCTAGGACCTTAAGATTCTGCATCAAGAGGAGGACTAGCAGCCGAGTTGCACGGGACAATGTGAAAAGTATTCATATGTAGTAAAAACCTGAGAAATCCGTCCGTTTTCGTCATTTGTTATCGAATCGACTTAAAGCCAGATCGTCACATTGGCCGCTCTTCTGTCTGAAACGGTTGTACTTATCGTCTGCAAAGCTATGTCGCGTGCTGCGGTATGCGGAGACACTAAAAGCACCATAGTAGAACACAGATGAATCTTCTAAGTTGATGTGATAGCCAGTAAGAAGTAGTACAATTCAAGTTTTAGGTATCGATTATTGACTTTTTAGCTGGCTTTGGTGCCATGGACATGAGCTAGGACCTTAAGATTCTGCATGAAAGGAGGACTAGCAGCCGCGTTGTACGGGAGAATGTGAAAAGTGTTCTTATGTAGTAAAAACCTGAGAAATCCGTCCGTTTTCGTCATTTGTTATCGAATCGACTTAGAGCCAGATCGTCACATTGGCCCCTCTTTTCTCTGAAACGGTTGTACTTATCGTCTGCAAAGCTATGTCGCGTGCTGCGGTGTGCGGAGACACTAAAAGCACCATAGTGGAACACAGATGAAGTTTCTAAGTTGATGTAATAGCCAGTAAGAAGTAGTAAATTCAAGTTTTAGGTATCGATTATTGACTTTTTAGCTGGCTTTGGTGCCTTGGACATGAGCTAGGACCTTAAGATTCTGCATCAAAAGGAGGACTAGCAGCTGCGTTGTACGGGACAATGTGAAAAGTGTTCATATGTAGTAAAAACCTGAGAAATCCGTCCGTTTTCGTCATTTGTTATCGAATCGACTTAAAGCCAGATCGTCACATTGGCCGCTCTTCTCTCTGAAACGGTTGTACTTATCGTCTGCAAAGCTATGTCGTATGCTGCGGTAGGCGGAGACACTAAAACCACCACAATTGAACACAGATGAAGCTTCTAATTTGATGTAATAGCCAGTAAGAAGTAGTACAATTCAAGTTTTAGGTATCGATTATTGACTTTTTAGCTGGCTTTGGTGCCTTGGACATGAGCTGGGACCTTAAGATTCTGCATAAAAGGAGGACTAGCAGCCGAGTTGCACGGGAGAATGTGAAAAGTATTCATATGTAGTAAAAACCTGAGAAATCCGTCCGTTTTCGTCATTTGTTATCGAATCGACTTAAAGCCAGATCGTCACATTGGCCGCTCTTCTCTCTGAAACGGTTGTACTTATCGTCTTCAAAGCTATGTCGCGTGCTGCGGTATGCGGAGACACTAAAAGCACCATAGTAGAATACAGATGAAGCTTCTAAGTTGATGTAATAGCCAGTAAGAAGTAGTACAATTCAAGTTTTAGGTATCGATTATTGATTTTTTAGCTGGCTGTGGTGCCTTGGACATGAGCTAGGACCTTAAGATTCTGCATCAAAAGGAGGACTAGCAGCCGAGTTGCACGGGACAATGTGAAAAGTGTTCATATGTAGTAAAAACCTGAGAAATCCGTCCGTTGTCGTCATTTGTTATCGAATCGACTTAAAGCCAGATCGTCACATTGGCCGCTCTTCTCTCTGAAACGGTTGTACTTATCGTCAGCAAAGCTATGTCGCGTGCTGCGGTATGCGGAGACTCTAAAAGCATCATAGTAGAACACAGATGAAGCATCTAAGTTGATGTAATAGCCAGTAAGAAGTAGTACATTTCAAGTTTTAGGTATCGATTATTGATTTTTTAGCTGGCTGTGGTGCCTTGGACATGAGCTATGACCTTAAGATTCTGCATGAAAGGAGGACTAGCAGCCGAGTTGCACGGGACAATGTGAAAAGTGTTCATATGTAGTAAAAACCTGAGAAATCCGTCCGTTTTCGTCATTTGTTATCGAATCGACTTAAAGCCAGATCGTCACATTGGCCGCTCTTCTCTCTGAAACGGTTGTACTTATCGTCTGCAAAGCTATGTCGTATGCTGCGGTAGGCGGAGACACTGAAACCACCACAGTAGAACACAGATGAAGCTTCTAAGTTGATGTAATAGCCAGTAAGTAGTAGTACAATTCAAGTTTTAGGTATCGATTATTGTCTTTTTAGCTGGCTTTGGTGCCTTGGACATGAGCTAGGACCTTAAGAATCTGCATTAAAGGAGGACTAGCAGCCGAGTTGCACGGGACAATGTGAAAAGTGTTCATACGTAGTAAAAACCTGAGAAATCCGTCCCTTTTCGTCATTTGTTAGCGAATCTACTTAAAGCCAGATCGTCACATTGGCCGCTCTTCTCTCTGAAACGGTTGTACTTATCGTCTTCAAGGCTATGTCGCGTGCTGCGGTATGCAGAGACACTAAAAGCACCATAGTACAACACAGATGAAGCTTCTAAGTTGATGTGATAGCCAGTAAGAAGTAGTACAATTCAAGTTTTAGGTATTGATTATTGACTTTTTAGCTGGCTTTGGTGCCTTGGACATGAGCTAGGACCTTAAGATTCTGCATGAAAGGAGGACTAGCAGCCGCGTTGTACGGGAGAATGTGAAATGTGTTCATATGTAGTAAAAACCTGAGAAATCCGTCCGTTTTCGTCATTTGTTATCGAATCGACTTAAAGCCAGATCGTCACATTGGCCGCTCTTCTCTCTGAAACGGTTCTACTTATCGTCTGCAAAGCTATGTCGCGTGCTGCGGTATGCGGAGACACAAAAGCACCATAGTAGAACACAGATGAAGCTTCTAAGTTGATGTAATAGCCAGTAAGAAGTAGTACAATTCAAGTTTTAGGTATCGATTATTGACTTTTTAGCTGTCTTTGGTGCCTTGGACATGAGCTAGGACCTTAAGATTCTGCATGAAAGGAGGACTAGCAGCCGCGTTGCACGGGAGAATGTGTAAAGTGTTCATATGTAGTAAAAACCTGAGAAATCCGTCCGTTTTCGTCATTTGTTATCGAATCGACTTAAAGCCAGATCGTCACATTGGCCGCTCTTCTCTCTGAAACGGTTGTAATTATCGTCTTCAAAGCTATGTCGCGTGCTGCGGTAGGCGGAGACACTAAAACCACCACAGTAGAACACAGATGAAGCTTCTAATTTGATGTAATAGATAGTAAGAAGTAGTACAATTGAAGTTTTAGGTATTGATTATTGACTTTTTAGCTGGCTTTGATGCCTTGGACATGAGCTAGGACCTTAAGATTCTGCATAGAAGGAGGACTAGCAGCCGAGTTGCACGGGAGAATGTGAAAAGTGTTCATATGTAGTAAAAACCTGAGAAATCCGTCCTTTTTCGTCATTTGTTATCGAATTGACTTAAAGCCAGATCGTCACATTGGCCGCTCTTCTCTCTGAAACGGTTGTACTAATCGTCTGCAAAGCTATGTCGCGTGCTGCGGTATGCGGAGACTCTAAAAGCACCATAGTAGAACACAGATGAAGCTTCTAAGTTGATGTAATAGCCAGTAAGTAGTAGTACAATTCAAGTTTTAGGTATCGATTATTGTCTTTTTAGCTGGCTTTGGTGCCTTGGACATGAGCTAGGACCTTAAGAATCTGCATTAAAGGAGGACTAGCAGCCGAGTTGCACGGGAGAGTGTGAAAAGTGTTCAAATAGAGTAAAAACCTGAGAAATCTGTCCATTTTCGTCATTTTTATCGAATAGACTTAAAGCCAAATCGTCACATTGGCCGCTCTGCTCTCTGAAACGGTTGTACTTATCGTCTGCAAAGCTATGTCGCGAACGGCAGTATTCGGAGACACTAAAAGCACCATAGTAGAACACAGATGTAGCTTCTAAGATGATGTAATAGCCAGTAAGAAATAGTACAATTCAAGTTTTAGGAATCGGTTATTGACTTTTTACCCTTGTTTGGTGCCTTGGACATGAGCTAGGAACTTAAGATTTTACATGCAGGAGGACTAGCAGCCGAGTTGCACGGGAGAATGTGTAAAGTGTTCATATGTAGTAAAAACCTGAGAAATCCGTCCGTTTTCGTCATTTGTTATCGAATCGACTTAAAGCCAGATCGTCACATTGGCCGCTCTTCTCTCTGAAACGGTTGTACTTATCGTGTGCAGAGCTATGTCGCGTGCTGCGGTATGCGGAGACACAAAAAGCACCATAGTAGAACACAGATGAAGCTTCTAAGTTGATGTAATAGCCAGTAAGACGTAGTACAATTCAAGTTTTAGGTATCGGTTATTGACTTTTTAGCTGGCTTTGGTGCCTTGGACATGAGCTAGGACCTTAAGATTCTGCATGAACGGAGGACTAGCAGCCGAGTTAAAAAGGAGAATGTGAAAAGTGTTTATATGTAGTAAAAACCTGAGAAATCCGTCCGTTTTCGTCATTTGTTATCGAATCGACTTAAAGCCAGATCGTCACATTGGCCGCTCTTCTCTCTGAACGGTTGTACTTATCGCCTGCAAAGCTATGTCGCGTGATGCGGTATGCGGAGACACTAAAAGCACCATAGTAGAACACAGATGAAGCTTCTAAATTGATGTAATAGCCAGTAAGAAGTAGTATAATTCAAGTTTTAGGTATCGATTATTGACTTTTTAGCTGGCTTTGGTGCCTTGGACATGAGCTATGACCTTAAGATTCTGCATGAAAGGAGGACTAGCAGCCGAGTTGCACGGGAGAATGTGAAAAGTGTTCATATGTAGTAAAAACCTGAGAAATCCGTCCGTTTTCGTCATTTGTTATCGAATCGACTTAAAGCCAGATCGTCACATTGGCCGCTCTTCTCTCTGAAACGGTTGTACTTATCGTCTGCAAAGCTATGTCGTATGCTGCGGTAGGTGGAGACACTGAAACCACCACAGTAGAACACAGATGAAGCTTATAATTTGATGTAATAGCCAGTAAGTAGTAGTACAATTCAAGTTTTAGGTATCGATTATTGTCTTTTTAGCTGGCTTTGGTGCCTTGGACATGAGCTAGGACCTTAAGAATCTGCATTAAAGGAGGACTAGCAGCCGAGTTGCACGGGACAATGTGAAAAGTGTTCATACGTAGTAAAAACCTGAGAAATCCGTCCCTTTTCGTCATTTGTTAGCGAATCTACTTAAAGCCAGATCGTCACATTGGCCGCTCTTCTCTCTGAAACGGTTGTACTTATCGTCTTCAAAGCTATGTCGCGTGCTGCGGTATGCAGAGACACTAAAAGCACCATAGTACAACACAGATGAAGCTTCTAAGTTGATGTGATAGCCAGTAAGAAGTAGTACAATTCAAGTTTTAGGTATTGATTATTGACTTTTTAGCTGGCTTTGGTGCCTTGGACATGAGCTAGGACCTTAAGATTCTGCATGAAAGGAGGACTAGCAGCCGCGTTGTACGGGAGAATGTGAAATGTGTTCATATGTAGTAAAAACCTGAGAAATCCGTCCGTTTTCGTCATTTGTTATCGAATCGACTTAAAGCCAGATCGTCACATTGGCCGCTCTTCTCTCTGAAACGGTTCTACTTATCGTCTGCAAAGCTATGTCGCGTGCTGCGGTATGCGGAGACACAAAAGCACCATAGTAGAACACAGATGAAGCTTCTAAGTTGATGTAATAGCCAGTAAGAAGTAGTACAATTCAAGTTTTAGGTATCGATTATTGACTTTTCAGCTGTCTTTGGTGCCTTGGACATGAGCTAGGACCTTAAGATTCTGCATGAAAGGAGGACTAGCAGCCGCGTTGCACGGGAGAATGTGAAATGTGTTCATATGTAGTAGTAACGTGAGAAATCCGTCCGTTTTCGTCATTTGTTATCGAATCGACTTAAAGCCCGATCGTCACATTGGCCGCTCTTCTCTCTGAAACGGTTGTACTTATCGTCTGCAAAGCTATGTCGCGTGCTGCGGTATGCGGAGACAATAAAATCACCATAGTAGAACACAGATGAAGCTTCTAAGTCGATGTAATAGCCAGTAAGAAGTAGTACAATTCAAGTTTTAGGTATCGATTATTGACTTCTTAGATGGATTTGGTGCCTTGGACATGAGCTAGGACCTTAAGATTCTGCATGAAAGGAGGACTAGCTGCCGAGTTGCACGGGACAATATGAAAAGTGTTCATATGTAGTAAAAACCTGAGAAATCCGTCCGTTTTCGTCATTTGTTATCGAATCGCCTTAAAGCCAGATCGTCACTTGGCCGCTCTTCTCTCTGAAACAGTTGTATTTATCGTCTGCAAAGCTATGTCGCGTGCTGCGGTATGCGCAGACACTAAAAGCACCATAGTAGAACACAGATGAAGCTTCTAAGTTGATGTAATAGCCAGTAAGATGTAGTACAATTCAAGTTTGAGGTATCGATTATTGACTTTTTAGCTGGCTTTGGTGCCTTGGACATGAGCTAGGACCTTAAGATTCTGCATGAAAGGAGGACTAGCAGCCGAGTTGCACGGGAGCATGTGAAAAGTGTTCATATGTAGTAAAAACCTGAGAAATCCGTCCGTTTTCGTCATTTGTTATCGAATCGACTTGAAGCCAGATCGTCACATTGGCCGCTCTTCTCTCTGAAACGGTTGTACTTATCGTCTGCAAAGCTATGTCGTATGCTGCGGTAGGCGGAGACACTAAAACCACCACAATTGAACACAGATGATGCTTCTAATTTGATGTAATAGCCAGTAAGTAGTAGTACAATTCAAGTTTTAGGTATCGATTATTGACTTTTTAGCTGGCTTTGGTGCCTTGGACATGAGCTAGGACCTTAAGATTCTGCATGAAAGGAGGACTAGCAGCCGAGTTAGACGGAAGAATGTGAAAAGTATTCATATGTAGTAAAAACCTGAGAAATCCGTCCGTTTTCGTCATTTGTTATCGAATCGACTTAAAGCCAGATCGTCACATTGGCCGCTCTTCTCTCTGAAACGGTTGGACTTATCGTCTTCAAAGCTATGTCACGTGCTGCGGTATGCGAAGACACTAAAAGCACCATAGTAGAACACAGATGAAGCTTCTAAGTTGATGTGATAGCCAGTAAGAAGTAGTACAATTCAAGTTTTAGGTATCGATTATTGACTTTTTAGCTGGCTTTGGTGCCATGGACATGAGCTAGGACCTTAAGATTCTGCATGAAAGGAGGACTAGCAGCCGCGTTGTACGGGAGAATGTGAAAAGTGTTCATATGTAGTAAAAACCTGAGAAATCCGTCCGTTTTCGTCATTTGTTATCGAATAGACTTAAAGCCAGATCGTCACATTGGCCCCTCTTTTCTCTGAAACGGTTGTACTTATCGTCTGCAAAGCTATGTCGCGTGCTGCGGTATGCGGAGACACTAAAAGCACCATAGTAGAACACAGATGAAGCTTCTAAGTTGATGTAATAGCCAGTAAGAAGTAGTACATTTCAAGTTTTAGGTACTGATTATTGACTTTTTAGCTGGCTTTCGAGCCTTGGACATGAGCTAGGACCTTAACATTCTGCATCAAAAGGAGGACTAGCAGCCGAGTTGCACGGGACAATGTGAAAAGTGTTCATATGTAGTAAAAACCTGAGAAATCCGTCCGTTTTCGTCATTTGTTATCGAATCGACTTAAAGCCAGATCGTCACATTGGCCGCTCTTCTCTCTGAAACGGTTGTACTTATCGTCTTCAAAGCTATGTCGCGTGCTGCGGTATGCGGAGACACTAAAAGCACCATAGTAGAACACAGATGAAGCTTCTAAGTTGATGTAATAGCCAGTAAGAAGTAGTACAATTCAAGTTTTAGGTATCGATTATTGATTTTTTAGCTGGCTGTGGTGCCTTGGACATGAGCTACGACCTTAAGATTCTGCATCAAATGGAGGACTAGCAGCCGAGTTGCACGGGACAATGTGAAAAGTGTTCATATGTAGTAAAAACCTGAGAAATCCGTCCGTTTTCGTCATTTGTTATCGAATCGACTTAAAGCCAGATCGTCACATTGGCCGCTCTTCTCTCTGAAACGGTTGTACTTATCGTCTGCAAAGCTATGTCGTATGCTGCGGTAGGCGGAGACACTAAAACCACCACAATTGAACACAGATGATGCTTCTAATTTGATGTAATAGCCAGTAAGAAGTAGTACAATTCAAGTTTTAGGTATGGATTATTGACTTTGTAGCTGGCTTTGGTGCCTTGGACATGAGCTAGGACCTTAAGATTCTGCATTAAAGGAGGACTAGCAGCCGAGTTGCACGGGAGAATGTGAAAAGTATTCATATGTAGTAAAAACCTGAGAAATCCGTCCGTTTTCGTCATTTGTTATCGAATCGACTTAAAGCCAGATCGTCACATTGGCCGCTCTTCTCTCTGAAACGGTTGTACTTATCGTCTTCAAAGCTATGTCGCGTGCTGCGGTATGCGGAGACACTAAAAGCACCATAGTAGAACACAGATGAAGCTTCTAAGTTGATGTAATAGCCAGTAAGAAGTAGTACAATTCAAGTTTTAGGTATCGATTATTGATTTTTTAGCTGGCTTTGGTGCCTTGGACATGAGCTAGGACCTTAAGATTCTGCATCAAGAGGAGGACTAGCAGCCGAGTTGCACGGGACAATGTGAAAAGTATTCATATGTAGTAAAAACCTGAGAAATCCGTCCGTTTTCGTCATTTGTTATCGAATCGACTTAAAGCCAGATCGTCACATTGGCCGCTCTTCTGTCTGAAACGGTTGTACTTATCGTCTGCAAAGCTATGTCGCGTGCTGCGGTATGCGGAGACACTAAAAGCACCATAGTAGAACACAGATGAATCTTCTAAGTTGATGTGATAGCCAGTAAGAAGTAGTACAATTCAAGTTTTAGGTATCGATTATTGACTTTTTAGCTGGCTTTGGTGCCATGGACATGAGCTAGGACCTTAAGATTCTGCATGAAAGGAGGACTAGCAGCCGCGTTGTACGGGAGAATGTGAAAAGTGTTCTTATGTAGTAAAAACCTGAGAAATCCGTCCGTTTTCGTCATTTGTTATCGAATCGACTTAGAGCCAGATCGTCACATTGGCCCCTCTTTTCTCTGAAACGGTTGTACTTATCGTCTGCAAAGCTATGTCGCGTGCTGCGGTGTGCGGAGACACTAAAAGCACCATAGTGGAACACAGATGAAGCTTCTAAGTTGATGTAATAGCCAGTAAGAAGTAGTAAATTCAAGTTTTAGGTATCGATTATTGACTTTTTAGCTGGCTTTGGTGCCTTGGACATGAGCTAGGACCTTAAGATTCTGCATCAAAAGGAGGACTAGCAGCTGCGTTGTACGGGACAATGTGAAAAGTGTTCATATGTAGTAAAAACCTGAGAAATCCGTCCGTTTTCGTCATTTGTTATCGAATCGACTTAAAGCCAGATCGTCACATTGGCCGCTCTTCTCTCTGAAACGGTTGTACTTATCGTCTGCAAAGCTATGTCGTATGCTGCGGTAGGCGGAGACACTAAAACCACCACAATTGAACACAGATGAAGCTTCTAATTTGATGTAATAGCCAGTAAGAAGTAGTACAATTCAAGTTTTAGGTATCGATTATTGACTTTTTAGCTGGCTTTGGTGCCTTGGACATGAGCTAGGACCTTAAGATTCTGCATAAAAGGAGGACTAGCAGCCGAGTTGCACGGGAGAATGTGAAAAGTATTCATATGTAGTAAAAACCTGAGAAATCCGTCCGTTTTCGTCATTTGTTATCGAATCGACTTAAAGCCAGATCGTCACATTGGCCGCTCTTCTCTCTGAAACGGTTGTACTTATCGTCTTCAAAGCTATGTCGCGTGCTGCGGTATGCGGAGACACTAAAAGCACCATAGTAGAATAGAGATGAAGCTTCTAAGTTGATGTAATAGCCAGTAAGAAGTAGTACAATTCAAGTTTTAGGTATCGATTATTGATTTTTTAGCTGGCTGTGGTGCCTTGGACATGAGCTAGGACCTTAAGATTCTGCATCAAAAGGAGGACTAGCAGCCGAGTTGCACGGGACAATGTGAAAAGTGTTCATATGTAGTAAAAACCTGAGAAATCCGTCCGTTGTCGTCATTTGTTATCGAATCGACTTAAAGCCAGATCGTCACATTGGCCGCTCTTCTGTCTGAAACGGTTGTACTTATCGTCTGCAAAGCTATGTCGCGTGCTGCGGTATGCGGAGACACTAAAAGCACCATAGTAGAACACAGATGAAGCTTCTAAGTTGATGTGATAGCCAGTAAGAAGTAGTACAATTCAAGTTTTAGGTATCGATTATTGACTTTTTAGCTGGCTTTGGTGCCTTGGACATGAGCTAGGACCTTAAGATTCTGCATGAAAGGAGGACTAGCAGCCGCGTTGTACGGGAGAATGTGAAAAGTGTTCATATGTAGTAAAAACCTGAGAAATCCGTCCGTTTTCGTCATTTGTTATCGAATCGACTTACAGCCAGATCGTCACATTGGCCGCTCTTCTCTCTGAAACGGTTGTACTTATCGTCAGCAAAGCTATGTCGCGTGCTGCGGTATGCGGAGACTCTAAAAGCATCATAGTAGAACACAGATGAAGCATCTAAGTTGATGTAATAGCCAGTAAGAAGTAGTACATTTCAAGTTTTAGGTATCGATTATTGATTTTTTAGCTGGCTGTGGTGCCTTGGACATGAGCTACGACCTTAAGATTCTGCATCAAAAGGAGGACTAGCAGCCGAGTTGCACGGGACAATGTGAAAAGTGTTCATATGTAGTAAAAACCTGAGAAATCCGTCCGTTTTCGTCATTTGTTATCGAATCGACTTAAAGCCAGATCGTCACATTGGCCGCTCTTCTCTCTGAAACGGTTGTACTTATCGTCTTCAAAGCTATGTCGCGTGCTGCGGTATGCGGAGACACTAAAAGCACCATAGTAGAACACAGATGAAGCTTCTAAGTTGATGTAATAGCCAGTAAGAAGTAGTACAATTCAAGTTTTAGGTATCGATTATTGATTTTTTAGCTGGCTTTGGTGCCTTGGACATGAGCTAGGACCTTAAGATTCTGCATCAAGAGGAGGACTAGCAGCCGAGTTGCACGGGAGAATGTGAAAAGTATTCATATGTAGTAAAAACCTGAGAAATCCGTCCGTTTTCGTCATTTGTTATCGAATCGACTTAAAGCCAGATCGTCACATTGGCCGCTCTTCTCTCTGAAACGGTTGTACTTATCGTCTTCAAAGCTATGTCGCGTGCTGCGGTATGCGGAGACACTAAAAGCACCATAGTAGAATAGAGATGAAGCTTCTAAGTTGATGTAATAGCCAGTAAGAAGTAGTACAATTCAAGTTTTAGGTATCGATTATTGATTTTTTAGCTGGCTGTGGTGCCTTGGACATGAGCTAGGACCTTAAGATTCTGCATCAAAAGGAGGACTAGCAGCCGAGTTGCACGGGACAATGTGAAAAGTGTTCATATGTAGTAAAAACCTGAGAAATCCGTCCGTTGTCGTCATTTGTTATCGAATCGACTTAAAGCCAGATCGTCACATTGGCCGCTCTTCTGTCTGAAACGGTTGTACTTATCGTCTGCAAAGCTATGTCGCGTGCTGCGGTATGCGGAGACACTAAAAGCACCATAGTAGAACACAGATGAAGCTTCTAAGTTGATGTGATAGCCAGTAAGAAGTAGTACAATTCAAGTTTTAGGTATCGATTATTGACTTTTTAGCTGGCTTTGGTGCCTTGGACATGAGCTAGGACCTTAAGATTCTGCATGAAAGGAGGACTAGCAGCCGCGTTGTACGGGAGAATGTGAAAAGTGTTCATATGTAGTAAAAACCTGAGAAATCCGTCCGTTTTCGTCATTTGTTATCGAATCGACTTACAGCCAGATCGTCACATTGGCCGCTCTTCTCTCTGAAACGGTTGTACTTATCGTCAGCAAAGCTATGTCGCGTGCTGCGGTATGCGGAGACTCTAAAAGCATCATAGTAGAACACAGATGAAGCATCTAAGTTGATGTAATAGCCAGTAAGAAGTAGTACATTTCAAGTTTTAGGTATCGATTATTGATTTTTTAGCTGGCTGTGGTGCCTTGGACATGAGCTACGACCTTAAGATTCTGCATCAAAAGGAGGACTAGCAGCCGAGTTGCACGGGACAATGTGAAAAGTGTTCATATGTAGTAAAAACCTGAGAAATCCGTCCGTTTTCGTCATTTGTTATCGAATCGACTTAAAGCCAGATCGTCACATTGGCCGCTCTTCTCTCTGAAACGGTTGTACTTATCGTCTTCAAAGCTATGTCGCGTGCTGCGGTATGCGGAGACACTAAAAGCACCATAGTAGAACACAGATGAAGCTTCTAAGTTGATGTAATAGCCAGTAAGAAGTAGTACAATTCAAGTTTTGGGTATCGATTATTGATTTTTTAGCTGGCTGTGGTGCCTTGGACATGAGCTACGACCTTAAGATTCTGCATCAAAAGGAGGACTAGCAGCCGAGTTGCACGGGACAATGTGAAAAGTGTTCATATGTAGTAAAAACCTGAGAAATCCGTCCGTTTTCGTCATTTGTTATCGAATCGACTTAAAGCCAGATCGTCACATTGGCAGCTCTTCTCTCTGAAACGGTTGTACTTATCGTCTTCAAAGCTATGTCGCGTGCTGCGGTATGCGGAGACACTAAAAGCACCATAGTAGAACACAGATGAAGCTTCTAAGTTGATGTAATAGCCAGTAAGAAGTAGTACAATTCAAGTCTTAGGTATCGATTATTGATTTTTTAGCTGGCTGTGGTGCCTTGGACATGAGCTAGGACCTTAAGATTATGCATCAAAAGGAGGACTAGCAGCCGAGTTGCACGGGACAATGTGAAAAGTGTTCATATGTAGTAAAAACCTGAGAAATCCGTCCGTTTTCGTCATTTGTTATCGAATCGACTTAAAGCCAGATCGTCACATTGGCCGCTCTTCTCTCTGAAACGGTTGTACTTATCGTCTGCAAAGCTATGTCGTATGCTGCGGTAGGCGGAGACACTAAAACCACCACAATTGAACACAGATGATGCTTCTAATTTGATGTAATAGCCAGTAAGAAGTAGTACAATTCAAGTTTTAGGTATCGATTATTGACGTTTTAGCTGGCTTTGGTGCCTTGGACATGAGCTAGGACCTTAAGATTCTGCATTAAAGGAGGACTAGCAGCCGAGTTGCACGGGAGAATGTGAAAAGTATTCATATGTAGTAAAAACCTGAGAAATCCGTCCGTTTTCGTCATTTGTTATCGAATCGACTTAAAGCCAGATCGTCACATTGGCCGCTCTTCTCTCTGAAACGGTTGTACTTATCGTCTTCAAAGCTATGTCGCGTGCTGCGGTATGCGGAGACACTAAAAGCACCATAGTAGAACACAGATGAAGCTTCTAAGTTGATGTAATAGCCAGTAAGAAGTAGTACAATTCAAGTTTTAGGTATCGATTATTGATTTTTTAGCTGGCTTTGGTGCCTTGGACATGAGCTAGGACCTTAAGATTCTGCATCAAAAGGAGGACTAGCAGCCGAGTTGCACGGGACAATGTGAAAAGTGTTCATATGTAGTAAAAACCTGAGAAATCCGTCCGTTTTCGTCATTTGTTATCGAATCGACTTAAAGCCAGATCGTCACATTGGCCGCTCTTCTGTCTGAAACGGTTGTACTTATCGTCTGCAAAGCTATGTCGCGTGCTGCGGTATGCGGAGACACTAAAAACACCATAGTAGAACACAGATGAATCTTCTAAGTTGATGTGATAGCCAGTAAGAAGTAGTACAATTCAAGTTTTAGGTATCGATTATTGACTTTTTAGCTGGCTTTGGTGCCTTGGACATGAGCTAGGACCTTAAGATTCTGCATGAAAGGAGGACTAGCAGCCGCGTTGCACGGGAGAATGTGAAATGTGTTCATATGTAGTAGAAACCTGAGAAATCCGTCCGTTTTCGTCATTTGTTATCGAATCGACTTAAAGCCCGATCGTCACTTGGCCGCTATTCTCTCTGAAACGGTAGTACTTATCGTCTGCAAAGCTATGTCGCGTGCTGCGGTATGCGGAGACAATAAAATCACCATAGTAGAACACAGATGAAGCTTCTAAGTCGATGTAATAGCCAGTAAGAAGTAGTACAATTCAAGTTTTAGGTACTGATTATTGACTTTTTAGCTGGCTTTGGTGCCTTGGACATGAGCTATTACCTTAAGATTCTGCATGAAAGGAGGACTAGCAGCCGAGTTGCACGGGAGAATGTGAAAAGTGTTCATATGTAGTAAAAACCTGAGAAATCCGTCCGTTTTCGTCATTTGTTATCGAATCGACTTAAAGCCAGACCGTCACATTGGCCGCTCTTCTGTCTGAAACGGTTGTACTTATCGTCTGCAAAGCTATGTCGCGTGCTGCGGTATGCGGAGACACTAAAAGCACCATAGTAGAACACAGATGAAGCTTCTAAGTTGATGTGATAGCCAGTAAGAAGTAGTACAATTCAAGTTTTAGGTATCGATTATTGACTTTTTAGCTGGCTTTGGTGCCTTGGACATGAGCTAGGACCTTAAGATTCTGCATGAAAGGAGGACTAGCAGCCGCGTTGTACGGGAGAATGTGAAAAGTGTTCATATGTAGTAAAAACCTGAGAAATCCGTCCGTTTTCGTCATTTGTTATCGAATCGACTTACAGCCAGATCGTCACATTGGCCGCTCTTCTCTCTGAAACGGTTGTACTTATCGTCAGCAAAGCTATGTCGCGTGCTGCGGTATGCGGAGACTCTAAAAGCATCATAGTAGAACACAGATGAAGCTTCTAAGTTGATGTAATAGCCAGTAAGAAGTAGTACATTTCAAGTTTTAGGTATCGATTATTGATTTTTTAGCTGGCTGTGGTGCCTTGGACATGAGCTACGACCTTAAGATTCTGCATCAAAAGGAGGACTAGCAGCCGAGTTGCACGGACAATGTGAAAAGTGTTCATATGTAGTAAAAACCTGAGAAATCCGTCCGTTTTCGTCATTTGTTATCGAATCGACTTAAAGCCAGATCGTCACATTGGCCGCTCTTCTCTCTGAAACGGTTGTACTTATCGTCTTCAAAGCTATGTCGCGTGCTGCGGTATGCGGAGACACTAAAAGCACCATAGTAGAACACAGATGAAGCTTCTAAGTTGATGTAATAGCCAGTAAGAAGTAGTACAATTCAAGTTTTAGGTATCGATTATTGATTTTTTAGCTGGCTGTGGTGCCTTGGACATGGGCTACGACCTTAAGATTCTGCATCAAAAGGAGGACTAGCAGCCGAGTTGCACGGGACAATGTGAAAAGTGTTCATATGTAGTAAAAACCTGAGAAATCCGTCCGTTTTCGTCATTTGTTATCGAATCGACTTAAAGCCAGATCGTCACATTGGCCGCTCTTCTCTCTGAAACGGTTGTACTTATCGTCTTCAAAGCTATGTCGCGTGCTGCGGTATGCGGAGACACTAAAAGCACCATAGTAGAACACAGATGAAGCTTCTAAGTTGATGTAATAGCCAGTAAGAAGTAGTACAATTCAAGTCTTAGGTAACGATTATTGATTTTTTAGCTGGCTGTGGTGCCTTGGACATGAGCTAGGACCTTAAGATTCTGCATCAAAAGGAGGACTAGCAGCCGAGTTGCACGGGACAATGTGAAAAGTGTTCATATGTAGTAAAAACCTGAGAAATCCGTCCGTTTTCGTCATTTGTTATCGAATCGACTTAAAGCCAGATCGTCACATTGGCCGCTCTTCTCTCTGAAACGGTTGTACTTATCGTCTGCAAAGCTATGTCGTATGCTGCGGTAGGCGGAGACACTAAAACCACCACAATTGAACACAGATGATGCTTCTAATTTGATGTAATAGCCAGTAAGAAGTAGTACAATTCAAGTTTTAGGTATCGATTATTGACTTTTTAGCTGGCTTTGGTGCCTTGGACATGAGCTAGGACCTTAAGATTCTGCATTAAAGGAGGACTAGCAGCCGAGTTGCACGGGAGAATGTGAAAAGTATTCATATGTAGTAAAAACCTGAGAAATCCGTCCGTTT
This sequence comes from Schistocerca gregaria, assembly GCF_023897955.1. Classification (NCBI taxonomy): domain Eukaryota; kingdom Metazoa; phylum Arthropoda; class Insecta; order Orthoptera; family Acrididae; genus Schistocerca; species Schistocerca gregaria. The sequence continues at coordinate 8,214,479 of NW_026061736.1, read as the reverse complement.
TCGTCATTTGTTATCGAATCGACTTAAAGCCAGATCGTGACATTGGCCGCTCTTCTCTCTGAAACGGTTGTACTTATCGTCTTCAAAGCTATGTCGCGTGCTGCGGTATGCGGAGACACTAAAAGCACCATAGTAGAACACAGATGAAGCTTCTAAGTTGATGTAATAGCCAGTAAGAAGTAGTACAATTCAAGTTTTAGGTATCGATTATTGATTTTTTAGCTGGCTTTGGTGCCTTGGACATGAGCTAGGACCTTAAGATTCTGCATCAAAAGGAGGACTAGCAGCCGAGTTGCACGGGACAATGTGAAAAGTGTTCATATGTAGTAAAAACCTGAGAAATCCGTCCGTTTTCGTCATTTGTTATCGAATCGACTTAAAGCCAGATCGTCACATTGGCCGCTCTTCTGTCTGAAACGGTTGTACTTATCGTCTGCAAAGCTATGTCGCGTGCTGCGGTATGCGGAGACACTAAAAACACCATAGTAGAACACAGATGAATCTTCTAAGTTGATGTGATAGCCAGTAAGAAGTAGTACAATTCAAGTTTTAGGTATCGATTATTGACTTTTTAGCTGGCTTTGGTGCCATGGACATGAGCTAGGACCTTAAGATTCTGCATGAAAGGAGGACTAGCAGCCGCGTTGTACGGGAGAATGTCAAAAGTGTTCATATGTAGTAAAAACCTGAGAAATCCGTCCGTTTTCGTCATTTGTTATCGAATCGACTTAAAGCCAGATCGTCACATTGGCCCCTCTTTTCTCTGAAACGGTTGTACTTATCGTCCGCAAAGCTATGTCGCGTGCTGCGGTGTGCGGAGGCACTAAAAGCACCATGGTAGAACACAGATGAAGCTTCTAAGTTGATGTAATAGCCAGTAAGAAGTAGTAAATTCAAGTTTTAGGTATCGATTATTGACTTTTTAGCTGGCTTTGGTGCCTTGGACATGAGCTAGGACCTTAAGATTCTGCATGAAAGGAGGACTAGCAGCCGCGTTGCACGGGAGAATGTGAAATGTGTTCATATGTAGTAGAAACCTGAGAAATCCGTCCGTTTTCGTCATTTGTTATCGAATCGACTTAAAGCCCGATCGTCACTTGGCCGCTATTCTCTCTGAAACGGTAGTACTTATCGTCTGCAAAGCTATGTCGCGTGCTGCGGTATGCGGAGACAATAAAATCACCATAGTAGAACACAGATGAAGCTTCTAAGTCGATGTAATAGCCAGTAAGAAGTAGTACAATTCAAGTTTTAGGTACTGATTATTGACTTTTTAGCTGGCTTTGGTGCCTTGGACATGAGCTATTACCTTAAGATTCTGCATGAAAGGAGGACTAGCAGCCGAGTTGCACGGGAGAATGTGAAAAGTGTTCATATGTAGTAAAAACCTGAGAAATCCGTCCGTTTTCGTCATTTGTTATCGAATCGACTTAAAGCCAGATCGTCACATTGGCCGCTCTTCTCTCAGGAACGGTTGTACTTATCGTCTTCAAAGCTATGTCGCGTGCTGCGGCATGCGGAGACACTAAAAGCACCATAGTAGAACACAGATGAAGCTTCTAAGTTGATGTAATAGCCAGTAAGAAGTAGTACAATTCAAGTTTTAGGTATCGATTATTGATTTTTTAGCTGGCTTTGGTGCCTTGGACATGAGCTAGGACCTTAAGATTCTGCATCAAAAGGAGGACTAGCAGCCGCGTTGTACGGGACAATGTGAAAAGTGTTCATATGTAGTAAAAACCTGAGAAATCCCTCCGTTTTCGTCATTTGTTATCGAATCGACTTAAAGCCAGATCGTCACATTGGCCGCTCTTCTCTCTGAAACGGTTGTACTTATCGTCTGCAATGCTATGTCGTATGCTGCGGTAGGCGGAGACACTAAAACCACCACAATTGAACACAGATGAAGCTTCTAATTTGATGTAATAGCCAGTAAGAAGTAGTACAATTCAAGTTTTAGGTATCGATTATTGACTTTTTAGCTGGCTTTGGTGCCTTGGACATGAGCTAGGACCTTAAGATTCTGCATGAAAGGAGGACTAGCAGCCGAGTTGCACGGGAGAATATGAAAGGTGTTCATATGTAGTAAAAACCTGAGAAATCCGTCTGTTTTCGTCATTTGTTATCGAATCGACTTAAAGCCAGATCGTCACATTGGCCGCTCTTCTTTCTGAAACGGTTGTACTTATCGTCTGCAAAGCTATGTCGCGTGCTGCGGTATGCGGAGACACTAAAAGCACCATAGTAGAACACAGATGAAACTTCTATGATGATGTAATAGCCAGTAAGAAGTAGTACAATTCAAGTTTTAGGTATCGATTATTGACTTTTTAGCAGGCTTTGGTGCCTTGGACATGAGCTAGGACCTTAAGATTCTGCATGAAAGGAGGACTAGCAGCCGCGTTGGATAGGAGAATGTGAAAAGTGTTCATATGTAGTAAAAACCTGAGAAATCCGTCCGTTTTCGTCATTTGTTATCGAATCGACTTAAAGCCAGATCGTCGCATTCTCTGCTCTTCTCTCTGAAACGGTTGTACTTATCGTCTGGAAAGCTTTGTCGCGTGCTGCGGTATGCGGAGACACAAAAAGCACCATAGTAGAACACAGATGAAGCTTCTAAGATGATGTAATAGCCAGTAAGAAGTAGTACAATTCAAGTTTTAGGTATCGATTATTGACTTTTTAGCTGGCTTTGGTGCCTTGGACATTAGCTAGGACCTTAAGATTCTGCATGAAAGGAGGACTAGCAGCCGCGTTGGATAGGAGAATGTGAAACGTGTTCATATGTAGTAAAAACCTGAGAAATCCGTCCGTTTTCGTCATTTGTTACCGAATCGACTTAAAGCCAGATCGTCACATTGGCTGCTCTTCTCACTGAAACGGTTGTACTTATCGTCTGGAAAGCTTTGTCGCGTGCTGCGGTATACGGAGACACTAAAAGCACCATAGTAGAACACAGATGAAGCTTCTAAGTAGATGTAATAGCCAGTAAGAAGTAGTACAATTCAAGTTTTAGGTATCGATTATTGACTTCTTAGCTGGCTTTGGTGCCTTGGACATGAGCTAGGACCTTAAGATTCTGCATGAAAGGAGGACTAGCAGCCGAGTTGCACGGGAGAATGTGAAAAGTGTTCATATGTAGTAAAAACCTGAGAAATCCGTCCGTTTTCGTCATTTGTTATCGAATCGACTTAAAGCCAGATAGTCACATTGGCCGCTCTTCTCTCTGAAACGGTTCTACTTATCGTCTGCAAAGCTATGTCGCGTGCTGCGGTATGCGGAGACACTAAAAGCACCATAGTAGAAGACAGATGAAGCTTCTAAGTTGCTGTAATAGCCAGTAAGAAGTAGTACAATTCAAGTTTTAGGTACTGATTATTTACTTTTCAGCTGGCTTTGGTGCCTTGGACATGAGCTAGGACCTTAATGAATCTGCATGAAAGGAGGACTAGCAGCCGAGTTGCACGGGAGAATGTGAAAAGTGTTCATATGTAGTAAAAACCTGAAAAATCCGTCCGTTTTCGTCATTTGTTATCGAATCGACTTAAAGCCAGATCGTCACATTGGCCGCTCTTCTCTCTGAAACGGTTGTACTTATCGTCTGCAAAGCTATGTCGTATGCTGCGGTAGGCGGAGGCACTGAAACCACCACAGTAGAACACAGATGAAGCTTATAATTTGATGTAATAGCCAGTAAGAAGTAGTACAATTCAGGTTTTAGGTATCGATTATTGACTTTTTAGCTGGCTTTGATGCCTTGGACATGAGCTAGGACCTTAAGAATCTGCATGAAAGGAGGACTAGCAGCCCAGTTGCACGGGAGAATGTGAAAAGTGTTCATATGTAGTAAAAACCTGAGAAATCCGTCCGTTTTCGTCATTTGTTATCGAATCGACTTAAAGCCAGATCGTCACACTGGCCGCTCTTCTCTCTGAAACGGTTCTACTTATCGTCTGCAAAGCTATGTCGCGTGCTGCGGTATGCGGAGACACTGAAAGCACCATAGTAGAAGACAGATGAACCTTCTAAGTTGATGTAATAGCCAGTAAGAAGTAGTACAATTCAAGTTTTAGGTACTGATTATTTACTTTTTAGCTGGCTTTGGTGCCTTGGACATGAGTTAGGACTTTAAGATTCTACATGAAAGGAGGACTAGCAGCCGAGTTGCACGGGAGAATGTGAAAAGTGTTCATATGTAGTAAAAACCTGAGAAATCCGTCCGTTTTCGTCATTTGTTATCGAATCGACTTAAAGCCAGATCGTCACATTGGCCGCACTTCTCTCTGAAACGGTTCTACTTATCGTCTGCAAAGCTATGTCGCGTGCTGCGGTATGCGGAGACACTAAAAGCACCATAGTAGAAGACAGATGAAGCTTCTAAGTTGCTGTAATAGCCAGTAAGAAGTAGTACAATTCAAGTTTTAGGTACTGATTATTTACTTTTTAGCTGGCTTTGGTGCCTTGGACATGAGCTAGGACATTAAGATTCTTCATGAACGGAGGACTAGCAGCCGAGTTGCACGCGAAAATGTGAAGAGTGTTCATATGTAGTAAAAACCTGAGAAATCCGTCCGTTTTCGTCATTTGTTATCGAATCGACTTAAAGCCAGATCGTCACATTGGCCGCTCTTCTCTCTGAAACGGTTGTACTTATCGCCTGCAAAGCTTTGTCGCGTGATGCGGTATGCGGAGACACTAAAAGCACCATAGTAGAACACAGATGAAGCTTCTAAGTTGATGTAATAGCCAGTAAGAAGTAGTACAATTCAAGTTTTAGTTATCGATTATTGACTTTCTAGCTGTCTTTGGTGCCTTGGACATGAGCTAGGACCTTAAGAATCTGTATGAAAGGAGGACTAGCAGCCGAGTTGCACGGGAGAATGAGAAAAGTATTCATATGTAGTAAAAACCTGAGAAATCCGTATGTTTTCGTCATTTGTTATCGAATCGACTTAAAGCCAGATCGTCACATTGGCCGCTCTTCTCTCTGAAACGGTTGTACTTATCGTCTTCAAAGCTATGTCGCGTGCTGCGGTATGCGGAGACACTAAAAGCACCATAGTAGAACACAGATGAAGCTTCTAAGTTGATGTAATAGCCAATAAGAAGTAGTACAATTCAAGTTTTAGGTATCGATTATTGATTTTTTAGCTGGCTTTGGTGCCTTGGACATGAGCTAGGACCTTAAGATTCTGCATCAAAAGGCGGACTAGCAGCCGAGTTGCACGGGACAATGTGAAAAGTGTTCATATGTAGTAAAAACCTGAGAAATCCGTCCGTTTTCGTCATTTGTTATCGAATCGACTTAAAGCCAGATCGTCACATTGGCCGCTCTTCTCTCTGAAACGGTTGTACTTATCGTCTGCAAAGCTATGTCGTATGCTGCGGTAGGCGGAGACACTGAAACCACCACAGTAGAACACAGATGAAGCTTATAATTTGATGTAATAGCCAGTAAGAAGTAGTACAATTCAGGTTTTAGGTATCGATTATTGACTTTTTAGCTGGCTTTGATGCCTTGGACATGAGCTAGGACCTTAAGAATCTGCATGAAAGGAGGACTAGCAGCCCAGTTGCACGGGAGAATGTGAAAAGTGTTCATATGTAGTAAAAACCTGAGAAATCCGTCCGTTTTCGTCATTTGTTATCGAATCGACTTAAAGCCAGATCGTCACACTGGCCGCTCTTCTCTCTGAAAAGGTTCTACTTATCGTCTGCAAAGCTATGTCGCGTGCTGCGGTATGCGGAGACACTAAAAGCACCATAGTAGAACACAGATGAAGCTTCTAAGTTGATGTAATAGCCAGTAAGAAGTAGTACAATTCAAGTTTTAGGTACTGATTATTTACCTTTTAGCTGGCTTTGCTGCCTTGGACATGAGCTAGGACCTTAAGATTCTGCATGAAAGGAGGACTAGCAGCCGAGTTGCACGGGAGAATGTGAAAAGTGTTCATATGTAGTAAAAACCTGAGAAATCCGTCCGTTTTCGTCATTTGTTATCGAATCGACTTAAAGCCAGATCGTCACATTGGCCGCTCTTCTCTCTGAAACGGTTGTAATTATCGTCTGCAAAGCTATGTCGTATGCTGCGGTAGGCGGAGACACTGAAACCACCACAGTAGAACACAGATGAAGCTTATAATTTGATGTAATAGCCAGTAAGAAGTAGTACAATTCAGGTTTTAGGTATCGATTATTGACTTTTTAGCTGGCTTTGATGCCTTGGACATGAGCTAGGACCTTAAGAATCTGCATGAAAGGAGGACTAGCAGCCCAGTTGCACGGGAGAATGTGAAAAGTGTTCATATGTAGTAAAAACCTGAGAAATCCGTCCGTTTTCGTCATTTGTTATCGAATCGACTTAAAGCCAGATCGTCACACTGGCCGCTCTTCTCTCTGAAACGGTTCTACTTATCGTCTGCAAAGCTATGTCGCGTGCTGCGGTATGCGGAGACACTAAAAGCACCATAGTAGAAGACAGATGAACCTTCTAAGTTGATGTAATAGCCAGTAAGAAGTAGTACAATTCAAGTTTTAGGTACTGATTATTTACTTTTTAGCTGGCTTTGGTGCCTTGGACATGAGCTAGGACTTTAAGATTCTACATGAAAGGAGGACTAGCAGCCGAGTTGCACGGGAGAATGTGAAAAGTGTTCATATGTAGTAAAAACCTGAGAAATCCGTCCGTTTTCGTCATTTGTTATCGAATCGACTTAAAGCCAGATCGTCACATTGGCCGCTCTTCTCTCTGAAACGGTTGTACTTATCGTCTGCAAAGCTATGTCGCGTGCTGCGGTATGCGGAGACAATAAAATCACCATAGTAGAACACAGATGAAGCTTCTAAGTCGATGTAATAGCCAGTGAGAAGTAGTACAATTCAAGTTTTAGATATCGATTATTGACTTCTTAGATAGATTTGGTGCCTTGGACATGAGCTAGGAAGTTAAGATTCTGCATGAAAGGAGGACTAGCAGCCGAGTTGCACGGGACAATATGAAAAGTGTTCATATGTAGTAAAAAAATGAGAAATCCGTCCGTTTTCGTCATTTGTTATCGAATCGCCTTAAAGCCAGATCGTCACTTGGCCGCTCTTCTCTCTGAAACGGCTGTACGTATCGTCTGCAAAGCTATGTCGCGTGCTGCGGTATGCGGAGACACTAAAAGCACCATAGTAGAACACAGTTGAAGCTTCTAAGTTGATGTAATAGCCAGTAAGAAGTAGTACAATTCAAGTTTTAGGTATCGATTATTGACTTTTTAGCTGGCTTTTGTGCCTTGGACATGAGCTAGGACCTTAAGATTCTGCATGAAAGGAGGACTAGCAGCCGCGTTGGATGGGAGAATGTGAATAGTGTTCATATGTAGTAAAAACCTGAGAAATCCGTCCGTTTTCGTCATTTGTTATCGAATCGACTAAAAGCCAGATCGTCACATTGGCCGCTCTTCTCTCTGAAACGGTTCCACTTATCGCCTGCAAAGCTATGTCGCGTGATGCGGTATGCGGAGACACTAAAAGCACCATAGTAGAACAAAGATGAAGCTTCTAAATTGATGTAATAGCCAGTAAGAAATAGGATAATTCAAGTTTTAGGTATCGATTATTGACTTTTTAGCTGGCTTTGGTGCCTTGGACATGAGCTAGGACCTTAAGATTCTGCATGAAAGGAGGACTAGCAGCCGAGTTGCACGGGAGAATGTGAAAAGTGTTCATATGTAGTAAAAACCTGAGAAATCCGTCCGTTTTCGTCATTTGTTATCGAATCGACTTAAAGCCAGATCGTCACATTGGCCGCTCTTCTCTCTGAAACGGTTGTACTTATCGTCTGCAAAGCTATGTCGTATGCTGCGGTAGGCGGAGACACTGAAACCACCACAGTAGAACACAGATGAAGCTTATAATTTGATGTAATAGCCAGTAAGAAGTAGTACAATTCAGGTTTTAGGTATCGACTATTGACTTTTTAGCTGGCTTTGATGCCTTGGACATGAGCTAGGACCTTAAGAATCTGCATGAAAGGAGGACTAGCAGCCGAGTTGCAGGGAAGAATGTGAAAAGTGTTCATATGTAGTAAAAACCTGAGAAATCCGTCCGTTTTCGTCATTTGTTATCGAATCGACTTAAAGCCAGATCGTCACATTGGCCGCTCTTCTCTCTGAAACGGTTGTACTTATCGTCTGCAAAGCTATGTCGCGTGCTGCGGTATGCGGAGACTCTAAAAGCACCATAGTAGAATACAGATGAAGCTTCTAAGTTGATGTAATAGCCAGTAAGAAGTAGTACATTTCAAGTTTTAGGTACTGATTATTGACTTTTTAGCTGGCTTTGGAGCCTTGGACATGAGCTAGGACCTTAAGATTCTGCATGAAAGGAGGACTAGCAGCCGCGTTGCACAGGAGAATGTGAAATGTGTTCATATGTAGTAAAAACCTGAGAAATCCGTCCGTTTTCGTCATTTGTTATCGAATCGACTTAAAGCCAGATCGTCACATTGGCCGCTCTTCTGTCTGAAACGGTTGTACTTATCGTCTGCAAAGCTATGTCGCGTGCTGCGGTATGCGGAGACAGTAAAATCACCATAGTAGAACACAGATGAAGCTTCTAAGTCAATGTAATAGCCAGTAAGAAGTAGTACAATTCAAGTTTTAGGTATCGATTATTGACTTCTTAGATGGATTTGGTGCCTTGGACATGAGCTAGGATGTTAAGATTCTGCATGAAAGGAGGACTAGCAGCCGAGTTGCACGGGACAATATGAAAAGTGTTCATATGTAGTAAAAACCAGAGAAATCCGTCGTTTTCGTCATTTGTTATCGAATCGCCTTAAAGCCAGATCGTCACTTGGCCGCTCTTCTCTCTGAAACGGCTGTGCTTATCGTCTGCAAAGCTATGTCGCGTGCTGCGGTATGCGGAGACACTAAAAGAACCATAGTACAACACAGATGAAGCTTCTAAGTTGATGTAATAGCCAGTAAGAAGTAGTACAATTCAAGTTTTAGGAAGTGATTATTGACTTTTTACCTGGCTTTGGTGCCTTGGACATGAGCTAGGACCTGAAGATTCTGCATGAAAGGAGGACTAGCAGCCGAGTTGCACGGGAGAATGTGAAAAGTATTCATATGTAGTAAAAACCAGAGAAATCCGTCCGTTTTCGTCATTTGTTATCGAATCGACTTAAAGCCAGATCGTCACATTGGCCGCTCTTCTCTCTGAAACGGTTGTACTTATCGTCTGCAAAGCTATGTCGCGTGCTGCGGTATGCGGAGACACTAAAGGCACCATAGTAGAACACAGATGAAGCTTCTATGATGATGTAATAGCCAGTAAGAAGTAGTACAATTCAAGTTTTAGGTATCGATTATTGACTTTTTAGCTGGCTTTGGTGCCTTGGACATGAGGTAGGACCTTAAGATTCTGCGGGAAAGGCGGACTAGCAGCCGCGTTGGATGGGAGAATGTGAATAGTGTTCATATGTAGTAAAAACCTGAGAAATCCGTCCGTTTTCGTCATTTGTTATCGAATCGACTTAAAGCCAGATCGTCACATTGGCCGCTCTTCTCTCTGAAACGGTTGTACTTATCGTCTGCAAAGCTATGTCGCGTGCTGCGGTATGCGGAGACTCTAAAAGCACCATAGTAGAACAAAGATGAAGCTTCTAAGTTGATGTAATAGCCAGTAAGAAGTAGTACAATTCAAGTTTTAGGTACTGATTATTTACTTTTTAACTGGCTTTGGTGCCTTGGACATGAGCTAGGATATTAAGATTCTGCATGAAAGGAGGACTAGCAGCCGCGTTGCACGGGAGAATGTGAAATGTGTTCATATGTAGTAAAAACCTGAGAAATCCGTCCGTTTTCGTCATTTGTTATCGAATCGACTTAAAGCCTGATCGTCACATTGGCTGTTCTTCTCTCTGAAACGTTTGTACTTATCGTCTGCAAAGCTACGTCGCGTGCTGCGGTATGCGGAGACAATAAAATCACCATAGTAGAACACAGATGAAGCTTCTAAGTCGATGTAATAGCCAGTAAGAAGTAGTACAATTCAAGTTTTAGGTATCGATTATTGACTTCTTAGATGGATTTTGTGCCTTGGACATGAGCTAGGACCTTAAGATTGTGCATGAAAGGATGACTAGCAGCCGAGTTGCACGGGACAATATGAAAAGTGTTCATATGTAGTAAAAACCTGAGAAATCCGTCCGTTTTCGTCATTTGTTATCGAATCGCCTTAAAGCTAGATCGTCACTTGGCCGCTCTTCTCTCTGAAACGGCTGTACTTATCGTCTGCAAGGCTATGTGGCGTGCTGCGGTATGCGGAGACACTAAAAGCACCATAGTAGAACACAGATTAAGCTTCTAAGTTGATGTAATAGCCAGTAAGAAGTAGTACAATTCAAGTTTTAGGTATCGATTACTGACTTTTTAGCTGGCTTTGGTGCCTTGGACATGACGTAGGACCTTAAGATTCTGCATGAAAGGAGGACTAGCAGCCGCGTTGGATGGGAGAATGTGAAACGTGTTCATATGTAGTAAAAACCTGAGACATCCGTCCGTTTTCGTCATTTGTTATCGAATCGACTTAAAGCCAGATCGTCACATTGGCCGCTCTTCTCTCTGAAACGGTTGTACTTATCGCCTGCAAAGCTATGTCGCGTGATTCGGTATGCTGAGACACTAAAAGCACCATAGTAGAACACAGATGAAGCTTCTAAGTTGATGTAATAGCCAGTAAGAAGTAGTACAATTCAAGTTTTAGGTATCGATTACTGACTTTTTAGCTGGCTTTGGTGCCTTGGACATGACGTAGGACCTTAAGATTCTGCATGAAAGGAGGACTAGAAGCCGAGTTGCACGGGAGAATGTGAAAAGTGTTCATATGTAGTAAAAACCTGAGAAATCCGTCCGTTTTCGTCATTTGTTATCGAATCGACTTAAAGCCAGATCGTCACATTGGCCGCTCTTCTCTCTGAAACGGTTGTACTTATCGTCTGCAAAGCTATGTCGTATGCTGCGGTAGGCGGAGACTCTGAAACCACCACAGTAGAACACAGATGAAGCTTCTAATTTGATGTAATAGCCAGTAAGGAATAGTACAATTCAAGTTTTAGGTATTGATTATTGACTTTTTAGCTGGCTTTGATGCCTTGGACATGAGCTAGGACCTTAAGAATCTGCATGAAAGGAGGACTAGCAGCCGAGTTGCACGGGACAATATGAAAAGTGTTCATATGTAGTAAAAACCTGAGAAATCCGTCCGTTTTCGTCATTTGTTATCGAATCGATTTAAAGCCAGATCGTCACATTGGCCGCTCTTCTCTCTGAAACGGTTGTACTTATCGCCTGCAAAGCTATGTCGCGTGATGCGGTATGCGGAGACACTAAAAGCACCATAGTAGAACACAGATGAAGCTTCTATGATGATGTAATAGCCAGTAAGAAGTAGTACAATTCAAGTTTTAGGTATCGATTACTGACTTTTTAGCTGGCTTTGGTGCCTTGGACATGACGTAGGACCTTAAGATTCTGCATGAAAGGAGGACTAGCAGCCGCGTTGGATGGGAGAATGTGAAACGTGTTCATATGTAGTAAAAACCTGAGACATCCGTCCGTTTTCGTCATTTGTTATCGAATCGACTTAAAGCCAGATCGTCACATTGGCCGCTCTTCTCTCTGAAACGGTTGTACTTATCGCCTGCAAAGCTATGTCGCGTGATTCGGTATGCTGAGACACTAAAAGCACCATAGTAGAACACAGATGAAGCTTCTAAGTTGATGTAATAGCCAGTAAGAAGTAGTACAATTCAAGTTTTAGGTATCGATTACTGACTTTTTAGCTGGCTTTGGTGCCTTGGACATGACGTAGGACCTTAAGATTCTGCATGAAAGGAGGACTAGAAGCCGAGTTGCACGGGAGAATGTGAAAAGTGTTCATATGTAGTAAAAACCTGAGAAATCCGTCCGTTTTCGTCATTTGTTATCGAATCGACTTAAAGCCAGATCGTCACATTGGCCGCTCTTCTCTCTGAAACGGTTGTACTTATCGTCTGCAAAGCTATGTCGTATGCTGCGGTAGGCGGAGACTCTGAAACCACCACAGTAGAACACAGATGAAGCTTCTAATTTGATGTAATAGCCAGTAAGGAATAGTACAATTCAAGTTTTAGGTATTGATTATTGACTTTTTAGCTGGCTTTGATGCCTTGGACATGAGCTAGGACCTTAAGAATCTGCATGAAAGGAGGACTAGCAGCCGAGTTGCACGGGACAATATGAAAAGTGTTCATATGTAGTAAAAACCTGAGAAATCCGTCCGTTTTCGTCATTTGTTATCGAATCGATTTAAAGCCAGATCGTCACATTGGCCGCTCTTCTCTCTGAAACGGTTGTACTTATCGTCTGCAAAGCTATGTCGCGTGCTGCGGTATGCGGAGACTCTAAAAGCACCATAGTAGAACACAGATGAAGCTTCTAAGTTGATGTAATAGCCAGTAAGAAGTAGTACAATTCAAGTTTTAGGTACTGATTATTTACTTTTTAGCTGGCTTTGGTGCCTTGGACATGAGCTAGGACATTAAGATTCTGCATGAAAGGAGGACTAGCAGCCGCGTTGCACGGGAGAATGTGAAATGTGTTCATATGTAGTAAAAACCTGAGAAATCCGTCCGTTTTCGTCATTTGTTATCGAAACGACTTAAAGCTAGTTCGTCACATTGGCCGCTCTTCTCTCTGAAACGGTTGTACTTATCGTCTGCAAAGCTATGTCACGTGCTGCGGTATGCGCAGACACTAAAAGCACCATAGTATAAAACAGATGAAGCTTCTAAGTTGATGTAATAGCCAGTAAGAAGTAGTACAACTAAAGTTTTAGGTATCGATTATGGACTTTTTAGCTGGCTTTGGTGCCTTGGACATGAGCTAGGACCTTAAGATTCTGCATGATAGGAGGACTAGCAGCCGCGTTGGATGGGAGAATGTGAAAAGTGTTCATATGTAGTAAAAACCTGAGAAATCCGTCCGTTTTCGTCATTTGTTATCGAATCGACTTAAAAGCCAGATCGTCACATTATCCGCTCTTCTCTCTGAAACGGTTGTACTTATCGCCTGCAAAGCTATGTCGCGTGATGCGGTATGCGGAGACACTAAAAGCACCATAGTAGAACACAGATGAAGCTTCTAAGTTGATGTAATAGCCAGTAAGAAGTAGTACAATTCAAGTTTTAGGTACTGATTATTGACTTTTTAGCTGGCTTTGGTGCCTTGGACATGAGCTAGGATCTTAAGATTCTGCATGAAAGGAGGACTAGCAGCCGCGTTGGATGGGAGAATGTGAAAAGTGTTCATATGTAGTAAAAACCTGAGAAATCCGTCCGTTTTCGTCATTTGTTATCGAATCGACTTAAAGCCCGATCGTCACATTGGCCGCTCTTCTCTCTGAAACGGTTGTACTTATCGCCTGCAAAGCTATGTCGCGTGATGCGGTATGCGGAGACACTAAAAGCACCATAGTAGAACACAGATGAAGCTTCTATGATGATGTAATAGCCAGTAAGAAGTAGTACAATTAAAGTTTTACGTATCGATTATTGACTTTTTAGCTGGCTTTAGTGCCTTGGACATGAGCTAGGACCTTAAGATTCTGCATGAAAGGAGGACTAGAAGCCGCGTTGCACGGGAGAATGTGAAAAGTGTTCATATGTAGTAAAAACCTGTGTAATCCGTCCATGTTCTTCTTTTGTTATCGAATCGACTTAAAGACAGATCGTCACATTGGCCGCTCTTCTCTCTGAAACGGTTGTACTTATCGCCTGCAAAGCTATGTCGCGTGATTCGGTATGCTGAGACACTAAAAGCACCATAGTAGAACACAGATGAAGCTTCTAAGTTGATGTAATAGCCAGTAAGAAGTAGTACAATTCAAGTTTTAGGTATCGATTACTGACTTTTTAGCTGGCTTTGGTGCCTTGGACATGACGTAGGACCTTAAGATTCTGCATGAAAGGAGGACTAGAAGCCGAGTTGCACGGGAGAATGTGAAAAGTGTTCATATGTAGTAAAAACCTGAGAAATCCGTCCGTTTTCGTCATTTGTTATCGAATCGACTTAAAGCCAGATCGTCACATTGGCCGCTCTTCTCTCTGAAACGGTTGTACTTATCGTCTGCAAAGCTATGTCGTATGCTGCGGTAGGCGGAGACACTGAAACCACCACAGTAGAACACAGATGAAGCTTCTAATTTGATGTAATAGCCAGTAAGGAATAGTACAATTCAAGTTTTAGGTATCGATTATTGACTTTTTAGCTGGCTTTGATGCCTTGGACATGAGCTAGGACCTTAAGAATCTGCATGAAAGGAGGACTAGCAGCCGAGTTGCAGGGAAGAATGTGAAAAGTGTTCATATGTAGTAAAAACCTGAGAAATCCGTCCGTTTTCGTCATTTGTTATCGAATCGATTTAAAGCCAGATCGTCACATTGGCCGCTCTTCTCTCTGAAACGGTTGTATTTATCGTCTGCAAAGCTATGTCGCGTGCTGCGGTATGCGGAGACTCTAAAAGCACCATAGTAGAACACAGATGAAGCTTCTAAGTTGATGTAATAGCCAGTAAGAAGTAGTACAATTCAAGTTTTAGGTACTGATTATTTACTTTTTAGCTGGCTTTGGTGCCTTGGACATGAGCTAGGACATTAAGATTCTGCATGAAAGGAGGACTAGCAGCCGCGTTGCACGGGAGAATGTGAAATGTGTTCATATGTAGTAAAAACCTGAGAAATCCGTCCGTTTTCGTCATTTGTTATCGAATCGACTTAAAGCCCGATCGTCACATTGGCCGCTCTTCTCTCTGAAACGGTTGTACTTATCGTCTGCAAAGCTAAGTCGCGTGCTGCGGTATGCGGAGACAATAAAATCACCATAGTAGAACACAGATGAAGCTTCTAAGTCGATCTAATAGCCAGTAAGAAATAGTACAATTCAAGTTTTAGGTACTGATTATTTACTTTTTAGCTGGCTTTGGTGCCTTGGACATGAGCTAGGATATTAAGATTCTGCATGAAAGGAGGACTAGCAGCCGAGTTGCACGGGACAATATGAAAAGTGTTCATATGTAGTAAAAACCTGAGAAATCCGTCCGTTTTCGTCATTTGTTATCGAATCGCCTTAAAGCTAGATCGTCACTTGGCCGCTCTTCTCTCTGAAACGGCTGTACTTATCGTCTGCAAAGCTATGTGGCGTGCTGCGGTATGCGGAGATACTAAAAGCACCATAGTAGAACACAGATTAAGCTTCTAAGTTGATGCAATAGCCAGTAAGAAGTAGTACAATTCAAGTTTTAGGTACTGATTATTGACTTTTTAGCTGGCTTTGGTGCCTTGGACATGAGCTAGGATCTTAAGATTCTGCATGAAAGGAGGACTAGCAGCCGCGTTGGATGGGAGAATGTGAAAAGTGTTCATATGTAGTAAAAACCTGAGAAATCCGTCCGTTTTCGTCATTTGTTATCGAATCGACTTAAAGCCCGATCGTCACATTGGCCGCTCTTCTCTCTGAAACGGTTGTACTTATCGCCTGCAAAGCTATGTCGCGTGATGCGGTATGCGGAGACACTAAAAGCACCATAGTAGAACACAGATGAAGCTTCTATGATGATGTAATAGCCAGTAAGAAGTAGTACAATTAAAGTTTTAGGTATCGATTATTGACTTTTTAGCTGGCTTTAGTGCCTTGGACATGAGCTAGGACCTTAAGATTCTGCATGAAAGGAGGACTAGCAGCCGCGTTGGATGGGAGAATGTGAAACGTGTTCATATGTAGTAAAAACCTGAGACATCCGTCCGTTTTCGTCATTTGTTATCGAATCGACTTAAAGCCAGATCGTCACATTGGCCGCTCTTCTCTCTGTAACGGTTGTACTTATCGCCTGCAAAGCTATGTCGCGTGATTCGGTATGCTGAGACACTAAAAGCACCATAGTAGAACACAGATGAAGCTTCTAAGTTGATGTAATAGCCAGTAAGAAGTAGTACAATTCAAGTTTTAGGTATCGATTACTGACTTTTTAGCTGGCTTTGGTGCCTTGGACATGACGTAGGACCTTAAGATTCTGCATGAAAGGAGGACTAGAAGCCGAGTTGCACGGGAGAATGTGAAAAGTGTTCATATGTAGTAAAAACCTGAGAAATCCGTCCGTTTTCGTCATTTGTTATCGAATCGACTTAAAGCCAGATCGTCACATTGGCCGCTCTTCTCTCTGAAACGGTTGTACTTATCGTCTGCAAAGCTATGTCGTATGCTGCGGCAGGCGGAGACACTGAAACCACCACAGTAGAACACAGACGAAGCTTCTAATTTGATGTAATAGCCAGTAAGGAATAGTACAATTCAAGTTTTAGGTATCGATTATTGACTTTTTAGCTGGCTTTGATGCCTTGGACATGAGCTAGGACCTTAAGAATCTGCATGAAAGGAGGACTAGCAGCCGAGTTGCAGGGAAGAATGTGAAAAGTGTTCATATGTAGTAAAAACCTGAGAAATCCGTCCGTTTTCGTCATTTGTTATCGAATCGATTTAAAGCCAGATCGTCACATTGGCCGCTCTTCTCTCTGAAACGGTTGTACTTATCGTCTGCAAAGCTATGTCGCGTGCTGCGGTATGCGGAGACTCTAAAAGCACCATAGTAGAACACAGATGAAGCTTCTAAGTTGATGTAATAGCCAGTAAGAAGTAGTACAATTCAAGTTTTAGGTACTGATTATTTACTTTTTAGCTGGCTTTGGTGCCTTGGACATGAGCTAGGACATTAAGATTCTGCATGAAAGGAGGACTATCAGCCGCGTTGCACGGGAGAATGTGAAATGTGTTCATATGTAGTAAATACCTGAGAAATCCGTCCGTTTTCGTCATTTGTTATCGAATCGACTTAAAGCCCGATCGTGACATTGGCCGCTCTTCTCTCTGAAACGGTTGTACTTATCGCCTGCAAAGCTATGTCGCGTGATGCGGTATGCGGAGACACTAAAAGCACCATAGTAGAACACAGATGAAGCTTCTATGATGATGTAATAGCCAGTAAGAAGTAGTACAATTAAAGTTTTAGGTATCGATTATTGACTTTTTAGCTGGCTTTAGTGCCTTGAACATGAGCTAGGACCTTAAGATTCTGCATGAAAGGAGGACTAGCAGCCGCGTTGGATGGGAGAATGTGAAACGTGTTCATATGTAGTAAAAACCTGAGACATCCGTCCGTTTTCGTCATTTGTTATCGAATCGACTTAAAGCCAGATCGTCACATTGGCCGCTCTTCTCTCTGAAACGGTTGTACTTATCGCCTGCAAAGCTATGTCGCGTGATTCGGTATGCTGAGACACTAAAAGCACCATAGTAGAACACAGATGAAGCTTCTAAGTTGATGTAATAGCCAGTAAGAAGTAGTACAACTAAAGTTTTAGGTATCGATTATGGACTTTTTAGCTGGCTTTGGTGCCTTGGACATGAGCTAGGACCTTAAGATTCTGCATGATAGGAGGACTAGCAGCCGCGTTGCACGGGGAGAATGTGAAATGTGTTCATATGTAGTAGAAACCTGAGAAATCCATCCGTTTTCCTCATTTGTTATCGAATCGACTTAAAGCCCGATCGTCACATTGGCCGCTCTTCTCTCTGAAACGGTTGTACTTATCGTCTGCAAAGCTAAGTCGCGTGCTGCGGTATGCGGAGACAATAAAATCACCATAGTAGAACACAGATGAAGCTTCTAAGTCGATGTAATAGCCAATAAGAAGTAGTACAATTCAAGTTTTAGGTATTGATTATTGACTTTTTAGCTGGCTTTGGTGCCTTGGACATGACCTAGGACCTTAAGATTCTGCATGAAAGGAGGACTAGCAGCCGAGTTGCACGGGACAATGTGAAAAGTGTTCATATGTAGTAAAAACCTGAGAAATCCGTCCGTTTTCGTCATTTGTTATCGAATCGACTTAAAGCCAGATCGTCACATTGGCCGCTCTTCTCTCTGAAACGGTTGTACTTATCGTCTGCAAAGCTATGTCGTATGCTGCGGTAGGCGGAGACACTGAAACCACCACAGCAGAACACAGATGAAGCTTCTAATTTGATGTAATAGCCAGTAAGAAATAGTACAATTCAAGTTTTAGGTATCGATTATTGAGTTTTTAGCTGGCTTTGATGCCTTGGACATGAGCTAGGACCTTAAGAATCTGCATGAAAGGAGGAATAGCAGCCGAGTTGCAAGGAAGAATGTGAAAAGTGTTCATATGTAGTAAAAACCTGAGAAATCCGTCCGTTTTCGTCATTTGTTATCGAATCGACTTAAAGCCAGATCGTCACATTGGCCGCTCTTCTCTCTGAAACGGTTGTACTTATCGTCTGCAAAGCTATGTCGCGTGCTGCGGTATGCGGAGACTCTAAAAGCACCATAGTAGAACACAGATGAAGCTTCTAAGTTGATGTAATAGCCAGTAAGAAGTAGTACAATTCAAGTTTTAGGTACTGATTATTTACTTTTTAGCTGGCTTTGGTGCCTTGGACATGAGCTAGGACATTAAGATTCTGCATGAAAGGAGGACTAGCAGCCGCGTTGCACGGAAGAATGTGAAATGTGTTCATATGTAGTAAAAACCTGAGATATCCGTCCGTTTTCGTCATTTGTTATCGAATCGACTTAAAGCCCGATCGTCACATTGGCTGTTCTTCTCTCTGAAACGTTTGTACTTATCGTCTGCAAAGGTACGTCGCGTGCTGCGGTATGCGGTGACAATAAAATCACCATAGTAGAACACAGATGAAGCTTCTAAGTCGATGTAATAGCCAGTAAGAAGTAGTACAATTCAAGTTTTAGGTATCGATTATTGACTTCTTAGATGGATTTGGTGCCTTGGACATGAGCTAGGACCTTAAGATTGTGCATGAAAGGATGACTAGCAGCCGAGTTGCACGGGACAATATGAAAAGTGTTCATATGTAGTAAAAACCTGAGAAATCCGTCCGTTTTCGTCATTTGTTATCGAATCGCCTTAAAGCTAGATCGTCACTTGGCCGCTCTTCTCTCTGAAACGGCTGTACTTATCGTCTGCAAAGCTATGTGGCGTGCTGCGGTATGCGGAGACACTAAAAGCACCATAGTAGAACACAGATTAAGCTTCTAAGTTGATGTAATAGCCAGTAAGAAGTAGTACAATTCAAGTTTTAGGTACTGATTATTGACTTTTTAGCTGGCTTTGGTGCCTTGGACATGAGCTAGGATCTTAAGATTCTGCATGAAAGGAGGACTAGCAGCCGCGTTGGATGGGAGAATGTGAAAAGTGTTCATATGTAGTAAAAACCTGAGAAATCCGTCCGTTTTCGTCATTTGTTATCGAATCGACTTAAAGCCCGATCGTCACATTGGCCGCTCTTCTCTCTGAAACGGTTGTACTTATCGCCTGCAAAGCTATGTCGCGTGATGCGGTATGCGGAGACACTAAAAGCACCATAGTAGAACACAGATGAAGCTTCTATGATGATGTAATAGCCAGTAAGAAGTAGTACAATTAAAGTTTTAGGTATCGATTATTGACTTTTTAGCTGGCTTTAGTGCCTTGGACATGAGCTAGGACCTTAAGATTCTGCATGAAAGGAGGACTAGCAGCTGCGTTGGATGGGAGAATGTGAAACGTGTTCATATGTAGTAAAAACCTGAGACATCCGTCCGTTTTCGTCATTTGTTATCGAATCGACTTAAAGCCAGATCGTCACATTGGCCGCTCTTCTCTCTGAAACGGTTGTACTTATCGCCTGCAAAGCTATGTCGCGTGATTCGGTATGCTGAGACACTAAAAGCACCATAGTAGAACACAGATGAAGCTTCTAAGTTGATGTAATAGCCAGTAAGAAGTAGTACAATTCAAGTTTTAGGTATCGATTACTGACTTTTTAGCTGGCTTTGGTGCCTTGGACATGACGTAGGACCTTAAGATTCTGCATGAAAGGAGGACTAGAAGCCGAGTTGCACGGGAGAATGTGAAAAGTGTTCATATGTAGTAAAAACCTGAGAAATCCGTCCGTTTTCGTCATTTGTTATCGAATCGACTTAAAGCCAGATCGTCACATTGGCCGCTCTTCTCTCTGAAACGGTTGTACTTATCGTCTGCAAAGCTATGTCGTATGCTGCGGTAGGCGGAGACACTGAAACCACCACAGTAGAACACAGATGAAGCTTCTAATTTGATGTAATAGCCAGTAAGGAATAGTACAATTCAAGTTTTAGGTATCGATTATTGACTTTTTAGCTGGCTTTGATGCCTTGGACATGAGCTAGGACCTTAAGAATCTGCATGAAAGGAGGACTAGCAGCCGAGTTGCAGGGAAGAATGTGAAAAGTGTTCATATGTAGTAAAAACCTGAGAAATCCGTCCGTTTTCGTCATTTGTTATCGAATCGATTTAAAGCCAGATCGTCACATTGGCCGCTCTTCTCTCTGAAACGGTTGTACTTATCGTCTGCAAAGCTATGTCGCGTGCTGCGGTATGCGGAGACTCTAAAAGCACCATAGTAGAACACAGATGAAGCTTCTAAGTTGATGTAATAGCCAGTAAGAAGTAGTACAATTCAAGTTTTAGGTACTGATTATTTACTTTTTAGCTGGCTTTGGTGCCTTGGACATGAGCTAGGACATTAAGATTCTGCATGAAAGGAGGACTAGCAGCCGCGTTGCACGGGAGAATGTGAAATGTGTTCATATGTAGTAAAAACCTGAGAAATCCGTCCGTTTTCGTCATTTGTTATCGAAACGACTTAAAGCTAGATCGTCACATTGGCCGCTCTTCTCTCTGAAACGGTTGTACTTATCGTCTGCAAAGCTATGTCGCGTGCTGCGGTATGCGCAGACACTAAAAGCACCATAGTATAAAACAGATGAAGCTTCTAAGTTGATGTAATAGCCAGTAAGAAGTAGTACAACTAAAGTTTTAGGTATCGATTATGGACTTTTTAGCTGGCTTTGGTGCCTTGGACATGAGCTAGGACCTTGAGATTCTGCATGAAAGGAGGACTAGCAGCCGAGTTGCACGGGACAATATGAAAAGTGTTCATATGTAGTAAAAACCTTAGAAATCCGTCCGTTTTCGTCATTTGTTATCGAATCGCCTTAAAGCCAGATCGTCACTTGGCCGCTCTTCACTCTGAAACGGCTGTACTTATCGTCTGCAAAGCTATGTGGCGTGCTGCGGTATGCGGAGACACTAAAAGCACCATAGTAGAACACAGATTAAGCTTCTAAGTTGATGTAATAGCCAGTAAAAAGTAGTACAATTCAAGTTTTAGGTACTGATTATTGACTTTTTAGCTGGTTTGGTGCCTTGGACATGAGCTAGGACCTTAAGATTCTGCATGAAAGGAGGACTAGCAGCCGAGTTGCACGGGAGAATGTGAAAAGTGTTCATATGTAGTAAAAGCCTGAGATATCCGTCCGTTTTCGTCATTTGTTATCGAATCGACTTAAAGCCAGATCGACACATTGGCCGCTCTTCTCTCTGAAACGGTTGTACTTATCGTCTGCAAAGCTATGTCGCGTGCTGCGGTATGCGGAGACTCTAAAAGCACCATAGTAGAACACAGATGAAGCTTCTAAGTTGATGTAATAGCCAGTAAGAAGTAGTACTATTCAAGTTTTAGGTACTGATTATTTACTTTTTAGCTGGCTTTGGTGCCTTGGACATGAGCTAGGACATTAAGATTCTGCATGAAAGGAGGACTAGCAGCCGCGTTGCACGGGAGAATGTGAAATGTGTTCATTTGTAGTAAAAACCTGAGAAATCCGTCCGTTTTCGTCATTTGTTATCGAATCGACTTAAAGCCAGATCGTCTCATTGGCCGCTCTTCTCTCTGAAACGGTTGTACTTATCGTCTGCAAAGCTATGTCGCGTGCTGCAGTATGCGGAGACCCTAAAAGCACCATAGTAGAACACAGATGAAGCTTCTAAGTTGATGTAATAGCCAGTAAGAAGTAGTACAATACAAGTTTTAGGTATCGATAATTACTTTTTAGCTGGCTTTGGTGCCTTGGACATGAGCTAGGACCTTAAGATTCTGCTTTAAAGGAGGACTAGCAGCTGAGTTGCACGGGAGAATGTGAAAAGTATTCATATGTAGTAAAAACCCGAGAAATCCGTCCGTTTTCGTCATTTGTTATCGAATCGACTTAAAGCCAGATCGTCACATTGGCCGCTCTTCTCTCCGTAACGGTTGTACTTATCGTCTTCAAAGCTATGTCGCGTGCTGCGGTATGCGGAGACACTAAAAGCACCATAGTAGAACACAGATGAAGCTTCTAAGTTGATGTAAGAGCCAGTAAGAAGTAGTACAATTCAAGTTTTAGGTATCGATTATTGACTTTTTAGCTGGCTTTGGTGCCTTGGACATGAGCTAGGACCTTATGATTCTGCATGAAAGGAGAACTAGTAGCCGCGTTGCACGGGAGAATCTGAAATGTGTTCATATGTAGTAGAAACCTGAGAAATCCGTACGTTTTCGTCATTTGTTATCGAATCGACTTAAAGCCTGATCGTCACATTGGCCGCTCTTCTCCCTGAAACGGTTGTACTTATCGTCTGCAAAGCTATGTCGCGTGCTGCGGTATGTGGAGACAATAAAATCACCATAGTAGAACACAGATAAAGTTTTAAGTCGATGTAATAGCCAGTAAGAAGTAGTACAATTCAAGTTTTAGGTATCGATTATTGACTTCTTAGATGGATTTGGTGCCTTGGACATGAGCTAGGACCTTAAGATTCTGCATGAAAGGAGGACTAGCAGCCGAGTTGCACGGGACAATATGAAAAGTGTTCATATGTAGTAAAAACCTGAGAAATCCGTCCGTTTTCGTCATTTGTTATCGAATCGCCTTAAAGCCAGATCGTCACTTGGCCGCTCTTCACTCTGAAACGGCTGTACTTATCGTCTGCAAAGCTATGTGGCGTGCTGCGGTATGCGGAGACACTAAAAGCACCATAGTAGAACACAGATTAAGCTTCTAAGTTGATGTAATAGCCAGTAAGAAGTAGTACAATTCAAGTTTTAGGTACTGATTATTGACTTTTTAGCTGGCTTTGGTGCCTTGGACATGAGCTAGGACCTTAAGATTCTGCATGAAAGGAGGACTAGCAGCCGAGTTGCACGGGAGAATGTGAAAAGTGTTCATATGTAGTAAAAACCTGAGAAATCCGTCCGTTTTCGTCATTTGTTATCGAATCGACTTAAAGCCAGATCGTCACATTGGCCGCTCTTCTCTCTGAAACGGTTGTACTTATCGTCTGCAAAGCTATGTCGCGTGCTGCGGTATGCGGAGACACTAAAAGCACCATAGTAGAACACAGATGAAGCTTCTATGATGATGTAATAGCCAGTAAGTAGTAGTACAATTAAAGTTTTAGGTATCGATTATTAACTTTTTAGCTGGCTTTGGTGCCTTGGACATGAGCTAGGACCTTAAGATTCTGCATGAAAGGAGGACTTGCAGCCGCGTTGGATGGGAGAATGTGAAAAGTGTTCATATGTAGTAAAAACCTGAGAAATCCGTCCGTTGTCGTCATTTGTTATCGAATCGACTTAAAGCCAGATCGTCACATTGGCCGCTCTTCTCT
The DNA here is from genome assembly GCF_023897955.1 of Schistocerca gregaria. NCBI lineage: Eukaryota > Metazoa > Arthropoda > Insecta > Orthoptera > Acrididae > Schistocerca > Schistocerca gregaria. The sequence goes on along the minus strand of NW_026061736.1, from coordinate 8,190,844 downwards.
CTGAAACGGTTGTACTTATCGCCTGCAAAGCTATGTCGCGTGATGCGGTATGCGGAGACACTAAAAGCACCATAGTAGAACACAGATGAAGCTTCTAATTTGATGTAATAGCCAGTAAGAAGTAGTACAATTCAAGTTTTAGGTATCGATTATCGACTTTTTAGCTGGCTTTGGTGCCTTGGACATGAGCTAGGACCTTAAGATTCTGCATGAAAGGAGGACTAGAAGCCGAGTTGCATGGGAGAATGTGAAAAGTGTTCATATGTAGTAAAAACCTGAGAAATCCGTCAGTTTTCGTCATTTGTTATCGAATCGACTTAAAGCCAGATTGTCACATTGGCCGCTCTTCTGTCTGAAACGGGTACATTTACCGTCTGCAAAGCTATGTCGCGTGCTGTGGTATGCGGAGACATTAAAAGCACCACAGTAGAACACAGATGAAGCTTCTAATTTGATGTAATAGCCAGTAAGAAATAGTACAATTCAAGTTTTAGGTATCGATTATTGACTTTTTAGCTGGCTTTGATGCCTTGGACATGAGCTAGGACCTTAAGAATCTGCATGAAAGGAGGACTAGCAGCCGAGTTGCAGGGAAGAATGTGAAAAGTGTTCATATGTAGTAAAAACCTGCGAAATCCGTCCGTTTTTGTCATTTGTTATCGAATCGACTGAAAGCCAGATCGTCACATTGGCCGCTCTTCTCTCTGAAACGGTTGTACTTATCGTCTGCAAAGCTATGTCGCGTGCTGCGGTATGCGGAGACTCTAAAAGCACCATAGTAGAACACAGATGAAGCTTCTAAGTTGATGTAATAGCCAGTAAGAAGTAGTACTATTCAAGTTTTAGGTACTGATTATTTACTTTTTAGCTGGCTTTGGTGCCTTGGACATGAGCTAGGACATTAAGATTCTGCATGAAAGGAGGACTAGCAGCCGCGTTGCACGGGAGAATGTGAAATGTGTTCATTTGTAGTAAAAACCTGAGAAATCCGTCCGTTTTCGTCATTTGTTATCGAATCGACTTAAAGCCAGATCGTCTCATTGGCCGCTCTTCTCTCTGAAACGGTTGTACTTATCGTCTGCAAAGCTATGTCGCGTGCTGCAGTATGCGGAGACCCTAAAAGCACCATAGTAGAACACAGATGAAGCTTCTAAGTTGATGTAATAGCCAGTAAGAAGTAGTACAATACAAGTTTTAGGTATCGATAATTACTTTTTAGCTGGCTTTGGTGCCTTGGACATTAGCTAGGACCTTAAGATTCTGCTTTAAAGGAGGACTAGCAGCTGAGTTGCACGGGAGAATGTGAAAAGTATTCATATGTAGTAAAAACCTGAGAAATCCGTCCGTTTTCGTCATTTGTTATCGAATCGACTTAAAGCCAGATCGTCACATTGGCCGCTCTTCTCTCCGTAACGGTTGTACTTATCGTCTTCAAAGCTATGTCGCGTGCTGCGGTATGCGGAGACACTAAAAGCACCATAGTAGAACACAGATGAAGCTTCTAATTTGATGTAAGAGCCAGTAAGAAGTAGTACAATTCAAGTTTTAGGTATCGATTATTGACTTTTTAGCTGGCTTTGGTGCCTTGGACATGAGCTAGGACCTTATGATTCTGCATGAAAGGAGAACTAGTAGCCGCGTTGCACGGGAGAATCTGAAATGTGTTCATATGTAGTAGAAACCTGAGAAATCCGTACGTTTTCGTCATTTGTTATCGAATCGACTTAAAGCCTGATCGTCACATTGGCCGCTCTTCTCCCTGAAACGGTTGTACTTATCGTCTGCAAAGCTATGTCGCGTGCTGCGGTATGTGGAGACAATAAAATCACCATAGTAGAACACAGATTAAGCTTCTAAGTTGATGTAATAGCCAGTAAGAAGTAGTACAATTCAAGTTTTAGGTACTGATTATTGACTTTTTAGCTGGCTTTGGTGCCTTGGACATGAGCTAGGACCTTAAGATTCTGCATGAAAGGAGGACTAGCAGCCGAGTTGCACGGGAGAATGTGAAAAGTGTTCATATGTAGTAAAAACCTGAGAAATCCGTCCGTTTTCGTCATTTGTTATCGAATCGACTTAAAGCCAGATCGTCACATTGGCCGCTCTTCTCTCTGAAACGGTTGTACTTATCGTCTGCAAAGCTATGTCGCGTGCTGCGGTATGCGGAGACACTAAAAGCACCATAGTAGAACACAGATGAAGCTTCTATGATGATGTAATAGCCAGTAAGTAGTAGTACAATTAAAGTTTTAGGTATCGATTATTAACTTTTTAGCTGGCTTTGGTGCCTTGGACATGAGCTAGGACCTTAAGATTCTGCATGAAAGGAGGACTTGCAGCCGCGTTGGATGGGAGAATGTGAAAAGTGTTCATATGTAGTAAAAACCTGAGAAATCCGTCCGTTGTCGTCATTTGTTATCGAATCGACTTAAAGCCAGATCGTCACATTGGCCGCTCTTCTCTCTGAAACGGTTGTACTTATCGCCTGCAAAGCTATGTCGCGTGATGCGGAATGCGGAGACACTAAAAGCACCATAGTAGAACACAGATGAAGCTTCTAATTTGATGTAATAGCCAGTAAGAAGTAGTACAATTCAAGTTTTAGGTATCGATTATCGACTTTTTAGCTGGCTTTGGTGCCTTGGACATGAGCTAGGACCTTAAGATTCTGCATGAAAGGAGGACTAGAAGCCGAGTTGCATGGGAGAATGTGAAAAGTGTTCATATGTAGTAAAAACCTGAGAAATCCGTCAGTTTTCGTCATTTGTTATCGAATCGACTTAAAGCCAGATTGTCACATTGGCCGCCCTTCTGTCTGAAACGGGTACATTTACCGTCTGCAAAGCTATGTCGCGTGCTGTGGTATGCGGAGACATTAAAAGCACCACAGTAGAACACAGATGAAGCTTCTAATTTGATGTAATAGACAGTAAGAAATAGTACAATTCAAGTTTTAGGTATCGATTATTGACTTTTTAGCTGGCTTTGATGCCTTGGACATGAGCTAGGACCTTAAGAATCTGCATGAAAGGAGGACTAGCAGCCGAGTTGCAGGGAAGAATGTGAAAAGTGTTCATATGTAGTAAAAACCTGCGAAATCCGTCCGTTTTTGTCATTTGTTATCGAATCGACTGAAAGCCAGATCGTCACATTGGCCGCTCTTCTCTCTGAAACGGTTGTACTTATCGTCTGCAAAGCTATGTCGCGTGCTGCGGTATGCGGAGACTCTAAAAGCACCATAGTAGAACACAGATGAAGCTTCTAAGTTGATGTAATAGCCAGTAAGAAGTAGTACTATTCAAGTTTTAGGTACTGATTATTTACTTTTTAGCTGGCTTTGGTGCCTTGGACATGAGCTAGGACATTAAGATTCTGCATGAAAGGAGGACTAGCAGCCGCGTTGCACGGGAGAATGTGAAATGTGTTCATTTGTAGTAAAAACCTGAGAAATCCGTCCGTTTTCGTCATTTGTTATCGAATCGACTTAAAGCCAGATCGTCTCATTGGCCGCTCTTCTCTCTGAAACGGTTGTACTTATCGTCTGCAAAGCTATGTCGCGTGCTGCAGTATGCGGAGACCCTAAAAGCACCATAGTAGAACACAGATGAAGCTTCTAAGTTGATGTAATAGCCAGTAAGAAGTAGTACAATACAAGTTTTAGGTATCGATAATTACTTTTTAGCTGGCTTTGGTGCCTTGGACATTAGCTAGGACCTTAAGATTCTGCTTTAAAGGAGGACTAGCAGCTGAGTTGCACGGGAGAATGTGAAAAGTATTCATATGTAGTAAAAACCTGAGAAATCCGTCCGTTTTCGTCATTTGTTATCGAATCGACTTAAAGCCAGATCGTCACATTGGCCGCTCTTCTCTCCGTAACGGTTGCACTTATCGTCTTCAAAGCTATGTCGCGTGCTGCGGTATGCGGAGACACTAAAAGCACCATAGTAGAACACAGATGAAGCTTCTAATTTGATGTAAGAGCCAGTAAGAAGTAGTACAATTCAAGTTTTAGGTATCGATTATTGACTTTTTAGCTGGCTTTGGTGCCTTGGACATGAGCTAGGACCTTATGATTCTGCATGAAAGGAGAACTAGTAGCCGCGTTGCACGGGAGAATCTGAAATGTGTTCATATGTAGTAGAAACCTGAGAAATCCGTACGTTTTCGTCATTTGTTATCGAATCGACTTAAAGCCTGATCGTCACATTGGCCGCTCTTCTCCCTGAAACGGTTGTACTTATCGTCTGCAAAGCTATGTCGCGTGCTGCGGTATGTGGAGACAATAAAATCACCATAGTAGAACACAGATAAAGTTTTAAGTCGATGTAATAGCCAGTAAGAAGTAGTACAATTCAAGTTTTAGGTATCGATTATTGACTTCTTAGATGGATTTGGTGCCTTGGACATGAGCTAGGACCTTAAGATTCTGCATGAAAGGAGGACTAGCAGCCGAGTTGCACGGGACAATATGAAAAGTGTTCATATGTAGTAAAAACCTGAGAAATCCGTCCGTTTTCGTCATTTGTTATCGAATCGCCTTAAAGCCAGATCGTCACTTGGCCGCTCTTCACTCTGAAACGGCTGTACTTATCGTCTGCAAAGCTATGTGGCGTGCTGCGGTATGCGGAGACACTAAAAGCACCATAGTAGAACACAGATTAAGCTTCTAAGTTGATGTAATAGCCAGTAAGAAGTAGTACAATTCAAGTTTTAGGTACTGATTATTGACTTTTTAGCTGGCTTTGGTGCCTTGGACATGAGCTAGGACCTTAAGATTCTGCATGAAAGGAGGACTAGCAGCCGAGTTGCACGGGAGAATGTGAAAAGTGTTCATATGTAGTAAAAACCTGAGAAATCCGTCCGTTTTCGTCATTTGTTATCGAATCGACTTAAAGCCAGATCGTCACATTGGCCGCTCTTCTCTCTGAAATGGTTGTACTTATCGTCTGCAAAGCTATGTCGCGTGCTGCGGTATGCGGAGACACTAAAAGCACCATAGTAGAACACAGATGAAGCTTCTATGATGATGTAATAGCCAGTAAGTAGTAGTACAATTAAAGTTTTAGGTATCGATTATTAACTTTTTAGCTGGCTTTGGTGCCTTGGACATGAGCTAGGACCTTAAGATTCTGCATGAAAGGAGGACTTGCAGCCGCGTTGGATGGGAGAATGTGAAAAGTGTTCATATGTAGTAAAAACCTGAGAAATCCGTCCGTTGTCGTCATTTGTTATCGAATCGACTTAAAGCCAGATCGTCACATTGGCCGCTCTTCTCTCTGAAACGGTTGTACTTATCGCCTGCAAAGCTATGTCGCGTGATGCGGTATGCGGAGACACTAAAAGCACCATAGTAGAACACAGATGAAGCTTCTAATTTGATGTAATAGCCAGTAAGAAGTAGTACAATTCAAGTTTTAGGTATCGATTATCGACTTTTTAGCTGGCTTTGGTGCCTTGGACATGAGCTAGGACCTTAAGATTCTGCATGAAAGGAGGACTAGAAGCCGAGTTGCATGGGAGAATGTGAAAAGTGTTCATATGTAGTAAAAACCTGAGAAATCCGTCAGTTTTCGTCATTTGTTATCGAATCGACTTAAAGCCAGATTGTCACATTGGCCGCTCTTCTGTCTGAAACGGGTACATTTACCGTCTGCAAAGCTATGTCGCGTGCTGTGGTATGCGGAGACATTAAAAGCACCACAGTAGAACACAGATGAAGCTTCTAATTTGATGTAATAGCCAGTAAGAAATAGTACAATTCAAGTTTTAGGTATCGATTATTGACTTTTTAGCTGGCTTTGATGCCTTGGACATGAGCTAGGACCTTAAGAATCTGCATGAAAGGAGGACTAGCAGCCGAGTTGCAGGGAAGAATGTGAAAAGTGTTCATATGTAGTAAAAACCTGCGAAATCCGTCCGTTTTTGTCATTTGTTATCGAATCGACTTAAAGCCAGATCGTCACATTGGCCGCTCTTCTCTCTGAAACGGTTGTACTTATCGTCTGCAAAGCTATGTCGCGTGCTGCGGTATGCGGAGACTCTAAAAGCACCATGTATGCGGAGACACTAAAAGCACCATGGTAGAACACAGATGAAGCTTCTAATTTGATGTAATAGCCAGTAAGAAGTAGTACAATTCAAGTTTTGGGTATCGGTTATTGACTTTTTAGCTGGCTTTGGTGCCTTGGACATGAGCTAGGACCTTAAGATTCTGCATGAAAGGAGGACTAGAAGCCGAGTTGCATGGGAGAATGTGAAAAGTGTTCATATGTAGTAAAAACCTGAGAAATCCGTCCGTTTTCGTCATTTGATATCGATCGACTTAAAGCCAGATCGTCACATTGGCCGCTCTTCTCTCTGAAACGGTTGTACTTATCGTCTGCAAAGCTATGTCGTATGCTGCGGTAGGCGGAGACACTGAAACCACCACAGTAGAACACAGATGAAGCTTCTAATTTGATGTAATAGCCAGTAAGAAATAGTACAATTCAAGTTTTAGGTATCGATTATTGACTTTTTAACTGGCTTTGATGCCTTGGACATGAGCTAGGACCTTAAGAATCTGCATGAAAGGAGGACTAGCAGCCGAGTTGCAGGGAAGAATGTGAAATGTGTTCATATGTAGTAAAAACCTGAGAAATCCGTCCGTTTTTGTCATTTGTTATCGAATCGACTTAAAGCCAGATCGTCACATTGGCCGCTCTTCTCTCTGAAACGGTTGTACTTATCGTCTGCAAAGCTATGTCGCGTGCTGCGGTATGCGGAGACTCTAAAATCACCATAGTAGAACACAGATGAAGCTTCTAAGTTGATGTAATAGCCAGTAAGAAGTAGTACTATTCAAGTTTTAGGTACTGATTATTTACTTTTTAGCTTGCTTTGGTGCCTTGGACATGAGCTAGGACATTAAGATTCTGCATGAAAGGAGGACTAGCAGCCGCGTTGCACGGGAGAATGTGAAATGTGTTCATATGTAGTAAAAACCTGAGAAATCCGTCCGTTTTCGTCATTTGTTATCGAATCGACTTAAAGCCAGATCGTCTCATTGGCCGCTCTTCTCTCTGAAACGGTTGTACTTATCGTCTGCAAAGCTATGTCGCGTGTTGCAGTATGCGGAGACTCGAAAAGCACCATAGTAGAACACAGATGAAGCTTCTAAGTTGATGTAATAGCCAGTAAGAAGTAGTACAATACAAGTTTTAGGTATCGATTATTGACTTTTTAGCTGGCTTTGGTGCCTTGGACATGAGCTAGAACCTTAAGATTCTGCTTTAAAGGAGGACTAGCAGCTGAGTTGCACGGGAGAATGTGAAAAGTATTCATATGTAGTAAAAACCCGAGAAATCCGTCCGTTTTCGTCATTTGTTATCGAATCGACTTAAAGCCAGATCGTCACATTGGCCGCTCTTCTCTCTGAAACGGTTGTACTTATCGTCTGCAAAGCTATGTCGCGTGCTGCGGTATGCGGAGACACTAAAAGCACCGTAGTAGAACACAGATGAAGCTTCTATGATGATGTAATAGCCAGTAAGTAGTAGTACAATTAAAGTTTTAGGTATCGATTATTAACTTTTTAGCTGGCTTTGGTGCCTTGGACATGAGCTAGGACCTTAAGATTCTGCATGAAAGGAGGACTAGAAGCCGAGTTGCATGGGAGAATGTGAAAAGTGTTCATATGTAGTAAAAACCTGAGAAATCCGTCCGTTTTCGTCACTTGTTATCGATCGACTTAAAGCCAGATCGTCACATTGGCCGCTCTTCTCTCTGAAACGGTTGTACTTATCGTCTGCAAAGCTATGTCGTATGCTGCGGTAGGCGGAGACACTGAAACCACCACAGTAGAACACAGATGAAGCTTCTAATTTGATGTAATAGCCAGTAAGAAATAGTACAATTCAAGTTTTAGGTATCGATTATTGACTTTTTAGCTGGCTTTGATGCCTTGGACATGAGCTAGGACCTTAAGAATCTGCATGAAAGGAGGACTAGCAGCCGAGTTGCAGGGAAGAATGTGAAAAGTGTTCATATGTAGTAAAAACCTGAGAAATCCGTCCGTTTTTGTCATTTGTTATCGAATCGACTTAAAGCCAGATCGTCACATTGGCCGCTCTTCTCTCTGAAACGGTTGTACTTATCGTCTGCAAAGCTATGTCGCGTGCTGCGGTATGCGGAGACTCTAAAAGCACCATAGTAGAACACAGATGAAGCTTCTAAGTTGATGTAATAGCCAGTAAGAAGTAGTACTATTCAAGTTTTAGGTACTGATTATTTACTTTTTAGCTGGCTTTGGTGCCTTGGACATGAGCTAGGACCTTAAGATTCTGCATGAAAGGAGAACTAGTAGCCGCGTTGCACGGGAGAATGTGAAATGTATTCATATGTAGTAGAAACCTGAGATATCCGTACGTTTTCGTCATTTGTTATCGAATCGACTTAAAGCCCGATCGTCACATTGGCCGCTCTTCTCCCTGAAACGGTTGTACTTATCGTCTGCAAAGCTATGTCGCGTGCTGCGGTATGTGGAGACAATAAAATCACCATAGTAGAACACAGATAAAGTTTTAACTCGATGTAATAGCCAGTAAGAAGTAGTACAATTCAAGTTTTAGGTATCGATTATTGACTTTTTAGCTGGCTTTGGTGCGTTGGACATGAGCTAGGACCTTAAGATTCTGCATGAAAGAGGACTAGCAGCCGAGTTGCACGGGAGAATGTGAAAAGTGTTCATATGTAGTAAAAACCTGAGAAATCCGTCCGTATTCGTCATTTGTGATCGAATCGACTTAAAGCCAGATCGTCACATTGGCCGCTCTTCTCTCTGGAACGGTTGTACTTATCGTCTGCAAAGCTATGTCGCGTGCTGCGATATGCGGAGACACTAAAAGCACCATAGTAGAACACGGATGAAGCTTCTAAGTTGATGTAATAGCCTGGAAGAAGTAGTACAATACAAGTTTTAGGTATCGATTATTGACTTTTTAGCTGGCTTTGGTGCCTTGGACATGAGCTAGGACCTTAAGATTCTGCATCAAAAGGAGGACTAGCAGCCGAGTTGCACGGGAGAATGTGAAAAGTGTTCATATGTAGTAAAAACCCGAGAAATCCGTCCGTTTTCGTCATTTGTTATCGAATCGACTTAAAGCCAGATCGTCACATTGGCCCCTCTTTTCTCTGAAACGGTAGTACTTTTCGTCTGCAAAGCTATGTCGCGTGCTGCGGTGTGCGGAGACACTAAAAGCACCATAGTTGAACACAGATGAAGCTTCTAAGTTGATGTAAGAGCCAGTAAGAAGTAGTACAATTCAAGTTTTAGGTATCGATTATTGACTTTTTAGCTGGCTTTGGTGCCTTGGACATGAGCTAGGACCTTAAGATTCTGCATGAAAGGAGGACTAGTAGCCGCGTTGCACGGGAGAATGTGAAATGTGTTCATATGTAGTAGAAACCTAGAAATCCGTCCGTTTTCAGCATTTCTTATCGAATCGACTTAAAGCCCGATCGTCACATTGGAAGCTCTTCTCTCTGAAACGGTTGTACTTATCGTCTGCAAAGCTATGTCGCGTGCTGCGGTATGTGGAGACAATAAAATCACCATAGTAGAACACAGATGAAGTTTTAAGTCGATGTAATAGCCAGTAAGAAGTAGTACAATTCAAGTTTTAGGTATCGATTATTGACTTTTTAGCTGGCTTTGGTTATCTGGACATGAGCTATGACCTTAAGATTCTGCATGAAAAGGAGGACTAGCAGCCGAGTTGCACGGGAGTATGTGAAAAGTGTTCATATGTAGTAAAAACCTGAGAAATCCGTCCGTTTTCGTCATTTGTTATCGAATCGACTTAAAGCCAGATCGTCACATTGGCCGCTCTTCTCTCTGAAACGGTTGTACGTATCGTCTACAAAGCTATGTCGCGTGCTGCGGTATGCGGAGACACTAAAAGCACCATAGTAGAACACAGATGAAGCTTCTAAGTTGATGTAATAGCCAGTAAGAAGAAGTACAATTCAAGTTTTAGGTATCGATTATTGACTTTTTAGCTGGCTTTGGTGCCTTGGACATGAGCTACGACCTTAAGATTCTGCATGAAAGGAGGACTAGCAGCCGAGTTGCACGGGAGAATGTGAAAAGTGTTCATATGTAGTAAAAACCTGAGAAATCCGTCCGTTTTCGTCATTTGTTATTGAATCGACTTAAAGCCAGATCGTTACAATGGCCGCTCTTCTCTCTGAAACGGTTGTACGTATCGTCTTCAAAGCTGTGTTGCGTGCTGCGGTATGCGGAGACACTAATAGCACCATAGTAGAACACAGATGAAGCTTCTAAGTTGATGTAATAGCCAGTAATATATAGTACAATTCAAGTTTTAGGTATCGATTATTGATTTTTTAGGTGGCTTTGGTGCCTTGGACATGAGCTAGGACCTTAAGATTCAGCATGAAAGGAGGACTAGCAGCCGAGTTGCACGGGAGAATGTGAAAAGTGTTCATATGTAGTAAAAACCTGAGAAATCCGTCCGTTTTCGTCATTTGTTATCGAATCGACTTAAAGCCAGATCGTCACATTGGCCGCTCTTTTCTCAGAAACGGTTGTACTTATCGTCTGCAAAGCTATGTCGCGTGCTGCGGTGTGCGGAGACACTAAAAGCACCATAGTAGAACACAGATGAAGCTTCTAAGTTGATGTAATAGCCAGTAAGAAGTAGTACAATTCAAGTTTTAGGTATTGATTATTGACTTTTTAGCTGGCTTTGGTGCCTTGGACATGAGCTAGGACCTTAAGATTCTGCATGAAAGGAGGACTAGCAGCCGAGTTACACGGGAGAATGTAAAAAGTGTTCATATGTAGTAAAAACCTGAGAAATCCGTCCGTTTTCGTCATTTGTTATCGAATCGACTTAAAGCCAGTTCGTAACATTGGCCGCTCTTCTCTCTGAAACGGTTGTACTTATCGTCTGCAAAGCTATTTCGCGTGCTGCGGTACGCGGAGACTCTAAAAGCACCATAGTAGAACACAGATGAAGCTTCTAAGTTGATGTAATAGCCAGTAAGAAGTAGTACAATTCAAGTTTTAGGTATCGATTATTGACTGTTTAGCTGGCTTTGGTGCCTTGGACATGATCTAGGACCTTAAGATTCCCCATGAAAGGAGGACTAGCTGCCGAGTTGCACGGGAGAATGTGAAACGTGTTCATATGTAGTAAAAACCTGAGAAATCCGTCCGTTTTCGTCATTTGTTATCGAATCGACTTAAAGCCAGATCGTCACTTGGCCGCTCTTATCCCTGAAACGGTTGTACTTATCGTCTGCAAAGCTATGTCGCGTGCTGCGGTATGCGGAGACACTAAAAGCACCATAGTAGAACACAGATGAAGCTTCTAAGTTGATGTGATAGCCAGTAAGAAGTAGTACAATTCAATTTTTAGGTATTGATTATTGACTTTTTAGCTCTCTTTGGTGCCTTGGACATGAGCTAGGACACTAAGATTCTGCATGAATGGAGGACTAGCAGCAGCGTTTCACGGGAGAATGTGAAATGTGTTCATATGTAGTAAAAACCTGAGAAATCCGTCCGTTTTCGTCATTTGTTATCGAATCGACTTAAAGCCCGATCGTCACATTGGCCGCTCTTCTCTCTGAAACGGTTGTACTTATCGTCTGCAAAGCTATGTCGTATGCTGCGGTAAGTGGAGACACTAAAACCACCACAGTAGAACACAGATGAAGCTTCTAAGTTGATGTGATAGCCAGTAAGAAGTAGTACAATTCAATTTTTAGGTATTGATTATTGACTTTTTAGCTCTCTTTGGTGCCTTGGACATGAGCTAGGACACTAAGATTCTGCATGAAAGGAGGACTAGCAGCCGAGTTGCACGGGAGAATGTGAAAAGTGTTCATATGTAGTAAAAACCTGAGAAATCCGTCTGTTTTCGTCATTTGTTACCGAATAGACTTAAAGCCAGATCGTCACATTGGCCGCTCTTCTCTCTGAAACGGTTGTACTTATCGTCTGCAAAGCTATGTCGCGTGCTGCGGTATGCGGAGACTGTAAAAGCACCATAGTAGAACACAGATGAAGCTTCTAAGTTGATGTAATAGCCGGTAAGAAGTAGTACAATTCAAGTTTTATGTATTGATTATTGACTTCTTAGCTGGCTTTGGTGCCATGGACATGAGCTAGGACCTTAAGATTCGGCATGAAATTAGGACTAGCAGCCGAGTTGCACGGGAGAATGTGAAAAGTGTTCACATGTAGTAAAAACCTGAGAAATCCGTCCGTTTTCGACATTTGTTATCGAATCGACTTAAAGCCAGATCGTCACTTGGCCGATCTTATCCCTGAAACGGTTGTACTTATCGTCTGCAAAGCTATGTCTCGCGCTGCGGTAGCGGAGACACTAAAAGCACCATAGTAGAACACAGATGAAGCTTCTAGGTTGATGTAATAGCCAGTAAGAAGTAGTACAATTCAAGTTTTAGGTACTGATTATTTACTTTTTATCTTACTTTGGTGCCTTGGACATGAGCTAGGACCTTAAGTTTCTGCATGAAAGGAGGTCTAGCAGCCGAGTTACACGGGAGAATGTGAAAAATGTTCATATGTAGTAAAAACCTGAGAAATCCGTCCGTTTTCTTCATTTGTTATCGAATCGACTTAAAGCCAGATCGTCACATTGGCCGCTCTTCTCTCTGAAACGGTTGTACTTATCGTCTGCAAAGCTATGTCGCGTGCTGCGGTGTGCGGAGACACTAAATGCACCATAGTAGAACACAGATGAAGCTTCTAAGTTGATGTAATAGCCAGTAAGAAGTAGTACAATTCAAGTTTTAGGTATCGATTATTGACTTTTTAGCTGGCTTTGGTGCCTTGGACATGAGTTAGGACCTTAAGATTCTGCATGAAAGGAGGACTAGCAGCCGCGTTGCATGGGAGAATGTGAAATGTGTTCATATGTAGTAAAAACCTGAGAAATCCGTCCGTTTTCGTCATTTGTAATCGAATCGACTTAAAGCCCGATCAACACATTGGCCGCTCTTCTCTCTGAAACGGTTGTACTTATCGTCTGCAAAGCTATGTCGTATGCTGCGGTATGTGGAGACACTAAAACCACCACAATAGAACACAGATGAAGCTTCTAAGTTGATGTAATAGCCAGTAAGAAGTAGTACAATTCAAGTTTTAGGTAGTGATTATTGACTTTTTAGCTGGCTTTGGTGCCTTGGACATGAGCTTGGACATTAAGATTCTGCATGAAAGGAGGACTAGCTTCCGAGTTGCACGGGACAATGTGAAAAGTGTTCATATGTAGTAAAAACCTGAGAAATCCGTCCGTTTTCGTCATTTGTTATCGAATCGACTTAAAGCCCGATCGTCAAAAAGGCCGCTCTTCCCTCTGAAACGGTTGTACTTATCGTCTGCAAAGCTATGTCGCGTGCTGCGGTATGCGGAGACACGAAAAGCACCATAGTAGAACACAGATGAAGCTTTTAAGTAAATGTAATAGCAAGTAAGAAGTAGTAAAATTCAAGTTTTAGGTACTGATTATTGACTTTTTAGCTGGCTTTGGTGCCTTGGACATGAGCTAGGACCTTAAGATTCTGCATGAAAGGAGGACTAGCAGCCGAGTTGCACAAGACAATGTGAAAAGTGTTCATATGTAGTAAAAACCAGAGAAATCCGTCCGTTTTCGTCATTTGTTATCGAATCGACTTAAAGCCCGATCGTCACATTGGCCGCTCTTCCCTCTGAAACCGTTGTACTTATCGTCTGCAAAGCTATGTCGCGTGCTGCGGTATGCGGAGACACTAAAAGCACCATAGTAGAACACAGAAGAAGCTTCTAAGTTGAAGTAATAGCCAGTAAGAAGTAGTACAATTCAAGTTTTAGTTATCGATTATTCCCCATTTGGCCGGCTTTGGTGGCTTGGACATGACCTAGGACCTTAAGATTCTGCATGAAAGGAGAACTAGCAGCCGAGTTGCACGGGAGAATGTGAAAAGTGTTCATATGTAGTTAAAACCTGAGAAATCCGTCCGTTTTCGTCATTTGTTATCGAATCGACTTTTAAGCCAGCACGTCACATTGGCCGCTCTTCTCTCTGAAACGGTTGTACTTATCGTCTGCAAAGCTATGTCGCGTGCTGCGGTATGCGGAGACTGTAAAAGCACCATAGTAGAACACAGATGAAGCTTCTAAGTTGATGTAATAGCCGGTAAGAAGTAGTACAATTCAAGTTTTATGTATTGATTATTGACTTCTTAGCTGGCTTTGGTGCCATGGACATGAGCTAGGACCTTAAGATTCGGCATGAAATTAGGACTAGCAGCCGAGTTGCACGGGAGAATGTGAAAAGTGTTCACATGTAGTAAAAACCTGAGAAATCCGTCCGTTTTCGACATTTGTTATCGAATCGACTTAAAGCCAGATCGTCACTTGGCCGATCTTATCACTGAAACGGTTGTACTTATCGTCTGCAAAGCTATGTCTCGTGCTGCGGTAGCGGAGACACTAAAAGCACCATAGTAGAACACAGATGAAGCTTCTAGGTTGATGTAATAGCCAGTAAGAAGTAGTACAATTCAAGTTTTAGGTACTGATTATTTACTTTTTATCTTACTTTGGTGACTTGGACATGAGCTAGGACCTTAAGTTTCTGCATGAAAGGAGGTCTAGCAGCCGAGTTACACGGGAGAATGTGAAAAATGTTCATATGTAGTAAAAACCTGAGAAATCCGTCCGTTTTCTTCATTTGTTATCGAATCGACTTAAAGCCAGATCGTCACATTGGCCGCTCTTCTCTCTGAAACGGTTGTACTTATCGTCTGCAAAGCTATGTCGCGTGCTGCGGTGTGCGGAGACACTAAATGCACCATAGTAGAACACAGATGAAGCTTCTAAGTTGATGTAATAGCCAGTAAGAAGTAGTACAATTCAAGTTTTAGGTATCGATTATTGACTTTTTAGCTGGCTTTGGTGCCTTGGACATGAGCTAGGACCTTAAGATTCTGCATGAAAGGAGGACTAGCAGCCGCGTTGCATGGGAGAATGTGAAATGTGTTCATATGTAGTAAAAACCTGAGAAATCCGTACGTTTTCGTCATTTGTTATCGAATCGACTTAAAGCCCGATCAACACATTGGCCGCTCTTCTCTCTGAAACGGTTGTACTTATCGTCTGCAAAGCTATGTCGTATGCTGCGGTATGTGGAGACACTAAAACCACCACAATAGAACACAGATGAAGCTTCTAAGTTGATGTAATAGCCAGTAAGAAGTAGTAGAATTCAAGTTTTAGGTAGTGATTATTGACTTTTTAGCTGGCTTTGGTGCCTTGGACATGAGCTTGGACATTAAGATTCTGCATGAAAGGAGGACTAGCTTCCGAGTTTCACGGGACAATGTGAAAAGTGTTCATATGTAGTAAAAACCTGAGAAATCCGTCCGTTTTCGTCATTTGTTATCGAATCGACTTAAAGCCCGATCGTCAAAAAGGCCGCTCTTCCCTCTGAAACGGTTGTACTTATCGTCTGCAAAGCTATGTCGCGTGCTGCGGTATGCGGAGACTGTAAAAGCACCATAGTAGAACACAGATGAAGCTTCTAAGTTGATGTAATAGCCAGTAAGAAGTAGTACAATTCAAGTTTTATGTATTGATTATTGACTTCTTAGCTGGCTTTGGTGCCTTGGACATGAGCTAGGACCTTAAGATTCTGCATGAAAGGAGGACTAGCAGCCGAGTTGCACGGGAGAATGTGAAAAGTGTTCATATGTAGTAAAAACCTGAGAAATCCGTCCGTTTTCGTCATTTGTTATCGAATCGACTTAAAGCCAGATCGTCACATTGGCCGCTCTTCTCTCTGAAACGGTTGTACTTATCGTCTGCAAAGCTATGTCGCGTGCTGCGGTATGCGGAGACACTAAAAGCACCATAGTAGAACACAGATGAAGCTTCTAAGATGATGTAATAGCCAGTAAGAAGTAGTATAATTCAAGTTTTAGGTATCGATTATTGACTTTTAGCTGGCTTTGGTGATCTGGACTTGAGCTAGGACCTTAAGATTCTGCATGAAAGGAGGACTAGCAGCCGAGTTGCACGGGAGAATGTGAAAAGTGTTCATATGTAGTAAAAACCTGAGAAATCCGTCCGTTTTCGTCATTTGTTATCGAATCGACTTAATGCCAGAACGTCACATTGGCCGCTGCTCTCTCTGAAACGGTTGTACTTATCGTCCTCAAAGCTATGTCGCGTGCTGCGGTATGCGGAGACACTAAAAGCACCATAGTAGAAAACAGATGAAGCTTCTAAGTTGATGTAATAGCCAGTAAGAAGTAGTACAATTCAAGTTTTAGGTATCGATTATTGACTTTTTTGCTCGCTTTGGTGCCTTGGACATGAGCTAGGACCTTAAGATTCTGCATTAAAGGAGGACTAGCAGCCGCGTTGCACGGGAGAATGTGAAATGTGTTCATATGTAGTAGAAACCTGAGAAATCCGTCCGTTTTCGTCATTTGTTATCGAATCAACTTAAATCCCGATCGTAACATTGGCCGCTCTTCTCTCTGCAACGGTTGTACTTATCGTCTGCAATGGTATGTCGCGTGCTGCGGTATGCGGAGACACTAAAAGCACCATAGCAGAACACAGATGAACCTTCTAAGTCGATGTAATAGCCAGTTCGAAGTAGTACAATTCAAGTTTTAGATATCGATTGTTGACTTTTTACCTCTCTTTGTGTCTTGGACATGAGCTAGGAACTTTAGATTATGCATGATAGGAGAACTAGCAGCCGCGTTGCACGGGAGAATGTGAAAAGTGTTCATATGTAGTAAAAACCTGAGAAATCCGTCCGTGTTCGTCATTTGTTATGGAATCGACGTAAAGCCAGATCGTCACATTGGCTGCTCTTCTCTCTGAAACGGTTGTAATTATCGTCTGCAAAGCTATGCCGCGTGTTGCGGTATGCGGAGACACTAAAAGCACCTTAGTAGAACACAGATGAAGCTTCTAAGTGATGTAATAGCCAGTAAGAAGTAGTACAATTCAAGTTTTAGTTATCGATTATTGACTTTTTAGCTGGCTTTGGTGCCTTGGACATGAGCTAGGACCTTAACATATTGCATGAAAGGAGGAATAGCTGCCGCGTTGCACGGGATAATGTGAAAAGTGATCATATATAGTAAAAACCTGAGAAATCCGTCCGTTTTCGTCATTTGTTACCGAATCGACGTAAAGCCAGATCGTCACATTGGCCGCTCTTCTCCCTGAAACGGTTGTACTTATCGTCTGCAAAGCTATGTCGCGTGCTGCGGTATGTGGAGATACTAAAAGCACCATAGTAGAACACAGATGAAGGTTCTAAGATGCTGTAATAGCCAGTAAGAAGTAGTACAACTCAAGTTTTAGTTATGGATTATTGACTTTTTACCCTTCTTTAGTGTCTTGGACATGAGCTAGGAACTTAAGATTTTGCATGAAAGGAGGACTACAAGCCGCGTTGCACGGGAGAATGTGAAAAGTGTTTATATGTAGTAGAAACCTGAGAAATCCGTCCGTTTCCGTCATTTGTTATCGAATCGACTTCAAGCCAGATCGTCACATTGTCCGCTCTTCTCTCTGAAACGGTTGTACTTATCGTCTGGAAAGCTATGTCGCGTGCTGCGGTATGCGGAGACACTAAAAGCACCATAGTAGAACACAGATGAAGCTTCAAAATTGATGTAATAGCCAGTAAGAAGTAGTACAATTCAAGTTTTACTAATGGATTATTGACTTTTGACCCTTCTTTGGTGCCTTGGACATGAGCTTGGAACTTAAGATTTTGCATGAAAGGAGGACTAGAAGCCGCGTTGCACGGGAGAATGTGAAAAGAGTTCATATGTAGTAAAAACCTGAGAAATCCGTCCGGTTGCGTCATTTGTTATCGAATCGACTTAACGCCAGATCGTCACATTTTCCGCTCTTCCCTCTGAAACGGTTGTACTTATCGTCTGCAAAGCTATGTCGAGTGCTGCGGTATGCGGAGACACTAAAAGCACTATAGTAGAATGCAGATGAAGCTTTTAAGTTGATGTAAAAGCCAGTAAGAAGTAGTACAATTCAAGTTTTAGTTATCGATTATTGACTTTTTAGCCGGCTTTGATGCCTTGGACATGAGTTAGGACCTTAACGTTTTGCATAAAAGGATGACTAGCAGCCGAGCTGCACGGGAGAATGTGAAAAGTGTTCATATGTAGTAAAAACCTGAGAAATCCGTCCGTTTTCGTCATTTGTTATCGAATCGACTTAAAGCCATATCGTCACATTGGCCGCTCTTCTCTCTGAAACGGTTGTACTTATCGTCTGCAAAGCTATGTCGCGTGCTGCGCTATGCGGAGACACTACAAGCACCATAGTTGAACACAGATGAAGTTTCTAAGTTGATGTAATGGCCAGTAAGAAGTAGTACAATTCAAGTTTTAGTTATGGATTATTGACTTTTTATCCTTCTTTGGTGCCTTGGACATGAGCTAGGAACTTAAGATTTTGCATGATAGGAGGACTAGCAGCCGCGTTGCACGGGAGAATGTGAAAAGTGTTTATATGTAGTAAAAACCTGAGAAATCCGTCAGTTTTCGTCATTTGTTATCGAATCGACTTAAAGCCACATCGTCACATTGGCCACTCTTCTCTCTGAAACGGTTGTACTTATCGTCTGCAAAGCTATGTCGCGTGCTGCGGTATGCGGAGACACTAAAAGCACCATAGTAGAACACAGATGAAGCTTCTAAGTTGATGTAATAGCCAGTAAAAAGTAGTACAATTCAAGTCTTATTTATCGATTATTGACATTTTAGCTGGGTTTGATGCCTTGGACATTAGCTAAGACCTTAACGTTTTGCATGAAAGGAGAACTAGCAGCTGAGTTGCATGGGAGAATGTGAAAAGTGTTCATATGTAGTAAAAACTTGAGAAATTCGCCCGTTTTCGTCATTTGTTATCGAATCGACTTAGAGCCAGATCGTCACATTGGCCGCTCTTCTCTCTGAAACGGTTGTACTTATCGTCTGCAATGGTATGTCGCGTGCTGCGGTATGCGGAGACACTAAAAGCACCTTAGTAGAACACAGATGAAGCTTCTAAGTGATGTAATAGCCAGTAAGAAGTAGTACAATTCAAGTTTTAGTTATCGATTATTGAATTTTTAGCTGGCTTTGGTGCCTTGGACATGAACTAATACCTTAACATTTTGCATGAAAGGAGGATTAGCTGCCGCGTTGCACGGGATAATGTGAAAAGTGTTCATCTGTAGTAAAAACCTGAGAAATCCGTCCGTTTTCGTCATTTGTTATCGAATCGACGTAAAGCCAGATCGTCACATTGGCCGCTCTTCTCCCTGAAACGGTTGTACTTATCGTCTGCAAAGCTATGTCGCGTGCTGCGGTATTCGGAGACACTAAAAGCACCATAGTAGAACACAGATGAAGGTTCTAAGATGATGTAATAGCCAGTAAGAAGTAGTACAACTCAAGTTTTAGTTATGGATTATTGACTTTTTACCCTTCTTTGGTGCCTTGGACATGAGCTGGGAACTTAAGATTTTGCATGAAAGGAGGACTAGAAGCCGCGTTGCACGGGAGAATGTGAAAAGAGTTCATATGTAGTAAAAACCTGAGAAATCCGTCCGGTTTCGTCATTTGTTATCGAATCGACTTAACGCCAGATCGTCACATTTTCCGCTCTTCCCTCTGAAATGGTTGTACTTATCGTCTGCAAAGCTATGTCGCGTGCTGCGGTATGCGGAGACACTAAAAGCACCATAGTAGAATGCAGATGAAGCTTCTAAGTTGATGTAATAGCCAGTAAGAAGTAGTACAATTCAAGTTTTAGTTATCGATTATTGACTTTTTAGCCGGCTTTGATGCCTTGGACATGAGTTAGGACCTTAACGTTTTGCATGAAAGGATGGCTAGCAGCCGAGCTGCACGGGAGAATGTGAAAAGTGTTCATATGTAGTAAAAACCTGAGAAATCCGTCCGTTTTCGTCATTTGTTATCGAATCGACTTAAAGCCATATCGTCACATTGGCCGCTCTTCTCTCTGAAACGGTTGTACTTATCGTCTGCAAAGCTATGTCGCGTGCTGCGCTATGCGGAGACACTAAAAGCACCATAGTAGAACACAGATGAAGTTTCTAAGTTGATGTAATGGCCAGTAAGTAGTAGTACAATTCAAGTTTTAGTTATGGATTATTGACTTTTTACCCTTCTTTGGTGCCTTGGACATGAGCTAGGAACTTAAGATTTTGCATGATAGGAGGACTAGAAGCCGCGTTGCACGGGAGAATGTGAAAAGTGTTTATATGTAGTAAAAACCTGAGAAACCGTCCGTTTTCGTCATTTGTTATCGAATCTACTTAAAGCCACATCGTCACATTGGCCACTCTTCTCTCTGAAACGGTTGTACTTATCGTCTGCAAAGCTATGTCGCGTGCTGCGGTATGCGGAGACACTAAAAGCACCATAGTAGAACACAGATGAAGCTTCAAAGTTGATGTAATAGCCAGTAAGAAGTAGTACAATTCAAGTTTTAGGTACTGATTATTTACCTTTTAGCTGGCTTTGCTGCCTTGGACATGAGCTAGGACCTTAAGATTCTGCATGAATTGAGGACTAGCAGCAGCGTTTCACGGGAGAATGTGAAATGTGTTCATATGTAGTAAAAACCTGAGAAATCCGTCCGTTTTCGTCATTTGTTATCGAATCGACTTAAAGCCCGATCGTCACATTGGCCGCTCTTCTCTCTGAAACGGTTGTACTTATCGTCTGCAAAGCTATGTCGTATGCTGCGGTAAGTGGAGACACTAAAACCACCACAGTAGAACACAGATGAAGCTTCTAAGTTGATGTGATAGCCAGTAAGAAGTAGTACAATTCAATTTTTAGGTATTGATTATTGACTTTTTAGCTCTCTTTGGTGCCTTGGACATGAGCTAGGACACTAAGATTCTGCATGAAAGGAGGACTAGCAGCCGAGTTGCACGGGAGAATGTGAAAAGTGTTCAAATGTAGTAAAAACCTGAGAAATCCGTCTGTTTTCGTCCTTTGTTATCGAATAGACTTAAAGCCAGATCGTCACATTGGCCGCTCTTCTCTCTGAAACGGTTGTACTTATCGTCTGCAAAGCTATGTCGCGTGCTGCGATATGCGGAGACACGAAAAGCACCATAGTAGAACACAGATGAAGCTTTTAAGTCAATGTAATAGCAAGTAAGAAGTAGTAAAATTCAAGTTTTAGGTACTGATTATTGACATTTTAGCTGGCTTTGGTGCCTTGGACATGAGCTAGGACCTTAAGATTTTGCATGAAAGGAGGACTAGCAGCCGAGTTGCACAGGACAATGTGAAAAGTGTTCATATGTAGTAAAAACCAGAGAAATCCGTCCGTTTTCGTCATTTGTTATCGAATCGACTTAAAGCCCGATCGTCACAATGGCCGCTCTTCCCTCTGAAACCGTTGTACTTATCGTCTGCAAAGCTATGTCGCGTGCTGCGGTATGCGGAGACACTAAAAGCACCATAGTAGAACACAGAAGAAGCTTCTAAGTTGAAGTAATAGCCAGTAAGAAGTAGTACAATTCAAGTTTTAGTTATAAATTATTCCCCATTTGGCCGGCTTTGGTGGCTTGGACATAACCTAGGACCTTAGGATTCTGCATGAAAGGAGAACTAGCAGCCGAGTTGCACGGGAGAATGTGAAAAGTGTTCATATGTAGTTAAAACCTGAGAAATCCGTCCGTTTTCGTCATTTGTTATCGAATCGACTTAAAGCCAGCACGTCACATTGGCCGCTCTTCTCTCTGAAACGGTTGTACTTATCGTCTGCAAAGCTATGTCGCGTGCTGCGGTATGCGGAGACTGTAAAAGCACCATAGTAGAACACAGATGAAGCTTCTAAGTTGATGTAATAGCCAGTAAGAAGTAGTACAATTCAAGTTTTATGTATTGATTATTGACTTCTTAGCTGGCTTTGGTGCCATGGACATGAGCTAGGACCTTAAGATTCTGCATGAAAGGAGGACTAGCAGCCGAGTTGCACGGGAGAATGTGAAAAGTGTTCATATGTAGTAAAAACCTGAGAAATCCGTCCGTTTTCGTCATTTGTTATCGAATCGACTTAAAGCCAGATCGTCACATTGGCCGCTCTTCTCTCTGAAACGGTTGTATTTATCGTGTGCAAAGCTATGTCGCGTGCTGCGGTATGCGGAGACACTAAAAGCACCATAGTAGAACACAGATCAAGCTTCTAAGTTGATGTAGTAGCCAGTAAGAAGTAGTAGAGTTCAAGTTTTAGGTATTCAATATTGACCTTTTAGCTGGCTTTGGTGCCTTGGACATGAGCTAGGACCTTAAGTTTCTGCATGAAAGGAGGTCTAGCAGCCGAGTTACACGGGAGAGTGTGAAAAATGTTCATATGTAGTAAGAACCTGAGAAATCCGTCCGTTTTCTTCATTTGTTATCGAATCGACTTAAAGCCAGATCGTCACATTGGCCGCTCTTCTCTCTGAAACGGTTGTACATATCGTCTGCAAAGCTATGTCGCGTGCTGCGGTGTGCGGAGACACTAAATGCACCATAGTAGAACACAGATGAAGCTTCTAAGTTGATGTAATAGCCAGTAAGAAGTAGTACAATTCAAGTTTTAGGTATCGATTATTGACTTTTTAGCTGGCTTTGGTGCCTTGGACATGAGCTAGGACCTTAAGATTCTGCATGAAAGGAGGACTAGCAGCCGCGTTGCACGGGAGAATGTGAAATGTGTTCATATGTAGTAAAAACCTGAGAAATCCGTCCGTTTTCGTCATTTGTTATCGAATCGACTTAAAGCCCGATCAACACATTGGCCGCTCTTCTCTCTGAAACGGTTGTACTTATCGTCTGCAAAGCTATGTCGTATGCTGCGGTATGTGGAGACACTAAAACCACCACAATAGAACACAGATGAAGCTTCTAAGTTGATGTAATAGCCAGTAAGAAGTAGTACAATTCAAGTTTTAGGTAGTGATTATTGACTTTTTAGCTGGCTTTGGTGCCTTGGACATGAGCTAGGACATTAAGATTCTGCATGAAAGGAGGACTAGCGGCCGAGTTGCACGGGACAATGTGAAAAGTGTTCATATGTAGTAAAAACCTGAGAAATCCGTCCGTTTTCGTCATTTGTTATCGAATCGACTTAAAGCCCGATCGTCAAAATGGCCGCTCCTCCCTCTGAAACGGTTGTACTTATCGTCTGCAAAGCTATGTCGCGTGCTGCGGTATGCGGAGACACTAAAAGCACCATAGTAGAACACTGATGAAGCTTCTAAGTTGATGTAATAGCCAGTAAGAAGTAGTACAATTCAAGTTTTAGGTATCGATTATTGACTTTTTAGATGTCTTTGGTGCCTTGGACATGAGCTAGCTCCTTAAGATTCTGCATGAAAGGCGATCTAGCAGCCGCGTTGCACGGGAGAATGTGAAAAGTGTTCATATGTAGTAAAAACCTGAGAAATCCGTCCGTTTTCGTCATTTGTTATCGAATCGACTTAAAGCCAGATCGTCACATTGGCCGCTCTTATCTCTGAAACGGTTGTACTTATCGTCTGCAAAGCTATGTCGCGTGCTGCGGTATGCGGAGACTGTAAAAGCACCATAGTGGAAAACAGATGAAGCTTCTAAGTTGATGTAATAGCCAGTAAGAAGTAGTACAATTCAAGTTTTATGTATTGATTATTGACTTCTTAGCTGGCTTTGGTGCCTTGGACATGATCTAGGACCTTAAGATTCTGCATGAAAGGAGGACTAGCAGCCGAGTTGCACGGGAGAATGTGAAAAGTGTTCATATGTAGTAAAAACCTGAGAAATCCGTCCGTTTTCGTCCTTTGTTATCGAATCGACTTAAAGCCAGATCGTCACATTGGCCGCTCTTCTCTCTGAAACGGTTGTACTTATCGTCTGCAAAGCTATGTCGCGTGCTGCGGTATGCGGAGACACTAAAAGCACCATAGTAGAACACAGATGAAGCTTCTAAGATGATGTAATAGCCAGTAAGAAGTAGTATAATTCAAGTTTTAGGTATCGATTATTGACTTTTTAGCTGGCTTTGGTGATCTGGACTTGAGCTAGGACCTTAAGATTCTGCATGAAAGGAGGACTAGCAGCCGAGTTGCACGGGAGAATGTGAAAAGTGTTCATATGTCGTAAAAACCTGAGAAATCCGTCCGTTTTCGTCATTTGTTATCGAATCGACTTAATGCCAGAACGTCACATTGGCCGCTGCTCTCTCTGAAACGGTTGTACTTATCGTCTGCAAAGCTATGTCGCGTGCTGCGGTATGCGGAGACACTAAAAGCACCATAGCAGAACACAGATGAACCTTCTAAGTCGATGTAATAGCCAGTTCGAAGTAGTACAATTCAAGTTTTAGATATCGATTGTTGACTTTTTACCTCTCTTTGTGTCTTGGACATGAGCTAGGAACTTAAGATTATGCATGATAGGAGAACTAGCAGCCGCGTTGCACGGGAGAATGTGAAATGTGTTCATATGTAGTAAAAACCTGAGAAATCCGTCCGTGTTCGTCATTTGTTATGGAATCGACGTAAAGCCAGATCGTCACATTGGCTGCTCTTCTCTCTGAAACGGTTGTAATTATCGTCTGCAAAGCTATGCCGCGTGTTGCGGTATGCGGAGACACTAAAAGCACCTTAGTAGAACACAGATGAAGCTTCTAAGTGATGTAATAGCCAGTAAGAAGTAGTACAATTCAAGTTTTAGTTATCGATTATTGACTTTTTAGCTGGCTTTGGTGCCTTGGACATGAGCTAGGACCTTAACATATTGCATGAAAGGAGGAATAGCTGCCGCGTTGCACGGGAGAATGTGAAAAGAGTTCATATGTAGTAAAAACCTGAGAAATCCGTCCGGTTGCGTCATTTGTTATCGAATCGACTTAACGCCAGATCGTCACATTTTCCGCTCTTCCCTCTGAAACGGTTGTACTTATCGTCTGCAAAGCTATGTCGAGTGCTGCGGTATGCGGAGACACTAAAAGCACTATAGTAGAATGCAGATGAAGCTTTTAAGTTGATGTAATAGCCAGTAAGAAGTAGTACAATTCAAGTTTTAGTTATCGATTATTGACTTTTTAGCCGGCTTTGATGCCTTGGACATGAGTTAGGACCTTAACGTTTTGCATGAAAGGATGACTAGCAGCCGAGCTGCACGGGAGAATGTGAAAAGTGTTCATATGTAGTAAAAACCTGAGAAATCCGTCCGTTTTCGTCATTTGTTATCGAATCGACTTAAAGCCATATCGTCACATTGGCCGCTCTTCTCTCTGAAACGGTTGTACTTATCGTCTGGAAAGCTATGTCGCGTGCTGCGCTATGCGGAGACACTAAAAGCACCATAGTTGAACACAGATGAAGTTTCTAAGTTGATGTAATGGCCAGTAAGAAGTAGTACAATTCAAGTTTTAGTTATGGATTATTGACTTTTTACCCTTCTTTGGTGCCTTGGACATGAGCTAGGAACTTAAGATTTTGCATGATAGGAGGACTAGCAGCCGCGTTGCACGGGAGAATGTGAAAAGTGTTTATATGTAGTAAAAACCTGAGAAATCCGTCCGTTTTCGTCATTTGTTATCGAATCGACTTAAAGCCACATCGTCACATTGGCCACTCTTCTCTCTGAAACGGTTGTACTTATCGTCTGCAAAGCTATGTCGCGTGCTGCGGTATGCGGAGACAATAAAAGCACCATAGTAGAACACAGATGAAGCTTCTAAGTTGATGTAATAGCCAGTAAAAAGTAGTACAATTCAAATCTTATTTATCGATTATTGACATTTTAGCTGTCTTTGATGCCTTGGACATTAGCTAGGACCTTAACGTTTTGCATGAAAGGAGGACTAACAGCCGAGCTGCACGGGAGAATGTGAAAAGTGTTCATATGTAGTAAAAACCTGAGAAATCCGTCCGTGTTCGTCATTTGTTATCGAATCGACTTAAAGCCATAACTTCACATTGGCCGCTCGTCACTCTGAAACGGTTGTACTTATCGTATGGAAAGCTATGTCGTGTGCTGCGGTATGCGGAGACACTAAAAGCACCATAGTAGAACACAGATGAAGCTTCTAAGTTGATGTAATGGCCAGTAAGGAGTAGTACAATTCAAGTTTTAGTTATGGATTATTGACTTTTTACCCTTCTTTGTTGCCTTGGACATGAGCTAGGAACTTAATATTTTGCATGAAAGGAGGACTAGCAGCTGCGTTGCACGTGAGAATGTGGAAAGTGTTCATCTGTAGTAACAACCTGAGAAATCCGTCCGTGTTCGTCATTTGTTATCGAATCGACTTAAAGCCAGATCGTCACATTGGCCGCTTTTCTCTCTGAAACGGTTGTACTTATCGTCTGCAAAGTTATGTCGCGTGCTGCGGTATGCCGATACACTAAAAGCACCATAGTAGAACACAGATGAAGCTTCTAAGTTGATGTAATTGCCAGTAAGAAGTAGTACAATTCAAGTCTTATTTATCGATTATTGACTTTTTAGCTGGGTTTGATGCCTTGGACATTATCTAGGACCTTAACGTTTTGCATGAAAGGAGAACTAGCAGCTGAGTTGCATGGGAGAATGTGAAAAGTCTTCATATGTAGTAAAAACTTGAGAAATTCGCCCGTTTTCGTCATTTGTTATCGAATCGACTTAACGCCAGATCGTCACATTTTCCGCTCTTCCCTCTGAAATGGTTGTACTTATCGTCTGCAAAGCTATGTCGCGTGCTGCGGTATGCGGAGACACTAAATGCACTATAGTAGAATGCAGATGAAGCTTCTAAGTTGATGTAATAGCCAGTTTGAAGTAGTACAATTCAAATTTAATTATCGATTATTGACTTTTTAGCTGGCTTTGGTGCCTTGGACATGAGCTAGGACCTTAAGATTTTGCATGAAAGGAGGACTAGCAGCCGAGTTGCACGGGAGAATGTGAAAAGTGTACATATGTAGTAAAAACCTGAGAAATCCGTCCGTTTTCGTCATTTGTTATCAAATAGACTTAAAGCCAGATCGTCACATTGGCCGCTGTTCTGTCTGAAACGGGTACATTTATCGTCTGCAAAGCTATGTCGCGTGCTGCGGTATGTGGAGACACTAAAATCACCATAGTATAACACAGATGAAGCTTCTAAGTTGATGTAATAGCCAGTAAGATGTAGTACAATTCAAGTTTTAGGTATCGATTATTGACTTTTTACCCTTCTTTGGTGCCTTGGACATGAGCTAGGAACTTAAGATTTTGCATGAAAGGAGGACTAACAGCCGCGTTGCATGGCAGAATGTGAAAAGTATTCATGTGTAGTAAAAACCTAAGAAATTCGTCTGTTTTCGTCATTTGTTATCGAATCGACTTAAAGCCAGATCGTCACATTGGCCGCTCTTCTGACTGAATCTTTTACATTTATCGTCTGCAAGGCTATGTCGCGTGCTGCGGTATGCGGAGACACTAAAAGCACCATAGTCGAACACAGATGAAGCATCTAAGTTGATGTAATAGCCAGTAAGAAGTAGTACAATTCAAGTTTTAGGTATCGATTATTGAATTTTAGCTGGCTTTGGTGCCTTGGACATGAGCTAGGACCTTACGACTCTGCATGAAACGAAGACTAGCAGCTGAGTTGCATGGGAGAATGTGAAAAGTGTTAATACGTAGTAAAAAATTGAGAAATCCGTCGGTTTTCGTCATTTGTTATCGAATCGACTTAAAGCCAGATAGTCACATTGGCCGCTCTTCTCTCTGAAACGGTTGAACATATCGTCTGCAAAGCTATGTTGCGTGCTGCGGTATGTGGAGACACTAAAAGCACCATAGTAGAACACAGATGAAGCTTCTAAGTTGATGTAATAGCTAGTATGAAGTAGTACAATTCAAGTTTTTACTATCGATTAATGACATTTTACACTTCTTTGGTGCTTTGGACATGAGCTAGGAACTTAAGATTTTGCATGAAAGGAGGACTAGCAGCCGCGTTCCACTGGCGAATGTGGAAAGTGTTCATTTGTAGTAAAAACCTGAGAAATCCGTCCGTATTCGTCATTTGTTATCGAATCGACTTAAAGCCAGATCGTCACATTTTTCGCTCTTCTCTCTGAAACGGTTCTACTTATCGTCTGCAAAGCTATGTCGCGTGCTGCGGTATGCGGAGACACTAAAAGCACCATAGTAGAACACAGACGAAGCTTCTAAGTTGTTGTAATAGCCAGTAAGAAGTAGTACAATTCAAGTTTTAGCTATCGATTATTGACTTTTTAGCTGGCTCTGGTGCCTTGGCCATGAGCTAGGAACTTAAGATTTTGCATGAAAGGAGGACTAGCAGCCGCGTTCACGGGAGAATGTGAAAAGTGTTCATATGTAGTAAAAACCTGAGAAATCCGTCCGTGTTCGTCATTTGTTATCGAATCGACTTAAGCCAGATCGTCACATTTTTCGCTCTTCTCTCTGAAACGTTTCTACTTATCGTCTGCAAAGCTATGTCGCGTGCTGCGGTATGTGGAGACACTAAAAGCACCATAGTAGAACACAGATGAAGTTTCTAAGTTGATGTAATAGCCAGTAACAAGTAGTACAATTCAAGTTTTAGTTATCGATTATTGACCTTTTAGCTGGCTTTCGTGCCTTGGACGTGAGCTATGACCTTAACATTTTGCATGAAAGGAGGACTTGCAGCCGAGTTGCACGGGAGAATGTGCAAATTGTTCATATGTAGTAAAAACCTGAGAAATCCGTCCGTTTTCGTCATTTGTTATCGAATCGACTTACAGCCAGATCGTCACATTGGCAGCAGTTCTGTCTTAAACGGTTACATTTATCGTCTGCAAAGCTATGTCGCGTGCTGCGGTATGCAGAGACACTATAAGCACCATAGTAGAACACAGATCATGCTTCTAAGTTGATGTCATAGCCAGTATGAAGTAGTACAATTCAAGTTTTTGTTATCGATTATTGACTTTTTACCCTTCTTTGGTAACTTGGATATGAGCTAGGAACTTAAGATTTTGCATGAAAGGAGGACTAGCAGCCGCGTTCACGGGAGAATGTGGAAAGTGTTCATATGTAGTAAAAGCTGAGAAATCCGTCCGTATTCGTCATTTGTTATCGAATCGACTTAAAGCCAGATCGTCACATTGGCCGCTCTTCTGACTGAAACTTTTACATTTATCGTCTGCAAAGCTATGTCGCGTGCTGCGGTATGCGGAGACACTAAAAGCACCATAGTCGAACACAGATAAAGCATCTAAGTTGATGTAATAGCCGGCAAGAAGTAGTACAATTCAAGTTTTATCTATTGATTATTGACTTTTTAGCAGGCTCTGGTGCCTTGGACGTGAGCTAGGACCTCAAGGTTCTGCATGAAAGGAGGACTAGCAGCCGAGTTGCACGGGAGAATGTGAAAAGTGTTGTCATATGTAGTAAAAACCTGAGAAATTCGTCCGTTTTCTTCATTTGTTATCAAATCGACTTAAAGCCAGATCGTCACATTGGCCGCCCTTCTCTCTGAAACGGTTGTACTTATCGTGTGCAAAGCAATGTCGCGTGCTACGGTATGCTGAGAGACAAAAAGCACCATAGGAGAACACAGATGAAGCATCTAAGTTGATGTAATAGCCAGTAAGAAGTAGAACAATTCAAGTTTTAGGTATCGATTATTGACCTTTTAGCTGGCTTTGGTGCCTTGGACATGAGCTAGGACCTTAAGATTCTGCATGAAAGGATGACTAGCAGCCGAGTTGCACGGGAGAATGTGAAAAGTGTTAATGTGTAGTAAAAACCTGACAAATCCGTCCATATTCGTCATTTGTTATCGAATCGACTTAAAGCCAGATCGTCAAATTGGCCGCTCATCTCTCTGAAACGGTTGTACTTATCGTCTGCAAAGCTATGTCGCGTGCTGCGGTTGGAGGAGACACTAAAAGCATCACAGTAGAACACAGATGAAGCTTTTAAGTTGATGTAATAGCCAGTAAGAAGTAGTACAATTCAAGTTTTACTTATCGATTATTAACTTTTTAGCTGGCTTTGGTGCCTTGAACATGAGCTAGGACCTTAACATTTTGCATGAAAGGAGGACTAGCAGCCGAGTTGCACGGAGAATGTGAAAAGTGTCCATATGTAGTAAAAACCTAAGAAATTCGTCCGTTTTCGTCATTTGTTATCGAATCGACTTACAGCCAGATCGTCACATTGGCCGCTCTTCTGTCTAAAACGGTTACATTTATCGTCTGCAAAGCTATGTCGCGTGCTGCGGTATGTGGAGACACTAAAATCACCATAGTATAACACAGATGAAGCTTCTAAGTTGATGTAATAGCCAGTAAGATGTAGTACAATTCAAGTTTTAGGTATCGATTATTGACTTTTTAACTTTCTTTGGTGCCTTGGACATGAGCTAGGAACTTAAGATTTTGCATGAAAGGAGGACTAACAGCCGCGTTGCACGGGAGAATGTGAAACGTATTCATGTGTGGTAAAAACCTAAGAAATCCGTCCGTTTTCGTCTTTTGTTATCGAATCGACTTAAAGCCAGATCGTCACATTGGCCGCTCTTCTGACTGAAACTTTTACATTTATCGTCTGCAAAGCTATGTCGCGTGCTGCGGTATGCGGAGACACTAAAAGCACCATAGTCGAACACAGATGAAGCATCTAAGTTGATGTAATAGCCGGCAAGAAGTACTACAATTCAAGTTTTATCTATCGATTATTGACTTTTTAGCTGGCTTTGTTGCCTTGGACATGAGCTAGGACCTTAAGATTCTGCATGAAACGAGGACTAGCAGCCGAGTTGCACGGGAGAATGTGAAATGTGTTCACATGTAGTAAAAACCTGAGACATCCCTCCGTTTTCGTCATTTGTTATCAAATCGACTTAAAGCCAGATCGTCACATTGGCCGCTCTTCTCTCTGAAACGGTTGAACATATCGTCTGCAAAGCTATGTTGCGTGCTGCGGTATGTGGAGACACTAAAAGCACCATAGTAGAACACAGATGAAGCTTCTAAGTTGATGTAATAGCTAGTATGAAGTAGTACAATTCAAGTTTTTACTATCGATTAATGACATTTTACACTTCTTTGGTGCTTTGGACATGAGCTAGGAACTTAAGATTTTGCATGAAAGGAGGACTAGCAGCCGCGTTCCACTGGCGAATGTGGAAAGTGTTCATTTGTAGTAAAAACCTGAGAAATCCGTCCGTATTCGTCATTTGTTATCGAATCGACTTAAAGCCAGATCGTCACATTTTTCGCTCTTCTCTCTGAAACGGTTCTACTTATCGTCTGCAAAGCTATGTCGCGTGCTGCGGTATGCGGAGACACTAAAAGCACCATAGTAGAACACAGACGAAGCTTCTAAGTTGTTGTAATAGCCAGTAAGAAGTAGTACAATTCAAGTTTTAGCTATCGATTATTGACTTTTTAGCTGGCTCTGGTGCCTTGGCCATGAGCTAGGAACTTAAGATTTTGCATGAAAGGAGGACTAGCAGCCGCGTTCACGGGAGAATGTGAAAAGTGTTCATATGTAGTAAAAACCTGAGAAATCCGTCCGTGTTCGTCATTTGTTATCGAATCGACTTAAGCCAGATCGTCACATTTTTCGCTCTTCTCTCTGAAACGTTTCTACTTATCGTCTGCAAAGCTATGTCGCGTGCTGCGGTATGTGGAGACACTAAAAGCACCATAGTAGAACACAGATGAAGTTTCTAAGTTGATGTAATAGCCAGTAACAAGTAGTACAATTCAAGTTTTAGTTATCGATTATTGACCTTTTAGCTGGCTTTCGTGCCTTGGACGTGAGCTATGACCTTAACATTTTGCATGAAAGGAGGACTTGCAGCCGAGTTGCACGGGAGAATGTGCAAATTGTTCATATGTAGTAAAAACCTGAGAAATCCGTCCGTTTTCGTCATTTGTTATCGAATCGACTTACAGCCAGATCGTCACATTGGCAGCAGTTCTGTCTTAAACGGTTACATTTATCGTCTGCAAAGCTATGTCGCGTGCTGCGGTATGCAGAGACACTATAAGCACCATAGTAGAACACAGATCATGCTTCTAAGTTGATGTCATAGCCAGTATGAAGTAGTACAATTCAAGTTTTTGTTATCGATTATTGACTTTTTACCCTTCTTTGGTAACTTGGATATGAGCTAGGAACTTAAGATTTTGCATGAAAGGAGGACTAGCAGCCGCGTTCACGGGAGAATGTGGAAAGTGTTCATATGTAGTAAAAGCTGAGAAATCCGTCCGTATTCGTCATTTGTTATCGAATCGACTTAAAGCCAGATCGTCACATTGGCCGCTCTTCTGACTGAAACTTTTACATTTATCGTCTGCAAAGCTATGTCGCGTGCTGCGGTATGCGGAGACACTAAAAGCACCATAGTCGAACACAGATAAAGCATCTAAGTTGATGTAATAGCCGGCAAGAAGTAGTACAATTCAAGTTTTATCTATTGATTATTGACTTTTTAGCAGGCTCTGGTGCCTTGGACATGAGCTAGGACCTCAAGGTTCTGCATGAAAGGAGGACTAGCAGCCGAGTTGCACGGGAGAATGTGAAAAGTGTTGTCATATGTAGTAAAAACCTGAGAAATTCGTCCGTTTTCTTCATTTGTTATCAAATCGACTTAAAGCCAGATCGTCACATTGGCCGCCCTTCTCTCTGAAACGGTTGTACTTATCGTGTGCAAAGCAATGTCGCGTGCTGCGGTATGCTGAGAGACAAAAAGCACCATAGGAGAACACAGATGAAGCATCTAAGTTGATGTAATAGCCAGTAAGAAGTAGAACAATTCAAGTTTTAGGTATCGATTATTGACCTTTTAGCTGGCTTTGGTGCCTTGGACATGAGCTAGGACCTTAAGATTCTGCATGAAAGGATGACTAGCAGCCGAGTTGCACGGGAGAATGTGAAAAGTGTTAATGTGTAGTAAAAACCTGACAAATCCGTCCATATTCGTCATTTGTTATCGAATCGACTTAAAGCCAGATCGTCAAATTGGCCGCTCATCTCTCTGAAACGGTTGTACTTATCGTCTGCAAAGCTATGTCGCGTGCTGCGGTTGGAGGAGACACTAAAAGCATCACAGTAGAACACAGATGAAGCTTTTAAGTTGATGTAATAGCCAGTAAGAAGTAGTACAATTCAAGTTTTACTTATCGATTATTAACTTTTTAGCTGGCTTTGGTGCCTTGAACATGAGCTAGGACCTTAACATTTTGCATGAAAGGAGGACTAGCAGCCGAGTTGCACGGAGAATGTGAAAAGTGTCCATATGTAGTAAAAACCTAAGAAATTCGTCCGTTTTCGTCATTTGTTATCGAATCGACTTACAGCCAGATCGTCACATTGGCCGCTCTTCTGTCTAAAACGGTTACATTTATCGTCTGCAAAGCTATGTCGCGTGCTGCGGTATGTGGAGACACTAAAATCACCATAGTATAACACAGATGAAGCTTCTAAGTTGATGTAATAGCCAGTAAGATGTAGTACAATTCAAGTTTTAGGTATCGATTATTGACTTTTTAACTTTCTTTGGTGCCTTGGACATGAGCTAGGAACTTAAGATTTTGCATGAAAGGAGGACTAACAGCCGCGTTGCACGGGAGAATGTGAAACGTATTCATGTGTGGTAAAAACCTAAGAAATCCGTCCGTTTTCGTCTTTTGTTATCGAATCGACTTAAAGCCAGATCGTCACATTGGCCGCTCTTCTGACTGAAACTTTTACATTTATCGTCTGCAAAGCTATGTCGCGTGCTGCGGTATGCGGAGACACTAAAAGCACCATAGTCGAACACAGATGAAGCATCTAAGTTGATGTAATAGCCGGCAAGAAGTACTACAATTCAAGTTTTATCTATCGATTATTGACTTTTTAGCTGGCTTTGTTGCCTTGGACATGAGCTAGGACCTTAAGATTCTGCATGAAACGAGGACTAGCAGCCGAGTTGCACGGGAGAATGTGAAATGTGTTCACATGTAGTAAAAACCTGAGACATCCCTCCGTTTTCGTCATTTGTTATCAAATCGACTTAAAGCCAGATCGTCACATTGGCCGCTCTTCTCTCTGAAACGGTTGTACTTATCGTGTGCAAAGCTATGTCGCGTGCTGCGGTATGCTGAGAGACAAAAGGCACCATAGTAGAACACAGATGAAGCATCTAAGTTGATGTAATAGCCAGTAAGAAGTAGTACAATTCAAGTTTTAGGTATCGATTATTGATTTTTAGCTGGCTTTGGTGTCTTGGACTTGAGCTAGGACCTTAAGATTCTGCATGAAAGGATGACTAGCAGCCGAGTTGCACGGGAGAATGTGAAAAGTGTTCATATGTAGTAACAACCTGAGAAATCCGTCCGTTTTCGTCATTTGTTATCGAATCGACTTAAAGCCAGATAGTCACATTGGCCGCTCTTCTGTCTGAAACGGTTACATTTATCGTCTGCAAAGCTATGTCGGGTGCTGCGGTATGTGGAGACACTAAAAGCACCATAGTAGAACACAGATGAAGCTTCTAAGTTGATGTAATAGCCAGTAAGAAGTAGTACAATTCAAGTTTTAGGTATCGATTATTGACTTTTTACCCTTCTTTGATGCCTTGGACATGAGCTAGGAACTTAAGATTTTGCATGAAAGGAGGACTAACAGCCGCGTTGGACGGGAGAATGTGAAAAATGTTCATATGTAGTAAATACCTAAGAAATCCGTCGGTTTTCTTCATTTTTTATCGAATCGACTTAAAGCCAGATCGTCACATTGGCCGCTCTTCTGACTGAAACTTTTATATTTATCGTCTGCAAAGCTATGTCGCGTGCTGCGGTATGCGGAGACACTAAAAGCACCATAGTCGAACACAGATGAAGCATCTAAGTTGATGTAATAGCCGGCAAGAAGTAGTACAATTCAAGTTTTATCTATCGATTATTGACTTTTTAGCAGGCTCTGGTGCCTTGGACATGAGCTAGGACCTTAAGGTTCTGCATGAAAGGAGGACTAGCAGCCGAGTTGCACGGGAGAATGTGAAATGTGTTCATATGTAGTAAAAACCTGAGAAATCCGTCCGTTTTCGTCATTTGTTATCAAATCGACTTAAAGCCAGATCGTCACATTGGCCGCTCTTCTCTCTGAAACGGTTGTACTTATCGTGTGCAAAGCTATGTCCGTGCTGCGGTATGCTGAGAGACAAAAAGCACCATAGTAGAACACAGACGAAACATCTAAGTTGATGTAATACCCAGTAAGAAGTAGTACAAATCAAGTTGTAGGTATTGATTATTGACTTTTTAGCTAGCTTTGTGGCCTTGAACATGAGCTAGGACCTTAAGATTCTGCATGAAAGGAGGACTAGCAGCCGCGTTGCACGGGAGAATGTGAAATGTGTTCATATGTAGTAAAATCCTGAGAAATCCGTCCGTATTCGTCATTTGTTATCGAATCGACTTAAAGCCAGATCGTTACATTGGCCGCTCTTCTGACTGAAACTTTTACATTTACCGTCTGCAAAGCTATGTCGCGTGCTGTGGTATGCGGAGACATTAAAAGCACCATAGTAGAACACAGATGAAGCTTCTAAGTTGATGTAATAGCCAGTAAGAAGTAGTACAATTCCATTTTTAGTTATCGATTATTGACTTTTTAGCTGGCTTTGGTGCCTTGGACATGAGCTAGGACCTTAACATTTTACATGAAAGGAGGACTTGCAGCCGAGTTGCACGGGAGAATGTGAAAATTGTTCATATGTAGTAAAAACCTGAGAAATCCGTCCGTATTCGTCATTTGTTATCGAATCGACTTAAAGCCAGATCGTCACATTGGCTGCTCTTCTGACTGAAACTTTTACATTTATCGTCGGCAAAGCTATGTCGCGTGCTGCGGTATGCGGAGACACTAAACGCACCGTAGTCGAACACAGATGAAACATCTAAGTTGATGTAATAGCCAGTAAGAAGTAGTACAATTCAAGTTTCAGTTATCGATTATTGACTTTTTAGCTGGCTTTGGTGCCTTGGACATGAGCTAGGACCTTAACATTTTACATGAAAGGAGGACTAGCAGCCGCGTTGCACGGGAGAATGTGAAATGTGTTCATATGTAGTAAAATCCTGAGAAATCCGTCCGTATTCGTCATTTGTTATCGAATCGACTTAAAGCCAGATCGTTACATTGGCCGCTCTTCTGACTGAAACTCTTACATTTACCGTCTGCAAAGCTATGTCGCGTGCTGTGGTATGCGGAGACATTAAAAGCACCATAGTAGAACACAGATGAAGCTTCTAAGTTGATGTAATAGCCAGTAAGAAGTAGTACAATTCCATTTTTAGTTATCGATTATTGACTTTTTAGCTGGCTTTGGTGCCTTGGACATGAGCTAGGACCTTAACATTTTACATGAAAGGAGGACTTGCAGCCGAGTTGCACGGGAGAATGTGAAAATTGTTCATATGTAGTAAAAACCTGAGAAATCCGTCCGTTTTCGTCATTTGTTATCGAATCGACTTAAAGCCCGATCGTCACATTGGCCGCTCTTCTCTCTGAAACGGTTGTACTTATCGTCTGCAAAGCTATGTCGCGTGCTGTGTTATGTGGAGACACTAAAAGCACCATAGTAGAACACAGATGAAGCTTCTAAGTTGATGTAATAGCCAGTAAGAAGTAGTACAATTCTAGTTTTAGGTATCGATTATTGACTTTTTACCCTTCTTTGGTGCCTTGGACATGAGCTAGGAACTTAAGATTTTGCATTAAAGGAGGACTAACAGCCGCGTTGCACGGTAGAATGTGAAAAGTATTCATGTGTAGTAAAAACCTAACAAATCCGTCCGTGTTCGTCATTTGTTATCGAATCGACTTAAAGCCAGATCGTCACATTGGCTGCTCTTCTGACTGAAACTTTTACATTTATCGTCGGCAAAGCTATGTCGCGTGCTGCGGTATGCGGAGACACTAAACGCACCGTAGTCGAACACAGATGAAACATCTAAGTTGATGTAATAGCCAGTAAGAAGTAGTACAATTCAAGTTTCAGTTATCGATTATTGTCTTTTTAGCTGGATCTGGTGCCTTGGACATGAGCTAGGACCTAAACATTTTGCATGAAAGGAGGACTAGCAGCCGAGTTGCACGGGAGAATGTGAAAAGTGTCCATATGTAGTAAAAACCTGAGAAATCCGTCCGTATTCGTCATTTGTTATCGAATCGACTTAAAGCCAGATCGTCACATTCTCCGCTCTTCTCTCTGAAACGGTTGTACTTATCGTGTGCAAAGCTATGTCGCGTGCTGCGGTATGCTGAGAGACAAAAAGCACCATAGTAGAACACAGATGAAGCATCTAAGTTAATGTAATAGCCAGTAAGAAGTAGTACAATTCAAGTTTTTGGTATCGATTTTTTACTTTTTACCCTTTTTTGGTGCCTTGGACATGAGCTAGGAACTTAAGATTTTACATGAAAGGAGGACTAACAGCCGCGTTGCACGGGAGAATATGAAAAGTGTCCATATGTAGTAAAAACCTGACAAATCCGTCCGTTTTCGTCATTTGTTATCGAATCGACTTAAAGCCAGATCGTCACATTGGCCGCTCTTCTGTCTGAAACGGTTACATTTATCGTCTGCAAAGCTACGTCGCGTGCTGCGGTATGTGGAGACACTAAAAGCACCATAGTAGAACACAGATGAAGCTTCTAAGTTGATGTAATAGCCAGTAAGAAGTAGTACAATTCAAGTTTTAGGTATCGATTATTGCCTTTTTACCCTTCTTTGGTGCCTTGGACATGAGCTAGGAACTTAAGATTTTGCATGAAAGGAATACTAGCAGCCGCGTTCACGGGAGAATGTGAAAAGTGTTCATATGTAGTAAAACCTGAGAAATCCGTCCGTATTCGTCATTTGTTATCAAATCGACTTAAAGCCAGATCATCTCATTGGCCGCTCTTCTCTCTGAAACGGTTGTACTTATCGCCTGCAAAGCTATGTCGCGTGTTGCGGTATGAGGAGACACTAAAAGCATCAGAGTAGAACACAGATAAAGCTTCTAAGTTGATGTAATAGCCAGTAAGAAGTAGTACAATTCACGTTTTAGGTATCGATTATTGACTTTTTACCCTTCTTTGGTGTCTTGGACATGAGCTAAGAACTTAAGATTTTGCATGAAAGGAGGAATAGCAGCCGCGTTGCACGGGAGAATGTGAAAGGTGTTCATATGTAGTAAAAACAAGAGAAATCCGTCCGTATTCGTCATTTGTTATCGAATCGTCTTAAAGCCAGATCGTCTCATTGGTCGCTCTTCTCTCTGAAACGGTTGTACTTATCGTCTGCAAAGCTATGTCGCGTGCTGCGGTATGAGGAGACACTAAAAGCATCATAGTAGAACACAGACTAAGCTTCTAAGTTGATGTAATAGCCAGTAAGAAGTAGTACAATTCAAGTTTTACTTATCTATTATTGACTTTTTAGCTGGCTTTGGTGCCTTGAACATGAGCTAGGACCTTAACATTTTGCATGAAAGGAGGACTAGCAGCCGAGTTGCACGGGAGAATGTGATAAGTGTTCATATGTAGAAAAAACCTGAGAAATCCGTTAGTTTTCGTCATTTGTTATCGAATCCACTTAAAGCCAGATCGTCACATTGGCCGCTCTTCTGACTGAAACTTTTACATTTATCGTCTGCAAAGCTATGTCTCGTGCTGCGGTATGTGGAGACACTAAAAGCACCATAGTAGAACACATATGAAGCCTCTAAGTTGATGTAATAGCCAGTAAGAAGTAGTACAATTCAAGTTTTAGGTATCGATTATTGACTTTTTACCCTTCTTTGGTGCCTTTTACATGAGCTAGGAACTTAAGATTTTGCATGAAAGGATGACTAACAGCCGCGTTGCACGGCAGAATGTGAAAAGTATTCATGTGTAGTAAAAACCTAAGAAATCCGTCCGTGTTCGTCATTTGTTATCGAATCGACTTAAAGCCAGATCGTCACATTGGCTGCTCTTCTGACTGAAACTTTTACATTTATCGTCTGCAAAGCTATGTCGCGTGCTGCGGTATGCGGAGACACTAAAAGCACCATAGTCGAACACAGATGAAACATCTAAGTTGATGTAATAGCCAGTAAGAAGTAGTACAATTCAAGATTTAGTTATCGATTGTTGACTTTTTAGCTGGCTCTGGTGCCTTGGACATGAGCTAGGACCTTAACATTTTGCATGAAAGGAGGACTAGCAGCAGTGTTGCACGGGAGAATGTGAAAAGTGTCCATATGTAGTAAAAACCTGAGAAATCCGTCCGTTTTCGTCATTTGTTATCGAATCGACTTAAAGCCAGATCGTCACATTGGCCGCTCTTCTGTCTGAAACGGTTACATTTATCGTCTGCAAAGCTATGTCGCGTGCTGCGGTATGTGGAGACACTAAAAGCACCATAGTAGAACACAGATGAAGCTTCTAAGCTGATGTAATAGCCAGTAAGAAGTAGTACAATTCAAGTTTTAGGTATCGATTATTGACTTTATACCCTTTTTTGGTGCCTTGGACATGAGCTAGGAACTTTAGATTTTGAATGAAAGGAGGATTAACAGCAGCGTTTCACGGGAGAATGTGAAAAGTGTTCATATGTAGTAAAAACCTAAGAAATCCGTCGGTTTTCTTCATTTTTTATCGAATCGACTTAAAGCCAGATCGTCACATTGGCCGCTCTTCTGACTGAAACTTTTATATTTATCGTCTGCAAAGCTATGTCGCGTGCTGCGGTATGCGGAGACACTAAAAGCACCATAGTCGAACACAGATGAAGCATCTAAGTTGGTGTAATAGCCGGCAAGAAGTAGTACAATTCAAGTTTTATCTATCGATTATTGACTTTTTAGCAGGCTCTGGTGCCTTGGACATGAGCTAGGACCTTAAGGTTCTGCATGAAAGGAGGACTAGCAGCCGAGTTGCACGGGAGAATGTGAAATGTGTTCATATGTAGTAAAAACCTGAGAAATCCGTCCGTTTTCGTCATTTGTTATCAAATCGACTTAAAGCCAGATCGTCACATTGGCCGCTCTTCTCTCTGAAACGGTTGTACTTATCGTGTGCAAAGCTATGTCCGTGCTGCGGTATGCTGAGAGACAAAAAGCACCATAGTAGAACACAGACGAAACATCTAAGTTGATGTAATACCCAGTAAGAAGTAGTACAAATCAAGTTGTAGGTATTGATTATTGACTTTTTAGCTAGCTTTGTTGCCTTGAACATGAGCTAGGACCTTAAGATTCTGCATGAAAGGAGGACTAGCAGCCGCGTTGCACGGGAGAATGTGAAAATTGTTCATATGTAGTAAAAACCTGAGAAATCCGTCCGTATTCGTCATTTGTTATCGAATCGACTTAAAGCCAGATCGTCACATTGGCCGCTCTTCTGACTGAAACTTTTACATTTATCGTCTGCAAAGCTATGTCGCGTGCTGTGGTATGTGGAGACACTAAAAGCACCGTAGTAGAACACAGATGAAGCTTCTAAGTTGATGTAATAGCCAGTAAGAAGTAGTACAATTCTAGTTTTAGGTATCGATTATTGACTTTTTACCCTTCTTTGGTGCCTTGGACATGAGCTAGGAACTTAAGATTTTGCATGAAAGGAGGACTAACAGCCGCGTTGCACGTTAGAATGTGAAAAGTATTCATGTGTAGTAAAAACCTAACAAATCCGTCCGTGTTCGTCATTTGTTATCGAATCGACTTAAAGCCAGATCGTCACATTGGCTGCTCTTCTGACTGAAACTTTTACATTTATCGTCGGCAAAGCTATGTCGCGTGCTGCGGTATGCGGAGACACTAAACGCACCGTAGTCGAACACAGATGAAACATCTAAGTTGATGTAATAGCCAGTAAGAAGTAGTACAATTCAAGTTTCAGTTATCGATTATTGTCTTTTTAGCTGGATCTGGTGCCTTGGACATGAGCTAGGACCTAAACATTTTGCATGAAAGGAGGACTAGCAGCCGAGTTGCACGGGAGAATGTGAAAAGTGTCCATATGTAGTAAAAACCTGAGAAATCCGTCCGTATTCGTCATTTGTTATCGAATCGACTTAAAGCCAGATCGTCACATTCTCCGCTCTTCTCTCTGAAACGGTTGTACTTATCGTGTGCAAAGCTATGTCGCGTGCTGCGGTATGCTGAGAGACAAAAAGCACCATAGTAGAACACAGATGAAGCATCTAAGTTAATGTAATAGCCAGTAAGAAGTAGTACAATTCAAGTTTTTGGTATCGATTTTTTACTTTTTACCCTTTTTTGGTGCCTTGGACATGAGCTAGGAACTTAAGATTTTACATGAAAGGAGGACTAACAGCCGCGTTGCACGGGAGAATATGAAAAGTGTCCATATGTAGTAAAAACCTGACAAATCCGTCCGTTTTCGTCATTTGTTATCGAATCGACTTAAAGCCAGATCGTCACATTGGCCGCCCTTCTGTCTGAAACGGTTACATTTATCGTCTGCAAAGCTACGTCACGTGCTGCGGTATGTGGAGACACTAAAAGCACCATAGTAGAACACAGATGAAGCTTCTAAGTTGATGTAATAGCCAGTAAGAAGTAGTACAATTCAAGTTTTAGGTATCGATTATTGCCTTTTTACCCTTCTTTGGTGCCTTGGACATGAGCTAGGAACTTAAGATTTTGCATGAAAGGAGGACTAACAGCCGCGTTGGACGGGAGAATGTGAAAAATGTTCATATGTAGTAAAAACCTAAGGAATCCGTCCGTTTTCGTCATTTGTTATCGAATCGACTTAAAGCCAGATCGTCACATTGGCCGCTCTTCTGACTGAAATTTTTACATTTATCGTCTGCAAAGCTATGTCGCGTGCTGCGGTATGTGGAGACACTAAAAGCACCATAGTCGAACACAGATGAAGCATCTAAGTTGATGTAATAGCCGGCAAGAAGTAGTACAATTCAAGTTTTAGGTATCGATTATTGACTTTTTACCCTTCTTTGGTGCCTTGGACATGAGCTAGGAACTTAAGATTTTGCATGAAAGGAATACTAGCAGCCGCGTTCACGGGAGAATGTGAAAAGTGTTCATATGTAGTAAAACCTGAGAAATCCGTCCGTATTCGTCATTTGTTATCGAATCGACTTAAAGCCAGATCATCTCATTGGCCGCTCTTCTCTCTGAAACGGTTGTACTTATCGCCTGCAAAGCTATGTCGCGTGTTGCGGTATGAGGAGACACTAAAAGCATCAGAGTAGAACACAGATAAAGCTTCTAAGTTGATGTAATAGCCAGTAAGAAGTAGTACAATTCACGTTTTAGGTATCGATTATTGACTTTTTACCCTTCTTTGGTGTCTTGGACATGAGCTAGGAACTTAAGATTTTGCATGAAAGGAGGAATAGCAGCCGCGTTGCACGGGAGAATGTGAAAGGTGTTCATATGTAGTAAAAACAAGAGAAATCCGTCCGTATTCGTCATTTGTTATCGAATCGTCTTAAAGCCAGATCGTCTCATTGGTCGCTCTTCTCTCTGAAACGGTTGTACTTATCGTCTGCAAAGCTATGTCGCGTGCTGCGGTATGAGGAGACACTAAAAGCATCATAGTAGAACACAGACTAAGCTTCTAAGTTGATGTAATAGCCAGTAAGAAGTAGTACAATTCAAGTTTTACTTATCTATTATTGACTTTTTAGCTGGCTTTGGTGCCTTGAACATGAGCTAGGACCTTAACATTTTGCATGAAAGGAGGACTAGCAGCCGAGTTGCACGGGAGAATGTGATAAGTGTTCATATGTAGAAAAAACCTGAGAAATCCGTTAGTTTTCGTCATTTGTTATCGAATCCACTTAAAGCCAGATCGTCACATTGGCCGCTCTTCTGACTGAAACTTTTACATTTATCGTCTGCAAAGCTATGTCTCGTGCTGCGGTATGTGGAGACACTAAAAGCACCATAGTAGAACACATATGAAGCCTCTAAGTTGATGTAATAGCCAGTAAGAAGTAGTACAATTCAAGTTTTAGGTATCGATTATTGACTTTTTACCCTTCTTTGGTGCCTTGGACATGAGCTAGGAACTTAAGATTTTGCATGAAAGGAGGACTAACAGCCGCGTTGCACGGCCGAATGTGAAAAGTATTCATGTGTAGTAAAAACCTAAGAAATCCGTCCGTGTTCGTCATTTGTTATCGAATCGACTTAAAGCCAGATCGTCACATTGGCTGCTCTTCTGACTGAAACTTTTACATTTATCGTCTGCAAAGCTATGTCGCGTGCTGCGGTATGCGGAGACACTAAAAGCACCATAGTCGAACACAGATGAAACATCTAAGTTGATGTAATAGCCAGTAAGAAGTAGTACAATTCAAGATTTAGTTATCGATTGTTGACTTTTTAGCTGGCTCTGGTGCCTTGGACATTAGCTAGGACCTTAACATTTTGCATGAAAGGAGGACTAGCAGCCGAGTTGCACGGGAGAATGTGAAAAGTGTCCATATGTAGTAAAAACCTGAGATATCCGTCCGTTTTCGTCATTTGTTATCGAATCGACTTAAAGCCAGATCGTCACATTGGCCGCTCTTCTGTCTGAAACGGTTACATTTATCGTCTGCAAAGCTATGTCGCGTGCTGCGGTATGTGGAGACACTAAAAGCACCATAGTAG
Organism: Schistocerca gregaria; assembly: GCF_023897955.1. NCBI lineage: Eukaryota > Metazoa > Arthropoda > Insecta > Orthoptera > Acrididae > Schistocerca > Schistocerca gregaria. The sequence continues at coordinate 8,147,126 of NW_026061736.1, read as the reverse complement.
AACACAGATGAAGCTTCTAAGCTGATGTAATAGCCAGTAAGAAGTAGTACAATTCAAGTTTTAGGTATCGATTATTGACTTTATACCCTTTTTTGGTGCCTTGGACATGAGCTAGGAACTTTAGATTTTGAATGAAAGGAGGATTAACAGCAGCGTTTCACGGGAGAATGTGAAAAGTGTTCATATGTAGTAAAAACCTAAGAAATCCGTCCGTTTTCGTCATTTATTATCGAATCGACTTAAAACCAGATCGTCACATTGGCCGCTCTTCTCTCTGAAACGGTTGTACTTATCGTGTGCAAAGCTATGTCGCGTGCTGCGGTATGTGGAGACACTAAAAGCACCATAGTAGAACACAGATGAAGCTCCTAAGTTGATGTAATAGCCAGTAAGAAGTAGTACAATTCAAGTTTTAGGTATCGATTATTGAATTTTTAGCTGGCTTTGGTGCCTTGGACATGAGCTAGGACCTTAAGATTCTGCATGAAAGGATGACTAGCAGCCGAGTTGCACGGGAGAATGTGAAAAGTGTTACTGTGTAGTAAAAACCTGAGAAATCCGTCCGTATTCGTCATTTGTTATCGAATCGACTTAAAGCCAGATCGTCACATTGTCCGTGCGACGGGTCAGGCTCTTATCGCGCAGTTTCCTTTCCCTGAAAGAAAATCCACCTACCTCGTTTCTTAGGTAGTTGCTGCACTCGCCTCTCCTGATAGCAGCTACTGGAAAAATTGCAGAAAAGCAGTGTTGAAGAAACTGCAATTTAATAGCCGCTCACCGGAGGCCGCGATACATGTTTGCTGAAATACAATCTATGAGCAATCTTCCTAAATAAATTGAGTTATTGGAATGGTAGTAATTGTTTACTCAAACGAGAACGCGAAGTTGGTAATTCTATTTAAGCTCTTTATTGTCTTTAAGCCTGATCATCAGCCCGCTAATCTACGTTTGAAGAAAGTTCAGTTCACAATTCTATCCACACTCAAACCCCGCCAGAATTAACTTTCAAAGTTACGGAATTTACTTAACTGCAACACAGACGATTTTCTAACATACACGTTTGCAGTCGATGTTCAATAATAGTTCGTTTTTTAACGTTAATGCTCGCCATAAGCACTTAGTAAAAGTTTACGAAGTACCGCCACGCTTTTAATTATTAAAGTTACTCGCGTCTTTCGCGGAACGAAAAGTCACAACTCGCTCAAACTCACACTACGCGTTACTGGACTCTTCCAGTCTCAAATCGCACAGTACCGAACCGATGAAGCCGTTTTATGACTTCATTTTACACATTATTCGCGAGGACACATCAAGCATGTCTCTTCTCGATCACAGTTCCTTCGCGACCCCTCATCCACTCGCGACTCACTCTCCTAGTCTGCTAACCGTCCTCGCATCTCATTGGCTCACACATCACACAGCCAATCAGAATTAACTCTTTGGGTGCGCCTCGCGCCAAAATCTAGCACGCACCAGTCATGACTTCTGAATCATTTACGTCATGATTTCTTGTTACACAAAATTTACTGTATAATTTAACAAACCGAAAGGAAAACTAGACTTTACTTTATTTCCAGATATTATTTAAATACTCGCGAACGTTCTGGCTGCTTGTACAATACCATACACTCTTGGACATCCGACATTCACTAAGATGGGGAACCACTGGCGACTCTGTTCCCACGGTTACATCGTCTGAACACTTGCGAGTTCCAACCTAGATTTTATACACTTGCAAAGAATGGCGAATGTCCCTCTTTCATTCACTCAGGCACACTCATTCACTCTCACCTACTCATATAAAATAACTGTTCACAAAAATTCAAAACATTTATGGTTTTAACAAAGTTATAGGTGAATTTCTAAAAGTAAAATTCTCAAAATAAATACAAAAGCACGGAAGGTGATTTTGTTTCATAGTTGGATGGTCACTGAAGGTGATCTATACATAATGGTATTTATTTAGACTCGAAAATTGTAGAAATTTGCGTTTTCTGTAAGATTTTTCTAATTTCCAAAATATGCAGGTTTCAAAGCTCAAATTTGGATGACTTATTTTTATTCATAACAGAAACTAGTATATTAACTTTTAATTTCCTCAGGTTCCTCAGTTAGAAGTTATTAAAGATGAAAGTTCCACGTTATACACGCGGCTAGTTAGCGCACAGGTCTTACATTCTCACGGTACAGACATGCCATATGGTCGTGACGTCAGACGAACGGACACCGGTAATCTGCCCGCTACAGCACATATGCTAATCTGATGGCTACTTTACAGTCTGTCTACATTTCACAGTAAATATTTGATAGAAAACTGTGCGCTCGCACTAGTTGCGACGCCACACACCTCCTGAGGAAACTAAATTTTTTCATTCATGACAAACTTTTAGTTTTCTAAAAAAATTTCTATTAAAGATTTACTCAAACAGCTATTTAACATTTATAGTTCCTGTACATCAATCATCCACTTATACCTAGGGCTGACGACCTACAAAACATCTTATATCTAAACATGCACTTTTATCATCATTCAAAAAAAATTTTTCAGATTACAAAATTCTATTTACAAATTCCTGAAAGAGAAAACAAACCTAAATACTATCTTGATGTACGTCACACGCACACTAACACTACTATCGCTATGGTGAGCGTCACTTTTTTACCACTTACACTTAAGATTTTGATAGCACTCGTAGTTCGACCGGGTCCTGCTTGGGAGGTCCATTTCAAGTCTCGTGCTACCACCTCTGTTTACTTCGGCGCACCTGAAACATCAGCTGGCCTCAGTTCCCTTTCTAACTGCTACGTCTTAACCTACAGCAGCGATAAATGGCGCTATCTGCTTGACTCTAAAGTCTCATATTTTTGATAAAATTTACTTTACAGTATGTACAATTTTCAAATTTTTTTTTTTTTTTTTTTTTTTTTTTTTAATGAAAAGTGAATTGACTTTCCTAATGCAGTACCGAAGTGGCACATTTACTCTTTAATTACTTCTTCATCTCATAATCAAACAAGTTATGGTTACATAAGAAATACTAAGAAAAACAATTCCTACAAATAGTTCACAAATACATAATAAATCTCCGCCAGCACTGGTGACTCTCCAGTTCCTGTACAATACACAACAATATAAAATATACACAAAATTATCAATATTACAATTCTGTCTCCAGGCAATCTCCTGTAGTCCTGTATCATAAATTAAACACTGAAAAATACATATTTACTTATTCATTTATCAACACTACAATCCTTATACTAATCTCTACGACAAACTTGGGGAGCTTTGTGTGTCTCTGGTCAAAAATGGAATCGATGTCATGGGTACTTTCCTCATCTCACATATCTGGAGTTACTTCAATTTCTTGTCAACATCAGGTTTTCTCTAGTCACATTCGGGTTTAATTTACAACTCTCATACTCATACTTCACACACTCAGGTTAGTATTTGTTAAAGCGTTTCCTACTAATCTGCGAAACCTCGTTACCCATACTTTCTAACATACATCCACCTCCTGAGTTACCAACGTCGCCTCAGCTTTGTTTACATTCGTAGCCTCACTTCCTTTTGTTTACAAACATCTCCTCTGTTTACCAACAAACGCCACCTCTGGTTACCAACATTAAGCTTTTTATTTACTCACCTTCGTAGCCTCACTTTTTCCTAATATCGAGCTAGCCAAACACTATGCTCATTCTTTCTCCTTTTCTCACATATTTCTCTTCATTTGACAGTCAGTCCTGCTGCACTGTCCCTTTAACTTAACTTCCTTTACCCCTTTGACAGTCAACCTTGTTGCACTGTACCTTTACTCATTTTACCACTAAATCACCTCCTGAGGCTCTGACTTCATTGAACAGATAGTTTTGCTGTACTGCTCCATTTCCTTTCCTAAACATTAGCTTAATGCTACGTCTTAACATATCGTTCTGTTACTTAACAAACAGCTTCAATGTTCGTCACCATATTTTCTGAGGCTCTTACATTTCTTAGTTATTTTACCTTTCTAAGGGCATTACTCACACCTTAGGCCAAACATTTACTTTACTGAGACTTATTACTTATCTGAGGTATCTTAATCCTTTTTGATTTTCTCTTACACTCATTCCTTACGCTTAACCTATACTGCACTGAGGTTCTTTCCTACTCATTACTTAAACACTTTATCACTTAAAAACTACGATAGAGAAGAAGGAAAGACGATAGAATTTTAGTTCTGAATGAAAGAAGAGGTAGGTTGACAATACGGAAAAGAAAGTGGAAGAAATATTGTCAAACGACTCGAGACCTAGTGCTCGTCACGCACTTAGCTCTGCAAAGAGTGCAAAGCTCTCTGAGGTATCTACTCACTCCTGGCCACGTCTCTCTTTTGAACATATCTTTTCAAATCCACAATGTTCCTAAGCCCTAACACCTTATGTGATTTCACAAACTCCAGTCTATAAGCATTTGGGTGAGGCTTCTCTACGATTCTAAATGGGCCCACGTACTCATCGGTAAACTTCTTTGTTTCTGACGTAAGTTTCTTAGATCTTTCCCTAGTTTTCACTAGCACTAGATCCCCTACCTGAAAACTAGTGGGATCAGCTCTTGCGTCATGCCTTCTCTTTCTTTCCAGGGCCTTCTTTCTTATATTAATACGTGCCAGTCTCTCCTTCTCTTCGATGGCTATGTCTGTGAGATTTGGAAACTCGACCAGGTCGAATAAAATATTATTCGGCCTAATGTCACACATTAGCTCTACTGGTGCATATCCTGTGGCTTCATGCTTCAGATGGTTTATTACTTCTTCGAAGTATTCAATATAATTGGCCCAAGCGGAGTGTTTTTTATGACAATATGTTCTACACAATCTGTTTAACTCCTTCATAATTCGCTCACACATGTTCCCTTGAGGAAAGTACGCGGAGATTTTTATGTGATCGATACCTCTCTGTTGTAAACATTCACTAAATTTCTTAGAGATAAACTGGGGCCCATTGTCTGACAATATTGCCTTTGGCACTCCTATCTTCCCAAAATAGTCCTTCTCCAACTTATTCACTAATACTTTAGAGTTGGCTTTCTTAATTGGGTAAAATTTTACGTACTTAGTAAACCCATCCACCATCACAAACACATATTCACATCCCCCTCTAGACACTGATAGTGGACCAAATAAATCTACAGCTACTAAATCCAGCCGATTTTGTGGTTCTACTGAATACATCTGTCCTTGGATAGTTCTATTGTTGGCCCTAACTTTCTGGCAACGATCACAGGATTCTAATCGCTGTTGCACCCTTCTCCACATATTATCAAAAATTACCACTTCACTTAACTTAGCTATACATTTACGAGCGCCATAATGCCCATACTTACAATGTACGTAGTCTATAAGTGCATCTACATGTTGCTCCGGAAAACATATTTTCCAATTCTCCTCACTGTCTTTCCTGCGCCTAAATAAGACATCTTTATGCACTTTATAGTAGACCAGTAATTTTGGGTAGTCTGGATGACCTAATCTACTCTTTACTAATTTAATGTTGTCATCCTGGTTCTGTTCCCTCCGTAGGTTCTTACAAATGCGCTTAATTAAGCCATCGTCCTGGAGCTGCATGATGGCCAACATTACTTCATTATTATCGGTATTTCTTAAAGATTTCCCTTCTTGTCCTGTATCTTTCACACTTCTTGATAAGGCGTCCGCCACGATGTTCTCGGAACCCTTAATGTATATCATCTTATAATTAAATTGCTGTAAATACAGGGACCACCTTCTTAATCTAGCATGTTTTAGCTGACATGAGTCTAAATATGTAAGGGCACTATGGTCTGTGTAGATCCAAATTTCATGTCCTAAAAGGTACTTTTCAAATTTTTGCAGGCCGAAAATAACAGCTAATGCTTCAAGTTCAGATATACTATAATTTTTCTCGGATTGTTGCAATGACCTGCTCGCAAAGGCTATGGTCTTGTGGACTTCCTCTTCTCCTTCTTTTTCCAACTGAAATAGTTCAACTCCTAACCTGTAACCACAAGCATCAGATCCCAGACAAAATGGTTTCGAAAAATCGGGATGGTTCAAAATCTTACTATTAATAAGAGCTTCTTTCAATTCTTCAAACGCCTTCTGACACTCAGAAGTCCATTTATAAACTACATTTTTCTTTAAGAGTTCTCGCAGGCACGGTGTATTGAATAATTGTCCAGACACAAATTTTCTATAAAACCCAAACAAACCAAACATCCCCTTTAATGCTTTACGTGTTGTAGGTGCAGCATAATCCCTTATTGCTCTAATCTTTTCTGGATCCGGCATGATACCATCGCCACTCACTATGTGCCCCAAGAATTTAATTTCTTTCTTCACAAATTCAGTTTTGTCTAGCTTCAATTTCATACCCCCCAATTTTATGGCCCTCAATACTTCATCCAATAACATACAGTGTTCCTCCCACGTTGGTGTCGATATCAAAACGTCGTCTACATACACTGTAATTCTTCTTAGTAGATGGTCCCCTAATACCTGCGACATAGCTCTTACAAAGGCACATACACTTATATTTAAACCAAACGGCACCACCTTATACTGATAACATCTACCTTCGAATAAGAATGCCGTGTACTTTCTTGATTCCTTTGCTAACGGTAGGTTCCAATATCCACAGGTCACATCCATGGATGTAAAGAACTTAGCACCTTTAAACTTTTGTAGCAGTTCTTCAATATTCTCCGGACGGTCACTCTCAGGTAGTACTATTTTGTTTAATGCTCGAGCATCCAACACTAGTCTAATTGAGCCATCCTTCTTAGGAACTATGACTAGCGGGTTATTGTACACACTAACAGCCCTTTCAATAATTCCCCACTCTAACATATTTTGAATTAAGTCACGTACTGCCTCCTTATGTACTTCTGGGATTGCAAATGGTTTTTTGAAGAAATGAGCGTCTTTCTGCACTGTCAAAAAACACTCATAATCCTTTACTAGCCCTGGTTGATCTGAGAAAACCTCGGCATGTTTGACTAGTATTTGTCTTAAATCGTTTTTCCTTGCTTCATCAATATCAATTAATTCTAGTAATTTCTCCTCGATCCTATTTCTGACACTCACAAGCTCAGACGGATCCTCTACTTTTTTGCCACCGTACTCATTATAGCCCTCCAAGAATTTCTCTGTTTTACAAATACATATAGGAAAATCATTCTGCTCAGGATCCTCACATAGCTGCTTACCGATGAAAGGTATAGTAATTAGTTTACCCTTAATTTTTACCATAACATCATTGGTAGAAAAATTCACCCATCCTTCATATTTATTCAAAAAGTCAGCCCCCACCAATATGTCTACACTCAGTCCATTTATAACTAAGAAGTTCTGTCTTATTTCTACTTCCTTAAATGCTATGGGTAGAAACACTTCCTGTTTTACTGTCTTCTTAGTCTTACCGGTTGCTACTACAATGTTCAAGCCACTTACTGGCATCTTAACAATCTGTTTACTGTTAGGGAGTTCATTTACCAAGTTCTGGGATACTGCACAGACTTCCGATCCAGTATCTATCAAACATTTAACTGGTTCATTTAATACTCTTAGCTCTACTATCGGTTGCCCTAAGTACTCTTTATTTATTTTGGGTTCTGCTTCCTCCAATAAATCTTGCACAATTTCTCTCCTTTCGAAGCCTGTCTTTTGGGTGGCAATCACATTCACACTTACAGGGTTTATTTCATGCTTATTATCACCCTCAATTCTAGTGGCAGCTCCTATTAGCCTATCCACTATTGCTAAGTCAAAACATTTTTCCAATGTTTCCCCCTCTTTCTCATTAACCTCCTTTTCTACGACCCTATCCAAGGCGTCGTCATTAACCTCTACCTCCTCCTCTAATCTATCCTCTTCTTCGTAACTATCTACAACATCAATTATCTTATCAAGCACAGTCACAACCCTGCCATTATTACTGTTCTCACCCCTATCCGACAGCTCTTCATTAGTTTTACTGTGCATAATGTCTTTCTGATTATTACCCTTATAACTAGTACTTAGTTCTTCAATAAGTGGCTTCTTATGATTATTCTTACAGTTAATTGGTTCATTAACCTCCACTTGACTTAAAGCTACTATCTCTGTCTGTTTTACGTTATCCTCCCTAAATTTTGTAGCAACAACATTTATGTTAGGTGGTCGTTCAGGCTGCTTTCTTATGAATGGTTTTGCCAGCGGATTTAACTTTAAACGCTGTTGCCTACGATCGCCAGCACACTCGTAGACAATTAATGGTGCGTCATCACTATGCCTCCAGCTGACCGCCTCACCTCCTGACATCTGTCGGCCGCTGTCATACTGCTCGCGTTCATTGAACCTGTTAACATATGTTCTTCCTCTACCACGTGAACTGCCACGGTATCCGCCGCCTCTCTGAACACCCATCCTATTAATGTTTACATCCGCGCGATTGTCATTCTGCCTAGCAGGCGGGCGATGCTCCCTCCTCATGTTTTCTTCTTCTTTTTGGACGGATTCAACCCTTTCTAAATACTGTACGAACTTGTCAATGTTATCTCGGGGCGCAGATATGATCTTAGTTTTCCAGTTCCACGGTAGCTTATTTTCTACCCCTAATATGATCTGTTCTGTTTCTAACTTATTACTAAGGTAGGACAGAGTTGTTACCCACCTTTGAACAAATCGTTTGATGCCCTCTCTCTTGGGGTCATACTTCTCTCCCGACCAGAACCGATTAAGAACATCCATCTGCTTTCTCTTTCCCCAGTATTCCTCAAAGAACGCTAATTTAAATTCTGACAATTTCGCGTATTTTTCAGAGGCTAAATTCCCCCATACTCTGGCCTCTCCCATCAAATTTGAAGTGATAAAGCCTATCTTTTGTTTATCGCTCCATACTTTCGGCAAAACGTCTTCAAAATCGTTCCAAAATTCTCTGGGGTGCATGTTCTTACTTGGGTCAAATTTTAAAAACTGTCTGTGGGTAACATACGCAACCTCGGTAGATTCAATTATTCCACTGGAAATTATACTACCACTATGGTTAGAAACACACTGTTCTACTTTGGTTAGTCTGCATTCATGCCCACAAAGTTGCTCATTCACACTTTCACTGAAATGGCTTATGTGAGTCTCTAAATTATTGACCTTATTTACAACTTGCTCTCCAAGTTTCTCACACCGAATTTTGGTATCATTTACTTTACATTCTAAGGCGGCATGATTAATTTCATTGGAATTCTCTACCACTTTTATGTGCTCACATACTTTATCTAATTCTGCATCAACATGGGATTTAAATTGCTGTTGATCCTCAGTAACCTGTTCGATTCGTGTCGTCAATTCACTTTGCACTTGAACAATATTTTCTGTACATTCTAATTTAACCTGCTGTATTTCAACATTTACTTTACTACTGAGCACTGCTAAATCTTGCTTCCAACAGTCTCTGAGATCGGATATTTTGGAATCTAAATCAGCGCCCATTTTAGTCATCTCATTACTTAAATCAGATCCTAATTTAGACATTTTTGAATCCATTTTACTTGACATATTAGTTTCCATTTGTGACATATTAGTTTCCAATTTTGATATACTGGAATCCATTTTTGACATACTGGAATCCATCTTACTTGACATATTGGAATCCAACACGTTCATCTTAGTTAATAGATTCATCTGCATACTGGCGACATTATCCTTCGCCCCCTCATTTGCTGATACAATGTCCCTATTAACATTAACTACCGGCATGGGTAACTGTAATTCACTGGGCACTGACATATTTGGATCTGACTCCAAACTATAATTAACATAGGATGAATCAGTCAAACTACTACTGAAATTGGGTTGAGACACGTCTAAACTAAAATTCATGGGGTCATTTTCCCCTGTCTCCATCCCACTATCACAACTTAGTTCCGCCTTTTTGTCACTTGGTTGAAACTCAGCCATTTTTCTCAGTTTGACTCCACAAACACACAAAGTTTTCAAAAGCACTGTACTTAACTTTGTGCTTCGGCGTGCTGCGTTGCTGCTAGATGAAACTGCGGGTCCGTTCACCATACACTGCAATGCTGTACCAGTTTCCGGGCCCCCGCTCGAATCAGCGCTGCCAACTGCCACTGCTGTCGTCGCCTCTGCGTAGTCTCCGTAGCTCGTCGTCTGCCAGACGCCGTCGTAGACTGCTATTCCAATCGGCGCGTAGTCACCGAAAAATTCTTCCGTTCCGTACAACACATTACAGTTCACGGACACTTTCACTGTCCTTCCTATTCACGTGGCGATATCAATTTGTACGCTACACAGTTCCTACACATAGCGAGCACTTCTGTATTGTCCGGTAATTGTCACTACTGCTTTTTTTTTGAAATTCACTGGAATTTACTATTTTTATTTCCCGGCCGATGCACCACTTGCGACGGGTCAGGCTCTTATCGCGCAGTTTCCTTTCCCTGAAAGAAAATCCACCTACCTCGTTTCTTAGGTAGTTGCTGCACTCGCCTCTCCTGATAGCAGCTACTGGAAAAATTGCAGAAAAGCAGTGTTGAAGAAACTGCAATTTAATAGCCGCTCACCGGAGGCCGCGATACATGTTTGCTGAAATACAATCTATGAGCAATCTTCCTAAATAAATTGAGTTATTGGAATGGTAGTAATTGTTTACTCAAACGAGAACGCGAAGTTGGTAATTCTATTTAAGCTCTTTATTGTCTTTAAGCCTGATCATCAGCCCGCTAATCTACGTTTGAAGAAAGTTCAGTTCACAATTCTATCCACACTCAAACCCCGCCAGAATTAACTTTCAAAGTTACGGAATTTACTTAACTGCAACACAGACGATTTTCTAACATACACGTTTGCAGTCGATGTTCAATAATAGTTCGTTTTTTAACGTTAATGCTCGCCATAAGCACTTAGTAAAAGTTTACGAAGTACCGCCACGCTTTTAATTATTAAAGTTACTCGCGTCTTTCGCGGAACGAAAAGTCACAACTCGCTCAAACTCACACTACGCGTTACTGGACTCTTCCAGTCTCAAATCGCACAGTACCGAACCGATGAAGCCGTTTTATGACTTCATTTTACACATTATTCGCGAGGACACATCAAGCATGTCTCTTCTCGATCACAGTTCCTTCGCGACCCCTCATCCACTCGCGACTCACTCTCCTAGTCTGCTAACCGTCCTCGCATCTCATTGGCTCACACATCACACAGCCAATCAGAATTAACTCTTTGGGTGCGCCTCGCGCCAAAATCTAGCACGCACCAGTCATGACTTCTGAATCATTTACGTCATGATTTCTTGTTACACAAAATTTACTGTATAATTTAACAAACCGAAAGGAAAACTAGACTTTACTTTATTTCCAGAAATTATTTAAATACTCGCGAACGTTCTGGCTGCTTGTACAATACCATACACTCTTGGACATCCGACATTCACTAAGATGGGGAACCACTGGCGACTCTGTTCCCACGGTTACATCGTCTGAACACTTGCGAGTTCCAACCTAGATTTTATACACTTGCAAAGAATGGCGAATGTCCCTCTTTCATTCACTCAGGCACACTCATTCACTCTCACCTACTCATATAAAATAACTGTTCACAAAAATTCAAAACATTTATGGTTTTAACAAAGTTATAGGTGAATTTCTAAAAGTAAAATTCTCAAAATAAATACAAAAGCACGGAAGGTGATTTTGTTTCATAGTTGGATGGTCACTGAAGGTGATCTATACATAATGGTATTTATTTAGACTCGAAAATTGTAGAAATTTGCGTTTTCTGTAAGATTTTTCTAATTTCCAAAATATGCAGGTTTCAAAGCTCAAATTTGGATGACTTATTTTTATTCATAACAGAAACTAGTATATTAACTTTTAATTTCCTCAGGTTCCTCAGTTAGAAGTTATTAAAGATGAAAGTTCCACGTTATACACGCGGCTAGTTAGCGCACAGGTCTTACATTCTCACGGTACAGACATGCCATATGGTCGTGACGTCAGACGAACGGACACCGGTAATCTGCCCGCTACAGCACATATGCTAATCTGATGGCTACTTTACAGTCTGTCTACATTTCACAGTAAATATTTGATAGAAAACTGTGCGCTCGCACTAGTTGCGACGCCACAGTCCGCTCTTCTATCTGAAACGGTTGTACTTATCGTCTGCAAAGCTATGTCGCGTGTTGCGGTATGAGGAGACACTAAGAGCATCATAGTAGAACACAGATAAAGCTTCTAAGTTGATGTAATAGCCAGTAAGAAGTAGTACAGTTCACGTTTTAGGCATCGATTATTGACTTTTTACCCTTCTTTGGTGCCTTGAACATGAGCTAGGAACTTAAGATTTTGCATGAAAGGAGGAATAGCAGCCGCGTTGCACGGGAGAATGTGAAAGGTGTTCATATGTAGTAAATACCTGAGAAATCCGTCCGTTTTCGTCATTTGTTATCGAATCGACTTAAAGCCAGATCGTCACATTGGCCGCTCTTCTGACTGAAACTTTTACATTTATCGTCTGCAAAGCTATGTCGCGTGCTGCGGTATGCGGAGACACTAAAAGCACCATAGTCGAACACAGATGAAGCATCTAAGTTGATGTAATAGCCGGCAAGGAGTAGTACAATTCAAGTTTTAGGTATCGATTATTGACTTTTTACCCTTCTTTGGTGCCTTGGACATGAGCTAGGAACTTAAGATTTTGCATGGAAGGAGGACTAGCAGCCGCGTTCACGGGAGAATGTGAAAAGTGTTCATATGTAGTAAAACCTGAGAAATCTGTCCGTATTCGTCATTTGTTATCGAATCGACTTAAAGCCAGATCATCTCATTGGCCGCTCTTCTCTCTGAAACGGTTGTACTTATCGTCTGCAAAGCTATGTCGCGTGTTACGGTATGAGGAGACACTAAAAGCATCATAGTAGAACACAGATAAAGCTTCTAAGTTGATGTAATAGCCAGTAAGAAGTAGTACAGTTCACGTTTTAGGTATCGATTATTGACTTTTTACCCTTCTTTGGTGCCTTGAACATGAGCTAGGAACTTAAGATTTTGCATGAAAGGAGGAATAGCAGCCGCGTTGCACGGGAGAATGTGAAAAGTGTTCATATGTAGTAAAAACCTAAGAAATCCGTCCGTATTCGTCATTTGTTATCGAATCGACTTAAAGCCAGATCGTCACATTGGCCGCTCTTCTCTCTGAAACGGTTGTACTTATCGTCTGCAAAGCTATGTCGCGTGCTGTGGTATGCAGAGACACTAAAAGCACCATAGTAGAACACAGATGATGCTTCTAAGTTGATGTAATAGCCAGTAAGAAGTAGTACAATTTAAGTTTTTGTTACCGATTATTGACTTTTTACCCTTCTTTGGTAATTTGGACATGAGCTAGGAACTTAAGATTTTGCATCAAAGGAGGATTAGCAGCCGCGTTAACGGGAGAATGTGAAAAGTGTTCATATGTAGTAAACCCTGAGAAATCCGTCCGTGTTCGTCATTTGTTATCGAATCGACTTAAAGCCAGATCGTCTAATTGGTCGCTCTTCTCTCTGAAACGGTTGTACTTATCGTCTGCAAAGCTATGTCACGTGCTGCGGTATGAGGAGACACTAAAAGCATCATAGTAGAACACAGATTAAGCTTCTAAGTTGATGTAATAGCCAGTAAGAAGTAGTACAATTCAAGTTTTAGTTATCTATTATCGACTTTTTAGCTGGCTTTCGTGCCTTGAACATGGGCTAGGACCTTAACATTTTGCATGAAAGGAGGACTAGCAGCCGAGTTGCACGGGAGAATGTGAAAAGTGTTCATATGTAGAAAAAACCTGAGAAATCCGTTAGTTTTCGTCATTTGTTATCGAATCCACTTAAAGCCAGATCGTCACAATGGCGGCTCTTCTGTCTGATACGGTTAGATTTATCGTCTGCAAAGCTATGTCGCGTGCTGCGGTATGTGGAGACACTAAAAGCACCATATTAGAACACAGATGAAGCTTCTAAATTTTTGTAATAGCCAGTAAGAAGTAGTACAATTCACGTTTTAGGTATCGATTATTGACTTTTTACCCTTCTTTGGTGCCTTGGACGTGAGCTAGGAACTTAAGATTTTGCATGAAAGGAGGAATAGCAGCCGCGTTGCACGGGAGAATGTGAAAAGTGTTCATATGTAGTAAAAACCTGAGAAATCCGTCCGTATTCGTCATTTGTTATCGCATCGACTTAAAGCCAGATCGATACACTGGCCGCCCTTCTCTCTGAAACGGTTGTACTTATCGTCTGCAAAGCTATGTCGCGTGCTGCGGTATGTGGAGACACTAAAAGCACCATCGCAGAACACAGATGAAGCTTCTATGTTGATGTAATAGCCAGTAAGAAGTAGTACAATTCAAGTTTTAGTTATCGATTATTGACCTTTTAGCTGGCTCTGATGCCTTGGACATGAGGTAGGACCTTAAGGTTCCGCATGAAAGGAGGACTAGCAGCCGAGTCGCACAGGAGAATGTGAAAAGTGTTCATATGTAGGAAAAGCCTGGGAAATCCGTCCATTTTCGTCATTTGTTATCGAATCGACTTAAAGCCAGATCGTCACATTGGCCGCAGTTCTGTCTTAAACGGTTACATTTATCGTCTGCAAAGCTATGTCGCGTTCTGCGGTATGCAGAGACACTAAAAGCACCATAGTAGAATACAGATGAAGCTGCTAGGTTGATGTAATAGCCAGTATGAAGTAGTACAATTCAAGTTTTTGTTATCGATTATTGACCTTTTACCCTTCTTTGGTACCTTGGACATGAGCTAGGAACTTAAGATTTTGCATGAAAGGAGGACTAACAGCCGCGTTCACGGGAGAATGTGAAAAGTGTTCATATGTAGTAAAAACCTCAGAAATCCGTCCGCCTTCGTCATTTGTTATCGAATCGACTTGAAGCCAGATCGTCACATTGGCCGCAGATCTGTCTTAAACGGTTACATTTATCATCTTTAAAGCTTTGTCGCGTGCTGCGGTATGCAGAGACACTAAAAGCACCATAGTAGAACACAGATGAAGCTTCAAAGTTGATGTAATAGCCAGTAAGAAGTAGTACAATTCAAGTTTTAGTTATCGATTATTGACTTTTTAGCTGGCTCTGGTGCCTTGGACATGAGCTTGGAACTTAACAATTTGCATGAAGGAGGACTAGCACGCGAGTTGCACGGGAGAGTGTGAAAAGTGTCCATATGTAGTAAAAACCTGAGAAATCCGTAAGTTTTCGTCATTTGTTATCGAATCGACTTAAGCCAGATCGTCACATTGACCGCTCTTCTGTCTGAAACGGTTACATTTATCGTCTGCAAAGCTATGTCGCGTGCTGCGGTATGTGGAGACACTAAAAGCACCATAGTAGAACCCAGATGATGTAATAGCCAGTAAGAAGTAGTACAATTCAAGTTTTAGTTATCGATTATTGCCTTTTTACCCTTCTTTGGTGCCTTGGACATGAGCTAGGAACTTAAGATTTTGCATGAAAGGAGGACTAGCAGCCGCGTTGCACGGGAGTATGTGAAAAGTGTTCATATGTAGAAAAAACCTTAGAAATCAGTCCGTATTCGTCATTTGTTATCTAATCGACAAAAAGCCAGATCGTCACATTGGCCGCTCTTCTGACTGAAACGGTTACATTTATCGTCTGCAAAGCTATGTCGCGTGCTGCGGTATACGGAGACACTAAAAGCACCATAGTGGAACACAGATGAAGCATCTAAGTTGATGTAATAGCCGGTAAGAAGTAGTACAATTCAAGTTTTATCTATCGATTATTGACCTTTTAGCTGGCTCTGGTGGCTTGGACAAGAGCTAGGACCTTAAGGTTCTGCAAGAAAGGAGGACTAGGAGCCGTGTTGCACGGGAGAAAGTGAAACGTGTTCATACGTAGTAAAAAGATGAGAAATCCGTCCATTATCGTCATTTGTTATCGAATCGACTTAAAGCCAGATCGTCACATTGGCCGCTCTTCTCTCTGAAACGGATGAACATATCGTCTGCAAAGCTATGTCGCGTGCAGCGGTATGTGGAGACACTAATAGCACCATAGTAGAACACAGATGAAGTTTCTAAGTTGATGTAATAGCCAGTAAGAAGTAGTACAATTCAAGTTTTAGGTTTCGATTATTGACTTTTTACCCTTCTTTGGTGCCTTGGACATGAGCTGGGGACTTAAGATTTTGCATGAAAGGAGGACTAGCAGCCCCGTTGCACGGGAGAATGTTAAAAGTGATCATATGTAGTAAAAACCTGAGAAATCCATCCGTGTTCGTCATTTGCTATCGAATCGACTTAAAGCCAGATCGTCACATTGGCCGCTCTTCTCCCTGAAACGGCTGTACTTATCGTCTGCAAAGCTATGTCGCGTGCTGCGGAATGCGGAGACACTAAAAACACCATAGTAGAACACAGATGAAGCTTCTAAATTGATGTAATAGCCAGTAAGTAGTAGTACAATTCAAGTTTTAGTTATGGATAATTGACTTTTTACCCTTCTTTGGTGCTTGGAAATCAGCTAGGAACTTAAGATTTTGCATGAAAGGAGGAATAGCAGCCGCGTTGCACGGGAGAATGTGAAAAGTGTTCATATGTAGTAAAAACCTGAGAAATCCGTCCGTATTCGTCATTTGTTATCGCATCGACTTAAAGCCAGATCGATACACTGGCCGCCCTTCTCTCTGAAACGGTTGTACTTATCGTCTGCAAAGCTATGTCGCGTGCTGCGGTATGTGGAGACACTAAAAGCACCATCGCAGAACACAGATGAAGCTTCTAAGTTGATGTAATAGCCAGTAAGAAGTAGTACAATTCAAGTTTTAGTTATCGATTATTGACCTTTTAGCTGGCTCTGATGCCTTGGACATGAGGTAGGACCTTAAGGTTCCGCATGAAAGGAGGACTAGCAGCCGAGTCGCACGGGAGAATGTGAAAAGTGTTCATATGTAGGAAAAGCCTGGGAAATCCGTCCATTTTCGTCATTTGTTATCGAATCGACTTAAAGCCAGATCGTCACATTGGCCGCAGTTCTGTCTTAAACGGTTACATTTATCGTCTGCAAAGCTATGTCGCGTTCTGCGGTATGCAGAGACACTAAAAGCACCATAGTAGAATACAGATGAAGCTGCTAGGTTGATGTAATAGCCAGTATGAAGTAGTACAATTCAAGTTTTTGTTATCGATTATTGACCTTTTACCCTTCTTTGGTACCTTGGACATGAGCTAGGAACTTAAGATTTTGCATGAAAGGAGGACTAACAGCCGCGTTCACGGGAGAATGTGAAAAGTGTTCATATGTAGTAAAAACCTCAGAAATCCGTCCGCCTTCGTCATTTGTTATCGAATCGACTTGAAGCCAGATCGTCACATTGGCCGCAGATCTGTCTTAAACGGTTACATTTATCATCTTTAAAGCTTTGTCGCGTGCTGCGGTATGCAGAGACACTAAAAGCACCATAGTAGAACACAGATGAAGCTTCTAAGTTGATGTAATAGCCAGTAAGAAGTAGTACAATTCAAGTTTTAGTTATCGATTATTGACTTTTTAGCTGGCTCTGGTGCCTTGGACATGAGCTTGGAACTTAACAATTTGCATGAAGTAGGACTAGCACGCGAGTTGCACGGGAGAGTGTGAAAAGTGTCCATATGTAGTAAAAACCTGAGAAATCCGTAAGTTTTCGTCATTTGTTATCGAATCGACTTAAGCCAGATCGTCACATTGACCGCTCTTCTGTCTGAAACGGTTACATTTATCGTCTGCAAAGCTATGTCGCGTGCTGCGGTATGTGGAGACACTAAAAGCACCATCGTAGAACCCAGATGATGTAATAGCCAGTAAGAAGTAGTACAATTCAAGTTTTAGTTATCGATTATTGACTTTTTACCCTTCTTTGGTGCCTTGGACATGAGCTAGGAACATAAGATTTTGCATGAAAGGAGGACTAGCAGCCGCGTTGCACGGGAGTATGTGAAAAGTGTTCATATGTAGAAAAAACCTTAGAAATCAGTCCGTATTCGTCATTTGTTATCTAATCGACAAAAAGCCAGATCGTCACATTGGCCGCTCTTCTGACTGAAACGGTTACATTTATCGTCTGCAAAGCTATGTCGCGTGCTGCGGTATACGGAGACACTAAAAGCACCATAGTGGAACACAGATGAAGCATCTAAGTTGATGTAATAGCCGGTAAGAAGTAGTACAATTCAAGTTTTATCTATCGATTATTGACCTTTTAGCTGGCTCTGGTGGCTTGGACAAGAGCTAGGACCTTAAGGTTCTGCAAGAAAGGAGGACTAGGAGCCGTGTTGCACGGGAGAAAGTGAAACGTGTTCATACGTAGTAAAAAGATGAGAAATCCGTCCATTTTCGTCATTTGTTATCGAATCGACTTAAAGCCAGATCGTCACATTGGCCGCTCTTCTCTCTGAAACGGATGAACATATCGTCTGCAAAGCTATGTCGCGTGCAGCGGTATGTGGAGACACTAATAGCACCATAGTAGAACACAGATGAAGTTTCTAAGTTGATGTAATAGCCAGTAAGAAGTAGTACAATTCAAGTTTTAGGTTTCGATTATTGACTTTTTACCCTTCTTTGGTGCCTTGGACATGAGCTGGGGACTTAAGATTTTGCATGAAAGGAGGACTAGCAGCCCCGTTGCACGGGAGAATGTTAAAAGTGATCATATGTAGTAAAAACCTGAGAAATCCATCCGTGTTCGTCATTTGCTATCCAATCGACTTAAAGCCAGATCGTCACATTGGCCGCTCTTCTCCCTGAAACGGCTGTACTTATCGTCTGCAAAGCTATGTCGCGTGCTGCGGAATGCGGAGACACTAAAAACACCATAGTAGAACACAGATGAAGCTTCTAAATTGATGTAATAGCCAGTAAGTAGTAGTACAATTCAAGTTTTAGTTATGGATAATTGACTTTTTACCCTTCTTTGGTAACTTGGACATGAGCTTGGAACTTAAGATTTTGCATGAAAGGAGGACTAGCAGCCGCGTTCACGGGAGAATGTGAAAAGTGTTCATATGTAGTAAAACCTGAGAAATCCGTCCGTATTCTTCATTTGTTATCGCATCGACTTAAAGCCAGATCGATACACTGGCCGCTCTTCTCTCTGAAACAATTGTACTTATAGTCTGCAAAGCTATGTCGTGTGCTGCGGTATGAGGAGACACTAGAAGCATCATAGTAGAACACAGATAAAGCTTCTAAGTTGATGTAATAGCCAGTAAGAAGTAGTACAATTCAAGTTTTAGTTATCGATTATTGACTTTTTAGCTGGCTTTTATTGCCTTGAACATGAGCTAGGAACTTAAGATTTTGCATGAAAGGAGGACTAGCAGCCGCGTTGCTCGGAAGAATGTGAAAGGAGTACATATGTAGTAAAAACCTGAGAAATCCGTCCGTATTCGTCATTTGTTATCGAATCGACATAAAGCCAGATCGTCACATTGGCCGCAGTTCTGTCTTAAACGGTTACATTTATCGCCTGCAAAGCTATGTCGCGTGCTGCGGTATGCAGAGACACTAAAAGCACCATAGTAGAACACAGATGAAGCTTCTAAGTTGATGTAATAGCCAGTAAGAAGTAGTACAATTCAAGTTTTAGGTACCGATTATTGACTATTTACCCTTCTTTGGTGCCTTGGATATGAGCTAGGAACTTAAGATTTTGCTTGAAAGGGGGACTAGCAGCCGCGTTACACGGGAGAAAGTGAAAAGTGTTCATATGTAGTAAAAACCTGAGTAATCCGTCCGTATTCGTCATTTGCTATCGAATCGACTTAAAGCCAGATCGTCACATTGGCCGCTCTTCTGTCTGAAACGGTTACATTTATCGTCTGCAAAGATATGTCGCGTGCTGCGGTATGCGGAGACACTAAAAGCACCATAGTAGTACACAGATGAAGCTTCTAAGTTGATGTAATAGCCAGTAAGAAGTAGTACAATTCAAGTTTTAGGTACCGATTATTGACTTTTTAGCTGGGTTTGCTGCCTTGGACATGGGCAAAGACCTCAGGATTGTGCATGAAAGGAGGACTAGCAGCCGAGTTGCACGGGAGAATGTGAAAAGTGTTCATATGTAGTAAAAACCTGAGGAATCCGTCGTTTTCGTCATTTGTTATCGAATCGAATTAAAGCCAGATCGTCACATTGGCCGCTCTTCTCCCTGAAATGGTTGTACTTATCGTCTGCAAAGCTATGTCGCGTGCTGCGGTATGCTGAGAGACATAAAACACCATAGTAGAACACAGATGAAGCATCTAAGTTGATGTAATAGCCAGTAAGAAGTAGTACAATTCAAGTTTTAGGTATCGATTATTGACTTTTTAGCTGGCTTTGGTGCCTTGGACATGAGCTAGGACCTTAAGATTCTGCATGAAAATATGACTAGCAGCCGAGTTGCAGGGAGAATGTGAAAAGTGTTCATATTTAGTAAAAACCTGAGAAATCCGTCAGTTTTCGTCATTTGTTATCGAATCCACCTAAAGTAAGATCGCCACAATGGCCGCTCTTCTGTCTGAAACGGTTACAAATATCGTCTGCAAAGCTATGTCGCGTGCTGCGCTATGTTGAGACACTAAAAGCACCATAGTAGAACACAGATGAAGCGTCTAAGTTGTTGTAATAGCCAGTAAGAAGTAGTACAATTCAAGTTTTAGGTATCGATTATTGACCTTTTTCCCTTCTTTGGAGCCTTGGACATGAGCTAGGAACTTAACATTTTGCATGAAAGGAGGACTAGCAGCCGAGTTGGACGGGAGAATGTGAAATGTGTTCATATGTAGTAAAAACCTGAGAAATTCGTCCATTTTCGTCATTTGTTATCGAATCGACTTAAAGCCAGATCGTCACATTGGCCGCTTTTCTCTCTGAAACGGTTACATTTATCGTCTGCAAAGCTATATCGCGTGCTGCGGTATGTGGAGAAACTAAAAGCACCATAGTAGAACACAGATGAAGCTTCTAAGTTGATGTAATAGCTTGTATCAAGTAGTACAATTCAAGTTTTTACTATCGATTATTGACTTTTTACCCTTCTTTGGTGCTTTGGACATGAGCTAGGAACTTAAGATTTTGCATGAAAGGAGGACTAGCAGCCGAGTTGCACGGGAGAATGTGAAAAGTGTTCATACGTAGTATAAATCTGAGAAATCCGGCCGTTATCTTCATTTGTTATCGAATCGACTTAAATCCAGTTCGTCACATTGGCCGCTCTTATCTCTGAAACGGTTGTACTTATCGTCTGCAAAGCTATGTCGCGTGCTGCGGTATGAGGAGACACTAAAAACATCATAGTAGAACACAGATGAAGCTTCTAAGTTGATGTAATAGCCAGTAAGAAGTAGTACAATTCAAGTTTGAATTATCGATTATTGACTTTTTAGCTGGATTTGGTGCCTTGGACATTAGCTAGGACCTTAAGATTCTGCATGAAAAAAGGCCTAGCAGCCGAGTTTCACGGGAGAAATTTAAAAGTGTTCATACGTAGTAAAAACCTGAGAAATCCGTCCGTTTTCGTCATTTGTTATCGAATCGACATAAATCCAGATCGTCACATTGGCCGCAGTTCTATATTAAATGGTTACATTTATCGTCTGCAAAGTTATGTCGCGTGCTGCGGTATGAGGAGACACTAAAAGCACCATAGTAGAACACAGATGAAGCTTCTAAGATGATGTAATAGCCAGTAAGAAGTAGTACAATTGAAGTTAGAGTTATCGATTATTGACCTTTCAGCTGGATTTGGTGCGTTGGACATTAGCTAGGACCTTAAGATTCAGCATGAAAGGAGGACTAGCAGCCGAGTTTCACGGGAGAAATTTAAAAGTGTTCATACGTAGTAAAAACCTGATAAATCCGTCCGTTTTCGTCATTTGTTATCGAATCGACATAAATCCAGATCGTCACATTGGCCGCAGATCTGTTTAAATGGTTACATTTATCGTCTGCAAAGCTATCTCGCGTGCTGCGGTATGTGGAAACACTAAAAGCACCATAGTAGAACACAGATGAAGCTTCTAAGTTGATGTAATAGCAAGTAAGAAGTAGTACAATTCAAGTTATAGGTACCGATTATTGACTTTTTAGCTGGCTCTCGTGCCTTGGACATGAGCTAGGAACTAAAGATTTTGCATGAAAGGAGGACTAGCAGCCGCGCTGCACGGGAGAATGTGAAAAGTGTTCATATATAGTAAAATCCTGAGAAATCCGTACGTTTTCGTCATTTGTTATCGAATCGACTGAAAGCCAGATCGTCACATTGGTCGTAGTTCTGTTTGAAACGGTTACATTTATCGTCTGCAAAGCTATGTCGCGTGCTGCGGTATGCGGAGACACTAAAAGCACCATAGCAGAACACAGATGAAGCTCCTAAGTCGATGTAATAGCCAGTAAGAAGTAGTACAATTCAAGTTTTTGTTATCGATTATTGACAATTTACCCTTCTTTGGTGCCTTGGACATGAGCTAGGAACTGAAGATTCTGCATGAAAGGAGGACTAGCAGCCGCGCTGCACGGGAGAATGTGAAAAGTGTTCATATGTAGTAAAACCTGAAAAATCCGTCAGTATTCGTCATTTGTTATCGAATCGACTTAAAGCCAGATCTTCACATTGGCTGCGCTTCTCACAGAAACGGTTGTACTTATCGTCTGCAAAGCTATGTCGCGTGCTGCGGTATGCGGAGACACTAAAAGCACCATAGTAGAACACAGATGAAGCTTCTAATTTGATGTAATAGCCAGTAAGATGTAGTACATTTCATGTTTTAGGTATCGATTATTGACTTTTTAGCTGGCTTTCGTGCCTTGGACATGAGCTAGGACCTTAACATTTTGCATGAAAGGAGGACTAGCAGCCGAGTTGCACGGGAGAATGTGAAAAGTGTTCATATGTAGTAAAAACCTGAGAAATCGGAACGTTTTCGTCATTTGTTATCGAATCGACTTAAAACCAGATCGTCACATTGGCCGCAGTTCTGTCTGAAACGGTTACATTTACCGTCTGCAGAGCTATGTCGCGTGCTGCGGTATGCAGAGACACAAAAGGCACCATAGTAGAACACAGATGAATCTTCTAAGTTGATGTAATAGCCAGTAAGAAGTAGTACAAGTCAAGTTTTAGGTATCGATTATTGAGTTTTTACCCTACTTTGGTGCCTTGGACATAAGCTAGGAACTTAAGATTTTGCTTGAAAGGAGGACTAGCAGCCGCGATGGGGGGGAGAATGTGAAAAGTGTTCATATGTAGTAAAAACCTGAGAAATCCGTCCGTTTTCGTCATTTGTTATTGAATCGACTTAAAGCCAGATCGTCACATTGGCCGCTCATCTCACTGAAACGGTTGTACTTATCGTCTGCAAAGCTATGTCGCGTGCCGCGGTAAGGGGAACCACTAAAAGCACCATAGTAGAACACAGATGAAGCTTCTAAGTTGATGTAATAGCCAGTAAGAAGTAGTACATTTCAAGTTTTAGGTATCGATTATTGACTTTTTAGCTGGCTTTCGTGCCTTGGACATGAGCTAGGACCTTAAGATTCTGCATGAAACGAGGTCTAGCAGCCGAGTTGCAGGGGAGAATGTGAAAAGTGTTCATATGTAGTAAAAACCTGAGAAATCGGTCCGTTTTCGTCATTTGTTATGAAATCGACTTAATGCCAGATCGTTACATTGGCCGCTCTTCTCTCTGAAACGGTTGTAATTATCGTGTACAAAGCTATGTCGCGTGCTGCGGCATGCGGAGACCCTAAAAGCACCATAGTAGAACACAGATGAAGCTTCTAAGTTGATGTAATAGCCAGTAAGAAGTAGTACAATTCAAGATTTAGGTATCGATTGTTGACTTTTTAGCTGGCTTTGGTGCCTTGGACATGAGCTAGGACCTTAAGAGTTTGCATGAAACGAGGACTAGCAGCCGAGTTGCGCGGGAGAATGTGAAAAGTGTTCATATGTAGTAAAAACCTGAGAAATCCGTCCGTTTTCGTCATTTGTTATCGAATCGACTTAAAGCCAGATCGTCACATTGGCCGCTCTTCTGTCTGAAACGGTTATATTTATCGTCTGCAAAGGTATGTCGCGTGCTGCGGTAAGTGGAGACACAAAAACCACCATAGTAGAACACAGATGGAGCTTCTAAGTTGATGTAAAAGCCAGTAAGAAGTAGTACATTTCAAGTTTTAGGTACCGATTATTGACTTTCTAGCTGGCTCTCGTGCCTTGGACATGAGCTAGGACCTTAAGATTCTGCATGAAAGGATTACTAGCAGCCGAGTTGCACTGGAGAATGTGTAAAGTGTTCATATGTAGTAAAAACCTCAGAAATCCGAACGTTTTCGACATTTGTTATCGAATCGACTTAAAGCCAGATCGTCACATTGGCCGAAGTTCTGTCTTAAACGGTTGCATTT
The DNA here is from genome assembly GCF_023897955.1 of Schistocerca gregaria. Taxonomy (NCBI): domain Eukaryota; kingdom Metazoa; phylum Arthropoda; class Insecta; order Orthoptera; family Acrididae; genus Schistocerca; species Schistocerca gregaria. The sequence continues at coordinate 8,122,677 of NW_026061736.1, read as the reverse complement.
ATCGTCTGCAAAGCTATTTCGCGTGCTGCGGTATGCAGAGACACTAAAAGGACCATAGTAGAACACAGATGAAGCTTCTAAGTTGATGTAATAGCCAGCATGGAATAGAACAATTCAAGTTTTTGTTATTGATTACTGACTTTTTACCCTTCTTTGGTACCTTGGACATGAGCTAGGAACTTAAGATTTTGCATGAAAGGAGGACTAACAGCCGCTTTGCACGGGAGAATGTGAAAAGTGTTCATATGTAGTAAAACCTGAGAAATCCGTCCGTATTCGTCATTTGTTATCGAATCGACTTAAAGCCAGATCGTCACATTGGCCGCTCTTCTCCCTGAAATGGTAGTACTTATCGTCTGCAAAGCTATGTCGCGTGCTGCGGTATGCTGAGAGACATAAAACACCATAGTAGAACACAGATGAAGCATCTAAGTTGATGTAATAGCCAGTAAGAAGTAGTACAATTCAAGTTTAATCTATCGATTATTGACTTTTTAGCTGGCTTTGGTGCCTTGGACATGAGCTAGGGCCTTAAGGGTTTGCATGAAACGAGGACTAGCAGCCGAGTTGCGCGGGAGAATGTGAAAGGTGTTCATATGTAGTACAAATCTGAGAAATCCGTCCGTTATCTTCATTTGTTATCTAATCGACTTAAATGCAGATCGTCACATTGGCCGCTTTTCTCTCTGAAACGGTTGTACTTATCGTCTGCAAAGCTATGTCGCGTACTGCGGTATGCGGAGTCACTAAAAGCACCATAGTTGAACACAGATGAAGCATCTAAGTTGATGTAATAGCAAGTAAGAAGTAGTACAATTCAAGTTTGAGTTATCGATTATTGACTTTTTAGCTGGATTTGGTGCCTTGGACATTAGCTAGGACCTTAAGATTCTGCATGAAAGGAGGACTAGCAGCCGAGTTGCACTGGAGAATGTGAAAAGTGTTCATATGTAGTAAAAACCTGAGAAATCCGAACGTTTTCGACATTTGTTATCGAATCGACTTAAAGCCAGATCGTCACATTGGCCGCAGTTCTGTCTGAAACGGTTACATTTATCGTCTGCAGAGCTATGTCGCGTGCTGCGGTATGCAGAGACACAAAAGCACCATAGTAGAACACAGATGAAACTTCTAAGTTGATGTAATAGCCAGTAAGAAGTAGTACAATTAGAGTTTTAGGTATCGATTATTGATTTTTTACCCTTCTTTGGTGCCTTGGACATGAGCTAGGACTATAAGATTCTGCATGAAAGGAGGACTAGCAGCCGAGTTTCACGGGAGAAATTTAAAAGTGTTCATACGTAGTAAAAACCTGAGAAATCCGTCCGTTTTCGTCATTTGTTATCGAATCGACATAAATCCAGATCGTCACATTGGCCGCAGTTCTATATTAAATGGTTACATTTATCGTCTGCAAAGCTATGTCGCGTGCTGCGGTATGAGGAGACACTAAAAGCACCATAGTAGAACACAGATGAAGCTTCTAAGTTGATGTAATAGCCAGTAAGAAGTAGTACAATTGAAGTTTGAGTTATCGATTATTGACTTTTTAACTGGATTTGGTGCCTTGGACATTAGCTAGGACCTTAAGATTCTGCATGAAAGGAGGACTAGCAGCCGCGATGCGCGGGAGAATGTGAAAAGTGTTCATATGTAGTAAAAACCTGAGAAATCCGTCCGTTTTCGTCATTTGTTATCGAATCGACTTAAAGCCAGATCGTCACATTGGCCGCTCTTCTGTCTGAAGCGGTTATAATTATCGTCTGCAAAGGTATGTCGCGTGCTCAGGTATGCGGAGACACTAAAAGCACCATAGTGGAATACAGATGAAGCATCTAAGTTGATGTAATAGCCAGTAAGAAGTAGTAAAATTCAAGTTTTATCTATCGATTATTGACTTTTTAGCTGGCTTTGTTGCCTTGGACATGAGCTAGGACTTTAAGATTCTGCATGAAAGGAGGACTAGCAGCCGAGTTTCACGGGAGAAGGTGAAAAGTGTTCATACGTAGTAAAAACCTGAGAAATCCGTCCGTTTTCGTCATTTGTTATCGAATCGACTTAAAGCCAGATCGTCACAATGGCCGCCCTTCTGTCTGAAACCGTTATATTTATCGTCTGCAGAGCTATGACGCGTGCTGCGGTATGCAGAGACACAAAAGGCACCATAGTAGAACACAGATGAATCTTCTAAGTTGATGTAATAGCCAGTAAGAAGTAGTACAAGTCAAGTTTTAGGTATCGATTATTGAGTTTTTACCCTACTTTGGTGCCTTGGACATAAGCTAGGAACTTAAGATTTTGCTTGAAAGGAGGACTAGCATCCGCGATGGGGGGGGAGAATGTGAAAAGTGTTCATATGTAGTAAAAACCTGAGAAATCCGTCCGTTTTCGTCATTTGTTATTGAATCGACTTAAAGCCAGATCGTCACATTGGCCGCTCATCTCACTGAAACGGTTGTACTTATCGTCTGCAAAGCTATGTCGCGTGCCGCGGTAAGGGGAACCACTAAAAGCACCATAGTAGAACACAGATGAAGCTTCTAAGTTGATGTAATAGCCAGTAAGAAGTAGTACATTTCAAGTTTTAGGTATCGATTATTGACTTTTTAGCTGGCTTTCGTGCCTTGGACATGAGCTAGGACCTTAAGATTCTGCATGAAACGAGGTCTAGCAGCCGAGTTGCAGGGGAGAATGTGAAAAGTGTTCATATGTAGTAAAAACCTGAGAAATCGGTCCGTTTTCGTCATTTGTTATGAAATCGACTTAATGCCAGATCGTTACATTGGCCGCTCTTCTCTCTGAAACGGTTGTAATTATCGTGTACAAAGCTATGTCGCGTGCTGCGGCATGCGGAGACCCTAAAAGCACCATAGTAGAACACAGATGAAGCTTCTAAGTTGATGTAATAGCCAGTAAGAAGTAGTACAATTCAAGATTTAGGTATCGATTGTTGACTTTTTAGCTGGCTTTGGTGCCTTGGACATGAGCTAGGACCTTAAGAGTTTGCATGAAACGAGGACTAGCAGCCGAGTTGCGCGGGAGAATGTGAAAAGTGTTCATATGTAGTAAAAACCTGAGAAATCCGTCCGTTTTCGTCATTTGTTATCGAATCGACTTAAAGCCAGATCGTCACATTAGGCCGCTCTTCTGTCTGAAACGGTTATATTTATCGTCTGCAAAGGTATGTCGCGTGCTGCGGTAAGTGGAGACACAAAAACCACCATAGTAGAACACAGATGGAGCTTCTAAGTTGATGTAAAAGCCAGTAAGAAGTAGTACATTTCAAGTTTTAGGTACCGATTATTGACTTTCTAGCTGGCTCTCGTGCCTTGGACATGAGCTAGGACCTTAAGATTCTGCATGAAAGGATTACTAGCAGCCGAGTTGCACTGGAGAATGTGTAAAGTGTTCATATGTAGTAAAAACCTCAGAAATCCGAACGTTTTCGACATTTGTTATCGAATCTACTTAAAGCCAGATCGTCACATTGGCCGAAGTTCTGTCTTAAACGGTTGCATTTATCGTCTGCAAAGCTATTTCGCGTGCTGCGGTATGCAGAGACACTAAAAGGACCATAGTAGAACACAGATGAAGCTTCTAAGTTGATGTAATAGCCAGCATGGAATAGAACAATTCAAGTTTTTGTTATTGATTATTGACTTTTTACCCTTCTTTGGTACCTTGGACATGAGCTAGGAACTTAAGATTTTGCATGAAAGGAGGACTAACAGCCGCTTTGCACGGGAGAATGTGAAAAGTGTTCATATGTAGTAAAACCTGAGAAATCCGTCCGTATTCGTCATTTGTTATCGAATCGACTTAAAGTAAGATCGTCACATTGGCCGCTCTTCTCCCTGAAATGGTAGTACTTATCGTCTGCAAAGCTATGTCGCGTGCTGCGGTATGCTGAGAGACATAAAACACCATAGTAGAACACAGATGAAGCATCTAAGTTGATGTAATAGCCAGTAAGAAGTAGTACAAATCAAGTTTTAGTTATCGATTATTGACTTTTTAGCTGGCTTTGGTGCCTTGGACATGAGCTAGGACCTTAAGAGTTTGCATGAAACGAGGACTAGCAGCCGAGTTGCGCGGGAGAATGTGAAAGGTGTTCATATGTAGTACAAATCTGAGAAATCCGTCCGTTATCTTCATTTGTTATCTAATCGACTTAAATGCAGATCGTCACATTGGCCGCTTTTCTCTCTGAAACGGTTGTACTTATCGTCTGCAAAGCTATGTCGCGTACTGCGGTATGCGGAGTCACTAAAAGCACCATAGTTGAACACAGATGAAGCATCTAAGTTGATGTAATAGCCAGTAAGAGGTAGTACAATTCAAGTTTTAGGTATCGATTATTGAATTTTATGTGGCTTTGGTGCCTTGGACATGAGCTAGGACCTTAAGATTCTGCATGAAACGAAGACTAGCAGCCGAGTTGCATGGGAGAATGTGAAAAGTGTTCATATGTAGTAAAAACCTGAGAAATCCGTCCGTTTTCGTCATTTGTTAAAGAATCGACCTAAAGCCAGATCGTCACATTGGCCGCTCTTCTGTCTGAAACGGTTACATTTATCGTCTGCAAAGCTATGTCGCGTGCTGCGGTATGAGGAGACACTAATAACACCATAGTAGAACACAGATGAAGCTTCTAAGTTGATGTAATAGCCAGTAAGAAGTAGTACAATTCAAGTTTGAGTTATCGATTATTGACTTTTTAGCTGGATTTGGTGCCTTGGACATTAGCTAGGACCTTAAGATTCTGCATGAAAGGAGGACTAGCAGCCGCGATGCGCGGCAGAATGTGAAAAGTGTTCATATGTATTAAAAACCTGAGAAATCCGTCCGTTTTCGTCATTTGTTATCGAATCGACTTAAAGCCAGATCGTAACATTGGCCGCTCTTCTCTCTGAAACGGTTGTACTAATAGTGTGCAAAGCTATGTCGCGTGCTGCGGTATGTGGAAACACTAAAAGCACCATAGTAGAACACAGATGAAGCTTCTAAGTTGATGTAATAGCAAGTAAGAAGTAGTACAATTCAAGTTTTAGGTACCGATTATTGACTTTTTAGCTGGCTCTCGTGCCTTGGACATGAGCTAGGACCTTAAGATTCTGCATGAAAGGATTACTAGCAGCCGAGTTGCACTGGAGAATGTGAAAAGTGTTCATATGTAGTAAAAACCTGAGAACTCCGAACGTTTTCGACATTTGTTATCGAATCGACTTAAAGCCAGATCGTCACATTGGCCGCAGTTCTGTCTGAAACGGTTACATTTATCGTCTGCAGAGCTTTGTCGCGTGCTGCGGTATGCAGAGACACAAAAGCACCATAGTAGAACACAGATGAAACTTCTAAGTTGATGTAATAGCCAGTAAGAAGTAGTACAATTAGAGTTTTAGGTATCGATTATTGATTTTTTACCCTTCTTTGGTGCCTTGGACATGAGCTAGGACTATAAGATTCTGCATGAAAGGAGGACTAGCAGCCGAGTTTCACGGGAGAAATTTAAAAGTGTTCATACGTAGTAAAAACCTGAGAAATCCGTCCGTTTTCGTCATTTGTTATCGAATCGACATAAATCCAGATCGTCACATTGGCCGCAGTTCTATATTAAATGGTTACATTTATCGTCTGCAAAGCTATGTCGCGTGCTGCGGTATGAGGAGACACTAAAAGCACCATAGTAGAACACAGATGAAGCTTCTAAGTTGATGTAATAGCCAGTAAGAAGTAGTACAATTGAAGTTTGAGTTATCGATTATTGACTTTTTAACTGGATTTGGTGCCTTGGACATTAGCTAGGACCTTAAGATTCTGCATGAAAGGAGGACTAGCAGCCGCGATGCGCGGGAGAATGTGAAAAGTGTTCATATGTAGTAAAAACCTGAGAAATCCGTCCGTTTTCGTCATTTGTTATCGAATCGACTTAAAGCCAGATCGTCACATTGGCCGCTCTTCTGTCTGAAGCGGTTATAATTATCGTCTGCAAAGGTATGTCGCGTGCTCAGGTATGCGGAGACACTAAAAGCACCATAGTGGAATACAGATGAAGCATCTAAGTTGATGTAATAGCCAGTAAGAAGTAGTAAAATTCAAGTTTTATCTATCGATTATTGACTTTTTAGCTGGCTTTGTTGCCTTGGACATGGGCTAGGACTTTAAGATTCTGCATGAAAGGAGGACTAGCAGCCGCGTTGCACGGGAGAATGTGAAAAGTGTTCATATGTAGTAAAATCCTGAGAAATCCGTCCGTTTTCGTCATTTGTTATCGAATCGACTGAAAGCCAGATCGTCACATTGGTCGTAGTTCTGTCTGAAATGTTTACATTTATCGTCTGCAACGCTATGTCGCGTGTTGCGGTATGCAGAGACACTAAAAGCACCATAGTAGAACTCAGATAAATCTTCTAAGTTGATGTAATAGCCAGTATGAAGTAATTCAATTCAAGTTTTTGTTATCGATTATTGACAATTTACCCTTCTTTGGTGCCTTGGACATGAGCTAGGAACTAAAGATTTTGCATGAAAGGAGGACTAGCAGCCGCGTTGCACGGGAGAATGTGAAAAGTGTTCATATGTAGTAAAACCTGAAAAATCCGTCCGTATTCGTCATTTGTTATCGAATCGACTTAGAGCCAGATCTTCACATTGGCTGCTTTTCTCACACAAACGTTTGTACTTATCGTCTGCAAAGCTATGTCGCATGCTGCGGTATGTGGAAAAACTAAAAGCACCATAGTAGAACACAGATGGTGCTTCTAAGTTGATTTAATAGCCAGTAAGAAGTAGTACAATTCAAGTTTTAGGTATCGATTATTGACTTTTTAGCTGGCTTTCGTGCCTTGGACATGAGCTAGGACCTTAAGATTCTGCATGAAAGGATTGCTAGCAGCCGAATTGCACTGGAGAATGTAAAAAGTGTTTATATGTAGTAAAAACCTGAGAAATCCGTCCGTTTTCGTCATTTGTTATCGAATCGACTTACAGCCAGAGAGTCACATTGACCGCTCTTCTCTCTGAAACGTTTGTACTTATCGTCTGCAAAGCTATGTCGCGTGCTGCGGTATGCGGAGACACTAAAAGCACCATAGTAGAACACAGATGAAGCTTCTAAGTTGATGTAATAGCCAGTAAGAAGTAGTACATTTTAAATTTTAGTTATCGATTATTGACTTTTAAACTGGCTTCAGTGCATTGGACATGAGCTAGGACCTTAACATTTTGCATGAAAGGAGGACTAGCAGCTAAGTTGCACGGGAGAATGTGAAAAGTGTTCATAAGTAGTAAAATCCTGAGAAATCCGTCCGTTTTCGTCATTTGTTATCGAATCGACTGAAAGTCAGATCGTCACATTGGTCGCAGTTCTGTCTGAAACGGTTACATTTATCGTCTGCAACGCTATGTCGCGTGTTGCGGTATGCAGAGACACTAAAAGCACCATAGCAGAACTCAGATGAATCTTCTAAGTTGATGTAATAGCCAGTATGAAGTAGTTCAATTCAAGTTTTTGTTATCGATTATTGACTTTTTACCCTTCTTTGGAGCCTTTGACATGAGCTATGAACTTAAGATTTTGCATGAAAGGAGGACTAGCAGCCGCGTTGCACGGGAAATGTGAAAAGTGTTCATATATAGTAAAACCTGAGAAATCCGTCCGTTTTCGTCATTTGTTATCGAATCGACATAAATCCAGATCGTCACGTTGGCCGCAGTTCTATATTAAACGGTTACATTTATCGTCTGCAAAGCTATGTCGCGTGCTGCGGTATGTGGAAACACTAAAAGCACCATAGTAGAACACAGATGATGCTTCTAAGTTGATGTAATAGCCAGTAAGATGTAGTACAGTTCAAGTTTTAGGTATCGATTATTGACTTTTTAGCTGGCTTTCGTGCCTTGGACATGAGCTAGGACTTTAAGATTCTGCATGACAGGATTACTAGCAGCCGAATCGCACTGGACAATGTGAAAAGTGTTTATATGTAGTAAAAACCTGAGAAATCCGACCGTTTTCGTCATTTGTTATCGAATCGACTTAAAGCCAGATCGTCACATTGAACGCTCTACTCTCTGAAACGGTTGTACTTATCGTCTGCAAAGCTATGTCGCGTGCTGCAGTATGCGGAGACAGTAAAAGCACCATAGTAGAACACAGATGAAGCTTCTAAGTTGATGTAATAGCAAGTAAGAAGTAGTACATTTTAAGTTTTAGTTATCGATTATTGACTTTTTAACTGGCTTCAGTGCCTTGGACATGAGCTAGGACCTTAACATTTGCTTGAACGGAGGACTAGCACCCGAGTTGCACGGGAGAATGTGAAAAGTGTTCATATGTAGTAAAAACCTTAGAAATCCGAACGTTTTCGTCATTTGTTATCGAATCGACTTAAAGCCAGATCGTCACATTGGCCGCAGTTCTGTCTGAAACGGTTACATTTACCGTCTGCAGAGCTATGTCGCGTGCTGCGGTATGCAGAGACACAAAAAGCAAGATAGTAGGACACAGATGAAGCTTCTAAGTTGATGTAATAGCCACTAAGAAGTAGTACAATTCAAGTTTTAGGTATCGATTTTTGACTTTTGACCCTTCTTTGGTGCCTTGGACATGAGCTAGGAACTTAACATTTTGCATGAAAGGAGGACTAGCAGCCGCGATGGGCGGGAGAATGTGAAAAGTGTTCATATGTAGTAAAAACCTTAGAAATCCGTCCGTTTTCGTCATTTGTTATCGAATCGACTTAAAGCCAGATCGTCACATTGGCCGCCCTTCTGTCTGAAACGGTTACATTTATCGTCTGCAAAGCAATGTCGCGTGCTGCGGTATGTGGAGACACTAAAAGCAAGATAGTAGGACACAGATGAAGCTTCTAAGTTGATGTAATAGCCACTAAGAAGTAGTACAATTCAAGTTTTAGGTATCGATTTTTGACTTTTGACCCTTCTTTGGTGCCTTGGACATGAGCTAGGAACTTAAGATTTTGCACGAAAGGAGGACTAGCAGCCGCGATGCGCGGGAGAATGTGAAAAGTGTTCATATGTAGTGAAATCCTGAGAAATCCGTCCGTTTTCGTCATTTGTTATCGAATCGACTGAAAGCCAGATCGTCACACTGGTCGCAGTTCTGTCTGAAACGGTTACATTTATCGTCTGCAACGCTATGTCGCGTGTTGCGGTATGCAGAGACACTAAAAGCACCATAGTAGAACTCAGATGAATCTTCTAAGTTGATGTAATAGCCAGTATGAAGTAGTTCAATTCAAGTTTTTGTTATCGATTATTGACTTTTTACCCTTCTCTGGTGCCTTTGACATGAGCTAGGAACTTAAGATTTTGTATGAAAGGAGGACTAGCAGCCGCGTTGCACGGGAGAATGTGAAAAGTGTTCATATGTAGTAAAACTTTAGAAATCCGTCCGTATTCGATATTTGTTATCGAATCGACTTAAAGCCAGATCGTCACATTGGCCGCTCTTCTCACTGAAACGGTTGTACTTATCGTCAGCGAAGCTATGTCGCGTGCTGCGGTATGCGGAGATACTAAAAGCACCATAGTAGAACACAGATGAAGCTTCTAAGTTGATGTAATAGCCAGTAAGAAGTAGTACATTTCAAGTTTTAGGTATCGATTATTGACTTTTTAGCTGGCTTTCGTGCTTTGGACATGAGCTAGGACCTTAAGATTCTGCATGAAACGAGGACTAGCAGCCGAGTTGCGCTGGAGAATGTGAAAAGTGTTCATATGTAGTAAAAAACTGAGATATCCGTCCATTTTCGTCATTTGTTATCGAATCGACTTAAAGCCAGATCGTCACATTGGCCGCTCTTCTCTCTGAAACGGTTGTACTTATAGTGTGAAAAGCTATGTCGCGTGCTGCGGTATGTGGAGACACTAAAAGCACTATAGTAAAACACAGATGAACCTTCTAAGTTGTTGTAATAGCCAGTACGAAGTAGTACAATTCAAGTATTAGGTATCGATTATTGACTTTTTAGCTGGCTTTAGTGCCTTGGACATGAGCTAGGACCTTAAGATTCTGCATGAAAGGAGGACTAGCAGCCGATTTGCACGGGAGAATGTGAAAAGTGTTCATATGTAGTAAGAACCTGAGAAATCCGTTAGTTTTCGTCATTTGTTATCGAATCGACTTAAAGCCAGATCGTCACATTGGCCGCTCTTCTCTCTGAAACGGTTACATTTATCGTCTGCAAAGATATGTCGCGTGCTGCGGTATGCAGACACACTAAAAGCACCATAGTAGAACACAGATGAAGCTTCTAAGTTGTTGTAATAGCCAGTAAGAAGTAGTACAATTCAAGTTTTAGGTATCGATTATTGACTTTTTAACTCGCTTTGGTGCCTTGGACATGAGCTAGGACCTTAACATTTTGCATGAAAGGAGGACTAGCAGCCGAGTTGCACGGGAGAATGTGAAAAGTGTTCATATGTAGTAAAAACCTGAGAAATCCGTTAGTTTTCGTCATTTGTTATCGAATCGTCTTAAAGCCAGATTGTCACAATTGACGCTCTATCTGTCTGAAACGGTTACATTTATCGTCTGCAAAGCTATGTCGCATGCTGCGGTATGCGGAGACACTAAAAGCACTATAGTAGAACACAGATGAAGCTTCTAAGTTGATGTAATAGAGAGTAAGAAGTAATACAGTTCAAGTTTTAGGTATCGATTATTGACTTTTTAGCTGGCTTTGGTGCCTTGGACATGAGCTAGGACCTTAAGATTCTGCATGAAACAAGGACTAGCTGTCGAATTGCACGGGAGAATGTGAAAAGTGTTCATAAGTAGTAAAAACCTGAGAAGTCCGTCCGTTTTCGTCATTTGTTATCAAATCGACTTAAAGCCAGATCGTCACATTGGCCGCTCTTCTCTCTGAAACGGTTGTACTTATTGTCTGCAAAGCTATGTCGCGTGCTGCGGTATGCGGAGACACTAAAAGCACCATAGTAGAACACAGATGAAACTTCTAAGTTGATGTAATAGCCAGTAAGAAGTAGGACAATTCAAGTTTTTGGTATCGATTTTTTACTTTTTACCCTTCTTTGGTGCCTTTGACATGAGCTAGGAACTTAAGATTTTTCATGAAAGGAGGACTAACAGCCGCGTTGCACGGGAGAATATGAAAAGTGTCCATATGTAGTAAAAACCTGAGAAATCCGTCCGTTTTCGTCATTTGTTATCGAATCGACTTAAAGCCAGATCGTCACATTGGCCGCTCTTCTGTCTGAAACGGTTACATTTATGGTCTGCAAAGCTATGTCGCGTGCTGCGGTATGTGGAGACACTAAAAGCACCATAGTAGAACACAGATGAAGCTCCTAAGTTGATGTAATAGCCAGTAAGAAGTAGTACAATTCAAGTTTTAGGTATCGATTGTTGACTTTTTACCCTTCTTTGGTGCCTTGGACATGAGTTACGAACTTAAGATTTTGCATGAAAGGAGGACTAGCAGCCGAGTTGCACGGGAAAATGTGAAAAGTGTTCATATGAGTAAAAACCTGAGAAAACCGTTAGTTTTCGTCATTTGTTATCGAATCGACTTAAAGCCAGATCGTCACATTGGCCGCTCTTCTGTCTGAAACGGTTACATTTATCGTCTGCAAAGCTATGTCGCATGCTGCGGTATGCGGAGACACTAAAAGCACCATAGTGGATCACAAATGAAGCATCTAAGTTGATATAATAGCCAGTAAGAAGTAGTACAATTCAAGTTTTAGGTATCGATTATTGACTTTTTGGCTGGCTTTGGTGCCTTGGACATGAGCTAGGACCTTAAGATTATGCATGAAATTAGGACTAGCAGATGAGTTGCACGGGAGAATGTGAAAGATGTCCATATGTAGTAAAAACCTGAGAAATCCGTCCGTATTCGTCATTTGTTATCGAATCGACTTAAAGCCACATCGTCACATTGGCCGCTCTTCTGTCTGAAACGGTTACATTTATCGTCTGCAAATGTATGTCGCATGAAGCGGTATGCGGAGACACTAAAAGCACCATAGTGGATCACAGATGAAGCATCTAAGTTGATATAATAGCCAGTAAGAAGTAGTACAATTCAAGTTTTAGGTATCGATTATTGACTTTTTACCCTTCTTTGTTGCCTTGGACATGAACTAGGAACTTAACATTTTGCATGAAAGGAGGACTAGCAGCCGCGTTGCACGGGAGAATGTGAAAAGTGTTCATATGTAGTAAAAACCTGGGAAATCCGTCCGTTTTCGTCATTTGTTATCGAATCGACTTAAAGCCAGATAGTCACATTGGCCGCTCTTCTCCCTGAAACGGTTGTACTTATCGTCTGCAAAGCTATGTCGCGTGTTGCGGTATGCGGAGACACTAAAAGCACCATAGTAGAACACAGATGAAGCTTCTAAGTTGATGTAATAGCCAGTAAGAAGTAATACAGTTCAAGTTTTAGGTATCGATTATTGACTTTTTAGCTGGCTTTGGTGCCTTGGACATGAGCTAGGACCTTAAGATTCTGCTTGAAACGAGGCCTAGCAGCCGAATTGCACGGGAGAATGTGAAAAGTGTTCATATGTAGTAAAAACCTGAGAAATCCGTCCGTTTTCGTCATTTGTTAACGAATCGACTTAAAGCCAGATCATCACATTGGCCGCTCTTCTCTCTGAAACGGTTGTACTTATCGTCTGCAAAGCTATGTCGCGTGCTCCGGTATGCGGAGACACTAAAAGCACCATAGTAGAACACAGATGAAGCTTCTAAGTTGATGTAATAGCCAGTAAGAAGTAGTACAATTCAAGTTTTAGGTATCGATAATTGACTTTTTACCCTTCTTTGGTGCCTTGGACATGAGCTAAGAACTTAAGATTTTGCTTGAAAGAAGGACTAGCAGCCGCGATGCGCGAGAGAATGTGAAAAGTGTTCATATGTAGTAAAAACCTGAAAAATCCGTTAGTTTTCGTCATTTGTTATCCAATCGACTTAAAGCCAGATCGTCACATTGGCCGCTCTTCTGTCTGAGACGGTTACATTTATCGTCTGCAAAGATATGTCGCGTGCTACGGTATGTGGAGATACTAAAAGCACCATAGTAGCACACAGATGAAACTTCTAAGTTGTTGTAATAGCCAGTAAGAAGTACTACAATTCAAGTTTTAGGTATCGATTATTGACTTTTTACCCTTCTTTGGTGCCTTGGACATGAGCTAGGAACTTAAGATTTTGCATGAAAGGAGGACTAGCAGCCGCCTTGCACGGGAGAATGTGAAGGGTGTTCATATGTAGTAAAAACCTGAGAAATCCGACCGTATTCGTCATTTGTTATCGAATCGACTTAAAGCCACATCGTCACATTGGCCGCTCTTCTGTCTGAAACGGTTACATTTATCGTCTGCAAATCTATGTCGCATGCTGCGGTATGCGGAGACACTAAAAGCACCATAGTGGATCACAGATGAAGCATCTAAGTTGATGTAATAGCCAGTAACAAGTAGTACAATTCAAGTTTTAGGTATCGATTATTGACTTTTTACCCTTCTTTGTTGCCTTGGACATGAGCTAGGAACTTAACATTTTGCATGAAAGGAGGACTAGCAGCCGAGTTGCACGGGAGAATGTGAAAAGTGTTCATATGTAGTAAAAACCTGAGAAATCCGTTAGTTTTCGTCATTTGTTATCGAATCGTCTTAAAGCCAGATTGTCACAATTGACGCTCTATCTGTCTGAAACGGTTACATTTATCGTCTGCAAAGCTATGTCGCATGCTGCGGTATGCGGAGACACTAAAAGCACCATAGTGGATCGCAGATGAAGCATCTAAGTTGATGTAATAGCCAGTAAGAAGTTGTACAATTCAAGTTATAGGTATCGATTATTGACTTTTTAGCTGGCATTCGTGCCTTGGAAATGAGCTATCAACTTAAGATTCTGCATGAAAGGAGGACTAGCAGCCGCGTTGCACGGGAGAATGTGAAAAGTGTTCATACGTAGTAAAATCCTGAGAAATCCGTCCATTTTCTTCATTTGTTATCGAATCGACTTAAAGCCAGATCGTTACATTGACCGCTCTTCTCTCTGAAACGGTTGTACCTACCGTCTGCAAAGCTATGTCGCGTGCTGCGGTATGCAGAAACACTAAAAGCACTATAGTAGAACACAGGTGAAGCATCTAAGTTGATGTAATAGCCAGTAAGAAGTAGTACAATTCAAGTTTTAGGTATCGATTATTGACTTTTAACCCTTCTTTGGTGCCTTTGACATGAGCTAGGAACTTAAGATTTTGCATGAAAGGAGGACTAGCAGCCGCGATGCGCGAGAGAATGTGAAAAGTCTTCATATGTAGTAAAAACCTGAGAAATCCGTTAGTTTTCGTCATTTGTTATCGAATCGACTTAAAGCCAGATCGTCACATTGGCCGCTCTTCTGTCTGAAACGGTTACATTTATCGTCTGCAAAGGTATGACGCATGCTGCGGTATGCGGAGACACTAAAAGCACCATAGTAGAACACAGATGAAGCTTCTAAGTTGATGTAATAGCCAGTAAGAAGTAGTACAATTCAAGTTTTAGTTATCGAATATTGACTTTTTAACTGGCTTCAGTGCCTTGGACATGAGCTAGGACCTTAACATTTTGCATGAACGGAGGACTAGCAGCCGAGTTGCACGGGAGAATGTGAAAAGTGTTCATATGTAGTAAAAACCTTAGAAATCCGAACGTTTTCGTCATTTGTTATCGAATCGACTTAAAGCCAGATTGTCACATTGGCCGCAGTTCTGTCTGAAACGGTTACATTTATCGCCTGCAGAGCTATGTCGCGTGCTGCGGTATGCAGAGACACTAAAAGCACCATAGTAGAACACAGATGAAGCTTCTAAGTTGATGTAATAGCCAGTAAGAAGTAGTACAATTCATGCTTTAGGTATCGATTATTGAATTTTTACCTTTCTTTGGTGCCTTGGACATGAGCTAGGAACTTAAGCTTTTGCTTGAAAGGAGGACTAGCAGCCGCGATGCGCTGGAGAATGTGAAAAGTGTTCACATGTAGTACAAACCTGAGAAATCCGTCCGTTTTCGTCATTTATTATCGAGTCAACTTAAAGCCAGTTCGTCACATTGGCCGCTCTTCTGTCTGAAACGGTTACATTTATCGTCTGCAAAGCTATGTCGCGAGCTGCGGTATGTGGAGACACTAAAAGCACGATAGTAAAACACAGATGAAGCATCTAAGTTGATATAATAGCCAGTAACAAGTAGTACAATTCAAGTTTTAGGTATCGATTATTGACTTTTTAGCGGGCTTTGATGGCTTGGACATGAGCTAGGACCTTAAGATTCTGCATTAAAGGAGGACTAGCAGCCGAGTTGCACGGCAGAATGTGAAAAGTGTTCATATGTAGTAAAAACCTGAGAAATCCGTTTGTTTTCGTCATTTGTTATCGAATCGACTTAAAGCCAGATCGTCACAATTGACGCTCTTCTGTCTGAAACGGTTACATTTATCGTCTGCAAAGCTATGTCGCGTGCTGCGGTATGTGGAGACACTAAAAGCACGATAGTAAAACACAGATGAATTTTCTAAGTTGATGTAAGAGACAGTAAGAAGTAGTACAATTCAAGTTTTAGGTATCGATTGTTGACTTTTTACCCTTCTTTGGTGCCTTGGACATGAGCTAAGAACTTAAGATTTTGCTTGAAAGAAGGACTAGCAGCCGCGATGCGCGAGAGAATGTGAAAAGTGTTCATATGTAGTAAAAACCTGAAAAATCCGTTAGTTTTCGTCATTTGTTATCGAATCGACTTAAAGCCAGATCGTCACATTGGCCGCTCTTCTGTCTGAAACGGTTACATTTATCGTCTGCAAGGATATGTTGCGTGCTACGGTATGTGGAGACACTAAAAGCACCATAGTAGAACACAGATGAAGCTTCTAAGTTGTTGTAATAGCCAGTAAGCAGTAGTACAACTCAAGTTTTATGTATCGATTATTGACTTTTTACCCTTCTTTGTTGCCTTGGACATGAGCTAGGAACTTAAGATTTTGCATGAAAGGAGGACTAGCAGCCGAGTTGCACGGGAGAATGTGAAAGGTGTTCATATGTAGTAAAAACCTGAGAAATCCGTCCGTATTCGTCATTTGTTATCGAATCGACTTAAAGCCACATCGTCACATTGGCCGCTCTTCTGTCTGAAACGGTTACATTTATCGTCTGCAAATCTATGTCGCATGCTGCGGTATGCGGAGACACTAAAAGCACCATAGTGGATCACAGATGAAGCATCTAAGTTGATATAATAGCCAGTAAGAAGTAGTACAATTCAAGTTTTAGGTATCGATTATTGACTTTTTAGCTGGCTTTGGTGCCTTGGACATGAGCTAGTTCCTTAACATTTTGCATGAAAGGAGGACTAGCAGCCGAGTTGCACGGGAGAATGTGAAAAGTGATCATATGTAGTAAAAACCTGAGAAATTCGTTAGTTTTCGTCATTTGTTATCGAATCGTCTTAAAGCCAGATTGTCACAATTGACGCTCTATCTGTCTGAAACGGTTACATTTATCGTCTGCAAAGCTATGTCGCATGCTGCGGTATGCGGAGACACTAAAAGCACCATAGTGGATCGCAGATGAAGCATCTAAGTTGATGTAATAGCCAGTAAGAAGTAGTACAAATCATGTTTTAGTTATCGATTATTGACTTTTTAGCTGGCTTTGGTGCCTTTTATATGAGCTAGGACCTTAAGATTCTGCATGAAAGGAGGACTAGCAGCCGATTCGCACGGGAGAATGTGAAAAGAGTTCATATGTAGTAAAAACCTGAGAAATCCGTTAGTTTTCGTCATTTGTTATCGAATCGACTTAAAGCCAGATCGTCACATTGGCCTCTCTTCTGTCTGAAACGGTTACATTTATCGTCTGCAAAGCTATGTCGCATGCTGCGGTGTGCGGAGACACTAAAAGCACCATAGTGGATCATAGATGAAGCATCTAAGTTGATGTAATAGCCAGTAAGAAGTAGTACACTTCAAGTTTTAGGTATCGATTATTGACTTTTTACCAATCTTTGGTGCCTTGGACATGAGCTCGGAACTTCAGATTTTCCATGAAAAGAGGACAAGCAGCCTCGTTGCGAGGGAGAATATCAAAAGTGTTCATATGTAGTAAAAACCTGAGAAATCCGTCCGTTTTCGTCATTTGTTATCGAATCGACTAAAAGCCAGATCGTCACATTGGCCGCTCTTCTCCCTGAAACGGTTGTACTTATCGTCTGCAAAACTATGTCGCATGCTGCGGCATGCGGAGGCCCTAAAAGCACCATAGTGGATCACAGATGAAGCATCTAAGTTGATATAATAGCCAGTAAGAAGTAGTACAATTCAAGTTTTAGGTATCGATTATTGACTTTTTAGCTCGCTTTGGTGCCTTGGACATGAGCTAGGACCTTAACATTTTGCATGAAAGGAGGACTAGCAGCCGAGTTGCACGGCAGAATGTGAAAAGTGTTCATATGTAGTAAAAACCTGAGAAATCCGTCCATTTTCGTCATTTGTTATCGAATCGACTTAAAGCCAGATCGCCACATTGGCCACTTTTCTCCCTGAAACGGTTACATTTATCGTCTGCAAAGCTATGTCGCGTGCTGCGGTATGTGGAGACACTAAAAGCACGATAGTAAAACACAGATGAAGCTTCTAAGTTTATGTAATAGCCAGTAAGAAGTAGTACAATTCAAGTTTTAGGTATCGATTGTTGACTTTTTACCCTTCTTTGGTGCCTTGGACATGAGCTAAGAACTTAAGATTTTGCTTGAAAGAAGGACTAGCAGCCGCGATGCGCGAGAGAATGTGAAAAGTGTTGATATGTAGTAAAAACCTGAAAAATCCGTTAGTTTTCGTCATTTTTTATCGAATCGACTTAAAGCCAGATCGTCACATTGGCCGCTCTTCTGTCTGAAACGGTTACATTTATCGTCTGCAAAGATATGTCGCGTGCTACGGTATGTGGAGACACTAAAAGCACTTTAGTAGAACACAGATGAAGCTTCTAAGTTGTTGTAATAGCCAGTAAGAAGTAGTACAATTCAAGTTTTAGGTATCGATTATTGACTTTTTAGCTCGCTTTGGTGCCTTGGACATGAGCTAGTTCCTTAACATTTTGCATGAAAGGAGGACTAGCAGCCGAGTTGCACGGGAGAATGTGAAAAGTGTTCATACGTAGTAAAAACCTGAGAAATCCGTCCATTTTCGTCATTTGTTATCGAATCGACTTAAAGCCAGATCGTCACATTGGCCGCTCTTCTCTCTGAAACGGTTGTACTTACCGTCTGCAAAGCTATGTCGCGTGCTGCGGTATGCAGACACACTAAAAGCACTATAGTAGAACACAGGTGAAGCATCTAAGTTGATGTAATAGCCAGTAAGAAGTAGTACAATTCAAGTTTTAGGTATCGATTATTGACTTTTTACCCTTCTTTGGTGCCTTGGACATGAGCTAGGAACTTAAGATTTTGCATGGAAGGAGGACTAGCAGCCGCGATGCGCGAGAGAATGTGAAAAGTCTTCATATGTAGTAAAAACCTGAGAAATCTGTTAGTTTTCGTCATTTGTTATCGAATCGACTTAAAGCCATATCGTCACATTGGCCGCTCTTCTCTCTGAAACGATTGTACTTATCGTCTGCAAAGCTATGTCGCGTGCTGCGGTTTGCAGAGACACTAAAAGCACCATAGTAGAACACAGATGAAGCTTCTAAGTTGATGTAATAGCCAGTAAGAAGTAATACAGTTCAAGTTTTAGGTATCGATTATTGACTTTTTAGCTGGGTTTGGTGCCTTGGACATGGGCTACGACCTTAAGATTCTGCATGAAAGGATTACTAGCAGCCGAGTTGCACTGGAGAATGTGAAAAGTGTTCAGATGTAGTAAAAACCTGAGAAATCCGTCCGTTTTCGTCATTTGTTAACGAATCGACTTAAAGCCAGATCGTCACATTTGCCGCTATTCTCTCTGAAACGGTTGTACTTATCGTCTGCAAAGCTATGTCATGTGCTGCGGTATGCGGAGACACTAAAAGCACCATAGTAGAACACAGATGAAGCTCCTAAGTTGATGTAATAGCCAGTAAGAAGTAGTACAATTCAAGTTTTAGTTATCGATTATTGAATTTTTACCCTTCTTTGGTGCCTTGGACATGAGCTAGGAACTTAACATTTTGCATGAAAGGAGGACTAGCAGCCGCGATGGGCGGGAGAATGTGAAAAGTGTTCATATGTAGTAAAAACCTTAGAAATCCGAACGTTTTCGTCATTTGTTATCGAATCGACTTAAAGCCAGATTGTCACATTGGCAGCAGTTCTGTCTGAAACGGTTACATTTATCGTCTGCAGAGCTATGTCGCGTGCTGCGGTATGCAGAGACACTAAAAGCACCATAGTAGAACACAGATGAAGCTTCTAAGTTGATGTAATAGCCAGTAACAAGTAGTACAATTCATGTTTTAGGTATCGATTATTGAATTTTTACCTTTCTTTGGTGCCTTGGACATGAGCTAGGAACTTAAGCTTTTGCTTGAAAGGAGGACTAGCAGCCGCGATGCGAGGGAGAATGTGAAAAGTGTTCATATGTAGTAAAAACCTGAGAAATCCGTTCGTTTTCGTCATTTGTTATCGAGTCAACTTAAAGCCAGATCGTCACATTGGCCGCTCTTCTGTCTGAAACGATTACATTTATCGTCTGCAAAGCTATGACGCATGCTGCGGTATGCGGAGACACTAAAAGCACCATAGTAGAACACAGATGAAGCTTCTAAGTTGATGTAATAGCCAGTAAGAAGTAGTAGAATTGAAGTTTTAGGTATCGATTATTGACTTTTTACCCTTCTTTGGTGCCTTGGACATGAGCTACGAACTTAAGATTTTGCATGAAAGGAGGACTACCAGCCGCGTCGCACGGGAGAATGTGAAAGGTGTTCATATGTAGTTAAAACCTGAGAAATCCGTCCGTATTCGTCATTTGTCATCGAATCGACTTAGAGCCAGATCGTCACATTGGCCGTTCTTCTGTCTGAAACGGTTACATTTATCGTCTGCAAATCTATGTCGCATGCTGCGGTATGCGGAGACACTAAAAGCACCATAGTGGAACACAGATGAAGCATCTAAGTTGATGTGATAGCCAGTAAGGAATAGTATAATTCAAGTTTTATCTATCGATTATTGCATTTTTAGCTTGCTTTGGTGCCTTGGTCATGAGCTATGACATTAAGATTCTGCATGAAACGAGGACTAGCAGCCGAATTGCATGGTAGAATGTGAAAAGTGTTCATATGTAGTAAAAACCTGAGAAATCCGTCCGTTTTCGTCATTT
The DNA here is from genome assembly GCF_023897955.1 of Schistocerca gregaria. Lineage (NCBI taxonomy): Eukaryota > Metazoa > Arthropoda > Insecta > Orthoptera > Acrididae > Schistocerca > Schistocerca gregaria. The sequence goes on along the minus strand of NW_026061736.1, from coordinate 8,102,333 downwards.
GTTATCGAATCGACTTAAAGCCAGATCGTCACATTGGCCGCTCTTCTCTCTGAAACGGTTGTACTTATAGTGTGAAAAGCTATGTCGCGTGCTGCGGTATGTGGAAACACTAAAAGCACCATAGTGGAACACAGATGAAGCATCTAAGTTGATGTAATAGCCAGTAAGATGTAGTATAATTCAAGTTTTATCTATCGATTATTGACATTTTAGCTGGCTTTGGTGCCTTGGACATGAGATTGGACCTTAAGATTTTGCATGAAAGGACGACTAGCAGCCGAGCTGCACGGGATAATGTGAAAAGTGTTCATATGTAGTAAAAACCTGAGAAATCCGTTAGTTTTCGTCATTTGTTATCGAATCGACTTAAAGCCAGATCGTTACATTGGCCGCTCTTCTCTCTGAAACGGTTGTTCTTATCGTCTGCAAATCTATGTCGCATGCTGCGGTATGCGGAGACACTAAAAGCACCATAGGGGATCACAGATGAAGCATCTAAGTTGATATAATAGCCAGTAAGAAGTAGTACAACTCAAGTTTTAGGTATCGATTATTGACTTTTTAGCTGGGTTTGGTGCCTTGGACATGGGCTACGACCTTAAGATTCTGCATGAAAGGATTACTAGCAGCCGAGTTGCACTGGAGAATGTGAAAAGTGTTCAGATGTAGTAAAAACCTGAGAAATCCGTCCGTTTTCGTCATTTGTTAACGAATCGACTTAAAGCCAGATCGTCACATTTGCCGCTATTCTCTCTGAAACGGTTGTACTTATCGTCTGCAAAGCTATGTCATGTGCTGCGGTATGCGGAGACACTAAAAGCACCATAGTAGAACACAGATGAAGCTCCTAAGTTGATGTAATAGCCAGTAAGAAGTAGTACAATTCAAGTTTTAGTTATCGATTATTGAATTTTTACCCTTCTTTGGTGCCTTGGACATGAGCTAGGAACTTAACATTTTGCATGAAAGGAGGACTAGCAGCCGCGATGGGCGGGAGAATGTGAAAAGTGTTCATATGTAGTAAAAACCTTAGAAATCCGAACGTTTTCGTCATTTGTTATCGAATCGACTTAAAGCCAGATTGTCACATTGGCAGCAGTTCTGTCTGAAACGGTTACATTTATCGTCTGCAGAGCTATGTCGCGTGCTGCGGTATGCAGAGACACTAAAAGCACCATAGTAGAACACAGATGAAGCTTCTAAGTTGATGTAATAGCCAGTAACAAGTAGTACAATTCATGTTTTAGGTATCGATTATTGAATTTTTACCTTTCTTTGGTGCCTTGGACATGAGCTAGGAACTTAAGCTTTTGCTTGAAAGGAGGACTAGCAGCCGCGATGCGAGGGAGAATGTGAAAAGTGTTCATATGTAGTAAAAACCTGAGAAATCCGTTCGTTTTCGTCATTTGTTATCGAGTCAACTTAAAGCCAGATCGTCACATTGGCCGCTCTTCTGTCTGAAACGATTACATTTATCGTCTGCAAAGCTATGACGCATGCTGCGGTATGCGGAGACACTAAAAGCACCATAGTAGAACACAGATGAAGCTTCTAAGTTGATGTAATAGCCAGTAAGAAGTAGTAGAATTGAAGTTTTAGGTATCGATTATTGACTTTTTACCCTTCTTTGGTGCCTTGGACATGAGCTACGAACTTAAGATTTTGCATGAAAGGAGGACTACCAGCCGCGTCGCACGGGAGAATGTGAAAGGTGTTCATATGTAGTTAAAACCTGAGAAATCCGTCCGTATTCGTCATTTGTCATCGAATCGACTTAGAGCCAGATCGTCACATTGGCCGTTCTTCTGTCTGAAACGGTTACATTTATCGTCTGCAAATCTATGTCGCATGCTGCGGTATGCGGAGACACTAAAAGCACCATAGTGGAACACAGATGAAGCATCTAAGTTGATGTGATAGCCAGTAAGGAATAGTATAATTCAAGTTTTATCTATCGATTATTGCATTTTTAGCTTGCTTTGGTGCCTTGGTCATGAGCTATGACATTAAGATTCTGCATGAAACGAGGACTAGCAGCCGAATTGCATGGTAGAATGTGAAAAGTGTTCATATGTAGTAAAAACCTGAGAAATCCGTCCGTTTTCGTCATTTGTTATCGAATCGACTTAAAGCCAGATCGTCACATTGGCCGCTCTTCTCTCTGAAACGGTTGTACTTATAGTGTGAAAAGCTATGTCGCGTGCTGCGGTATGTGGAAACACTAAAAGCACCATAGTGGAACACAGATGAAGCATCTAAGTTGATGTAATAGCCAGTAAGATGTAGTATAATTCAAGTTTTATCTATCGATTATTGACATTTTAGCTGGCTTTGGTGCCTTGGACATGAGATTGGACCTTAAGATTTTGCATGAAAGGACGACTAGCAGCCGAGCTGCACGGGATAATGTGAAAAGTGTTCATATGTAGTAAAAACCTGAGAAATCCGTTAGTTTTCGTCATTTGTTATCGAATCGACTTAAAGCCAGATCGTTACATTGGCCGCTCTTCTCTCTGAAACGGTTGTTCTTATCGTCTGCAAATCTATGTCGCATGCTGCGGTATGCGGAGACACTAAAAGCACCATAGGGGATCACAGATGAAGCATCTAAGTTGATATAATAGCCAGTAAGAAGTAGTACAACTCAAGTTTTAGGTATCGATTATTGACTTTTTAGCTCGATTTGGTGCCTTGGACATGAGGTAGGACCTAAACATTTTGCATGAAAGGAGGACTAGCAGCCGAGTTGCACGGCAGAATGTAAAAGTGTTCATATGTAGTAAAAACCTGAGAAATCCGTCCGTTTTCGTCATTTGTTATCGAATCGACTTAAAGCCAGAACGTCACATTGGCCACTTTTCTCCCTGAAACGGTTACATTTATCGTCTGCAAAGCTATGTCGCGTGCTGCGGTATGTGGGGACACTAAAAGCACGATAGTAAAACACAGATGAAGCTTCTAAGTTGATGTAATAGCCAGTAAGAAGTAGTACAATTCAAGTTTTAGGTATCGATTGTTGACTTGTTACCTTTCTTTGGTGCCTTGGACATGAGCTAAGAACTTAAGATTTTGCATTAAAGGAGGACTAGCAGCCGAGTTGCACGGCAGAATGTGAAAAGTGTTCATATGTAGTAAAAACCTGAAAAATCCGTTAGTTTTCGTCATTTGTTATCGAATCGACTTAAAGCCAGACTGTCACATTGGCCGCAGTTCTGTCTGAAACGGTTACATTTATCGTCTGCAGAGCTATGTCGCGTGCTGCGGTATGCAGGGACACTAACAGCACCATAGTAGAACACAGATGAAGCTTCTAAGTTGATGTATTAGCCAGTAACAAGTAGTACAATTCATGTTATAGGTATCGATTATTGACTTTTTAGCTGGCTTTCGTGCCTTGGACATGAGCTGGGACCTTAAGATTCTGCATGAAACGAGGACTAGCAGCCGAATTGCACGGAAGAATGTGAAAAGTGTTCATATCTAGTAAAAACCTGAGAAATCCGTCCGTTTTCGTCATTTGTTATCAAATCGACTTAAAGCCAGATCGTCACATTGGCCGCTCTTCTGTCTGAAACGGTTACATTTATCGTCTGCAAAGCTATGTCGCGTGCTGCAGTATGTGGAGACACTAAAAGCACCATAGTAGAACACAGATGAAGCATCTAAGTTGATGTAATAGCCAGTAAGAAGTAGTATAATTCAGGTTTTATCTATCGATTATTGACATTTTAGCTGGCTTTCGTGCCTTGGAGATGAGATAGGACCTTAACATTTTGCATGAAAGGACGACTAGCAGCCGAGTTGCACGGGAAAATGTAAAAAGTGTTCATATGTAGTAAAAACCTGAGAAATCCGTTAGTTTTCGTCATTTGTTATCGAATCGACTTAAAGCCAGATCGTCACATTGGCCGCTCTTCTCTCTGAAACGGTTGTTCTTATCGTCTGCAAATCTATGTCGCATGCTGCGGTATGCGGAGACACTAAAAGCACCATAGGGGATCACAGATGAAGCATCTAAGTTGATATAATAGCCAGTAAGAAGTAGTACAACTCAAGTTTTAGGTATCGATTATTGACTTTTTAGCTCGCTTTGGTGCCTTGGACATGAGCTAGGACCTAAACATTTTGCATGAAAGGAGGACTAGCAGCCGAGTTGCACGGCAGAATGTAAAAGTGTTCATATGTAGTAAAAACCTGAGAAATCCGTCCGTTTTCGTCATTTGTTATCGAACCGACTTAAAGCCAGAACGTCACATTGGCCACTTTTCTCCCTGAAACGGTTACATTTATCGTCTGCAAAGCTATGTCGCGTGCTGCGGTATGTGGAGACACTAAAAGCACGTTAGTAAAACACAGATGAAGCTTCTAAGTTGATGTAATAGCCAGTAAGAAGTAGTACAATTCAAGTTTTAGGTATCGATTGTTGACTTGTTACCTTTCTTTGGTGCCTTGGACATGAGCTAAAAACTTAAGATTTTGCATTAAAGGAGGACTAGCAGCCGAGTTGCACGGCAGAATGTGAAAAGTGTTCATATGTAGTAAAAACCTGAAAAATCCGTTAGTTTTCGTCATTTGTTATCGAATCGACTTAAAGCCAGACTGTCACATTGGCCGCAGTTCTGTCTGAAACGGTTACATTTATCGTCTGCAGAGCTATGTCGCGTGCTGCGGTATGCAGGGACACTAAAAGCACCATAGTAGAACACAGATGAAGCTTCTAAGTTGATGTAATAGCCAGTAAGAAGTAGTACAATTCATGTTATAGGTATCGATTATTGACTTTTTAGCTGGCTTTGGTGCCTTGGACATGAGCTGGGACCTTAAGATTCTGCATGAAACGAGGACTAGCAGCCGAATTGCACGGAAGAATGTGAAAAGTGTTCATATCTAGTAAAAGCCTGAGAAATCCGTCCGTTTTCGTCATTTGTTATCAAATCGAGTTAAAGCCAGATCGTCACATTGGCCGCTCTTCTGTCTGAAACGGTTACATTTATCGTCTGCAAAGCTATGTCGCGTGCTGCAGTATGTGGAGACACTAAAAGCACCATAGTAGAACACAGATGAAGCATCTAAGTTGATGTAATAGCCAGTAAGAAGTAGTATAATTCAGGTTTTATCTATCGATTATTGACATTTTAGCTGGCTTTGGTGCCTTGGAGATGAGATAGGACCTTAACATTTTGCATGAAAGGACGACTAGCAGCCGAGTTGCACGGGAAAATGTGAAAAGTGTTCATATGTAGTAAAAACCTGAGAAATCCGTTAGTTTTCGTCATTTGTTATCGAATCGACTTAAAGCCAGATCGTCACATAGGCCGCTCGTCTGTCTGAAACGGTTACATTTATCGTCTGCAGGGATATGTCGCGTGTTGCGGTATGTGGAAACACTAAAAGCACCATAGTATAACACAGATGAAGCTTGTAAGTTGATGTAATAGCAAGTAAGAAGTAGTACAATTCAAGTTTTAGATTTCGATTATTGACTTTTTACACCTCTTTGGTGCCTTGGACATGAGCTAGGACCTTAAGATTCTGCATGAAAGGAGGACTAGCAGCCGATTTGCACGGGAGAATGTGAAAAGAGTTCATATGTAGTAAAAACCTGAGAAATCCGTTAGTTTTCGTCATTTGTTATCGAATCGACTTAAAGCCAGATCGTCACATTGGCGCTCTTCTGTCTGAAACGGTTACATTTATCGTCTGCAAAGCTACGTTGCATGCTGCGGTATGCGGAGACACTAAAAGCACCATAGTGGATCACAGATGAAGCACCTAAGTTGATATAATAGCCAGTAAGAAGTAGTACAATTCAAGTTTTAGGTATCGATTATTGACTTTTTAGCTGGCTTTTGTGGCTTGGACATGAGCTAGGACCTTAAGATTCTGCATGAAAGGAGGACTAGCAGCCGAGTTGCACGGCAGAATGTGAAAAGTGTTGATATGTAGTCAAAACCTGAGAAATCCGTTAGTTTTCGTCAGTTGTTATCGAATCGACTTACAGCCAGATCGTCACTTTGGCCGCTCTTCTCTCTGAAACGGTTGTACTTATCGTCTGCAAAGCTATGTCGCGTGCTGCGGTATGCGGAGACACTAAAACCACCATAGTAGAACGCAGATGAAGCTTCTACGTTGATGTAATAGCCAGTAAGAAGTAGTACAATTCAAGTTTTAGTTATCGGTTATTGACTTTTTAGCTGGCTTTGGTGCCTTGGACATGAGCAAGGACCTTAAGATTTTGCATGAAAGGAGGACTAGCAGATGAGTTGCACGGGAGAATGTGAAAAGTGTTCATATGTAGTAAAAACCTGAGAAATCCGTCAGTTTTCGTCATTTGTTATCGAATCGACTTAAAGCCAGATTGTCACATTGGCCGCTCTTCTGTCTGAAACGGGTACATTTATCGTCTGCAAAGCTATGTCGCGTGCTGCGGTATGTGGAGACACTAAAAGCACCATAGTAGAACACAGATGAAGCTTCTAAGTTGATGTAATAGCCAGTAACAAGTAGTACAATTCAAGTTTTAGGTATCGATTATTGACTTTTTACCCATCTTTGGTGCCTTGGACATGAGCTGGGAACTTAAGATTTTGCATGAAAGGAGGACTAGCAGCCGCGTTGCAAGGGAGAATATGAAAAGTGTTCATATGTAGTAAAAACCTGAGAAATCCGTCCGTTTTCGTCATTTGTTATCGAATCGACTTAAAGCCAGATCGTCACATTGGCAGCTCTTCTCTCTGAAACGGTTGTACTTATAGTGTGCAAAGCTATGTCGAGTGCTGCGGTATGTGGAAACACTAAAAGCACCATAGTAGAACACAGATGAAGCTTCTAAGTTGATGTAATAGCCAGTAAGAAGTAGTACAATTCAAGTTTCAGGTATCGTTTATTGACTTTTTAGCTGGCTTTGGTGCCTTGGACATGAGCTAGGACCTTAAGATTCTGCATGAAAGGATTACTAGCAGCCGAGTTGCACTGGAGAATGTGAAAAGTGTTCATATGTAGTAAAAACCTGAGAAATCCAACCGTTTTCGTCATTTGTTATCGAATCGACTTAAAGCCAAATCGTCACATCGGCCGCTCTTCTCTCTGAAACGGTTGTACTTATCGTCTGCAAAGCTATGTCGCGTGCTGCTGTATGCGGAGACACTAAAAGCACCATAGCAGAACACAGATGAGGCTTCTAAGTTGATGTAATAGCCAGTAAGAAGTAGTACAATTCAAGTTTTAGGTATCTAATGTTGACTTTTTACCCTTCTTTGGTGCCTTGGACATGAGCTAGGAACTTAATATTTTGCTTGAAAGAAGGACTAGCAGCCGCGATGCGCGGGAGAATGTGAAAAGTGTTCATATGTAGTAAAAACCTGAAAAATCCGTCCGTTTTCGTCATTTGTTATCGAATCGACTTAAAGCCAGATCGTCACATTGGCCGCTCTTCTGACTGAAGCGGTTACATTTATCGTCTGCAAAGCTATGACGCATGCTGCGGTATGCGGAGACACTAAAAGCAGCATAGTGGATCACAGATGAAGGATCTAAGTTGATGTAATAGCCAGTAAGAAGTAGTACAATTCAAGTTTAAGGTATCGATTATTGACTTTTTAGCTGGCTTTTTTGCCTTGGACATGAGCTAGGACCTTAGGAGTCTGCATGAAAGGAGGACTAGCAGCCGATTTGCACGGGAGTATGTGAAAAGTGTTCATATGTAGTAAAAACCTGTGAAATCCGTTAGTTTTCGTCTTTTGTTATCGAATCGACTTAAAGCCAGATCGTCACATAGGCCGCTCTTCTGTCTGAAACGGTTACATTTATCGTCTGCAGGGATATGTCGCGTGTTGCGGTATGTGGAAACACTAAAAGCATCATAGTAGAACACAGATGAAGCTTGTACGTTGATGTAATAGCCAGTAAGAAGTAGTACAATTCAAGTTTTAGGATTTCGATTATTGACTTTTTACACTTCTTTGGTGCCTTGGACATGAGCTAGGAACTTACGATTTTGCATGGAAGGAGGACTAGCAGCCGCGTTGCACGGGAGAATGTGAAAATTGTTCATATGTAGTAAAAACCTGAGAAATCCGTTAGTATTCGTCATTTGTTATCGAATCGACTTAAGCCAGATCGTCACATTGGTCGCTTTTCTGTCTGAAACGGTTACATATATCGTCTGCAAAGCTATGTCGCGTGCTGCGGTATGTCGAAACACTAAAAGCACCATAGTAGAACACAGATGAACTTGTAAGTTGATGTAATAGCCAGTAAGAAGTAGTACAATTCAAGTTTTAGATTTCGATTATTGACTTTTTAGCTGGCTTTGGTGCCTTGGACATGAGCTAGGACCTTAAGATTCTGCATGAAAGGAGGTCTAGCAGCCGATTTGCACGGGAGAATGTGAAAAGAGTTCATATGTAGTAAAAACCTGAGAACTCCGTTAGTTTTCGTCATTTGCTATCGAATCGACTTAAAGCCAGATCGTCACATTGGCCGCTCTTCTGTCTGAAACGGTTACATTTATCGTCTGCAAAGCTATGTCGCGTGCTGCGGTATGTGGAGACACTAAAAGCACCATAGTAGAACACAGATGAAGCATCTAAGTTGATGTAATACCCAGTAAGAAGTAGTATAATTCAGCTTTTATCTATCGATTATTGACATTTTAGCTGGCTTTGGTGCCTTGGAGATGAGATAGGACCTTAACATCTTGCATGAAAGGACGACTAGCAGCCGAGTTGCACGGGAAAATGTGAAAAGTGTTCATATGTAGTAACAACCTGAGAAATCCGTCCGTTTTCGTCATTTGTTATCGAATCGACTTACAGCCAGATCGTCACATTGGCCGCTCTTCTGTCTGAATCGGTTACATTTATCGTCTGGAAAGCTACGTCGCATGCTGCGGTATGCGGAGACACTAAAAGCACCATAGTCGATCACAGATGAAGCATCTAAGTTGATATAATAGCCAGTAAGAAGTAGTACAATTCAAGTTTTAGGTATCGATTATTGACTTTTTAGCTGGCTTTGGTGGCTTGGACATGAGCTAGGACCTTAAGATTCTGCATGAAAGGAGGACTAGCAGCCGAGTTGCACGGCAGAATGTGAAAAGTGTTCATATGTAGTCAAAACCTGAGAAATCCGTTAGCTTTCGTCAGTTGTTATCGAATCGACTTAAAGCCAGATCGTCACTTTGGCCGCTCTTCTCTCTGAAACGGTTGTACTTATCGTCTGCAAAGCTATGTCGCGTGCTGCGGTATGCGGAGACACTAAAAGCACCATAGTAGAACACAGATGAAGCTTCTAAGTTGATGTAATAGCCAGTATGAAGTAGTACAATTCAAGTTTTTGTTATCGATTATTGACTCTTTACCCTTCTTTGTTGCCTTGCACATGAGATAGGAACTTAAGATTTTGCATGAAAGGAAATCTAGCAGCCGCGTTGCACGGGAGTATGTGAAAAGTATTCATATGTAGTAAAAACCTGAGAAATCCGTCCGTTTTCGTCATTTGTTATTGTATCGGCTTAAAGCCAAATCGTCACATTCGCCGCTCTTCTATCTGAAACGGTTGTACTTATCGCGTGCAAAGCTATGTCGCGTGCTTCGGTATGCGGAGACACTAAAACCACCATAGTAGAACACAGATGAAACTTCTACGTTGATGTAATAGCCAGTAAGAAGTAGTACAATTCAAGTTTTAGTTATCGATTATTGACTTTTTAGCTGGCTTTGGTGCCTTGGACATGAGCAAGGAACTTAAGATTTGGCATGAAAGGAGGACTAGCAGATGAGTTGCACGGGAGAATGTGAAAAGTGTTCATATGTAGTAAAAACCTGAGAAATCCGTCAGTTTTCGTCATTTGTTATCGAATCGACTTAAAGCCAGATTGTCACATTGGCCGCTCTTCTGTCTGAAACGGGTACATTTATCGTCTGCAAAGCTATGTCGCGTGCTGCGGTATGTGGAGACACTAAAAGCACCATAGTAGAACACAGATGAAGCTTCTAAGTTGATGTAATAGCCACTAACAAGTAGTACAATTCAAGATTTAGGTATCGATTATTGACTTTTTACCCATCTTTGGTGCCTTGGACATGAGCTGGGAACTTAAGATTTTGCATGAAAGGAGGACTAGCAGCCGCGTTGCAAGGGAGAATATGAAAAGTGTTCATATGTAGTAAAAACCTGAGAAATCCGTCCGTTTTCGTCATTTGTTATCGAATCGACTTAAAGCCAGATCGTCATATTGGCCGCTCTTCTGTCTGAAACGATTACATTTATCGTCTGCAAAGCTTTGTCGAGTGCTGCGGTATGCGGAGACACTAAAAGCACCATAGTGGACCACAGATGAAGCATCTAAGTTGATGTGATAGCCAGTAAGATGTAGTATAATTCAAGTTTTATCTATCGATTATTGACTTTTTAGCTGGCTTTGGTGCCTTGGACATGAGCTAGGACCTTAAGATTCTGCATGAAAGGAGGACTAGCAGCCGAGTTGCACGGGAGAATGTGAAAAGTGTTCGTATGTAGTAAAAACCTGAGAAACCCGAACGTTTTCGTCATTTGTTATCGAATAGACTTAAAGCCAGATCGTCATATCGGCCGCTCTTCTGTCTGAAACGGTTACATTTATCGTCTGCAAAGCAATGACGCGTTATGCCGTATGTGGAGACACCAAAAGCACCATAGTAGAACACAGATGAAGCTTCTAAGAAGGTGTAATAGCCAGTAAGAAGTACTACAATTCTAGTTTTAGGTATCGATTATTGACTTTTTACCCTTCTTTGGTGCCTTGGACATGAGCTGGGAACTTAAGATTTTGCATGAAAGGAGGACTAGCAACCGCGTTGCAAGGGAGAATATGAAAAGTGTTCGTATGAAGTAAAAACCTGAGAAATCCGTCCGTTTTCGACATTTGTTATCAAATCGACTTAAAGCCAGATCGTCACATTGGCCGCTCTTCTCTCAGAAACGGTTGTACTTATCGTCTGCAAAGCTATGTCGCGTGCTGTGGTATGCGGAGACACTAAAAGCACCATAGTAGAACACAGATGAAGCATCTAAGTTGATGTAATAGCCAGTAAGAAGTAGTATAATTCAGTTTTTATCTATCGATTATTGACATTTTGCTGGCTTTGGTGCCTTGGAGATGAGATAGGTCCTTAACATTTTGCATGAAAGGACGACTAGTAGCCGAGTTGCACGGGAAAATGTGAAAAGTTTTCATATGTAGTAAAAACCTGAGAAATCCGTCCGTTTTCGTCATTTGTTATCGAATCGACTTACAGCCAGATCGTCACATTGGCCGCTCTTCTGTCTGAAACGGTTACATTTATCGTCTGGAAAGCTACGTCGCATGCTGCGGTATGCGGAGACACTAAAAGCACCATAGTGGATCACAGATGAAGCATCTAAGTTGATATAATAGCCAGTAAGAAGTAGTATAATTCAAGTTTTAGGTATCGATTATTGACTTTTTAGCTGGCTTTGGTGGCTTGGACATGAGCTAGGACCTTAAGATTCTGCATGAAAGGATGACTAGCAGCCGCGTTGCACGGCAGAATGTGAAAAGTGTTCATATGTAGTCAAAACCTGAGAAATCCGTTAGTTTTCGTCAGTTGTTATCGAATCGACTTAAAGCCAGATCGTCACTTTGGCCGCTCTTCTCTCTGAAACGGTTGTACTTATCGTTTGCAAAGCTATGTCGCGTGCTGCGGTATGCGGAGACACTAAGAGCACCATAGTAGAACACAGATGAAGCTTCTAAGTTGATGTAATAGCCAGTATGAAGTAGTACAATTCAAGTTTTTGTTATCGATTATTGACTCTTTACCCTTCTTTGTTGCCTTGGACATGAGATAGGAACTTAAGATTTTGCATGAAAGGAAATCTAGCAGCCGCGTTGCACGGGAGTATGTGAAAAGTATTCATATGTAGTAAAACCTGAGAAATCCGTCCGTTTTCGTCATTTGTTATTGTATCGGCTTATAGCCAAATCATCACATTCGCCGCTCTTCTATCTGAAACGGTTGTACTTATCGCGTGCAAAGCTATGTCGCGTGCTGCGGTATGCGGAGACACTAAAACCACCATAGTAGAACACAGATGAAGCTTCTACGTTGATGTAATAGCCAGTAAGAAGTAGTACAATTCAAGTTTTAGGTATCGATTATTGACTTTTTAGCTGGCTTTGGTGCCTTGGACATGAGCAAGGACCTTAAGATTTTGCATGAAAGGAGGACTAGCAGATGAGTTGCACGGGAGAATGTGAAAAGTGTTCATATGTAGTAAAAACCTGAAAAATCCGTCAGTTTTAGTCATTTGTTATCGAATCGACTTAAAGCCAGATTGTCACATTGGCCGCTCTTGTGTCTGAAACGGGTACATTTATCATCTGCAAAGCTATGTCGCGTGCTGCGGTATGTGGAGACACTAAAAGCACCATAGTAGAACACAGATGAAGCTTCTAAGTTGATGTAATAGCCAGTAACAAGTAGTACAATTCAAGTTTTAGGTATCGATTATTGACTTTTTACCCATCTTTGTTGCCTTGGACATGAGCTGGTAACTTAAGATTTTGCATGAATGGAGGACTAGCAGCCGCGTTGCAAGGGAGAATATGAAAAGTGTTCATATGTAGTAAAAACCTGAGAAATCCGTCCGTTTTCGTCATTTGTTATCGAATCGACTTAAAGCCAGATCGTCATATTGGCCGCTCTTCTGTCTGAAACGATTACATTTATCGTCTGCAAAGCTATGTCGAGTGCTGCGGTATGCGGAGACACTAAAAGCATCATAGTGGAACACAGATGAAGCATCTAAGTTGATGTGATAGCCAGTAAGAAGTAGTATAATTCATGTTTTATCTATCGATTATTGACTTTTTAGCTGGCTTTGGTGCCTTGGACATGAGCTAGGACCTTAAGATTCTGCATGAAAGGAGGACTAGCAGCCGAGTTGCACTGGAGAATGTGAAAAGTGTTCATATGTAGTAAAAACCTGAGTAATCCGTCCGTTTTCGTCATTTGTTGTGGAATCGACTTAAAGCCAGATCGTCACATTGGCCGCTCTTCTGTCTGAAACGGTTACATTTATCGTCTGCAAAGCTATGTCACGTGCTGCGGTATGTGGAGACACTAAAAGTACCGTAGTAGAACAAAGATGAAACTTCTAAGTTGATGTAATAGCTAGTAAGATGTAGTACAATTCAAGTTTCAGTTATCGATTATTGACTTTTTTGCTGGCTTTGGTGCCTTGGACATGAGCTAGGACCTTAAGATTTTGCATGAAAGGAGGACTAGCAGCCGAGTTTCACGGGAGAATATGAAAAGTGTTCATATGTACTAAAAACCTGAGAAGTCCGTCCGTTTTCGTCATTTGTTATCGAATCGACTTAAAGCCAGATCGTCACATTGGCCGCTCTTCTGTCTGAAACGGATACATTTATCGTCTGCAAAGCTATGTCGCTTGCTGCGGTATGTGGAGACACTAAAAGCACCATAGTAGAACGCTAATGAAGCTTCTAAGTTGATGTAATAGCCAGTAAGAAGTAGTACAATTCAAGTTTTAGGTATCGATTATTGACTTTTTACCCTTCTTTGGTGCCTTGGACATGAGCTAGGAACATAAGATTTTGCATGAAAGGAGGACTAGCAGCCGCGTTGCAAGGGAGAATATGAAAAGTGTTCATATGTAGTAAAAACCTCAGAAATCCGTCCGTTTTCGTCATTTGTTATTGAATAGACTTAAAGCCAGATCGCCACATTGACCGCTCTTCTGTCTGAAACGGTAACATTTATCGTCTGCAAAGCTATGTGGCGTGCTGCGGTATGCGGAGACACTAAAAGCACCATAGTGGAAAACACATGAAGCATCTAAGTTGATGTAATAGCCAGTAAGAAGTAGTTTAATTCAAGTTTTATCTATCGATTATTGACTTTTTAGCTGGCTTTGGTGCCTTGGACATGAGGTAGGATCTTCAGATTCTGCATGAAGGGAGGACTAGCAGCCGCATTGCACGGGAGAATGTGAAAAGTGTTCATATGTAGTAAAAACCTGAGAAATCCAAACGTTTTCGTCATTTGTTATCGAATCGGCTTAAAGCCAGATCGTCACATTGGCCGCTCTTCTCCCTGAAACGGTTGTACTTATCGTCTGCAAAGCTATGTCGCGTGCTGCGGTATAAGGAGACACTAAAACCACCATAGTAGAACACAGATGAAGCTTCTATGTTGATGTAATAGCCAGTAAGAAGTAGTACAATTCAAGTTTTAGGAATCGATTATTGACTTTTTACCTGGCTTTGGTGCCTTGGACATGAGCTAGGACCTTAAGATTTTGCATGAAAGGAGGACTAGAAACCGAGTTGCACGGGAGAAAGTGAAAAGTGTTCATATGTAGTAAAAACCTGAGAAATCCATCCGTTTTCGTCATTTGTTATCGAATCGACTTAAAGCCAGATCGTCACATTGGCCGCTCTTCTGTCTGAAACGGTTACATTTATCGTCTGCAAAGCTATGTCGCGTAGTGCGGTATGCGGAGACACTAAAAGCACCATAGTGGAACACAGATGAAGCATCTAAGTTGATGTAATAGCCAGTAAGAAGTAGTATAATTCAAGTTTTATCTATCGATTATTGACTTTTTACCCTTCTTTGGTGCCTTGGACATGAGCTAGGAACATAAGATTTTGCATGAAAGGAGGACTAGCAGCCGCGTTGCAAGGGAGAATATGAAAAGTGTTCATATGTAGTAAAAACCTGAGAAATCTGTCCGTTTTCGTAATTTGTTTTCGAATAGACTTAAAGCCAGATCGCCACATTGGCCGCTCTTCTGTCTGAAACGGTTACATTTATCGTCTGCAAAGCTATGTCGCGTGCTGCGGTATGTGGAAAAACTAAAAGCACCACAGTAGAACACAGATGAAGATTGTAAGTTGATGTAATAGCCAGTAAGAAGTAGTACAATTCAAGTTTTAGGTTTCGATTATTGACTTTTTACACTTCTTTGGTGCCTTGGACATGAGCTAGGAACTTACGATCTAGCATGAAAGGAGGACTAGCAGCCGCGTTGCACGGGAGAATGAGAAAATTGTTCATATGTAGTAAAAATCTGAGTAATCCGTCCGTTTTCGTCATTTGCTATAGAATCGACTTAAAACCAGATCGTCACATCGGCCGCTCTTCTGTCTGAAACGGTTACATTTATCGTCTGCAAAGCTATGTCGCGTACTGCGGTATGCGGAGACACTAAAAGCACTATAGTGGAACACAGATGAAGCATCTAAGTTGATGTAATAGCCAGTAAGAAGTAGTATAATTCAAGTTTTATCTATCGATTATTGACTTTTTAGCTGGCTTTGGTGCCTTGGACATGAGCTAGCACCTTAAGATTCTGCATGAAACTAGGACTAGCAGCCGAGTTGCACGGGAGAAAGTGAAAAGTTTTCATACATAGTAAAAACCTGAGAAATCCGTCCGTTTTCGTCATTTGTTATTGAATCAGCTTAAAGCCAAATCCTCACATTCGCCGCTCTTCTCTCTGAAACTGTTGTACTTATCGTTTGCAAAGCTATGTCGCGTGCTGCGGTATGCGGAGACACTAAAACCACCATAATAGAACACAGATAAAGCTTCTAAGTTGATGTAATAGCCAGTAAGAAGTAGTACAATTCAAGTTTTAGGTATCGATTATTGACTTTTTACACTTCTTTGGTGCCTTTGACATGAGCTAGGAACTTAAGATTAAGCCGGAAATTAGGACTAGCAGACGCGTTGCCCGAGAGAATATGAAAAGTGTTCATATGTAGTAAAAACCTGAAAAATCCATCCGTGCTCGTCATTTGCTATCGAATCGACTTAAAGCCAGATCGTCACATTGGCCGCTCTTCTCTCTGAAACGGTTGTACTTATCGTCTGCAAAGCTATGTAGCGTGCTGCGGTGTGCGGAGACACTAAAAGCACCATAGTAGAACACAGATAAAGCTTCTAAGTTGTTGTAAAGCCAGTAAGAAGTAGTACAATACAAGTTTAAGTATCGATTATTGCCTTTTTACCCCACTTTGGTGCCTTGGACATGAGGTAGGAACTTAAGATTTCGCAAGAAAGGAGGACTAGCAGATGAGTTGCACGGGAGAATGTGAAAAGTGTTCATATGTAGTAAAAACCTGAGAAATCCGTCCGTTTTCGTCATTTGTTATCGAATCGACTTAAAGCCAGATCGTCACATTGACCGCTCTTCTCTCTGAAACGGTTGTACTTATCCTCTGCAAAGCTATGTCGCGTGCTGCGGTATGCGGAGACACTAAAAGCACCATAGTAGAACACAAATGAAGCTTATAAGTTGAGGTAATAGCAAGTAATAAGTAGTACAATTCAAGTTTTAGGTATCGATTATTGACTTTTTAGCTGGCTTCGGTGCCTTGGACGTGAGCTAGGACCTTAAGATTCTGCATGAAATGAGGACTAGCAGCCGAGTTGCATGGGAGAATGTGAAAAGTGTTCATATGTAGTAAAAACGTGAGTAATCCCTCCGTTTGCGTAATTTGTTATCGAATCGACTTAAAGCCAGATCGTAACATTGGCCGCTCTTCTCTCTCAATCGGTTACATTTATCGTCTGCAAAGCTATGTCGCGTGCTGCGGTATGTGGAGACACTAAAAGCACTATAGTAGAATACAGATGAAGCTTCTAAGTTGATGTAATAGCCAGTAAGAAGTAGTACAATTCAAGTTTTAGGTATCGATTATTGACTTTTTAGCTGGCTTTGGTGCCTTGGACATGAGCTAGGAACTTAAGATTTTGCATGAAAGGAGGACTAGAAGCCGCGTTGCACGGGAGAATGTGAAAAGTGTTCATATGTAGTAAAAACCTGAAAAATCCATCCGTGCTCGTCATTTGCTATCGAATCGACTTAAAGCCAGATCGTCACATTGGCCGCTCTTCTCTCTGAAACGGTTGTACTTATCGTCTGCAAGGCTATGTCGCGTGCTGCGGTATGCGGAGACACTAAAAGCACCATAGTAGAACACAGATGAAGTTTCTAAGTTGATGTAATAGCCAGCAAGATGTAGTACAATTCAAGTTTTAGGTATCGATTATTGACTTTTTAGCTGGCTTTGGTGCCTTGGACATGAGCTAGGAACTTAAGATTTTGCTTGAAAGGGGGACTAGCAGCCGCGTTACACGGGAGAATGTGAAAAGTGTTCATATGTAGTAAAAACCTGAGAAATCCGTCCGTATTCGTCATTTGCTATCGAATCGACTTAAAGCCAGATCGTCACATTGGCCGCTCTTCTGTCTGAAACGGTTACTTTTATCGTCTGCAAAGATATGTCGCGTGCTGCGGTATGTGGAGACACTAAAAGTACCATAGTAGAACACAGATGAAGCTTCTAAGTTGATGTAATACCTAATAAGAAGTAGTACAATTCAAGTTTTAGGTTTCGATTATTGTTTTTTTACCCTTCTTTGGTGCCTTGGACATGAGCTAGGAACTTAAGATTTTGCATGAATGGAGGACTAGCAGCCGCGTTGCACGGGAGAATGTGAAAAGTGTTCATATGTAGCAAAAACCTGAGAAATCCGTCCGTTTTCGTCATTTGTTATCGAATAAACTTAAAGCCAGATCGCCACATTGGCCGCTCTTCTGTTTGAAACGGTTACATTTATCGTCTGCAAAGTTTTGTGGCGTGCTGCGGTATGCGGAGACACTAAAAGCACCATAGTGGAAAACAGATGAAGCTTCTAAGTTGTTGTAATAGCCAGTAAGAAGTAGTACAATTCAAGATTTAGGTATCGATTATTGACTTTTTAGCTGGCTTTGGTGCATTGGACATGAGCTAGGAACTTAAGATTTTGCATGAAAGGGGGACTAGCAGCCGCGTTGCACGGGAGAATGTGAAAAGTGTTCATATGTAGTAAAAACCTGAGTAATCCGTCCGTATTCGTCATTTGCTATCGAATCGACTTAAAGCCAGATCGTCACATTGGCCGCTCTTCTGTCTGAAACGGTTACATTTATCGTCTGCAAAGCTATGTCGCGTGCTGCGGTATGTGGAGACACTAAAAGTACCATAGTAGAACACAGATGAAGCTTGTAAGTTGATGTAATAGCAAGTAAGAAGTAGTACAATTCAAGTTTTAGGTTTCGATTATTGACTTTTTACCCTTCTTTGGTGCCTTGGACATGAGCTAGGAACTTAAGATTTTGCATGAAAGGAGGACTAGCAGCCGAGTTGCACGGGAGAAAGTGAAAAGTGTTCATACGTAGTAAAAACCTGAGAAATCCGTCCGTTTTCGTCATTTGTTTTCGAATCGACTTAAAGCCAGATCGTCACATTGGCCGCTCTTCTCTCTGAAACGGTTGTACTTATCGTCTGCAAAGCTATGTCGCGTGCTGCGGTATGCGGAGACACTAAAAGCACCATAGTAGAACACAGATGAAGTTTCTAAGTTGATGTAATAGCCAGCAAGATGTAGTACAATTCAAGTTTTAGGTATCGATTATTGACTTTTTAGCTGGCTTTGGTGCCTTGGACATGAGCTAGGAACTTAAGATTTTGCTTGAAAGGGGCACTAGTAGCCGCGTTACACGGGAGAATGTGAAAAGTGTTCATATGTAGTAAAAACCTGAGTAATCCGTCCGTATTCGTCATTTGCTATCGAATCGACTTAAAGCCTGATCGTCACATTGGCCGCTCTTCGCTCAGAAACGGTTGTATTTATCGTCTGCAAAGCTATGTCGCGTGCTGCGGTATGTGGAGACACTAAAAGCACCGTCGTAGAACACTGATGAAGCTTCTACGTTGATGTAATAGCCAGTAAGAAGTAGTACAATTCAAGTTTTAGGTATCGATTATTGACTTTTTTGGTGGCTTTGGTGCCTTGGACATGGGCTAGGACCATAGAATTCTGAATGAAAGGAGGACTAGCAGCCGCGTTGCACGGGAGAATGTGAAAAGTGTTCATATGTAGTAAAAACCTGAGTAATCCGTCCGTTTTCGTAATTTGTTGTGGAATCGACTTAAAGCCAGATCGTCACATTGGCCGCTCTTCTGTCTGAAACGGTTACATTTATCGTCTGCAAAGCTATGTCACGTGCTGCGGTATGTGGAGACACTAAAAGTACCATAGTAGAACAAAGATGAAACTTCTAAGTTGATGTAATAGCTAGTAAGATGTAGTACAATTCAAGTTTCAGTTATCGATTATTGACTTTTTTGCTGGCTTTGGTGCCTTGGACATGAGCTAGGACCTTAAGGTTTTGCATGAAAGGAGGACTAGCAGCCGAGTTTCACGGGAGAATATGAAAAGTGTTCATATGTACTAAAAACCTGAGAAGTCCGTCCGTTTTCGTCATTTGTTATCGAATCGACTTAAAGCCAGATCGTCACATTGGCCGCTCTTCTGTCTGAAACGGATACATTTATCGTCTGCAAAGCTATGTCGCTTGCTGCGGTATGTGGAGACACTAAAAGCACCATAGTAGAACGCTAATGAAGCTTCTAAGTTGATGTAATAGCCAGTAAGAAGTAGTACAATTCAAGTTTTAGGTATCGATTATTGACTTTTTACCCTTCTTTGGTGCCTTGGACATGAGCTAGGAACATAAGATTTTGCATGAAAGGAGGACTAGCAGCCGCGTTGCAAGGGAGAATATGAAAAGTGTTCATATGTAGTAAAAACCTCAGATATCCGTCCGTTTTCGTCATTTGTTATCGAATAGACTTAAAGCCAGATCGCCACATTGACCGCTCTTCTGTCTGAAACGGTAACATTTATCGTCTGCAAAGCTATGTGGCGTGCTGCGGTATGTGGAGACACTAAAAGCACCATAGTGGAAAACAGATGAAGCATCTAAGTTGATGTAATAGCCAGTAAGAAGTAGTTTAATTCAAGTTTTATCTATCGATTATTGACTTTTTAGCTGGCTTTGGTGCCTTGGACATGAGGTGGAATCTTCAGATTCTGCATGAAGGGAGGACTAGCAGCCGCGTTGCACGGGAGAATGTGAAAAGTGTTCATATGTAGTAAAAACCTGAGAAATCCGAACGTTTTCGTCATTTGTTATCGAATCGGCTTAAAGCCAGATCGTCACATTGGCCGCTCTTCTCCCTGAAACGGTTGTACTTATCGTCTGCAAAGCTATGTCGCGTGCTGCGGTATAAGGAGACACTAAAACCACCATAGTAGAACACAGATGAAGCTTCTATGTTGATGTAATAGCCAGTAAGAAGTAGTACAATTCAAGTTTTAGGAATCGATTATTGAATTTTTACCTGGCCTTGGTGCCTTGGACATGAGCTAGGACCTTAAGATTCTGCATGAAAGGAGGACTAGAAACCGAGTTGCACGGGAGAAAGTGAAAAGTGTTCATATGTAGTAAAAACCTGAGAAATCCATCCGTTTTCGTCATTTGTTATCGAATCGACTTAAAGCCAGATCGTCACATTGGCCGCTCTTCTGTCTGAAACGGTTACATTTATCGTCTGCAAAGCTATGTCGCGTAGTGCGGTATGCGGAGACACTAAAAGCACCATAGTGGAACACAGATGAAGCATCTAAGTTGATGTAATAGCCAGTAAGAAGTAGTATAATTCAAGTTTTATCTATCGATTATTGACTTTTTACCCTTCTTTGGTGCCTTGGACAGGAGCTAGGTACATAAGATTTTGCATGAAAGGGGGACTAGCAGCCGCGTTGCAAGGGAGAATATGAAAAGTGTTCATATGTAGTAAAAACCTGAGAAATCTGTCCGTTTTCGTAATTTGTTTTCGAATAGACTTAAAGCCAGATCGCCACATTGGCCGCTCTTCTGTCTGAAACGGTTACATTTATCGTCTGCAAAGCTATGTCGCGTGCTGCGGTATGTGGAAAAACTAAAAGCACCACAGTAGAACACAGATGAAGCTTGTAAGTTGATGTAATAGCCAGTAAGAAGTACTACAATTCAAGTTTTAGGTTTCGATTATTGACTTTTTACACTTCTTTGGTGCCTTGGACATGAGCTAGGAACTTACGATTTAGCATGAAAGGAGGACTAGCAGCCGCGTTGCACGGGAGAATGAGAAAATTGTTCATATGTAGTAAAAATCTGAGTAATCCGTCCGTTTTCGTCATTTGTTATAGAATCGACTTAAAACCAGATCGTCACATCGGCCGCTCTTCTGTCTCAAACGCTTACATTTATCGTCTGCAAAGCTATGTCGCGTGCTGCGGTATGCGGAGACACTAAAAGCACTATAGGGGAACACAGATGAAGCATCTAAGTTGATGTAATAGCCAGTAAGAAGTAGTATAATTCAAGTTTTATCTATCGATTATTGACTTTTTAGCTGGCTTTGGTGCCTTGGACATGAGCTAGCACCTTAAGATTCTGCATGAAACTAGGACTAGCAGCCGAGTTGCACGGGAGAAAGTGAAAAGTTTTCATACATAGTAAAAACCTGAGAAATCCGTCCGTTTTCGTCATTTGTTATTGAATCGGCTTAAAGAAAAATCCTCACATTCGCCGCTCTTCTCTCTGAAACTGTTGTACTTATCGTTTGCAAAGCTATGTCGCGTGCTGCGGTATGCGGAGACTCTAAAACCACCATAATAGAACACAGATAAAGCTTCTAAGTTGATGTAATAGCCAGTAAGAAGTAGTACAATTCAAGTTTTAGGTATCGATTATTGACTTTTTACACTTCTTTGGTGCCTTTGACATGAGCTAGGAACTTAAGATTAAGCCTGAAATTAGGGCTAGCAGACGCGTTGCCCGAGAGAATATGAAAAGTGTTCATATGTAGTAAAAACCTGAAAAATCCATCCGTGCTCGTCATTTGCTATCGAATCGACTTAAAGCCAGATCGTCACATTGGCCGCTCTTCTCTCTGAAACGGTTGTACTTATCGTCTGCAAAGCTATGTCGCGTGCTGCGGTATGCGGAGACACTAAAAGCACCATAGTAGAACACAGATAAAGCTTCTAAGTTGTTGTAAAGCCAGTAAGAAGTAGTACAATACAAGTTTTAGGTATCGATTATTGCCTTTTTACCCCACTTTGGTGCCTTGGACATGAGGTAGGAACTTAAGATTTCGCAAGAAAGGAGGACTAGCAGATGAGTTGCACGGGAGAATGTGAAAAGTGTTCATATGTAGTAAAAACCTGAGAAATCCGTCCGTTTTCGTCATTTGTTATTGAATCGGCTTAAAGCCAAATCGTCACATTCGCCGCTCTTCTCTCTGAAACGGTTGTACTTATCGTTTGCAAAGCTATGTCGCGTGCTGCGGTATGCGGAGACACTAAAACCACAATAGTAGAACACAGATGAAGCTTCTAAGATGATGTAATAGCCAGTAAGAAGTAGTACAATTCAAGTTTTAGGTATCGATTATTGACTTTTTAGCTGGCTTTGGTGCCTTGGACATGTGCTAGGACCTTAAGATTCTGCATGAAAGGAGGACTAGAAACCGAGTTGCACGGGAGAATGTGAAAAGTGTTCATATGTAGTAAAAACATGAGAAATCCGTCCGTTTTCGTCATTTGTTATCGAATCGACTTAAAGCCAGATCGTCACATTGGCCGCTCTTCTGTCTGAAACGGATACATTTATCGTCTGCAAAGCTATGTTGCGTGCTGCGGCATGTGGAGACACTAAAAGCACCATAGTAGAACACAGACGAAGCATCTAAGTTGATGTAATAGCCAGTAAGAAGTAGTATAATTCAAGTTTTAGGTATCGATTATTGACTTTTTAGCTATCTTTGGTGCCTTGGACATGAGCTAGCACCTTAAGATTCTGCATGAAAGGAGGACTAGCAGCCGAGTTACACGGCAGAAAGTGAAAAGTGTTCATACGTAGTAAAAACCTGAGAAATCCGTCCGTTTTCGTCATTTGTTATCGAATCGACTTAAAGCCAGATCGTCACATTGACCGCTCTTCTCTCTGAAACGGTTGTACTTATCGTCTGCAAGGCTATGTCGCGTGCTGCGGTATGCGGAGACACTAAAAGCACCATAGCAGAACACAGATGAAGCTTCTAAGAAGGTGTAATAGCCAGTAAGAAGTACTACAAATCAAGTTTTAGGTATCGATTATTGACTTTTTACCCTTCTTTGGTGCCTTGGACATGAGCTAGGAACTTAAGATTTAGCATGAAATTAGGACTAGCAGCCGCGTTGCCCGAGAGAATATGAAAAGTGTTCATATGTAGTAAAAACCTGAAAAATCCATCCGTGCTCGTCATTTGCTATCGAATCGACTTAAAGCCAGATCGTCACATTGACCGCTCTTCTCTCTGAAACGGTTGTACTTATCGTCTGCAAAGCTATGTCGCGTGCTGCGGTATGCGGAGACACTAAAAGCACCATAGTAGAAAACAGATGAAGCTTCTAAGTTGATGTAATAGCCAGTAAGAAGTAGTACAATTCAAGTTTTAGGTATCGATTAATGACTTTTTAGCTGGCTTTGGTGCCTTGGACATGAGCTATTACCTTAAGATTCTGCATGAAAGGAGGACTAGCAGCCGAGTTGATCGGGAGAATGTGAAAAGTGTTCATATGTAGTAAAAACCTGAGAAATCCGTCCGTTTTCTTCATTTGTTATCGAATCGACTTAAAGCCAGATTGTCACGTTGGCCGCTCTTCTGTCTGAAACGGTTGCATTTATCGTCTACAAAGCTATGTCGCGTGCTGCGGTATGTGGAGGCACTAAAAGCACCATAGTAGAACAGATGAAGCTTCTATGTTGATGTAATAGCCAGTAAGAAGTAGTACAATTCAAGTCTTATTTATCGGTTATTGATTTTTTAGCTGGATTTGATGCCTCGGACATTAGCTAGGACCTTAACGTTTTGCATGAAAGGAGGACTAGCAGCCGAGTTGCACGGGAGAATGTGAAAAGAGTTCATATGTAGTAAAAAACTGAGAAATCCGTCCGTGTTCGTCATTTGTTATCGAATCGACTTAAAGCCAGATCGTCACATTGGCCGCTCTTCTCTCTGAAACGGTTGTACTTATCGTCTGCAATGCTATGTCGTGTGCTGCGGTATGCGGAGACACTAAAAGCACCATAGTAGAACACAGATGAAGCTTCTAAGTTGATGTAATACAAAGTAAGAAGTAGTACAATTCAAGTTTTATTTATCGACTATTGACTTTTTAGCTGGCTTTGGGGCCTTGGACATGAGCTAGGACCTTAAGATTCTGCATGAAAGTAGGACTAGCAGCCGAGTTGCACGGGAGAAAGTGAAAAGTGTTCATACGTAGTAAAAACCTGAGAAATCCGTCCGTTTTCGTCATTTGTTATCGAATCGACTTAAAGCCAGATCGTCACATTGACTGCTCTTCTCTCCGAAACGGTTGTACTTGTCCTCTGCAAAGCTATGTCGCGTGCTGCGGTATGCGGAGACACTAAAAGCACCATAGTAGAACAAAGATGAAGCTTCTAAGTTGAAGTAATAGCCAGTAAGAAGTAGTACAATTCAAGTTTTTGGTATCTATTATTGACTTTTTTGCTGGCTTTGGTGCCTTGGACATGAGCTACGACCGTAGGATTCTGAATGAAAGGAGGACTAGCAGCCGCGTTGCACGGGAGAATGTGAAAAGTGTTCATATGTAGTAAAAACCTGAGTAATCCGTCCGTTTTCGTAATTTGTTATCGAATCGACTTAAAGCCAGATCGTCACATTGGCCGCTCTTCTGTCTCAAACGGTTACATTTATCGTCTGCAAAGCTATGTCGCGTGCTGCGGTATGTGGAGACACTAAAAGCACTATAGTAGAATACAGATGAAGCTTCTAAGTTGATGTAATAGCCAGTAAGAAGTAGTACAATTCAAGTTTTAGGTATCGATTATTGACTTTTTAGCTGGCTTTGGTGCCTTGGACATGAGCTAGGAACTTAAGATTTTGCATGAAAGGAGGACTAGAAGCCGCGTTGCACGGGAGAATGTGAAAAGTGTTCATATGTAGTAAAAACCTGAGTAATCCGTCCATGTTCGTCTTTTGTTATCGAATCGACTTAAAGACAGATCGTCACATTGGCCGCTCTTCTCTCTGAAACGGTTGTACTTATCGTCTGCAAAGCTATGTCGCGTGCTGCGGTATGCAGAGACACTAAAAGCACAATAGCAGAACACAGATGAAGCTTCTAAGTTGTTGTAATAGCCAGTAAGAAGTAGTACAATTCAAGTTTTAGGTGTCGATTATTGACCTTTTACCCTTATTTGGTGCCTTGGACATGAGCTAGGAACTTAAGATTTTGCATGAAAGGAGGACTAGCAGCCGCGTTGTCCGAGAGAATATGAAAAGTGTTCGTATGTAGTAAAAACCTGAAAAATCCATCCGTGCTCGTCATTTGCTATCGAATCGACTTAAAGCCAGATCGTCACATTGGCCGCTCTTCGCTCTGAAACGGTTGTACTTATCGTCTGCAAGGCTATGTCGCGTGCTGCGGTATGCGGAGACACTAAAAGCACCATAGTAGAACACAGATGAAGTTTCTAAGTTGATGTAATAGCCAGCAAGATGTAGTACAATTCAAGTTTTAGGTATAGATTATTGACTTTTTAGCTGGCTTTGGTGCCTTGGACATGAGCTATTAACTTAAGATTTTGCTTGAAAGGGGGACTAGCAGCCGCGTTACACGGGAGAATGTGAAAAGTGTTCATATGTAGTAAAAACCTGAGAAATCCGTCCGTATTCGTCATTTGCTATCGAATCGACTTAAAGCCAGATCGTCACATTGGCCGCTCTTCTGTCTGAAACGGTTACATTTATCGTCTGCAAAGATATGTCGCGTGCTGCGGTATGTGGAGACACTAAAAGTACCATAGTAGAACACAGATGAAGCTTCTAAGTTGATGTAATACCTAGTAAGAAGTAGTACAATTCAAGTTTTAGGTTTTGATTATTGTCTTTTTACCCTTCTTTGGTGCCTTGGACATGAGCTAGGAACTTAAGATTTTGCATGAGTGGAGGACTAGCAGCCGCGTTGCACGGGAGAATGTGAAAAGTGTTCATATGTAGTAAAAACCTGAGAAATCCGTCCGTTTTCGTCATTTGTTATCGAATAAACTTAAAGCCAGATCGCCACATTGGTCGCTCTTCTGTTTGAAACGGTTACATTTATCGTCTGCAAAGTTATGTGGCGTGCTGCGGTATGCGGAGACACTAAAAGCACCATAGTGGAAAACAGATGAAGCTTCTAAGTTGTTGTAATAGCCAGTAAGAAGTAGTACAATTCAAGATTTAGGTATCGATTATTGACATTTTAGCTGGCTTTGGTGCATTGGACATGAGCTAGGAACTTAAGATTTTGCATGAAAGGGGGACTAGCAGCCGCGTTGCACGGGAGAATGTGAAAAGTGTTCATATGTAGTAAAAACCTGAGTAATCCGTCCGTATTCGTCATTTGCTATCGAATCGACTTAAAGCCAGATCGTCACATTGGCCGCTCTTCTGTCTGAAACGGTTACCTTTATCGTCTGCAAAGCTATGTCGCGTGCTGCGGTATGTGGAGACACTAAAAGTACCATAGTAGAACACAGATGAAGCTTGTAAGTTGATGTAATAGCCAGTAAGAAGTAGTACAATTCAAGTTTTAGGTTTCGATTATTGACTTTTTACCCTTCTTTGGTGCCTTGGACATGAGCTAGGAACTTAAGATTTTGCATGAAAGGAGGACTAGCAGCCGAGTTGCACGGGAGAAAGTGAAAGTGTTCATACGTAGTAAAAACCTGAGAAATCCGTCAGTTTTCGTCATTTGTTATCGAATCGACTTAAAGCCAGATCGTCACATTGACCGCTCTTCTCTCTGAAACGGTTATACTTATCCTCTGCAAAGCTATGTCGCGTGCTGCGGTATGCGGAGACACTAAAAGCACCATAGCAGAACACAGATGAAGCTTCTAAGAAGGTGTAATAGCCAGTAAGAAGTACTACAATTCAAGTTTTAGGTATCGATTATTGACTTTTTACCCTTGTTTGGTGCCTTGGACATGAGCTAGGAACTTAAGATTTTGCATGAAATTAGGACTAGCAGCCGCGTTGCCCGAGAGAATATGAAAAGTGTTCATATGTAGTAAACACCTGAAAAATCCATCCGTGCTCGTCATTTCCTATCGAATCGACTTAAAGCCAGATCGTCACATTGGCCGCTCTTCTCTCTGAAACGGTTGTACTTATCGTCTGCAAAGCTATGTCGCGTGCTGCGGTATGCGGAGACACTAAAAGCACCATAGTAGAAAACAGATGAAGCTTCTAAGTTGATGTAGTAGCCAGTAAGAAGTAGTACAATTCAAGTCTTATTTATCGGTTATTGATTTTTTAGCTGGATTTGATGCCTCGGACATTAGCTAGGACCTTAACGTTTTGCATGAAAGGAGGACTAGCAGCCGAGTTGCACGGGAGAATGTGAAAAGAGTTCATATGTAGTAAAAAACTGAGAAATCCGTCCGTGTTCGTCATTTGTTATCGAATCGACTTAAAGCCAGATCGTCACATTGGCCGCTTGTCTCTCTGAAACGGTTGTACTTATCGTCTGCAATGCTATGTCGTGTGCTGCGGTAAGCGGAGACACTAAAAGCACCATAGTAGAACACAGATGAAGCTTCTAAGTTGAAGTAATAGCCAGTAAGAAGTAGTACAATTCAAGTTTTTGGTATCTATTATTGACTTTTTTGCTGGCTTTGGTGCCTTGGACATGAGCTACGACCGTAGGATTCTGAATGAAAGGAGGACTAGCAGCCGCGTTGCACGGGAGAATGTGAAAAGTGTTCATATGTAGTAAAAACCTGAGTAATCCGTCCGTTTTCGTAATTTGTTATCGAATCGACTTAAAGCCAGATCGTCACATTGGCCGCTCTTCTGTCTCAAACGGTTACATTTATCGTCTGCAAAGCTATGTCGCGTGCTGCGGTATGTGGAGACACTAAAAGCACTATAGTAGAATACAGATGAAGCTTCTAAGTTGATGTAATAGCCAGTAAGAAGTAGTACAATTCAAGTTTTAGGTATCGATTATTGACTTTTTAGCTGGCTTTGGTGCCTTGGACATGAGCTAGGAACTTAAGATTTTGCATGAAAGGAGGACTAGAAGCCGCGTTGAACGGGAGAATGTGAAAAGTGTTCATATGTAGTAAAAACCTGAGTAATCCGTCCATGTTCGTCTTTTGTTATCGAATCGACTTAAAGACAGATCGTCACATTGGCCGCTCTTCTCTCTGAAACGGTTGTACTTATCGTCTGCAAAGCTATGTCGCGTGCTGCGGTATGCAGAGACACTAAAAGCACAATAGCAGAACACAGATGAAGCTTCTAAGTTGTTGTAATAGCCAGTAAGAAGTAGTACAATTCAAGTTTTAGGTGTCGATTATTGACCTTTTACCCTTGTTTGGTGCCTTGGACATGAGCTAGGAACTTAAGATTTTGCATGAAAGGAGGACTAGCAGCCGCGTTGTCCGAGAGAATATGAAAAGTGTTCATATGTAGTAAAAACCTGAAAAATCCATCCGTGCTCGTCATTTGCTATCGAATCGACTTAAAGCCAGATCGTCACATTGGCCGCTCTTCTCTCTGAAACGGTTGTACTTATCGTCTGCAAAGCTATGTCGCGTGCTGCGGTATGCGGAGACACTAAAAGCACCATAGTAGAACACAGATGAAGTTTCTAAGTTGATGTAATAGCCAGCAAGATGTAGTACAATTCAATTTTTAGGTATCGATTATTGACTTTTTAGCTGGCTTTGGTGCCTTGGACATGAGCTAGGAACTTAAGATTTTGCTTGAAAGGGGCACTAGCAGCCGCGTTACACAGGAGAATGTGAAAAGTGTTCATATGTAGTAAAAACCTGAGTAATCCGTCCGTATTCGTCATTTGCTATCGAATCGACTTAAAGCCAGATCGTCACATTGGCCGCTCTTCTGTCTGAAACGGTTACATTTATCGTCTGCAAAGATATGTCGCGTGCTGCGGTATGTGGAGACACTAATAGTACCATAGTAGAACACAGATGAAGCTTCTAAGTTGATGTAATACCTAGTAAGAAGTAGTACAATTCAAGTTTTAGGTTTCGATTATTGTCTTTTTACCCTTCTTTGGTGCCTTGTACATGAGCTAGGAACTTAAGATTTTGCATGAAAGCAGGACTAGCAGCCGCGTTGCACGGGAGAATGTGAAAAGTGTTCATATGTAGTAAAAACCTGAGAAATCCGTCCGTTTTCGTCATTTGTTACCGAATAAACTTAAAGCCAGATCGCCACATTGGCCGCTCTTCTGTTTGAAACGGTTACATTTATCGTCTGCAAAGTTATGTGGCGTGCTGCGGTATGCGGAGACACTAAAAGCACCATAGTGGAAAACAGATGAAGCTTCTAAGTTGTTGTAATAGCCAGTAAGAAGTAGTACAATTCAAGATTTAGGTATCGATTATTGACTTTTTAGCTGGCTTTGGTGCATTGGACATGAGCTAGGAACTTACGATTTTGCATGAAAGGGGGACTAGCAGCCGCGTTGCACGGGAGAATGTGAAAAGTGTTCATATGTAGTAAAAACCTGCGAAATCCGTCCGTTTTCGTCATTTGTTATCGAATCGACTTAAAGACAGATCGTCACATTGGCCGCTCTTCTCTCTGAAACGGTTGTACTTATCGTCTGCAAAGCTATGTCGCGTGCTGCAGTATGCGGAGACACTAAAAGCACCATAGTAGAACACAGATGAAGCTTCTAAGTTGATGTAATAGCCAGTAAGAAGTAGTACAATTCAAGTTTTAGGTATCGATTTCTAACTATTTACCCTTCTTTGGTGCCTTGGATATGAGCTAGGAACTTAAGATTTTGCTTGAAAGGGGGACTAGCAGCCGCGTTACACGGGAGTATGTGAAAAGTGTTCATATGTAGTAAAAACCTGAGTAATCCGTCCGTATTCGTCATTTGCTATCGAATCGACTTAAAGCCAGATCGTCTCATTGGCCGCTCTTCTCTCTGAAACGGTTATACTTATCCTCTGCAAAGCTATGTCGCGTGCTGCGGTATGCGGAGACACTAAAAGCACCATAGCAGAACACAGATGAAGCTTCTAAGAAGGTGTAATAGCCAGTAAGAAGTACTACAATTCAAGTTTTAGGTATTTATTATTGACTTTTTACCCTTCTTTGGTGCCTTGGACATGAGCTAGGAACTTAAGATTTTGCATGAAATTAGGACTAGCAGCCGCGTTGCCCGAGAGAATATGAAAAGTGTTCATATGTAGTAAAAACCTGAAAAATCCATCCGTGCTCGTCTTTTGCTATCGAATCGACTTAAAGCCAGATCGTCACATTGGCCGCTCTTCTCTCTGAAACGGTTGTACTTATCGTCTGCAAAGCTATGTCGCGTGCTGCGGTATGCGGAGACACTAAAAGCACCATAGTAGAAAACAGATGAAGCTTCTAAGTTGATGTAATAGCCAGTAAGAAGTAGTACAATTCAAGTTTTAGGTATCGATTATTGACTATTTACCCTTCTTTGGTGACTTTGATATGAGCTAGGAACTTAAGATTTTGCATGAAAGGAGGACTAGCAGCCGTGTTGCACGGGAGAATGTGGAAAGTGTTTATATGTAGTAGAAACCTGAGAAATCCGTCCGTTTTCGTCATTTGTTATCGAATCGACTTAAAGCCAGATTGTCACGTTGGCCGCTCTTCTGTCTGAAACGGTTGCATTTATCGTCTACAAAGGTATGTCGCGTGCTGCGGTATGTGGAGGCACTAAAAGCACCATAGTAGAACACAGATGAAGCTTCTAAGCTGATGTAATAGCCAGTAAGAAGTAGTACAATTCAAGTCTTATTTATCGGTTATTGATTTTTTAGCTGGATTTGATGCCTCGGACATTAGCTAGGACCTTAACGTTTTGCATGAAAGGAGGACTAGCAGCAGAGTTGCACGGGAGAATGTGAAAAGTGTTCATACGTAGTACAAATCTGAGAAATCCGTCCGTTATCTTCATTTGTTACCGAATCGACTTAAATCCAGATCGTCACATTGGCCGCTCTTCTCTCTGAAACGGTTGTACTTATCGTCTGCAAAGCTATGTCGCGTGCTGCGGTATGCAGAGACACTAAAAGCACAATAGCAGAACACAGATGAAGCTTCTAAGTTGTTGTAATAGCCAGTAAGAAGTAGTACAATTCAAGTTTTTGGTGTCGATTATTGACCTTTTACCCTTATTTGGTGCCTTGGACATGAGCTAGGAACTTAAGATTTTGCATGAAAGGAGGACTAGCAGCCGCGTTGTCCGAGAGAATATGAAAAGCGTTCATATGTAGTAAAAACCTGAAAAATCCATCCGTGCTCGTCATTTGCTATCGAATCGACTTAAAGCCAGATCGTCACATTGGCCGCTCTTCTCTCTGAAACGGTTGTACTTATCGTCTGCAAAGCTATGTCGCGTCCTGCGGTATGCGGAGACACTAAAAGCACCATAGTAGAACACAGATGAAGTTTCTAAGTTGATGTAATAGCCAGCAAGATGTAGTACAATTCAAGTTTTAGGTATCGATTATTGACTTTTTAGCTGGCTTTGGTGCCTTGGACATGAGCTAGGAACTTAAGATTTTGCTTGAAAGGGGCACTAGCAGCCGCGTTACACGGGAGAATGTGAAAAGTGTTCATATGTAGTAAAAACCTGAGTAATCCGTCCGTATTCGTCATTTGCTATCGAATCGACTTAAAGCCAGATCGTCACATTGGCCGCTCTTCTGTCTGAAACGATTACATTTATCGTCTGCAAAGCTATGTCGCGTGCTGTGGTATGTGGAGACACTAAAAGTACCATAGTAGAACACAGATGAAGCTTCTAAGTTGATGTAATACCTAGTAAGAAGTAGTACAATGCAAGTTTTAGGTTTCGATTATTGACTTTTTACCCTTCTTTGGTGCCTTGGACATGAGCTAGGAACTTAAGATTTTGCATGAAAGGAGGACTAGCAGCCGAGTTGCACGGGAGAAAGTGAAAAGTGTTCATACGTAGAAAAAACCTGAGAAATCCGTCCGTTTTCGTCATTTGTTATCGAATCGACTTAAAGCCAGATCGTCACATTGACCGCTCTTCTCTCTGAAACGGTTGTACTTATCCTCTGCAAAGCTATGTCGCGTGCTGCGGTATGCGGAGACACTAAAAGCACCATAGCAGAACACAGATGAAGCTTCTAAGAAGGTGTAATAGCCAGTACGAAGTACTACCATTCAAGTTTTAGGTATCGATTATTGACTTTTTACCCTTCTTTGGTGCCTTGGACATGAGCTAGGAACTTAAGATTTTGCATGAAATTAGGACTAGCTGCCGCGTTGCCCGAGAGAATATGAAAAGTGTTCATATGTAGTAAAAACCTGAAAAATCCATCCGTGCTCGTCATTTGCTATCGAATCGACTTAAAGCCAGATCGTCACATTGGCCGCTCTTCTCTCTGAAACGGTTGTACTTATCGTCTGCAAAGCTATGTCGCGTGCTGCGGTACGCGGAGACACTAAAAGCACCATAGTAGAACACAGATGAAGCTTCTAAGTTGATGTAATAGCCAGTAAGAAGTAGCACAATTCAAGTTTTAGGTATCGATTATTGACTATTTACCCTTCTTTGATGCCTTGGATATGAGCTAGGAACTTAAGATTTTGCATGAAAGGAGGACTAGCAGCCGTGTTGCACGCGAGAATGTGAAAAGTGTTTATATGTAGTAGAAACCTGAGAAATCCGTCCGTTTTCGTCATTTGTTATCGAATCGACTTAAAGCCAGATTGTCACATTGGCCGCTCTTCTGTCTGAAACGGTTGCATTTATCGTCTACAAAGCTATGTCGCGTGCTGCGGTATGTATAGACACTAAAAGCACCATAGTAGAACACAGATGAAGCTTCTAAGTTGATGTAATAGCCAGTAAGAAGTAGCACAATTCAAGTTTTAGGTATCGATTATTGACTATTTACCCTTCTTTGATGCCTTGGATATGAGCTAGGAACTTAAGATTTTGCATGAAAGGAGGACTAGCAGCCGTGTTGCACGGGAGAATGTGAAAAGAGTTCATATGTAGTAAAAAACTGAGAAATCCGTCCGTGTTCGTCATTTGTTATCGAATCGACTTAAAGCCAGATCGTCACATTGGCCGCTTGTCTCTCTGAAACGGTTGTACTTATCGTCTGCAATGCTATGTCGTGTGCTGCGGTATGCGGAGACACTAAAAGCACCATAGTAGAACACAGATGAAGCTTGTAAGTTGATGTAATAGCCAGTAAGAAGTAGTACAATTCAAGTTTTATTTATCGACTATTGACTTTTTAGCTGGCTTTGGTGGCTTGAACATGAGCTAGGACCTTAAGATTCTGCATGAAAGGAGGACTAGCAGCCGAGTTGCACGGGAGAAAGTGAAAAGTGTTCATACGTAGTAAAAACCTGAGAAATCCGTCCGTTTTCGTCATTTGTTATCGAATCGACTTAAAGCCAGATCGTCACATTGACTGCTCTTCTCTCCGAAACGGTTGTACTTGTCCTCTGCAAAGCTATGTCGCGTGCTGCGGTATGCAGAGACACTAAAAGCACCATAGTAGAACACAAATGAAGCTTCTAAGTTGAAGTAATAGCCAGTAAGAAGTAGTACAATTCAAGTTTTTGGTATCGATTATTGACTTTTTAGCTGGCTTTGGTGCCTTGGACATGAGCTAGGAACTTACGATTTTGCATGAAAGGAGGACTAGAAGCCGCGTTGCACGGGAGAATGTGAAAAGTGTTCATATGTAGTAAAAACCTGTGTAATCCGTCCATGTTCTTCTTTTGTTATCGAATCGACTTAAAGACAGATCGTCACATTGGCCGCTCTTCTCTCTGAAACGGTTGTACTTATCGTCTGCAAAGCTATGTCGCGTGCTGCGGTATGCGGAGACACTAAAAGCACCATAGTAGAACACAGATGAAGCTTCTAAGTTGATGTAATAGCCAGTAAGAAGTAGTACAATTCAAGTTTTAGGTATCGATTTCTAACTATTTACCCTTCTTTGGTGCCTTGGATATGAGCTAGGAACTTAAGATTTTGCTTGAAAGGAGGACTAGCAGCCGCGTTACACGGGAGAATGTGAAAAGTGTTCATATGTAGTAAAAACCTGAGTAATCCGTCCGTATTCGTCATTTGCTATCGAATCGACTTGAAGCCAGATCGTCACATTGGCCGCTCTTCTGTCTGAAACGGTTACATTTATCGTCTGCAAAGATATGTCGCGTGCTGCGGTATGTGGAGACACTAAAAGTACCATAGTAGAACACAGATGAAGCTTCTAAGTTGATGTAATACCTAGTAAGAAGTAGTACAATTCAAGTTTTAGGTTTCGATTATTGTCTTTTTACCCTTCTTTGGTGCCTTGGACATGAGCTAGGAACTTAAGATTTTGCATGAAAGGAGGACTAGCAGCCGCG
The DNA here is from genome assembly GCF_023897955.1 of Schistocerca gregaria. Classification (NCBI taxonomy): domain Eukaryota; kingdom Metazoa; phylum Arthropoda; class Insecta; order Orthoptera; family Acrididae; genus Schistocerca; species Schistocerca gregaria. The sequence goes on along the minus strand of NW_026061736.1, from coordinate 8,067,919 downwards.
TTGCACGGGAGAATGTGAAAAGTGTTCATATGTAGTAAAAACCTGAGAAATCCGTCCGTTTTCGTCATTTGTTATCGAATAAACTTAAAGCCAGATCGCCACATTGGCCGCTCTTCTGTTTGAAACGGTTACATTTATCGTCTGCAAAGCTATGTGGCGTGCTGCGGTGTGCGGAGACACTAAAAGCACCATAGTGGAAAACAGATGAAGCTTCTAAGTTGTTGTAATAGCCAGTAAGAAGTAGTACAATTCAAGATTTAGGTATCGATTATTGACTTTTTAGCTGGCTTTGGTGCATTGGACATGAGCTAGAAACTTAAGATTTTGCATGAAAGGGGGACTAGCAGCCGCGTTGCACGGGAGAATGTGAAAAGTGTTCATATGTAGTAAAAACCTGAGTAATCCGTCCGTATTCGTCATTTGCTATCGAATCGACTTAAAGCCAGATCGTCACATTGGCCGCTCTTCTGTCTGAAACGGTTACATTTATCGTCTGCAAAGCTATGTCGCGTGCTGCGGTATGTGGAGACACTAAAAGTACCATAGTAGAACACAGATGAAGCTTGTAAGTTGATGTAATAGCCAGTAAGAAGTGGTACAATTCAAGTTTTAGGTTTCGATTATTGACTTTTTACTCTTCTTTGGTGCCTTGGACATGAGCTAGGAACTTAAGATTTTGCATGAAAGGAGGACTAGCAGCCGCTTTGCACGGGCGAATGTGAAAACTGTTCATATGTAGTAAAAACCTGAGTAATCCGTCCGTATTGGTCATTTGTTATCGAATCGACTTAAAGCCAGATCGTCACATTGGCCGCTCTTCTGAGTGAAACGGTTACATTTATCGTCTGCAAAGCTATGTCGCGTGCTGCGGTATGCGGAGACACTAAAAGCACCATAGTGGAACACAGATGAAGCATCCAAGTTGATGTAATACCCAGTAAGAAGTAGTATAATTCAAGTTTTATCTATCCATTATTGACTTTTTAGCAGGCTTTGGTGCCTTGTACATGAGCTAGGACCTTAAGATTCTGCATGAAAGGAGGACTAGCAGCCGAGTTGCACGGGAGAAAGTGAAATGTATTCATACGTAGTAAAAACCTGAGAAATCCGTCCGTTTTCGTCATTTGTTATCGAATCGACTTAAAGCCAGATCGTCACATTGACCGCTCTTCACTCTGAAACGGTTGTACTTATCCTCTGCAAAGCTATGTCGCGTGCTGCGGTATGCGGAGACACTAAAAGCACCATAGCAGAACACAAATGAAGCTTCTAAGTTGAGGTAATAGCAAGTAATAAGTAGTACAATTCAAGTTCTAGGTATCGATTATTGACTTTTCAGCTGGCTTTGGTGCCTTGGACGTGAGCTAGGACCTTAAGATTCTGCATGAAAGGAGGACTAGCAGCCGAGTTGCACGGGAGAATTTGAAAAGTGTTCATATGTAGTAAAAACCTGAGAAATCCGTCCGTTCTCGTCATTTGTTATCAAATCGACTTAAAGCCAGATCGTCACATTCGCCGCTCTTCTGTCTGAAACGGTTACATTTATCGTCTGCAAAGCTATGTCGCGTGCTGCGGTATGTGGAGACACTAAAAGTACCATAGTAGAACAAAGATGAAGCTTCTAAGTTGAAGTAATAGCCAGTAAGAATTAGTACAATGTTTAAGTATCGATTATTGACTTTTTACTCTTCTTTGGTGCCTTGGACAAGAGATAGGAACTTAAGATTTTTCATGAAAGGAGGACTAGCAGCCGCGTTGCACGGGAGAATGTGAAAAGTGTTCATATGTAGTAAAAACCTGAGTAATCCGTCCGTATTGGTCATTTGTTATCGAATCGACTTAAAGCCAGATCGTCACATTGGCCGCTCTTCTGTCTGAAACGGTTACATTTATCGTCTGCAAAGCTATGTCGCGTGCTGCGGTATGCGGAGACACTAAAAGCACCATAGTGGAACACAGATGAAGCATCCAAGCTGATGTAAAACCCAGTAAGAAGTAGTATAATTCAAGTTTTATCTATCGATTATTGACTTTTTAGCAGGCTTTGGTGCCTTGGACATGAGCTAGGACCTTAAGATTCTGCATGAAAGGAGGACTAGCAGCCGAGTTGCACGGGAGAAAGCGAAATGTGTTCATACGTAGTAAAAACCTGAGAAATCCGTCCGTTTTCGTCATCTGTTATCGAATCGACTTAAAGCCAGATCGTCACATTGGCCGCTCTTCTGTCTCAAACGGTTACATTTATCGTCTGCAAAGCTATGTCGCGTGCTGCGGTAGGCGGAGACACTGAAACCACCACAGTAGAACACAGATGAAGCTTCTAATTTGATGTAATAGCCAGTAAGAAGTAGTACAATTCAAGTTTTAGGTATCGATTATTGACTTTTTAGCTGGCTTTGGTGCCTTGGACATGAGCTAGGAACTTAAGATTTTGCATGAAAGGAGGACTAGAAGCCGCGTTGCACGGGAGAATGTGAAAAGTGTTCATATGTAGTAAAAACCTGTGTAATCCGTCCATGTTCTTCTTTTGTTATCGAATCGACTTAAAGACAGATCGTCACATTGGCCGCTCTTCTCTCTGAAACGGTTGTACTTATCGTCTGCAAAGCTCTGTCGCGTGCTGCGGTATGCGGAGACACTAAAAGCACAATAGCAGAACACAGATGAAGCTTCTAAGTTGTTGTAATAGCCAGTAAGAAGTAGTACAATTCAAGTTTTAGGTGTCGATTATTGACCTTTTACCCTTATTTGGTGCCTTGGACATGAGCTAGGAACTTAAGATTTTGCATGAAAGGAGGACTAGCAGCCGCGTTGTCCGAGAGAATATGAAAAGTGTTCATATGTAGCAAAAACCTGAAAAATCCATCCGTGCTCGTCATTTGCAATCGAATCGACTTAAAGCCAGATCGTCACATTGGCCGCTCTTGTCTCTGAAACGGTTGTACTTATCGTCTGCAAAGCTATGTCGCGTGCTGCGGTATGCGGAGACACTAAAAGCACCATAGCAGAACACAAATGAAGCTTCAAAGTTGAGGTAATAGCAAGTAATAAGTAGTACAATTCAAGTTCTAGGTATCGATTATTGACTTTTCAGCTGGCTTTGGTGCCTTGGACGTGAGCTAGGACCTTAAGATTCTGCATGAAAGGAGGACTAGCAGCCGAGTTGCACGGGAGAATGTGAAAAGTGTTCATATGTAGTAAAAACATGAGAAATCCGTTCGTTTTCGTCATTTGTTATCGAATCGACTTAAAGCCAGATCGTCACATTGACCGCTCTTCTCTCTGAAACGGTTGTACTTATCCTCTGCAAAGCTATGTCGCGTGCTGCGGTATGTGGAGACACTAAAAGCACCATAGTAGAACACAGATGAAGCGTCTAAGTTGATGTAATAGCCAGTAAGAAGTAGTACAATTCAAGTTTTAGGTATCGATTATTGACTTTTTAGCTGGCTTTGGTGCCTTGGACATGAGCTAGGAACTTAAGATTCTGCATGGAAGGAGGACTAGCAGCTGCGTTGCAAGGGAGAATATGAAAAGTGTTCGTATGTAGTAAAAACCTGAGAAATCCGTCCGTTTTCGTCATTTGTTATCGAATAAACTTAAAGCCAGATCGCCACATTGGCCGCTCTTCTGTTTGAAACGGTTACAATTATCGTCTGCAAAGCAATGTGGCGTGCTGCGGTATGCGGAGACACTAAAAGCACCATAGTGGAAAGCAGATGAAGCATCTAAGTTGATGTAATAGCCAGGAAGAAGTAGTATAATTCAAGTTTTATCTATCGATTATTGACTTTTTAGCTGGCTTTGGTGCCTTGGACATGAGGTAGGATCTTCAGATTCTGCATGAAGGGAGGACTAGCAGCCGCGTTGCACGGGAGAATGTGAAAAGTGTTCATATGTAGTAAAAACCTGAGTAATCCGTCCGTATTCGTCATTTGCTATCGAATCGACTTAAGGCCAGATCGTCACATTGGCCGCTCTTCTGTCTGAAACGGTTACATTTATCGTCTGCAAAGATATGTCGCGTGCTGCGGTATGTGGAGACACTAAAAGTACCATAGTAGAACACAGATGAAGCTTCTAAGTTGATGTAATACCTAGTAAGAAGTAGTACAATTCAAGTTTTAGGTTTCGATTATTGTCTTTTTACCCTTCTTTGGTGCCTTGGACATGAGCTAGGAACTTAAGATTTTGCATGAAAGGAGGACTAGCAGCCGCGTTGTCCGAGAGAATATGAAAAGTGTTCATATGTAGCAAAAACCTGAAAAATCCATCCGTGCTCGTCATTTGCAATCGAATCGACTTAAAGCCAGATCGTCACATTGGCCGCTCTTCTCTCTGAAACGGTTGTACTTATCGTCTGCAAAGCTATGTCGCGTGCTGCGGTATGTGGAGACACTAAAAGCACCATAGTAGAACACAGATGAAGCTTCTAAGTTGATGTAATAGCCAGTAAGAAGTAGCACAATTCAAGTTTTAGGTATCGATTATTGACTATTTACCCTTCTTTGATGCCTTGGATATGAGCTAGGAACTTAAGATTTTGCATGAAAGGAGGACTAGCAGCCGTGTTGCACGCGAGAATGTGAAAAGTGTTTATATGTAGTAGAAACCTGAGAAATCCGTCCGTTTTCGTCATTTGTTATCGAATCGACTTAAAGCCAGATTGTCACATTGGCCGCTCTTCTGTCTGAAACGGTTGCATTTATCGTCTACAAAGCTATGTCGCGTGCTGCGGTATGTGGAGACACTAAAAGCACCATAGTAGAACACAGATGAAGCTTCTAAGTTGATGTAATAGCCAGTAAGAAGTAGTACAATTCAAGTCTTGTTTATCGGTTATTGATTTTTTAGCTGGATTTGATGCCTTGGACATTAGCTAGGACCTTAACGTTTTGCATGAAAGGAGGACTAGCAGCCGAGTTGCACGGGAGAATGTGAAAAGAGTTCATATGTAGTAAAAAACTGAGAAATCCGTCCGTGTTCGTCATTTGTTATCGAATCGACTTAAAGCCAGATCGTCATATTGGCCGCTTGTCTCTCTGAAACGGTTGTACTTATAGTCTGCAATGCTATGTCGTGTGCTGCGGTATGCGGAGACACTAAAATCACCATAGTAGAACACAGATGAAGCTTCTAAGTTGATGTAATAGCCAGTAAGAAGTAGTACAATTCAAGTTTTATTTATCGACTATTGACTTTTTAGCTGGCTTTGGTGGCTTGAACATGAGCTAGGACCTTAAGATTCTGCATGAAAGGAGGACTAGCAGCCGAGTTACACGGGAGAAAGTGAAAAGTGTTCATACGTAGTAAAAACCTGAGAAATCCGTCCGTTTTCGTCATTTGTTATCGAATCGACTTAAAGCCAGATCGTCACATTGACTGCTCTTCTCTCCGAAACGGTTGTACTTGTCCTCTGCAAAGCTATGTCGCGTGCTGCGGTATGCAGAGACACTAAAAACACCATAGTAGAACACAAATGAAGCTTCTAAGTTGAAGTAATAGCCAGTAAGAAGTAGTACAATTCAAGTTTTTGGTATCGATTATTGACTTTTTAGCTGGCTTTGGTGCCTTGGACATGAGCTAGGAACTTAAGATTTTGCATGAAAGGAGGACTAGAAGCCGCGTTGCACGGGAGAATGTGAAAAGTGTTCATATGTAGTAAAAACCTGTGTAATCCGTCCATGTTCTTCTTTTGTTATCGAATCGACTTAAAGACAGATCGTCACATTGGCCGCTCTTCTCTCTGAAACGGTTGTACTTATCGTCTGCAAAGCTATGTCGCGTGCTGCGGTATGCGGAGACACTAAAAGCACCATAGTAGAACACAGATGAAGCTTCTAAGTTGATGTAATAGCCAGTAAGAAGTAGTACAATTCAAGTTTTAGGTATCGATTTCTAACTATTTACCCTTCTTTGGTGCCTTGGATATGAGCTAGGAACTTAAGATTTTGCTTGAAAGGGGGACTAGCAGCCGCGTTACACGGGAGAAAGTGAAAAGTGTTCATATGTAGTAAAAACCTGAGTAATCCGTCCGTATTCGTCATTTGCTATCGAATCGACTTAAAGCCAGATCGTCACATTGGCCGCTCTTCTGTCTGAAACGGTTACATTTATCGTCTGCAAAGATATGTCGCGTGCTGCGGTATGTGGAGACACTAAAAGTACCATAGTAGAACACAGATGAAGCTTCTAAGTTGATGTAATACCTAGTAAGAAGTAGTACAATTCAAGTTTTAGGTTTCGATTATTGTCTTTTTACACTTCTTTGGTGCCTTGGACATGAGCTATGAACTTAAGATTTTGCATGAAAGGAGGACTAGCAGCCGCGTTGCACGGGAGAATGTGAAAAGTGTTCATATGTAGTTAAAACCTGAGAAATCCGTCCGTTTTCGTCATTTGTTATCGAATAAACTTAAAGCCAGATCGCCACATTGGCCGCTCTTCTGTTTGAAACGGTTACATTTATCGTGTGCAAAGCTATGTGGCGTGCTGCGGTATGCGGAGACACTAAAAGCACCATAGTGGAAAACAGATGAAGCTTCTAAGTTGTTGTAATAGCCAGTAAGAAGTAGTACAATTCAAGATTTAGGTATCGATTATTGACTTTTTAGCTGGCTTTGGTGCATTGGACATGAGCTAGAAACTTAAGATTTTGCATGAAAGGGGGACTAGCAGCCGCGTTGCACGGGAGAATGTGAAAAGTGTTCATATGTAGTAAAAACCTGAGTAATCCGTCCGTATTCGTCATTTGCTATCGAATCGACTTAAAGCCAGATCGTCACATTGGCCGCTCTTCTGTCTGAAACGGTTACATTTATCGTCTGCAAAGCTATGTCGCGTGCTGCGGTATGTGGAGACACTAAAAGTACCATAGTAGAACACAGATGAAGCTTCTAAGTTGATGTAATAGCCAGTAAGAAGTGGTACAATTCAAGTTTTAGGTTTCGATTATTGACTTTTTACTCTTCTTTGGTGCCTTGGACATGAGCTAGGAACTTAAGATTTTGCATGAAAGGAGGACTAGCAGCCGCGTTGCACGGGAGAATGTGAAAAGTGTTCATATGTAGTAAAAACCTGAGTAATCCGTCCGTATTGGTCATTTGTTATCGAATCGACTTAAAGCCAGATCGTCACATTGGCCGCTCTTCTGTGTGAAACGGTTACATTTATCGTCTGCAAAGCTATGTCGCGTGCTGCGGTATGCGGAGACACTAAAAGCACCATAGTGGAACACAGATGAAGCATCCAAGTTGATGTAATACCCAGTAAGAAGTAGTATTATTCAAGTTTTATCTATCCATTATTGACTTTTTAGCAGGCTTTGGTGCCTTGGACATGAGCTAGGACCTTAAGATTCTGCATGAAAGGAGGACTAGCAGCCGAGTTGCACGGGAGAAAGTGAAATGTATTCATACGTAGTAAAAACCTGAGAAATCCGTCTGTTTTCGTCATTTGCTATCGAATCGACTTAAAGCCAGATCGTCACATTGACCGCTCTTCTCTCTGAAACGGTTGTACTTATCCTCTGCAAAGCTATGTCGCGTGCTGCGGTATGCGGAGACACTAAAAGCACCATAGCAGAACACAAATGAAGATCTAAGTTGAGGTAATAGCAAGTAATAAGTAGTACAATTCAAGTTCTAGGTATCGATTATTGACTTTTCAGCTGGCTTTGGTGCCTTGGACGTGAGCTAGGACCTTAAGATTCTGCATGAAAGGAGGACTAGCAGCCGAGTTGCACGGGAGAATTTGAAAAGTGTTCATATGTAGTAAAAACCTGAGAAATCCGTCCGTTCTCGTCATTTGTTATCAAATCGACTTAAAGCCAGATCGTCACATTCGCCGCTCTTCTGTCTGAAACGGTTACATTTATCGTCTGCAAAGCTATGTCGCGTGCTGCGGTATGTGGAGACACTAAAAGTACCATAGTAGAACAAAGATGAAGCTTCTAAGTTGAAGTAATAGCCAGTAAGAATTAGTACAATGTTTAAGTATCGATTATTGACTTTTTACTCTTCCTTGGTGCCTTGGACATCAGCTAGGAACTTAAGATTTTGCATGAAAGGAGGACTAGCAGCCGCGTTGCACGGGAGAATGTGAAAAGTGTTCATATGTAGTAAAAACCTGAGAAATCCGTCTGTTTTCGTCATTTGCTATCGAATCGACTTAAAGCCAGATCGTCACATTGACCGCTCTTCTCTCTGAAACGGTTGTACTTATCCTCTGCAAAGCTATGTCGCGTGCTGCGGTATGCGGAGACACTAAAAGCACCATAGCAGAACACAAATGAAGATCTAAGTTGAGGTAATAGCAAGTAATAAGTAGTACAATTCAAGTTCTAGGTATCGATTATTGACTTTTCAGCTGGCTTTGGTGCCTTGGACGTGAGCTAGGACCTTAAGATTCTGCATGAAAGGAGGACTAGCAGCCGAGTTGCACGGGAGAAAGTGAAATGTATTCATACGTAGTAAAAACCTGAGAAATCCGTCTGTTTTCGTCATTTGCTATCGAATCGACTTAAAGCCAGATCGTCACATTGACCGCTCTTCTCTCTGAAACGGTTGTACTTATCCTCTGCAAAGCTATGTCGCGTGCTGCGGTATGCGGAGACACTAAAAGCACCATAGTGGAACACAGATGAAGCATCCAAGTTGATGTAATACCCAGTAAGAAGTAGTATTATTCAAGTTTTATCTATCCATTATTGACTTTTTAGCAGGCTTTGGTGCCTTGGACATGAGCTAGGACCTTAAGATTCTGCATGAAAGGAGGACTAGCAGCCGAGTTGCACGGGAGAAAGTGAAATGTATTCATACGTAGTAAAAACCTGAGAAATCCGTCTGTTTTCGTCATTTGCTATCGAATCGACTTAAAGCCAGATCGTCACATTGACCGCTCTTCTCTCTGAAACGGTTGTACTTATCCTCTGCAAAGCTATGTCGCGTGCTGCGGTATGCGGAGACACTAAAAGCACCATAGCAGAACACAAATGAAGATCTAAGTTGAGGTAATAGCAAGTAATAAGTAGTACAATTCAAGTTCTAGGTATCGATTATTGACTTTTCAGCTGGCTTTGGTGCCTTGGACGTGAGCTAGGACCTTAAGATTCTGCATGAAAGGAGGACTAGCAGCCGAGTTGCACGGGAGAATTTGAAAAGTGTTCATATGTAGTAAAAACCTGAGAAATCCGTCCGTTCTCGTCATTTGTTATCAAATCGACTTAAAGCCAGATCGTCACATTCGCCGCTCTTCTGTCTGAAACGGTTACATTTATCGTCTGCAAAGCTATGTCGCGTGCTGCGGTATGCGGAGACACTAAAAGCACCATAGTGGAACACAGATGAAGCATCCAAGCTGATGTAAAACCCAGTAAGAAGTAGTATAATTCAAGTTTCATCTATCGATTATTGACTTTTTAGCAGGCTTTGGTGCCTTGGACATGAGCTAGGACCTTAAGATTCTGCATGAAAGGAGGACTAGCAGCCGAGTTGCACGGGAGAATGTGAAAAGTGTTCATATGTAGTAAAAACCTGTGTAATCCGTCCATGTTCTTCTTTTGTTATCGAATCGACTTAAAGACAGATCGTCACATTGGCCGCTCTTCTCTCTGAAACGGTTGTACTTATCGTCTGTAAAGCTATGTCGCGTGCTGCGGTATGCGGAGACACTAAAAGCACCATAGTAGAACACAGATGAAGCTTCTAAGTTGATGTAATAGCCAGTAAGAAGTAGTACAATTCAAGTTTTAGGTATCGATTTCTAACTATTTACCCTTCTTTGGTGCCTTGGATATGAGCTAGGAACTTAAGATTTTGCTTGAAAGGGGGACTAGCAGCCGCGTTACACGGGAGAATGTGAAAAGTGTTCATACGTAGTAAAAACCTGAGTAATCCGTCCGTATTCGTCATTTGCTATCGAATCGACTTAAAGCCAGATCGTCACATTGGCCGCTCTTCTGTCTGAAACGGTTACATTTATCGTCTGCAAAGATATGTCGCGTGCTGCGGTATGTGGAGACACTAAAAGTACCATAGTAGAACACAGATGAAGCTTCTAAGTTGATGTAATACCTAGTAAGAAGTAGTACAATTCAAGTTTTAGGTTTCGATTATTGTCTTTTTACCCTTCTTTGGTGCCTTGGACATGAGCTAGGAACTTAAGATTTTGCATGAAAGGAGGACTAGCAGCCGCGTTGCACGGGAGAATGTGAAAAGTGTTCATATGTAGTAAAAACCTGAGAAATCCGTCCGTTTTCGTCATTTGTTATCGAATAAACTTAAAGCCAGATCGCCACATTGGCCGCTCTTCTGTTTGAAACGGTTACATTTATCGTCTGCAAAGCTATGTGGCGTGCTGCGGTATGCGGAGACACTAAAAGCACCATAGTGGAAAACAGATGAAGCTTCTAAGTTGTTGTAATAGCCAGTAAGAAGTAGTACAATTCAAGATTTAGGTATCGATTATTGACTTTTTAGCTGGCTTTGGTGCATTGGACATGAGCTAGAAACTTAAGATTTTGCATGAAAGGGGGACTAGCAGCCGCGTTGCACGGGAGAATGTGAAAAGTGTTCATATGTAGTAAAAACCTGAGTAATCCGTCCGTATTGGTCATTTGTTATCGAATCGACTTAAAGCCAGATCGTCACATTGGCCGCTCTTCTGTGTGAAACGGTTACATTTATCGTCTGCAAAGCTATGTCGCGTGCTGCGGTATGCGGAGACACTAAAAGTACCATAGTAGAACACAGATGAAGCTTCTAAGTTGATGTAATAGCCAGTAAGAAGTAGTACAATTCAAGTTTTAGGTTTCGATTATTGACTTTTTACCCTTCTTTGGTGCCTTGGACATGAGCTAGGAACTTAAGATTTTGCATGAAAGGAGGACTAGCTGCCGCGTTCACGGGAGAATGTGAAAAGTGTTCATATGTAGTAAAAACCTGAATAATCCGTCCGTAATCGTCATTTGTTATCGAATCGACTTAAAGCCAGATCGTCACATTGGCCGCTCTTCTGTCTGAAACGGTTACATTTATCGTCTGCAAAGCTATGTCGCGTGCTGCGGTATGCGGAGACACTAAATGCACCATAGTGGAACACAGATGAAGCATCTAAGTTGATGTAATAGCCAGTAAGAAGTAGTATAATTCAAGTTTTATCTACCGATTATTGACTTTTTAGCTGGCATTGGTGCCTTGGAGATGAGGTAGGACCTTACGTTTCTGCATGAAAGGAGGACTAGCAGCCGAGTTGCACGGGAGAAAGTGAAATGTATTCAAACGTAGTAAAAACCTGAGAAATCCGTCTGTTTTCGTCATATGTTATCGAATCGACTTAAAGCCAGATCGTCACATTGACCGCTCTTCTCTCTGAAACGGTTGTACTTATCCTCTGCAAAGCTATGTCGCGTGCTGCGGTATGCGGAGACACTAAAAGCACCATAGCAGAACACAAATGAAGCTTCTAAGTTGAGGTAATAGCAAGTAATAAGTAGTACAATTCAAGTTCTAGGTATCGATTATTGACTTTTCAGCTGGCTTTGGTGCCTTGGACGTGAGCTAGGACCTTAAGATTCTGCATGAAAGGAGGACTAGCAGCCGAGTTGCACGGGAGAATTTGAAAAGTGTTCATATGTAGTAAAAACCTGAGAAATCCGTCCGTTCTCGTCATTTGTTATCAAATCGACTTAAAGCCAGATCGTCACATTCGCCGCTCTTCTGTCTGAAACGGTTACATTTATCGTCTGCAAAGCTATGTCGCGTGCTGCGGTGTGTGGAGACACTAAAAGTACCATAGTAGAACACAGATGAAGCTTCCAAGTTGAAGTAATAGCCAGTAAGAATTAGTACAATGTTTAAGTATCGATTATTGACTTTTTACTCTTCTTTGGTGCCTTGGACATGAGCTAGGAACTTAAGATTTTGCATGAAAGGAGGACTAGCAGCCGCGTTGCACGGGAGAATGTGAAAAGTGTTCATATGTAGTAAAAACCTGAGTAATCCGTCCGTATTGGTCATTTGTTATCGAATCGACTTAAAGCCAGATCGTCACATTGGCCGCTCTTCTGTCTGAAACGGTTACATTTATCGTCTGCAAAGCTATGTCGCGTGCTGCGGTATGCGGAGACACTAAAAGCACCATAGTGGAACACAGATGAAGCATCCAAGCTGATGTAAAACCCAGTAAGAAGTAGTATAATTCAAGTTTTATCTATCGATTATTGACTTTTTAGCAGGCTTTGGTGCCTTGGACATGAGCTAGGACCTTAAGATTCTGCATGAAAGGAGGACTAGCAGCCGAGTTGCACGGGAGAAAGCGAAATGTGTTCATACGTAGTAAAAACCTGAGAAATCCGTCCGTTTTCGTCATCTGTTATCGAATCGACTTAAAGCCAGATCGTCACATTGGCCGCTCTTCTGTCTGAAACGGTTACATTTATCGTCTGCAAAGCTATGTCGCGTACTGCGGTATGTGGAGACACTAAAAGTACCATAGTAGAACAAAGATGAAGCTTCTAAGTTGAAGTAATAGCCAGTAAGTAGTAGTACAATGTTTTAAGTATCGATTATTGACTTTTTACCCTTCTTTGGTGCATTGGACATGAGCTAGGAACTTAAGATTTTGCCTGAAAGGAGGACTAGCAGCCGCGTTGCAAGGGAGAATATGAAAAGTGTTCATAAGTAGTAAAAACCTGAGAAATCCGTCCGTTTTCGTCATTTGTTATCGAATAGACTTAAAGCCAGATCGCCACATTGGCCGCTCTTCTGTCTGAAACGGTTACATTTATCGTCTGCAAAGCTATGTCGCGTGCTGCGGTATGCGGAGACACTAAAAGCAACATAGTAGAAACAGATGAAGGTTCTAAGTCTAAGTAATAGCCAGTAAGAAGTAGTACAATTCAAGTTTTAGTTATCGACTATTGACTTTTTACCCTTCTTTGGTGCCTTGGACATGGGCTAGGAACTTAAGATTTTGCATGAAAGGAGGACTAGCAGCCGCGTTGCAAGGGAGAATATGAAAAGTGTTCATATGTAGTAAAAACCTGAGTAATCCGTCCGTTTTCGTCATTTGTTATCGAATAGACTTAAAGCCAGATCGCCACATTGGCCGCTCTTCTGTCTGAAACGGTTACATTTATCGTCTGCAAAGCTATGTGGCGTGCTGCGGTATGCGGAGACACTAAAAGCACCATAGTGGAAAACAGATGAAGCATCTAAGTTGATGTAATAGCCAGTATAAAGTAGTATAAATCAAGTTTTATCTATCGATTATTGACTTTTTAGCTGGTTTTGGGGACTTGGACATGAGCTAGGAACTTAAGATTTTGCATGAAAGGGGAACTAGCAACCGCGTTGCACGGCTGAATGTGAAAAGTGTTCATATGTAGTAAAAACCTGAGAAATCCGTCCGTATTCGTCATTTGCTATCGAATCGACTTAAAGCCAGATCGTCACATTGACCGCTCTTCTGTCTGAAACGGTTACATTTATCGTCTGCAAAGCTATGTCGCGTGCTGCGGTGTGTGGAGACACTAAAAGTACCATAGTAGAACACAGATGAAGCTTCTAAGTTGATGTAATAGCCAGTAAGAAGTAGTACAATTCAAGTTTTAGGTTTCGATTATTGACTTTTTACCCTTCTTTGGTGCCTTGGACATGAGCTAGGAACTTAAGATTTTGCATGAAAGGAGGACTAGCTGCCGCGTTCACGGGAGAATGTGAAAAGTGTTCATATGTAGTAAAAACCTGAATAATCCGTCCGTAATCGTCATTTGTTATCGAATCGACTTAAAGCCAGATCGTCACATTGGCCGCTCTTCTGTCTGAAACGGTTACATTTATCGTCTGCAAAGCTATGTCGCGTGCTGCGGTATGCGGAGACACTAAATGCACCATAGTGGAACACAGATGAAGCATCTAAGTTGATGTAATAGCCAGTAAGAAGTAGTATAATTCAAGTTTTATCTACCGATTATTGACTTTTTAGCTGGCATTGGTGCCTTGGACATGAGGTAGGACCTTACGTTTCTTTATGAAAGGAGCACTAGCAACCGCGTTGCACGGGAGAAAGTGAAAAGTGTTCATATGTAGTAAAAAATTGAGAAATCCGTCCGTTTTCGTCATTTGTTAACGAATCGACTTAAAGCCAGATCGTCACATTGGCCGCTGTTCTCTCTGAAACGGTTGTACTTATCGTCTGCAAAGCTATGTCGCGTGCTGCGGTATGCGGAGACACTAAAAGCACCATAGTAGAACACAGATGAAGCTTCTAAGTTGTTGTAATAGCCAGTAAGAAGTATTACAATTCAAGTTTTACGTATCTATTGTTGACTTTTTACCCCTCTTTGGTGCCTTGGACATGAGCTAGGAACTTAAGACTTTGCATGAAAGGAGGACTAACAGCCGAGTTGAACGGGAGAATGTGAAAAGTGTTCATATGTAGTAAAAACCTGAGAAATAAGTCCGTTTTCGTCATTTCGGTATGTGGAGACACTAAAAGCACCATAGTAGAACACAGATGAATCTTCTAATTTGGTGTAATAGCCAGTAAGAAGTAGTGCAATTCAAGTTTTAGGTTTCGATTATTGACTTTTTAGCTGGCTTTGGGGCCTTGGACATGAGCTAGGAACTTAAGATTTTGCATGAAAGGGGAACTAGCAGCCGCGTTGCACGGGAGAATGTGAAAAGTGTTCATATGTAGTAAAAACGTGAGTAATCCGTCCGTATTCGTCATTTGCTATCGAATCGACTTAAAGCCAGATCGTCACATTGGCCGCTCTTCTGTCTGAAACGGTTACATTTATCGTCTGCAAAGCTATGTCGCGTGCTGCGGTATGTGGAGACACTAAAAGTACCATAGTAGAACACAGATGAAGCTTCTAAGTTGATGTAATAGCCAGTAAGAAGTAGTACAATTCAAGTTTTAGGTTTCGATTATTGACTTTTTACCCTTCTTTGGTGCCTTGGACATGAGCTATGAACTTAAGATTTTGCATGAAAGGAGGACTAGCTGTCGCGTTCACGGGAGAATCTGAAAAGTGTTCATATGTAGTAAAAATCTGGGTAATCCGTCCGTATTCGTCATTTGTTATCGAATCGACTTAAAGCCAGATCGTCACATTGGCCGCTCTTCTGTCTGAAACGGTTACATTTATCGTCTGCAAAGCTATGTCGCGTGCTGCGGTATGTGGAGACACTAAATGCACCATAGTGGAACACAGATGAAGCATCTAAGTTGATGTAATAGCCAGTAAAAAGTAGTATAAATCAAGTTTTATCTATCGATTATTGACTTTTTAGCTGGCTTTGGTGCCTTGGACATGAGGTAGGATCTTCAGATTCTGCATGAAGGGTGGACTAGCAGCCGCGTTGCACGGGAGAATGTGAAAAGTATTCATATGTAGTAAAAACCTGAGAAATCCGAACGTTTTCGTCATTTGTTATCGAATCGACGTAAAGCCAGATCGTCACGTTGGCCGCTCTTCTCTCTGAAACGGTTGTACTTATCGTCTGCAAAGCTATGTCGCGTGCTGCGGTATGCGGAGACACTAAAAGCACCATAGTAGAACACAGATGAAGCTTCTAAGTTGTTGTAATAGCCAGTAAGAAGTAGTACAATTCAAGTTTTAGGTATTGATTATTGACTTTTTAGCTGGCTTTGGTGCGTTGGACATGAGCTAGGAACTTAAGATTTTGCATGAATGGAGGACTAGCAGCCAAGTTGCACGGGAGAATGTGAAAAGTGTTCATATGTAGTAAAAACCTGAGTAATCCGTCCTTATTCGTCATTTGCTATCGAATCGACTTAAAGCCAGATCGTCACATTGGCCGCTCTTCTGTCTGAAACGGTTGTACTTATCTTCTGCAAAGCTATGTCGCGTGCTGCGGTATGCGGAGACACTAAAAGCACCATAGTGGAACACAGATGAAGCATCTAAGTTGATGTAATAGCCAGTAAGAAGTAGTACAATTCAAGTTTTATCTATCGATTATTGACTTTTTAGCTGGCTTTGGTGCCTTGGACATGAGCTAGGACCTTAAGATTCTGCATGAAAGGAGCACTAGCAGCCGAGTTGCACGGGAGGAAGTGAAAAGCTTTCATACATAATAAAAACCTGAGGAATCCGTCCGTTTTCGTCATTTGTTATCGAATCGACTTAAAGCCAGATCGTCACATTGGCCGCTCTTCTCTCTGAAACGGTTGTACTTATCGTCTGCAAAGCTATGTCGCGTGCTGCGGTATGCGGAGACACTAAAAGCACCATAGTGGAACACAGATGAAGCTTCTAAGTTGAAGTAATAGCCAGTAAGAAGTAGTGCAATTCAAGTTTTATGTATCGATTATTCACTTTTTAGCTGGCTTTGGGGCCTTGGACATGAGCTAGGAACTTAAGATTTTGCATGATAGGGGAACTAGCAACCGCGTTGCACGGGAGAATGTGAAAAGTGTTCATATGTAGTAAAAACCTGAGTAATCCGTCCGTATTCTTCATTTGCTATCGAATCGACTTAAAGCCAGATCGTCACGTTGACCGCTCTTCTGTCTGAGCCGGTTACATTTATCGTCTGCAAAGCTATGTCGCGTGCTGCGGTATGTGGAGACACTAAAAGTACCATAGTAGAACACAGATGAAGCTTCTAAGTTGATGTAATAGCCAGTAAGAAGTAGTAAAATTCAAGTTTTAGGTTTCGATTATTGACTTTTTACCCTTCTTTGGTGCCTTGGACATGAGCTATGAACTTAAGATTTTGCATGAAAGGAGGACTAGCTGTCGCGTTCACGGGAGAATCTGAAAAGTGTTCATATGTAGTAAAAATCTGAGTAATCCGTCCGTATTCGTCATTTGTTATCGAATCGACTTAAAGCCAGATCGTCACATTGGCCGCTCTTCTGTCTGAAACGGTTACATTTATCGTCTGCAAAGCTATGTCGCGTGCTGCGGTATGTGGAGACACTAAATGCACCATAGTGGAACACAGATGAAGCATCTAAGTTGATGTAATAGCCAGTAAGAAGTAGTATAATTCAAGTTTTATCTACCGATTATTGACTTTTTAGCTGGCATTGGTGCCTTGGACATGAGGTAGGACCTTACGTTTCTGCATGAAAGGAGCACTAGCAGCCGAGTTGCACGGGAGAAAGTGAAAAGTGTTCATATGTAGTAAAAACCTGAGAAATCCGTCCGTTTTCGTCATTTGTTAACGAATCGACTTAAAGCCAGATCGTCACATTGGCCGCTGTTCTCTCTGAAACGGTTGTACTTATCGTCTGCAAAGCTATGTCGCGTGCTGCGGTATGCGGAGACACTAAAAGCAACATAGTAGAACACAGATGAAGCTTCTAAGTTGAAGTAATAGCCAGTAAGAAGTAGTACAATTCAAGTTTTAGGTTTCGATTATTGACATTTTACCCTTCTTTGGTGCCTTGGACATGAGCTATGAACTTAAGATTTTGCATGAAAGGAGGACTAGCTGTCGCGTTCACGGGCGAATCTGAAAAGTGTTCATATGTATTTAAAAACCTGAGTAATCCGTCCGTATTCGTCATTTGTTATCGAATCGACTTAAAGCCAGATCGTCACATTGGTCGCTCTTCTGTCTGAAACGGTTACATTTATCGTCTGCAAAGCTATGTCGCGTGCTGCGGTATGCGGAGACACTAAAAGCAACATAGTAGAACACAGATGAAGCTTCTAAGTTGAAGTAATAGCCAGTAAGAAGTAGTACAATTCAAGTTTTAGGTTTCGATTATTGACATTTTACCCTTCTTTGGTGCCTTGGACATGAGCTAGGAACTTAAGATTTTGCATGAAAGGAGGACTAGCAGCCGCGTTGCAAGGGAGAATATGAAAAGTGTTCATATGTAGTAAAAACCTGAGTAATCCGTCCGTTTTCGTCATTTGTTATCGAATAGACTTAAAGCCAGATCGCCACATTGGCCGCTCTTCTATCTGAAACGGTTACATTTATCGTCTGCAAAGCTATGTGGCGTGCTGCGGTATGCGGTGACACTAAAAGCACCATAGTGGAGAACTGATTGAGCATCTAAGTTGATGTAATAGCCAGTAAAAAGTAGTATAAATCAAGTTTTATCTATCGATTATTGACTTTTTAGCTGGCTTTGGTGCCTTGGACATGAGCTAGGACCTTAAGATTCTGCATGAAAGGAGGACTAGCAGCCGAGTTGCACGGGAGGAAGTGAAAAGTTTTCATACATAATAAAAACCTGAGGAATCCGTCCGTTTTCGTCATTTGTTATCGAATCGACTTAAAGCCAGATCGTCACATTGGCCGCTCTTCTCTCTGAAACGGTTGTACTTATCGTCTGCAAAGCTATGTCGCGTGCTGCGGTATGCGGAGACACTAAAAGCACCATAGTGGAACACAGATGAAGCTTCTAAGTTGAAGTAATAGCCAGTAAGAAGTAGTGCAATTCAAGTTTTATGTATCGATTATTGACTTTTTAGCTGGCTTTGGGGCCTTCGACATGAGCTAGGAACTTAAGATTTTGCATGAAAGGGGAACTAGCAACCGCGTTGCACGGGAGAATGTGAAAAGTGTTCATATGTAGTAAAAACCTCAGTAATCCGTCCGTATTCTTCATTTGCTATCGAATCGACTTAAAGCCAGATCGTCACGTTGACCGCTCTTCTGTCTGAGCCGGTTACATTTATCGTCTGCAAAGCTATGTCGCGTGCTGCGGTATGTGGAGACACTAAAAGTACCATAGTAGAACACAGATGAAGCTTCTAAGTTGATGTAATAGCCAGTAAGAAGTAGTACAATTCAAGTTTTAGGTTTCGATTATTGACTTTTTACCCTTCTTTGGTGCCTTGGACATGAGCTAGGAACTTAAGATTTTGCATGAATGGAGGACTAGCTGCCGCGTTCACGGGAGAATGTGAAAAGTGTTCATATGTAGTAAAATGCTGAGTAATCCGTCCGTATTCGTCATTTGTTATCGAATCGACTTAAAGCCAGATCGTCACGTTGACCGCTCTTCTGTCTGAGCCGGTTACATTTATCGTCTGCAAAGCTATGTCGCGTGCTGCGGTATGTGGAGACACTAAAAGTACCATAGTAGAACACAGATGAAGCTTCTAAGTTGATGTAATAGCCAGTAAGAAGTAGTAAAATTCAAGTTTTAGGTTTCGATTATTGACTTTTTACCCTTCTTTGGTGCCTTGGACATGAGCTAGGAACTTAAGATTTTGCATGAATGGAGGACTAGCAGCCGAGTTGCACGGGAGAATGTGAAAAGTGTTCATATGTAGTAAAAACCTGAGAAATCCGTCCGTTTTCGTCATTTGTTAACGAATCGACTTAAAGCCAGATCGTCACATTGGCCGCTGTTCTCTCTGAAACGGTTGTACTTATCGTCTGCAAAGCTATGTCGCGTGCTGCGGTATGCGGAGACACTAAAAGCACCATAGTAGAACACAGATGAAGCTTCTAAGTTGTTGTAATAGCCAGTAAGAAGTAGTACAATTCAAGTTTTACGTATCGATTGTTGACTTTTTACCCCTCTTTGGTGCCTTGGACATGAGCTATGAACTTAAGATTTTGCATGAAAGGAGGACTAGCTGTCGCGTTCACGGGAGAATCTGAAAAGTGTTCATATGTAGTAAAAACCTGAGTAATCCGTCCATATTCGTCATTTGTTATCGAATCGACTTAAAGCCAGATCGTCACATTGGCCGCTCTTCTGTCTGAAACGCTTACATTTATCGTCTGCAAAGCTATGTCGCGTGCTGCGGTATGTGGAGACACTAAAAGTACCATAGTAGATTACAGATGAAGCTTCTAAGTTGATGTAATAGCCAGTAAGAAGTAGTGCAATTCAAGTTTTAGGTTTCGATTATTGACTTTTTAGCTGGCTTTGGGGCCTTGGACATGAGCTAGGAACTTAAGATTTTGCATGAAAGGGGAACTAGCAGCCGCGTTGCACGGGAGAATGTGAAAAGTGTTCATATGTAGTAAAAACCTGAGTAATCCGTCCGTATTCGTCATTTGCTATCGAATCGACTTAAAGCCAGATCGTCACATTGGCCGCTCTTCTGTCTGAAACGCTTACATTTATCGTCTGCAAAGCTATGTCGCGTGCTGCGGTATGTGGAGACACTAAAAGTACCATAGTAGAACACAGATGAAGCTTCTAAGTTGATGTAATAGCCAGTAAGAAGTAGTACAATTCAAGTTTTAGGTTTCGATTATTGACTTTTTACCCTTCTTTGGTGCCTTGGACATGAGCTATGAACTTAAGATTTTGCATGAAAGGAGGTCTAGCTGTCGCGTTCACGGGTGAATCTGAAAAGTGTTCATATGTAGTAAAAATCTGAGTAATCCGTCCGTATTCGTCATTTGTTATCGAATCGACTTAAAGCCAGATCGCCACATTGGCCGCTCTTCTGTCTGAAACGGTTACATTTATCGTCTGCAAAGCTATGTGGCGTGCTGCGGTATGCGGAGACACTAAAAGCACCATAGTGGAAAACAGATGAAGCATCTAAGTTGATGTAATAGCCAGTATAAAGTAGTATAAATCAAGTTTTATCTATCGATTATTGACTTTTTAGCTGGTTTTGGGGCCTTGGTCATGAGCTAGGAACTTAAGATTTTGCATGAAAGGGGAACTAGCAACCGCGTTGCACGGCAGAATGTGAAAAGTGTTCATATGTAGTAAAAACCTGAGTAATCCGTCCGTATTCGTCATTTGCTATCGAATCGACTTAAAGCCAGATCGTCACATTGACCGCTCTTCTGTCTGAAACGGTTACATTTATCGTCTGCAGAGCTATGTCGCGTGCTGCGGTATGTGGAGACACTAAAAGTACCATAGTAGAACACAGATGAAGCTTCTAAGTTGATGTAATAGCCAGTAAGAAGTAGTACAATTCAAGTTTTAGGTTTCGATTATTGACTTTTTACCCTTCTTTGGTGCCTTGGACATGAGCTAGGAACTTAAGATTTTGCATGAAAGGAGGACTAGCTGCCGCGTTCACGGGAGAATGTGAAAAGTGTTCAAATGTAGTAAAAACCTGAATAATCCGTCCGTAATCGTCATTTGTTATCGAATCGACTTAAAGCCAGATCGTCACATTGGCCGCTCTTCTGTCTGAAACGGTTACATTTATCGTCTGCAAAGCTATGTCGCGTGTTGCGGTATGCGGAGACACTAAATGCACCATAGTGGAACACAGATGAAGCATCTAAGTTGATGTAATAGCCAGTAAGAAGTAGTATAATTCAAGTTTTATCTACCGATTATTGACTTTTTAGCTGGCATTGGTGCCTTGGACATGAGGTAGGACCTTACGTTTCTGCATGAAAGGAGCACTAGCAGCCGCGTTGCACGGGAGAAAGTGAAAAGTGTTCATATGTAGTAAAAAATTGAGAAATCCGTCCGTTTTCGTCATTTGTTAACGAATCGACTTAAAGCCAGATCGTCACATTGGCCGCTGTTCTCTCTGAAACGGTTGTACTTATCGTCTGCAAAGCTATGTCGCGTGCTGCGGTATGCGGAGACACTAAAAGCACCATAGTAGAACACAGATGAAGCTTCTAAGTTGTTGTAATAGCCAGTAAGAAGTAGTACAATTCAAGTTTTACGTGTGTATTGTTGACTTTTTACCCCTCTTTGGTGCCTTGGACATGAGCTAGGAACTTAAGATTTTGCATGAAAGGAGGACTAACAGCCGAGTTGAACGGGAGAATGTGAAAAGTGTTCATATGTAGTAAAAACCTGAGAAATAAGTCCGTTTTTGTCATTTCGGTATGTGGAGACACTAAAAGCACCATAGTAGAACACAGATGAATCTTCTAATTTGATGTAATAGCCAGTAAGAAGTAGTGCAATTCAAGTTTTAGGTTTCGATTATTGACTTTTTAGCTGGCTTTGGGGCCTTGGACATGAGCTAGGAACTTAAGATTTTGCATGAAAGGGGAACTAGCAGCCGCGTTGCACGGGAGAATGTGAAAAGTGTTCATATGTAGTAAAAACCTGAGTAATCCGTCCGTATTCGTCATTTGCTATCGAATCGACTTAAAGCCAGATCGTCACATTGGCCGCTCTTCTGTCTGAAACGGTTACATTTATCGTCTGCAAAGCTATGTCGCCTGCTGCGGTATGTGGAGACACTAAAAGTACCATAGTAGAACACAGATGAAGCTTCTAAGTTGATGTAATAGCCAGTAAGGAGTAGTACAATTCAAGTTTTAGGTTTCGATTATTGACTTTTTACCCTTCTTTGGTGCCTTGGACATGAGCTATGAACTTAAGATTTTGCATGAAAGGAGGACTAGCTGTCGCGTTCACGGGAGAATCTGAAAAGTGTTCATATGTAGTAAAAATCTGAGTAATCCGTCCGTATTCGTCATTTGTTATCGAATCGACTTAAAGCCAGATCGTCACATTGGCCGCTCTTCTGTCTGAAACGGTTACATTTATCGTCTGCAAAGCTATGTCGCGTGCTGCGGTATGTGGAGACACTAAATGCAGCATAGTGGAACACAGATGAAGCATCTAAGTTGATGTAATAGCCAGTAAGAAGTAGTATAATTCAAGTTTTGTCTACCGATTATTGACTTTTTAGCTGGCATTGGTGCCTTGGACATGAGGTAGGACCTTACGTTTCTGCATGAAAGGAGCACTAGCAGCCGAGTTGCACGGGAGAAAGTGAAAAGTGTTCATATGTAGTAAAAACCTGAGAAATCCGTCCGTTTTCGTCATTTGTTAACGAATCGACTTAAAGCCAGATCGTCACATTGGCCGCTGTTCTCTCTGAAACGGTTGTACTTATCGTCTGCAAAGCTATGTCGCGTGCTGCGGTATGCGGAGACACTAAAAGCACCATAGTAGAACACAGATGAAGCTTCTAAGTTGTTGTAATAGCCAGTAAGAAGTAGTACAATTCAAGTTTTAGGTATTGATTATTGACTTTTTAGCTGGCTTTGGTGCCTTGGACATGAGCTAGGAACTTAAGATTTTGCATGAATGGAGGACTAGCAGCCAAGTTGCACGGGAGAATGTGAAAAGTGTTCATATGTAGTAAAAACCTGAGTAATCCGTCCGTATTCGTCATTTGCTATCGAATCGACTTAAAGCCAGATCGTCACATTGGCCGCTCTTCTGTCTGAAACGGTTGTACTTATCTTCTGCAAAGCTATGTCGCGTGCTGCGGTATGCGGAGACACTAAAAGCACCATAGTGGAACACAGATGAAGCATCTAAGTTGATGTAATAGCCAGTAAGAAGTAGTACAATTCAAGTTTAAGGTATCGATTATTGACTTTTTAGCTGGCTTTGGTGCCTTGGACATGAGCTAGGACCTTAAGATTCTGCATGAAAGGAGGACTAGCAGCCGAGTTGCACGGGAGGAAGTGAAAAGTTTTCATACATAATAAAAACCTGAGGAATCCGTCCGTTTTCGTCATTTGTTATCGAATCGACTTAAAGCCAGATCGTCACATTGGCCGCTCTTCTCTCTGAAACGGTTGTACTTATCGTCTGCAAAGCTATGTCGCGTGCTGCGGTATGCGGAGACACTAAAAGCACCATAGTGGAACACAGATGAAGCTTCTAAGTTGAAGTAATAGCCAGTAAGAAGTAGTGCAATTCAAGTTTTATGTATCGATTATTGACTTTTTAGCTGGCTTTGGGGCCTTGGACATGAGCTAGGAACTTAAGATTTTGCATGAAAGGGGAACTAGCAACCGCGTTGCACGGGAGAATGTGAAAAGTGTTCATATGTAGTAAAAACCTGAGTAATCCGTCCGTATGCTTCATTTGCTATCGAATCGACTTAAAGCCAGATCGTCACGTTGACCGCTCTTCTGTCTGAGCCGGTTACATTTATCGTCTGCAAAGCTACGTCGCGTGCTGCGGTATGTGGAGACACTAAAAGTACCATAGTAGAACACAGATGAAGCTTCTAAGTTGATGTAATAGCCAGTAAGAAGTAGAAAAATTCAAGTTTTAGGTTTCGATTATTGACTTTTTACCCTTGTTTGGTGCCTTGGACATGAGCTAGGAACTTAAGATTTTGCATGAAAGGAGGACTAGCAGCCGCGTTACAAGGGAGAATATGAAAAGTGTTCATATGTAGTAAAAACCTGAGTAATCCGTCCGTTTTCGTCATTTGTTATCGAATAGACTTAAAGCCAGATCGCCACATTGGCCGCTCTTCTGTCTGAAACGGTTACATTTATCGTCTGCAAAGCTATGTGGCGTGCTGCGGTATGCGGTGACACTAAAAGCACCATAGTGGAAAACAGATTAAGCATCTAAGTTGATGTAATAGCCAGTAAAAAGTAGTATAAATCAAGTTTTATCTATCGATTATTGACTTTTTAGCTGGCTTTGGTGCCTTGGACATGAGGTAGGATCTTCAGATTCTGCATGAAGGGTGGACTAGCAGCCGCGTTGCACGGGAGAATGTGAAAAGTATTCATATGTAGTAAAAACCTGTGAAATCCGAACGTTTTCGTCATTTGTTATCGAATCGACGTAAAGCCAGATCGTCACGTTGGCCGCTCTTCTCTCTGAAACGGTTGTACTTATCGTCTGCAAAGCTATGTCGCGTGCTGCGGTATGCGGAGACACTAAAAGCACCATAGTAGAACACAGATGAAGCTTCTAAGTTGTTGTAATAGCCAGTAAGAAGTAGTACAATTCAAGTTTTAGGTATTGATTATTGAGTTTTTAGCTGGCTTTGGTGCCTTGGACATGAGCTAGGAACTTAAGATTTTGCATGAATGGAGGACTAGCAGC
The DNA here is from genome assembly GCF_023897955.1 of Schistocerca gregaria. NCBI lineage: Eukaryota > Metazoa > Arthropoda > Insecta > Orthoptera > Acrididae > Schistocerca > Schistocerca gregaria. The sequence goes on along the minus strand of NW_026061736.1, from coordinate 8,043,151 downwards.
CAAGTTGCACGGGAGAATGTGAAAAGTGTTCATATGTAGTAAAAACCTGAGTAATCCGTCCGTTTTCGTTATTTGCTATCGAATCGACTTAAAGCCAGATCGTCACATTGGCCGCTCTTCTGTCTGAAACGGTTGTACTTATCGTCTGCAAAGCTATGTCGCGTGCTGCGGTATGCGGAGACACTGAAAGCAACATAGTAGAACACAGATGAAGCTTCTAAGTTGAAGTAATAGCCAGTAAGAAGTAGTACAATTCAAGTTTTCGGTATCGATTATTGACTTTTTAGCTGGCTTTGGTGCCTTGGACGTGAGCTAGGACATTAAGATTCTGCATGAAAGGAGGACGAGCAGCCGAGTTGCAAGGGAGAATGTGAAAAGTGTTCATATGTAGTAAAAACATGAGAAATCCGTCCGTTTTCGTCATTTGTTATCGAATCGACTTAAAGCCAGATCGTCACATTGGCCGCTCTTCTGTCTGAAACGGTTACATTTATCGTCTGCAAAGCTATGTCGCGTGCTGCGGTGTGAGGAGACACTAAAAGCACCATAGTAGAACACAGATAAAGCTTCTAAGTTGTTGTAATAGCCAGTAGGAAGTAGTACAATACAAGTTTTAGGTATCGATTATTGACTTTTTACCCCACTTTGGTGCCTTGAACATGAGGTAGGAACTTAAGATTTTGCATGAAAGGAGGACTAGCAGCCGAGTTGCACGGGAGAATGTGAAAAGTGTTCATATGTAGTAAAAACCTGAGAAATCCGTTCGTTTTCGTCATTTGTTATTGAATCGGCTTAAAGCCAAATCGTCACATTGGACGCTCTTCTCTCTGAAACGGTTGTACTTATCGTTTGCAAAGCTATGTCGCGTGCTGCGGTATGCGGAGACACTAAAAGCACCATAGTAGAACACAGATGAAGCTTCTAAGTTGATGTAATAGCCAGCAAGATGTAGTACAATTCAAGTTTTAGGTATCGATTATTGACTTTTTAGCTGGCTTTGGTGCCTTTGACATGAGCTAGGATCTTCAGATTCTGCATGAAGGGTGGACTAGCAGCCGCGTTGCACGGGAGAATGTGAAAAGTATTCATATGTAGTAAAAACCTGAGAAATCCGAACGTTTTCGTCATTTGTTATCGAATCGACGTAATGCCAAATCGTCACGTTGGCCGCTCTTCTCTCTGAAACGGTTGTACTTATCGTCTGCAAAGCTATGTCGCGTGCTGCGGTATGCGGAGACACTAAAAGCGCCATAGTGGAACACAGATGAAGCATCTAAGTTGATGTAATAGCCAGTAAGAAGTAGTACAATTCAAGTTTTATCTATCGATTATTGACTTTTTAGCTGGCCTTGGTGCCTTGGACATGAGCTAGGACCTTAAGATTCTGCATGAATGGAGGACTAGGAGCCGAGTTGCACGGGAGGAAGTGAAAAGTTTTCATACATAATAAAAACCTGAGGAATCCGTCCGTTTTCGTCATTTGTTATCGAATCGACTTAAAGCCAGATCGTCACATTGGCCGCTCTTCTCTCTGAAACGGTTGTACTTATCGTCTGCAAAGCTATGTCGCGTGCTGCGGTGTGCGGAGACACTAAAAGCACCATAGTAGAACACAGATAAAGCTTCTCAGTTGTTGTAATAGCCAGTAAGAAGTAGTACAATTCATGTTTATTTATCGATTATTGACGTTTTACCTCTCTTTGGTGCCTTGGACATGTGGTAGGAACTTAAGATTTTGCATGAAAGGTGGACTAGCAGCCGAGTTGCACGGGAGAAAGAGAAAAGTGTTCATATGTAGTAAAAACCTGAGAAATCCGTCCGTGTTCGTTATTTGTTATCAAATCGACTTAAAGCCAGATCGTCACATTGGCCGCTCTTCTCTCAGAAACGGTTGTACTTATCGCCTGCAAAGGTATGTCGCGTGCTGCGGTATGCGGAGACACTGAAAGCAACATAGTAGAACACAGATAAAGCTTCTAAGTTGAAATAATAGCCAGTAAGAAGTAGTATAATTCAAGTTTTATCTATCGATTATTGACTTTTTAGCTGGCTTTGCTGCCTTGGACATGAGCTAGGACCTTAAGATTCTGCATGAAAGGAGGACTAGCAGCCGAGTTGCACGGGAGGAAGTGAAATGTTTTCATACATAGTAAAAACCTGAGAAATCCGTCCGTTTTCGTCTTTTGTTATCGAATCGACGTAAAGCCAGATCGTCACATTGGCCGCTCTTCTCTCTGAAACGGTTGTACTTATCGTCTGCAAAGCTAAGACGCGTGCTGCGGTGTGCGGAGACACTAAAAGCACCGTAGTAGAACACAGATAAAGCTTCTAAGTTGTTGTATTAGCCAGCAAGAAGTAGTACAATTCAAGTTTTAGGTATCGATTATTAACTTTTTACCCCTCTTTGGTGCCTTGGACATGAGATTGGAACTTAAGATTTTGCATGAAAGGAGGACTAGCAGCCAAGTTGCACGGGCGAATGTGAAAAGTGTTCATATGTAGTAAAAACCTGAGAAATCCGTTCGTTTTCGTCATTTGTTATTGAATCGGCTTAAAGCCAAATCGTCACATTGGACGCTCTTCTCTCTGAAACGGTTGTACTTATCGTTTGCAAAGCTATGTCGCGTGCTGCGGTATGCGGAGACACTAAAAGCACCATAGTAGAACACAGATGAAGCTTCTAAGTTGATGTAATAGCCAGCAAGATGTAGTACAATTCAAGTTTTAGGTATCGATTATTGACTTTTTAGCTGGCTTTGGTGCCTTGGACATGAGCTAGGACCTTAAGATTCTGCATGAAAGGATGACTAGAAACCGAGTTGCAAGAGAGAAAGTGAAAAGTGTTCATATGTAGTAAAAACCTGAGAAATCCGTCCGTTTTCGTCATTTGTTATCGAAACGACTTAAAGCCAGATCGTCACATTGGCCGCTCTTATGTCTGAAACGGATACATTTATCGTCTGCAAAGCTATGTTGCGTAATGCGGTATGTGGAGACACTAAAAGCACCATAGTAGAACACAGACGAAGCTTCTAAGTTGATGTAATAGCCTGTAAGAAGTAGTACAATTCAAGTTTTAGGTATTGTTTATTGACTTTTACTTCTCTTTGGTGCCTTGGACATGAGCTAGGAACTTAAGATTTTGCATGAAAGGAGGACTAGCAGCCGAGTTGCACGGGAGAATGTGAAAAGTGTTCATATGTAGTAGAAACCTGAGAAATCCGTCCGTTCTCGTCATTTGTTATCAAATCGACTTCAAGCCAGATCGTCACATTGGCCGCTCTTAGCTCAGAAACGGTTGTACTTAACGTCTGCAAAGCTATGTCGCGTGCCGCGGTATGCGGAGACACTAAAAGCAACATAGTAGAACACAGATGAAGCTTCTAAGTTGAAGTAATAGCCAGTAAGATGTAGTACAATTCAAGTTTTTTGTATCTATTATTGACTTTTTAGCTGGCTTTGGTGCCTTGGACATGAGCTACGACCGTAGGATTCTGAATGAAAGGAGGACTAGCAGCCGCGTTGCACGGGAGAATGTGAAATGTGTTCATATGTAGTAAAAACCTGAGTAATCCGTCCGTTTTCGTCTTTAGTTATCGAATCGACTTAAAGCCAGATCGTCACATTGGCCGCTCATCTGTCTGAAACGGATACATTTATCGTCTGCAAAGCTATGTTGCGTGCTGCGGTAAGCGGAGACACTAAAAGCACCATAGTAGGACACAGATGAAGCTACTAAGTTGTTGTAATAGCCAGTAAGAAGTAGTACAATTCAAGTTTTAGGAATTGTTTATTGACTTTTTACTTCTCTTTGGTGCCTTGGACATGAGCTAGGAACTTAAGATTTTGCATGAAAGGAGGACTAGCAGCCGCGTTGCACGGGAGAATGTGAAAAGTGTTCATATGTAGTAAAAACCTGAGTAATCCGTCCGTTTTCGTCTTTAGTTATCGAATCGACTTAAAGCCAGATCGTCACATTGGCCGCTCATCTGTCTGAAACGGATACATTTATCGTCTGCAAAGCTATGTTGCGTGCTGCGGTATGCGGAGACACTAAAAGCAACATAGTAGAACACAGATGAAGCTTCTAAGTTGAAGTAATAGCCAGTAAGAAGTAGTACAATTCAAGTTTTATCTATCGATTATTGACTTTTTAGCTGGCTTTGGTGCCTTGGACATGAGCTAGGACCTTAAGATTCTGCATGAAATTAGGGCTATCAGCCGAGTTGCACGTGAGAAAGTGAAACGTTTTCATACATAGTAAAAACCTGAGAAATCCGTCCCTTTCGTCATTTGTTAACGAATCGACCTAAAGCCAGATCGTCACATTGGCCGCTCTTCTCTCTGAAACGGTTGTACTTATCGTCTGCAAAGCTATGTCGCGTGCTGCGGTATGCGGAGACACTAAAAGCAACTTAGTAGAACACAGATGAAGCTTCTAAGTTGAAGTAATAGCCAGTAAGAAGTAGTACAATTCAAGGTTTTGGCATCTATTATTGACTTTTTAGCTGGCTTTGGTGCCTTGGACATGAGCTACGACCGTATGATTCTGAATGAAAGGAGGACTAGCAGCCGCGTTGCACGGGTGAATGTGAAAAGTGTTCATATGTAGTAAAAACCTGAGTAATCCGTCCGTTTTCGTAATTTGTTATCGAATCGACTTAAAGCCAGATCGTCACATTGGCCGCTCTTCTGTCTGAAACGGATACATTTATCGTCTGCAAAGCTATGTTGCGTGCTGCGGTATGTGGAGACACTAAAAGCTCCATAGTAGAACACAGACGAAGCTTCTAAGTTGATGTAATAGCCTGTAAGAAGTAGTACAATTCAAGTTTTAGGTATCGATTATTGACTTATTAGCTGGCTTTGGTGCCTTGGACATGAGCTAGGACCTTAAGATTCTGCATGAAAGGAGGGCTAGCAGCCGAGTTGCACGGGAGAAAGTGAAAAGTTTTCATACATAGTAAAAACCTGAGAAATCCGTCCGTTTTCGTCTTTTGTTATCGAATCGACTTAAAGCCAGATCGTCACATTGGCCGCTCTTCTCTCTGAAACGGTTGTACTTAACGTCTGCAAAGCTATGTCGCGTGCCGCGGTATGCGGAGACACTAAAAGCAACGTAGTAGAACACAGATGAAGCTTCTAAGAAGAAGTAATAGCCAGTAAGAAGTAGTACAATTCAAGTTTTTCGCATCTATTATTGACTTATTAGCTGGCCTTGGTGCCTTGAACATGAGCTACGACCGTAGGATTCTGAATGAAAGGAGGACTAGCAGCCGCGTTGCATGGGTGAATGTGAAAAGTGTTCATATGTAGTAAAAACCTGAGTAATCCGTCCGTTTTCGTCATTTGTTATTGAATCGGCTTAAAGCCAAATCGTCACATTGGACGCTCTTCTCTCTGAAACGGTTGTACTTATCGTTTGCAAAGCTATGTCGCGTGCTGCGGTATGCGGAGACACTAAAAGCACCATAGTAGAACACAGATGAAGCTTCTAAGTTGATGTAATAGCCAGCAAGATGTAGTACAATTCAAGTTTTAGGTATCGATTATTGACTTTTTAGCTGGCTTTGGTGCCTTGGACATGAGCTAGGACCTTAAGATTCTGCATGAAAGGAGGACTAGAAACCGAGTTGCACGGGAGAAAGTGAAAAGTGTTCATACGTAGTAAAAACCTGAGAAATCCGTCCGTTTTCGTCATTTGTTATCGAATCGACTTAATGCCAGATCGTCACATTGGCCGCTCTTGTGTCTGAAAAGGATACATTTATCGTCTGCAAAGCTATGTTGCGTGCTGCGGTATGTGGAGACACTAAAAGCACCATAGTAGAACACAGACGAAGCTTCTAAGTTGATGTAATAGCCTGTAAGAAGTAGTACAATTCAAGTTTTAGGTATTGTTTATTGACTTTTACTTCTCTTTGTTGCCTTGGACATGAGCTAGGAACTTAAGATTTTGCATGAAAGGAGGACTAGCAGCCGAGTTGCACGGGAGAATGTGAAAAGTGTTCATATGTAGTAGAAACCTGAGAAATCCGTCCGTTCTCGTCATTTGTTATCAAATCGACTTAAAGCCAGATCGTCACATTGGCCGCTCTTAGCTCAGAAACGGTTGTACTTAACGTCTGCAAAGCTATGTCGCGTGCCGCGGTATGCGGAGACACTAAAAGCAACATAGTAGAACACAGATGAAGCTTCTAAGTTGAAGTAATAGCCAGTAAGATGTAGTACAATTCAAGTTTTTGGTATCTATTATTGACTTTTTAGCTGGCTTTGGTGCCTTGGACATGAGCTACGACCGTAGGATTCTGAATGAAAGGAGGACTAGCAGCCGCGTTGCACGGGAGAATGTGAAAAGTGTTCATATGTAGTAAAAACCTGAGTAATCCGTCCGTTTTCGTCTTTAGTTATCGAATCGACTTAAAGCCAGATCGTCACATTGGCCGCTCATCTGTCTGAAACGGATACATTTATCGTCTGCAAAGCTATGTTGCGTGCTGCGGTAAGCGGAGACACTAAAAGCACCATAGTAGGACACAGATGAAGCTTCTAAGTTGTTGTAATAGCCAGTAAGAAGTAGTACAATTCAAGTTTTAGGAATTGTTTATTGACTTTTTACTTCTCTTTGGTGCCTTGGACATGAGCTAGGAACTTAAGATTTTGCATGAAAGGAGGACTAGCAGCCGAGTTGCACGGGAGAATGTGAAAAGTGTTCATATGTAGTAAAAACCTGAGAAATCCGTCCGTTCTCGTCATTTGTTATCAAATCGACTTAAAGCCAGATCGTCACATTGGCCGCTCTTAGATCAGAAACGGTTGTACTTAACGTCTGCAAAGCTATGTCGCGTGCCGCGGTATGCGGAGACACTAAAAGCAACATAGTAGAACACAGATGAAGCTTCTAAGTTGAAGTAATAGCCAGTAAGAAGTAGTACAATCCAAGTTTTTGGTATCTATTATTGACTTTTTAGATGGCTTTGGTGCCTTGGACATGAGCTACGACCGTAGGAATCTGAATGAAAGGTGGACTAGCAACCGCGTTGCACGGGAGAATATGAAAAGTGTTCATAAGTAGTAAAAACCTGAGAAATCCGTCCGTATTCGTCATTTGTTATCTAATCGACTTAAAGCCAGATCGTCACATTGGCCGCTCTTCTGTCTGAAACGGTTACATTTATCGTCTGCAAAGCTATGTCGCGTGCTGCGGTATGCGGAGACACTAAAAGCAACATAGTAGAACACAGATGAAGCTTCTAAGTTGAAGTAATAGCCAGTAAGAAGTAGTATAATTCAAGTTTTGTCTATCGATTATTGACTTTTTAGCTGTCTTTGGTGCCTTGGACATAAGCTAGGACCTTAAGATTCTGCATGAAAGAAGGGCTAGCAGCCGAGTTGCACGTGAGAAAGTGAAACGTTTTCATACATAGTAAAAACCTGATAAAATCCGTCCCTTTTCGTCATTTGTTATCGAATCGACTTAAAGCCAGATCGTCACATTGGCCGCTCTTCTCTCTGAAACGGTTGTACTTAACGTCTGCAAAGCTATGTCGCGTGCCGCGGTATGCGGAGACACTAAAAGCAACATAGTAGAACACAGATGAAGCTTCTAAGTTCAAGTAATAGCCAGTAAGAAGTAGTACAATTCAAGTTTTATCTATCGATTATTGATTTTTTAGCTGGCTTTGGTGCCTTGGACATGAGCTAGGACCTTAAGATTCTGCATGAAATTAGGGCTATCAGCCGAGTTGCACGTGAGAAAGTGAAACGTTTTCATACATAGTAAAAACCTGAGAAATTCGTCCCTTTTCGTCATTTGTTATCGAATCGACTTAAAGCCAGATCGTCACATTGGCCGCTCTTCTCTCTGAAACGGTTGTACTTATCGTCTGCAAAGCTATGTCGCGTGCCGCGGTATGCGGAGACACTAAATGCAACATAGTAGAACACAGATGAAGCTTCTAAGTTGAAGTAATAGCCAGTAAGAAGTAGTACAATTCAAGTTTTAGGTATCGATTATTGACTTTTTAGCTGGCTTTGGTGCCTTGGAGATGAGCTAGGATCTTAAGATTCTGCATGAAAGGAGGGCTAGCAGCCGAGTTGCACGGGAGAATGTGAAAAGTGTTCATATGTAGTAAAAACCAGCGAAATCCGTCCGTTTTCGTCATTTGTTAACGAATCGACCTAAAGCCAGATCGTCACATTGGCCGCTCTTCTCTCTGAAACGGTTGTACTTATCGTCTGCAAAGCTATGTCGCGTGCTGCGGTATGCGGAGACACTAAAAGCAACATAGTAGAACACAGATGAAGCTTCTAAGTTGAAGTAATAGCCAGTAAGAAGTAGTACAATTCAAGGTTTTGGCATCTATTATTGACTTTTTAGCTGGCTTTGGTGCCTTGGACATGAGCTACGACCGTATGATTCTGAATGAAAGGAGGACTAGCAGCCGCGTTGCACGGGTGAATGTGAAAAGTGTTCATATGTAGTAAAAACCTGAGTAATCCGTCCGTTTTCGTAATTTGTTATCGAATCGACTTAAAGCCAGATCGTCACATTGGCCGCTCTTCTGTCTGAAACGGATACATTTATCGTCTGCAAAGCTATGTTGCGTGCTGCGGTATGTGGAGACACTAAAAGCTCCATAGTAGAACACAGACGAAGCTTCTAAGTTGATGTAATAGCCTGTAAGAAGTAGTACAATTCAAGTTTTAGGTATCGATTATTGACTTATTAGCTAGCTTTGGTGCCTTGGACATGAGCTAGGATCTTAAGATTCTGCATGAAAGGAGGGCTAGCAGCCGAGTTGCACGGGAGAAAGTGAAAAGTTTTCATACATAGTAAAAACCTGAGAAATCCGTCCGTTTTCGTCTTTTGTTATCGAATCGACTTAAAGCCAGATCGTCACATTGGCCGCTCTTCTCTCTGAAACGGTTGTACTTAACGTCTGCAAAGCTATGTCGCGTGCCGCGGTATGCGGAGACACTAAAAGCAACGTAGTAGAACACAGATGAAGCTTCTAAGATGAAGTAATAGCCAGTAAGAAGTAGTACAATTCAAGTTTTTCGCATCTATTATTGCCTTTTTAGCTGGCCTTGGTGCCTTGGACATGAGCTACGACCGTAGGATTCTGAATGAAAGGAGGACTAGCAGCCGCGTTGCATGGGTGAATGTGAAAAGTGTTCATATGTAGTAAAAACCTGAGTAATCCGTCCGTTTTCGTCATTTGTTATTGAATCGGCTTAAAGCCAAATCGTCACATTGGACGCTCTTCTCTCTGAAACGGTTGTACTTATCGTTTGCAAAGCTATGTCGCGTGCTGCGGTATGCGGAGACACTAAAAGCACCATAGTAGAACACAGATGAAGCTTCTAAGTTGATGTAATAGCCAGCAAGATGTAGTACAATTCAAGTTTTAGGTATCGATTATTGACTTTTTAGCTGGCTTTGGTGCCTTGGACATGAGCTAGGACCTTAAGATTCTGCATGAAAGGAGGACTAGAAACCGAGTTGCACGGGAGAAAGTGAAAAGTGTTCATACGTAGTAAAAACCTGAGAAATCCGTCCGTTTTCGTCATTTGTTATCGAATCGACTTAATGCCAGATCGTCACATTGGCCGCTCTTGTGTCTGAATAGGATACATTTATCGTCTGCAAAGCTATGTTGCGTGCTGCGGTATGTGGAGACACTAAAAGCACCATAGTAGAACACAGACGAAGCTTCTAAGTTGATGTAATAGCCTGTAAGAAGTAGTACAATTCAAGTTTTAGGTATCGATTATTGACTTTTTAGCTTACTTTGGTGCCTTGGACATGAGTTAGGAACTTAAGATTTTGCATGAAAGGAGGACTAGCAGCCGAGTTGCACGGGAGAATGTGAAAAGTGTTCATATGTAGTAAAAACCTGAGAAATCCGTCCGTTCTCGTCATTTGTTATCAAATCGAGTTAAAGCCAGATCGTCACATTGGCCGCTCTTAGCTCAGAAACGGTTGTACTTAACGTCTGCAAAGCTATGTCGCGTGCCGCGGTATGCGGAGACACTAAAAGCAACATAGTAGAACACAGATGAAGCTTCTAAGTTGAAGTAATAGAAAGTAAGATGTAGTACAATTCAAGTTTTTGGCATCTATTATTGACTTTTTAGCTGGCTTTGGTGCCTTGGACATGAGCTACGACCGTATGAGTCTGAATGAAAGGAGGACTAGCAGCCGCGTTGCACGGGTGAATGTGAAAAGTGTTCATATGTAGTAAAAACCTGAGTAATCCGTCCGTTTTCGTAATTTTTTATCGAATCGACTTAAAGCCAGATCGTCACATTGGCCGCTCTTCTGTCTGAAACGGATACATTTATCGTCTGCAAAGCTATGTTGCGTGCTGCGGTATGTGGAGACACTAAAAGCTCCATAGTAGAACACAGACGAAGCTTCTAAGTTGATGTAATAGCCTGTAAGAAGTAGTACAATTCAAGTTTTAGGTATCGATTATTGACTTTTTAGCTGGCTTTGGTGCCTTGGACATGAGCTAGGACCTTAAGATTCTGCATGAAAGGAGGGCTAGCAGCCGAGTTGCACGGGAGAAAGTGAAAAGTTTTCATACATAGTAAAAACCTGAGAAATCCGTCCGTTTTCGTCTTTTGTTATCGAATCGACTTAAAGCCAGATCGTCACATTGGCCGCTCTTCTCTCTGAAACGGTTGTACTTAACGTCTGCAAAGCTATGTCGCGTGCCGCGGTATGCGGAGACACTAAAAGCAACGTAGTAGAACACAGATGAAGCTTCTAAGATGAAGCAATAGCCAGTAAGAAGTAGTACAATTCAAGTTTTTCGCATCTATTATTGACTTTTTAGCTGGCCTTGGTGCCTTGGACATGAGCTACGACCGTAGGATTCTGAATGAAAGGAGGACTAGCAGCCGCGTTGCATGGGTGAATGTGAAAAGTGTTCATATGTAGTAAAAACCTGAGTAATCCGTCCGTTTTCGTCATTTGTTATTGAATCGGCTTAAAGCCAAATCGTCACATTGGACGCTCTTCTCTCTGAAACGGTTGTACTTATCGTTTGCAAAGCTATGTCGCGTGCTGCGGTATGCGGAGACACTATAAGCACCATAGTAGAACACAGATGAAGCTTCTAAGTTGATGTAATAGCCAGCAAGATGTAGTACAATTCAAGTTTTAGGTATCGATTATTGACTTTTTAGCTGGCTTTGGTGCCTTGGACATGAGCTAGGACCTTAAGATTCTGCATGAAAGGAGGACTAGAAACCGAGTTGCACGGGAGAAAGTGAAAAGTGTTCATACGTAGTAAAAACCTGAGAAATCCGTCCGTTTTCGTCATTTGTTATCGAATCGACTTAATGCCAGATCGTCACATTGGCCGCTCTTGTGTCTGAAAAGGATACATTTATCGTCTGCAAAGCTATGTTGCGTGCTGCGGTATGTGGAGACACTAAAAGCACCATAGTAGAACACAGACGAAGCTTCTAAGTTGATGTAATAGCCTGTAAGAAGTAGTACAATTTAAGTTTTAGGTATCGATTATTGACTTTTTAGCTTACTTTGGTGCCTTGGACATGAGTTAGGAACTTAAGATTTTGCATGAAAGGAGGACTAGCAGCCGAGTTGCACGGGAGAATGTGAAAAGTGTTCATATGTAGTAAAAACCTGAGAAATCCGTCCGTTCTCGTCATTTGTTATCAAATCGACTTAAAGCCAGATCGTCACATTGGCCGCTCTTAGCTCAGAAACGGTTGTACTTAACGTCTGCAAAGCTATGTCGCGTGCCGCGGTATGCGGAGACACTAAAAGCAACATAGTAGAACACAGATGAAGCTTCTAAGTTGAAGTAATAGAAAGTAAGATGTAGTACAATTCAAGTTTTTGGCATCTATTATTGACTTTTTAGCTGGCTTTGGTGCCTTGGACATGAGCTACGACCGTATGAGTCTGAATGAAAGGAGGACTAGCAGCCGCGTTGCACGGGTGAATGTGAAAAGTGTTCATATGTAGTAAAAACCTGAGTAATCCGTCCGTTTTCGTAATTTGTTATCGAATCGACTTAAAGCCAGATCGTCACATTGGCCGCTCTTCTGTCTGAAACGGATACATTTATCGTCTGCAAAGCTATGTTGCGTGCTGCGGTATGTGGAGACACTAAAAGCTCCATAGTAGAACACAGACGAAGCTTCTAAGTTGATGTAATAGCCTGTAAGAAGTAGTACAATTCAATTTTTAGGTATCGATTATTGACTTTTTAGCTGGCTTTGGTGCCTTGGACATGAGCTAGGACCTTAAGATTCTGCATGAAAGGAGGGCTAGCAGCCGAGTTGCACGGGAGAAAGTGAAAAGTTTTCATACATAGTAAAAACCTGAGAAATCCCTCCGTTTTCGTCTTTTGTTATCGAATCGACTTAAAGCCAGATCGTCACATTGGCCGCTCTTCTCTCTGAAACGGTTGTACTTAACGTCTGCAAAGCTATGTCGCGTGCCGCGGTATGCGGAGACACTAAAAGCAACGTAGTAGAACACAGATGAAGCTTCTAAGATGAAGTAATAGCCAGTAAGAAGTAGTACAATTCAAGTTTTTGGCATCTATTATTGACTTTTTAGCTGGCTTTGGTGCCTTGGACATGAGCTACGACCGTAGGATTCTGAATGAAAGGAGGACTAGCAGCCGCGTTGCACGGGTGAATGTGAAAAGTGTTCATATGTAGTAAAAACCTGAGTAATCCGTCCGTTTCCGTCATTTGTTATTGAATCGGCTTTAAGCCAAATCGTCACATTGGACGCTCTTCTCTCTGAAACGGTTGTTCTTATCGTTTGCAAAGCTATGTCGCGTGCTGCGGTATGCGGAGACACTAAAAGCACCATAGTAGAACACAGATGAAGATTCTAAGTTGATGTAATAGCCAGCAAGATGTAGTACAATTCAAGTTTTAGGTATCGATTATTGACTTTTTAGCTGGCTTTGGTGCCTTGGACATGAGCTAGGACCTTAAGATTCTGCATGAAAGGAGGACTAGAAACCGAGTTGCACGGGAGAAAGTGAAAAGTGTTCATATGTAGTAAAAACCTGAGAAATCCGTCCGTTTTCGTCATTTGTTATCGAAACGACTTAAAGCCAGATCGTCACATTGGCCGCTCTTGTGTCTGAAAAGGATACTATTATCGTCTGCAAAGCTATGTTGCGTGCTGCGGTATGTGGAGACACTAAAAGCACCATAGTAGAACACAAAAGAAGCTTCTAAGTTGATGTAATAGCCTGTAAGAAGTAGTACAATTATAGTTTTAGGTATCGATTATTGACTTTTTAGCTTACTTTTGTGCCTTGGATATGAGCTAGGACCTTAAGATTCTGCATGAAACGAGGACTAGCAGCCGAGTTGCACGGGAGAAAGTGAAAAGTGTTCATACGTAGTAAAAACCTGAGAAATACGTCCGTTTTCGTCATTTGTTATCGAATCGACTTAAAGCCAGATCGTCACATTGGCCGCTTTTCTGTCTGAAACGGATACATTTATCGTCTGCAAAGCTATGTTGCGTGCTGCGGTATGTGGAGACACTAAAAGCACCATAGTAGAACACAGACGAAGCTTCTAAGTTGATGTAATAGCCTGTAAGAAGTAGTACAATTCAAGTTTTAGGTATCGATTATTGACTTTTTAGCTTACTTTGGTGCCTTGGACATGAGTTAGGAACTTAAGATTTTGCATGAAAGGAGGACTAGCAGCCGAGTTGCACGGGAGAATGTGAAAAGTGTTCATATGTAGTAAAAACCTGAGTAATCCGTCCGTTTTCGTAATTTGTTATCAAATTGACATAAAGCCAGATCGTCACATTGGCCGCTCTTCTGTCTGAAACGGATACATTTATCGTCTGCAAAGCTATGTTGCGTGCTGCGGTATGTGGAGACACTAAAAGCACCATAGTCGAACACAGACGAAGCTTCTAAGTTGATATAATTGCCTGTAAGGAGTAGTACAATTCAAGTTTTAGGTATCGATTATTGACTTTTTAGCTTACTTTGGTGCCTTGGACATGAGTTAGGAACTTAAGATTTTGCATGAAAGGAGGACTAGCAGCCGAGTTGCACGGGAGAATGTGAAAAGTGTTCATATGTAGTAAAAACCTGAGTAATCCGTCCGTTTTCGTAATTTGTTATCGAATCGACTTAAAGCCAGATCGTCACATTGGCCGCTCTTGTGTCTGAAAAGGATACATTTATCGTCTGCAAAGCTATGTTGCGTGCTGCGGTATGTGGAGACACTAAAAGCACCATAGTAGAACACAAAAGAAGCTTCTAAGTTGATGTAATAGCCTGTAAGAAGTAGTACTATTCAAGTTTTAGGTATCGATTATTGACTTTTTAGCTTACTTTGGTGCCTTGGACATGAGCTAGGACCTTAAGATTCTGCATGAAAGGAGGACTAGCAGCCGAGTTGCACGGGAGAAAGTGAAAAGTGTTCATACGTAGTAAAAACCTGAGAAATCCGTCCGTTTTCGTCATTTGTTATCGAATCGACTTAAAGCCAGATCGTCACATTCGCCACTCTTCTGTCTGAAACGGTTACATTTATCGTCTGCAAAGCTATGTCGCGTGCTGCGGTATGTGGAGACACTAAAAGTACCATAGTAGAACAAAGATGAAGCTTCTAAGTTGAAGTAATAGCCAGTAAGAAGTAGTACAATGTTTTAAGTATCGATTATTGACTTTTTACCCTTCTTTGGTGCGTTGGACATGAGCTAGGAACTTAAGATTTTGCCTGAAAGGAGGACTAGCAGCCGCGTTGCAAGGGAGAATATGAAAAGTGTTCATAAGTAGTAAAAACCTGAGAAAACCGTCCGTTTTCGTCATTTGTTATCGAATAGACTTAAAGCCAGATCGCCACATTGGCCGCTCTTCTGTCTGAAACGGTTACATTTATCGTCGGCAAAGCTATGTGGCGTGCTGCGGTATGCGGAGACACTAAAAGCACCATAGTGGAAAAAAGATGAAGCATCTAAGTTGATGTAATAGCCAGTAAGAAGTAGTATAATTCAAGTTTTATCTATCGATTATTGACTTTTTAGCTGGCTTTGGTGCCTTGGACATGAGCTAGGAACTTAAGATTTTGCATGAAAGGAGGGCTAGCAGCCAAGTTGCACGGGAGTATGTGAAAAGTGTTCATATGTAATAAAAACCTGAGTAATCCGTCCGTATTCGTCATTTGTTATCGAATCGACTTAAAGCCAGATCGTCACATTGGCCGCTCTTCTGTCTGAAACGGTTGTACTTATCGTCTGCAAAGCTATGTTGCGTGCTGCGGTATGCGGAGACACTAAAAGCAACATAGTAGAACACAGATGAAGCTTCTAAGTTGAAGTAATAGCCAGTAAGAAGTAGTATAATTCAAGTTTTATCTATCGATTATTGAATTTTTAGCTGGCTTTGGTGCCTTGGACATGAGCTAGGACCTTAAGATTCTGCATGAAAGGAGGGCTAGCAGCCGAGTTGCACGGGAGAAAGTGAAACGTTTTCATACATAGTAAAAACCTGAGAAATCCGTCCGTTTTCGTCTTTTGTTATCAAATCGACGTAAAGCCAGATCGTCACATTGGCCGCTCTTCTCTCTGAAACGGTTGTACATATCGTCTGCAATGCTATGTCGCGTGCTGCGGTGTGCGGAGACACTAAAAGCACCGTAGTAGAACACAGATAAATCTTCTAAGTTGTTGTATTAGCCAGCAAGAAGTAGTACAATTCAAGTTTTAGGTGTCGATTATTGACTTTTTACCCCTCTTTGGTGCCTTGGACATGAGATAGGAACCTAAGATTTTGCATGAAAGGAGGACTAGCAGCCGCGTTGCATGGGAGAATGTGAAAATTATTCTCATGTAGTTAAAATCTGAGTAATCCGTCCGTTTTCGTCATTTGTTATCGAATCGACTTAAAGCCAGATCGTCACATTGGCCGCTCTTCTGTCTGAAACGGTTACATTTATCGTCTGCAAAGCTATGTCGCGTGCTGCGGTGTGCGGAGACACTAAAAGCACCATAGTAGAACACAGATAAAGCTTTTAAGTTGTTGTAATAGCAAGTAAGAAGTAGTACAATACAAGTTTTAGGTATCGATTATTGACTTTTTACCCCTCTTTGGTGCCTTGGACATGAGATAGGAACCTAAGATTTTGCATGAAAGGAGGACTAGCAGCCGCGTTGCACGGGAGAATGTGAAAATTATTTTTCTGTAGTAAAAATCTGAGTAATCCGTCCGTTTTCGTCATTTGTTATCGAATCGACTTAAAGCCAGATCGTCACATTGGCCGCTCTTCTGTCTGAAACGGTTACATTTATCGCCTGCAAAGCTATGTCGCGTGCTGCGTTGTGCGGAGACACTAAAAGCACCATAGTAGAACACAGACGAAGCTTCTAAGTTGATGTAATAGCCTATAAGAGGTAGTACAATTCAAGTTTTAGGTATCGATTATTGACTTTTTAGCTTACTTTGGTGCCTTGGACATGAGTTAGGACCTTAAGATTCTGCATGAAAGGAGGACTAGCAGCCGATTTGCACGGGAGAATGTGAAAAGTGTTCATATGTAGTAAAACCCTGCGAAATGCGTCCGTTTTCGTCATTTGTTAACGAATCGACTTAAAGCCAGATCGTCACATTCGCCACTCTTCTGTCTGAAACGGTTACATTTATCGTCTGCAAAGCTATGTCGCGTGCTGCGGTATGTGGAGACACTAAAAGTACCATAGTAGAACAAAGATGAAGCTTCTAAGTTGAAGTAATAGCCAGTAAGAAGTAGTACAATGTTTTAAGTATCGATTATTGACTTTTTACCCTTCTTTGGTGCGTTGGACATGAGCTAGGAACTTAAGATTTTTCCTGAAAGGAGGACTAGCAGCCGCGTTGCAAGGGAGAATATGAAAAGTGTTCATAAGTAGTAAAAACCTGAGAAAACCGTCCGTTTTCGTCATTTGTTATCGAATAGACTTAAAGCCAGATCGCCACATTGGCCGCTCTTCTGTCTGAAACGGTTACATTTATCGTCGGCAAAGCTATGTGGCGTGCTGCGGTATGCGGAGACACTAAAAGCACCATAGTGGAAAACAGATGAAGCATCTAAGTTGATGTAATAGCCAGTAAAAAGTAGTATAATTCAAGTTTTATCTATCGATTATTGACTTTTTAGCTGGCTTTGGTGCCTTGGACATGAGCTAGGAACTTAAGATTTTGCATGAAAGGAGGGCTAGCAGCCACGTTGCACGGGAGAATGTGAAAAGTGTTCATATGTAGTAAAAACCTGAGTAATCCGTCCGTATTCGTCATTTGTTATCGAATCGACTTAAAGCCAGATCGTCACATTGGCCGCTCTTCTGTCTGAAACGGTGGTACTTATCGTCTGCAAAGCTATGTTGCGTGCTGCGGTATGCGGAGACACTAAAAGCAACATAGTAGAACACAGATGAAGCTTCTAAGTTGAAGTAATAGCCAGTAAGAAGTAGTATAATTCAAGTTTTATCTATCGATTATTGAATTTTTAGCTGGCTTTGGTGCCTTGGACATGAGCTAGGACCTTAAGATTCTGCATGAAAGGAGGGCTAGCAGCCGAGTTGCACGGGAGAAAGTGAAACGTTTTCATACATAGTAAAAACCTGAGAAATCCGTCCGTTTTCGTCATTTGTTATCGAATCGACTTAAAGCCAGATCGTCACATTGGCCGCTCTTCTCTCTGAAACGGTTGTACTTAACGTCTGCAAAGCTATGTCGCGTGCCACGGTATGCGGAGACACTAAAAGCAACATAGTAGAACACAGATGAACCATCTAAGTTGAAGTAATAGCCAGTAAGAAGTAGTACAATTCAAGTTTTTGGCATCTATTATTGACTTTTTAGCTGGCTTTGGTGACTTGCACATGAGCTACGACCGTAGGATTCTGAATGAAAGGAGGACTAGCAGCCGCGTTGCACGGGTGAATGTGAAAAGTGTTCATATGTAGTAAAAACCTGAGTAATCCGTCCGTTTTCGTAATTTGTTATCGAATCGACTTAAAGCCAGATCGTCACATTGGCCGCTCTTCTGTCTGAAACGGATACATTTATCGTCTGCAAAGCTATGTTGCGTGCTGCGGTATGTGTAGACACTAAAAGCACCATAGTAGAACACAGACGAAGCTTCTAGGTTGATGTAATAGCCTGTAAGATGTAGCACAATTCAAGTTTTAGGTTCGATTATTGACTTTTTAGCTGGCTTTGGTGCCTTGGACATGAGCCTAGGACCTTAAGATTCTGCATGAAAGGGGGGCTAGCAGCCGGGTTGATCGGGAGAAAGTGAAAAGTTTTCATACATAGTAAAAACCTGAGAAATCCGTCCGTTTTCGTCTTTTGTTATCAAATCGACGTAAAGCCAGATCGTCACATTGGCCGCTCTTCTCTCTGAACCGGTTGTACATATCGTCTGCAATGCTATGTCGCGTGCTGCGGTGTGCGGAGACACTAAAAGCACCGTAGTAGAACACAGATAAAGCTTCTAAGTTGTTGTATTAGCCAGCAAGAAGTAGTACAATTCAAGTTTTAGGTGTCGATTATTGACTTCTTACCCCTCTTTGGTGCCTTGGACATGAGATAGGAACCTAAGATTTTGCATGAAAGGAGGACTAGCAGCCGCGTTGCACGGGAGAATGTGAAAATTATTCTCATGTAGTTAAAATCTGAGTAATCCGTCCGTTTTCGTCATTTGTTATCGAATCGACTTAAAGCCAGATCGTCACATTGGCCGCTCTTCTGTCTGAAACGGTTACATTTATCGTCTGCAAAGCTATGTCGCGTGCTGCGGTGTGCGGAGACACTAAAAGCACCATAGTAGAACACAGATAAAGCTTTTAAGTTGTTGTAATAGCAAGTAAGAAGTAGTACAATACAAGTTTTAGTTATCGATTATTGACTTTTTACCCCTCTTTGGTGCCTTGGACATGAGATAGGAACCTAAGATTTTGCATGAAAGGAGGACTAGCAGCCGCGTTGCACGGGAGAATGTGAAAATTATTTTTCTGTAGTAAACATCTGAGTAATCCGTCCGTTTTCGTCATTTGTTATCGAATCGACTTAAAGCCAGATCGTCACATTGGCCGCTCTTCTGTCTGAAACGGTTACATTTATCGTCTGCAAAGCTATGTCGCGTGCTGCGGTGTGCGGAGACACTAAAAGCACCATAGTAGAACACAGACGAAGCTTCTAAGTTGATGTAATAGCCTATAAGAGGTAGTACAATTCAAGTTTTAGGTATCGATTATTGAGTTTTTAGCTGGCTTTGGTGCCTTGGACGTGAGCTAGGACTTTAAGATTCTGCATGAAAGGAGGACTAGCAGCCGAGTTGCACGGGAGAATGTGAAATGTGTTCATATGTAGTAAAAACCTGCGAAATCCGTCCGTTTTCGTCATTTGTTAACGAATCGACTTAAAGCCAGATCGTCACATTATCCGCTCTTCTCTCTGAAACGGTTGTACTTATCGTCTGCAAAGCTATGTCGCGTGCTGCGGTATGAGGAGACACTAAAAGCACCATAGTAGGACACAGATGAAGCTTCTAAGTTGATGTAATAGCCAGTAAGAAGTAGTACAATTCAAGTTTTAGGTATTGTTTATTGACATTTTACTTCTCTTTGGTGCCTTGGACATGGGATAGGAATTTAAGATTTTGCATGAAAGGAGGACTAGCAGCCGAGTTGCACGGGAGAATGTGAAAAGTGTTCATATGTAGTAAGAACCTGAGAAATCCGTCCGTTCTCGTCATTTGTTATCAAATCGACTGAAAGCCACATCGTCACATTGGCCGCTCTTAGCTCAGAAACGGTTGTACTTAACGTCTGCAAAAAATGTTGCGTGCCGCGGTATGCGGAGACACTAAAAGCAACATAGTAGAACACAGATGAAGCTTCTAAGTTGAAGTAATAGCCAGTAAGAAGTAGTACAATTCAAGTGTTTGGTATCTATTATTGACTCTTTAGCTGGCTTTGGTGCCTTGGACATGAGCTACGACCGTAGGATTCTGAATGAAAGGAGGACTAGCAGCCCCGTTGCACGGGAGAATGTGGCAAGTGTTCATATGTAGTAAAAACCTGAGTAATCCGTCCGTTTTCGTAATTTGTTATCGAATCGACTTAAAGCCAGATCGTAACATTGGCCGCTCTTCTGTCTGAAACGGATACATTTATCGTCTGTAAAGCTATGTTGCGTGCTGCGGTATGCGGGGACACTAAAAGCACCATAGTAGAACACAGACGAAGCTTCTAAGTTGATGTAATAGCCTGTAAGAAGTAGTACAATTCAAGTTTTAGGTATCGATTATTGACTTTTTAGCTTACTTTGGTGCCTTCGACATGAGCTAGGACCTTAAGATTCTGCATGAAAGGAGGGCTAACAGCCAATTAGCACGGGAGAAAGTGAAAAGTTTTCATACATAGTAAAAACCTGAGAAATCCGTCCGTTTTCGTCTTTTGTTATCGAATCGACGTAAAGCCAGATCGTCACATTGGCCGCTCTTCTCTCTGAAATGGTTGTACTTGTGGTCTGCAAAGCTATGTCGCGTGCTGCGGTGTGCGGAGACACTAAAAGCACCGTAGTAGAACACAGATAAAGCTTCTAAGTTGTTGTATTAGCCAGCAAGAAGTAGTACAATTCAAGTTTTAGGTATCGATTATTGACTTTTTACCCTACTTTGGTGCCTTGGACATGAGCTAGGACCTTAAGATTTTGCATGAAAGGAGGACTAGCAGCCGAGTTGCACGGGAGAATGTGAAAAGTATTCATATGTAGTAAAAACCTGAGTAATCCGTCCGTATTCGTCATTTGTTATCGAATCGACTTAAAGCCAGATCGTCACATTGGCTGCTCTTCTCTCAGAAACGGTTGTACTTATCGCCTGCAAAGCTATGTCGCGTGCTGCGGTATGCGGAGACACTAAAAGCAACATAGTAGAACACAGATGAAGCTTCTAAGTTGAAGTAATAGCCAATAAGAAGTAGTATAATTAAGTTTTATCTATCGATTATTGACTTTTTAGCTGGCTTTGGTGCATTGGACATGAGCTAGGACCTTAAGAATCTGCATGAAAGGAGGGCTAGCAGCCAAGTTGCACGGGAGAAAGTGAAAATTTTTCATACATAGTAAAAACCTGAGAAATCCGTCCGATTTCGTCATTTGTTATCGAATCGACTTAAAGCCAGATCGTCACATTGGCCGCTCTTCTCTCTGAAACGGTTGTAATTACCGTCTGCAAAGCTATGTCGCATACTGCGGTATGCGGAGACACTAAAAGCACCATAGTAAGATGAAGCTTCTAAGTTGATGTAATAGCCAGTAAGAAGTAGTACAATTCAAGTATTAGGTATCGATTATTGACTATTGACCCTTCTTTGGTGCCTTGGACATGAGCTAGGACCTTAAGATTTTGCATGAAAGGAGGACTAGCAGCCGAGTTGCACGGGAGAATGTGAAAAGTGTTCATATGTACTAAAAACCTGAGAATTCCGTCCGTTTTCGTCATTTGTTATCGAATAGACTTAAAGCCAGATCGTCACATTGGCCGCTCTTCTGTCTGAAACGGTTACATTTATCGTCTGCAAAGCTACGTGGCGTGCTGCGGTGTGTGGAGACACTAAAAGCACCATAGTAGAACACTGATGAAGCTTCTAAGTTGATGTAATAGCCAGTAAGAAGCAGTACAATTCAAGTTTTAGGTATCGATTATTGACTTTTTACCCTTCTTTGGTGGCTTGGACATGAGTCAGGAACTTAAGATTTTGCATGAAAGGAGAACTAGCAGCCGCGTTGCAAGGGAGGATATGAAAAGTGTTCATATGTAGTAAAAACCTGAGAAATCCGTCCGTTTTCGTCATTTGTTATCGAATAGACTTAAAGCCAGATCGTCACATTGGCCGCTCTTCTGTCTGAAACGGTTACATTTATCGTCTGCAAAGCTACCTGGCGTGCTGCGGTATGCGGAGACACTAAAAGCACCATAGTGGAAAACAGATGAAGCATCTAAGTTGATGTAATAGCCAGTAAAACGTAGTACAATTCAAGTTTTATCTATCGATTATTGACTTTTTAGCTGGCTTTGGACCTTGGACATGAGCTAGGAACTTAAGATTTTGCATGAAAGGAGGACTAGCAGCCGAGTTGCACGGGAGAATGTGAAAAGTGTTCATATGTAGTAAAAACCTGAGATATCCGTCCGTTTTCGTCATTTGTTATCAAATCGACTTAAAGCCAGATCGTCACATTGGCCGCTCTTCGCTCAGAAACGGTTGTACTTATCGTCTGCAAAGCTATGTCGCGTGCTGCGGTATGCGGAGACACTAAAGGCAACATAGTACAACACAGATGAAGCTTCTAAGTTGAAGTAATAGCCAGTAAGAAGTAGTACAATTAAAGTTTTTGGTATCTATTATTGACTTATTTGCTGGCTTTGGTGCCTTGGACATGATGTAGGACCGTAGGATTCTGAATGAAAGGAGGACTAGCAGCCGCGTTGCACGGGAGAAAGTGAAAAATTTTCATACATAATAAAAACCTGAGAAATCCGTCCGTATTCGTCATTTGTTATCGAATCGACTTAAAGCCAGATCGTCACATTATCCGCTCTTCTCTCTGAAACGGTTGTACTTATCGTCTGCAAAGCTATGTCGCGTGCTGCGGTGTGCGGAGACACTAAAAGCACCATAGTAGAACACAGATAAAGCTTCTAAGTTGTTGCAATAGCCAGTAAGAAGTAGTACAATTCAAGTTTATTTATCGATTATTGACGTTTTACCTTTCTTTGGTGATTTGGACATGAGGTAGGAACTTAAGAATTTGCATGAAAGGTGGACTAGCAGCCGAGTTGCACGGGAGAAAGTGAAAAGCGTTCATATGTAGTAAAAACCTGAGAAATCCGTCCGTTTTCGTCATTTGTTATCAAATCGACTTAAAGCCAGATCGTCACATTGGCCGCTCTTCTCTCAGAAACGGTTGTACTTACCGTCTGCAAAGCTATGTTGCGTGCTGCGGTATGCGGAGACACTGAAAGCAACATAGTAGAACACAGGTGAAGCTTCTAAGTTGAAGTAATAGCCAGTAAGAAGTAGTATAATTCAAGTTTTAGGTATCGATTATTGATTTTTTAGCTGGCTTTGGTGCCTTGGACGTGAGCGAGGACTTTAAGATTCTGCATGAAATTAGGACTAGCAGCCGAGTTGCACGGGAGAATGTGAAAAGTGTTCATATGTAGTAAAAACCTGCGAAATCCGTCCGTTTTCGTCATTTGTTAACGAATCGACTTAAAGCCAGATCGTCACATTGGCCGCTCTTCTCTCTGAAACGGTTGTACTTATCGTCTGCAAAGCTATGTCGCGTGCTGCGGTATGCGGAGACACTAAAAGCACCATAGTAGGACACAGATGAAACTTCTAAGTTGTTGTAATAGCCAGTAAGAAGTAGTAAAATTCAAGTTTTAGGTATTGTTTATTGACTTTTTACTTCTCTTTGGTGCCTTGGACATGGGCTAGGAACTTAAGATTTTGCATGAAAGGAGGACTAGCAGCCAAGTTGCACGGGAGAAAGTGAAAAGTGTTCATATGTAGTAAAAACCTGAGAAATCCGTCCGTTTTCGTCATTTGTTATCTAATCGACTTAAAGCCAGATCGTCACATTGGCCGCTCTTCTCTCTGAAATGGTATTACTTGTCGTCTGCAAAGCTATGTCGCGTGCTGCGGTGTGCGGAGACACTAAAAGCACCGTAGTAGAACACAGATAAAGCTTCTATGTTGTTGTATTAGCCAGCAAGAAGTAGTACAATTCAAGTTTTACTTATCGATTATTGACTTTTTACCCCTCTTTGGTGCCTTGGACATGAGATAGGAACTTAAGATTTTGCATGAAAGGAGGACTAGCAGCCAAGTTGCACGGGCGAATGTGAAAAGTGTTCATATGTAGTAAAAACATGCGAAATCCGTCCGTTTTCGTCATTTGTTATCAAATCGACTTAGAGCCAGATCGTCACATTGGCCGCTCTTCTCTCAGAAACGGTTGTACTTATCGCCTGCAAAGCTATGTCGCGTGCTGCGGTATGCGGAGACACTGAAAGCAACATAGTAGAACACAGATGAAGCTTCTAAGTTGAAGTAATAGCCAGTAAGAAGTAGTACAATGTTTTAAGTATCGATTATTGACTTTTTACCCCACTTTGGTGCCTTGAACACGAGGTAGGAACTTAAGATTTTGCATGAAAGGAGGACTAGCAGCCGAGTTGCACGGGAGAATGTGAAAGGTGTTCATATGTAGTAAAAACCTGAGAAATCCGTTCGTTTTCGTCATTTGTTATTGAATCGGCTTAAGGCCAAATCGTCACATTCGCCGCTCTTCTCTCTGAAACGGTTGTACTTATCGTTTGCAAAGCTATGTCGCGTGCTGCGGTATGCGGAGACACTAAAAGCACCATAGTAGAACACAGATGAAGCTTCTAAGTTGATGTAATAGCCAGCAAGAAGTAGTACAATTCAAGTTTTAGGTATCGATTATTGACTTTTTAGCTGGCTTTGGTGCCTTGGACATGAGCTAGAACCTTAGTATTCTGCATGAAAGGAGGACTAGAAACCGAGTTGCACGGGAGAAAGTGAAAAGTGTTCATATGTAGTAAAAACCTGAGAAATCCGTCCGTTTTCGTCATTTGTTATCGAATCAACTTAAAGCCAGATCGTCACATTGGCCGCTCTTGTCTCTGAAACGGTTGTACTTATCGTCTGCAAAGCTATGTTGCGTGCTGCGGTATGTGGAGACACTAAAAGCACCATAGTAGGATACAGACGAAGCTTCTAAGTTGATGTAATAGCCTATAAGAAGTAGTATAATTCAAGTTTTAGGTATCGATTATTGACTTTTTAGCTTAATATTGTGCCTTGGACATGAGCTAGGACCTTAAGATTCTGCATGAAAGGAGGACTAGCAGCCGAGTTGCACGGAAGAAAGTGAAAAGTGTTCATACGTAGTAAAAACCTGAGAAATCCGTCCGTTTTCGTCATTTGTTATCGAATCAACTTAAAGCCAGATCGTCACATTGGCCGCTCTTGTCTCTGAAACGGTTGTACTTATCCTCTGCAAAGCTATGTCGCGTGCTGCGGTATGCGGAGACACTAAAAGCACCATAGTAGGACACAGATGAAGCTTCTAAGTTGTTGTAATAGCCAGTAAGAAGTAGTTCAATTCAAGTTTTAGGTATTGTTTATTGACTTTTTACTTCTCTTTGGTGCCTTGGACATGAGCTAGGAACATAAGATTTTGCATGAAAGGAGGACTAGCAGCCGAGTTGCACGGGAGAATGTGAAAAGTGTTCATATGTAGTAAAAACCTGAGAAATCCGTCCGTTCTCGTCATTTGTTATCAAATCGACTTAAAGCCAGATCGTCACATTGGCCGCTCTTAGCTCAGAAACGGTTGTACTTAAGGTCTGCAAAAAACGTCGCGTGCCGCGGTATGCGGAGACACTAAAAGCAACATAGTGGAACACAGATGAAGCTTCTAAGTTGAAGTAATAGCCAGTAAGAAGTAGCAAAATTCAAGTTTTTGGTATCTATTATTGACTTTTTAGCTGGCTTTGGTGCCTTGGACATGAGCTTCGACCGTAGGATTCTGAATGAAAGGAGGACTAGCAGCCGCGTTGCACGGGAGAATGTGAAAAGTGTTCATATGCAGTAAAAACCTGAGTAATCCGTCCGTTTTCGTAATTTGTTATCGAATCGACTTAAAGCCAGATCGTCACATTAGCCGCTCTTCTGTCTGAAACGGATACATTTATCGTCTGCAAAGCTATGTTGCGTGCTGCGGTATGTGGAGACACTAAAAGCACCATAGTAGAACAAAGATGAAGCTTCTAAGTTGATGTAATAGCTAGTAAGATGTAGTACAATTCAAGTTTCATTTATCGATTATTGACTTTTTTGCTGGCTTTGGTGCCTTGGACATGAGCTAGGACCTTAAGATTTTGCATGAAAGGAAGACTAGCAGCCGAGTTGCACGGGAGAATGTGAAAAGTGTTCATATGTACTAAAAACCTGAGAATTCCGTCCGTTTTCGTTATTTGTTATCGATTCGTCTTAAAGCCAGATCGTCACATTGGACGCTCTTCTGTCTGAAACGTATACATTTATCGTCTGCAAAGCTATGTCGCTTGCTGCGGTATGTGGAGACACTAAAAGCACCATAGTAGAACACTGATGAAGCTTCTATGTTGATGTAATAGCCAGTAAGAAGCAGTACAATTCAAGTTTTAGGTATCGATTATTGACTTTTTACCCTTCTTTGGTGCCTTGGACATCAGCTAGGAACTTAAGATTTTGCCTGAAAGGAAGACTAGCAGCCGCGTTGCAAGGGAGGATATGAAAAGTGTTCATATGTAGTAAAAACCTGAGAAATCCGTCCGTTTTCGTCATTTGTTATCGAATAGACTTAAAGCCAGATCGTCACATTGGCCGCTCTTTTCTCTGAAACGGTTGTACTTATCGTCTGCAAAGCTATGTCGCGTGCTGCGGTGTGCGGAGACACTAAAAGCACCATAGTAGAACACAGATAAAGCTTCTATGTTGTTGTAATAGCCAGTAAGAAGTAGTGCAATTCAAGTTTTAGGTATCGATTATTGACCTGTTTACCTCTCTTTGGTGCCTTGGACATTAGGTAGGAACTTAAGATTTTGCATGAAAGGAGGACTAGCAGCCGAGTTGCACGGGAGAATGTGAAAAGTGTTCATATGTAGTAAAAACCTGAGACATTCGTCCGTTTTCGTCATTTGTTATGAAATCGACTTAAAGCCAGATCGTCACACAGGCCGCTCTTCTCTCAGAAACGGTTGTACTTATCGCCTGCAAAGCTATGTCGCATGCTGCGGTATGCGGAGACACTAAAAGCAACATAGTAGAACACAGATGAAGCTTCTAAGTTGAAGTAATAGCCAATAAGAAGTAGTATAATTCAAGTTTTATCTATCGATTATTGACTTTTTAGCTGGCTTTGGTGCCTTGGACATGAGCTAGGACCTTAAGAATCTGCATGAAAGGAGGGCTAGCAGCCAAGTTGCACGGGAGAAAGTGAAAAGTTTTCATACATAGTAAAAACCTGAGAAAGCCGTCCGTTTTCGTCATTTGTTATCGAATCGACTTAAAGCCAGATCGTCACATTGGCCGCTCTTCTCTCTGAAACGGTTGTAATTATCGTCTGCAAAGCTATGTCGCATACTGCGGTATGCGGAGACACTAAAAGCACCATAGCAAGATGAAGCTTCTAAGTTGATGTAATAGCCAGTAAGAAGCAGTACAATTCAAGTTTTAGGTATCGATTATTGACTTTTTACCTTTCTTTGGTGCCTTGGACATGAGTCAGGAACTTAAGATTTTGCATGAAAGGAGGACTAGCAGCCGCGTTGCAAGGGAGAATATGAAAAGTGTTCATATGTAGTAAAAACCTGAGAAATCCGTCCGTTTTCGTCATTTGTTATCGAATAGACTTAAAGCCAGATCGTCACATTGGCCGCTCTTCTGTCTGAAACGGTTACATTTATCGTCTGCAAAGCTACGTGGCGTGCTGCGGTATGCGGAGACACTAAAAGCACCATAGTGGAAAACAGATGAAGCATCTAAGTTGATGTAATAGCCAGTAAAAAGTAGTATAATTCATGTTTTATCTATCGATTATTGACTTTTTAGCTGGCTTTGGACCTTGGACATGAGCTAGGAACTTAAGATTTTGCATGAAAGGAGGACTAGCAGCCGAGTTGCACGGGAGAATGTGAAAAGTGTTCATATGTAGTAAAAACCTGAGAAATCCGTCCGTTTTCGTCATTTGTTATCAAATCGACTTAAAGCCAGATCGTCACATTGGCCGCTCTTCGCTCAGAAACGGTTGTACTTATCGTCTGCAAAGCTATGTCGCGTGCTGCGGTATGCGGAGACACTAAAAGCAACATAGTAGAACACAGATGAAGCTTCTAAGTTGAAGTAATAGCCAGTAAGAAGTAGTACAATTAAAGTTTTTGGTATCTATTATTGACTTTTTTGCTGGCTTTGGTGCCTTGGACATGAGGTAGGACCGTAGGATTCTGAATGAAGGAGGACTAGCAGCCGCGTTGCACGGGAGAAAGTGAAAAGTTTTCATACATAATAAAAACCTGAGAAATCCGTCCGTATTCGTCATTTGTTATCGAATCGACTTAAAGCCAGATCGTCACATTGGCCGCTCTTCTCTCTGAAACGGTTGTACTTATCGTCTGCAAAGCTATGTCGCGTGCTGCGGTGTGCGGAGACACTAAAAGCACCATAGTAGAACACAGATAAAGCTTCTAAGTTGTTGTAATAGCCAGTAAGAAGTAGTACAGTTCAAGTTTATTTATCGATTATTGACGTTTTACCTTTCTTTGGTGCCTTGGACATGAGGTAGGAACTTAAGAATTTGCATGAAAGGTGGACTAGCAGCCGAGTTGCACGGGAGAAAGTGAAAAGTGTTCATATGTAGTAAAAACCTGAGAAATCCGTTCCTTTTCGTCATTTGTTATCAAATCGACTTAAAGCCAGATCGTCACATTGGCCGCTCTTCTCTCAGAAACGGTTGTACTTATCGCCTGCAAAGCTATGTCGCGTGCTGCGGTATGCGGAGATACTGAAAGCAACATAGTAGAACACATATGAAGCTTCTAAGTTGAAGTAATAGCCAGTAAGATGTAGTATAATTCAAGTTTTATCTATCGAATATTGACTTTTTAGCTGGCTTTGGTGCCTTGGACATGAGCTAGGACCTTAAGATTCTGCATGAAAGGAGGGCTAGCAGCCGAGTTGCACGGGAGAAAGTGAAAAGTTTTCATACAAAGTAAAAACCTGAAAAATCCGTCCGTTTTCGTCTTTTGTTATCGAATCGACGTAAAGCCAGATCGTCACATTAGCCGCTCTTTTCTCAGAAACGGTTGTACTTATCGCCTGCAAAGCTATGTCGCGTGCTGCGGTATGCGGAGACACTAAAAGCAACATAGTAGAACACAGATGAAGCTTCTAAGTTGAAGTAATAGCCAGTAAGAAGTAGTACAATGTTTTACTATCGATTATTGACTTTATACCCTTCCTTGGTGCCTTGGGCGTGAGCTAGGAACTTAAGATATTGCATGAAAGGAGGACTAGCAGCCGCGTTGCACGGGAGAATGTGAAAATTGTTCATTTGTAGTAAAAATCTGAGTAATCCGTCCGTTTTCGTCATTTGTTATCGAATCGACTTAAAGCCAGATCGCCACATTGGCCGCTCTTCTGTCTGAAACGGATACATATATCGTCTGCAAAGCTATGTCGCGTGCTGCGGTATGTGGAAACACTAAAAGCACCACAGTAGAACACAGATGAAGCTTGTAAGTTGATGTAATAGCCAGTAAGAAGTAGTACAATTCAAGTTTTAGGTTTCGATTATTGACTTTTTACACTTCTTTGGTGCCTTGGACATGAGGTAGGAACTTAAGATTGTGCATGAAAGGAGGACTAGCAGCCGCGATGCATGGGAGAATGTGAAAATTTTTCATATGTAGTAAAAATCTGAGTAATCCGTCCGTTTTCGTATTTTGTTATCGAATCGACTTAAAGCCAGATCGTCACATTGGCCGCTCTTCTGTCTGAAACGGTTACATTTATCGTCTGCAAAGCTATGTCGCGTACTGCGGTGTGCGGAGACACTAAAAGCACCATAGTAGAACACAGATAAGGCTTCTAAGTTGATGTAATAGCCAGTAAGAAGTAGTACAATACAAGTTTTAGGTATCGATTATTGACTTTTTACCCCACTTTGGTGCCTTGAACATGAGGTAGGAACTTAAGATTCTGCATGAAAGGAGGACTAGCAGCCGAGTTGCACGGAAGAAGGTGAAAAGTGTTCATATGTAGTAAAAACCTGAGAAATCCGTCCGTTTTCGTCATTTGTTATCGAATCGACTTCAAGCCAGATCGTCACATTGGCCGCCCTCCTCCTGAAACGGTTGTACTTATCGTCTGCAAAGCTATGTCGCGTGCTGCGGTATGCGGAGACACTAAAAGCACCATAGTAGAACACAGATGAAGCTTCTAAGTTGATGTAATAGCAAGTGAGAAGTAGTACAATTCAAGTTTTAGGTATCGATTATTGACTTTTTACCCTTCTATGGTGCCTTGGACATGAGCTATGAACTTAAGATATTGCATGAAAGGAGGACTAGCAGCCAAGTTGCACGGGAGAATGTGAAAAGTGTTCATATGTAGTAGAAACCTGAGAAATCCGTCCGTTTTCGTCATTTGTTATTGAATCGACTTAATGCAAGATCGTCACATTGGCCGCTCTTCTGTCTGAAACGGTTACGTTTATCGTCTGCAAAGCTATGTCGCGTGCTGCGGTATGCGGAGACACTAAAAGCACCATAGTAGAACATAGATGAAGCTTCTAAGTTGATATAATAGCCAGTGAGAAGTAGTACAATTCAAGTTTACGTATCGATTATTGACTTCCTACCCTTCTTTGGTGCCTTGGACATGAGCTAAGAATTTAAGAATTTGCATGAAAGGAGGACTAGTAGCCAAGTTACACGGGAGAATGTGAAAAGTGTTCAAATGTAGTAAAAACCTGAGAAATCCGTCCGTATTCGTCATTTGTTATCGAATCGACTTAAAGCAAGATCTTCACATTTCCCGCTCTTCTGTCTGAAACGTTTACATTTATCGTCTGCAAAGCTATGTCGCGTGCTGCGGTACGCGGAGATACTAAAAGAACCATAGTAGAACCCAGATGAAGGTTCTACGTTGATGTAATAGCCAGTATGAAGTAGTACAATTCAAGTTTAAGTATCGATTATTGACTTTTTACCCTTCTTTGGTGCCTTGGACATGAGCTAGGAACTTAAGATTTTGCACGAAAGGAGGACTAGCAGCCGCGTTGCATGGGAGTATGTGAAAAGTATTCATATGTAGTAAAAACCTGAGAAATCCGTCCGTTTTCATCATTTGTTATCGAATCGACTTAAAGCCAGATCGTCACATTGGCCGTTTTTCTGTCTGAAACGGTTACATTTATCGTCTGAAAATCTATGTCGCGTGCTGCGGTATGTGGAGACACAAAAAGCACCATAGTAGAACACAGATGAAGCTAATAAGTTGATGTAATAGCTAGTAAGATGTAGTACATTTCAAGTCTTAGGAATCGATTATTGACTTTCTTGCTGGCTTTGGTGACTTCGACATGAGATACAACCTTAAGATTTTGCATGAAAGGAGGACTAGCAGCCGCGTTGCTTGGGAGAATGTGAAAAGTGTTCATATGTATTAAAAACCTGAGAAATCCGAACGTTTTCGTCATTTGTTATCGAATCGACTTAAAGCCAGATCGTCACATTGGCCGCTCTTCTCTCTGTACCGGTTGTTCTTATCGTCTGCAAAGCTATGTCGCGTGCAGCGGTATGCGGAGACACTAGAAGCACCATAGTAAAACACAGATGAAACTTCTAAGGTGATGTAATAGCCAGTAAGAAGTAGTACAATTCTAGTTTTAGGTATCGATTATTGACTTTTTACCCTTATTTGGTGCCTTGGACATGAGCTACGAATATAAAATTTTGCATGGAAGGAAGACTAATAGCCGCGTTGCATGGGAGAATGTGAAAAGTGTTCATAAGAAGTAAAAACCTGAGAAATCCGTCAGTTTTCGTCATTTGTTATCGAATCGACTTAAAGCCAGATCGTCAAATTGGCCGCCCTTCTGTCTGAAATGGTTACGTTTATTATCTGCAAAGCCATGTCGCGTGCTGCTGTATGCGGAGACACTAAAAGCACCATAGTAGAACGCAGATGAAGCTTCTAAGTTGATGTAATAGCCAGTAAGAAGTAATACAACTCAGGTTTTAGGTATCGATTATTGACTTTTTAGCTGGCTTTGGTGCCTTGGACATGAGAAAGGACCTTATGATTCTGCATCAGTGGAGGACTAGCAGCCGAGTCGCACGGGAGGTGTGAAAAGTGTTCATATGTAGTAAAAACCTGAGAAATCCGTCAGTTTTCGTCATTTGTTATCGAATCGAATTAAAGCCACATCGTCACATTGGCCCCTCTTCTCTCTGAAACGGATGAACTTATCGTCTGCAAAGCTATGTCGCGTCCTGTATTATGCGGAGACACTAAAAGCACCATAGTAGAACACAGATGAAGCTTCTAAGTTGATGTAATAGCCAGTAAGAAGTAGTACAATTCAAGTTTTAGTTATGGATTATTGACTTTTTACCCTTCTTTGGTGCCTCGGAATGAGCTAGGACCTTAACATTTTGTATGAAAGGAGGACTAGCAGCCGCGTTGCACGGGAGAATGTGAAAAGTGTTCATATTTGTAGTAAAAACCTGAGAAATCCGTCCGTTTTCGTCATTTCTTATCGAATCCACTTAAAGCCAGATCGTCACATTGGCCGCTCTTCTGTCTGAAACGGTTACGTTTTTTGTCTGCAAAGCTATGTCGCGTGTTGCGGTATGCGGAGACACAAAAAGCACCATAGTAGAACACAGATGAAGCTCTTAAGTTGATGTAATAGCTAGTAAGAAGTAGTACAATTCAAGTTTTAGGTATCGATTATTGACTTTTTACCATTCTTTGGTGCCTTGGACATGAGCTAGGGACTTATGATTTTGCATGAAGGGAGGACTAGCAGCCGCGTTGCATGGGAGAATATGAAAAGTGTGTATATGTAGTAAAAACCTGAGAAATCCGTCAGTTTTCGTAATTTGTTATCGAATCAACTTAAAGCCAGATCGTCACATTGGCCGCTCTTCTATCTGAAACGGTTACGTTTATTGTCTGCAAAGCTATGTCGCGTGCTGCGGTATGTGGAGACACAAAAAGCACCATAGTGGAACACAGATGAAGCTCCTAAGTTGATGTAATGGCTAGTAAGAAGTAGTACAATTCAAGTTTTAGGTATCGATTATTGACTTTTTTGCTGGCTTTGGTGCCATGGACATGAGCTACGACCTGAAGATTCTGCATGAAAGGAGGACTAGCAGCCAAGTTGCACGGGAGAATGTGAAAAGTGTTCATATGTAGTAGAAACCTGATAAATCCGTCCGTTTTCGTCATTTGTTATCGAATCGACTTAAAGCCAGATCGTCACATCGACCGCCCTCCTCTCTGAAACAGTTGTACTTATCGTCTGCAAAGCTATGTCGCGTGCTGCGGTATGCGGGAATACTAAAAGAACCATAGTAGAACAATGATGAAGCTTCTAAGTTGATGTAATAGCCAGTAAGAAGTAGTGCAATTCAAGTTTTAGGTATCGATTATTGAATTTTTACCCTTCTTTGGTGCCTTGGACATGAGCTAAGAACTTAAGATTTTTCATGAAAGGAGGAATAGCAGCCGCGTTGCACGGGAGAATGTGAAAAGTGTACATATGTAGTAAAAACCTGAGAAATCCGTCCGTTTTCGTCATTTGTTATTGAATCGACTTAATGCAAGATCGTCACATTGGCCGCTCTTCTGTCTGAAACGGTTACGTTTATCGTCTGCAAAGCTATGTCGCGTGCTGCGGTATGCGGAGACACTAAAAGCACCATAGTAGAACATAGATGAAGCTTCTAAGTTGATGTAATAGCCAGTGAGAAGTAGTACAATTCAAGTTTTAGGTATCGATTATTGACTTTTTACCCTTCTTTGGTGCCTTGGACATGGGCTAGGACCTTAAGATTTTGCATGAAAGGAGGACTAGCAGCCGCGTTGCTTGGGAGAATGTGAAAAGTGTTCATATGTAGTAAAAACCTGAGAAATCCGTCCGTTTTCATCATTTGTTATCGAATCGACTTAAAGCCAGATCGTCACATTGGCCGTTCTTCTGTCTGATACGGTTACATTTATCGTCTGAAAATCTATGTCGCGTGCTGCGGTATGTGGAGACACAAAAAGCACCATAG
Organism: Schistocerca gregaria; assembly: GCF_023897955.1. Lineage (NCBI taxonomy): Eukaryota > Metazoa > Arthropoda > Insecta > Orthoptera > Acrididae > Schistocerca > Schistocerca gregaria. The sequence continues at coordinate 8,009,203 of NW_026061736.1, read as the reverse complement.
TAGAACACAGATGAAGCTAATAAGTTGATGTACTAGCTAGTAAGATGTAGTACATTTCAAGTTTTAGGTATCGATTATTGACTTTCTTGCTGGCTTTGGTGACTTCGAAATGAGATACAACCTTAAGATTTTGCATGAAAGGAGGACTAGCAGCCGCGTTGCTTGGGAGAATGTGAAAAGTGTTCATATGTAGTAAAAACCTGAGAAATCCGTCCGTTTTCATCATTTGCTATCGAATCGACTTAAAGCCAGATCGTCACATTGGCCGCTCTTCTCTCTGAAACGGTTGTTCTTATCGTCTGCAAAGCTATGTCGCGTGCAGCGGAATGCGGAGACACTAAAAGCACCATAGTAAAACACAGATGAAACTTCTAAGTTGATGTAATAGCCAGTAAGAAGTAGTACAATTCTAGTTTTAGGTATCGATTATTGACTTTTTACCCTTATTTGGTGCCTTGGACATGAGCTACAAATATAAGATTTTGCATGGAAGGAGGACTAATAGCCGCGTTGCATGGGAGAATGTGAAAAGTGTTCATATGAAGTAAAAACCTGAGAAATCCGTCAGTTTTCGTCATTTGTTATCGAATCGAATTAAAGCCACATCGTCACATTGGCCCCTCTTCTCTCTGAAACGGATGAACTTATCGTCTGCAAAGCTATGTCGTGTGCGGCGGTATGCGGAGACACTAAATCACCATAGTAGAACACAGATGAAGATTCTTAGTTGATGTAATAGCCAGTAAGAAGTAGTGCAATTCAAGTTTTAGGTTTCGATTATTGACTTTTTACCCTTCTTTGGTGCTTTGGACATGAGCTAGGAACTTATGATTTTGCATGAAAGGAGCACTAGCAGCCGCGTTGCACGGGAGAATGAGAAAAGTGTTTATATGTAGTAAAAACCTGAGAAAGGCGTCCGTTTTCGTCATTTGTTATCGAATCGACTTAAAGCCAGATCGTCACATTGGCCGCTCTTTTGTCTGAAACGGATACATTTATCGTCTGTAAAGCTATGTCGCGTGCTGCGGTATGCGGAGACACTAAAAGTACCATAGAAGAACACAGATGAAGCTTCTAAGTTGATGTAATAGCCAGTAAGATGTAGTACAATTCAAGTTTTAGGTATCGATTGTTGACTTTTTACCCTTCTTTGGTACCTTGGACATGACCTAGGAACTTAATATTTTGCATGAAAGGAGGACTAGAATTCGCGTTGCATGGGAGAATGTAAAAAGTGTACATATGTAGTAAAAACCTGATAAATCCGTCTGTTATCGTCATTTGTTATCGAATCGACTTAAAGCCAGATCGTCACATTGGCCGCTCTTCTGTCTGAAACGATTGCGTTTATCGTCTGCAAAGCTATGTCGCGTCCTGCATTATGCGGAGACACTAAAAGCACCATAGTAGAACACAGATGAAGCTTCTAAGTTGATGTAATAGCAAGTAAGAAGTAGTACAATTCAAGTTTTAGTTATGGATTATTGACTTTTTACCCTTCTTTGGTGCCTTGGAATGAGCTAGGACCTTAACATTTTGTATGAAAGGAGGACTAGCAGCCGCGTTGCATGGGAGAATATGAAAAGTGTGTATATGTAGTAAAAACCTGAGAAATCCGTCAGTTTTCGTCATTTGTTATCGAATCAACTTAAAGCCAGATCGTCACATTGGCCGCTCTTCTGTCTGAAACGGTTACATTTATCGTCTGCAAAGCTATGTCGCGTGCTGCGGTATGCGTAGATACTAAAAGAACCATAGTAGAACACAGATGAAGCTACTAAGTTGAAGTAATAGCCAGTAAGAAGTAGTACAATTCAAGTTTTAGGTATCGATTATTGACTTTTTACCCTTCTTTGGTGCCTTGGACAAGAGCTAGGAACTTAAGATTTTGCATGAAAGGAGGACTAGCAGCCGCGTTGCACGGGATAATGTTAAAAGTGTTCATATGTAGTAAAAACCAGAGAAATCCGCCCGTTTTCGTCATTTGTTATTGAATCGACTTAATGCCAGATCGACACATTAGCCGCTCTTCGGTCTGAAACTTTTACATTTATCGTCTGCAAAGCTATGTCACGTGCTGCGGTATGTGGAGCCACAAAAACCACCATAGTAGAACACCGATGAAGCTTCCAAGTTGATTTAATAGCCAGTAAGAAGTAGTACAATTCAAGTTTTAGGTATCGATTATTGACTTTTTACCCATCTTTGGTGCAGTGGACATGAGCTAGGAACTTAGGATTCTGCATGAAAGATGGACTAGCAGCCGCGTTGCACGGGAGAATGTGAAAAGTGTTCATATGTAGTAAGAACCTGATAAATCCGCCCGTTTTCGTCATTTGATATCGAATCGACTTAAAGCCAGATCGTCACATGGGCCGCCCTCCTCTCTGAAACAGTTTTACTTATCGTCTGCAAAGCTATGTCACGTGCTGCGGTATGCGTAGATACTAAAAGAACCATAGTAGAACACAGATGAAGCTTCTAAGTTGAAGTAATAGCCAGTAAGAAGTAGTACAATTCAAGTTTTAGGTATCGATTATTGACTTTTTACCCTTCTTTGGTGCCTTGGACAAGAGCTAGGAACTTAAGATTTTGCATGAAAGGAGGACTAGCAGCCGCGTTTAACGGGAGAATGTTAAAAGTGTTCATATGTAGTAAACACCAGAGAAATCCGCCCGTTTTCGTCATTTGTTATTGAATCAACTTAATGCCAGATCGTCACATTGGCCGCTCTTCTGTCTGAAACGGTTACGTTTATCGTCTGCAAAGCTATGTCGCGTGCTGCGGTATGAGGAGACACTAAAAGCACCATAGTAGAACACAGATGAAGCTTCTAATTTGATGTAATAGCCAGTAAGAAGTAGTACAATTCAAGTTTTAGGTATCGATTATTGACTTTTTACCCTTCTTTGGTGCTTGGGACATGAGCTAGGACCTTAATATTTTCCATGAAAGGAGGACTGGCAGCCGAGTTGCACGGGAGAAAGTGAAAAGTAGTCATATGTAGAAACAACCTGAGATATCCGTCCGTATTCGTCATTTGTTATCGAATCGACTTAAAGCCAGATCGTCACATTGGCCGCTCTTCTGTCTGAAACGGTTACGTTTATCGTCTGCAAAGCTACGTGGCGTGCTGCGGTATGTGGAGACACAAAAAGCACCATAGTGGAACACAGATGAAGCTCCTAAGTTGATGTAATAGCTAGTAAGAAGTAGTACAATTCAAGTTTTAGGTATCGTTTATTGACTTTTTTGCTGGCTTTGGTGCGTTGGACATGAGCTACGACCTGAAGATTCTTCATGAGAGGAGGACTAGCAGCCGAGTTGCACGGGAGAATGTGAAAAGTGTTCATATGTAGTAAAAACCTGATAAATCCGTCCGTTTTCGTCATTTGTTATCGAATCGACTTAAAGCCAGATCGTCACATGGGCCGCCCTCTTCCCTGATACAGTTGTACTTATCGTCTGCAAAGCGATGTCACGTGCTGCGGTATGCGGAGATACTAAAAGAACCATAGTAGAACACAGATGAAGCTTCTAAGTTGATGTAATAGCCAGTAAGATGTAGTGCAATTCAAGTTTTAGGTATCGATTATTGACTTTTTACCCTTCTTTGGTGCCTTGGACAAGAGCTAGGAACTTAAGATTTTTCATGAAAGGAGGACTATCAGCCGCGTTGCACGGGAGAATGTGAAAAGTGTTCATACGTAGTAAATACTTGAGAAATCCGTCCATTTCACTATCCATTACCTGAATAGTGCAAATTTGCGTAGTCGTCTGTCTTCTGTTTTTGTTGTGAACGGCCAGAGTCGGTTGGCCAGTCAGTGTGCTCCCTGCCGCCGTTGGATAAGCAGCTGCAGCAGCAAGTCGTATAACCCTAGCTTACTTATTTGTTACATAGTTTAATTAATTTCTTTGCGTGTTTTTGGGTACTTGCATTGTTTAATTCATATATTTCGGGCGTATTATAGTATTTGAGGGTTGTAGCATCGCGCCTTAGTACCTGAATAGTGCAAATTTGCGTAGTCGTCTGTCTTCTGTTTTTGTTGTGAACGGCCAGAGTCGGTTGGCCAGTCAGTGTGCTCCCTGCCGCCGTTGGATAAGCAGCTGCAGCAGCAAGTCGTATAACCCTAGCTTACTTATTTGTTACATAGTTTAATTAATTTCTTTGCGTGTTTTTGGGTACTTGCATTGTTTAATTCGTATATTTCGGGCGTATTATAGTATTTGAGGGTTGTAGCATCGCGCCTTAGTACCTGAATAGTGCAAATTTGCGTAGTCGTCTGTCTTCTGTTTTTGTTCTGAACGGCCAGAGTCGGTTGGCCAGTCAGTGTGCTCCCTGCCGCCGTTGGATAAGCAGCTGCAGCAGCAAGTCGTATAACCCTAGCTTACTTATTTGTTACATAGTTTAATTAATTTCTTTGCGTGTTTTTGGGTACTTGCATTGTTTAATTCATATATTTCGGGCGTATTATAGTATTTGACAGTTGTAGCATCGCGCTTTAGTGTTTACTTCGTAGATTCTTATTCAAATTGCGTGTGAGTTTCGTATAGGAGGTGCAATTTCGAGTTTTAGTTACTGTAATCGTAAATTCAGCAGATTGTAGCGCAGTCGTTAGGCATTTGTACAGGTTAGTTGATACATTCTTTGCGTGTTCCGCTTGCGTTATCTAGGCACCGACTCGTGTTTCAGTAACTGTTGTTAAACATCGATTAGAATGGACAGGGACTGCGATTGCTGTGTTCGGATGAGGGCTGACTTGGCATCCCTTCGCTCACAGCTGCAATCGGCGCTGACTTCGGTCGCGCAGCTTGAGGCTGTTGCCAATGGGCACCACTGTGGGGAGCCGGACTCGGGTATCACGGGGATGTCAACCTCGTCCCGTCTGTCCCCAGATCGGTCTGCCGCTGTGGTTGCCCCGGTTGCTTCCCGCAGTGGGGCTGAGCCCTCGCCTGTGGTTGATTGGGAGGTCGTTCCAAGGCGTGGCAGGCAGCGAAAGGCGTCCCCGGAGGCTGACCAGAAAGCCTCCCCGGTGCGTCTGACAAACCGGTTTCAGGCACTGTCTCTGGCTGAGCCAGATGCAGCTGCCTGCCCTGTTTCAGAGGATCATTCTCAGCCTTCAAGGTCCGGGCAATCGCAGAGGTTGGGCTTACTGGTAGTTGGGAGCTCCAATGTTAGGCGCGTAATGGGGCCCCTTAGGGATATGGCGGCTAAGGAGGGGAAGAAATCCAGTGTGCACTCAGTGTGCATTCCGGGAGGAGTCATTCCTGATGTCGAAAGGGTCCTTCCGGATGCCATGAAGAGCACAGGGTGCAGCCAGCTGCAGGTGGTGGCACATGTCGGCACTAATGACGTGTGTCGCTTTGGATCTGAGGAAATTCTCTCTGGATTCCAGCGGCTATCTGATTTGGTGAAGGCTGCCGGTCTTGCTTACGAGATGAAGGCAGAGCTCACCATCTGCAGCATCGTTGACAGAACCGACTGCGGACCTTTGGTGCAGAGCCGGGTGGAGGGTCTGAATCAGAGGCTCAGACGGTTTTGCGACCGTATTGGCTGCAGATTCCTTGACTTACGCCATAGGGTGGTGGGGTTTCGGGTTCCGCTGAATAGGTCAGGAGTTCACTACACTCAGCTGGCGGCTACACGGGTAGCGGAGGCTGTGTGGCGTGGACTGGGCGGTTTTTTAGGTTAGAAGGCCTCGGGAAAGTGCGGGATGGGCTGCAATGTCAAAGGGTGCTTGGCAATTACAGGACGTGCTTGGATCAAGGAACAGTCGGAATTATAGTTGTAAATTGTTGTAGTTGCGCTGGAAAAGTCCCTGAGCTTCAAGCGCTAATAGAAAGCACAGAAGCTGATATCGTTATAGGTACAGAAAGCTGGCTAAAGCCTGAAATAAGTTCTGCAGAAATTTTTACGAAGTCTCAGACGGTGTTCAGGAAAGATAGATTAGGCAGAATTGGTGGTGGAGTGTTGGTGTCTGTCAGTAGTGGTTTATCTTGTAGTGAAGTCGAAGTAGATACTCTGTGCGAATTGGTGTGGGTGGAGGTTATACTTAACAGCCGAATTAAGTTAATAATTGGCTCCTTCTACCGACCCCCAGACTCCGATGATACAGTTGCGGAACAGTTCAGAGAAAGTTTGAGTCTCGTAACAAATAAATACCCCACTCATACGGTTATAGTTGGTGGGGACTTCAACCTACCCTCGGTATGTTGGCAAAAATACTTGTTCAAAACCGGTGGTAGGCACAAAACGTCTTCCGAGATTGTCCTAAATGCATTCTCCGAAAATTATTTAGAGCAGTTAGTCCACGAACCCACGCGAATTGTAAATGGTTGCGAAAACACACTTGACCTCTTGGCCACAAACAATCCAGAGCTGATAGAGAGCATCATGACTGATACAGGGATTAGTGATCACAAGGTCATTGTAGCTAGGCTCAATACCATTTCTTCCAAATCCATCAGAAACAAACGCAAAATAATTTTATTTAAAAAAGCTGATAAAGTACCACTAGAAGCCTTCCTAAAAGACAATTTCCATTCCTTCCGAACTGACTATGCGAATGTAGACGAGATGTGGCTCAAATTCAAAGATATAGTAGCAACAGCAATTGAGATATTCATACCTCATAAATTGGTAAGAGATGGAACGGATCCCCCGTGGTACACAAAAAAGGTCCGAACGCTGTTGCAGAGGCAACGGAAAAAGCATGCGAAGTTCAGAAGAACGCGAAATCCTGAAGATGGGCTAAAATTTACAGACGCGCGAAATTTGGCACGTACTTCGATGCGAGATGCCTTTAATAGGTTCCACAACGAAACATTGTCTCGAAATTTGGTAGAAAATCCGAAGAAATTCTGGTCGTATGTAAAGTACACAAGCGGCAAGACGCAGTCAATACCTTCGCTGCGCAGTGCCGATGGTACTGTTATCGACGACTGCGCCGCTAAAGCGGAGTTATTGAACGCAGTTTTCCGAAATTCCTTCACCAGGGAAGACGAATGGAATATTCCAGAATTTGAAACACGAACATCTGCTAGCATGAGTTTCTTAGAAGTAGATACCTTAGGGGTTGCGAAGCAACTCAAATCGCTTGATACGGGCAAGTCTTCAGGTCCAGATTGTATACCGATTAGGTTCCTTTCAGATTACGCTGATACTATAGCTCCCTACTTAGCACTCATATACAACCGCTCGCTCACCGATAGATCTGTACCTACAGATTGGAAAATTGCGCAGGTCGCACCAGTGTTCAAGAAGGGTAGTAGGAGTAATTCATTTAACTACAGACCTATATCATTGACGTCGGTTTGCAGTAGGGTTTTGGAGCATATACTGTATTCAAACATTATGAATCACCTCGAAGGGAACGATCTATTGACACGTAATCAGCATGGCTTCAGAAAACATCGCTCTTGTGCAACGCAGCTAGCTCTTTATTCGCACGAAGTAATGGCCGCTATCGACAGGGGATCTCAAGTTGATTCCGTATTTCTAGATTTCCGGAAAGCTTTTGACACCGTTCCTCACAAGCGACTTCTAATCAAGCTGCGGAGCTATGGGGTATCGTCTCAGTTGTGCGACTGGATTCGTGATTTCCTGTCAGGAAGGTCGCAGTTCGTAGTAATAGACGGCAAATCATCGAGTAAAACTGAAGTGATATCAGGTGTTCCCCAGGGAAGCGTCCTGGGACCTCTACTGTTCCTGATCTATATAAATGACCTGGGTGACAATCTGAGCAGTTCTCTCAGGTTGTTCGCAGATGATGCTGTAATTTACCGTCTAGTAAGGTCATCCGAAGACCAGTATCAGCTGCAAAGCGATTTAGAAAAGATTGCTGTATGGTGTGTCAGGTGGCAGTTGACGCTAAATAACGAAAAGTGTGAGATGATCCACATGAGTTCCAAAAGAAATCCGTTGGAATTCGATTACTCGATAAATAGTACAATTCTCAAGGCTGTCAATTCAACTAAGTACTTGGGTGTTAAAATTACAAACAACTTCAGTTGGAAGGACCACATAGATAATATTGTCGGGAAGGCGAGCCAAAGGTTGCGTTTCATTGGCAGGACACTTAGAAGATGCAACAAGTCCACTAAAGAGACAGCTTACACTACACTCGTTCGTCCTCTGTTAGAATATTGCTGCGCGGTGTGGGATCCTTACCAGGTGGGATTGACGGAGGACATCGAGAGGGTGCAAAGAAGGGCAGCTCGTTTTGTATTATCGCGTTATAGGGGAGAGAGTGTGGCAGATATGATACACGAGTTGGGATGGAAGTCATTACAGCATAGACGTTTTACGTCGCGGCGAGACCTTTTTACGAAATTTCAGTCACCAACTTTCTCTTCCGAATGCGAAAATATTTTGTTGAGCCCAACCTACATAGGTAGGAATGATCATCAAAATAAAATAAGAGAAATCAGAGCTCGAACAGAAAGGTTTAGGTGTTCGTTTTTCCCGCTCGCTGTTCGTGAGTGGAATAGTAGAGAGATAGTATGATTGTGGTTCGATGAACCCTCTGCCAAGCACTTAAATGTGAATTGCAGAGTAGTCATGTACATTTGAATCGAATCGACTTAAAGCCAGATCGTCACATTGGCCGCTCTTCTGTCTGAAGGTTTACATTTATCGTCTGCATAGCTATGTCGCGAGCTGCGGTATGCGGAGACACAAAAGGCACCATAGTAGAACACAGATGAAGCTTCGAAGTTGATGTAATAGCCAGCAAGACGTAGTACAATTCAAATTTTAGGTATCGATTATTGACTTTTTACCCTTCTATGGTGCCTTACACATGAGTTGGATCTTAAGATATTGCATGAAAGGAGGACTAGCAGCCAAGATGCACGGGAGAATGTGAAAAGTGTTCATGTGTAGTAAAAACCTGAGATATCCGTCCGTTTTCGTCATTTATTATCGAATCGACTGAAAGCCAGATCGTCACATTGGCCGCTCTTCTGTCTGAAACGGTTACGTCTATTGTCTGCAAAGCTATGTCGCGTGCTGCGGTATGTGGAGACACAAAAAACACCATAGTAGAACACAGATGAAGCTCCTAAGTCGATGTAATAGCTAGTAAGAAGTAGTACAATTCAAGTTTTAGGTATCGATTATTGACATTTTACCCTTCTGTGGTACCATGGACATGAGCTAGGACCTTAACATTTTGCATGAAAGGAGGACTAGCAGCCGCGTTGCTTGGGAGAATGTGAAAAGTGTTCATATGTAGTAAAAACCTGAGAAATCCGTCCGTTTTCATCATTTGCTATCGAATCGACTTAAAGCCAGATCGTCACATTGGCCGCTCTTCTCTCTGAAACGGTTGTTCTTATCGTCTGCAAAGCTATGTCGCGTGCAGCGGTATGCGGAGACACTAAAAGCACCATAGTAAAACACAGATGAAACTTCTAAGTTGATGTAATAGCCAGTAAGAAGTAGTACAATTCTAGTTTTAGGTATCGATTATTGACTTTTTACCCTTATTTGGTGCCTTGGACATGAGCTACAAATATAAGATTTTGCATGGAAGGAGGACTAATAGCCGCGTTGCATGAGAGAATGTGAAAAGTGTTCATATGAAGTAAAAACCTGAGAAATCCGTCAGTTTTCGTCATTTGTTATCGAATCGAATTAAAGCCACATCGTCACATTGGCCCCTCTTCTCTCTGAAACGGATGAACTTATCGTCTGCAAAGCTATGTCGTGTGCGGCGGTATGCGGAGACACTAAATCACAATAGTAGAACACAGATGAAGATTCTTAGTTGATGTAATAGCCAGTAAGAAGTAGTGCAATTCAAGTTTTAGGTATCGATTATTGACTTTTTACCCTTCTTTGGTGCCTTGGACATGAGCTAAGAACTTAAGATTTTTCATGAAAGGAGGAATAGCAGCCGCGTTGCACGGGAGAATGTGAAAAGTGTTCATATGTAGTAAAAACCTGAGAAATCCGTCCGTTTTCGTCATTTGTTATTGAATCGACTTAATGCAAGATCGTCACATTGGCCGCTCTTCTGTCTGAAACGGTTACGTTTATCGTCTGCAAAGCTATGTCGCGTGCTGCGGTATGCGGAGACACAAAAAGCACCATAGTAGAACATAGATGAAGCTTCTAAGTTGATGTAATAGCCAGTATGAAGTAGTACAATTCAAATTTAAGTATCGATTATTGACTTTTTACCCTTCTTTGGTGCCTTGGACATGAGCTAAGAATTTAAGAATTTGCATGAAAGGAGGACTAGCAGCCGAGTTACACGGGAGAATGTGAAAAGTGTTAAATTGTAGTAAAAACCTGAGAAATCCGTCCGTATTCGTCATTTGTTATCGAATCGACTTAAAGCAAGATCGTCACATTTGCCGCTCTTCTGTCTGAAACGTTTACATTTATCGTCTGCAAAGCTATGTCGCGTGCTGCGGTACGCGGAGATACTAAAAGAACCATAGTAGAACACAAATGAAGGTTCTACGTTGATGTAATAGCCAGTATGAAGTAGTACAATTCAAATTTAAGTATCGATTATTGACTTTTTACCCTTCTTTGGTGCCTTGGACATGAGCTAGGAACTTAAGATTTTGCACGAAAGGAGGACTAGCAGCCGCGTTGCATGGGAGTATGTGAAAAGTATTCATATGTAGGAAAAACCTGAGAAATCCGTCCGTTTTCATCATTTGTTATTGAGTCGACTTAAAGCCAGATCGTCACATTGGACGCTCTCCTCTCTGAACCGGTTGTACTTATCATCTGCAAAACTATGTAACGTGCTGTGGTACGCGGAGACAATAAAAGCACCATAGTAGAACACAGATGAAGCTTCTAAGTTGATGTAATAGCCAGTAAGAAGTAGTACAATTCAAGTTTTATTTATGGATTATTGACTTTTTACCCTTCTTTGGTGCCTTGGACATGGGCTAGGACCTTAAGATTTTGCATGAAAGGAGGACTAGCAGCCGCGTTGCTTGGGAGAATGTGAAAAGTGTTCATATGTAGTAAAAACCTGAGAAATCCGTCCGTTTTCATCATTTGTTATCGAATCGACTTAAAGCCAGATCGTCACATTGGCCGTTCTTCTGTCTGAAACGGTTACATTTATCGTCTGAAAATCTATGTCGCGTGCTGCGGTATGTGGAGACACAAAAAGCACCATAGTAGAACACAGATGAAGCTAATAAGTTGATGTAATAGCTAGTAAGATGTAGTATATTTCAAGTTTTAGGTATCGATTATTGACTTTCTTGCTGGCTTTGGTGACTTCGACATGAGATACAACCTTAAGATTTTGCATGAAAGGAGGACTAGCAGCCGCGTTGCTTGGGAGAATGTGAAAAGTGTTCATATGTAGTAAAAACCTGAGAAATCCGTCCGTTTTCATCATTTGCTATCGAATCGACTTAAAGCCAGATCGTCACATTGGCCGCTCTTCTCTCTGAAACGGTTGTTCTTATCGTCTGCAAAGCTATGTCGCGTGCAGCGGTATGCGGAGACACTAAAAGCACCATAGTAAAACACAGATGAAACTTCTAAGTTGATTTAATAGCCAGTAAGAAGTAGTACAATTCAAGTTTTAGGTATCGATTATTGACTTTTTACCCTTCTTTGGTGCAGTGGACATGAGCTAGGAACTTAGGATTCTGCATGAAAGAAGGACTAGCAGCCGCGTTGCACGGGAGAATGTGAAAAGTGTTCATATGTAGTAAGAACCTGATAAATCCGCCCGTTTTCGTCATTTGATATCGAATCGACTTAAAGCCAGATCGTCACATGGGCCGCCCTCCTCTCTGAAACAGTTTTACTTATCGTCTGCAAAGCTATGTCACGTGCTGCGGTATGCGTAGATACTAAAAGAACCATAGTAGAACACAGATGAAGCTTCTAAGTTGAAGTAATAGCCAGTAAGAAGTAGTACAATTCAAGTTTTAGGTATCGATTATTGACTTTTTACCCTTCTTTGGTGCCTTGGACAAGAGCTAGGAACTTAAGATTTTGCATGAAAGGAGGACTAGCAGCCGCGTTTAACGGGAGAATGTTAAAAGTGTTCATATGTAGTAAACACAAGAGAAATCCGCCCGTTTTCGTCATTTGTTATTGAATCGACTTAATGCCAGATCGTCACATTGGCCGCTCTTCTGTCTGAAACGGTTACGTTTATCGTCTGCAAAGCTATGTCGCGTGCTGCGGTATGAGGAGACACTAAAAGCACCATAGTAGAACACAGATGAAGCTTCTAATTTGATGTAATAGCCAGTAAGAAGTAGTACAATTCAAGTTTTAGGTATTGATTATTGACTTTTTACCCTTCTTTGGTGCTTGGGACATGAGCTAGGACCTTAATACTTTCCAATGAAAGGAGGACTAGCAGCCGAGTTGCACGGGAGAAAGTGAAAAGTAGTCATATGTAGTAACAACCTGAGATATCCGTCCGTATTCGTCATTTGTTATCGAATCGACTTAAAGCCAGATCGTCACATTGGCCGCTCTTCTGTCTGAAACGGTTACGTTTATCGTCTGCAAAGCTATGTGGCGTGCTGCGGTATGTGGAGACACAAAAAGCACCATAGTGGAACACAGATGAAGCTCCTAAGTTGATGTAATAGCTAGTAAGAAGTAGTACAATTCAAGTTTTAGGTATCGTTTATTGACTTTTTTGCTGGCTTTGGTGCGTTGGACATGAGCTACGACCTGAAGATTCTTCATGAGAGGAGGACTAGCAGCCGCGTTGCACGGGAGAATGTGAAAAGTGTTCATACGTAGTAAATACTTGAGAAATCCGTCCGTTTTCGTCATTTGAATCGAATCGACTTAAAGCCAGATCGTCACATTGGCCGCTCTTCTGTCTGAAGGTTTACATTTATCGTCTGCAAAGCTATGTCGCGTGCTGCGGTATGCGGAGACACTAAATGTACCATAGAAGAACACAGATGAAGCTTCTAAGTTGATGTAATAGCCAGTAAGGAGTAGTAGAATTCAAGTTTTAGGTATCGATTATTGACTTTTTACCCTTCTTTGGTGCCTTGGACAAGAGCTAGGAACTTAAGATTTTGCATGAAAGGAGGACTAGCAGCCGCGTTGCACGGGATAATGTTAAAAGTGTTCATATGTAGTAAAAACCAGAGAAATCCGCCCGTTTTCGTCATTTGTTATTGAATCGACTTAATGCCAGATCGACACATTAGCCGCTCTTCTGTCTGAAACCTTTACATTTATCGTCTGCAAAGCTATGTCACGTGCTGCGGTATGTGGAGCCACAAAAACCACCATAGTAGAACACCGATGAAGCTTCCAAGTTGATTTAATAGCCAGTAAGAAGTAGTACAATTCAAGTTTTAGGTATCGATTATTGACTTTTTACCCTTCTTTGGTGCAGTGGACATGAGCTACAAATATAAGATTTTGCATGGAAGGAGGACTAATAGCCGCGTTGCATGAGAGAATGTGAAAAGTGTTCATATGAAGTAAAAACCTGAGAAATCCGTCAGTTTTCGTCATTTGTTATCGAATCGAATTAAAGCCACATCGTCACATTGGCCCCTCTTCTCTCTGAAACGGATGAACTTATCGTCTGCAAAGCTATGTCGTGTGCGGCGGTATGCGGAGACACTAAATCACCATAGTAGAACACAGATGAAGATTCTTAGTTGATGTAATAGCCAGTAAGAAGTAGTGCAATTCAAGTTTTAGGTATCGATTATTGACTTATTACCCTTCTTTGGTGCTTTGGACATGAGCTAGGAACTTATGATTTTGCATGAAAGGAGCACTAGCAGCCGCGTTGCACGGGAGAAGGTGAAAAGTGTTTATATGTAGTAAAAACCTGAGAAAGGCGTCCGTTTTCGTCATTTGTTATCGAATCGACTTAAAGCCAGATCGTCACATTGGCCGCTCTTTTGTCTGAAACGGATACATTTATCGTCTGTAAAGCTATGTCGCGTGCTGCGGTATGCGGAGACACTAAAAGTACCATAGAAGAACACAGATGAAGCTTCTAAGTTGATGTAATAGCCAGTAAGATGTAGTACAATTCAAGTTTTAGGTATCGATTATTGACTTTTTACCCTTCTTTGGTACCTTAGACATGAGCTAGGAACTTAATATTTTGCATGAAAGGAGGACTAGAATTCGCGTTGCATGGGAGAATGTAAAAAGTGTACATATGTAGTAAAAACCTGAGAAATCCGTCTGTTTTCGTCATTTGTTATCGAATCGACTTAAAGCCAGATCGTCACATTGGCCGCTCTTCTGTCTGAAACGATTGCGTTTATCGTCTGCAAAGCTATGTCGCGTCCTGCATTATGCGGAGACACTAAAAGCACCATAGTAGAACACAGATGAAGCTTCTAAGTTGATGTAATAGCCAGTAAGAAGTAGTACAATTCAAGTTTTAGTTATGGATTATTGACTTTTTACCCTTCTTTGGTGCCTTGGAATGAGCTAGGACCTTAACATTTTGTATGAAAGGAGGACTAGCAGCCGCGTTGCATGGGGGAATATGAAAAGTGTGTATATGTAGTAAAAACCTGAGAAATCCGTCAGTTTTCGTCATTTGTTATCGAATCAACTTAAAGCCAGATCGTCACATTGGCCGCTCTTCTGTCTGAAACGGTTACATTTATCGTCTGCAAAGCTATGTCGCGTGCTGCGGTATGCGGAGACACTAAATGTACCATAGAAGAACACAGATGAAGCTTCTAAGTTGATGTAATAGCCAGTAAGGAGTAGTACAATTCAAGTTTTAGGTATCGATTATTGACTTTTTACCCTTCTTTGGTGCCTTGGACATGAGCCAGGAACTTAAGATTCTGCATGAAAGGAGGACTAGCAGCCGCGTTGCACGGGAGAATGTGAAAAGTGTTCATATGTAGTAAAAACCTGATAAATCCGCCCGTTTTCGTCATTTGATATCGAATCGACTTAAAGCCAGATCGTCACATGGGCCGCCCTCCTCTCTGAAACAGTTTTACTCATCGTCTGCAAAGCTATGTCACGTGCTGCGGTATGCGTAGATACTAAAAGAACCATAGTAGAACACAGATGAAGCTACTAAGTTGAAGTAATAGCCAGTAAGAAGTAGTACAATTCAAGTTTTAGGTATCGATTATTGACTTTTTACCCTTCTTTGGTGCCTTGGACAAGAGCTAGGAACTTAAGATTTTGCATGAAAGGAGGACTAGCAGCCGCGTTGCACGGGATAATGTTAAAAGTGTTCATATGTAGTAAAAACCAGAGAAATCCGCCCGTTTTCGTCATTTGTTATTGAATCGACTTAATGCCAGATCGACACATTAGCCGCTCTTCTGTCTGAAACCTTTACATTTATCGTCTGCAAAGCTATGTCACGTGCTGCGGTATGTGGAGCCACAAAAACCACCATAGTAGAACACCGATGAAGCTTCCAAGTTGATTTAATAGCCAGTAAGAAGTAGTACAATTCAAGTTTTAGGTATCGATTATTGATTTTTTACCCTCCTTTGGTGCAGTGGACATGAGCTAGGAACTTAGGATTCTGCATGAAAGAAGGACTAGCAGCCGCGTTGCACGGGAGAATGTGAAAAGTGTTCATATGTAGTAAGAACCTGATAAATCCGCCCGTTTTCGTCATTTGATATCGAATCGACTTAAAGCCAGATCGTCACATGGGCCGCCCTCCTCTCTGAAACAGTTTTACTTATCGTCTGCAAAGCTATGTCACGTGCTGCGGTATGCGTAGATACTAAAAGAACCATAGTAGAACACAGATGAAGCTTCTAAGTTGAAGTAATAGCCAGTAAGAAGTAGTACAATTCAAGTTTTAGGTATCGATTATTGACTTCTTACCCTTCTTTGGTGACTTGGACAAGAGCTAGGAACTTAAGATTTTGCATGAAAGGAGGACTAGCAGCCGCGTTTAACGGGAGAATGTTAAAAGTGTTCATATGTAGTAAACACCAGAGAAATCCGCCCGTTTTCGTCATTTGTTATTGAATCGACTTAATGCCAGATCGTCACATTGGCCGCTCTTCTGTCTGAAACGGTTACGTTTATCGTCTGCAAAGCTATGTCGCGTGCTGCGGTATGAGGAGACACTAAAAGCACCATAGTAGAACACAGATGAAGCTTCTAATTTGATGTAATAGCCAGTAAGAAGTAGTACAATTCAAGTTTTAGGTATCGATTATTGACTTTTTACCCTTCTTTGGTGCTTGGGACATGAGCTAGGACCTTAATATTTTCCATGAAAGGAGGACTAGCAGCCGAGTTGCACGGGAGAAAGTGAAAAGTAGTCATATGTAGTAACAACCTGAGATATCCGTCCGTATTCGTCATTTGTTATCGAATCGACTTAAAGCCAGATCGTCACATTGGCCGCTCTTCTGTCTGAAACGGTTACGTTTATCGTCTGCAAAGCTATGTGGCGTGCTGCGGTATGTGGAGACACAAAAAGCACCATAGTGGAACACAGATGAAGCTCCTAAGTTGATGTAATAGCTAGTAAGAAGTAGTACAATTCAAGTTTTAGGTATCGTTTATTGACTTTTTTGCTGGCTTTGGTGCGTTGGACATGAGCTACGACCTGAAGATTCTTCATGAGAGGAGGACTAGCAGCCGAGTTGCACGGGAGAATGTGAAAAGTGTTCATATGTAGTAAAAACCTGATAAATCCGTCCGTTTTCGTCATTTGTTATCGAATCGACTTAAAGCCAGATCGTCACATGGGCCGCCCTCTTCCCTGATACAGTTGTAATTATCGTCTGCAAAGCGATGTCACGTGCTGCGGTATGCGGAGATACTAAAAGAACCATAGTAGAACACAGATGAAGCTTCTAAGTTGATGTAATAGCCAGTAAGAAGTAGTGCAATTTAAGTTTTAGGTATCGATTATTGACTTTTTACCCTTCTTTGGAGCCTTGGACATGAGCTAAGAACTTAAGATTTTTCATGAAAGGAGGACTAGCAGCCGCGTTGCACGGGAGAATGTGAAATGTGTTCATATGTAGTAAATACTTGAGAAATCCGTCCGTATTGGTCATTTGTTATCGTATCGACTTAAAGCCAGATCGCCACTTTGGCCGCTCTTCTGTATGAAACGGTTACGTTTATCGTCTGCAAAGCTATGTCGCGTGCTGCGGTATGCGGAGACACAAAAAGCACCAAGGTAGAACAGAGATGAAGCTCCTAAGTTGATGTAATAGCTAGTAAGAAGTAGTACAATTCAAGTTTTTGCTATCGATTATTGACTTTTTACCCCTCTTTGTGCCTTGGACATGAGCTAGGAACTTGAGGTATTGCATGAAAGGAGGACTAGCCGGCGAGTTGCTCGGGAGAATGTGACAAGTGTTCATATGTAGTAAAAACCTGAGAAATTCGTCCGTATTCGTCATTTGTTATCGAATCGTCTTAAAGCCAGATCGTCACATTGGCCGCTCTTCTGTCTGAGAGGGTTACGTTTATCGTCTGCAAAGCTATGTCGCGTGATGCGGTATGCGGAGACACAAAAAGCACCGTAGTAGAACACAGATGAAGCTCCTAAGTTGACATAATAGCTAGTAAGAAGTAGTACAATTCAAGTTTTTGGTATCGATTATTGACTTTTTACCCCTTCTTTGGTGCCTTGGACATGAGCTAGGGACTTATGATTTTGCATGAAAGGAGGGCTAGCAGCCGCGTTGCATGGGAGAATGTGAAAATGTTCATATGTAGGAAAAACCTGAGATATCCGTCCGTTTTCGTCATTTGTTATCGAATCGACTAAAAGCCAGATCGTCACATTGGCCGCTCTCCTCTCTGAAACGGTTGTACTTATAATCTCCAAAGCTATGTCGCGTGCTGCGGTATGCGGAGACACTAAAAGCACCATAGTAGAACACAGATGAAGCTTCTAAGTTGATGTAAGAGCCAGTAAGAAGTAGTACAACTCAAGTTTTAGGTTTCGATTATTGACTTTTTTGCTGGCTTTGGTGCCTTGGACATGAGCTAGGACCTTAAAATTCTGCATGAAAGGAGGACTAGAAGCCGAGTTGCACGGGAGAATGTGAAAAGTGTTCATAAGTAGTAAAAACCTGATAAATCCGTCCGTTTTCGTCATTTGTTATCGAATCGGCTTAAAGCCAGATCGTCACATTGGCCGCCCTCCTCTATGAAACAGTTGTACTTATCGTCTGCAAAGCTATGTCACGTACTGCGGTATTCGGAGACAATAAATGCACCATAGTAGAACACAGATGAAGCTTCTAAGTTCATGCAATAACCAGTAAGAAGTAGTACAATTCAAGTTTTAGGTATCGATTATTGACTTTTTACCCTTCTTTGGTGCCTTGGACATGAGCTAAGAACTTAAGATTTTTCATGAAAGGTGGACTGGCAGCCTCGTTGCACGGGAGAATGTGAAAAGTTTTCATATGTAGTAATAACCTGAGAAATCAGTCCGTGTTCGTCATTTCTTATCGAATCGACTTAAAGCCAGATCGTCACATTGGCCGCTCTTCTCTCTGAAACGGTTGTACTTATCGTCTGCAACGCTATGTCGTGTGTGGCGGTATGCGGAGACACTAAATCACCATAGTAGAACACAGGTGAAGCTTCTAAGTTAATGTAATAGACAGTAAGAAGTAGTACAACTCAGGTTTTAGGTATCGATTACTGACTTTTTTGCTGGCTTTGGTGCCTTGGACATGAGATAGGACCTTAAGATTCTGCATGAATGGAGGGCTAGCAGCCGAGTCGCACGCGAAGTG
Organism: Schistocerca gregaria; assembly: GCF_023897955.1. Lineage (NCBI taxonomy): Eukaryota > Metazoa > Arthropoda > Insecta > Orthoptera > Acrididae > Schistocerca > Schistocerca gregaria. The sequence continues at coordinate 7,990,492 of NW_026061736.1, read as the reverse complement.
TGAAAAGTGTTCATATGTAGTAAAAACCTGACAAATCCGTCAGTTTTCGTCATTTGTTATCGAATCGAATTAAAGCCAAATCGTCACATTGGCCGCTCTTCTGTTTGAAACGGTTACGTTTATCGTCTGCAAAGCTATGTCGCGTTCTGCATTATGCGGAGACACTAAAAGCACCATAGTAGAACACAGATGAAGCTTCTAAGTTGATGTATTAGCCAGTAAGAAGTAGTACAATTCAAATTTTAGTTATGGATTATTGACTTCTTACCCTTCTTTGGTGCCTTGGAATGAGCTAGGACCTTAACATTTTGCATGAAAGGAGGACTAGCAGCCGCGTTGCACGGGAGAATGTGAAAAGTGTTCATATTTGTAGTAAAAACCTGAGAAATCCGTCCGTTTTCGTCATTTGTTAACGAATCGACTTAAAGCCAGATCGTCACATTGGAAGCTCTTCTGTCTGAAACGGATACATTTATCGTCTGCAAAGCTATGTCGCGTGCTGCGGTATGCGGAGACACTAAAAGCACCATAGTAGAACACAGATGAAGCTTCTAAGTTGATGTAATAGCGAGTAATAAGAACTAGAATTCAAGTTTTAGGTATCGATGATTGACTTTTTAGCTGGCTTTGGTGCCTTGGACATGAGGTAGGACCTTAGGATTCTGCATGAATGGAGGACTAGCAACCGAGTCGCAGGGAGATGTGAAAAGTGTTCATATGTAGTAAAAACCTGATAAATACGTCCGTTTTCGTCATTTGTTATCGAATCTACTTAAAGCCAGATCGTCACATTGGCCGCCCTCCTCTATGAAACAGTGGTACTTATCGTCTGCAAAGCTATGTCACGTACTGCGGTATTCGGAGACAATAAATGCACCATAGTAGAACACAGATGAAGCTTCTAAGTTCGTGCAATAACCAGTAAGAAGTAGTACAATTCAAGTTTTAGGTATCGATTATTGACTTTTTACCTTTCTTTGGTGCCTTGGACATGAGCTACGGTCTTATGATTTTGCATGAAAGGAGGACTAGCAGCCGCGTTGCATGGGAGAATGTGAAAAGTGTTCATATGTAGGAAAAACATGAGAAATCTGTCCGTTTTCGTCATTTGTTATCGAGTCAACTTAGAGCCAGATCGTCACATTGGCCGCTCTCCTCTCTGAAACCTTTGTACTTATCGTCTGCAAAGCTATGTCGCGTGTTGCGGTATGCGGAGACACAAAAAGCACCATAGTAGAACACAGATGAAGCTCTTAAGTTGATGTAATAGCTAGTAAGAAGTAGTACAATTCAAGTTTTAGGTATCGATTATTGACTTTTTACCATTCTTTGGTGCCTTGGACATGAGCTAGGGACTTATGATTTTGCATGAAAGGAGGACTAGCAGCCGCGTTGCATGGGAGAATATGAAAAGTGTGTATATGTAGTAAAAACCTGAGAAATCCGTCAGTTTTCGTCATTTGTTATCGAATCAACTTAAAGCCAGATCGTCACATTGGCCGCTCTTCTATCTGAAACGGTTACGTTTATTGTCTGCAAAGCTATGTCGCGTGCTGCGGTATGTGGAGACACAAAAAGCACCATAGTGGAACACAGATGAAGCTCCTAAGTTGATGTAATAGCTAGTAAGAAGTAGTACAATTCAAGTTTTAGGTATCGATTATTGACTTTTTTGCTGGCTTTGGTGCCTTGGACATGAGCTACGACCTGAAGATTTTGCATGAAAGGAGGACTAGCAGCCAAGTTGCACGGGAGAATGTGAAAGTGTTCATATGTAGTAGAAACCTGATAAATCCGTCCGTTTTCGTCATTTGTTATCGAATCGACTTAAAGCCAGATCGTCACATCGACCGCCCTCCTCTCTGAAACAGTTGTACTTATCGTCTGCAAAGCGATGTCGCGTGCTGCGGTATGCGGGAATACTAAAAGAACCATAGTAGAACAATGATGAAGCTTCTAAGTTGATGTAATAGCCAGTAAGAAGTAGTGCAATTCAAGTTTTAGGTATCGATTATTGACTTTTTACCCTTCTTTGGTGCCTTGGACATGAGCTAGGAACTTAAGATTTTGCACGAAAGGAGGACTAGCAGCCGCGTTGCATGGGAGAATATGAAAAGTGTGTATATGTAGTAAAAACCTGAGAAATCCGTCCGTTTTCATCATTTGTTATTGAGTCGACTTAAAGCCAGATCGTCACATTGGACGCTCTCCTCTCTGAACCGGTTGTACTTATCATCTGCAAAACTATGTCGCGTGCTGTGGTACGCGGAGACAATAAAAGCACCATAGTAGAACACAGATGAAGCTTCTAAGTTGATGTAATAGCCAGTAAGAAGTAGTACAATTCTAGTTTTAGGTATCGATTATTGACTTTTTACCCTTATTTGGTGCCTTGGACATGAGCTACAAATATAAGATTTTGCATGGAAGGAGGACTAATAGCCGCGTTGCATGGGAGAATGTGAAAAGTGTTCATATGAAGTAAAAACCTGAGAAATCCGTCAGTTTTCGTCATTTGTTATCGAATCGAATTAAAGCCACATCGTCACATTGGCCCCTCTTCTCTCTGAAACGGATGAACTTATCGTCTGCAAAGCTATGTCGTGTGCGGCGGTATGCGGAGACACTAAATCACCATAGTAGAACACAGATGAAGATTCTTAGTTGATGTAATAGCCAGTAAGAAGTAGTGCAATTCAAGTTTTAGGTATCGATTATTGACTTTTTACCCTTCTTTGGTGCTTTGGATATGAGCTAGGAACTTATGATTTTGCATGAAAGGAGCACTAGCAGCCGCGTTGCACGGGAGAATGTGAAAAGTGTTTATATGTAGTAAAAACCTGAGAAAGGCGTCCGTTTTCGTCATTTGTTATCGAATCGACTTAAAGCCAGATCGTCACATTGGCCGCTCTTTTGTCTGAAACGGATACATTTATCGTCTGTAAAGCTATGTCGCGTGCTGCGGTATGCGGAGACACTAAAAGTACCATAGAAGAACACAGATGAAGCTTCTAAGTTGATGTAATAGCCAGTAAGATGTAGTACAATTCAAGTTTTAGGTATCGATTATTGACTTTTTACCCTTCTTTGGTACCTTGGACATGAGCTAGGAACTTAATATTTTGCATGAAAGGAGGACTAGAATTCGCGTTGCATGGGAGAATGTAAAAAGTGTACATATGTAGTAAAAACCTGAGAAATCCGTCTGTTTTCGTCATTTGTTATCGAATCGACTTAAAGCCAGATCGTCACATTGGCCGCTCTTCTGTCTGAAACGATTGCGTTTATCGTCTGCAAAGCTATGTCGCGTCCTGCATTATGCGGAGACACTAAATGTACCATAGAAGAACACAGATGAAGCTTCTAAGTTGATGTAATAGCCAGTAAGGAGTAGTACAATTCAAGTTTTAGGTATCGATTATTGACTTTTCACCCTTCTTTGGTGCCTTGGACATGAGCTAGGAACTTAAGATTCTGCATGAAAGGAGGACTAGCAGCCGCGTTGCACGGGAGAATGTGAAAAGTGTTCATATGTAGTAAAAACCTGATAAATCCGCCCGTTTTCGTCATTTGATATCGAATCGACTTAAAGCCAGATCGTCACATGGGCCGCCCTCCTCTCTGAAACAGTTTTACTTATCGTCTGCAAAGCTATGTCACGTGCTGCGGTATGCGTAGATACTAAAAGAACCATAGTAGAACACAGATGAAGCTACTAAGTTGAAGTAATAGCCAGTAAGAAGTAGTACAATTCAAGTTTTAGGTATCGATTATTGACTTTTTACCCTTCTTTGGTGCCTTGGACAAGAGCTAGGAACTTAAGATTTTGCATGAAAGGAGGACTAGCAGCCGCGTTGCACGGGAGAATGTTAAAAGTGTTCATATGTAGTAAAAACCAGAGAAATCCGCCCGTTTTCGTAATTTGTTATTGAATCGACTTAATGCCAGATCGACACATTAGCCGCTCTTCTGTCTGAAACTTTTACATTTATCGTCTGCAAAGCTATGTCACGTGCTACGGTATGTGGAGCCACAAAAACCACCAGAGTAGAACACCGATGAAGCTTCCAAGTTGATTTAATAGCCAGTAAGAAGTAGTACAATTCAAGTTTTAGGTATCGATTATTGACTTTTTACCCTTCTTTGGTGCAGTGGACATGAGCTAGGAACTTAGGATTCTGCATGAAAGAAGGACTAGCAGCCGCGTTGCACGGGAGAATGTGAAAAGTGTTCATATGTAGTAAGAACCTGATAAATCCGCCCGTTTTCGTCATTTGATATCGAATCGACTTAAAGCCAGATCGTCACATGGGCCGCCCTCCTCTCTGAAACAGTTTTACTTATCGTCTGCAAAGCTATGTCACGTGCTGCGGTATGCGTAGATACTAAAAGAACCATAGTAGAACACAGATGAAGCTACTAAGTTGAAGTAATAGCCAGTAAGAAGTAGTACAATTCAAGTTTTAGGTATCGATTATTGACTTTTTACCCTTCTTTGGTGCCTTGGACATGAGCTAGGAACTTAAGATTTTGCATGAAAGGAGGACTAGCAGCCGCGTTGCACGGGAGAATGTTAAAAGTGTTCATATGTAGTAAACACAAGAGAAATCCGCCCGTTTTCGTCATTTGTTATTGAATCGACTTAATGCCAGATCGTCACATTGGCCGCTCTTCTGTCTGAAACGGTTACGTTTATCGTCTGCAAAGCTATGTCGCGTGCTGCGGTATGAGGAGACACTAAAAGCACCATAGTAGAACACAGATGAAGCTTCTAATTTGATGTAATAGCCAGTAAGAAGTAGTACAATTCAAGTTTTAGGTATCGATTACTGACTTTTTACCCTTCTTTGGTGCTTGGGACATGAGCTAGGACCTTAATATTTTCCATGAAAGGAGGACTAGCAGCCGAGTTGCACGGGAGAAAGTGAAAAGTAGTCATATGTAGTAACAACCTGAGATATCCGTCCGTATTCGTCATTTGTTATCGAATCGACTTAAAGCCAGATCGTCACATTGGCCGCTCTTCTGTCTGAAACGGTTACGTTTATCGTCTGCAAAGCTATGTGGCGTGCTGCGGTATGTGGAGACACAAAAAGCACCATAGTGGAACACAGATGAAGCTCCTAAGTTGATGTAATAGCTAGTAAGAAGTAGTACAATTCAAGTTTTAGGTATCGTTTATTGACTTTTTTGCTGGCTTTGGTGCGTTGGACATGAGCTACGACCTGAAGATTCTTCAAGAGAGGAGGACTAGCAGCCGCGTTGCACGGGAGAATGTGAAAAGTGTTCATACGTAGTAAATACTTGAGAAATCCGTCCGTTTTCGTCATTTGAATCGAATCGACTTAAAGCCAGATCGTCACATTGGCCGCTCTTCTGTCTGAAGGTTTACATTTATCGTCTGCATAGCTATGTCGCGAGCTGCGGTATGCTGAGACACAAAAGGCACCATAGTAGAACACAGATGAAGCTTCGAAGTTGATGTAATAGCCAGTAAGACGTAGTACAATTCAAATTTTAGGTATCGATTATTGACTTTTTACCCTTCTATGGTGCCTTACACATGAGTTGGAACTTAAGATATTGCATGAAAGGAGGACTAGCAGCCAAGATGCACGGGAGAATGTGAAAAGTGTTCATGTGTAGTAAAAACCTGAGATATCCGTCCGTTTTCGTCATTTATTATCGAATCGACTGAAAGCCAGATCGTCACATTGGCCGCTCTTCTGTCTGAAACGGTTACGTCTATTGTCTGCATAGCTATGTCGCGTGCTGCGGTATGTGGAGACACAAAAAACACCATAGTAGAACACAGATGAAGCTCCTAAGTCGATGTGATAGCTAGTAAGAAGTAGTACAATTCAAGTTTTAGGTATCGATTATTGACATTTTACCCTTCTGTGGTACCATGGACATGAGCTAGGACCTTAACATTTTGCATGAAAGGAGGACTAGCAGCCGCGTTGCTTGGGAGAATGTGAAAAGTGTTCATATGTAGTAAAAACCTGAGAAATCCGTCCGTTTTCATCATTTGCTATCGAATCGACTTAAAGCCAGATCGTCACATTGGCCGCTCTTCTCTCTGAAACGGTTGTTCTTATCGTCTGCAAAGCTATGTCGCGTGCTGTGGTACGCGGAGACAATAAAAGCACCATAGTAGAACACAGATGAAACGTCTAAGTTGATGTAATAGCCAGTAAGAAGTAGTACAATTCTAGTTTTAGGTATCGATTATTGACTTTTTACCCTTATTTGGTGCCTTGGACATGAGCTACAAATATAAGATTTTGCATGGAAGGAGGACTAATAGCCGCGTTGCATGAGAGAATGTGAAAAGTGTTCATATGAAGTAAAAACCTGAGAAATCCGTCAGTTTTCGTCATTTGTTATCGAATCGAATTAAAGCCACATCTTCACATTGGCCCCTCTTCTCCCTGAAACGGATGAACTTATCGTCTGCAAAGCTATGTCGTGTGCGGCGGTATGCGGAGACACTAAATCACCATAGTAGAACACAGATGAAGATTCTTAGTTGATGTAATAGCCAGTAAGAAGTAGTGCAATTCAAGTTTTAGGTATCGATTATTGACTTTTTACCCTTCTTTGGTGCTTTGGACATGAGCTAGGAACTTATGATTTTGCATGAAAGGAGCACTAGCAGCCGCGTTGCACGGGAGAATGTGAAAAGTGTTTATATGTAGTAAAAACCTGAGAAAGGCGTCCGTTTTCGTCATTTGTTATCGAATCGACTTAAAGCCAGATCGTCACATTGGCCGCTCTTTTGTCTGAAACGGATACATTTATCGTCTGTAAAGCTATGTCGCGTGCTGCGGTATGCGGAGACACTAAAAGTACCATAGAAGAACACAGATGAAGCTTCTAAGTTGATGTAATAGCCAGTAAGATGTAGTACAATTCAAGTTTTAGGTATCGATTATTGACTTTTTACCCTTCTTTGGTACCTTGGACATGAGCTAGGAACTTAATATTTTGCATGAAAGGAGGACTAGAATTCGCGTTGCATGGGAGAATGTAAAAAGTGTACATATGTAGTAAAAACCTGAGAAATCCGTCTGTTTTCGTCATTTGATATCGAATCGACTTAAAGCCAGATCGTCACATTGGCCGCTCTTCTGTCTGAAACGATTGCGTTTACCGTCTGCAAAGCTATGTCGCGTCCTGCATTATGCGGAGACACTAAAAGCACCATAGTAGAACACAGATGAAGCTTCTAAGTTGATGTAATAGCCAGTAAGAAGTAGTACAATTCAAGTTATGGATTATTGACTTTTTACCCTTCTTTGGTGCCTTGGAATGAGCTAGGACCTTAACATTTTGTATGAAAGGAGGACTAGCAGCCGCGTTGCATGGGAGAATATAAAAAGTGTGTATATGTAGTAAAAACCTGAGAAATCCGTCAGTTTTCGTCATTTGTTATCGAATCAACTTAAAGCCAGATCGTCACATTGGCCGCTCTTCTGTCTGAAACGGTTACATTTATCGTCTGCAAAGCTATGTCGCGTGCTGCGGTATGCGGAGACACTAAATGTACCATAGAAGAACACAGATGAAGCTTCTAAGTTGATGTAACAGCCAGTAAGGAGTAGTACAATTCAAGTTTTAGGTATCGATTATTGACTTTTTACCCTTCTTTGGTGCCTTGGACATGAGCTATTAACTTAAGATTCTGCATGAAAGGAGGACTAGCAGCCGCGTTGCACGGGAGAATGTGAAAAGTGTTCATATGTAGTAAAAACCTGATAAATCCGCCCGTTTTCGTCATTTGATATCGAATCGACTTAAAGCCAGATCGTCACATGGGCCGCCCTCCTCTCTGAAACAGTTTTACTTATCGTCTGCAAAGCTATGTCACGTGCTGCGGTATGCGTAGATACTAAAAGAACCATAGTAGAACACAGATGAAGCTACTAAGTTGAAGTAATAGCCAGTAAGAAGTAGTACAATTCAAGTTTTAGGTATCGATTATTGACTTTTTACCCTTCTTTGGTGCCTTGGACAAGAGCTAGGAACTTAAGATTTTGCATGAAAGGAGGACTAGCAGCCGCGTTGCACGGGATAATGTTAAAAGTGTTCATATGTAGTAAAAACCAGAGAAATCCGCCCGTTTTCGTCATTTGTTATTGAATCGACTTAATGCCAGATCGACACATTAGCCGCTCTTCTGTCTGAAACCTTTACATTTATCGTCTGCAAAGCTATGTCACGTGCTGCGGTATGTGGAGCCACAAAAACCACCATAGTAGAACACCGATGAAGCTTCCAAGTTGATTTAATAGCCAGTAAGAAGTAGTACAATTCAAGTTTTAGGTATCGATTATTGACTTTTTACCCTTCTTTGGTGCAGTGGACATGAGCTAGGAACTTAGGATTTTGCATGAAAGGAGGACTAGCAGCCGCGTTCAACGGGAGAATGTTAAAAGTGTTCATATGTAGTAAACACCAGAGAAATCCGCCCGTTTTCGTCATTTGTTATTGAATCGACTTAATGCCAGATCGTCACATTGGCCGCTCTTCTGTCTGAAACGGTTACGTTTATCGTCTGCAAAGCTATGTCGCGTGCTGCGGTATGCGGAGACACTAAAAGCACCATAGTAAAACACAGATGAAACTTCTAAGTTGATGTAATAGCCAGTAAGAAGTAGTACAATTCTAGTTTTAGGTATCGATTATTGACTTTTTACCCTTATTTGGTGCCTTGGACATGAGCTACAAATATAAGATTTTGCATGGAAGGAGGACTAATAGCCGCGTTGCATGAGAGAATGTGAAAAGTGTTCATATGAAGTAAAAACCTGAGAAATCCGTCAGTTTTCGTCATTTGTTATCGAATCGAATTAAAGCCACATCGTCACATTGGCCCCTCTTCTCTCTGAAACGGATGAACTTATCGTCTGCAAAGCTATGTCGTGTGCGGCGGTATGCGGAGACACTAAATCACCATAGTAGAACACAGATGAAGATTCTTAGTTGATGTAATAGCCAATAAGAAGTAGTGCAATTCAAGTTTTAGGTATCGATTATTGACTTTTTACCCTTCTTTGGTGCTTTGGACATGAGCTAGGAACTTATGATTTTGCATGAAAGGAGCACTAGCAGCCGCGTTGCACGGGAGAATGTGAAAAGTGTTTATATGTAGTAAAAACCTGAGAAAGGCGTCCGTTTTCGTCATTTGTTATCGAATCGACTTAAAGCCAGATCGTCACATTGGCCGCTCTTTTGTCTGAAACGGATACATTTATCGTCTGTAAAGCTATGTCGCGTGCTGCGGTATGCGGAGACACTAAAAGTACCATAGAAGAACACAGATGAAGCTTCTAAGTTGATGTAATAGCCAGTAAGATGTAGTACAATTCAAGTTTTAGGTATCGATTATTGACTTTTTACCCTTCTTTGGTACCTTGGACATGAGCTAGGAACTTAATATTTTGCATGAAAGGAGGACTAGAATTCGCGTTGCATGGGAGAATGTAAAAAGTGTACATATGTAGTAAAAACCTGAGAAATCCGTCTGTTTTCGTCATTTGTTATCGAATCGACTTAAAGCCAGATCGTCACATTGGCCGCTCTTCTGTCTGAAACGATTGCGTTTATCGTCTGCAAAGCTATGTCGCGTCCTGCATTATGCGGAGACACTAAAAGCACCATAGTAGAACACAGATGAAGCTTCTAAGTTGATGTAATAGCCAGTAAGAAGTAGTACAATTCAAGTTTTAGTTATGGATTATTGACTTTTTACCCTTCTGTGGTGCCTTGGAATGAGCTAGGACCTTAACATTTTGTATGAAAGGAGGACTAGCAGCCGCGTTGCACGGGAGAATGTGAAAAGTGTTCATATGTAGTAAAAACCTGATAAATCCGCCCGTTTTCGTCATTTGATATCGAATCGACTTAAAGCCAGATCGTCACATGGGCCGCCCTCCTCTCTGAAACAGTTTTACTTATCGTCTGCAAAGCTATGTCACGTGCTGCGGTATGCGTAGATACTAAAAGAACCATAGTAGAACACAGATGAAGCTACTAAGTTGAAGTAATAGCCAGTAAGAAGTAGTACAATTCAAGTTTTAGGTATCGATTATTGACTTTTTACCCTTCTTTGGTGCCTTGGACAAGAGCTAGGAACTTAAGATTTTGCATGAAAGGAGGACTAGCAGCCGCGTTGCACGGGATAATGTTAAAAGTGTTCATATGTAGTAAAAACCAGAGAAATCCGCCCGTTTTCGTCATTTGTTATTGAATCGACTTAATGCCAGATCGACACATTAGCCGCTCTTCTGTCTGAAACCTTTACATTTATCGTCTGCAAAGCTATGTCACGTGCTGCGGTATGTGGAGCCACAAAAACCACCATAGTAGAACACCGATGAAGCTTCCAAGTTGATTTAATAGCCAGTAAGAAGTATTACAATTCAAGTTTTAGGTATCGATTATTGATTTTTTACCCTTCTTTGGTGCAGTGGACATGAGCTAGGAACTTAGGATTCTGCATGAAAGAAGGACTAGCAGCCGCGTTGTACGGGAGAATGTGAAAAGTGTTCATATGTAGTAAACACCAGAGAAATCCGCCCGTTTTCGTCATTTGTTATCGAATCGACTTAATGCCAGATCGTCACATTGGCCGCTCTTCTGTCTGAAACGGTTACGTTTATCGTCTGCAAAGCTATGTCGCGTGCTGCGGTATGAGGAGACACTAAAAGCACCATAGTAGAACACAGATGAAGCTTCTAATTTGATGTAATAGCCAGTAAGAAGTAGTACAACTCAAGTTTTAGGTATCGATTATTGACTTTTTACCCTTCTTTGGTGCTTGGGACATGAGCTAGGACCTTAATATTTTCCATGAAAGGAGGACTAGCAGCCGAGTTGCACGGGAGGAAGTGAAAAGTAGTCATATGTAGTAACAACCTGAGATATCCGTCCGTATTCGTCATTTGTTATCGAATCGACTTAAAGCCAGATCGTCACATTGGCCGCTCTTCTGTCTGAAACGGTTACGTTTATCGTCTGCAAAGCTATGTGGCGTGCTGCGGTATGTGGAGACACAAAAAGCACCATAGTGGAACACAGATGAAGCTCCTAAGTTGATGTAATAGCTAGTAAGAAGTAGTACAATTCAAGTTTTAGGTATCGTTTATTGACTTTTTTGCTGGCTTTGGTGCGTTGGACATGAGCTACGACCTGAAGATTCTTCATGAGAGGAGGACTAGCAGCCGAGTTGCACGGGAGAATGTGAAAAGTGTTCATATGTAGTAAAAACCTGATAAATCCGTCCGTTTTCGTCATTTGTTATCGAATCGACTTAAAGCCAGATCGTCACATGGGCCGCCCTCTTCCCTGATACAGTTGTACTTATCGTCTGCAAAGCGATGTCACGTGCTGCGGTATGCGGAGATACTAAAAGAACCATAGTAGAACACAGATGAAGCTTCTAAGTTGATGTAATAGCCAGTAAGAAGTAGTGCAATTCAAGTTTTAGGTATCGATTATTGACTTTTTACCCTTCTTTGGAGCCTTGGACATGAGCTAAGAACTTAAGATTTTTCATGAAAGGAGGACTAGCAGCCGCGTTGCACGGGAGAATGTGAAATGTGTTCATATGTAGTAAATACTTGAGAAATCCGTCCGTATTGGTCATTTGTTATCGTATCGACTTAAAGCCAGATCGAAACTTTGGAAGCTCTTCTGTATGAAACGGTTACGTTTATCGTCTGCAAAGCTATGTCGCGTGATGCGGTATGCGGAGACACAAAAAGCACCGTAGTAGAACACAGATGAAGCTCCTAAGTTGACATAATAGCTAGTAAGAAGTAGTACAATTCAAGTTTTTGGTATCGATTATTGACTTTTTACCCCTTCTTTGGTGCCTTGGACATGAGCTAGGGACTTATGATTTTGCATGAAAGGAGGGCTAGCAGCCGCGTTGCATGGGAGAATGTGAAAATGTTCATATGTAGGAAAAACCTGAGATATCCGTCCGTTTTCGTCATTTGTTATCGAATCGACTAAAAGCCAGATCGTCACATTGGCCGCTCTCCTCTCTGAAACGGTTGTACTTATAATCTCCAAAGCTATGTCGCGTGCTGCGGTATGCGGAGACACTAAAAGCACCATAGTAGAACACAGATGAAGCTTCTAAGTTGATGTAAGAGCCAGTAAGAAGTAGTACAACTCAAGTTTTAGGTTTCGATTATTGACTTTTTTGCTGGCTTTGGTGCCTTGGACATGAGCTAGGACCTTAAAATTCTGCATGAAAGGAGGACTAGAAGCCGAGTTGCACGGGAGAATGTGAAAAGTGTTCATATGTAGTAAAAACCTGATAAATCCGTCCGTTTTCGTCATTTGTTATCGAATCGACTTAAAGCCAGATCGTCACATTGGCCGCCCTCCTCTATGAAACAGTTGTACTTATCGTCTGCAAAGCTATGTCACGTACTGCGGTATTCGGAGACAATAAATGCACCATAGTAGAACACAGATGAAGCTTCTAAGTTCATGCAATAACCAGTAAGAAGTAGTACAATTCAAGTTTTAGGTATCGATTATTGACTTTTTACCCTTCTTTGGTGCCTTGGACATGAGCTAAGAACTTAAGATTTTTCATGAAAGGTGGACTGGCAGCCTCGTTGCACGGGAGAATGTGAAAAGTTTTCATATGTAGTAATAACCTGAGAAATCAGTCCGTGTTCGTCATTTCTTATCGAATCGACTTAAAGCCAGATCGTCACATTGGCCGCTCTTCTCTCTGAAACGGTTGTACTTATCGTCTGCAACGCTATGTCGTGTGTGGCGGTATGCGGAGACACTAAATCACCATAGTAGAACACAGGTGAAGCTTCTAAGTTAATGTAATAGACAGTAAGAAGTAGTACAACTCAGGTTTTAGGTATCGATTACTGACTTTTTTGCTGGCTTTGGTGCCTTGGACATGAGATAGGACCTTAAGATTCTGCATGAATGGAGGGCTAGCAGCCGAGTCGCACGCGAAGTGTGAAAAGTGTTCATATGTAGTAAAAACCTGACAAATCCGTCAGTTTTCGTCATTTGTTATCGAATCGAATTAAAGCCAAATCGTCACATTGGCCGCTCTTCTGTTTGAAACGGTTACGTTTATCGTCTGCAAAGCTATGTCGCGTTCTGCATTATGCGGAGACACTAAAAGCACCATAGTAGAACACAGATGAAGCTTCTAAGTTGATGTATTAGCCAGTAAGAGGTAGTACAATTCAAATTTTAGTTATGGATTATTGACTTCTTACCCTTCTTTGGTGCCTTGGAATGAGCTAGGACCTTAACATTTTGCATGAAAGGAGGACTAGCAGCCGCGTTGCACGGGAGAATGTGAAAAGTGTTCATATTTGTAGTAAAAACCTGAGAAATCCGTCCGTTTTCGTCATTTGTTAACGAATCGACTTAAAGCCAGATCGTCACATTGGAAGCTCTTCTGTCTGAAACGGATACATTTATCGTCTGCAAAGCTATGTCGCGTGCTGCGGTATGCGGAGACACTAAAAGCACCATAGTAGAACACAGATGAAGCTTCTAAGTTGATGTAATAGCGAGTAATAAGATCTACAATTCAAGTTTTAGGTATCGATGATTGACTTTTTAGCTGGCTTTGGTGCCTTGGACATGAGGTAGGACCTTAGGATTCTGCATGAATGGAGGTCTAGCAACCGAGTCGCAGGGAGATGTGAAAAGTGTTCATATGTAGTAAAAACCTGATAAATCCGTCCGTTTTCGTCATTTGTTATCGAATCTACTTAAAGCCAGATCGTCACATTGGCCGCCCTCCTCTATGAAACAGTGGTACTTATCGTCTGCAAAGCTATGTCACGTACTGCGGTATTCGGAGACAATAAATGCACCATAGTAGAACACAGATGAAGCTTCTAAGTTCATGCAATAACCAGTAAGAAGTAGTACAATTCAAGTTTTAGGTATCGATTATTGACTTTTTACCTTTCTTTGGTGCCTTGGACATGAGCTACGGTCTTATGATTTTGCATGAAAGGAGGACTAGCAGCCGCGTTGCATGGGAGAATGTGAAAAGTGTTCATATGTAGTAAAAACCTGAGAAATCCGTCCGTTTTCGTCATTTGTTATCGAATCGACTTAAAGCCAGATCGTCACATTGGCCGCTCTTCTCTCTGAAACGGTTGTACTTATCGTCTGCATAGCTATGTCGCGTGCTGCGGTATGCGGAGACATTAAAAGCACCATAGTGGAACACAGATGAAGCTTCTAAGTTGATGTAATAGCCAGTAAGAAGTAGTAAAATTCAAGTTTTAGGTATCGATTATTGGCTTTTTACCCTTCTTTGGTACCATGGACATGAGCTAAGAACTTAAGATTTTGCATGAAAGGAGGACTAGCAGTCGCGTTGCACGGGAGAATGTGAAAAGTGTTCATATGTAGTAAAAACCTGAGAAGTCCGACCGTTTTCGTCATATGCTATCGAATCGACTTTATGACAGATCGTCGCATTGGGCGCTCTTCTGTCTGAATCTGTTACATTTATCGTCTGCAAAGCTATGTCGTGTGCTGCGGTATGTGGAGAAACAAAAAGCACCATAGTAGAACACAGATGAAGCTCCTAAGTTGATGTAATAGCCAGTAAGAAGTACTACAATTCAAGTTTTAGGTATCGATTATGGATTTTTTACTTTTCATTGGTGCCTTGGACATGAGCTACGAACATAAGATTTGGCATGGCAGGAGGAATAGCAGCCGCTTTGCATGGGAGAATGTGAAAAGTGTTCATATGTAGGAAAAACCTGAGAAATCCGTCCGTTTTCGTCAATTGTTATCGAGTCAACTTAGAGCCAGATCGTCACATTGGCCGCTCTCCTCTCTGAAACTTTTGTACTTATCGTCTGCAAAGCTATGTCGCGTGCTGCGGTATGCGGAGACACAAAAAGCACCATAGTAGAACAAAGAGAAGCTTCTAAGTTGATGTAATAGCCAATAAGAAGTAGTACAATTCAAGTTTTACCTATCGATTATTGACTTTTTAGCTGTCTTAAGTGCCTTGGACATGAGCTAGGACCTTAAGCATCTGCATGAATGGTGGACTAGCAGCCGAGTTGCATGGCAGAATGTGAAAAGTGTTCTTATGTATTAAAAACGTGAGAAATCCGTCCGTTTTCGTCATTTGATATCGAATCGACTTAAAGCCTGATCGTCACATTGGCCGCTCTTCTGTCACAAACGGTTACGTTTATTGTCTGAAAGCTATGTCGCGTGCAGCGGTACGCGGAGACACTAAAAGCACCATAGTAGAACACAGATGAAGCTTCTAAGTTGATGTAATAGCCAGTAAGAAGTAGTACAACGCAGGTTTTAGGTATCGATTATTGACTTTCTTTTGGCTTTGGTGCCTTGGACAAGAGCTAGGACCTTAAGATTCTGCATGAAAGGAGGACTAGCAGCCGACTTGCACGGGAGAATGTGAAAAGTGTTCATATGTAGTAAAAACCTGAGAAATCCGTCCGTTTTCGTCATTTGTTATCGAATCGACTTAACGCCAAATCGTCACATTTTTCCGCCCTCCTCTCTGAAACAGTTGTACTTATCGCCTGCAAAGCAATGTCGCGTGCTGCGGTATGCGGAGACACAAAAAGCACCATAGTAGAACACAGATGAAGCTACTAAGTTGATGTAATAGCTAGTAAGAAGTAGTACAATTCAAGTTTTAGGTATCGATTATTGACTTTTTACCTTTCTTTGGTGCCTTGGACATGATCTAGGACCTTAAGATTCTGCATGAAAGGAGGCCTCAGAGCCGCGTTGCACGGGAGAATGTGAAAAGTGTTCATATGTAGTAAAAACCTGAGAAATCTGTCCGTTTTCGTCATTTGTTATCGAATCGACTTAAAGCCTGATCGTCACATTGGCCGCTCTTCTCCCTGAAACGGTTCTACTTATCGTCTGCAAAGCTATGTCGCGTGCTGCGGTATGCGGAGACAGTAAAAGCACCATAGTAGAACACAGATGAAGCTTCTAGGTTGATGTAATAGCCAGTAAGATGTAGTACAATTCAAGTTTTAGGTATCGATTATTGACTATTTACCCTTCTTTGGTGCCTTGGACATGAGGTAGGAACCTAAGATATTGCATGAAATGAGGACTAAGAGCCGAGTTGAACGGGAGAATGTGAAAAGTTTTCATATGTAGTAAAAATCAGAGAAATCCGTCACTGTTCGTCATTTGTTATCGAATCGACTTAAAGCCAGATCGTCACATTGGCCTCTCTTCTCTCTGAAACGGTTGTACTTATCGTCTGCAAAGCTATGTCGCGTGCAGCGGTATTCGGAGACACTAAAAGCACCATAGTAAAACACAGATGAAACTTCTAAGTTGATGTAATAGCCAATAAGAAGTAGTACAATACAACTTTTAGGTATCGATTATTGACTTTTTACCCTTCTTTGATGCCTTGTACTTGAGCTAGGAACTTAAGATATTGCATGAATGGGAGAATAGCAGCCGAGTTGCACGGGAGAATGTGAAAAGTGTTCATATGTAGTAAAAATCTGAGAAATCCGTCCGTTTTCTTCATTTGTTATCGAATCGACTTAAAGCCAGATCGTCACATTAGCCGCTCTTCGCTCTGAAACGGTTGTACTTATCGTCTGCAAAGCTATGTCGCGTGCTGCGGTATGCGGAGACAATGAAAGCACCATAGTAAAACACAGATGAAGTTTCTAAGTTGATGTAATAGCCAGTAAGACGTAGTACAATTCAAGTTTTAGGTATCGATTATTGACTTTTTATCTGGCTTTGGTGCCTTGGACAAGAGCTAGGACCTTAAGATTCTGCATGAATGGACGACTAGCAGGCGAGTTGCATGGGAGAATGTGAAAAGTGTTCATATGTAGGAAAAACCTGAGAAATACGTCCGTTTTCGTCATTTGTTATCGAGTCGACTTAAAGCCAGATCGTCACATTGGCAGCTCTCCTCTCAAAAACCGTTGTACTTATCATCTCAAAAGCTATGTCGCGTGCTGCGGAATGCGGAGACACTAAAAGCACCATAGTAGATCACAGATGAAGCTTCTAAGTTGATGTAATAGCCAGTAAGTTGTAGTACAATTCAAGTTTTAGGTATCGATTATTGATTTTTTACCCTTCATTGGTGCCTTGGACATGAGCTAGGAACATAAGATTTTGCACAGAAGGAGGACTAGCAGCCGCTATAGTAAAAACCTGAGAAATCTGTCCGTTTTCGTCATTTGTTATCGAATCGACTTAAAGCCTGATCGTCACATTGGCCGCTCTTCTCCCTGAAACGGTTCTACTTATCGTCTGCAAAGCTATGTCGCGTGCTGCGGTATGCGGAGACAGTAAAAGCACCATAGTAGAACACAGATGAAGCTTCTAGGTTGATGTAATAGCCAGTAAGAAGTAGTACAATTCAAGTTTTAGGTATCGATTATTGACTATTTACCCTTCTTTGGTGCCTTGGACATGAGGTAGGAACCTAAGATATTGCATGAAAGGAGGACTAAGAGCCGAGTTGAACGGGAGAATGTGAAATGTTTTTATATGTAGTAAAAATCAGAGAAATCCGTCACTGTTCGTCATTTGTTATCGAATCGACTTAATGCCTGATCGAAACATTGGCCGCATTTCTGTCTGAAACGGTTACATTTATCGTCTGAAAGCTATACCACGTGCTGCGGTATGCGGAGACACTAAAAACACCATAGTAGAATACAGATGACGCTTCTAAGTTGATGTAATAGCCAGTAAGAAGTAGTAAAATTCATGTTTTCGGTATCGATTATTGACTTTTTACCCTTTTTTGGTGCCTTGAACAGGAGCTAAGAACTTAAGATTTTGCATGAAAGGAGGACTAGCAGTAGCGCTGCACTTTAGAATGTGAAAAGTGTTCATATGTAGCAAAAACCTGAGAAATCCGTCCGTTTTCGTCATTTGTTATTGAATCGACTTAAAGCCAGATCGTCATATTGGCCGCACTTCTGTCTGTAACGGTTACATTTATCGTCTGCATAGCAATGTCGCGTGCTGCGGTATGCGCAGACACTAAAACCAAAATAGTAGAACACAGATGAAGCTTCTAAGTTGATGTAATAGCCAGTAAGAAGAAGTACAATTCAAGTTTTAGGTATCGATTATTGACTTTTTACCCTTCTCTGGTGCCTTGGACATGAGCTAGGAACTTAAGATTTTGCATGAAAAAAGGACTACCAGCCGAGTTGCACGGGAGAATGTGAAAAGTGTTCATATGTAGTAAAAACCTGAGAAATCCGTCCGTTTTTGTCATTTGTTAACGAATCGACTTAAGGCCAGATCGTCACATTGGCCGCTCTTCTCTCTGAAACGGTTGTACTTATCGTCTGAAAAGCTATGTCGCGTGCTGCGGTATGCGGAGACACTAAAAGCACCATAGTAGAACACAGATGAAGCTAATAACTTGATGTAATAGCCAGTAAGAAGTAGTACAATCCATGTTTTAGGTATCGATTATTGAATTTTTACCCTTCTTTGGTGCTTGAACAGGAGCTAAGAACTTAAGATTTTGCATGAAAGGAGGACTAGCAGTAGCGCTGCACTTTAGAATGTGTAAAGTGTTCATATGTAGCAAAAACCTGAGAAATCCGTCCGTTTTAGTCATTTGTTATCGAATCGACTTAAAGCCAGATCGTCATATTGGCCGCACTTCTGTCTGTAACGGTTACATTTATCGTCTGCATAGCAATGTCGCGTGCTGCGGTATGCGCAGACACTAAAACCACCATAGTAGAACACAGATGAAGCTTCTAAGTTGATGTAATAGCCAGTAAGAAGAAGTACAATTCAAGTTTTAGGTATCGATTATTGACTTTTTACCATTCTCTGGTGCCTTCGACATGAGCTAGGACCTTAAGATTTTGCTTGAAAGCAGGACTAGCAGCCGCGTTGCACGGGAGAATGTGAAAAGTGTTCATATGTAGTAAACACATGAGAAATCCTTCCTTTTTCGTCATTTGTTATCAAATGGACTTATAGCCAGAGCGTCACATTTGCCGCTCTTCTCTCTGAAACCATTACATTTATCGTCTCCAAAGCTATGTCGCGTGCTGCGGTATGTTCATATGTAGTAAAAACCTGAGAAATCCGTCCGTTTTCGTCATTTGTTATCGAATCGACTTAAAGACCGATTGTCACATTGCCCGCTCTTCTGTCTGAAACGGTTACATTTATCGTCTGGAAAACTATGCCGCGTGCTGCGGTATGCAGAGACACCAAAAGCACCATAGTAGAACACAGATGAAGCTTCTAAGTCGATGTAATAGCCAGTAAGAAGTAGTACAATTCAAGTTTTATGTATCGATTATTGACTTTTAGCTGGCTTTGGTGCCTTGGACATGAGGTAGGACCTTAAAATTTTGCATGAAATGAGGACTAGCAGCCGCGTTGCACGGTAGAATGTGAAAAGTGTTCATATGTAGTAAAAACCTGAGAAATCCGTCCGGTTTCGTCATTTGTTATCGAATCGACTTAAAGCCATATTGTCACACTGGCCGCTCTTATCTCTGAATCGGTTGTATATATCGTCTGCAAAGCTATGTCTCGTGCTGCGGTATGCGTGGACACTAAAAGCACCATAGTAGAACACAGATAAAGCTTCTAAGTTGTTGTAATAGCCAGTAAGAAATAGTACAATTAAAGTTTTATTTATCGATTATTGTCTTTTTACCCTTCTTTGGTGCCTTGGACATGAGATAGGACCTTAAGATTTTGCATGAAAGGAGGACTAGCAGCCGCGTTGCACGGTAGAATGTGAAAAGTGTTCATATGTTGTAAAAACCTGAGAAATCCGTCCGGTTTCGTCATTTGTTATCGAATCGACTTAAAGCCATATTGTCACATTGGCCGCTCTTCTCTCTGAATCGGTTGTATTTATCGTCTGCAAAGCTATGTCGCGTGCTGCGGTATGCGTGGACACTAAAAGCACCATAGTAGAACACAGATGAAGCTGCTAAGTTGATGTAATAACCAGTAAGAAGTAGTACAATTCAAGTTTTATTTATCGATTGTTGACTTTTTACCCTTCTTTTGTGCCTTGGACATGAGCTAGGACCTTAAGATTTTGAATGAAAGAAGAACTAGCAGCCGCGTTTCACGGGAGAATGTGAAATATGTTCGTATGTAGTAAAAGCCCGAGAAATCCGTCCGTTTTCGTCATTTGTTATCAAATCGACTTATAGCCAGATCGTAACATTCGCCGTTCTTCTCCCTGAAACCATTACATTTATCGTCTGCAAAGCTATGTCGCGTGCTGCGGTATGCGGAGACACCTAAAGCACCATAGTAGAAAACAGATGAAGCTTCTAAGTTGATGTAATAGCTAGTAAGAAGCAGTACAATTCAAGTTTTAGTTATCGATTATTGACTTTTTACCCTTCTTTGGTGCCTTGGGCTTGAGCTAGTAGTCTAAGATTTTGCATGAGAGGAGGACAAGCAGCTGCGTTGCACGGGAGAATGTGAGAAGTGTTCATATGTAGTAAATAACTGAGAAATCCGTACGTTGTCGTCATTTGTTATCGAATAGAAATAAAGCCAGATCGACACATTGCCCGATTTTCTCTCTGAAACGGTTACATTTATCGTCTGCAAAGCTGTGTCCCTAGCTGCGGTATGCGGAGACACTGAAAGCACCATAGTAGAACACAGAAGAAGCTTCTAAGTTGATGTTATAGCCAGTCAGAAGCAGTACACTTCAAGTTTTAGTTCTCGATTATTGACTTTTTACCCTTCTTTGGTGCCTTGGGCATGAGCTAGGACCCTAAGATTTTGCATGAGAGGAGGACTAGCAGCTGCGTTGCACGGGATAATGTGAAAAGTGTTCATATGTTGTAAATACCTGAGAAATCCGCCCGTTGTCTTCATTTGTTATCGAATAGAAATAAAGCCAGATTGACACATTGGCCGCTTTTCTCTCTGAAACGGTTACATTTATCGTCTGCCAAGCTGTGTCCCTAGCTGCGGTATGCGGAGACACTGAAAGCACCACAGTAGAACACAGAAGAAGCTTCTAAGTTGATGTAACAGCCAGTAAGAAACAGTAATTTCAAGTTTCAGGTATCGACTTTTGACTTTTTAGCAGGCTATGGTGATTTGGACATGAGCTAGGACCTTAAGATTTTGCATGAAAGGAGGACTAGCAGCCGCGTTGCCCCCGAGAATGTGAAGTGTGTTCATATGTAGAAAAACCTGAGAAATTTGTCCGTTTTCGTCATTTGTTATCAAATCGACGTAAAGCCAGTTCGTCACATTGGCCGTGCTTCTCTCTCAAACCGTTACATTTATCGTATGCATTGCTATATCGTGTGCTGCGGTATGCGGAGACACTAAAAGCACCATAGTAGAACACACATGAAGCTTCTATGTTGATGTAATAGCCAGTAAGAAGTAGTACAATTCAAGTTTTAGGTATCGATTATTGACTTTTTAGCCGGTTTTGTTCCTTGGACATGAGCTAGGACCTGAAGATTTTGCGTGAAAGGAGGAATAGCAGCCGCGTTGCACCCGAGAATATGAAATGTGTTCATATGTAGAAAAACCTGAGAAATCCGTCCGTTTTCGTCATTTGTTATCAAATCGACTTCAAGCCAGTTCGTCACATTGGCCGTGCTTCTCTCTGAAACCGTTACATTTATCGTCTGCATAGCTATGTCGCGTGCTGCGGTAAACGGAGACACTAAAAGCAATATAGTAGAACACAGATGAAGCTTCCAAGTTAATGTAATAGCCATTAAGAAATAGTACAATTCAAGTGTTAGTTATCGGATATAGACCCTTTACCCTTCTTTGGTGCCTTGGACATGAGCTAGGACCTTAAGGTTTTGCAGGAAAGAAGAACTAGCAGCCGCGTTGCACGGAAGAATATGAAACGTGTTCATATGTAGTAAAAGCCTGAGAAACCCGACCGTTTTCGTCATTTGTTATCATATCGACTTATAGCCAGATCGTCACATTGCCCGCTCTTCTGTCTGAAACCATTACATTTATCGTCTGCAAAGCTATGTCACGTGCTGCGGTATGCGGACACACGAAAAGCACAATAGTAGAACACAGAAGAAGCTTCTAAGTTGACGTAATAGCCAGTAAGAAGCAGTACAACTCAAGTTTAGCTTTCGATTTTTTGATTTTTTACCCGGCTTTGGTGTGTTGGACATGAGTTAGGGCCTTAAGATTTGCATGAAGGGAGGACTAGCAGCCGCGTTGCACGGGAGAATGTGAAAAGTGTTCATATGTAGTAACAACCTAATAAATCTGCCCGTTTTCGTCATTTGCTATCGAATCGACTTAATGTCAGATGGTCACATTAGCCGCTCTTCTCTCTGAAACGATTTCATTTATCGTGTGCAAAGCTATGACGCGTGCTGCAGAATGCGGAGACACTAAAAGCACCATAGCAGAACACAGAAGCAGCTTATACGTTGATGTAATAGGCAGTAAGAAGCAGTACAATTCAAGTTATGGTATCGATTTTTGAATTTTTAGCCGGCTTTGGTGCCTTGGACGTGAGCTAGGAAATTAAGATTTTTAATGAATTAAGGACTAGCAGCCACGTTGCACGGGAAAATGTGAAAAGTGTTCGTATGTACGAAAAACCTAATAAATCGGCCCGTATTCGTCATTTGCTATCGAATCGACTTAATGTCAGATGGTCACATTAGCCGCTCTTCTCTCTGAAACGGTTACATTTATCAGGTGCAAAGCTATGACGCGTGTTGCAGAATGCGGAGACAAAAAAAGCACCATAGCAGAACACAGAAGAAGCTTATAAGTTGATGTAATAGCCAGTAAGAAGCAGTCCAACTCAAGTTATGCTATCGACTTTTGACTTTTTAGTTGGGTTTGGTGCGTTGGACATGAGCAAGGACCTTAAGATTTTGGATGAAGGGTGGACTAGCAGCCACGTTGCACGTTAGAATGTGAAGAGTGTTCATATGTATTAAAAACCTGAGAAATCCGCCCGTTTTCGTCATTTGTTACTGAATCGACTAAATGTCAGATCGTCCCACTGGCCGCTCATCTCTCTGAAACGGTTACATTTATCGTGTGCAAAGGTATGTAGGGTGCTGCGAATTGCGGAGACACTAAGAGCACCATAGTAGAACACAGAAGAAACTTCTAAGTTGATGTAATAGCCAGTAAGATGTAGTACAACTCAAGTTTAGCTTTCAATTTTTGACTTTTCAGTCGGCTTTGGTGCATTGGACATGAGCTAGGACCTTAAGATTTGCATGAAGTTAGGACTAGCAGCCGCGTTGCACGGGAGAAAGTGAAAAGTGTTCATATGTAGTAACGACCTCATAAATCTGCTAGTTTTCGTCATTTCCTATCGAATCGACTTAATGTCAGATGGTCACATTGGCCGCTCTTCTCTTGGAAACAGTTTCATTTAACGTGTGCAAAGCTATGTCGCGTGCTGCGGAATGCGGAGACACTAAAAGCACCATAGTAGACCACAGAAGAACCTTCTAAGTTGATGTAATAGCCAATAAGAAGCAGTACAATTCAAGCTTTAGTTAACGATTAATGACTTTTTAAAAGGCTTTGGTGAATGGACATGCGCTAGGACCTTAAGATGTTGCATGAAGGGAAGACTATCAGCCACGTTGTACGGGAGAATGTGAAAGGTGTTCACACATAGGAAAATCCTGAAAATCCGTCGTTTTCGTCATTTTCTACCGAATCGACTTTATGCCAGATCGTCACATTGGCCGCTCTTCTCTATTAAACGGTTACATTTATCGTGTTCAAAACTATGTCGAGTGATGCGGAATGCGGAGACACTAAAAGCATCATAGTAGAACACAGAAGAAGCTTCTAAGTTGATGTAATAGCCAGTAAGAAGCAGTTCAACTCAAGTTTAGCTATATATTTTTGACTTTTTAGTTGGGTTTGTGCGTTGGACATGAGCTAGACCTTTAGATATTGCATGAAGGGAGGACTAGCAGCCACGATGCACGTTAGAATGTGAAGAGTGGTCATATGTATTAAATAACCTGAGAAATCCGCTCGTTTTCGTCATCTACTATGGAATCGACTTAATGTCAGATCGTCCCATTGTCCGCTCTTCTCTCTGAAACGGTTACATTTATTGTGTGCAAAGCTATGTCGCGTGCTGCGGAATGCGGAGACACTAAAAGCACCATAGTAGAACACAGAAGATGCTTCTAAGTTGATGTAATAGCCAGAAAGAAGCAGTACAATTCAAGTTTAGTTATCGATTTTTGACTTTGTAGCCGGCTTTGGTGTCTTGGACATGAGCTAGGAACGTAAGATTTTGCATGAAGCGACGCCTAGCAGCCACGTTGCAAGGGAGAATGTGAAAAGTGTTCATATGTAGTGAAAACCTAAGAAACCCTACTGTTTTCGTTATCTGTTATCGAGTCGACTTAATGTCAGTTCGTCTCGTTTGCCGCTTTCTCTCTGAAACGGTTACATTTATCGTGCGCAAAGCTATGCTGCGTGCTGCGATATGCGGAGACACTAAAAGCACCATAGCAGAACACAGAAGAAGGTTATAAGTTGATGTAATAGCCAGTAAGAATCAGTACAATTCAAAATTTAGTAATCGATTATCGACCTTTTAGCGGGCTTTTGGGCCTTGGAAATGAGCTATGGCCTTACAAATTTGCATGAAGAGAAGACTAGCAGCTGCGTTGCATAGGTGAATGTGAAAAGTGTTCATATGTTGTGAAAACCTAAGAAATACGCCCCTTTTCCTCATTTGCTATCGAATCTACTTAATGCTAGATCGTCACATTGGCCGCTCTTCTCTCTGAAACGGTTACATTTAACGTGTGCAAAGCTATGTCGCATGTTGCGGAATGCGGAGACACTAAAAGCACCATAGTAGACCACAGAGGAAGCTTCTAAGTTGATGTAATAGCCAATAAGGAGCAGTACAATTCAAGTTTAGTTAACGATTTTTGACTTTTTAGCCGGCTTTGGTGCCTTGGAGATGAGCTAGGACCTTAAGAATTGGTATGAATGGAGAGCTGGCAGCCACGTTGCACGGGAGAATGCGAATGGAGTTCATATGTAGTAAAAACCTAAGAAATCCGCCCGTTTTTGTCATTTGCTATCGATTCGATTTAATGTCAGATCGTCACATTGGCCGTTCTTCTCACTGAAACGGTTACATTTATCGTGTGGAAAGGTTTGTCGCGTGCTGCGTAATGCGGAGAAACTAAAAGCACCATAGTAGAACACAGTGGAAGCTTCTAAGTTGATGTAATAGCCAGTAAGAAGCAGTACAACTCAAGTTTGGCTATCGATTTTTGTCTTTTAAGCCGTCTTGTTGCGTTGGACATGAGCTAGGACCTTAAGATTTTGCATCAAGGGAGGACGAGCAGCCACGTTGCACGGGAGAATGTGAAGAGTGTTCATATGTAGTAAAATCCTGAGAAATCCGCCCGTTTTCTTCATTTGCTATCGAATGGACTTAATGTCAGATGGTCACGTTGGCCGCTCTTCTCTCTGAAACGGTTACATTTATCGTGTGCAAAGGTTTGTCGCGTGCTGCGTAATGCGGAGAAACTAAAAGCACCACAGTAGAACACAGAAGAAGCTTCAAAGTTGATGTAATAGCCAGTAAGAAGCAGTAAAATAATAGTTTTATCTATCGATTATTGACTTTTTAGCCGGCTTTTGTGCCTTGGACGTTAGCTAGGACCATAAGATTTTGCATGAAGGGAGGACTAGCCCACACGTCACACGGGAGAATGTGAAAAGTGTTCATATTAGTAAAAACCTAATAAATCTGCCCGTTTTCGTCATTTGTTATCGAGTCGTTTTAATGTCAGATGGTGACATTGGCCGCTCTTCTCTCTGAAACGGTTACAATTATTGTGTGCAAAGCTATGTCACGTGCTGCGGAATGCGGAGACACTAAAAGCACCATAGTAGAACACAGAAGAAGCTTCTAAGTTGATGTAATAGCCAGTAAGAAGTATTACAATTCCAGTTTAGTTATCGATTTTTGACTTTTTAGCCGGCTTTGGTGCCTTGGACATTAGCTAGGAACTTAAGATTTTGCATGAAGGGAGGACTAGCTGCCACGTTGCACGCGAGAATGGAAAAAGTGTTCATATGGAGTAAAAACCTAAGAAATCCGCCCGTTTTCGTCATTTGCTATCGAATGACTTAATGTTACTTCGTCACATTGTCCGCTCTTCTCCCTGAAACAGTTACATTTATCGTGTGCAAAGCTATGTCGCGTGCTGCGGAATGCGGAGACACTAAAAGCACCATAGTAGAACACAAAAGAAGCTTCTAAGGTGACGTAATAGCCAGTAAGAAACAGTAAAATAATAGTTTTAGCTGTAAGTAGGCTGTTTACGTTTTCTTATTGGTAACGCCGCTTAGCGCTCGGTATGAAAAATCACTGGCTGTGCTGTGCGCAGTCTGTGTTTAGTTTGCGTTGTTGTCTGCCATTGTAGTGTTGAGCAGCGGCAGCTGGATGCTAACAGCGCGTGGCGTTGCTCAGTTGGCGGTGAGCCGCCGGCAGTGGTGGACGTGGGGAGAGAGATGACGGAGTTTTGAAATTTGTAAGAATTGGTGGCACGAACTGATTATATATATATATATTATGACTATTAAGGTAAATACATTGTTTGTTCTGTATTAAAATCTTTCATTTGCTAACTATGCCTATCAGTAGTTAGTGCTTTCATTAGTTTGAATCTTTCATTTAGCTGGCAGTAGTGGCGCTGGCTGTACTGCAGTAGTTTGAGTAACGAAGATTTTGGTGAGGTAAGTGATTTGTGAAACGTATAGGTTATTGTTAGTCAGGGCCATTCTTTCGTAGGGATTTTTGAAAGTCAGATTCCGTTGCGCTAAAAATATTGTGTGTCAGTTTAAGCACAGTCTTGTATAATTTTTATAAGGGGACGTTTCATATGTCGACCCTTAGCGGAGGATACCTCACTGGAATCTTCTGATTTTTTTTCTTGTAGTTTGTGTAATTAATGTAGATTTTGTTTGTTGCTAGCGCGTAATTGTAGAGAGAATCTCCTTTGTAGTTGTAGTCTTTCATTGTTGTACAGTACAACATTTGTGGCATGCATGTAGAGTTGCACCAAGTATTTCGCAGCTTCGCTTGCAATTAACTAGATATTACTTTCAGTGCTAAGTTAATGTGTTCTCTTATTTTTGCTCTTCAAATTGTGCTTTTCTGTGTTGTCGTGTGAAATATTGTGACAATAATGGCGTGTGAAAAACGTAATACTAGGCTCCAAAGTAAACTGAGAAATGACAGTGAAGACGAAAGCAGTGTGTTAGCGCCATCGTGTAATGAATTAACTGATGTTCAAAGTAGTAATTTTGTAATTGTACATAGGGAAATGGAGTGGGCTGCAAATAATGGTGTATACAGTGAAACAATTTGTGAACAGGGAAGCATTATCGATCGATCGGTCGGCAACAGATAGCCTCAGGATTCCCAAATGACAGGACACAATCTTGCAAATACTGTAGATTCAGGTTTTGCGTCCTCACCGTTTTCTCAAATAAGTGAAGACACATTTTCTGTTTTTCAAACTGCGAATATTGCCGGTTCAAATGCATTGCCGAATGGCACTGAGGAACATGTTTCAGACACCAGTGCACTGTTATTACAGTTAATGCAACAAATGGGACAAAAGCTTCAAGAGTTAGACACAATGGATCAAAATCTTCAAAAGTTAGACACAATGGAACAAAATCAGAGACAAACACAGCAACAGTTGGACACAATGGAACATAATCTTCGGAAATTAGACACCACACTTGAACAAACACGTGAAGACTTAACTACTGAGTTACATAAAATTGAATCGAAATGTCAAAAAATCTGTAATGACGTACAACACAAATTTGTGAGCATTTTCAACCTATTTTTTCGTGGCATGAAAACGCATTACAGAATCACGAAGCAGGCATAAAAGAATTGGAAACTTTTGTTCGTGAAAATCAGGACACCTTGCAAGCTAAAATGGACTCAGTTGCATCCACCGATTCGGTTACGCAACTTGCAAGGACTCAGGAAAACTTAAAGGACACAGTAGATTCGATTTCAACACAAACGGACACTCTGAAACTTGGTTCAGAAAAACACACTGAGGAAATGTGTTCACTATCGGAGAAAGTAGCCGAACTTTCGGATCAGTTCACTAATTTATCTACGAAGGTAGATGATAATCTGAATGACACAAAACCGGTAGTCTTCAATGACACAGAAGAGTGCGAACAAATTAGGAAATTCAAACAAAGTCTGAATCAAATTAGTACGCAACACCAAAGAGAAATCCGGGAAGTACAAGGTCAGCTGACACAGGTAATACAACAAATACGTATTTCAGAGGACACTCGCGCTCCAATACGGGAAGAGGGCCATAGAAATACGGAACAGCCACAAAATAATAACACAGGGCACTTATGAAATTATGAAAGAAATTGGCAAGGTACACCGAATTTTGAGATGGAACCGCCGAAACGACGTAACAATGACCGACATGCGACTCGCCGACATGATGATTTTGACTATAAGCTGTTCATTACTACACGTAAATTCAAAACATTTAAGAATTCTGGCAACGACATTCATCCACAAGCATGGCTTCATCAATTCTCTCATTGTTTTCCTCCCAACTGGTCATTAGAACACAGATTAGAATTTATGTGTGGCTACTTGGAGAATGAACCAGCTGTAAGAATGCGATCGATCATTCACGATTGTCACAGTGAAGGAGAATTTTATCATGCTTTCCTCTCAGCATATTGGTCTCAAGCTACACAAGACCGAGTAAAACATAGCATAATGATAACGAAACACTTTGAACAATCTTAATTTTCCAGTCTTGTCAAATATTTTGAAGATATGTTGCATAAGAACCAATATCTTTCAAACACATATAGCCCTTCAGAACTCATCCGCATTTGCATAATGAAATTGCCTGAACATTTAAGGAATATTATTTTGGGCAGGGCGTTGCAAAGACGACATTGAAGCTTTTCAGGGACTGTTACAAGAACTGGAAATTGACACTGACATTCGCGGAACGCGAAAACAGGAGCACAACAATTACAGGTCACACCTGTCACAATTCCGCGATGACAGAAATAATACACGACAAGGCTATTCGTACAACGTAAATTGTGACCAAAACAGACACCACACGTATGAAAACCTTTGGCAGAGTAGTAATTATTACAGGGAAAGATCACCTCTCCGCGGTAATGACTATCACAGAGACAATCAGAGAAACAGACAATATGGAAACCAAAATAATTATTATCAAGGGAGAGGGAATAACTTAAGACGCAACGGTCCAGCGCGCAGTTACGATTCAGGGAGAAATTCTCCACCACGTAACCGACAAGAAAGAAACTATGGAATCTACCGACATGACGAAACACGATATGATCGTAACTACAGACCTGAATTGCAGCAGAACTGGCGGGATTCAAACAGAGCAGGGCCCTCTCGACAAGGTGAATCTGTCGAAGTTAGGTCTCCAAATCCCATTAACGACTTGCGCCAAGAAAGACACAATAGGCAATGACTCATACCGCTGGCAGCCACAAAACGTACGCATGAAACTGACTACGCAGCTGCCGTAGCTAGTAATTACGTAAAAATGGAAGACATTAGGGACATCTTACTCCAGGAACAGGACGTAAAACATAACAACATTGCATATCCTGTGATTCACATTACAGTAAATGACGTAAAATTTACGGCAGTACTTGACTCAGGCAGTCCCATTTCAGTAATTAGTGAAACAGCTTTTAGTAAATGCAGCAAATCGAAAGATTGCCCCACACTTCCGTTACGCAAGATTAAATTACAAGGTGCAGTCACTGGAAAAATTGTAGATGTACGCCAACAAACAAACTTAGAATTCTTTTGTCAAAGCCACAGCTTCTCTATGAATTTTCTCATTGTTCCATTATTGTCGACGGAAATTATAATGGGAGTAGACTTTTTGAATGAAAACAAAGCAATCTTAAACTTTCACGATGCTGAAATAAGTTTAGAGAAAGAAGGTAAGTCAATAGCTTTGAAATTTGAAGATTGGCTCTCAAACCATGACGAGGAAATTAATCGGCTTTACCTTCTGTTAGACAACAGTTCGGAATTTTCTACGGAACTAGACACTAACAATCACTCTGCAAGTACTGACAGGGATGATATCGACGGCATATTTGAAACTAATGAGTTAATTCAGAATAAAATTCAAAAAATTGAGAATTGTAATGACACTGATAGGCAGGACCTTCTTGAGATTTTACAAGCACATTCCACAGTTTTTACTCACAAAACAGGAACAATCAAGGGATTTCAATACCAATTTCGTGTTCGTGAGCATACTAAATTTTGTGTTAGACCATACATAATTCCAGCACATTATAGGGACCGTGTTAGAACAGAAATACAATCTATGCTTGACGAGGGCATTATTGAGCCTGCAGTAGGCTCATACAACAATCCATTACATGTTGTTGAGAAGAAAAATGGGTCGATCAGGCTTGTCTTATATTCGAGACAAATCACTACTATCATTATTCCTGAAACAGACAGGCCGCAAACGTTGGAAGAACTTCTTCAAAATTTTAATGGTGTAAAAATGCTGTCTTCCATTGATCTCAGATCCAGCTTTTATCAGATCGAACTTCACCCAAAATGTAGAAAATACACAGCTTTCCTTTGTTTCGACATTTGTTATCAGTTTCGGAAACATCCTTTTGGTTTGAACATTTCTTCGGCAGCGTTCATTCGCGGGCTAAATTCCATATTACCTGAGTTCTTAAAACGTCACATCACCTTATATGTGGACGATATTCTGATAGCAGAAGCCTCATGGCAACAACATAATCGCATCCTGAACAGCGTGTTACGTATTTTTGCAGAATCTGGAATTACAGTTAACTTGGAAAAGTGTGAATTCGGTAGGACAAAGGTGAAGTTTTTGGGACATATTATTTCTTCTGAAGGCATTCAGCCGGACCCTGAAAAGTTAGAAGCAATCAGAGCCATTCCAGTTCCATCCACAAAAAAGTTTTCTAGGCCTCGTAAATTTTTACCGTCGTTTTCTGAATATGCAAATTCTAGTTACACCAAAACTTTGTTCTCTCACTGGAAAAAATACTATTTGGAACTGGGACGAACAAACACAGTTGGAATTCAATTCTTTGAAAGAATCGCTACTTAACGAGCCAATACTAGCTCATCCAGATCTCTCACAAGATTTTTGCCTTTGCACAGATTCTTCTAAAGTCGGTCTTGGTGCCCATTTATTTCGAGAAGCCACAGAAAATGACATTACTGTTCAGAAAACCATTGCTTTTGCTAGCCGAGTGCTAACAAAATCTGAAAAAAAATTATTCCGTTACTGAATTAGAAGCTTTAGCTATCGTTTGGGCATTTAACAAATTCCGTTTCTTTCTTTATGGTAAGCACGTAAAAGTATACAGTGACCATCGTTCATTACAATTTCTTATGTCTTCAAAATTAAATCATGACAGGTTAAAACGTTGGGCATTGTTTCTGAAAGAATTCCACTTCACAACAGTCTACATTCCCGGCAAGGAGAACATTGTTGCGGACGCACTGTCACGCGCACCGGCTGGGCTCGAGAAAAGTAACACAGAAAGGAACCTCGATAAAAATTTCAGTATTCTTTACATTCAGAAAGTCGCCTCTGAAAACTTCATCACCACATCTTTAAAGGACATTGCTCATGAACAAGATAAAGATCCGATTTGAAAAGACATCAAAAGCAAATGGCATGAAAAGACACACACACAGATTCGGCATTATTATCTGGTTAGGAACAACATACTGTTCAAACGCTGCACTGTTGATGACAAGCTATGGGTACTTTGCATTCCAGACGATTTCGTTAATAAGCTCATTTGGTACATTCATTTCTGCTATGCACATTTTGGTCCAGGAAAATGTTATCATATTCTTCGAACGACTTGTTATTTTAACAATATGGAAAAGAGAATTCGAAGAGTCTTGTCTATTTGTAAACTTTGTCAAAGGCGAAACCATCTACTGTCTCGCATCGTGCTCCATTGTTTCCTATCATTCCTTCTAAATTAAAAGAATTTGCTGCTGTTGATCTCTTGGGACCGCTTGTCAGAACATCTAATGGATTTTCGTACGTTCTAGTCGCTGTTGAACTTACTTCAAAAATTGTTTCTTTCACTCCGGTACGTAAAGCCATTAGACGGTCTGTATCCAACGCCTTTGTTAAAAATTTCTTACGTGAAGTTGGACACGTTAGTAAAGTCATTTCAGATAACGGACCGCAATTCAGATCTGCTGTTTGGTCACGCATGCTTCGTAACCATAAAATCAAATCTGTTTTTATTTCATTATACTCACCACATTGTAACCCGTCTGAACGGATTGTGAAAGAAATCAATAAGCTTTGCAGACTTTATTGTCACAAAAAGCATCAGCATTGGGACAGATATTTACACTTATTTCAAAACGTGCTGAATGAGATGCCTCATGACTCCACTGTTTTACCACCTGTTCTTGTACTGAAGAATAAAGAACCACCAAACAGAATCAGAGAGCTTGTACCTTTTCCGAATACACGTAAACTTCGACACAAAGACATAATTGATTTGGCTATTAAAAATATAAATTCTGCTGCAGACAAAAGGAGAAAATTACACGGTAAAGCAAATGCAAAGAAATTATATATTGGTCAGAAAGTTCTCATTAAAGCTCATTCATTGTCACATAAGAAGAAACACTTGAGTCACAAATTCTTTCTAGTTTACAATGGACCTTACAGAATCCGACGTATACCACATGATAATTGCGTTGAAGTTGAAACTCTTCGTACTAGGAAGAGTAAAGGTTTACACCACATTTCACATGTAAAACCATTTATTGAAAGATAATCTGCTTTTCAACTTTGTCTTTGCCATAAAGCTGTTCACATCACGTCGCTAGTATACTTTGTCACACTAAGAATCTGTTAACGTGCAACAATGTTTTGAAGTTAAATATCCAGTCAAGAACCAAGAGAACGTATTTAAACAGAAATTACGAGTGCATTGTTATAGTGAACAGACATCACAGTGTTATTGCGTGTGTACATTCTTGCTTGTTAGTTGCACGATTACGTAACGACTATAAGGCTTACATACTTAGAACATTTACCAGTACTGCTAATGAGATTTTAATGCAACATTTTGGTTTACTTGAAAACACATTCTTTATTTGAAGTTCATTCGGTGAGATTAAAGATGACTTAGCATTTGGTTTCTCTAATAGCTACACGATTATATCACGACGCTACTAATATGTGACACGATTTACATTGTTGCTTTTGCGGTGTATCTGTTTCATATCTGCACAGTTTTTCTGTATTATTCTGGAAAGTAAAACATGTTTTAGTAGTCACTTTTGTGGAATAGCTACAATGAGACGGCCTTTATCGTAGCACAACAATACGTTACATTATAGTACTTTCTAGATCACGGTAAGGTACGTAATAACTACCATATCTATACGGAAAGCATTTTACCTTCGTTTATAATGAGGTAAGTACATTGGCTTCAGCAGAACTTTACTTACAGAGGACGATAAGAACGACAGTTCCACAGAATTATCTTACAGCAAAACGCACATTTAGCACCACAGGGCACGAATTTGAGTGATTAATTTGGTACTTAAACCACTTATTTATCAATATTGTCGAATTAAAAAGAAAGTTTTTTGTTATACATTTCATTCCATTGCTGTAATCTGCAACACCTGAGGATACAATTGCATTAATCCTCAGGGGGGTACACGCTTACTTGGTGCATCATGTGTTTGGCAAGCACAAGGAGCCCTAGCTAATATGGTATTTGCTTATACAACTTTACACATCGGTACCATATTTCTCTGACACACAAATTACAGAGATATCTGTTCATTTAACTGAGAGACAAACATTTTTTTATTACGTCAGTGACACATGTTTACGCAATCACACAGTTGGATAATTTCACACTTATGAAATTCTATTTTGTCTGTACTTTGTGAAATGTTCATATTTTTTCAAAACCATTGTGATACTATGAGAGCCTTGAATGATGTATTTGGTATGGGATCACGATTTTTAAAGTACGTTTGATGTAGATGACACGTTTGACATGAGCAGAGAATTCTTTTAGGTTTTGAAATTATTGGAGGAAGCTACAACGATTTTGAGAGTTGACTGAGGTGTTATGATATTATTACAATGACTATGTGTATTACGCTGTTGCGATATGTTTATGATCAATAAGCTGATGCTATATGAGTAATTTGATTATGCTACATATCTGTTATGATGAAATATTGAAGAAGTGTCGACGAATAAGGTAAGGAATAATGAGTAGTGGTTAGGGACTCTGGTTTGTAAAAAAGGTTGTTGAAAACCAAGAATCGTACTTTAAGAGTTATGAAATGTATGTAAATGCGTGAATGCATTACAATGCCGACGAAAATTTTTTGGACACTATTATATTTATAGGACTTTATTTTCTACACATTTGTAATGCAAATTCTTGACCTGTGAAATTTTTTATATGAGACTGCCACTGTAGTGGAAACTGGTGTCGTAAATACACTCCTGGAAATTGAAATAAGAACACTGTGAATTCATTGTCCCAGGAAGGGGAAACTTTATTGACACATTCCTGGGATCAGATACATCACATGATCACACTGACAGAACCACAGGCACATAGACACAGGCAACAGAGCATGCAAAATGTCGGCACTAGTACAGTGTATATCCACCTTTCACAGCAATGCAGGCTGCTATTCTCCCATGGAGACGATCGTAGAGATGCTGGATGTAGTCCTGTGGAACGGCTTGCCATGCCATTTCCACCTGGCGCCTCAGTTGGACCAGCGTTCGTGCTGGACGTGCAGACCGCGTGAGAAGACGCTTCGTCCAGTCCCAAACATGCTCAATGGCGGACACATCCGGAGAACTTGCTGGCCAGGGTAGTTGACTTACACCTTCTAGGGCACGTCGGGTGGCACGGGATACATGCGGACGTGCATTGTCCTGTTGGAACAGCAAGTTCCCTTGCCGGTCTAGGAATGGTAGAACGATGGGTTCGATGACGGTTTGGATGTACCGTGCACTATTCAGTGTCCCCTCGACGATCACCAGAGGTGTACGGCCAGTGTAGGAGATCGCTCCCCACACCATGATGCCGGGTGTTGGCCCTGTGTGCCTCGGTCGTATGCAGTCCTGATTGTGGCGCTCACCTGCACGGCGCCAAACACGCATACGACCATCATTGGCATCAAGGCAGAAGCGACTCTCATCGCTGAAGAAGAGACGTCTCCATTCGTCCCTCCATTCACGCCTGTCGCGACACCACTGGAGGCGGGCTGCACGATGTTGGGGCGTGAGCGGAAGACGGCCTAACGGTGTGTGGGACCGTAGTCCAGCTTCATGGAGACGGTTGCAAATGGTCCTCGCCGATACCCCAGGAGCAACAGTGTCCCTAATTTACTGGGAAGTGGCGGTGCGGTCTCATACGGCACTGCGTAGGATCCTACGGTCTTGGCGTGCATCCGTGCGTCGCTGCGGTCCGGTCCCAGGTCGACGGGCACGTGCACCTTCCGCCGACCACTGGCGACAACATCGATGTAATGTGGAGACCTCACGCCCCACGTGTTGAGCAATTCGGCGGTACGTCCACCCGGCCTCCTGCATGCCCACTATACGCCCTCGCTCAAAGTCCGTCAACTGCACATACGGTTCACGTCCACGCTGTCGCGGCATGCTACCAGTGTTAAAGACTGCGATGGAGTTCCGTATGCCACGGCAAACTGGCTGACACTGACCGCGGCGGTGCACAAATGCTGCGCAGCTAGCGCCATTCGACGGCCAACACCGCGATTCCTGGTGTGTCCGCTGTGCCGTGCGTGTGATCATTGCTTGTACAGCCCTCTCGCAGTGTCCGGAGCAAGTATGGTGGGTCTGACACACCGGTGTCAATGTGTCCTTTTTTCCATTTCCAGGAGTGTATTTCGGTAAGACAGTTAAGTGACCACCTGCACGTAATGCGTCGTGGGCACCCAGCTGGGCGACAGCCACCTGGAAACAAGCCATTAGTGTGTGCCTTTCAGAGGCACAGGTAAAAAGAAAAGGGGGGGGCACTATGCTGGCTATTGACATTTCTTTGTAGAAAGCGTCGCAAATACGACATGCTCAAACTTGAAAACATATGATTATTTACTGAAATGAAATGATGAGAAACATTCCATGTCTATTGTCTTGCTAGTTGGAAGATTGTTTACTGCACTATGAAACGCCATATGGCTATCGAAGGACGTTTCACGCCTTGCTTCGCCTATTTTGTTTAATATCTAGTTTCTAGCTGCCTGCAGCATTGGTTAAAGTAAAATTTTAAAGATGTACTAATATAAATATTTTATGCCTACAGACCCAGTAAAGAATAACTTCGTGATATACTTCCAAAAAAAATGAGGGAGCACAAAAAGACATTGCCCTTCACAGGAACTGCATACATAATTTTCTTTTCAAGTACTTGGTAATTTATTTCATTGAATAAGTAGTTGTGCACCATTTTAATTACTTAGACATTAAGATGTAAATAGACATTGTCCTTATCTGCGTTGTTGTCTTTAGTGTACTATTTTTTCTGCTTGTGGGTTTGTCATGTTTAGATATAAGGTATTACATTTATTGCTGCTTGCTATGCTTACTTCCTCTTTTTTGTCCTTGCTGTTTGTGTTAATTTGTTTTGTGCTGCTGCATTGTGTCGTCCCTTAGTTTAGCATCTGAGCTCAGTAGGTTTAAGTTAGCTTAAGAGGGGGTAGACTATATAAGAAACTATGATGAATTGGAAGATAAGCATTGAGAAGCTATATGAAAATGATTTGGCCAAAAAAGTAGTGTACAGTGGAGGTAAACTATTTTTGAAAGAGGATGTGAACAAAATACAGAAAGCATGCTTGGATAGGATATTTTGGCGGAAGCAAATGTTGAGATCAGACGAAAGATCTACAGAATGACGTTTTGGGTTGGACTGCAGTACCAAATGTTACACTGAAAACAAACCCTGTCCTTTCCTTGTGTTATCCCACTATGTGTTTGTGAACCCTTGTGTATTCATGTTCTTACGGTCTTTATATGTTTATCTGATAAGATTTATATTGTAGAATGTCGTAATTTTTGTAACACTGATGTATTTGCTATTTTGATTCTTTTGTAAAGCCTGTACTACTACAAATGTTATCTGTATTGTTATGTTCTTTAATGATACATTTTGTACCTTTGTTATTGTGTTCTCATGTTATAAAATTGTAATTGACACCAGTTCATCAAATTAAGTAACTTGTAATTTACATTTCACTGCACACATTTCTGTTGGTCATTGTATATGGACAATATGTGAGAAGTAGGGACTGATAGTGTTTGCACGTGTGTTAATAATTCAGTAAGGGACTGCATAACAGCATTGCTGGTTGTAAGGACATTTCAAAAACAATTTTTGTGAGTACACAAGTGGTGGTTATGGACTTGCTATATTATCTGCAAGACTCTTCAATGGTGATTGTGCGCCTGCACAGTCAAACAGATGGCTGCTGGCCATCTCTACAAGGACTACAGTGGGTCTACACCTTTGATGACCCACTAATACAATTATTTCTACAAGGACTGCAGTGGGTCTGCACCTCTGGTGGCCCACCAATAGTAATCTCTACCAGGACTACAGTGTGTCTGCTCTGTGATGACCTACCTACCGATAGTCTTCAACGTCGACTGACTCTGCTGTGGCCCATTACCTGTCTGCATGTCAAGAGTCAGCACTGTCTTTCGTTGGAAGGACAACACTACTTCTTCAAGACTGCTTACAAATCGACTACTTCCAAGTGCAATTTATTTTATTGCTCAGACTTTGAAAAAAACACTGCAATTTTACTATGATGAACGATCAGGACTGTCTTTATGGACTGTGAGAGAATTTTAGCTTCTGACCAACATTGTATCAATAAGTGTGTGCTTTTGATATCTTTGTTATAGTAATTATGAAAATTTTTATCAAATCATTGTTGGCCACTGCCGAAAACAATTTGTAAAAAATTTTTGTGGGGAGCATGGGGGCTTGTAAGAAGGCTGTTTAGGTTTTCTTATTGGTAACGCCGCTTAGCGCTCGGTATGAAAAATCACTGGCTGTGCTGTGCGCAGTCTGTGTTTAGTTTGCATTGTTGTCTGACATTGTAGTGTCGGGCAGCGGCAGCTGGATGCTAACAGCGCATAGCGTTGCGCAGTTGGAGGTGAGCCGCCAGCAGTGGTGGACGTGGGGAGAGAGATGGCGGAGTTTTGAAATTTGTAAGAATTGGTGGCACGAACTGATATATATATATATTATGACTATTAAGGTAAATACATTGTTTGTTCTGTATTAAAATCTTTCATTTGCTAACTATGCCTATCAGTAGTTAGTGCCTTCAGTAGTTTGAATCTTTTATTTAGCTGGCAGTAGTGGCGCTGGCTGTATTGCAGTAGCTTGAGTAACGAAGATTTTTGGAGGTAAGTGATTTGTGAAACGTATAGTTTATTGTTAGTCAGGGCCATTCTTTGGTAGGGATTTTTTAAAGTCAGATTACGTTGCGCTAAAAATATTGTGTCTCAGTTTAAGCACAGTCGGGTACAATTTTTCTAAGGGGACGTTTCATAGCTATCGATTATCGACTTTTTATCCGGCTTTCTTGTCTTGGACATGAGCTAGGACTTTAAGATTTTGTATGAAGGGAGATCTAGCAGCCGCGTTGCTTGGGAGAATGTGGAAAGTGTTCATATGTAGTAAAAACCAGCGAAATCCGTGCGTTTTCGTCATTTGCTCTCGATTCGACTTAATGCCAGATCGTCACATTGGCTGCTCTTCTCTCTGAAACGGATACATATATCGTGTGTAAAGGTAAGTTGCGTGATGCGGTATGCGGATACACTAAAAGCTCCATAGTAGAACACTGAAGAAGCTTCTAAGTTGATTTTTATGGCCAGTAAGAAGCAGTACACTTCAAGCTTTAGTTAACCATTATTGACTTTTTTGCCGGCTTTGGTGCCTTGAACATGAGCTAGAACCTTAAGGTTTTGCATGAAAGTACGTCTGTACGCCACGTTGCACGGGAGAGTATGAAAAGTGTTCATATGTAGTACCAACACGAGAAATCCGCCCCTATTTGTCATTTGCCATCGAATCGACTTAATGCCAGATCGTCACATTGGCCGCTTTTCTCTCTGAAACGGTTACATTCATCGTCTGCAAAGAAATGTCGCTTTCCGCGGTATGTGGAGATACTAAAGGCACCATTATATAACACAGAAGCAGATTCTAAGAAGAAATAATCGCTAGTAAGAAGTAATACTATTCAAGTTTTAGTTATCGGTTATTCACTTATTTGCCAACTTTGGTGCATTGGACGTGAGCTATAACCTTAAGATTTCGCATGAAAGTACGTCTGTACGCCACGTTGCACGGGAGAATGTGAAAGGTGTACATAATAGTAACAACGAGAGAAATCCGCCCGTTTTCGTCATTTGCGTTCGAATCGACTTAATGCCAGATCGTCACATTGTCAGCTTTTCGCTCTGAAACGGTTACACTTATCGTATGCAAATTTATGTCGCGTGTTGGGGTATGCGGAAAAAACTAAAAACATTATATTAGAACACAGAAAAAGCTTCAAAGAAGATGTAATCGCCAGTAAGAAGCAGTACTATTCAAGTTTTAGTTATCTGTTTATTCACTTATTTGCCGACTTTGGTGCATTGGACATGAGCTAGGACCTTAGGATTTTGCATGAAAGTACGTCTGTACGCCACGTTGCACGGGAGAATGCGAAAAGTTTTCATATGTAGTAACACCATGAGAAATCCGCCCGTTTTCGTCATTTTTCATCGAATCGACTTAATGACAGATCGTCACACAGGTCGCTTTTCTCTCTGACACGGTTACATTCATCGTATGCAAAGTTATGTCGCTTGCCGCGGTATGCGCAACACTAAAAGCATTATAGTAGAACACAGAAGAAGCTTTTAAGAAGATGTAATTGGCCAGTAACAAGCAGCACTAGTCAAGTTCTAGTTTTCGGTTATTCACTTATTTTCGGGCTTTGGAGCATTGGACATGAGCTAGGACCTTAGGATTTTGCAGGAAAGTACGTCTGTACGACACGTTGCATGGGAGAATGTGGAAAGTGTTCATATGTAGTAAAAACCTGAGAAATCCGATCGCTTTCGTCATTTGCTATCGAATTTTATGTATTGCCTGATCTTCACATTGGCCGCTTTTCTCTCTGAAACAGTTACATTTATCGTCTGGAAAATGTATTTCGCGTATTGAAATATGCGGCAAAAACTGAAAACATCATATTAGAACACAAAAAAGCTTCTAAGAAGATGTAATCGGAAGTAGCAAGCAGTACTATTCAAGTTTTAGATATCGGTTATTCACTAATTTGCGGCTTTGGTACATTCGACATGAGCTAGAACCTTAAGATTTTGCATGAAAGTACGTCTGTACGCCACGTTGCACGGGAGAATGTGATAAGTGTTCATATGTAGTAACAACATGAGAAATCCACCCGTTTTCTGCATTTGCCATTGAATCGACTTTTTGCTAGATCGACATATTGACCACTTTTCTCTTTGAAACGGTTACATTTATCGTCTGTAAAGTTATGTCGCGTGTTTCGGTATGCGAAACAAACTGAAAACATCATATTAGAACACAGAAAAAGCTTCTAAGAAGATGTAATCGCCAGTAAGAAGTAGTACTATTCACGTTTTATTTATCGGTAATTCACTTATTTTCCGGCTTTCGTGCATTGGACTTGAGCTAGGACCTTACGATTTCCATTAAAGTACGTCTGTACGAAACGTTGCACGGGACAATGTGAAAAGTGTACATAATAGTAACAACATGAGGAATCCTCCCGCTTTCGGCATTTGCTATCGAATCGAATGTGTTGCCAGATCTCCACATTGGCCGGTTTTCTCTCTGAAACAGTTACATTTATCGTCTGGAAATTTATGTCGCGTGTTGCAATATGCGGAAAAAACTGAAAACATCATATTAGAACACAGAAAAAGCTTCTAAGAACATGTAATCGCAAGTAAGAAGAAGTACTATTCAAGTTTTAGTTATCGGTTATTCACTTATTTGCCGCTTTTGGTACATTGGACATGACCGACGACCTAAAGACTTTGCATGAAACGACGTCTGGAAACCACATTGCACGGGGGAATGTGTAAACTGTTCATATGTAGTAAAAACTAGAGAAAACCGCCCGCTTTCGTCATTTGCTACCGAATCTATTTTATTGCAACATCTTCACATTGGCCGCTTTTCTTTCTGAAACGGTTACATTTGTCATCTGCAAAATTATGACGTGTTTCCGGTATGCGAAAAAAACTGAAAACATCATATTAGAACACAGAAAAAGCTTCTAAGAACATGTAATCGCAAGTTACAGAAGTACTATTCAAGTTTTAGTTATCGGTTATTCACTTATTTGCCGCCTTTGGTACATTTTACATGACCGACGACCTAAAGATTTTGCATGAAACGACGTCTGGAAACCAAATTGCACGGGGGAATGTGGAAACTGTTCAAATGTAGTAAAAACTAGAGAAAACCGCCCGCTTTCGTCATTTGCTACCGAATCTATTTTATTGCAACATCTTCACATTGGCCGATTTTCTCTCTGAAACTGTTACATTTATCGTCTGGTAATGTATGTCGCGTATTGCAATATGCGGAAAAAACTGAAAACATCATATTACAACACAAAAAAAGCTTCTAAGATGATGTAATCGAAAGTAGCAAGCAGTACTATACTATTGACTTATTTGCCGGCTTTGGTGCATTGGGCATGAGCTAGGACATTACGATTTTGCATGAGTGTACGTCTGTATGCCACGTTGCACGGGAGGATGTAAAAAATGTTCATATGTAGTAACAACATGAGAAATCCGCCCGTTTTCGACATTATCCATCGAATCGACTTAATTCCAGATCGTCACATTGGCCGCTTTTCTCTTTGAAACTGTTACATTCATCGTCTGTAAAGTTATGTCGATTGCCGCGGAATGCGGAGACACTAAAAGCACCATAGTAGAACACAGAGGATGCTTCTAAGAAAATGTAATCGGCCAGTAACAAGCAGTGTTACTCAAGTTTTAGTTATCAGTTATTCACATATTTGCCGGCTTTGGTACATTGGGCATGACCGAAGACCTAAAGATTTTGCATGAAACGACGTCTGGAACCCACGTTGCACGGGAGAATGTGAAAAATGTTCACATGTAGTAACCACATGAAAAATCCGCCCGTTTTCGACATTTGCCATCGAATCGAATTAATGCCAGAGCGTCATATAGGCCGCTTTTCTCACTGAAAAGGTTACATTTACCGTCTGCAAAATTATGTCGCGTGTGGCGGTATGCTGAAAAAACTGAAAACATCATATTAGAACACAGAAAAAGCTTCTAAGAAGAAGTAATCGCCAGTAAGAAGCAGTAGTATTCATGTTTTATTTATCGGTAATTCTCTTATTTTCCGGCTTTTGTGCATTGGACTTGAGCTAGGACCTTACGATTTCCATTAAAGTACGTCTGTACGCCACGTTGCGCGGGACAATGTAAAAAGTGTACATAATAGAAACAACATGAGGAATCCGCCCGCTTTCGTCATTTGCTATCGAATCGAATGTATTGCCAGATCTCCACAATGGCCGATTTTCTCTCTGAAATAGTTACATTTATCGTCTGGAAATTTGTGTCGCGTGTTGCAATATGCGGAAAAAACTGAAAACATCATATTAGAACACAGAAAAAGCTTCTAAGAAGATGTAATCGCCAGTAAGAAGCAGTAGTATTCAAATATTAGTTATCGGTGATTCACTTATTTGCCGGCTTTGGTGCATTGGACATGAGCTAGAACCTTACGATTTTGCATGAAATTACGTCTGTAGGCCACGTTGTACGGGACAATGTGAAAGGTGTACAAAATAGTAACAACATGAGAAATCCGCCCGTTTTCGTTATTAGCGTTCGAATCGACTTAATGCCAGATCGTCACATTGGCCGGTTTTCTCTCTCAAACGGTTACATTCATCGTCTGCAAAGATATGTCGCTTGCCGCGGTATGTGGAGACACTAAAAGCAACATAGTATAACACAGAAGCACATTCTAAGAAGATGTAATCGCCAATAAGAAGCAGTACTATTCAAGTTTTAGTAATCGGTTATTCACTTATTTGCCACCTTTGGTAGCTTGGACATGACCGTCGACCTAAAGATTTTGCATGAAACGACGTCTGGAAACCACATTGCACGGGGGAATGTGGAAACTGTTAATATGTACTAAAAACTAGAGACAACCGCCCGCTTTCGTCATTTGCTCCGAATCTATTTTATTGCAACATCTTCACATTGGCCGCATTTCTCTCTGAAACAGTTACATTTATCATCTGCAAAATTATGACGTGTTTTCCGGTATGCGGAGAAAACTGAAAACATCATATTAGAACACAGAAAAAGCTTCTAAGAAGATGTAATCGCAAGTAAGAAGCAGTACTATTCAAGTTTTAGTTATCGGTTATTCACTTATTTGCCGCATTTGGTACATTGGTCATGACCGACGACCTTCAAGATTTTGCATGAAACGACGTCTGGAAACCACATTGCACGGGGGAATATGGAAAATTTTCATATGTATTAAAATCCTCAGAAATCCGCCCGCTTTCGTCATTTGCTATCGAATCGAATTAATTGCGAGATCTTCACATTGGCCGCTTTTCTCTCTGAAACGGTTACATTTATCGTCTGGAAATTTGTGTCAAGTGTTTGCAATATGCGGAAAGAACTGAAAACATCATGATAGAACACAGAAAAAGCTTCTAAGAACATGTAATTGAAAGTAGGAAGCAGTACTACTCAAGTTGTAGCTATCGGTTATTCACTAATTTGCCGCCTTTGGTGAATTGGACATCAGTTCAAATGGCTCTGAGCACAATGGGACTCAACTTCTGAGGTCATTAGTCCCCTAGAACTTAGAACTACTTAAACCTAACTCACCTAAGGAGATCACACACATCCATGCCCCAGGCAGGATTCGAACCTGCGACTTTAGCAGTCGCACGTTTGGACATGAGTTATGACCTTAAGATTTTGCATGAAAGTACGTCTGTACGCCACGTTGCACGGGAGAATGTGAAAAGTGTTAATATGTACTAACAACATGAGAAATCCGCCCGTTTTCGACATTTGCCATTGAATCGACTTATTGCCACATCTTCACATTGGCCGCTTTTCTCTCTTAAACGGTTACATTTATCGTCTGCAAAATTATGTCGCGG
Source organism: Schistocerca gregaria (assembly GCF_023897955.1). Taxonomy (NCBI): domain Eukaryota; kingdom Metazoa; phylum Arthropoda; class Insecta; order Orthoptera; family Acrididae; genus Schistocerca; species Schistocerca gregaria. Next base: position 7,946,058 of record NW_026061736.1, on the reverse strand, counting down.
TTTGTGGTATGCGGAAAAAGCTGAAAACATTATATTAGAACACAGTTATCGGTTATTCACTTATTGGCCGGATTTGGTTCATTGGACATGACCGACGACTTTAATATTTTGCATGAAAGTACGTCTGTACGCCACGTTGCACGGGAGAATGTGAAAAGTGTACATATTAGTAACCACATGAGAAATCCGCCCGTTTTCGTCATTTGCCGTCGAATCGACTTAATGCCAGATCGTCACATTGGCCGGTTTTCTCTCTGAAACTGTTACATTCATCGTCTGCATAGTTATGTCGCTTGCCGCGGTATGCGTAGACACTAAAAGCATCATAGTAGAACACAGAAGAAGATTCTAAGAAGATGTAATCGGGCAGTAACAAGCAGTACTTCTCAAGTTTTAGTTATCGGTTATTCACTTATTTGCCGGCTTTGGCGCATTGGACATGAGCTGGTACCTTAAGATTTTGCATGAAACTACGTCTGTACACCACGTTGCACGGAAGAATGTGAAAGGTTTCATATGTAGTAACCACAAGAGATATCCGCCGTTTTCGACATTTGCCACCGAATCGACTTAATGCCAGATCGTCATATTTCCCGCTTTTCTCTCTGAAAACGTTACATTTATCGTCTGCAAAATGAAGTCGCGTGTTGCGGTATGCGGAAAAAACTGAAAACATCATATCAGAAAACCGAAATAGCTTCTAAGAAGATGTAATAGCCAGTAAGAAGCAGTACTATTCAAGTTTTAGTTATCGGTTATTCCCTTATTTGCCGGCTTTCGTGCATTGGACAAGAGCTAGGACCTTACGATTTTGCATAAAAGTACGTCTGTACGCCAGAATACAGCATTTTCAGTTGTCAAACGGCTTCTAAAACCGAACTGTTCATTTGACAGCAAATTGAGTGATATAAAATTATCAATTAACCTTACATGCACAGCCTTTTCGGTAACTTTTGCAAACACTGATGGAATAGAAGTAGGTCTAAAATTATCTACATTATCCCTTTCTCCCTTTTCATAAAGCGGCTTTACTGCTGAGTACTTTAATCGCTCAGGAAACTGACCAATTCTAAAGGAAAAATTGCAAATATGGCTAAATACAGGGCTAACATGTGCAGCACAGTACTTAAATATTCTGCTAGGCACTCCATCATATCCATGAGAGTTCTTAGTCTTCAGTGATATAGTTATTGACTCAATCTCTCTCTTGTTTGTATCACAGAGGAGTATTTCAGACGTCAATCTCAGAAAATTATTTGCTAAGGAATTTGTATGATTTCCTGTTGAAACTAAATTTTTATTTAGCTTGATTGTGACTACTTCTAACATTTTGATATAATTCGCGCTATGTTCTACATGAAATCATTATCCCACTAGTCAGCCAACTGTGCTGTCTATTACTGCTAGTACCCCATTCAGAATGTTCTAATGGAAAACAACTCTGAAAGAGCATGAGAAATGTGCCATGGAAAGCATTGTATTTATCATCTGTATTATTGGCACTATATACATCTTGCCACTCTTGTTCCTTGACAAGTTTTAAAAACACTCTATTGCTGTTGGATTGACTTTCCTACGTTCTTTGTAACTAAATATGACATTGGGTTGAGTACAAAAACCTTTTAGTGTTAAAATTTGTGCATTATGGTCTGAAAGGCCGTTCCCTTTTTTACTAACAGGATGCCCATTTAGTATTGAAGAACGAATAAAAATATTGTCTATAATTGTGCTACTATTCGCCTGCACCCTAGTTTGAAAAAAAAAACACAGTTGGCATCAGATCATATGAATTTAAGAGATCTACCAACATCATTTTTCTTGGGACCGAGCGAGGTGGCGCAGTGGTTAAGGCACTGGACTCACATTCGGGAGGACGACGGTTCAGTCCCACGTTCAGCCACCTTCATTCAGGTTTTCCGTGATTTCCCTAAATCACTCCCGGCAAATTCTGGGTTAGTTCCTCTTAAAGGGCATGGCCGACTTCCTTCCCCATCCTTCCCTAATCCGATGAGACCAATGACATCGCTGTCTGGTCTCCTTCCTCAAACAACCCAACCCCCTTTTTCTTGCACAATCGTATACAAAATTAATATTGAAGTCACCACATATAACTACTTTCTGGTACTTCCTACAAAGTGAATCAAGAACCCTCTCTAGCTTAAGCAAAAATGCTCTGAAGTTGGAGTTAGAGGCCCTATAAACACCAGCAATTAGAAGTTGAGTTTCACTAAATTCAACAAATGCTTCACAACTTTCAAATATCTGTTCAGTGCAGTGTCGTGATAAGTCTATGGACTCAAATAACGTACTGTTTTTTATGTACGGAGACACCTCCCCACCCCGCAAGGAACTCCTTGAGAAACAGCCAGCTAATATGTAACCTGGTAAAGGAAGCCTATAAATTATCAGTTTATTGAAGTGGTGCTCTGATATACAAATAATTTCAGCGTTAACATCTGTTAGCAGTTCACTATCTTTATCTCTAATAACTCTTATATTCTGATGAAATATGCCAATTCCTTCTCTACTTGGAAACATTACATCCTCTGGAGGAGAGCCCTTAGAGGCACGCCGGCCGCGGTGGTCTTGCGGTTCTAGGTGCTCAGTTCGGAACCGCGCGACTGCTACGGTCGCAGGTTCGAATCCTGCCTCGGGCATGGATGTGTGTGATGTCCTTAGGTTAGTTAGGTTTAATTAGTTCTAAGTTCTAGGCGACTGATGACCCCAGATGTTAATTTGCATAGTGCTCAGAGCCATTAGAACCATTTTTGAACGTTAGAGGCACTTCCTTTAAGCAGGTATACCAATCAGCTGACTTCAGTATTAAAAAGGTGCAGCTCTAACACCAACTACTACAGGAATTTTTCCATGAGTGACACCACTACCGCCACCACCACCCACTACACTGTCACCTATAAGATTAGGTAGCCTCTCCTTCGCATACCTATTGAGGTGCAGGCCATGCCTAGTGAAACCCCATCTACTGATAGACCCAACTGGCACCACTGAGATGTGATCCATGCCCTCTCCCATCAGTGCACTCCCCAGCCCCACAATTACGCGCCTAACAGCCGCATTAATGTGTGGCCGATCATGATGCTGAAACAGTTGCACGATAAGCACATTAGTGCCACCAGTTTGAGTAGCTATCTTAACCAAGTCACCACTGACATCATACCCCCTGTCCCTATTGCGACTGCTCCCAGCACCACCCACTATCACTACCTGATCCTCGTTTGTAAAATTCTTACATAACTCCCCTATGCTTTCAGCCACCTGAGCCAACCCTGCACTAGGCTTCACAATGCTTGTGACCTGGTACTCACTCCACAAAACTTCCTGCAAATGCTGGCCCACACCTCTACCCGCTAACTACCTAGCAGCAGAACCTAGGCCTCCTAATTGCTGAGGACGGCTGCAAGTTACCTCCATATACAGCTACACGAGGCTCCTCTCCGCTCAACTTTGACAGTTTGTCGTATCTATTGCATGTAAGCAAAGTAAAACTGTCTGACTACCTCCTTTTCCTATCTATCCTCTTGTCAACTGCCAGTTCCCATTCCCCAGCACCCTTCACCCTCCTCAACTTATCTAGTTCCTCCTTTGCGCATTGTAACTGCACCTGAAGGGCACAGATCTTACGCTCCTGCTCCTCTATTAACTTGTTTCTACTACAGATTCTACATTCCCAGGACAGGATCACCCTCAAATAACCACTGGCTTCCCCACTGCATTCTCCCCAATGAAAATACTTTGAAAAAATCCCACAGCGTAATCCACTACTCACAAACCTACGACATAGCCATCACTTCTCACTCATGATAAAATTTTACAGTTACTAAAAAAAACTATACGTCTACGTTACCAAAGTTCAGTTACAAAAACAGCACTATTTAAGAACTAACAACTATGGTCTCGAAATTCTCTGCCTACTAAGAAAGCAGCTACTTGTATTAATACTACTACAACACAGCCGATACCAATACCAGCAAAACTTCACAAAATTATTGGCTAAAACCAAAAAATTAAAACTAAACGCCAGTTGAAAACTAAAGCACGAAATTTACTGAACGACTTGAACACACTGAAAACTCTATAAAACACAGCGAGCGAACGATTACAAGAGTTTATTAAGTCATTATTTCGCCAAAAATGGCAAGCAATACCACTGCAATCTATTCAGTTTAATAACTGTATTACAGAGCACAAACAAGTTCGTCAGTACTTAGCTTATAACCGCTGCAGATGCAGTGCACGCCGCAAAATGTAAACACACTGATGAGGCGCGAGGCTTAGACGAACCATGAAAGCACACTGACAAATAATAGACCACTCGAGTCAATACCACAGGAAGAAAGACTGAGATAAATGAATATCCACTAATAAGTCGCTTTTACGGCAAAAATAATAACACAAAAAAACTTTAAAATACGTAAATGAAGTCTAAAATTTATAAAACATTAACAAGCTATTTCAACAGCAATGCAGCTCACGTGACGTCACACCAATGATGATCTGCCCCCCCCTCCCCCCCTGGGAAGTTGCCTATCTACCCCACCTTCGAAATATGCCTATCTATCCCCCTCAGAAGATATCTACCGAGCTACCCCTCCATGGAAGATCTCTGTCAACCTGCACCTCCCCCCCCCCTCAGATGATGTCTGTGTACCTACCCACACCCTTGGAAGATGTCTGTCTACCTAAACCACCCCCCTCAGAATATGTATGACTAAGTACCCCTCCCCTCGGAATATGAATGTCTACCTACCCCACCCCTCGGGAGATGTCTGTGTACCTACCCCTCTCAGAAGATATCTACCTACACCTCCCACATCGGGAGATTTCATTCTACCTCTCCCCCATCGAAAGCTGTCTGTCTCTCATCGCCCCATCACCTAATATGTAATTCTACCTACTTGCCTTCTTAGAAAATGTCAGTCTACATAACTCTCCACAGGAGATGTCTGTCTACCTGCCCCCTCGGCAGATGTCTGCCTACCTCAACCCCTAAGGAAGATGTTTGTCCACCTACCTCACCCTGTGAAGATGTCTATCTATACCCCCACAAAAACTTTCGCCCCACCTCGTAAGATGTCTATCACCCTGAAAGATGTCTCTCACCCCCCCCCCTCTCTAAGCCGATGTCTATCTACCTACCTGCCCTCTCGGAATTTGTCTGTCTACCTATCCCAACCCCTACTCAGCCCCCCACTCGGAAGTTGTTTACCCCTGTCTCGGAAGATGTCTAGAGACCCCCAAACTTCGGAAGGTGTCTTCCAGCCCCTCAGGCGATGTCTGTCTACCTACCCCCCCCCCCTCAGAAGATGTCTGTCAGCATACCAACCGCCCTGGAATTAGTATGTCTACCTACCAACTGCCTCGGAATATATGTGTCTACCTCCCACCTCGGAAAATGTCTCCCAAACACAGTATCAGAAAAGCCCAGTCTACCAACTGCCAAATCTCAACCCCCGGAAGATTTCTATCCAACCCCCCCATTCGGAATATGTCTATCTACCTCCACTCTCGGTAGCTGTCTACACCCCCCCTCTCAGAGAATCTCTAACCTCGCTCTCATAGGATGTCTGTCTACCTACCCTCACCACCATTTGAAGATGTCTACCCCTTGGAGGATGTCTACTCCACCTGGAATATGTCTGTCTACCCACATTGCATGATGTCTGTCTATCTACTCGGCCCCCCTGGGAAGATGTCTGTTAAACTACCACCCCTTGGAATTTGTTTATCTATTATTACCTGCACAAAATATGTCCATCAACCTACAATCTCCCTCTGAAGATGTCTGTCTACCTACAGCTCCCGCTTGGAAGGTGTCTGTCTACCTACAACCCCCTCAGAAGGCGTCTGTCTACCTATCTCCACATCAGAAAATGTCTGTCTCTCATCTCCCCACCCTTGGAATATGTCTGTCTACCTAAGCTCCCTCAAACCATGTCCGATTAGCTATCCACCCCGGAAGATGTCTGTCTACCTACCCCTCCCCCTCGGAAAATGTCTGTCTCTCATCCCCCTACCCTGAGTATATGTCTGTCTACTTACCTGCCCTCCCTTGGAAAGATCTCTGTATACCTAAACCCAGCCCTCAGATGATGTATGACTACCTATCCCTACCATTGGAAGATGTATGTTTTCCAACCCTCTCTTCGGAATATTTCTGCCTACCTACCCTCTATCACAAAGGATGTCTGTCAGCCTACAATTCCTTACAGGTGTCTGTCTACATACCCACGCACACTCGGAAGAAGTTTGTCTACCTGCCACTCCTTAGGAAATGTCGGTCTACCAATCCCCTTAGAAGATGTCTGTCTACCTATACACCTCTGATGACGACTGTCTACCTAACCCCCTTCTGTAGATGCTTGTCTACCTACCCACTTGGAAGATGTCCGTCCTCCTACAACTCTTCAGAATATGTCTGCCCACCTACCCCCCTCTCGTAAGATATCTGTCTACATATCTCCCCCCCCCCCTGCATGATCTGTCTACCTACCCCCTTCTTCTGTCATAAGATGAATGTCTACCTAAACACCTCAGAAGATGTATGCCTATCTACCCCCTTCAAATGATTCGATTTTATCCCTCCTGTGGGAGATATCTGTCTCCCTACCCGTACCTCTGAGGATATCTGTCTGCCTACCCTCCCCCCCCCCCCTCTCGGAAGTTGTTAAACTACCACTCTTCTGGGAAGATATCTACTCCCACATTAGAGAAGGTCCACACCCCTCTTGGAGGATGTCTGTATACCAAATTGCATACTTTGGAAGTTGTCTCCCCCCCTTTGAAAGATGTCTGTCTACCACAAACACCCCTCGGAAGATGTCTGTGTACTGAACTCATCCTCAGAATATATCTCCTCCTTACCTACCCCCCCCCCCCCCCCTTGGAATATGTCTGTATACCTACCCATTTCCCATAAGAAGATGACTGTCTACCTTATTCCCCTCAGAAGGTGTATGTCTACATGCCACCCCTCGGAACATATCTGCCTACCTAAAACCCTCGGAAGAGGTCCATCTACTCCCATCTTGGAAGATATTGATTTACACCCCTCTTGGAAGATATCTACCCCTGTCTTGGAGGATGACTACCTCCCTCTCGGATGATGTCCACCCTCTTTCTGAAGATGTCTGTCTACATACCGTCCTCTCGAAAGATATTTCTCCTCCCTTAGATGATATGATGTAAGTCTATCAACCCTCAAATGGAAAATGTCTGTCCTCCTAATCCCCCTCGGAAGATGTCTGTATACCTACCCACCTGTCTGTCTACGTACCCCCACTCCCATGATGTCTGTCTACCTCCCCCTTAGGTATATGTCTGTATACCTACACCCGTTCGGAAGATGTCTCTATACCAAACACCCCTCCGAAGATGACTATCTACCTACCCTGCCGCAGAAGGTGTCAGTCTACCTAACCCCTTGTCGGAAGATGTCTGTCTTCAAAACTTCACTGGGAAGATGTCTGCCTACCTAACCCTGTCCATGATAATTGTCTGTTTACCAACACCTCTGCTTCGGAAGATGTCTGCCTACCTACACTCATCAGAAGATGTTGTCTACTTACCACCATCGGAAAATGTCTCTCTACCTATCCCCTCTTGGCAAATGTCATTCTACACCACCCCTCTGAAGAGGTCAGTTTACCTACAACCCCCCAGAAGAAGTCTGTCTAACTACCCCCCCTCGCGAAAAATGTCTATAGTCACCCTACCTCGGACAATGTCTCTCTGCCTACGCCCCATCATGGAAGATATCAGTCTACCCACCCACCCATCAGAAGAAGGCTGTCTACTACCATCCCCTCACAGATTATGTCTGCCTACCAACCCCCTATTGGAAGATGTTTGGCTACCTACCCCACCCCACCTCTGAAGATGTCTGTCTACCAACCCTCCACTTGGAAGATGTCTGTCCTCCTACAACCCCTCAGAAGATGTCAGTCTCCATAACCTGTCTCAGACGTTATCTGCCTAAATACCCCTCCTCGGATGGTTTCTGTCTACCTACACCCACAACCCGTCATAATATGAATGTTTACCTAAACCCCTCAGAATCTGTATATTTATCTACCACACCTTGAATGATTTGTCTATCTCGGAAGATGTCTGTCTCCCAACCCACCCCCTCTGAGGATGTCTGTATACCTACCCCCTTCTCGAACGTTGTCTGTCTACATTCACCACACATTTGAACATGTCTATCTATGTACCTCCTCTCGGAAGATATCTATCTATTGCCGCCATGGAAGAAAAGTATCTCCCCCCTCTTGAAAGATGTCAATCTACCACTCCTCTCAGAAGATATACACTCCCCATCTGAGAATGTCTACATCCTCTCTCGTAGGATGTCTGTCTACCAAACTGCATCCTTTAGAAGGTGCTTCCCACCCCTTGGAATATGTCTGTCTTCCAACACTCCCCCCCCCCCCCCCTTGGAAGGTGTCTTTCTAGCGCACCCAGGCTCAGAATATGTCTCCATACCTAACACTCCTCGGAAGATGTCTTTCTACCTACCCACCCCCATCAGAAGATGACTGTCGACGTTATCCCCCTCACAGAATGTCTAGGCCCCTCTCGGAGGATACTGTCTACCAAACTGCATCCTTTACAAGATGTTTCCCACCCCTTGAAAGATATCTGTCTTCCAACACCCCCCATGGAAGATGGCTGTCTACCGAATCCAGCCTCAGAAGATGTCTCCATACCTACCACCACTCGGAAGATGTCTGTCTACCCACCCACCCGGACCAGAAGATGACTGTCGACGTTATCCCCCTCAAAAGATGTCTGTCTACATACCCTCCCTCAGAAGATGTCTGCCTAGCTAAGACCAGTGGAAGATGTACAACTGCCTCCCATCTCGGAAGACATCTACTCCCCCTTTCGGAGGATGACTATCTCCCTCTCGGAGGATGACTACCTCCTCTCTGTCTATGTACCCTCCCCTCAAAAGATGTCTCTCCCCCCTTAGATGATTTATGTCTACCAACCCCCACATGGAAAATGTCTGTCCTTCTAACCCCCTTGGATGATGTCTATGTACCTACCCAACTGGAAGATGGCTGTCTACCTACCACCACTTGGGACATGTCTGTCTACCTTCCCCCTAGGTATATGTCTGTATACCTACACCCCTTCAGAAAATGTCTGTCTACCTACCCCATCACCTCAGAAGATGTAATTCTTCTTACCACACATCGGAAAGTGTCAGTCTACCTATGCCCCACGCTCAGAAACTATCTGTCTACCTTGCCCCTTTGGAAGATGTCAGTTTACCAACCCCACTCAAAAGATGTCTGCTTACCTACTCTCCCATCCAAAGATGTCTGTCTACCTACCCGCTGTCGTAAGATTTGGTCTACCCCCTCTCTGAGATGTCTTTCTACACCCCCTTGGAAGATGCCTATCTAAACCCCTGGGAAGATATCCCTCCCTCTAAATATGCCTACCTAAACCCTTCCACATCGGAAGATGCCAATCTAGCCACCTTCAGCTGATGCCTACCCACACCCACCTCATAAGATTATCTATCCATTCCTTCCTCGGAAGAGGTGTATCTACCCCCTCAGAAGATGTGTATCTGCCCCCATCCTTGGAAAATGTCTATCTACCCCCTCAGAAGCTGTCTCTCTACCCCCCTTGGAAGATGTCTATCTCCCTTCAGAAGATTATCTACCCAGCCCAGGCGGAAAATATCTGTATCCCTCCACTCGGAAGGTGACTATCAACCAACACCTCGGACGATGTCTATCTACCCCACCCTCAGATGACATCTACACCCATTGGAAGATACCTATCCCCACCTCAGAAGATGTCTATCCCCCAGGCGGATGTCGATAACTCACCTCATGAAAGATGCCTGTCTACCAACCCCCTCCTCTCAGAATATGTCTGTCTACCTACCCCACCCCTGTTAAGATTTCCATCTAGCCCCTCCTCTCAGAGAACATTTATCCTAGACTCAGAAGATTTCTACAGCCTCCCTTCATTTGGAATGTGTCTACTGCCCATTCTGAATATGTTTGTCTACCTCCTAATTCTAGGAAGATGTCTGTATGTCTGTCTACCTCACAAACTCGGGACAAGTCTATCTATCCCCGCTATGGAAGAAATATATCTAACACCCTCTCGGAATATGTTTATCTACCCTCCTCGCCAAAGATATCTACACTCCATCTTCGAGGAGCTCTATCCCCCCCTTCATGAAAGATGCCTGTTTATCTACCCGAACCCATCAGAAGATGTAAGTGTACATACCATCACTCCCCACAGAAGATGTCTGTCTACTTACCGACATTTCTTGGAAGATGTCTGTCTACCAACCCCCCCAACCTTTGAAGATGTCTGACTACTCACCTCCCCCCATGGAAGAATACTATCTCCCCCTCCCAGAAGATGTCAATCTACTCTCCCTCTCGAAAATATCTCCCCCCCCCCCCGGAAAATGTCTACCTCCCTCTCAAAGGATATCTGTTTACCTATCTGGCCCCAATCGAAAAATGTCTCCCCCCTAGGAAAATGTCGGTCTACCAAGCCTCCTCTTGGAAGACGTCTGACTAATAAACAACCCCTCAGAAGATGTCTGTCTAACTACCCCTCCTTGGAATTGTTTGTCTACCATTATCACCACAGAAGATGTCTCCCCCCTCTTGGAAGATGTCTGTCTACCTACCACCCTTCAGAAGATGTCTGACCATGTACTCTGCTTCGGAATATGTCTGTCTACCTACCCCTCGCGGAAGATGTGTGTCTTCCTACCTCCCCACAGAAGATGTAGGTAAACAGATATCTTTCAAGAGGGAGTAGGTAGACAGACATCTTGCAAGGAAGTGGTATGTAGACAGAAATTACCAAGGGGTGGGGATTAATTAGACAGACTTCTTCCGAGGGGGGTAGGTATACATACATTTTCTGAGTGTTCGTAGGTAGACAATCTTCTGAGGGGGTCGGCAGAAAGGCACCTTTCGAGGGGGTTGGTAGACAGACATCTCCCATTGGTGGGTTGGTAGACAGCCATGTTCTGAGGGGCGTACTTAGACAGACATCATCTAGAGGTGTAAGTAGACCAACATCTTCCAAGGGGGGTAGGTAGACAGACATCTTCTGAGGGGGTAGGTAGACAGACATCCTCGGAGGATGGGGGCAGGGGGTAGGTAGATAGACATCATCTGTGGAGGTGTGGATAAACAGACATCTTCTGAGGGGTAGGTAGACAGACATTTACCGAGTTGTGTTGTAGGTAGACAGATATCTCCCAAAGGGGGGAGGGGGTAGGTAGACAGAGACTTTCCTGGTGGGTGGTTTGAGAATCTCCTGATGGGGGTTGGTAAACAGACTTCTTCTTAAGGGGGTAGGTACACAGACATCTAGTGTTGGTGCGGGACAAACAGACATAATTCTTCTGAGGCTGGGGATGATAGACATATTCCGAAGGAGGGCACGTAGACAGACATTTTCCAAGTTGGGCAGACTGACAGACATCTTCCGGGGAGTAGAAAGACATAGATGTTCCATGGGTGGTAGGTAGACAGACATCTTCTGTGGAGGTGTAGGTTGGCAGACATCATCTTAGTTTGGCTATGTAGACAGACATCTTCCAAGGGGAGGGAATATATAGGAAGATACCTTCTGAGGGGGATGATAGACATCTTATGGGAGTAGGTAAACAGACATGCTTGATAGACATATATATTCGGAGGGGGTAGTTAGACAGAAATCTTCTGAGTGGTGGAAATTAGACCACTTCCAAGGGGGAGGTAGGCATCTTCCTAAGTGAGTGGGCAGGTTGCCTGACATCTTCCGTGGGGTAGGTAGCCAATCATCTTCCAAAGATGGGTTGGTTAGGCAGATATATTCAATGGGGGGGTAGGTAGACAGACATCTTCTGAGATGGTGGTAGATAGATATTTCTGAGTTGAGGTAGAAAGGCATCGTCCAAGGTGGGTAGATAGGAATCTTCCGTGCATGGATGGGGTAGGTAGACAGACATTTTCTGAAAGGGGTGTAAGTAGACTGGCATCTTCCATATGGGGGTAGGTAGACAATCATCTTCTGAGGGGGATGGGTACACAGACCTCTTCCGGGGGTGGGTAGAGAGACATCATCTGAGGGAGGGTTGATAGACATCTTCTGCCAGTATTAGAAAGGCATCTTTGTGGGTGGAGTGGGCAGTTAGGCAGACATCTTCCAAAGGGAGGCAGGTAGAGGGACATCTAGCACACGGGAGTAGGTAGACAATCATCTTCTGAGGGGGGGGATGGGTACACTGACGTTTTTGAGGGGGGAGGTAGACAGTCATCTTTGGAGGTTGTGTATGTAGACAGACACCTTAGATACGGGGTATAGGTAGACAGACTTCTAGTTAGGGGTTAGATAGAAATTCCTCCAAGGGGGGGGGGGGTAGATAGAGAGACTTTTCCTTAGGGGGGATGGTTGGTACTAAGACATCTTCTGAGGGGATTTAGGTAGACAGAAATATTCTGAGGGCTGATAGGTAATCTTCCTATAGCAGAAGGGCAGGTAGACAAACATCTTCTGATTGTGGTTGGGAAAACTGCCATCTTCTGGGGGTATGTTGACAGACATCTTCTGATGGGGTGGTAGATGGACATCTTATGAGGGAGGTTGATAGACTTCTTCTGAGGGGGGGGTTAGACTGACATCTTCTGAGGGGGGGATTGGTAGACAGACATCTTCTGATGGGTGTGTTGGTAACAGACTTCTTCTAAGGGAGGCAGTAGATAGACAGAAATCTTCTGGGGGGGGGGGGGGGGTGGTTAGGTAGACAGACATCTTCTGAGGATGGTAGGTAGACATACGTCTTCTGAGGATGGGGGGGGGGGGGTAGGTAGATAGACATCATCTGAGGAGGTGTAGGTAGACAGAAATCTTCTGAGGGGGTAGGTAGACAGACATTTTCTGAGGGGTTTTGTAGGTAGAGAGGTATCTTCCAAGAGGGGGTAGGTAGACAGAGACCTTCCTAGGGGGTAGTTGGACAGACTTCACCTGATGTAAAGTTGGTAAACATACTTCTTCTGAGGGGGGCTGGAAATACAGACATCTTCCGTGGGTGCGGGACAGATAGACACACATCTACTGAGCTTGGTGATGTTAGACATTTTCCAAAGGGGGGCACGTTGACAGACATTTTCCGAGTTGGGCAGGTAGACATATATCTTTGAAGGGGCAGACATGCATCTTCCAAGGGTGGTAGATAGACATTTTCTGAGGGGCGGTACATTGGCCGACATCTTCTGAGGAGGGGGTAGATAGACAATTTCTGAGCTGGGGTAGAAAGGCATGTTCCAAGGTGATTAGATAAGCATCTTCCATGAGTGGATGGGGGTAGATAGACATTTCCCGAAGGGGGGGAGGGTAGGTAGTGAGACATCTTACATACAGGGGTAGGCAGACAATCATTTTCTGAGGGGAAGATGGATACAGAGACATTTTACTGGGGGTAGGTAGAGAGACATCTTCAAGGGGGTAGGTAGTCAGACAACTGGGGGGGGGGGGGAGTTGTTAGACAGACATGTTCTGAGGGGTTTTTAAGTAGACAGACATCTTCTGAGCAGGGGTAGTAGACATATAGCTTCAGAGGATGAGGGATATGTAGACAGACATCTTCTAAGGTGGTGTAGGTAGAGAGACAATTAGTGAGGGGCTAGGTAGACAGACGTTATCTGAGGGTGGGTTGTAGGTAGACAGAAATAATCTGAGGGGGTGTAGTTAGACAAGTATTTTCTGAGGCTAGCGGTATGTAGACAGCCATTGTCCATGGGGATAGCTAGACACACCTTCTTATGTATGGGGAGTAGGAAGACTGACATCTCCTGAGGATGTTAGGTAGGGTGTCACTTTCCAAGGGGGGAAGGTAGTGAGAGAGACTTCTTAGGAGGTGGGGGATGTTGGTAGATAGACATGTTCTGAGGGAGGTAGGTAGATAGACATGTTGAGAGGGAGGGGTGGTAGAAAGCAATATTCCGAATGAGTGTAGGTAGACATACATATTCCGAGGTGGGGTTGGTAAACATTAATTATCTGGGGTGTAGGTAGACTAACATTTTCGAGAGGGGTAGGACAGATATCTTCTGAGGGTGGTGTATTGGACAGACATCTTCCAAGGGGGTGTAGATAGACAACTTATGTAGGCGGTAGACAGACATCTGCTGACTGGGGGGGGGGGGGGAGATAGACAGACATGTTTCAAGGGTAGGGTAGATAGATATACTACTTCTGAGGGGGGTGGTAGGTAGACAGACATCTTCTGAAAGGGGGCTGGTAGACAGATATTTTCCGTGAGGTGTTACAGGTAGACAGATATCTTCCGAGGGGGGGTAGGTCGACTGACATTTTCTGAGGGGGCAGGTAGACAGACAACTTCTAGGGGGTAGATAGACATACATGTTCAGTTTGGGTGCATAAACAGAGACCTTCTGAGGTGGGGTAGGTTGGCAGCTATCTTATTAGTTTTGGCATGTAGAGGGAAGGGTATTGGTAGACAGGTATCTTCCGAGGGGGGTAGGTAGACTGACATTGTCTAAGGGAGTTAGGTAGACATACACATTCCACAGGCAGATAGATAGACAGACATCTTCTGAAGGGGGTTAGGTAGCCATACATCTTCCGACGGGAGAGTTGGTGGACAGACACCTTCCAAGGATGGGGGGTAGGTAGACAGATATTTTCCAAGGGAGATTTAGGTAGACAGGCATTTTCCAAGGAGGGGTAGGTAGACAGACATATCTTCTGAGGATGGTTGGGGTAGGAAGACAGACAGTGTGAGGTAGTTAGACAGACATCTTATTAGAGGGTGTATGTATACAGACAGTTTCCGAGGGCGGGTTGTAGGTAGACAGATATCTTACAGGGGGTGGAGTAGGTAGGCACGTATTTTCCAAGGCTGAGAGTATGTAGATAGACATGGTCCCGATGGGCAATTAGACCGATATCTCCTGATGGAGGGTAGGTACACAGACATCTTCAGAGTGGGAGGATAGGTAGACAGCCACCTTCTGAGAGTGGGATGATAGACATCTTTCCAACTGGGGTAGACAGACATTTTACGAAGGGGGGGGGGGAGTAGACAGACATCCTCCAGGAGGTGGTAGACACACATATTACCAGGGGGGTGGGGGTAGGTAGAAAGATTTCTTATAAGGGGGGGTAAGTAGGTAGACATCTTCTGAGGTTGAGTATGTAGGCACCAAGGGTAGAGGAAATGATGACATATATCTTCTGAGGGGGGGGGGGGGAAGGTAGACAGAAATTCTCCAACAGAGGGATGATAGACTTCTTCCGAGGGGGGTAGGTATGCAGACATCGTATGAGGGGGTGTAGGAAGACATACATATACCAAGGCAGGGTAGGTAGACAAAAATCTTCTGAGGGGGGTTGGAAGATAGACTTCTTGTGAGGGGGAATGGAATACATACATCTTCCGAGGGGGTAGGAAGACAAAGTCCTCCAAGGGGGGGAGATGAACAGACATCCACCAAGGGGGGTTAGATGGATGGTCATCTTCTGTTGTAGTGGGAGGGGGCAGGTAGGCTTCCATCTTCTGGATGGTCAGTAGACAATCATCATCTGAGGTGTGGTTCAGTAGACAATCAAGTTCCGAGGGTGGTAGGTAGACAGACATCTTCCGAGGTGGGATGATAAACATCTTCCAAAGGGGTGGAAAGTAGACAGGCATTTTACAAAGTGGGGTGCAGGTGGACTGACATCTCCCATGCAGTAGGTGGAAAATCATATTCCGAGGTCAGGTTCGATATACAGACATATTCCGAGGGAGGTGGTAGGTAGACAGCCATCTTCCGAGTGGGGATAGGTAGACATACTTTTCCTGAGAGGGGGTTGGGTAGACAGGCATTTACCGAGGGGGGGGGGTAGGTAGACAGACATCTTCTGAAGGGGGGTAGGTAGACAGACATCTCCCGAGGAGGGGTGGTAGACATACAACTTTCGAGGGGCTGTAGGTAGACAGACATTTTCTGTTGGAGGGGTAGATTGACAGGCATCTTCCGAAGTGAGGGGGGTGCAGGTAGACTGAAATCTTCCGGGGGTAGATAGACAATCATCTTCTGAGCGGGTGTTGGGTAGACAGACATCCTCAGTGTTTTGGTAGACATAAATATTCCAAGGTGGGCAGGTAGATAGACATTTTCTGACGGAGGGCCAGGTTGACAGACATCTTCAAATGGTGGGTTGGTAGACACACAACTTATGAGTGGGGGCGTAGGTAGAGAGACATGTCCGGAGGTGGGGTAGGTAGACATACATGTTCCGAGGGGAGTGGTGGCTAGTCATACATATTCCGAGTGTGTGTTTATGTGGGCAGACATCTTCCAAGAGGGGCTAGGTAGACAAACATCTTCCGAGGTGGGGGGTAAGTAGACAGACATCTTCCATGTGGGGTATGTAGACAGACATGTTCTGACGGGGTGAGGCAGGCATATACCGCGGTTCGGTAGATAGACAGACATTTACGAGGGGGTGCTAGGTAGACATACACCTTCCGAGGGTAGTGATAGGAAGTCATACATCTTCCAAAGCGGTTTTTTCGGTTGTCAAATGTCTTCCAAGAGGGGGGTCTGCACACATACATCCTCCTGGGATGGGAGGAGGGTTTGCCAGAGATCTTCGGAGGTGGGGTAGTCAGTTACACATCTTTTGAAGTGGGTGTAGGTAGGCAGACACCTTCTAAATGGCGGTACCTAGGCAGATAGGCAGACATCTCTGGGGGGGTGGGGGAGGTAGGTAGACAGACAGTTTCTGATTGTGAGAATGGTGGTGGTGGTGGTTAGTGTTTAACGTCCCGTCGACAACGAGGTCATTAGAAACGGAGCGCAAGCTCGGGTTAGGGAAGGATTGGGAAGGAAATCGGCCATGCCCTTTCAAAGAACCATCCCGGCATTTGCCTGAAACGATTTAGGGTAATCACGGAAAACCTAAATCAGGATGGCCAGAGATGGGATTGAACCGTCGTCCTCCCGAATGCGAGTCCAGTGTGCTAACCACTGTGCCACCTCTCTCGATGTGTGAGAATGGTAGACAGACAGAATCCTAGGGTGAGAGATCAGAGACAGTCATATTCTGAGGGTGGGGTATGTAGACAGACATCTTCTGAGGGGGTAGATAAGAGTCTTCTGAAGGTGATGGAGAGATAGTCATCTTCCAAGTGCAGGTAGATAGGAACCTTCTGAGTTGGGGTAGCTTCCGAGCTAGGTGATAGATAGGCATCTTCACGGGGGGGGGGGGGGGGGGGATGTTAGATTGGCATCTTATGGGGTGGGGGGGGGCGAGTAGACAAACATCACCCGATAGGTGGTATGTATAGAGACATCTTCCATGGAGTAGTAGGTAGGCAGACATCTTCTGAAGGGTGGGGTAGGGAGACAGACATCATCAGAGCAGTAGTAGGTAGACAGACATTTTCCGAAGGGGGTGTATGTAGACAAATATTTTCTTAGATGGAGGGTAACTGGGCAAACATCTTCCAAGGGGTGGGGAGGGGGTAGGTAGACAGGCCTCTTCCAAAGGTGTGTAGGTAGACGGATATCTTCCAAGAAGGGGTATGTAGGCAAACATCTTCTGAAGGGTGGGTTAGGGAGACAGACATCATCCACGTGCGGAGTAGGTAGAGAGTGATCTTCTGAAGGGGGGTGGGGGATGTAGATAGAAAGACATATTTTGAGAGGGTGGTAGGTAGGCAGACATGTTCTAACGAGGGGGGGGGGGGGTTAGGTAGAGAAGTATCTTCTGAGGGTGTGTAGGTAGACAGTCATCTTCTGAGGGGGGGAGGGGGTGGGAAAACTGACGTTTTCCGGTTGGGGGGATAAGTAGAGAGTTATCTTCTGAGGGGGAAGTGGGTAGACAGACATTTTCAGAAGGCGTGAGTAGGTAGACAGACATATTACGAGGGTGGGGGGGGGGGGGGCGGGTGTACGTAGACAGTCATCTTACGAGGAGGGGGGGGGGGGGGTAAAAGGACAGGCATGTTCCAAGGTCCTCCATCAACTGCAAGACACCAGAACCGGCCTACAGTTGAATTTTCGATACCTAAAACTTGAGTAGTACTACTTCTTACTTGCCGATTGCATCAAATGAGAAGCTCCTATTTTGTTGTTTGTGGTGCCACCGCATACCTCAGCACATGACGTAAGTTTCCAGATGTATATGTAAACAGTTCCGTGAGCAAAGCTGCCACTGCGACGATCTGGCATTACGATTAGGCGCGTGAGTGCGTGTGAAATAGCTCTCTAAGTTTTCATTCATTTATAGGTTTCAGATACATATTTTAACGGTTTTTGTGATAATATTTACTATACAAGATACTTATTAGTGGTTTCTTCATTCACCTCCGCCTTTCTTGTGTTGTGACCTGATATTTGTGAGTGTTTCGTATCGAGCAACTTAACCTCTTACCTGTGTTTACATTCCGCGCTGACCAGTTGCAGCTGTAGCGGCGCATCCAAAGCTAAGTACTAATTAGTTCTTTGTGTATAGTGGTTTATTTGGGAACTTTAGTAGTCTTCAATCGGTGTTCTTGATGTTTCCTGGTGAAATAATTTCAGAAGAAATTGTCGCGAACTGTTTTCAGTTTCGTTACTGTGCCATTAGACGTTTGATAATCTTTCTGCTTTACCTTTTGTTATATTTGCTGTGGATAAATACTGTTAATAATAGTAGTTACTTCCCTTGTAGAGCAAGATTATGATTATTGTAGTCAGTTTTTTAACAGATTCTTATTGTACTAACGGAACTTAAATAAATGCGAAAGTTTTTCTTAGGTTTTTACCACATATTAACACGTTTCACATTTCCCCGTGCAACGTGGCGTTCAGACCTCGTTTGATGCAAAAGCTTAAGGTCCTCGATCATGTCCAAGGCACCAAAGCCGGCTAATTAGTCAGTAATCGATAGCTAAAACTTGAATTGTACTGCTTCTTACTGGCCGGTTACATCTTCTTAACACCTTCTTCTGTCTTCTACTGTGGTGCTTTTAGTGTCTCCGCAAACCGCAGCAGGTGACATAAGTTTGCAGACGATAAATGTAACCGCCACAGAGAGTAAAGCGGCCGATGTGACGATCTGGCAATAAGTCGATTCGACAGCAAATGAAGAAAACGGTCGGATTTCTCAGGTTTTAACTACAAATGAACACTTTTCACATTCACCCGTGCAATGCGCTTACTAGAACTCCCTTCATGCAAGATTTTAAGGTCCTAGCTCATGTTCAAGGCAAAAAGCCGTCTAAAAATTCAATATTCCATAACTAAAACTTGAATTGTACTGCTTCGTACTGGCTATCACATCAACAAAGAAGCTTCTTCTGTGTTCTATTATGGTGCTTTTAGTGTCTCCGCATACTGCAGCACGCGACATAGCTTTGCACACGATAAATGTAACCGTTTCAGAGAGAAGAGCGGCCAATACGGCGATCTGGCATTAAGTCGATTCCATAGCAAATGAGGAAAACGGGCGGATTTCTCAGGTTTTCACTACATATGAACACTTTGCACATCCCACGTGCAGCGCGGCTGCTAGTCCTCCCTTCATGCAAAATCGTAAGGTCCTAGTTCATGTCCAAAGCACCAAAGCCGTCTAATAATTTAATATTCGATAACTAAAACTTGAATTGTACTGCTTCGTACTGGCTATCACATCAAATTCGAAGCTTCATCTGTGTTCTATTATGGTGCTTTTAGTGTCTCCGCATACCACAGCACGCGACATAGCTTTACACACGATAAATGTAACCGTTTCAGAGAGAAGAGCGGCCAATATGGCAATCTGGCATTAAGTCGATTCCATAGCAAATGAGGAAAACGGGAGGATTTCTCAGGTTTTCACTACATATGAACACTTTGCACATCCCCCGTGCAGCGCGGCTGATAGTCCTCCCTTCATGCAAAATCGTAAGGTCCTAGTTCATGTCCAAGGCACCAAAGCCATCTAAAAATTTAATATTCGATAACTAAAACTTGAATTGTACT
This sequence comes from Schistocerca gregaria, assembly GCF_023897955.1. NCBI lineage: Eukaryota > Metazoa > Arthropoda > Insecta > Orthoptera > Acrididae > Schistocerca > Schistocerca gregaria. Next base: position 7,926,040 of record NW_026061736.1, on the reverse strand, counting down.
GCTTCGTACTGGCTATCACATCAAATTCGAAGCTTCTTCTGTGTTCTATTATGGAGCTTTTAGTGTCTCCGCATACCGCAGCACGCGACATCGCTCTGCACACGATAAATGTAACCGTTTCAGAGAGAGGAGAAGCCAATATGACGATCTGGCGTTAAGTCGATTCGATAGCAAGTGACGAAAACGGACGGATTTCTCAGGTTTTCATTACATATGAAAACTTTTCACATTCACCCGTGCAACGCGGCTGCTAGAACTCCCCTCATGCAAAATCTTAAGGTCCTAGCTCATGTCCAAGGCACCAAAGACGTCTAAAAATTCAATATTCCATAAGTAAAACTTGAATTGTACTGCTTCGTACTGGCTATCTCATCAACATAGAAGCTTCTTCTGTGTTCTATTATGGTGCTTTTAGTGTCTCCGCATACCACAGCGTGCGACATAGCTTTGCACACGATAAATGTAACCGTTTAAGAGAGAAGAGAAGCCAATATGACGATCTGGAATTAAGTCGATTCGATAGCAAATGACGGAAACAGGCGGATTTCTCAGGTTTTCACTACATATGAACACTTTTCACATTCAACCGTGCAATGCGGCTACTAGAACTCCCTTCATGCAATATCTTAAGGTCCTAGCTCATGTCCAAGACACCAAAGCCGTTTAAGAAATCAATACTCAATAACTAAAACTTGTTGTACTGCTTCGTACTGGCTATCATATCAACTTTGAAACTTCTTCTGTGTTCTGTTATGGTGCTTTTAGTGATTCCGCATACTGCAGCATGCGACATAGCTTTGCACACGATAAATGGAACCGTTTCAGAGATAACAGCTGCAGATATGACGATCTGGCATTAAGTCGATTCGATAGCAAATGACGAAAACGGGGTGAAATTCTTGGGTTTTTACTACATATGAACACTTTTCAAATTTCCCCGCGCAACGCGGCTGCTAGACCTCCCTTCATGGAAAAACGTAAGGTCCTAGCTCATGTCCAATGCAACAGAGCCTTCTAAAAAGTCACTAATCGATAACTAACACTTGAATTGTACTGCTCTGTACTGGCTATCACATCAACTTAGAAGCTTCTTCTGTGTTCTATTATGGTGCTTTTAGTGTCTCCGCATACCGCAACACGCGACATTGCTTTTCACACTATAAATGTAACCGTTTCACAGAGAAGAGTGGCCAATATGACGATCTGGGATTAAGTCGAATCGATAGCAAATGACGACAACGGGCGGATTTCTCAGGTTTTGACTATATATGAATACTTTTCACATTCTCCCATGCAACGCGGTGGCTAGATCTCCCTTCATGCAAAGTCTTAAGGTCCTAGCTCATGCCAATTCAACAGAGCCGTCTAAAATGTCAATAATCGATAGCTAAAACTTGAATTGTACTGCTTCGTACTGGCTATCACATCAATTTACAAGCTTCTTCTGTGTTCTCTTATGTTGTTTTTAGTGTCTCCGCATACCGCAACATGCGACATAGCTTTGCACACGAAAAATGTAACCCTTTCAGAAAGAAGAGCGCCAATATGACGATCTGGCGTTAAGTCGATTCGTTAGCAAATGACGAAAACGGACGGTATTCTCAGGTTTTCATGACATATGAAAACTTTTCACATTCCCCCGTGCAACGCGACTGCTGGAACTCCCTTCATTCAAAACCTTAAGGTCCTAGCTCATGTTCACGGTACCAAAGCTGTCTAAAAATTCAATAATCGATTACTAAAACTTGAATTGTACTGCTTCGCACAGGATATCATGTCAACTTAGAAGCATCTGCTGTGTTCTATTATGGTGCTTTTAGTGTCTAAGCATACCACAGCGTGCGACATAGCTTTGCACACGATAAATGTAACCGTTTCAGAGAGAAGAGCGGCCAATATGGCGATCTGGCATTAAGTCGATTCCATAGCAAATGAGGAAAACGGGCGGATTTCTCAGGTTTTCACTACATATGAACACTTTGCACATCCCCCGTGCAGCGCGGCTGCTAGTCCTCCTTTCACGCAATATCGTAAGGTCCTAGTTCATGTCCAAGGCACCAAAGCCGTCAAAAAATTCAATATTCGATAACTAAAACTTGAATTGTACTGCTTCGTACTGGCTATCACATCAACATAGAAGTTTCTTCTGTGTTCTATTATGGTGCTTTTAGTGTCTCCGCATACCGCAGTACACGACACAGCTTTGCACACGATAAATGTAACCGTTTCAGAGAGAAGAGCGGCCAATATGACGATCTGGCATTAAGACGATTCGATAGCAAATGACGATAACGTTCGGATTACTCAGGTTTTCACTACATATGAGCACTTTTCAAATTCCCCCGTGTAACGCGGCTGCTAGACCTCCCTTCATGCAAAATCTTAAGGTCCTAGCTCATGTCCAAGGCACCAAAGCCGTCTAAAAAGTCAATACTCGATAACTAAAACTTGAATTGTACTACTTCGTACTGGCTATCATATCAAATTCGAAGCTTCTTCTGTGTTCTATTATGGAGCTTTTAGTGTCTCCGCATACCGCAGCACGCGACATCGCTCTGCACACGATAAATGTAACCGTTTCAGAGAGAAGAGTAGCCAATATGACGATCTGGCATTAAGTCGATTCGATAGCAAATGACGAAAACAGGCGGATTTCTCATTTTTTCACTACATATGAACACTTTTCACATTCAACCGTGCAATGCGGCTACTAGAACTCCCTTCATGCAATATCTTAAGGTCCTAGCTCATGTCCAAGACACCAAAGCCGTTTAAAAAATCAATACTCAATAACTAAAACTTGATGTTCTGCTTCGTACTGGCTATCATATCAACTTTGAAGCTTCTTCTGTGTTCTGTTATGGTGCTTTTAGTGTCACCGCATACTGAAGCATGCGACATAGCTTTGCACAAGATAAATGGAACCGTTTCAGAGATAAGAGCTGCAGATGTGACGATCTGGCATTAAGTCGATTCGATAGCAAATGACGAAAACGGGGGGAAATTCTTGGGTTTTTACTACATATGAACACTTTTCAAATTTCCCCGCGCAACGCGGCTGCTAGACCTCCCTTCATGGAAAAACGTGAGGTCCTAGCTCATGCCAATTCAACAGAGCCGTCTAAAAAGTCACTAATCGATAGCTAACACTTGAATTGTACTACTTCGTACTGGCTATCACATCAACTTAAAAGCTTCTTCTGTGTTCTATTATGGTTCTATTAGTGTCTCCGCATACCGCAGCACGCGACACAGCTTTGCACACGATAAATGTAACCGTTTCAGAGAGAAGAGCGGCCAATATGACCATCTGGCATTAAGTCGATACGATAGCAAATGGCGAAAACGGGCGGATTTCACAGGTTGTCACTACTTATGAACACTTTTCCGATTCACCCGTGATACGCGGCTGCTAGTCCTTCCTTCATGCAAAATCGTAAGGTCCTAGTTCATGTCCAAGGCACCAAAGCCGTCTAAAAAGTCAATACTCGATAACTAAAACTTGAATTGTACTGCTTCGTACTGGCTATCATATCAACTTTGAAGCTTCTTCTGTGTTCTGTTATGGTGCTTTTAGTGTCTCCGCATACTGCAGCATGCGACATAGCTCTGCACACGATAAATGTAACCGTTTCAGAGAGAAGAGAAGCCAATATGACGATCTGGCGTTAAGTCGATTCGATAGCAAGTGACGAAAACGGACAGATTTCTCAGGTTTTCATTACATATGAAAACTTTTCACATTCCCCCGTGCAACGCGGCTGCTAGAACTCCCCTCTTGCAAAATCTTAAGGTCCTAGCTCATGTCCAAGGCACCAAAGCCGTCTAAAAAGTCCATAATCGATAACTAAAATTTGAATTGTACTGCTTCGTACTGGCTATCACATCAACTTAGAAGCTTCATCTGTGCTCTATTATGTTGCTTTTAATGTCTCCGCATACCGCAGCACGCGACATAGCATTGCAGACGATAAATGTAACCGTGTCAGAGAGAAGAGCTGCCGATATGACAAACTGGCATTAAGTCGATTCGATGGCAAATGACGAAAATGGGCGGATTTCACAGGTTGTAACTACATATGAACACTTTTCCGATTCACCCGTGCTACGCGGCTGCTAGACCTCCCTTCATTCAAAATCTTAAGGTCCTAGCTCATGTTCACGGTACGAAAGCCGTCTAAAAATTCAATAATCGATAACTAAAACTTGAATTCTACTGCTTCGTACTGGCTATCACAACAACTTAGAAGCTTCTTCTGTGTTCTATTATGATGCTTTTAGTGTCTCCGCATACCGCAGCACGCGACATAGGTTTGCACACGATAAATGTAACCGTTCAAAAGAGAAGAGTAGCCAATATGTCGATCTGACATTAAATCGATTAGATAACAAATGACGAAAACGGGTGGATTTCTCAGGTTTTCATTACATATGAATACTTTTCATATTCCCCCGTGCACCACGGCTGCTAGACCTCCTTTCATGCAAGATGTTAATGTCCTAGCACATGTTCAAGGCAAAAAAGCCGTCTAAAAAGTCAATAATCGAAAACTAAACATTGATTTGTACTGCTTCGAACTGACTATCACATCAACTTAGAAGGTTCTTCTGTGTTCTACTATGGTGCTTTTAGTGTCCCCGCAATCCGCAGCACTCGACATAGCTTTGCACAAGATAAATGTAACCGTTTCAGAGAGAAGAGCGGCCAATATGACGATCTGTCATTAAGTCGATTCGATAGCAAATGACGAAAACGGGCGGATTACTCAGGTTTTCACTACATATGACCACTTTTCAAATTCCCCGTGCAACGCGGCTGCTAGACCTCAATTCATGCAAAATCTTAAGGTCCTAACTCATGTCCAAGGCACCAAAGCCGTCTAAAAAGTCAATACTCGATAACTAAAACTTGAATTGTACTGCTTCGTACTGGCTATCATATCAACTTAGAAGCATCTTCTGTGTTCTGTTATGGTGCTTTTAGTGTCTCCGCATACTGCAGCACGCAACATAGCTTTGCACACGATAAATGCAACCGTTTCAGAGAGAAGAGCAGCCAATATGGCGATCTGGCATGAAGTCGATTCCATAGCAAATGAGGAAAACGGGCGGATTTCTCAGGTTTTCACTACATATGAACACTTTGCACATCCCCCGTGCAGCGCGGCTGCTAGTCCACCCTTCATGCAAAATCGTAAGGTCCTAGTTCATGTCCAAGGAACTAAAGCCGTCTAAAAATCCAATATTCGATAACTAAAACTTGAATTGTACTGCTTGGTACTGGCTATCACATCAAATTCGAAGCTTCTTCTGTGTTCTGTTCTGGTGCTTTTAGTGTCTCCGCATACCGCAGCACGCGACATAGCTTTACACACCATAAATGTAACCGTTTCAGAGACAAGAGCGGACAATATGACGATCTGGATTTAAGTCGATTCGATAGCAAATGACAAAAACGGGCGGATTTCTCAGGTTTTCACTACATATGAACACTTTTCACATTCCCCCGAGTATCGCGGCTGCTAGACCTCCGTTCATGTATGATCTTAAGGTCCTAGCTCATGTCCAAGGCACCAAAGCCGTCTAAAAAGTCAATACTCGATAACTAAAACTTGAATTGTACTGCTTCGTACTGGCTATCATATCAACTTAGAAGCATCTTCTGTGTTCTGTTATGGTGCTTTTAGTGTCTCCGCATACTGCAGCACGCGACATAGCTTTGCACACGATAATTGTAACCGTTTCAGAGAGAAGAGCGGCCAATATGGCGATCTGGCATTAAGTCGATTCCATAACAAATGAGGAAAACTGGCGGATTTCTCAGGTTTTCAATACATATGAACACTTTGCACATCCCCCGTTCCGCGCGGCTGCTAGTCCAGCCTTCATGCAAAATCGTAAGGTCCTAGTTCATGTCCAAGGCACCAAAGCCGTCTAAAAAGTCAATAATCGATAACTAAAACTTGAATTGTACTGCTTCGTACTGGCTATCATATCAACTTAGAAGCATCTTCTGTGTTCTGTTATGGTGCTTTTAGTGTCTCCGCATACTGCAGCACGCGACATAGCTTTGCACACGATAATTGTAACCGTTTCAGAGAGAAGAGCGGCCAATATGGCGATCTGGCATTAAGTCGATTCCATAACAAATGAGGAAAACTGGCGGATTTCTCAGGTTTTCAATACATATGAACACTTTGCACATCCCCCGTTCCGCGCGGCTGCTAGTCCAGCCTTCATGCAAAATCGTAAGGTCCTAGTTCATGTCCAAGGCACCAAAGCCGTCTAAAAAGTCAATAATCGATAACTAAAACTTGAATTGTACTGCTTCGTACTGGCTATCATACCAACTTAGAAGAATCTTCTGTGTTCTGTTATGGTGCTTTTAGTGTCTCCGCATACTGTAGCACGCGACATAGCTTTGCACACGATAATTGTAACCGTTTCAGAGAGAAGAGTGGCCAATATGTCGATCAGGCATTAAATCGATTAGATAACAAATGACGAAAACGGGTGGATTTCTCAGGTTTTCATTACACATGAATACTTTTCATATTCCCCCGTGCACCACGGCTGCTAAACCTCCCTTCATGCAAGATCTTAATGTCTTAGCTCATGTTCAAGTCAAAAAAGCCGTCTAAAAATTCAATACTCCATAAGTAAAACTTGAAATGTACTTCTTCGTACTGGCTATCACATCAACATAGAGGCTTCTTCTGTGTTCTATTATGGTGCTTTTAGTGTCTCCGCATACCGCAATACGCGACATTGATTTTCACACGATAAATGTAACCGTTTCAGAGAGAAGAGGCCAATATGACGATCTGGCGTTAAGTCGATTCGATAGCAAATGACGAAACCGGGCTGATTTCTCATGTTTTCACTACATATGAGCACTTTGCACATTAGCCCGTGTAACGCGGTTGCTAGACCACCCTTCATGAAAAATCTTAAGGTCGTAGCTCATGTCCAAGACACCAAAGCCGTTTAAAAAGTCAATACTCGATAACTAAAACTTGAATTGTACTACTTCGTACTGGCTATCATATCAATTTTGAAGCTTCTTCTGTGTTCTGTTATGGTGCTTTTAGTTTCTCCGCATACTGCAACATGCGACATAGTTTTGCACACGATAAATGTAATCGTTTCATAGAGAAGAGCGGCCGATATGACGATCTGGCATTAAGTCGATTCGATAGCAAATAACGAAAACGGACGGATTTCTCAGGTTTTCATTACATATGAAAACTTTTCACATTCCCCCGTGCAACGCGGCTGCTAGAACTCCCCTCTTGCAAAATCTTAAGGTCCTAGCTCATGTCCAAGGCACCAAAGCCGTCTAAAAAGTCCATAATCGATAACTAAAACTTGAATTGTACTGCTTCGTACTGGCTATCACATCAACTTAGAAGCTTCATCTGTGCTCTATTATGTTGCTTTTAATGTCTCCGCATACCGCAGCACGCGACATGGCATTGCAGACGATAAATGTAACCGTGTCAGAGAGAAGAGCTGCCGATATGACAAACTGGCATTAAGTCGATTCGATGGCAAATGACGAAAATGGGCGGATTTCACAGGTTGTAACTACATATGAACACTTTTCCGATTCACCCGTGCTACGCGGCTGCTAGACCTCCCTTCATTCAAAATCTTAAGGTCCTAGCTCATGTTCACGGTACGAAAGCCGTCTAAAAATTCAATAATCGATAACTAAAACTTGAATTCTACTGCTTCGTACTGGCTATCAATACAACTTAGAAGCTTCTTCTGTGTTCTATTATAGTGCTTTTAGTGTCTCCGCATACCGCAGCACGCGACATAGCTTTGCACACGATAAATGTAACCGTTCCAGAGAAAAGAGTGTCCAATATGTCGATCTGGCATTAAATCGATTAGATAACAAATGACGAAAACGGGTGGATTTCTCAGGTTTTCATTACATATGAATACTTTTCATATTCCCCCGTGCACCACGGCTGCTAGACCTCCTTTCATGCAAGATATTAATGTCCTAGCTCATGTTCAAGGCAAAAAATCCGTCTAAAAATTCAATATTCCATAACTAAAACTTGAAATGTACTGCTTCGCACTGGCTATCACATCAACATAGAAGCTTCTTCTGTGTTCTATTATGGTGCTTTTAGTGTCTCCGCATACCGCAGTACGCGACATAGCTTTGCACACGATAAATGTAGACGGCTTTGGTGAATTGGACATGAGCTAGGACCTTAAGATTTTGAATGAAGGGAGATCTAGCAGCCGCGTTGCACGGGTGAATCGGAAAAGTGTTCATATGTATTGACAACCTATGAAATCAGCCCGTTTTCGTCATTTGCTATCGAATCGACTTAATGCCAGATCGTCATATCGGCAGCTCTTCCCTCTGAAACGGTTACATTTATAGTGTGCAAAGCTATGTTGCGTGCTGCAGTATGCGGAGACACTAAAAGCACCATAACAGAACACAGAAGACGCTTCTAAGTTGATATGATAGCCAGTACGAAGCAGTACAATTCAAGTTTTAGTTATCGAATATTGACTTTTTAGACGGCTTTGGTGCCTTGGACATGAGTTATTACCTTACTCGAAAACTAAAACTTGAATTGTACTGCTTCGTACTGGCTATCACAACAACTTAGAAGCTTCTTCTGTGTTCTATTATGATGCTTTTAGTGTCTCCGCATACCGCAGCACGCGACATAGGTTTGCACACGATAAATGTAACCGTTCAAAAGAGAAGAGTAGCCAATATGTCGATCTGGCATTAAATCGATTAGATAACAAATGACGAAAACGGGTGGATTTCTCAGGTTTTCATTACATATGAATACTTTTCATATTCCCCCGTGCACTACGGCTGCTAGACCTCCTTTCATGCAAGATGTTAATGTCCTAGAACATGTTCAAGGCAAAAAAGCCGTCTAAAAAGTCAATAATCGAAAACTAAACATTGATTTGTACTGCTTCGAACTGACTATCACATCAACTTAGAAGTTTTTTCTGTGTTCTACTATGGTGCTTTTAGTATCCCCGCAATCCGCAGCACTCGACATAGCTTTGCACAAGATAAATGTAACCGTTTCAGAGAGAAGAGCGGCCAATATGACGATCTGTCATTAAGTCGATTCGATAGCAAATGACGAAAACGGGCGGATTACTCATGTTTTCACTACATATGAGCACTTTTCAAATTCCCCGTGCAACGCGGCTGCTAGACCTCAATTCATGCAAAATCTTAAGGTCCTAACTCATGTCCAAGGCACCAAAGCCGTCTAAAAAGTCAATACTCGATAACTATAACTTGAATTGTACTGCTTCGTACTGGCTATCATATCAACTTAGAAGCATCTTCTGTGTTCTGTTATGGTGCTTTTAGTGTCTCCGCATACTGCAGCACGCAACATAGCTTTGCACACGATAAATGCAACCGTTTCAGAGAGAAGAGCGGCCAATATGGCGATCTGGCATGAAGTCGATTCCATAGCAAATGAGGAAAACGGGCGGATTTCTCAGGTTTTCACTACATATGAACACTTTGCACATCCCCCGTGCAGCGCGGCTGCTAGTCCTCCCTTCATGCAAAATCGGAGATCCTAGTTCATGTCCAAGGAACCAAAGCCGTCTAAAAATCCAATATTCGATAACTAAAACTTGAATTGTACTGCTTCGTACTGGCTATCACATCAAATTCGAAGCTTCTTCTGTGTTCTGTTCTGGTGCTTTTAGTGTCTCCGCATACCGCAGCACGCGACATAGCTTTACACACCATAAATGTAACCGTTTCTGAGACAAGAGCGGACAATATGACGATCTGGATTGAAGTCGATTCGATAGCAAATGACAAAAACGGGCAGATTTCTCAGGTTTTCACTACATATGAACACTTTTCACATTCCCCCGAGTATCGCGGCTGCTAGACCTCCGTTCATGTATGATCTTAAGGTCCTAGCTCATGTCCAAGGCACCAAAGCCGTCTAAAAAGTCAATACTCGATAACTAAAACTTGAATTGTACTGCTTCGTACTGGCTATCATATCAACTTAGAAGCATCATCTGTGTTCTGTTATGGTGCTTTTAGTGTCTCCGCATACTGCAGCACGCGACATAGCTTTGCACACGATAATTGTAACCGTTTCAGAGAGAAGAGCGGCCAATATGGCGATCTGGCATTAAGTCGATTCCATAACAAATGAGGAAAACTGGCGGATTTCTCAGGTTTTCAATACATATGAACACTTTGCACATCCCCCGTTCCGCGCGGCTGCTAGTCCAGCCTTCATGCAAAATCGTAAGGTCCTAGTTCATGTCCAAGGCACCAAAGCCGTCTAAAAAGTCAATAATCGATAACTAAAACTTGAATTGTACTGCTTCGTACTGGCTATCATATCAACTTAGAAGCATCTTCTGTGTTCTGTTATGGTGCTTTTAGTGTCTCCGCATACTGCAGCACGCGACATAGCTTTGCACACGATAATTGTAACCGTTTCAGAGAGAAGAGCGGCCAATATGGCGATCTGGCATTAAGTCGATTCCATAACAAATGAGGAAAACTGGCGGATTTCTCAGGTTTTCAATACATATGAACACTTTGCACATCCCCCGTTCCGCGCGGCTGCTAGTCCAGCCTTCATGCAAAATCGTAAGGTCCTAGTTCATGTCCAAGGCACCAAAGCCGTCTAAAAAGTCAATAATCGATAACTAAAACTTGAATTGTACTGCTTCGTCCTGGCTATCATACCAACTTAGAAGAATCTTCTGTGTTCTGTTATGGTGCTTTTAGTGTCTCCGCATACTGCAGCACGCGACATAGCTTTGCACACGATAATTGTAACCGTTTCAGAGAGAAGAGTGGCCAATATGTCGATCAGGCATTAAATCGATTAGATAACAAATGACGAAAACGGGTGGATTTCTCAGGTTTTCATTACATATGAATACTTTTCATATTCCCCCGTGCACCACGGCTGCTAAACCTCCCTTCATGCAAGATCTTAATGTCTTAGCTCATGTTCAAGTCAAAAAAGCCGTCTAAAAATTCAATACTCCATAAGTAAAACTTGAATTGTACTGCTTCGTACTGGCTATCACATCAACATAGAAGCTTCTTCTGTGTTCTATTATGGTGCTTTTAGTGTCTCCGCATACCGCAGTACGCGACATTGATTTTCACACGATAAATGTAACCGTTTCAGAGTGAAGAGGCCAATATGACGATCTGGCGTTAAGTCGATTCGATAGCAAATGACGAAACCGGGCGGATTTCTCATGTTTTCACTACATATGAGCACTTTGCACATTAGCCCGTGTAACGCGGTTGCTAGACCACCCTTCATGAAAAATCTTAACGTCCTAGCTCATGTCCAAGACACCAAAGCCGTTTAAAAAGTCAATACTCGATAACTAAAACTTGAATTGTACTACTTCGTACTGGCTATCATATCAATTTTGAAGCTTCTTCTGTGTTCTGTTATGGTGCTTTTAGTGTCTCCGCATACTGCAACATGCGACATAGTTTTGCACACGATAAATGTAATCGTTTCATAGAGAAGAGCGGCCGATATGACGATCTGGCATTAAGTCGATTCGATAGCAAATGACGAAAACGGGCGGATTTCTCGGGTTTTTACAACATGTGAACACTTTTCAAATTTCCCTGCGAAACGCGGCTGCTAGACCTCCCTTCATGCAAAATCGTAAGGTCCTAGCTCATGTCCAAGTCAACAGACCCTTCTAAAAAGTCAATAATCGATAACTGAAACTTGAATTATACTGCTCTGTACTGGCTATCACATCTACTTAGAAGCTTCTTCTGTGTTCTATTATGGTGCTTTTAGTGTCTCCGCATACCGCAACACGCGACATAGCTTTGCAGACGAGAAATGTAACCGTTTCAGAGAGAAGAGCGGCCAATATGACGATCTGGCATTAAGACGATTCGATAGCAAATGACGATAACGGGCGGATTACTCAGGTTTTCACTACATATGAGCACTTTTCAAATTCCCCCGTGCAACGCGGCTGCTAGACCTCCCTTTATGCAAAATCTTAAGGTCCTAGCTCATGTCCAAGGCACCAAAGCCGTCTAAAAAGTCAATACTCGATAACTAAAACTTGAATTGTACTGCTTCGTACTATCTATCATATCAACTTAGAAGCATCTTCTGTGTTCTGTTATGGTGCTTTTAGTGTCTCCGCATACCGCAGCACGAACCACAGCTTAGCACACGATAAATGTAACCGTTTCAGAGAGAAGAGCGGCCAATATGACGATCTGGCATTAAGTCGATACGTAAGCAAATGACGAAAACGGGCGGATTTCTCAGGTTTTCACTACATATGAACACTTTTCACATTCACCCGTGCAATGCGGCTGCTAGACCTCCCTTCATTTATGATCTTAAGGTCCTAGCTCATGTCCAAGGCACCAAAGCCGTCTAAAAAGTCAATACTCGATAACTAAAACTGGAATTGTACTGCTTCGTACTGGCTATCATATCAACTTAGAAGCATCTTCTGTGTTCTGTTATGGTGCTTTTACTGTCTCCGCATACTGCAGCACGCGACATAGCTTTGCACACGATAATTGTAACCGTTTCAGAGAGAAGAGCGCCCAATATGGCGATCTGGCATTAAGTCGATTCCATAACAAATGAGGAAAACTGGCGGATTTCTCAGGTTTTCAATACATATGAACACTTTGCACATCCCCCGTGCCGCGCGGCTGCTAGTCCAGCCTTCATGCAAAATCGTAAGGTCCTAGTTCATGTCCAAGGCACCAAAGCCGTCTAAAAATTCAATATACGATAACCAAAACTTGAATTGTACTGCTTCGCACTGGCTATCACATCAAATTCGAAGCTTCTTCTGTGTTCTATTATGGTGCTTTTAGTGTCTCCGCATACCGCAGTACGCGACATTGCTTTGCACACGATAAATGTAACCGTTTCAGAGAGAAGAGGCCAATATGACGATCTGGCGTTAAGTCGATTCGATAGCAAATGACTAAACCGGGCGGATTTCTCATGTTTTCACTACATATGAACACTTTGCACATTAGCCCGTGTAACGCGGTTGCTAGACCACCCTTCATGAAAAATCTTAAGGTCCTAGCTCATGTCCAAGACACTAAAGCCGTTTAAAAAGTCAATACTCGATAACTAAAACTTGAATTGTACTACTTCGTACTGGCTATCATATCAACTTTGAAGCTTCTTCTGTGTTCTGTTATGGTGCTTTTAGTGTCTCCGCATACTGCAGCATGCGACATAGCTTTGCACACGATAAATGTAATCGTTTCATAGAGAAGAGCGGCCGATATGACGATCTGGCATTAAGGCGATTCGATAGCAAATGACGAAAACGGGCGGATTTCTCGGGTTTTTACAACATGTGAACACTTTTCAAATTTCCCCGCGCAACGCGGCTGCTAGACATCCCTTCCTGCAAAATCGTAAGGTCCTAGCTCATGTCCAAGTCAACAGACCCTTCTAAAAAGTCAATAATCGATAACTGAAACTTGAATTATACAGCTCTCTACTGGCTATCACATCTACTTAGAAGCTTCTTCTGTGTCCTATTATGGTGCTTTTAGTGTCTCCGCATACCGCAACACGCGACATAGCTTTGCACACGAGAAATGTAACCGTTTCAGAGAGAAGAGCGGCCAATATGACGATCTGGCATTAAGTCGATTTGATAGCAAATGACGATAACGGGCGGATTACTCAGGTTTTCACTACATATGAGCACTTTTCAAATTCCCCCGTGCTACGCAGCTGCTAGACCTCCCTTCATGCAAAATCGTAAGGTCCTAGCTCATGTCCAAGGCATCAAAGAAGGGTAAAAAGTCAATAATCGATAACTACAACTTGAATTGTACTGCTTCTTACTGGCCATTACATCAACTTAGAAGCTTCTTCTGTGTTCTACTAAGGGCTTTTAGTGTGTCCGCATACCGAAGCGTGCGACATAGCTTCGCAGCCGAAAGAAAGTAACCGTTTCAGAGAGAAGAGCGGCCAATGTGACGATCTGGCTTTAAGTCGATTCGATAACAAATGAAGAAAACGGATGGATTTCTCTGGTTTTTACTATATATGAACACTTTTCACATTCTCCCATGCAAAGCGTCTGCTAGTCCTCCTTACATGCAAAACCTTAAGTTCCTAGCTCATGTCCAAGGCACCAAAGAAGGGTAAAATGTCAATAATCGATAACAAAAAATTTGAATTGTACTGCTTCGTACTGTCTATTACATCAACATAGAAGCTTCTTCTGAGTTCTACTATGGTGCTTTTAGTGCCTCCGTATACCGCAGCACGCGACAGATCTCTGCAGGCGATAAATGTAACTGTTTCAGAGAGAAGAGCGGCCAATGTGACGATCTGGCTTTAAGTCGATTCGATGACAAATGAAGAAAACGGACGGATTTCTCAGGTTTTTACTACTTATGAACACTTTGTACATTCTGCCGTACAACGCGGGTGCTAGTCCTCCTTACATGCAAAATGTTAAGGTCCTAGCTCAAGTCCAAGGCACCAAGTATGGGTAAAAAGTCAATAATCGATAACTAAAACTTGAGTTGTAGTTCTTCTTACTGGCTCTTACATAAACTTAGAAGCTTCTTCTGTGTTCTACTATGAGCTTTTAGTGCCTCCGCATACCGCAGTACGCGACATTGATTTTTACACGATAAATGTAACCGTTTCAGAGAGAAGAGGCCAATATGACGATCTGGCGTTAAGTCGATTCGATAGCAAATGACGAAACCGGGCGGATTTCTCATGTTTTCACTACATATGAACACTTTGCAAATTAGCCCGTGTAACGCGGTTGCTAGACCACCCTTCATGAAAAATCTTAAGGTCCTAGCTCATGTCCAAGTCAACAGACCCTTCTAAAAAGTCAATAACCGATAACTGAAACTTGAATTATACTGCTCTGTACTGGCTATCACATCAATTTAGAAGCTTCTTCTGTGTTCTATTATGGTGCTTTTAGTGTCTCCGCATACCGCAACACGCGACATAGCTTTGCACACGAGAAATGTAACCGTTTCAGAGAGAAGAGCGGCCAATATGACGATCTGGCTTTAAGACGATTCGATAGGAAATGACGATAACGGGCGGATTACTCAGGTTTCACTACATATGAGCACTTTTCAAATTTCCCCGTGCAACGCGGCTGCTAGACCTCCCTTCATGCAAAATCTTAAGGTCCTAGCTCATGTCCAAGGCACCAAAGCCGTCTCAAAAGTCAATACTCGATAACTAAAACTTGAATTGTACTGCTTCGGACTTGCTATCATATTAACTTAGAAGCGTCTTCTGTGTTCTGTTATGGTGCTTTTAGTGTCTCCGCATACTGCAGCACGCGACATAGCATTGCAGACGATAAATGTAACCGTTTCAGAGATAAGAGCTGCCGATATGACGATCTGGCATTCAGTCGATTCGATAGCAAATGACGAAAACGGGCGGATTTCATAGGTTGTCAATACATATGAACACTTTTCCGATTCACCCGTGCAACGCGGCTGCTAGACCTCCCTTCATTCGAAATCTTAAGGTCCTAGCTCATGTTCACGGTACCAAAGCCGTCTAAAAATTCAACAATCGATAACTAAAACTTGATTTCTACTGCTTCGTACTGGCTATCACATCAACTAAGAATCTCCTTCTGTGTTCTATTATGGTTCTATTAGTGTCTCCGCATACCGCAGCACGAACCACAGCTTAGCACACGATAAATGTAACCGTTTCAGAGAGAAGAGCGGCCAATATGACGATCTGGCAGTAAGTCGATACGTAAGCAAATGACGAAACGGGCGGATTTCTCAGGTTTTCACTACATATGAACACTTTTCACATTCACCCGTGCAATGCGGCTGCTAGACCTCCCTTCATGTATGATCGTAAGGTCCTAGCTCATGTCCAAGGCACCAAAGCCAGCTAAAAAGTCAATAATCGATAACTAAAACTTGAATTGTACTACTTCTTACTGGCTATTACATCAACTTATAATTTTCATCTGTGTTCTACTATGATGCTTTTAGTGTCACCGCATACAGCAGCATGCGACATAGCTTTGCAGACGATAAATGTAACCGTTTCAGACAGAAGAGCGGCCAGTGTGACGATGTGGCTTTAAGCCGATTCGTAACAAATGACGAAAACGGACGGATTTCTCAGGATTTTACTACATATGAACAGTTTTCACATTCTCCCGTGCAACGCGGCTGCAGGTCCTCCTTTCATGCAACATCTTAAGGTCCTAGGTCATGTCCAAGTCACCAAAGCCGGGTAAAAAGAGAATAATCGACAACTAAAACTGGAATTGTACTACTTCTTACTGCCTATTACTTCAACTTAGAAGCTTCTTCTGTGTTCTACTATGGTGCTTTTAGTGTCTCCGCATACCGCAGCACGCGACATAGGTTTGCAGACGATAAATGTAACCGTCTCAGAGAGAAAAGCGGCCAATGGGACGATCTGGCTTTAAGTCGATTCGATAACAAATGACGAAAGCGGACGGATTTCTCAGGTTTTTACTACATATGAACACTTTTCACATTCTCCCGTGCAACGCGGCTGCTAGTCCTCCTTTCATGCAAAACCTTAAGGTCCTAGGTCATGTCCAAGCCACCAAAGCCGGCTAAAAAGTGAATAATGGACATTTAAACTTGAATTGTACTACTTCTTACTGACTATTGGTTCAACTTAGAAGCTTCTTCTGTGTACTACTAAGGTGCTTATAGTGTCTCCGCATACCGCAGCACGCGACATAGCTTTTAAGACTATAAATGTAACCGTTTCAGAGAGAAGAGAGGCCAATGTGACGATCTTTCTCTAAGTCGACATGATAACAAATGACGAAAACAGACGGATTTCTCAGGTTTTTACTACATATGAACACTTTTCACACTCTCCCGTGCAACGCGGCAGCTAGTCCTCCTTTCATGCAAAATCTTAAGGTCCTAGCTCATGTCCAAGCCACCAAACCCGGCTAAAAAGTGAATAATCGACAACTAAAACTTGATTTGTACTACTTCTTACTGGCTATTACTTCAACTTAGAAGCTTCCTCTGTGTTCTACTACGGTGCTTTTAGTGTCTCCGCATACCGCAGCACGCAACATAGCTTTGCAGACGATTAATGTAACCGTCTCAGAGAGAAAAGCGGCCAATGTGACGATCTGGCTTTAAGTCGATTCGATAACAAATGACGAAAAGGGACGGATTTCTCAGGTTTTTACTACATATGAACACATTTCACATTCTCCCGTGCACGTCGGCTGCTAGGCCTCCTTTCATGCAAAATGTTAAGGTCCTAGCTCATGTCCAAGGCACCAAAGCCAGCTAAAAAGTCAATAATCGATAACTAAAAATTGAATTGTACTACTTCTTACTGGCTATTACATCAACTTATAAGTTTCATCTGTGTTCTACTATGATGCTTTTAGTGTCTCCGCATACCGCAGTACGCGACATAGCTTTGCAGACGATAATTGTAACCGTTTCAGACAGAAGAGCGGCCAATGTGACGATGTGGCTTTAAGCCGATTCCATAACAAATGACGAAAACGGACGGATTTCTCAGGTTCTTACAACATATGAACACTTTTCACATTCTCCCGTGCAACGCGGCTGCAGGTCCTCCTTTCATGCAAAATCTTAAGGTCCTAGGTAATGTCCAAGCCACCAAAGCCGGCTAAAAAGTGAATAATCGACAACGAAAACTTGAATTGTACTACTTCTTACTGGCTATTGCTTCAAATTAGAAGCTTCTTCTGTGTTCTACTATGGTGCTTTTAGTGTCACCGCATACCGCAGCACGCGACATTGCTTTGCAGACGATAAATGTAACCGTTTCAGACAGAAGAGCGGCCAATGAGACGATCGGGCTTTAAGTCGATTCAATAACAAATGACGAAAACGGACGGATTTATCAGGAATTTACTACATATGAACAGTTTTCACATTCTCCCGTGCAACGCGGCTGCAAGTCCTCCTTTCATGCAAAATCTTAAGGTCCTAGGTCATGTCCAAGCCACCAAAGCCGGGTAAAAAGTGAATAATCGACAACTAAAACTGGAATTGTACTACTTCTTACTGGCTATAGATTCAACTTAGAAGCTTCTTCTGTGTTCTACTATGGTGCTTTTAGTGTCTCCGCATACCGCAGCACGCGACATAGCTTTGCAGACGATAAATGTAACCGTCTCAGAGAGAAAAGCGGCCAATGGGACGATCTGGCTTTAAGTCGATTCGATAACAAATGACGAAAACGGACGGATTTCTCAGGTTTTTACTACATATGAACACTTTTCACATTCTCCCGTGCAACGCGGCTGCTAGTCCTCCTTTCATGCAAAACCTTAAGGTCCTAGGTCATGTCCAAGCCACGAAAGCCGGCTAAAAAGTGAATAATGGACATTTAAAACTTGAATTGTACTACATCTTACTGACTATTGGTTCAACTTAGAAGTTTCTTCTGTGTACTACTATGGTGCTTATAGTGTCTCCGCATACCGCAGCACGCGACATAGCTTTTCAGACGATAAATGTAACCGTTTCAGAGAGAAGAGAGGCCAATGTGACGATCTGGCTCTAAGTCGACATGATAACAAATGACGAAAACAGACGGATTTCTCAGGCTTTTACTACATATGAACACTTTTCACATTCTCCCGGCAACGCGGCTGCTAGTTCTCCTTTCATGCAAAATCTTACTGTCCTAGGTCATGTCCAAGCCACCAAAGCCGGCTAAAAAGTGAGGAATCGACAAAAAAACTTGAATTGTACTACTTCTTACTGGCTATTGCTTCAACTTAGAAGCTTCTCCTGTGTTCTACTATGGTGCTTTTAGTGTCTCCGCATACCGCAGCACGCGACATAGCTTTGCAGACGATAAATGTAAACGTTTCAGACAGAAGAGCGGCCCATGTGATGATCTGGCTTTAAGTCGATTCAATAACAAATGACGAAAACGGACGGATTTCTCAGGTTTTTACTACATATGAGCCCTTTTCACATTCTCCCGTGCAACGCGGCTGCAAGTCCTCCTTTCATGCAAAATCTTAAGGTCCTAGGTCATGTCCGAGCCACCAAGGCCGGCTAAAAAGTGAATAATGGACAACTAAAACTTGAATTGTACTACTTCTTACTGGCTATTACTTCAACTTATAAGCTTCTTCTGTGTTCTACTATGGTGCTTTTAGTGTCTCCGCTTACCGCAGCACGCGACATAGCTTTGCAGATGATAAATGTAACCGTCTCAGAGAGAAAAGCGGCCAATGTGACGATCTGGCTTGAAGTCGATTCGATAACAAATGACGAAAACGGACGGATTTCTCAGGTTTTTACTACATATGAACACTTTTCACATTCTCCCGTGCAACGAGGTTGCTAGTCCTCCTTTCATGCAAAATCTTAAGGTCCTAGCTCATGTCCAAGCCACCAAAGCCTGCTAAAAAGTGAATAATCGACAACGAAAACTTGAATTGTACTACTTCTTACTGGCTATTGCTTCAACTTAGAAGCTTCTTCTGTGGTCTACTATGGTACTTTTAGTGTCTCCGCATACCGCAGCACGCGACATAGCTTTGCAGACGATAAATGTAACCGTCTCAGAGAGAAAAGCGGCCAATGTGACGATCTGGCTTGAAGTCGATTCGATAACAAATGACGAAAACGGACGGATTTCTCAGCTTTTTACTACATATGAACCCTTTTCACATTCTCCCGTGCAACGCGGCTGCTAGTCCTCCTTTCATGCAAAATCTTAAGGTTCCACCTCATAACCAGGGCACCAAAGCCGGCTAAAAATCAATAATCGATAACCAAAACTTGGATTGGACTGCTTCTTACTGGCTATTGCTCCAACTTAGAAGCTTCTTCTGTGTTCTACTATGGTGCTTTTAGTGTCTCCGCATACCGCAGCACGCGACATAGCTTTGCAGACGATAAATGTAACCGTCTCAGAGAGAAAAGTGGCCAATGTGACGATCTGGCTTTAAGTCGATTCGATAACTAATGACAAAAACGGACGGATTTCTCAGGTTTCTACTACATATGAACACTTTTCACTTTCTCCCGTGCAACGCGGCTGCTAGACCTCCCTTCATGTATGATCTTAAGGTCCTAGCTCATGTCCAAGGCACCAAAGCCAGCTAAAAAGTCAATAATCGATAACTAAATCTTGAATTGTACTACTTCTTACTGGCTATTACATCAACTTATTAGTTTCATCTGTGTTCTACTATGATGCTTTTAGTGTCTCCGCATACCGCAGCACGCGACATTGCTTTGCAGAGGATAAATGTAACCGTTTCAGACAGAAGAGCGGCCAATGAGACGATCTGGCTTTAAGTCGATTCAATAACAAATGACGAAAACGGACGGATTTCTCAGAATTTTACTACATATGAACAGTTTTCATATTCTCCCGTGCAACGCGGCTGCAAGTCCTCCTTTCATGCAAACTCTTAAGGTCCTAGGTCATGTCCAAGCCACCAAAGCCGGGTAAAAAGTGAATAATCGACAACTAAAACTGGAATTGTACTACTTCTTACTGGCTATTACTTCAACTTAGAAGCTTCTTCTGTGTTCTACAATGGTGCTTTTAGTGTCTCCGCATACCGCAGCACGCGACATAGCTTTGCAGACGATAAATGTAACCGTCTCAGAAAGAAAAGCGGCCAATGGGACGATCTGGCTTTAAGTCGATTCGATAACAAATGACGTAAACGGACGGATTTCTCAGGATTTTACTACATATGAACACTTTTCACATTCTCCCGTGCAACGCGGCTGCTAGTCCTCCTTTCATGCAAAACCTTAAGGTCCTAGGTCATGTCCAAGCCACCAAAGCCGGCTAAAAAGTGAATCATCGACAACTAAATTTTGAATTGTACTACTTCTTACTGGCTATTACTTCAACTTAGAAGCTTCCTCTGTGTTCTACTATGGTGTTTTTAGTGTCTCCGCATACCGCAGCGCGCGACATAGTTTTGCAGACGATAAATTTAACCGTTTCAGACAGAAGAGCGGCCAATGTGACGATCTGGCTTTAAGTCGATTCGATAACAAATGACGAAAACGGACGAATTTCTCAGGTTTTTACTACATATGAACACTTTTCACATTCTCCCGTGGAACGTAGCTGCTAGTCCTCCTTTCATGCAAAATCTTAAGGTCCTAGGTCATGTCCAAGCCACCAAAGCCGGCTAAAAAGTGAATACTCGACAACGAAAACTTGAATTGTACTACTTCTTACTGGCTATTGCTTCAACTTAGATGCTTCGTCTGTGTTCTACTATGGTGCTTTTAGTGTCTCCGTATACCGCAGCACGCGACATTGCTTTGCAGACGATAAACGTAAACGTTTCAGTCAGAAGAGCGGCCAATGTGACGATCTGGCATTAAGTCGATTCAATAACAAATGACGAAAACGGACGGATTTCTCAGGTTTTTACTACATATGAACAGTTTTCACATTCTCCCGTGCAACGCGGCTGCAAGTCCTCCTTTCATGCAAAATCTTAAGGTCCTAGGTCATGTCCAAGCCACCAAAGACGGGTAAAAAGTGAATAATCGACATGTAAAACTGGAAATGTACTACTTCTTACTGGCTATTGCTTCAACTTAGAAGCTTCTTCTGTGTTCTACTATGGTGCTTTTAGTGTCTCCGCATACCGCAGCACGCGACATAGCTTTGCAGACGATAAATGTAACCGTCTCAGAGAGAAAAGCGGCCAATGTGACGATCTGGCTTTAAGTCGATTCGATAACAAATGATGTAAACAGACGGATTTCTCAGGTTTTTATTACATATGAACACTTTTCACATTCTCCCGTGCAACGCGGCTGCTAGTACTCCTTTCATGCAAAATCTTAAGGTCCTAGGTCATGTCCAAGCCACCAAAGCCGGCTAAAAAGTGAATAATGGACAACTAAAACTTGAATTGTAATACTTCTTACTGGCTATTGCTTCAACTTAGAAGCTTCTTCTGTGGTCTACTATGGTACTTTTAGTGTCTCCGCATACCGCAGCACGCGACATAGCTTTGCAGACGATAAATGTAACCGTCTCAGAGAGAAAAGCGGCCAATGTGACGATCTGGCTTTAAGTCGATTCGATAACAAATTATGTAAACAGACGGATTTCTCAGGTTTTTACGACATATGAACACTTTTCACATTCTCCCGTGCAACGCGGCTGCTAGTACTCCTTTCATGCAAAATCGTAAGGATCCATCTCATGTCCAAGGCGCCAATGCCGGCTAAAAATCAATAATCGATAACCAAAGCTTGAAATGAACTCTTTCTTACTGGCTATTGCTTCAACTTAGAAGATTCTTCTGTAATCTACTATGGTGCTTTTAGTGTCTTAGCAATCCGCAGCACGCGACATAGCTTTGCAGACGATAAATGTAACCGTCTCAGAGAAAAAAGCGGCCAATGTGACGATCTGGCTTTAAGTCGATTCGATAACAAATGACGAAAACGGACGGATTTCTCAGCTTTTTACTACATATGAACCCTTTTCACATTCTCCCGTGCAACGCGGCTGCTAGTCCTCCTTTCATGCAAAATCTTAAGGTTCCATCTCATAACCAGGGCACCAAAGCCGGCTAAAAATCAATAATCGATAACCAAAACTTGAATTGGACTGCCTCTTACTTGCTATTGCTTCAACTTAGAAGCTTCTTCTGTGTTCTACTATGGTGCTTTTAGTGTCTCCGCATACCGCAGCACGCGACATAGCTTTGCAGACGATAAATGTAACCGTCTCAGAGAGAAAAGCGGCCAATGTGACGATCTGGCTTTAAGTCGATTCGATAACTAATGTCAAAAACGGACGGATTTCTCAGGTTTTTACTACATATGAACACTTTTCACTTTCTCCCGTGCAACGCGGCTGCTTGTCCTACTTTCATGCAAAATCTTAAGGTCCTAGGTGATGTCCAAGCCACCAAAGCCGGCTCAAAAGTGAATAATCGACAACTAAAACTTGAATTGTACTACTTCTTACTGGCTATTACTTCAACTTAGAAGCTTCTTCTGTGTTCTACTACGGTGCTTTTAGTGTCTCCGCATACCGCAGCACGCAACATAGCTTTGCAGACGATAAATGTAACCGTCTCAGAGAGAAAAGCGGCCAATGTGACAATCTGGCTTTAAGTCGATTCGATAACAAATGACGAAAAGGGACGGATTTCTCAGGTTTTTACTACATATGAACACATTTCACATTCTCCCTTGCACTTCGGCTGCAAGTCCTCCTTTCATGCAAAATGTTAAGGTCCTAGCTCATGTCCAAGGCACCAAAGCCAGCTAAAAAGTCAATAATCGACAACTAAAACTTGAATTGTACTACTTCTTACTGGCTATTACTTCAACTTAGAAGCTTCCTCTGTGTTCTACTATGGTGCTTTTAGTGTCTCCGCATACCGCAGCGCGCGACATAGTTTTGCAGACGATAAATTTAACCGTTTCAGACAGAAGAGCAGCCAATGTGACGATCTGGCTTTAAGTCGATTCGATAACAAATGACGAAAACGGACGAATTTCTCAGGTTTTTACTACATATGAACACTTTTCACATTCTCCCGTGGAACGTGGCTGCTAGTCCTCCTTTCATGCAAAATCTTAAGGTCCTAGGTCATGTCCAAGCCACCAAAGCCGGCTAAAAAGTGAATAATGGACAACTAAAACTTGAATTGTACTACTTCTTACTGGCTATTACTTCAACTTAGAAGCTTCTTCTGTGTTCTACTATGGTGCTTTTAGTGTCTCCGCATACCGCAGCACGCGACATAGCTTTGCAGACGATAAATGTAACCGTCTCAGAGAGAAAAGCGGCCAATGTGACGATCGGGCTTTAAGTCGATTCGATAACAAATGACGAAAACGGACGGATTTCTCAGGTTTTTACTACATATGAACACTTTTCACATTCTCCCGTGCAACGCGGCTGTTAGTCCTCCTTTCATGCAAAATTTTAAGATCCTAGGTCATGTCGAAGCCACCAAAGCCGGCTCAAAAGTGAATAATCGACAACTAAAACTTGAATTGTACTACTTCTTACTGGCTATTACTTCAACTTAGAAGCTTCTTCTGTGTTCTACTACGGTGCTTTTAGTGTCTCCGCATACCGCAGCATGCGACATAGCTTTGCAGACGATAAGTACAAGCGTTTCAGAGAGAAGAGCGGCCAATTTGACGATCTGGCTTTAAGTCGATTCGATAACAAATGACGAAAACAGACGGATTTCTCAGGTTTTTACTACATATGAACACTTTTCACATTCTCCCGTGGAACGTGGCTGCTAGTCCTCCTTTCATGCAAAATCTTAAGGTCCTAGGACATGTCCAAGCCACCAAAGACGGCTAAAAAGTGAATAATGGACAACTAAAACTTGAATTGTACTACTTCTTACTGGCTATTACTTCAACTTAGAAGCTTCTTCTGTGTTCTACTATGGTGCTTTTAGTGTCTCCGCATACCGCAGCACGCGACATAGCTTTGCAGACGATAAATGTAACCGTCTCAGAGAGAAAAGCGGCCAATGTGACGATCGGGCTTTAAGTCGATTCGATAACAAATGACGAAAACTGAAGGATTTCTCAGGTTTGTACCACATATGAACACTTTTCACATTCTCCCGTGCAACGCGGCTGCAGGTCCTCCTTTCATGCAAAATCTTAAGGTCCTAGGTAATGTCCAAGCCACCAAAGCCGGCTAAAAAGAGAATAATCGACAACGAAATCTTGAATTGTACTACTTCTTACTGGCTATTGCTTCAACTTAGAAGCTTCTTCTGTGTTCTACTATGGTGCTTTTAGTGTCTCCGCATACCGCAGCACGCGACATTTCTTTGCAGACGATAAATGTAACCGTTTCAGACAGAAGAGCGGCCAATGAGACGATCTGGCTTTAAGTCGATTCAATAATAAATGACGAAAACGGACGGATTTCTCAGGATTTTACTACATATGAACAGTTTTCACATTCTCCCGTGCAACGCGGCTGCAAGTCCTCCTTTCATGCAAAATCTTAAGTTCCTAGGTCATGTCAAAGCCACCAAAGCCGGCTCAAAAGTGAATAATCGACAACTAAACCTTGAATTGTACTACTTCTTACTGGCTATTACTTCAACTTAGAAGCTTCTTCTGTGTTCTACTACGGTGCTTTTAGTGTCTCCGCATACCGCAGCACGCGACATTGCTTTGCAGACGATAAATGTAACCGTTTCAGACAGAAGAGCGGCCAAAGTGACGATCTGGCTTTAAGTCGATTCGATAACAAATGACGAAAACGGACGGATTTCTCAGGTTTTTACTACATATGAACACTTTTCACATTCTCCCGTGCAACGCGGCTGCAAGTGCTCCTTTCACGCAAAATCTTAAGGTAATAGGTCATGTCCAAGCCACCAAAGCCGGCTAAAAAGTGAATAATCGACAACTAAATTTTGAATTGTGCTACTTGTTACTGGCTATACTTCAACTTAGAAGCTTCCTCTGTGTTCTACTATGGTGCTTTTAGTGTCTCCGCATACCGCAGCACGCGACATAGTTTTGCAGACGATAAATGTAACCGTTTCAGACAGAAGAGCGGCCAATGTGACGATCTGGCTTTAAGTCGATTCGATAACAAATGACGAAAACGGACGAATTTCTCAGGTTTTTACTACATATGAACACTTTTCACATTCTCCCGTGGAACGTGGCTGCTAGTCCTCCTTTCATGCAAAATCTTAAGGTCCTAGGTCATGTCCAAGCCACCAAAGCCGGCTAAAAAGTGAATAATGGACAACTAAAACTTGAATTGTACTACTTCTTACTGGCTATTACTTCAACTTAGAAGCTTCTTCTGTGTTCTACTATGGTGCTTTTAGTGTCTCCGCATATCGCAGCACGCGACATAGCTTTGCAGACGATAAATGTAACCGTTTCAGAGAGAAAAGCGGCCAATGTGACGATCGGGCTTTAAGTCGATTCGATAACAAATGACGAAAACGGACGGATTTCTCAGGTTCTTACTACATATGAACACTTTTCACATTCTCCCGTGCAACGCGGCTGTTAGTCCTCCTTTCATGCAAAATTTTAAGGTCCTAGGTCATGTCCACGCCACCAAAGCCGGCTAAAAAGTGAATAATCGACAAGTAAAACTTGAATTGTACTACTTCTTACTGGCTATTACTTCAACTTAGAAGTTTCTTCTGTGTTCTACTACGGTGCTTTTAGTGTCTCCGCATACCCCAGCACGCGACATAGCTTTGCAGACGATAAATGTAACCGTCTCAGAGAGAAAAGCGGCCAATGTGACGATCTGGCTTTAAGTCGATTCGATAACAAATGACGAAAACAGACGGATTTCTCAGGTTTTTACTACATATGAACACTATTCACATTCTCCCGTGCAACGCGGCTGCAAGTCCTCCTTTCATGCAAAATCTTAAGGTCCTAGGTCATGTCAAAGCCACCAAAGCCGGTTAAAAAGTGAATAATGGACAACTAAAACTTGAATTGTACTAATTCTTACTGGCTATTGCTTCAACTTAGAAGCTTCTTCTGTGTTCTACTATGGTGCTTTTAGTGTCTCCGCATACCGCAGCACGCGACATAGCTTTGCAGACGATAAATGTAACCATCTCAGAGAGAAAAGCGGCCAATGTGACGATCTGGCTTTAAGTCGATTCGATAACAAATGACGAAAACTGACGGATTTCTCAGGTTTTTACTACATATGAACACTTTTCACATTCTCCCGTGCAACGCGGCTGCAGGTCCTCCTTTCATGCAAAATCTTAAGGTCCTAGGTAATGTCCAAGCCACCAAAGGCGGCTAAAAGGTGAATAATCGACAACTAAATTTTGAATTGTACTACTTCTTACTGGCTATTACTTCAACTTAGAAGCTTCCTCTGTGTTCTACTATGTTGCTTTTAGTGTCTCCGCATACCGCAGCGGGCGACATAGTTTTGCAGACGATAAATTTAACCGTTTCAGACAGAAGAGCGGCCAATGTGACGATCTGGCTTTAAGTCGATTCGATAACAAATGACGAAAACGGACGAATTTCTCAGGTTTTTACTACATATGAACACTTTTCACATTCTCCCGTGGAACGTGGCTGCTAGTCCTCCTTTCATGCAAAATCTTAAGGTCCTAGGTCATGTCCAAGCCACCAAAGCCGGCTAAAAAGTGAATAATCGACAACTAAAACTTGAATTGTACTACTTCTTACTGGCTATTACTTCAACTTAGAAGCTTCTTCTGTGTTCTACTATGGTGCTTTTAGTGTCTCCGCATACCGCAGCACGCGACATAGCTTTGCAGACGATAAATGTAACCGTCTCAGAGAGAAAAGCGGCCAATGTGACGATCGGGCTTTAAGTTGATTCGGTAACAAATGACGAAAACGGACGGATTTCTCAGGTTTGTACTACATATGAACACTTTTCACATTCTCCCGTGCAACGCGGCTGTTAGTCCTCCTTTCATGCAAAATTTTAAGGTCCTATGTCATGTCCAAGCCACCAAAGCCGGCTAAAAAGTGAATAATGGACAACTAAAACTTGAATTGTAATACTTCTTACTGGCTATTGCTTCAACTTAGAAGTTTCTTCTGTGTTCTACTATGGTGCTTTTAGTATCTCCGCATACCGCAGCACTCGACATAGCTTTGCAGACGATAAATGTAACCGTTTCAGACAGAAGAGCGGCCAAAGTGACGATCTGGCTTTAAGTCGATTCGATAACAAATGACGAAAACGGACGGATTTCTCAGGTTTTTACTACATATGAACACTTTTCACATTCTCCCGTGCAACGCGGCTGCAAGTGCTCCTTTCACGCAAAATCTTAAGGTAATAGGTCATGTCCAAGCCACCAAAGCCGGCTAAAAAGTGAATAATCGACAACTAAATTTAGAATTGTGCTACTTGTTACTGGCTATACTTCAACTTAGAAGCTTCCTCTGTGTTCTACTATGGTGCTTTTAGTGTCTCCGCATACCGCAGCACGCGACATAGTTTTGCAGACGATAAATGTAACCGTTTCAGAGAGAAAAGCGGCCAATGTGACGATCTGGCTTTAAGTCGATTCGATAACAAATGACGAAAACGGACGAATTTCTCAGGTTTTTACTACATATGAACACTTTTCACATTCTCCCGTGGAACGTGGCTACTAGTCCTCCTTTCATGCAAAATCTTAAGGTCCTAGGTCATGTCCAAGCCACCAAAGCCGGCTAAAAAGTGAATAATGGACAACTAAAACTTGAATTGTACTACTTCTTACTGGCTATTACTTCAACTTAGAAGCTTCTTCTGTGTTCTACTATGGTGCTTTTAGTGTCTCCGCATATCGCAGCACGCGACATAGCTTTGCAGACGATAAATGTAACCGTTTCAGAGAGAAAAGCGGCCAATGTGACGATCGGGCTTTAAGTCGATTCGATAACAAATGACGAAAACGGACGGATTTCTCAGGTTCTTACTACATATGAACACTTTTCACATTCTCCCGTGCAACGCGGCTGTTAGTCCTCCTTTCATGCAAAATTTTAAGGTCCTAGGTCATGTCCACGCCACCAAAGCCGGCTAAAAAGTGAATAATCGACAACTAAAACTTGAATTGTACTACTTCTTACTGGCTATTACTTCAACTTAGAAGTTTCTTCTGTGTTCTACTACGGTGCTTTTAGTGTCTCCGCATACCCCAGCACGCGACATAGCTTTGCAGACGATAAATGTAACCGTCTCAGAGAGAAAAGCGGCCAATGTGACGATCTGGCTTTAAGTCGATTCGATAACAAATGACGAAAACAGACGGATTTCTCAGGTTTTTACTACATATGAACACTATTCACATTCTCCCGTGCAACGCGGCTGCAAGTCCTCCTTTCATGCAAAATCTTAAGGTCCTAGGTCATGTCAAAGCCACCAAAGCCGGTTAAAAAGTGAATAATGGACAACTAAAACTTGAATTGTACTAATTCTTACTGGCTATTGCTTCAACTTAGAAGCTTCTTCTGTGTTCTACTATGGTGCTTTTAGTGTCTCCGCATACCGCAGCACGCGACATAGCTTTGCAGACGATAAATGTAACCATCTCAGAGAGAAAAGCGGCCAATGTGACGATCTGGCTTTAAGTCGATTCGATAACAAATGACGAAAACTGACGGATTTCTCAGGTTTTTACTACATATGAACACTTTTCACATTCTCCCGTGCAACGCGGCTGCAGGTCCTCCTTTCATGCAAAATCTTAAGGTCCTAGGTAATGTCCAAGCCACCAAAGGCGGCTAAAAGGTGAATAATCGACAACTAAATTTTGAATTGTACTACTTCTTACTGGCTATTACTTCAACTTAGAAGCTTCCTCTGTGTTCTACTATGGTGCTTTTAGTGTCTCCGCATACCGCAGCGCGCGACATAGTTTTGCAGACGATAAATTTAACCGTTTAAGACAGAAGAGCGGCCAATGTGACGATCTGGCTTTAAGTCGATTCGATAACAAATGACGAAAACGGACGAATTTCTCAGGTTTTTACTACATATGAACACTTTTCACATTCTCCCGTGGAACGTGGCTGCTAGTCCTCCTTTCATGCAAAATCTTAAGGTCCTAGGTCATGTACAAGCCACCAAAGCCGGCTAAAAAGTGAATAATCGACAACTAAAACTTGAATTGTACTACTTCTTACTGGCTATTACTTCAACTTAGAAGCTTCTTCTGTGTTCTACTATGGTGCTTTTAGTGTCTCCGCATACCGCAGCACGCGACATAGCTTTGCAGACGATAAATGTAACCATCTCAGAGAGAAAAGCGGCCAATGTGACGATCTGGCTTTAAGTCGATTCGATAACAAATGACGAAAACTGACGGATTTCTCAGGTTTGTACTACATATGAGCACTTTTCACATTCTCCCGTGCAACGCGGCTGCAGGTCCTCCTTTCATGCAAAATCTTAAGGTCTTAGGTAATGTCCAAGCCACCAAAGCCGGCTAAAAAGTGAATAATCGACAACTAAATTTTGAATTGTACTACTTCTTACTGGCTATTACTTCAACTTAGAAGCTTCCTCTGTGTTCTACTATGGTGCTTTTAGTGTCTCCGCATACCGCAGCGCGCGACATAGTTTTGCAGACGATAAATTTAACCGTTTCAGACAGAAGAGCGGCCAATGTGACGATCTGGCTTTAAGTCGATTCAATAACAAATGACGAAAACGGACGAATTTCTCAGGTTTTTACTACATATGAACACTTTTCACATTCTCCCGTGGAACGTGGCTGCTAGTCCTCCTTTCATGCAAAATCTTAAGGTCCTAGGTCATGTCCAAGCCACCAAAGCCGGCTAAAAAGTGAATAATGGACAACTAAAACTTGAATTGTACTACTTCTTACTGGCTATTACTTCAACTTAGAAGCTTCTTCTGTGTTCTACTATGGTGCTTTTAGTGTCTCCGCATATCGCAGCACGCGACATAGCTTTGCAGACGATAAATGTAACCGTTTCAGAGAGAAAAGCGGCCAATGTGACGATCGGGCTTTAAGTCGATTCGATAACAAATGACGAAAACGGACGGATTTCTCAGGTTCTTACTACATATGAACACTTTTCACATTCTCCCGTGCAACGCGGCTGTTAGTCCTCCTTTCATGCAAAATTTTAAGGTCCTAGGTCATGTCCACGCCACCAAAGCCGGCTAAAAAGTGAATAATCGACAACTAAAACTTGAATTGTACTACTTCTTACTGGCTATTACTTCAACTTAGAAGTTTCTTCTGTGTTCTACTACGGTGCTTTTAGTGTCTCCGCATACCCCAGCACGCGACATAGCTTTGCAGACGATAAATGTAACCGTCTCAGAGAGAAAAGCGGCCAATGTGACGATCTGGCTTTAAGTCGATTCGATAACAAATGACGAAAACAGACGGATTTCTCAGGTTTTTACTACATATGAACACTATTCACATTCTCCCGTGCAACGCGGCTGCAAGTCCTCCTTTCATGCAAAATCTTAAGGTCCTAGGTCATGTCAAAGCCACCAAAGCCGGTTAAAAAGTGAATAATCGACAACTAAATTTTGAATTGTACTACTTCTTACTGGCTATTACTTCAACTTAGAAGCTTCCTCTGTGTTCTACTATGGTGCTTTTAGTGTCTCCGCATACCGCAGCGCGCGACATAGTTTTGCAGACGATAAATTTAACCGTTTAAGACAGAAGAGCGGCCAATGTGACGATCTGGCTTTAAGTCGATTCGATAACAAATGACGAAAACGGACGAATTTCTCAGGTTTTTACTACATATGAACACTTTTCACATTCTCCCGTGGAACGTGGCTGCTAGTCCTCCTTTCATGCAAAATCTTAAGGTCCTAGGTCATGTCCAAGCCACCAAAGCCGGCTAAAAAGTGAATAATCGACAACTAAAACTTGAATTGTACTACTTCTTACTGGCTATTACTTCAACTTAGAAGCTTCTTCTGTGTTCTACTATGGTGCTTTTAGTGTCTCCGCATACCGCAGCACGCGACATAGCTTTGCAGACGATAAATGTAACCGTCTCAGAGAGAAAAGCGGCCAATGTGACGAGCGGGCTTTAAGTTGATTCGATAACAAATGACGAAAACGGACGGATTTCTCAGGTTTGTACTACATATGAACACTTTTCACATTCTCCCGTGCAACGCGGCTGTTAGTCCTCCTTTCATGCAAAATTTTAAGGTCCTAGGTCATGTCCAAGCCACCAAAGCCGGCTAAAAAGTGAATAATCGACAGCTAAAACTTGAATTGTACTACTTCTTACTGGATATTACTTCAACTTAGAAGCTTCTTCTGTGTTCTACTACGGTGCTTTTAGTGTCTCCGCATACCCCAGCACGCGACATAGCTTTGCAGACGATAAATGTAACCGTC
The DNA here is from genome assembly GCF_023897955.1 of Schistocerca gregaria. Lineage (NCBI taxonomy): Eukaryota > Metazoa > Arthropoda > Insecta > Orthoptera > Acrididae > Schistocerca > Schistocerca gregaria. The sequence goes on along the minus strand of NW_026061736.1, from coordinate 7,894,099 downwards.
TCAGAGAGAAAAGCGGCCAATGTGACGATCTGGCTTTAAGTCGATTCGATAACAAATGACGAAAACAGACGGATTTCTCAGGTTTTTACTACATATGAACACTTTTCACATTCTCCCGTGCAACGCGGCTGCAAGTCCTCCGTTCATGCAAAATCTTAAGGTCCTAGGTCATGACAAAGCCACCAAAGCCGGCTAAAAAGTGAATAATGGACAACTAAAACTTGAATTGTACTACTTCTTACTGGCTATTGCTTCAACTTAGAAGCTTCTTCTGTGTTCTACTATGGTGCTTTTAGTGTCTCCGCATACCGCAGCACGCGACATAGCTTTGCAGACGATAAATGTAACCATCTCAGAGAGAAAAGCGGCCAATGTGACGATCTGGCTTTAAGTCGATTCGATAACAAATGACGAAAACTGACGGATTTCTCAGGTTTGTACTACATATGAGCACTTTTCACATTCTCCCGTGCAACGCGGCTGCAGGTCCTCCTTTCATGCAAAATCTTAAGGTCTTAGGCAATGTCCAAGCCACCAAAGCCGGCTAAAAAGTGAATAATCGACAACTAAATTTTGAATTGTACTACTTCTTACTGGCTATTACTTCAACTTAGAAGCTTCCTCTGTGTTCTACTATGGTGCTTTTAGTGTCTCCGCATACCGCAGCGCGCGACATAGTTTTGCAGACGATAAATTTAACCGTTTCAGACAGAAGAGCGGCCAATGTGACGATCTGGCTTTAAGTCGATTCGATAACAAATGACGAAAACGGACGAATTTCTCAGGTTTTTACTACATATGAACACTTTTCACATTCTCCCGTGGAACGTGGCTGCTAGTCCTCCTTTCATGCAAAATCTTAAGGTCCTAGGTCATGTCCAAGCCACCAAAGCCGGCTAAAAAGTGAATAATCGACAACTAAAACATGAATTGTACTACTTCTTACTGGCTATTACTTCAACTTAGAAGCTTCTTCTGTGTTCTACTATGGTGCTTTTAGTGTCTCCGCATACCGCAGCACGCGACATAGCTTTGCAGACGATAAATGTAACCGTCTCAGAAAGAAAAGCGGCCAATGTGACGATCTGGCTTTAAGTCGATTCGATAACAAATGACGAAAACAGACGGATTTCTCAGGTTTTTACTACATATGAACACTTTTCACATTCTCCCGTGCAACGCGGCTGCAAGTCCTCCTTTCATGCAAAATCTTAAGGTCCTAGGTCATGTCCAAGCTACCAAAGCCGGCTAAAAAGTGAATAATGGACAACTAAAACTTGAATTGTAATACTTCTTACTGGCTATTACTTCAACTTAGAAGCTTCTTCTGTGTTCTACTATGGTGCTTTTAGTGTCTCCGCATACCGCAGCGCGCGACATAGTTTTGCAGACGATAAATTTAACCGTTTAAGACAGAAGAGCGGCCAATGTGACGATCTGGCTTTAAGTCGATTCGATAACAAATGACGAAAACGGACGAATTTCTCAGGTTTTTACTACATATGAACACTTTTCACATTCTCCCGTGGAACGTGGCTGCTAGTCCTCCTTTCATGCAAAATCTTAAGGTCCTAGGTCATGTCCAAGCCACCAAAGCCGGCTAAAAAGTGAATAATCGACAACTAAAACTTGAATTGTACTACTTCTTACTGGCTATTACTTCAACTTAGAAGCTTCTTCTGTGTTCTACTATGGTGCTTTTAGTGTCTCCGCATACCGCAGCACGCGACATAGCTTTGCAGACGATAAATGTAACCGTCTCAGAGAGAAAAGCGGCCAATGTGACGAGCGGGCTTTAAGTTGATTCGATAACAAATGACGAAAACGGACGGATTTCTCAGGTTTGTACTACATATGAACACTTTTCACATTCTCCCGTGCAACGCGGCTGTTAGTCCTCCTTTCATGCAAAATTTTAAGGTCCTAGGTCATGTCCAAGCCACCAAAGCCGGCTAAAAAGTGAATAATCGACAGCTAAAACTTGAATTGTACTACTTCTTACTGGATATTACTTCAACTTAGAAGCTTCTTCTGTGTTCTACTACGGTGCTTTTAGTGTCTCCGCATACCCCAGCACGCGACATAGCTTTGCAGACGATAAATGTAACCGTCTCAGAGAGAAAAGCGGCCAATGTGACGATCTGGCTTTAAGTCGATTCGATAACAAATGACGAAAACAGACGGATTTCTCAGGTTTTTACTACATATGAACACTTTTCACATTCTCCCGTGCAACGCGGCTGCAAGTCCTCCGTTCATGCAAAATCTTAAGGTCCTAGGTCATGACAAAGCCACCAAAGCCGGCTAAAAAGTGAATAATGGACAACTAAAACTTGAATTGTACTACTTCTTACTGGCTATTGCTTCAACTTAGAAGCTTCTTCTGTGTTCTACTATGGTGCTTTTAGTGTCTCCGCATACCGCAGCACGCGACATAGCTTTGCAGACGATAAATGTAACCATCTCAGAGAGAAAAGCGGCCAATGTGACGATCTGGCTTTAAGTCGATTCGATAACAAATGACGAAAACTGACGGATTTCTCAGGTTTGTACTACATATGAGCACTTTTCACATTCTCCCGTGCAACGCGGCTGCAGGTCCTCCTTTCATGCAAAATCTTAAGGTCTTAGGCAATGTCCAAGCCACCAAAGCCGGCTAAAAAGTGAATAATCGACAACTAAATTTTGAATTGTACTACTTCTTACTGGCTATTACTTCAACTTAGAAGCTTCCTCTGTGTTCTACTATGGTGCTTTTAGTGTCTCCGCATACCGCAGCGCGCGACATAGTTTTGCAGACGATAAATTTAACCGTTTCAGACAGAAGAGCGGCCAATGTGACGATCTGGCTTTAAGTCGATTCGATAACAAATGACGAAAACGGACGAATTTCTCAGGTTTTTACTACATATGAACACTTTTCACATTCTCCCGTGGAACGTGGCTGCTAGTCCTCCTTTCATGCAAAATCTTAAGGTCCTAGGTCATGTCCAAGCCACCAAAGCCGGCTAAAAAGTGAATAATCGACAACTAAAACATGAATTGTACTACTTCTTACTGGCTATTACTTCAACTTAGAAGCTTCTTCTGTGTTCTACTATGGTGCTTTTAGTGTCTCCGCATACCGCAGCACGCGACATAGCTTTGCAGACGATAAATGTAACCGTCTCAGAAAGAAAAGCGGCCAATGTGACGATCTGGCTTTAAGTCGATTCGATAACAAATGACGAAAACAGACGGATTTCTCAGGTTTTTACTACATATGAACACTTTTCACATTCTCCCGTGCAACGCGGCTGCAAGTCCTCCTTTCATGCAAAATCTTAAGGTCCTAGGTCATGTCCAAGCTACCAAAGCCGGCTAAAAAGTGAATAATGGACAACTAAAACTTGAATTGTAATACTTCTTACTGGCTATTACTTCAACTTAGAAGCTTCTTCTGTGTTCTACTATGGTGCTTTTAGTGTCTCCGCATACCGCAGCACGCGACATAGCTTTGCAGACGATAAATGTAACCATCTCAGAGAGAAAAGCGGCCAATGTGACGATCTGGCTTTAAGTCGATTCGATAACAGATGACGAAAACTAACGGATTTCTCAGGTTTGTACTACATATGAACACTTTTCACATTCTCCCGTGCAACGCGGCTGCAGGTCCTCCTTTCATGCAAAATCTTAAGGTCCTAGGTAATGTCCAAGCCACCAAAGCCGGCTAAAAATTGAATAATCGACAACGAAAACTTGAATTGTACTACTTCTTACTGGCTATTGCTTCAACTTAGATGCTTCGTCTGTGTTCTACTGTGGTGCTTTTAGTGTCTCCGCATACCGCAGCACGCGACATAGCTTTGCAGACGATGAATGTAACCGTTTCAGACAGAAGAGCGGCCAATGTGACGATGTGGCTTTAAACCCATTCGATAACAAATGACGAAAAGGGACGGATTTCGCAGGTTTTTACTACATATGAACACAGTTCACATTCTCCCGTGCACTTCGGCTGCTAGGCCTCCATTCATGCAAAATGTTAAGGTCCTAGCTCATGTCCAAGGCACCAAAGCCAGCTAAAAAGTCAATAATCGATAACTAAAACTTGAATTGTACTACTTCTTACTGGCTATTACATCAACTTATAAGTTTCATCTGTGTTCTACTATGATGCTTTTAGTGTCTCCGCATACCGCAGCACGCGACATAGCTTTGCAGACAATAAATGTAACCGTCTCAGAGAGAAAAGCGGCCAATGGGACGATCTGGCTTTAAGTCGATTCGATAACAAATGACGAAAACGGACGGATTTCTCAGGTTTTTACTACGTATGAACACTTTTCACATTCTCCCGTGCAACGCGGCTGCTAGTCCTCCTTTCATGCAAAACCTTAAGGTCCTAGGTCATGTCCAAGCCACCAAAGCCGGCTAAAAAGTGAATAATGGACATTTAAAACTTGAATTGTACTACATCTTACTGGCTATTGGTTCAACTTAGAAGCTTCTTCTGAGTACTACTATGGTGCTTATAGTGTCTCCGCATACCGCAGCACGCGACATAGCTTTTCAGACGGTAAATGTAACCGTCTCAGAGAGAAAAGCGGCCAATGTGACCATCTGGCTTTAAGTCGATTCGATAACAAATGATGTAAACAGACGGATTTCTCAGGTTTTTATTACATATGAACACTTTTCACATTCTCCCGTGCAACGCGGCTGCTAGTACTCCTTTCATGCAAAATCTTAAGGTCCTAGGTCATGTCCAAGCCACCAAAGCCGGCTAAAAAGTGAATAATGGACATTTAAAACTTGAATTGTACTACTTCTTACTGGCTATTGGTTCAACTTAGAAGCTTCTTCTGTGTACTACTATGGTGCTTTTAGTGTCTCCGCATACCGCAGCACGCGACATAGCTTTTCAGACGATAAATGTAACCGTCTCAGAGAGAAAAGCGGCCAATGTGACGATCTCGCTTTAAGTCGATTCGATAACAAATGACGAATAGGAACGGATTTCGCAGGTTTTTACTACATATGAACACATTTCACATTCTCCCTTGCACTTCGGCTGCTAGGCCTCCTTTCATGCAAAATGTTAAGGTCCTAGCTCATGTCCAAGGCACCAAAGCCAGCTAAAAAGTCAATAATCGATAACTAAAACTTGAATTGTACTACTTCTTACTGGCTATTGCTTCAACTTAGAAGCTTCTTCTGTGTTCTACTATGGTGCTTTTAGTGTCTCCGCATACCGCAGCACGCGACATTGCTTTGCAGACGATAAATGTAACCGTTTCGGACAGAAGAGCGGCCAATGAGACGATCTGGCTTTAAGTCGATTCAATAACAAATGACGAAAACGGACGGATTTCTCAGGATTTTACTACATATGAACAGTTTTCACATTCTCCCGTGCAACGCGGCTGCAAGTCCTCCTTTCATGCAAAATCGTAAGGTCCTAGGCCATGTCAAAGCCACCAAAGCCGGCTCAAAAGTGAATAATCGACAACTAAAACTTGAATTGTACTACTTCTTACTGGCTATTACATCAACTTATAAGTTTCATCTGTGTTCTACTATGATGCTTTAAGTGTCTCCGCATACCGCAGCACGCAAAATAGCTTTGCAGACGATAAGTACAACCGTTTCAGAGAGAAGAGCGGCCAATGTGACGATCTGGCTTTAAGTCAATTCGATAACAAATGACGAAAAAGGACGAATTTCTCAGGTTTTTACTACATATGAACACTTTTCACGTTCTCCCGTGCAACGCGGCTGCTAGTCCTCCTTTCATGCAAAATCTTAAGGTTCCACCTCATATCCAAGGCACCAAAGCCGGCTAAACATCAATAATCGATAACCAAAACTTAAAAATATACTGCTTCTTACTGGCTATTGCTTCAACTTAGAAGCTTCTTCTGTGTTCTACTATGGTGCATTCAGTGTCTAAGCATACCGCAGCACGTGACATAGCTTTGTAGACGATAAATGTAACCGTCTCAGAGAGAAAAGCGGCCAATGTGACGATCTAGCTTTAAGTCGATTCGATAACAAGTGACGAAAACGGACGGATTTCTCAGGTTTTTACTACATATGAACACTTTTCACATTCTCCCGTGGAACGTGGCTGCTAGTCCTCCTTTCATGCAAAATCTTAAGGTCCTATGTCATGTCAAAGCCACCAAAGCCGGCTAAAAAGTGAATAATGGCCAACTAAAACTTGAATTGTACAACTTCTTACTGGCTATTGCTTCAACTTAGAAGCTTCTTCTGTGTTCTACTATGGTGCTTTTAGTGTCTCCGCATATCGCAGCACGCGACATTGCTTTGCAGACGATAAATGTAACCGTTTCAGACAGAAGAGCGGCCAATGAGACGATCTGGCTTTAAGTCGATTCGATAACAAATGACGAAAACGGACGGATTTCTCAGGTTTTTACTACATATGAACACTTTTCACATTCTCCCGTGCAACGCGGCTGCTACTCCTCCTTTCATGCAAAACCTTAAGGTCCTAGGTCATGTCCAAGCCACCAAAGCCGGCTAAAAAGTGAATAATGGACATTTAAAACTTGAATTGTACTACTTCTTACTGGCTATTGGTTCAACTTAGAAGCTTCTTCTGTGTACTACTATGGTGCTTTTAGTGTCTCCGCATACCGCAGCACGCGACATAGCTTTTCAGACGATAAATGTAACCGTCTCAGAGAGAAAAGCGGCCAATGTGACCATCTGGCTTTAAGTCGATTCGATAACAAATGATGTAAACAGACGGATTTCTCAGGTTTTTATTACATATGAACACTTTTCACATTCTCCCGTGCAACGCGGCTGCTAGTACTCCTTTCATGCAAAATCTTAAGGTCCTAGGTCATGTCCAAGCCACCAAAGCCGGCTAAAAAGTGAATAATGGACATTTAAAACTTGAATTGTACTACTTCTTACTGGCTATTGGTTCAACTTAGAAGCTTCTTCTGTGTACTACTATGGTGCTTTTAGTGTCTCCGCATACCGCAGCACGCGACATAGCTTTTCAGACGATAAATGTAACCGTCTCAGAGAGAAAAGCGGCCAATGTGACGATCTCGCTTTAAGTCGATTCGATAACAAATGACGAATAGGAACGGATTTCGCAGGTTTTTACTACATATGAACACATTTCACATTCTCCCTTGCACTTCGGCTGCTAGGCCTCCTTTCATGCAAAATGTTAAGGTCCTAGCTCATGTCCAAGGCACCAAAGCCAGCTAAAAAGTCAATAATCGATAACTAAAACTTGAATTGTACTACTTCTTACTGGCTATTGCTTCAACTTAGAAGCTTCTTCTGTGTTCTACTATGGTGCTTTTAGTGTCTCCGCATACTGCAGCACGCGACATTGCTTTGCAGACGATAAATGTAACCGTTTCGGACAGAAGAGCGGCCAATGAGACGATCTGGCTTTAAGTCGATTCAATAACAAATGACGAAAACGGACGGATTTCTCAGGATTTTACTACATATGAACAGTTTTCACATTCTCCCGTGCAACGCGGCTGCAAGTCCTCCTTTCATGCAAAATCGTAAGGTCCTAGGCCATGTCAAAGCCACCAAAGCCGGCTCAAAAGTGAATAATCGACAACTAAAACTTGAATTGTACTACTTCTTACTGGCTATTACATCAACTTATAAGTTTCATCTGTGTTCTACTATGATGCTTTAAGTGTCTCCGCATACCGCAGCACGCAAAATAGCTTTGCAGACGATAAGTACAACCGTTTCAGAGAGAAGAGCGGCCAATGTGACGATCTGGCTTTAAGTCAATTCGATAACAAATGACGAAAAAGGACGAATTTCTCAGGTTTTTACTACATATGAACACTTTTCACGTTCTCCCGTGCAACGCGGCTGCTAGTCCTCCTTTCATGCAAAATCTTAAGGTTCCACCTCATATCCAAGGCACCAAAGCCGGCTAAACATCAATAATCGATAACCAAAACTTAAAAATATACTGCTTCTTACTGGCTATTGCTTCAACTTAGAAGCTTCTTCTGTGTTCTACTATGGTGCATTCAGTGTCTAAGCATACCGCAGCACGTGACATAGCTTTGTAGACGATAAATGTAACCGTCTCAGAGAGAAAAGCGGCCAATGTGACGATCTAGCTTTAAGTCGATTCGATAACAAGTGACGAAAACGGACGGATTTCTCAGGTTTTTACTACATATGAACACTTTCACATTCTCCCGTGCAACGCGGCTGCAAGTGCTCCTTTCACGCAAAATCTTAAGGTCCTAGGTCATGTCCAAGCCACCAAAGCCGGCTAAAAAGTGAATAATCGACAACTAAATTTTGAATTGTACTACTTGTTACTGGCTATTACTTCAACTTAGAAGCTTCCTCTGTGTTCTACTATGGTGCTTTTAGTGTCTCCGCATACCGCAGCGCGTGACATAGTTTTGCAGACGATAAATTTAACCGTTTCAGACAGAAGAGCGGCCAATGTGACGATCTGGCTTTAAGTCGATTCGATAACAAATGACGAAAACGGACGAATTTCTCAGGTTTTTACTACATATGAACACTTTTCACATTCTCCCGTGGAACGTGGCTGCTAGTCCTCCTTTCATGCAAAATCTTAAGGTCCTAGGTCATGTCCAAGCCACCAAAGCCGGCTAAAAAGTGAATAATGGACAACTAAAACTTGAATTGTACTACTACTTACTGGCTATTACTTCAACTTAGAAGCTTCTTCTGTGTTCTACTATGGTGCTTTTAGTGTCTCCGCATACCGCAGCACGCGACATAGCTTTGCAGACGATAAATGTAACCGTCTCAGAGAGAAAAGCGGCCAATGTGACGATCGGGCTTTAAGTCGATTCGATAACAAATGACGAAAATCGGACGGATTTCCCAGGTTTTTACTACATATGAACACTTTTCACATTCTCCCGTGCAACGCGGCTGTTAGTCCTCCTTTCATGCAAAATTTTAAGGTCCTAGGTCATGTCCAAGCCACCAAAGCCGGCTAAAAAGTGAATAATCGACAACGAAAACTTGAATTGTACTACTTCTTACTGGCTATTGCTTCAACTTAGATGCTTCGTCTGTGTTCTACTATGGTGCTTTTAGTGTCTCCGAATACCGCAGCACGCGACATTGCTTTGCAGACGATAAATGTAACCGTCTCAGAGAGAAAATCGGCCAATGTGACGATCTGGCTTTAAGTCGATTCGATAACAAATGACGAAAACAGACGGATTTCTCAGGTTTTTACTACATATGAACACTTTTCACATTCTACCGTGCAACGCGGCTGCAAGTCCTCCTTTCATGCAACATCTTAAGGTCCTAGGTCATGTCAAAGCCACCAAAGCCGGTTAAAAAGTGAATAATGGACAACTAAAACTTGAATTGTACTACCTCTTACTGGCTATTGCTTCAACTTAGAAGCTTCTTCTGTGTTCTACTAAGGTGCTTTTAGTGTCTCCGCATACCGCAGCACGAGAGATAGCTTTGCAGACGATAAATGTAACCATCTCAGAGAGAAAAGCGGCCAATGTGACGATCTGGCTTTAAGTCGATTCGATAACAAATGACTAAAACTGACGGATTTCTCAGGTTTGTACTACATATGAACACTTTTCACATTCTCCCGTGCACCGCGGCTGCTAGGCCAACTTTCATGCAAAATGTTAAGGTCCTAGCTCATGTCCAAGGCACCAAAGCCAGCTAAAAAGTCAATAATCGATAACTAAAACTTGAATTGTACTACTTCTTACTGGCTATTACATCAACTTATAAGTTTCATCTGTGTTCTACTATGATGATTTTAGTGTCTCCGCATACCGCAGCACGCGACATAGCTTTGCAGACGATAAATGTAACCGTTTCAGACAGAAGAGCGGCCAATGTGACGATGTGGCTTTAAACCGATTCGATAACAAATGACGAAAACGGACGGATTTCTCAGGTTTTTACAACATATGAACACTTTTCACATTCTCCCGTGCAACGCGGCTGCAGGTCCTCCTTTCATGCAAAATCCTAAGGTCCTAGGTAATGTCCAAGCCACCAAAGCCGGCTAAAAAGTGAATAATCGACAACGAAAACTTGAATTGTACTACTTCTTACTGGCTATTGCTTCAACTTAGAAGCTTCTTCTGTGTTCTACTATGGTGCTTTTAGTGTCTCCGCATACCGCAGCACGCGACATAGCTTTGCAGACGATAAATGTAACCGTTTCAGACAGAAGAGCGGCCAATGAGACGATCTGGCTTTAAGTCGATTCAATTACAAATGACGAAAACGGACGGATTTCTCAGGATTTTACTACATATGAACAGTTTTCACATTCTCCCGTGCAACGCGGCTGCAAGTCCTCCTTTCATGCAAAATCTTAAGGTCCTAGGTCATGTCAAAGCCACCAAAGCCGGCTCAAAACCGAATAATCGGCAACTAAAACTTGAAATGTACTACTTCTTACTGGCTATTACTTCAACTTAGAAGCTTCTTCTGTGTTCTACTACGGTGCTTTTAGTGTCTCCGCATACCGCAGCACGCAACATAGCTTTGCAGACGATAAATGTAACCGTCTCAGAGAGAAAAGCGGCCAATGTGACGATCTGGCTTTAAGTCGATTCGATAACAAATGACGAAAAGGGACGGATTTCTCAGGTTTGTACTACATATGAACACATTTCACATTCTCCCGTGCACTTCGGCTGCTAGGCCTCCTTTCATGCAAACTCTTAAGGTCCTAGGTCATGTCCAAGCCACCAAAGCCGGGTAAAAAGTGAATAATCGACAACTAAAACTGGAATTGTACTACTTCTTACTGGCTATAGATTCAACTTAGAAGCTTCTTCTGTGTTCTACTATGGTGCTTTTAGTGTCTCCGCATACCGCAGCACGCGACATAGCTTTGCAGACGATAAATGTAACCGTCTCAGAGAGAAAAGCGGCCAATGTGACGATCGGGCTTTAAGTCGATTCGATAACAAATGACGAAAATCGGACGGATTTCCCAGGTTTTTACTACATATGAACACTTTTCACATTCTCCCGTGCAACGCGGCTGTTAGTCCTCCTTTCATGCAAAATTTTAAGGTCCTAGGTCATGTCCAAGCCACCAAAGCCGGCTAAAAAGTGAATAATCGACAACGAAAACTTGAATTGTACTACTTCTTACTGGCTATTGCTTCAACTTAGATGCTTCGTCTGTGTTCTACTATGGTGCTTTTAGTGTCTCCGAATACCGCAGCACGCGACATTGCTTTGCAGACGATAAATGTAACCGTCTCAGAGAGAAAATCGGCCAATGTGACGATCTGGCTTTAAGTCGATTCGATAACAAATGACGAAAACAGACGGATTACTCAGGTTTTTACTACATATGAACACTTTTCACATTCTACCGTGCAACGCGGCTGCAAGTCCTCCTTTCATGCAACATCTTAAGGTCCTAGGTCATGTCAAAGCCACCAAAGCCGGTTAAAAAGTGAATAATGGACAACTAAAACTTGAATTGTACTACCTCTTACTGGCTATTGCTTCAACTTAGAAGCTTCTTCTGTGTTCTACTAAGGTGCTTTTAGTGTCTCCGCATACCGCAGCACGAGAGATAGCTTTGCAGACGATAAATGTAACCATCTCAGAGAGAAAAGCGGCCAATGTGACGATCTGGCTTTAAGTCGATTCGATAACAAATGACTAAAACTGACGGATTTCTCAGGTTTGTACTACATATGAACACTTTTCACATTCTCCCGTGCAACGCGGCTGCTAGGCCAACTTTCATGCAAAATGTTAAGGTCCTAGCTCATGTCCAAGGCACCAAAGCCAGCTAAAAAGTCAATAATCGATAACTAAAACTTGAATTGTACTAATTCTTACTGGCTATTACATCAACTTATAAGTTTCATCTGTGTTCTACTATGATGATTTTAGTGTCTCCGCATACCGCAGCACGCGACATAGCTTTGCAGACGATAAATGTAACCGTTTCAGACAGAAGAGCGGCCAATGTGACGATGTGGCTTTAAACCGATTCGATAACAAATGACGAAAACGGACGGATTTCTCAGGTTTTTACAACATATGAACACTTTTCACATTCTCCCGTGCAACGCGGCTGCAGGTCCTCCTTTCATGCAAAATCCTAAGGTCCTAGGTAATGTCCAAGCCACCAAAGCCGGCTAAAAAGTGAATAATCGACAACGAAAACTTGAATTGTACTACTTCTTACTGGCTATTGCTTCAACTTAGAAGCTTCTTCTGTGTTCTACTATGGTGCTTTTAGTGTCTCCGCATACCGCAGCACGCGACATAGCTTTGCAGACGATAAATGTAACCGTTTCAGACAGAAGAGCGGCCAATGAGACGATCTGGCTTTAAGTCGATTCAATTACAAATGACGAAAACGGACGGATTTCTCAGGATTTTACTACATATGAACAGTTTTCACATTCTCCCGTGCAACGCGGCTGCAAGTCCTCCTTTCATGCAAAATCTTAAGGTCCTAGGTCATGTCAAAGCCACCAAAGCCGGCTCAAAACAGAATAATCGACAACTAAAACTTGAAATGTACTACTTCTTACTGGCTATTACTTCAACTTAGAAGCTTCTTCTGTGTTCTACTACGGTGCTTTTAGTGTCTCCGCATACCGCAGCACGCAACATAGCTTTGCAGACGATAAATGTAACCGTCTCAGAGAGAAAAGCGGCCAATGTGACGATCTGGCTTTAAGTCGATTCGATAACAAATGACGAAAAGGGACGGATTTCTCAGGTTTGTACTACATATGAACACATTTCACATTCTCCCGTGCACTTCGGCTGCTAGGCCTCCTTTCATGCAAACTCTTAAGGTCCTAGGTCATGTCCAAGCCACCAAAGCCGGGTAAAAAGTGAATAATCGACAACTAAAACTGGAATTGTACTACTTCTTACTGGCTATAGATTCAACTTAGAAGCTTCTTCTGTGTTCTACTATGGTGCTTTTAGTGTCTCCGCATACCGCAGCACGCGACATAGCTTTGCAGACGATAAATGTAACCGTCTCAGAGAGAAAAGCGGCCAATGGGACGATCTGGCTTTAAGTCGATTCGATAACAAATGACGAAAACGGACGGATTTCTCAGGTTTTTACTACATATGAACACTTTTCACATTCTCCCGTGCAACGCGGCTGCAAGTGCTCCTTTCATGCAAAATCTTAAGGTCCTAGGTCATGTCCAAGCCACCAAAGCCGGCTAAAAAGTGAATAATCGACAACTAAACTTTGAATTGTACTACTTGTTACTGGCTATTACTTCAACTTAGAAGCTTCCTCTGTGTTCTACTATGGTGCTTTTAGTGTCTCCGCATACCGCAGCGCGCGACATAGTTTTGCAGACGATAAATTTAACCGTTTCAGACAGAAGAGCGGCCAATGTGACGATCTGGCTTTAAGTCGATTCGATAACAATTGACGAAAACGGACGAATTTCTCAGGTTTTTACTACATATGAACACTTTTCACATTCTCCCGTGGAACGTGGCTGCTAGTCCTCCTTTCATGCAAAATCTTAAGGTCCTAGGTCATGTCCAAGCCACCAAAGCCGGCTAAAAAGTGAATAATCGACAACTAAACTTTGAATTGTACTACTTGTTACTGGCTATTACTTCAACTTAGAAGCTTCCTCTGTGTTCTACTATGGTGCTTTTAGTGTCTCCGCATACCGCAGCGCGCGACATAGTTTTGCAGACGATAAATTTAACCGTTTCAGACAGAAGAGCGGCCAATGTGACGATCTTGCTTTAAGTCGATTCGATAACAAATGACGAAAAGGGACTGATTTCTCAGGTTTTTACTACATATGAACACATTTCACATTCTCCCGTGCACTTCGGCTGCTAGGCCTCCGTTCATGCAAAATGTTAAGGTCCTAGCTCATGTCCAAGGCACCAAAGCCGGGTAAAAAGTGAATAATCGACAACTAAAACTGGAATTGTACTACATCTTACTGGCTATAGATTGAACTTAGAAGCTTCTTCTGTGTTCTACTATGGTGCTTTTAGTGTCTCCGCATACCGCAGCACGCGACATAGCTTTGCAGACGATAAATGTAACCGTCTCAGAGAGAAAAGCGGCCAATGGGACGATCTGGCTTTAAGTCGATTCGATAACAAATGACGAAAACGGACGGAATTCTCAGGTATTTTTTTACGTATGAACACTTTTCACATTCTCCTGGGCAACTCGGCTGCTAGTCCTCCTTTCATGCAGAAACTTAACGTCCTAGCTCATGTCCAAGTCACCAAAGCCGGCCAAAAAGTGAATAATGGACATTTAAAACTTGAATTGTAGTACTTCTTACTGGCTATTGGTTCAACTTAGAAGCTTCTTCTGTGTTCTACTATGGTGCTTATAGTGTCTCCGCATACCGCAGCACGCGACATAGGTTTTCAGACGATAAATGTAACCGTTTCAGAGAGAAGAGAGGCCAATGTGACGATCTGGCTCTAAGTCGACATGATAACAAATGACGAAAACAGACGGATTTCTCAGGTTTTCACTACATATGAACACTTTTCACTTTCTCCCGGCAACGCGGCTGCTAGTCCTCCTTTCATGCAAAATCTTAAGGTCCTATGTCATGTCCAAGCCACCAAAGCCGGCTAAAAAGTGAGTAATCGACAAAAAAACTTGAATTGTATTACTTCTTACTGGCTATTGCTTCAACTTAGAAGCTTCTTCTGTGTTCTACTATGGTGCTTTTAGTGTCTCCGCATACCGCAGCACGCGAGATAGCTTTGCAGACGATAAATGTAACCGTTTCAGACAGAAGAGCGGCCAATGTGACGAACTGGCTTTAAGTCGATTCGATAACAAATGACGAAAACGGACGGATTTCTCAGGTTTTTACTACATATGAACACTTTTCACATTCTCCCGTGCAACGCGGCTGCAAGTGCTCCTTTCATGCAAAATCTTAAGGTCCTAGGTCATGTCCAAGCCACCAAAGCCGGCTAAAAAGTGAATAATCGACAACTAAATTTTGAATTGTACTACTTGTTACTGGCTATTACTTTTACTTAGAAGCTTCTTCTGTGTTCTACTATGGTGCTTTTAGTGTCTCCGCATACCGCAGCGCGCGACATAGTTTTGCAGACGATAAATTTAACCGTTTCAGACAGAAGAGAGGCCAATGTGACGATCTGGCTTTAAGTCGATTCGATAACAAATGACGAAAACGGACGAAGTTCTCAGCTTTTTACTACATATGAACACTTTTCACATTCTCCCGTGGAACGTGGCGGCTAGTCCTCCTTTCATGCAAAATCTTAAGGTCCTAGGTCATGTCCAAGCCACCAAAGCCGGCTAAAAAGTGAATAATGGACAACTAAAACTTGAATTGTACTACTTCTTACTGGCTATTACTTCAACTTAGAAGATTCTTCTGTGTTCTACTATGGTGCTTTTAGTGTCTCCGCATAACGCAGCACACGACATAGCTTTGCAGACGATAAATGTAACCGTCTCAGAGAGAAAAGCGGCCAATGTGACGATCGGGCTTTAAGTCGATTCGATAACAAATGACGAAAACGGACGGATTTCTCAGGTTTTTACTACATATGAACACTTTTCACATTCTCCCGTGCAACGCGGCTGTTAGTCCTCCTTTCATGCAAAATTTTAAGGTCCTAGGTCATGTCAAAGCCACCAAAGCCGGTTAAAAAGTGAATAATGGACAACTAAAACTTGAATTGTACTACTTCTTACTGGCTATTGCTTCAACTTAGAAGCTTCTTCTGTGTTCTACTATGGTGCTTTTAGTGTCTCCGCCTACCGCAGCACGCGACATAGCTTTGCAGACGATAAATGTAACCATCTCAGAGAGAAAAGCGGCCAATGTGACGATCTGGCTTTAAGTCGATTGGATAACAAATGACGAAAACTGACGGATTTCTCAGGTTTGTACTACATATGAACACTTTTCACATTCTACCGTGCAACGCGGCTGCAGGTCCTCCTTTCATGCAAAATCTTAAGGTCCTAGGTAATGTCCAAGCCACCAAAGGCGGCTAAAAAGTCAATAATCGATAACTAAAACTTGAATTGTACTATTTCTTACTGGCTATTACTTCAACTTAGAAGCTTCCTCTGTGTTCTACTATGGTGCTTTTAGTGTCTCCGCATACCGCAGCGCGCGACATAGTTTTGCAGACGATAAATTCAACCGTTTCAGACAGAAGAGCGGCCAATGTGACGATCTGGCTTTAAGTCGATTCGATAATAAATGACGAAAACGGACGAATTTCTCAGGTTTTTACTACATATGAACACTTTTCACATTCTCCCGTGGAACGTGGCTGCTAGTCCTCCTTTCATGCAAAATCTTAAGGTCCTAGGTCATGTCCAAGCCACCAAAGCCGGCTAAAAAGTGAATAATCGACAACTAAGACTTGAATTTTATTACTTCTTACTGGCTATTACTTCAACTTAGAAGCTTCTTCTGTGTACTACTATGGTGCTTATAGTGTCTCCGCATACCGCAGCACGCGACATAGCTTTGCAGACAATAAATGTAACCGTTTCAGGGAGAAGAGCGGCCAATGTGACGATCTGGCTTTAAGTCGATTCGATAACAAATGACGAATACGGACGGATTTCTCAGGTTTTTACTACATATGAACACTTTGCACAGTCTCCCGTGCAACGCGGCTGCAAGACCTCCTTTCATGCAAAATTTTAAGGTCCTAGGTCATGCCCAAGCCACCGAAGCCGGCTAAAAAGTGAATAATCGACATTAAAACTTGAATTCTACTACGTCTTACTGGCTATTACTTCAACTTAGAAGCTTCTTCTGTGTTCTACTATGGTGCTTTTAGTGTCTCCGCATACCGCAGTACGCGACATAGCTTTGCAAACGATAAATGTAACCGTCTGAGAGATAAAAGCGGCCAATGTGACGATCTGGCTTTAAGTCGATTCGATAACAAATGACGAAAACGGACGGATTTCTCAGGTTTTTACTACATATGAACACTTTTCACATTTTCCCGTGCAACGCGGCTGCTAGTCCTACTTTCATGGAAAATTAAGGATCTAGGACATGTCCAAGCCACCAAAGCCGGCAAAAAAGTGAATAATCGACAACTAAAACTTGAATTGTACTACTTCTTACTGGCTATTACTTCAACTTAGAAGCTTCTTCTGTGTTCTACTATGGTGCTTTTAGTGTCTCCGCAAACCGCAGCACGCGACATAGCTTTGCAGACGATAAATGTAACCGTTTCAGAGAGAAAAGCGGCCAATGTGACGATCTGGCTTTAAGACGATTCGATAACAAAATTCGAAAAAGGACGGATTTCTCAGGTTTTTACTAAATATGAACACTTTTCACATTCTCCCGTGCAACGCGGCTGCTAGTCCTCCTTTCATGCAAAATCTTAAGGTCCTAGGCCATGTCCAAGCCACCAAAGCCGGCTAAAAAGTGAATAATCGACAACTAAAACTTGAATTGTAATACTTCTTACTGGCTATTACTTCAACTTAGAAGCTTCTTCTGTGTTCTACTATGGTGCTTTAATGTCTCCGCATACCGCAGCACGCGACATAGCTTTGCAGACGATAAATGTAACCGTCTCAGAGAGAAAAGCGGCCAATGTGACGATCTAGCTTGAAGTCGATTGGATAACAAATGACGAAAACGGACAGATTTCTCAGGTTTTTACTACATATGAACCCTTTTCACATTCTCCCGTGCAACGCGGCTGCTAGTCCTCCTTTCATGCAAAATCGTAAGGTTCCACCTCATGTTCAAGGCACCAAAGCTGGCTAAAAATCAATAACCGATAACCAAAACTTGAAATATACTGCTTCTTACTGGCTGTAGCTTCAACATAGAAGCTTCTTCTGTGTTCTACTATGGTGCTTTAAGTGTCTAAGCATACCGCAGCACGCGACATAGCCTTGCAGACGATAAATGTAACCGTCTCAGAGAGAAAAGCGGCCAATGTGACGATCTGGCTTTAAGTCGATTCGATAACAAATGACGAAAACGGACGGATTTCTCAGGTTTTTACTACATATGAACACTTTTCACATTCTCCCGTGCAACGCGGCTGCAAGTGCTCCTTTCATGCAAAATCTTAAGGTCCTAGGTCATGTCCAAGCCACCAAAGCCGGCTAAAAAGTGAATAATCGACAACTAAACTTTGAATTGTACTACTTGTTACTGGCTATTACTTCAACTTAGAAGCTTCCTCTGTGTTCTACTATGGTGCTTTTAGTGTCTCCGCATACCGCAGCGCGCGACATAGTTTTGCAGACGATAAATTTAACCGTTTCAGACAGAAGAGCGGCCAATGTGACGATCTGGCTTTAAGTCGATTCGATAACAATTGACGAAAACGGACGAATTTCTCAGGTTTTTACTACATATGAACACTTTTCACATTCTCCCGTGGAACGTGGCTGCTAGTCCTCCTTTCATGCAAAATCTTAAGGTCCTAGGTCATGTCCAAGCCACCAAAGCCGGGTAAAAAGTGAATAATCGACAACTAAAACTGGAATTGTACTACATCTTACTGGCTATAGATTGAACTTAGAAGCTTCTTCTGTGTTCAACTATGGTGCTTTTAGTGTCTCCGCATACCGCAGCACGCGACATAGCTTTGCAGACGATAAATGTAACCGTCTCAGAGAGAAAAGCGGCCAATGGGACGATCTGGCTTTAAGTCGATTCGATAACAAATGACGAAAACGGACGGAATTCTCAGGTATTTTTTTACGTATGAACACTTTTCACATTCTCCTGGGCAACTCGGCTGCTAGTCCTCCTTTCATGCAGAAACTTAACGTCCTAGCTCATGTCCAAGTCACCAAAGCCGGCCAAAAAGTGAATAATGGACATTTAAAACTTGAATTGTAGTACTTCTTACTGGCTATTGGTTCAACTTAGAAGCTTCTTCTGTGTTCTACTATGGTGCTTATAGTGTCTCCGCATACCGCAGCACGCGACATAGGTTTTCAGACGATAAATGTAACCGTTTCAGAGAGAAGAGAGGCCAATGTGACGATCTGGCTCTAAGTCGACATGATAACAAATGACGAAAACAGACGGATTTCTCAGGTTTTCACTACATATGAACACTTTTCACTTTCTCCCGGCAACGCGGCTGCTAGTCCTCCTTTCATGCAAAATCTTAAGGTCCTATGTCATGTCCAAGCCACCAAAGCCGGCTAAAAAGTGAGTAATCGACAAAAAAACTTGAATTGTATTACTTCTTACTG
Organism: Schistocerca gregaria; assembly: GCF_023897955.1. Lineage (NCBI taxonomy): Eukaryota > Metazoa > Arthropoda > Insecta > Orthoptera > Acrididae > Schistocerca > Schistocerca gregaria. Next base: position 7,874,853 of record NW_026061736.1, on the reverse strand, counting down.
GCTATTGCTTCAACTTAGAAGCTTCTTCTGTGTTCTACTATGGTGCTTTTAGTGTCTCCGCATACCGCAGCACGCGAGATAGCTTTGCAGACGATAAATGTAACCGTTTCAGACAGAAGAGCGGCCAATGTGACGAACTGGCTTTAAGTCGATTCGATAACAAATGACGAAAACGGACGGATTTCTCAGGTTTTTACTACATATGAACACTTTTCACATTCTCCCGTGCAACGCGGCTGCAAGTGCTCCTTTCATGCAAAATCGTAAGGTCCTAGGTCATGTCCAAGCCACCAAAGCCGGCTAAAAAGTGAATAATCGACAACTAAATTTTGAATTGTACTACTTGTTACTGGCTATTACTTTTACTTAGAAGCTTCTTCTGTGTTCTACTATGGTGCTTTTAGTGTCTCCGCATACCGCAGCGCGCGACATAGTTTTGCAGACGATAAATTTAACCGTTTCAGACAGAAGAGAGGCCAATGTGACGATCTGGCTTTAAGTCGATTCGATAACAAATGACGAAAACGGACGAAGTTCTCAGCTTTTTACTACATATGAACACTTTTCACATTCTCCCGTGGAACGTGGCGGCTAGTCCTCCTTTCATGCAAAATCTTAAGGTCCTAGGTCATGTCCAAGCCACCAAAGCCGGCTAAAAAGTGAATAATGGACAACTAAAACTTGAATTGTACTACTTCTTACTGGCTATTACTTCAACTTAGAAGATTCTTCTGTGTTCTACTATGGTGCTTTTAGTGTCTCCGCATAACGCAGCACACGACATAGCTTTGCAGACGATAAATGTAACCGTCTCAGAGAGAAAAGCGGCCAATGTGACGATCGGGCTTTAAGTCGATTCGATAACAAATGACGAAAACGGACGGATTTCTCAGGTTTTTACTACATATGAACACTTTTCACATTCTCCCGTGCAACGCGGCTGTTAGTCCTCCTTTCATGCAAAATTTTAAGGTCCTAGGTCATGTCAAAGCCACCAAAGCCGGTTAAAAAGTGAATAATGGACAACTAAAACTTGAATTGTACTACTTCTTACTGGCTATTGCTTCAACTTAGAAGCTTCTTCTGTGTTCTACTATGGTGCTTTTAGTGTCTCCGCCTACCGCAGCACGCGACATAGCTTTGCAGACGATAAATGTAACCATCTCAGAGAGAAAAGCGGCCAATGTGACGATCTGGCTTTAAGTCGATTGGATAACAAATGACGAAAACTGACGGATTTCTCAGGTTTGTACTACATATGAACACTTTTCACATTCTACCGTGCAACGCGGCTGCAGGTCCTCCTTTCATGCAAAATCTTAAGGTCCTAGGTAATGTCCAAGCCACCAAAGGCGGCTAAAAAGTCAATAATCGATAACTAAAACTTGAATTGTACTACTTCTTACTGGCTATTACTTCAACTTAGAAGCTTCCTCTGTGTTCTACTATGGTGCTTTTAGTGTCTCCGCATACCGCAGCGCGCGACATAGTTTTGCAGACGATAAATTCAACCGTTTCAGACAGAAGAGCGGCCAATGTGACGATCTGGCTTTAAGTCGATTCGATAATAAATGACGAAAACGGACGAATTTCTCAGGTTTTTACTACATATGAACACTTTTCACATTCTCCCGTGGAACGTGGCTGCTAGTCCTCCTTTCATGCAAAATCTTAAGGTCCTAGGTCATGTCCAAGCCACCAAAGCCGGCTAAAAAGTGAATAATCGACAACTAAAACTTGAATTGTACTACTTCTTACTGGCTATTACTTCAACTTAGAAGCTTCCTCCTTGTTCTACTATGGTGCTTTTAGTGTCTCCGCATACCGCAGCACGCGACATAGCTATGCAGACGATAAATGTAACCGTCTCAGAGAGAAAAGCGGCCAATGTGACGATCGACCTTTAAGTCGATTCGATAACAAATGACGAAAACGGACGGATTTCTCAGGTTTTTACTACATATGAACACTTTTCACATTCTCCCGTGCAACGCGGCTGTTAGTCCTCCTTTCATGCAAAATTTTAAGGTCCTAGGTCATGTCCAAGCCACCAAAGCCGGCTAAAAAGTGAATAATCAACAACTAAAACTTGAATTGTACTACTTCTTACTGGCTATTACTTCAACTTAGAAGCTTCTTCTGTGTTCTACTACGGTGCTTTTAGTGTCTCCGCATACCCCAGCACGCGACATAGCTTTGCAGACGATAAATGTAACCGTCTCAGAGAGAAAAGCGGCCAATGTGACGATCTGGCTTTAAGTCGATTCGATAACAAATGACGAAAACAGACGGATTTCTCAGGTTTTTACTACATATGAACACTTTTCACATTCTCCCGTGCAACGCGGCTGCAAGTCCTCCTTTCATGCAAAATCTTAAGGTCCTAGGTCATGTCAAAGCCACCAAAGCCGGTTAAAAAGTGAATAATGGACAACTAAAACTTGAATTGTACTACTTCTTACTGGCTATTGCTTCAACTTAGAAGCTTCTTCTGTGTTCTACTATGGTGCTTTTAGTGTCTCCGCATACCGCAGCACGCGACATAGCTTTGCAGACGATAAATGTAACCATCTCAGAGAGAAATGCGGCCAATGTGACGATCTGGCTTTAAGTCGATTCGATAACAAATGACGAAAACTGACGGATTTCTCAGGTTTGTACTACATATGAACACTTTTCACATTCTCCCGTGCAACGCGGCTGCAGGTCCTCCTTTAATGCAAAATCTTAAGGTCCTAGGTAATGTCCAAGCCACCAAAGCCGGCTAAAAAGTGAATAATCGACAACTAAATTTTGAATTGTACTACTTCTTACTGGCTATTACTTCAACTTAGAAGCTCCCTCTGTGTTCTACTATGGTGCTTTTAGTGTCTCCGCATACCGCAGCGCGCGACATACTTTTGCAGACGATAAATTTAACCGTTTCAGACAGAAGAGCGGCCAATGTGACGATCTGGCTTTAAGTCGATTCGACAACAAATGACGAAAACAGACGGATTTCTCAGGTTTTTACTACATATGAACACTTTTCACATACTCCCGTGCAACGCGGCTGCAAGTCCTCCGTTCATGCAAAATCTTAAGGTCCTAGGTCATGTCAAAGCCACCAAAGCCGGCTAAAAAGTGAATAATGGACAACTAAAACTTGAATTGTACTACTTCTTACTGGCTATTGCTTCAACTTAGAAGCTTCTTCTGTGTTCTACTATGGTGCTTTTAGTGTCTCCGCATACCGCAGCACGCGACATAGCTTTGCAGACGATAAATGTAACCATCTCAGAGAGAAAAGCGGCCAATGGGACGATCTGGCTTTAAGTCGATTCGATAACAAATGACGAAAACTGACGGATTTCTCAGGTTTGTACTACATATGAGCACTTTTCACATTCTCCCGTGCAACGCGGCTGCAGGTCCTCCTTTCATGCAAAATCTTAAGGTCTTAGGTAATGTCCAAGCCACCAAAGCCGGCTAAAAAGTGAATAATCGACAACTAAATTTTGAATTGTACTACTTCTTACTGGCCATTACTTCAACTTAGAAGCTTCCTCTGTGTTCTACTATGGTGCTTTTAGTGTCTCCGCATTCCGCAGCGCGCGACATAGTTTTGCAGACGATACATTTAACCGTTTCAGACAGAAGAGCGGCCAATGTGACGATCTGGCTTTAAGTCGATTCAATAACAAATGACGAAAACGGACGAATTTCTCAGGTTTTTACTACATATGAACACTTTTCACATTCTCCCGTGGAACGTGGCTGCTAGTCCTCCTTTCATGCAAAATCTTAAGGTCCTAGGTCATGTCCAAGCCACCAAAGCCGGCTAGAAGTGAATAATGGACCACTAAAACTTGAATTGTACTACTTCTTACTGGCTATTACTTCAACTTAGAAGCTTCTTCTGTGTTCTACTATGGTGCTTTTAGTGTCTCCGCATACCGCAGCACGCGACATAGCTTTGCAGACGATAAATGTAACCGTCTCAGAGAGAAAAGCGGCCTATGTGACGATCTGGCTTTAAGTCGATTCGATAACAAATGACGAAAACAGACGGATTTCTCAGGTTTTTACTACATATGAACACTTTGCACATTCTCCCGTGCAACGCGGCTGCAAGTCCTCCTTTCATGCAAAATCTTAAGGTCCTAGGTCATGTCAAAGCCACCAAAGCCGGCTAAAAAGTGAATAATGGACAACTAAAACTTGAATTGTACTACTTCTTACTGGCTATTGCTTCAACTTAGAAGCTTCTTCTGTGTTCTACTATGGTTCTTTTAGTGTCTCCGCATACCGCAGCACGCGACATAGCTTTGCAGACGATAAATGTAACCATCTCAGAGAGAAAAGCGGCCAATGGGACGATCTGGCTTTAAGTCGATTTGATAACAAATGACGAAAACTGACGGATTTCTCAGGTTTGTACTACATATGAACACTTTTCACATTCTCCCGTGCAACGCGGCTGCAGGTCCTCCTTTCATGCAAAATCTTAAGGTCCTAGGTAATGTCCAAGCCACCAAAGCCGGCTAAAAAGTGAATAATCGACAACGAAAACTTGAATTGTACTACTTCTTACTCGCTATTGCTTCAACTTAGATGCTTCGTCTGTGTTCTACTATGGTGCTTTTAGTGTCTCCGCATACCGCAGCACGCGACATTGCTTTGCAGACGATAAATGTAACCGTTTCAGTCAGAAGAGCGGCCAATGTGACGATCTGGCTTTAAGTCGATTCAATAACAAATGACGAAAACGGACGGATTTCTTAGGTTTTTACTATATATGAACAGTTTTCAAATTCTCCCGTGCAACGCGGCTGCAAGTCCTCCTTTCATGCAAAATCTTAAGGTCCTAGGTCATGTCCAAGCCACCGAAGACGGGTAAAAAGTGAATAATCGACAACTAAAACTGGAATTGTACTACTTCTTACTGGCTATTGCTTCAACTTAGAAGCTTCTTCTGTGTTCTACTATGGTGCTTTTAGTGTCTCCGCCTACCGCAGCACGCGACATAGCTTTGCAGACGATAAATGTAACCGTCTCAGAGAGAGAAGCGGCCAATGTGACGATCTGGCTTTAAGTCGATTCGATAACAAATGACGTAAACGGACGGATTTCTCAGGTTTTTACTACATATGAACACTTTTCACATTCTCCCGTGCAACGCGGCTGCAAGTCCTCCTTTCATGCAAAATCTTAAGGTCCTAGGTCATGTCAAAGCCACCAAAGCCGGCTAAAAAGTGAATAATGGACATTTAAAACTTGAATTGTACTACTTCTTAGTGGCTATTGGTTCAACTTAGAAGCTTCTTCTGTGTACTACTATGGTGCTTATAGTGTCTCCGCATACCGCAGCACGCGACATAGCTTTTCCGACGATAAATGTAACCGTTTCAGAGAGAAGAGAGGCCAATGTGACGATCTGGCTCTAAGTCGACATGATAACAAATGACGAAAACAGACGGATTTCTCAGGTTTTAACTACATAGGAACACTTTTCACATTCTCCCGGCAACGCGGCTGCTAGTCCTCCTTTCATGCAAAATCTTAAGGTCCTATGTCATGTCCAAGCCACCAAAGCCGGCTAAAAAGTGAGTAATCGACAAAAAAACTTGAATTGTACTACTTCTTACTGGCTATTGCTTCAACTTAGAAGCTTCTTCTGTGTTCTACTATGGTGCTTTTAGTGTCTCCGCATACCGCAGCACGCGACATAGCTTTGCAGACGATAAATGTAACCATCTCAGAGAGAAAAGCGGCCAATGTGACGATCTGGCTTTAAGTCGATTCGATAACAAATGGCGAAAACTGACGGATTTCTCAGGTTTGTACTACATATGAGCACTTTTCACATTCTCCCGTGCAACGCGGCTGCAGGTCCTCCTTTCATGCAAAATCTTAAGGTCTTAGGTAATGTCCAAGCCACCAAAGCCGGCTAAAAAGTGAATAATCGACAACTAAATTTTGAATTGTACTACTTCTTACTGGCTATTTCTTCAACTTAGAAGATTCCTCTGTGTTCTACTATGGTGCTTTTAGTGTCTCCGCATACCGCAGCGCGCGACATAGTTTTGCAGACGATAAATTTAACCGTTTCAGACAGAGGAGCGGCCAATGTGACGATCTGGCTTTAAGTCGATTCGATAACAAATGACGAAAACGGACGGATTTCTCAGGTTTTTACTACATATGAACATTTTTTACATTCTCCCGTGCAACGCGGCTGGAAGTACTCCATTCATGCAAAATCTTAAGGTCCTAGGTCATGTCCAAGCCACCAAAGAAGGCTAAAAAGTGAATAATGGACAACTAAAACTTGAATTGTACTACTCCTTACTGGCTATTGCTTCAACTTAGAAGCTTCTTCTGTGTTCTACTATGGTGCTTTCAGTGTCTCAGCATACCGCAGCACGCGACATAGCTTTGCAGACGATAAATGTAACCATCTCAGAGAGAAAAGCGGCCAATGTGACGATCTGGCTTTAAGTCGATTGGATAACAAATGACGAAAACTGACGGATTTCTCAGGTTTGTACTACATATGAACACTTTTCACATTCTCCCGTGCAACGCGGCTGCAGGTCCTCCTTTCATGCAAAATCTTAAGGTCCTAGGTAATGTCCAAGCCACCAAAGCCGGCTAAAAAGTGAATAATCGACAACGAAAACTTGAATTGTACTACTTCTTACTGGATATTGCTTCAACTTAGATGCTTCGTCTGTGTTCTACTATGGTGCTTTTAGTGTCTCCGCCTACTGCAGCACGCGACATTGCTTTGCAGACGATAAATGTAACCGTTTCGGTCAGAAGAGCGGCCAATGTGACGATCTGGCTTTAAGTCGATTCAATAACAAATGACGAAAACGGACGGATTTCTTAGGTTTTTACTACATATGAACAGTTTTCACATTCTCCCGTGCAACGCGGCTGCAAGTCCTCCTTTCATGCAAAATCTTAAGGTCCTAGGTCATGTCCAAGCCACCAAAGACGCGTAAAAAGTGAATAATCGACAACTAAAACTGGAATTGTACTACTTCTTACTGGCTATTGCTTCAACTTAGAAGCTTCTTCTGTGTTCTACTATGGTGCGTTTAGTGTCTCCGCCTACCGCAGCACGCGACATAGCTTTGCAGACGATAAATGTAACCGTCTCAGAGAGAGAAGCGGCCAATGTGACGATCTGGCTTTAAGTCGATTCGATAACAAATGACGAATGCAGACGGATTTCTCAGGTTTTTACTACATATGAACACTTTTCACATTCTCCCGTGCAACGCGGCTGCAAGTCCTCCTTTCATGCAAAATCTTAAGGTCCTAGGTCATGTCAAAGCCACCAAAGCCGGCTAAAAAGTGAATAATGGACATTTAAAACTTGAATTGTACTACTTCTTAGTGGCTATTGGTTCAACTTAGAAGCTTCTTCTGTGTACTACTATGGTGCTTATAGTGTCTCCGCATACCGCAGCACGCGACATAGCTTTTCCGACGATAAATGTAACCGTTTCAGAGAGAAGAGAGGCCAATGTGACGATCTGGCTCTAAGTCGACATGATAACAAATGACGAAAAAAGACGGATTTCTCAGGTTTTAACTACATATGAACACTTTTCACATTCTCCCGGCAACGCGGCTGCTAGTCCTCCTTTCATGCAAAATCTTAAGGTCCTATGTCATGTCCAAGCCACCAAAGCCGGCTAAAAAGTGAGTAATCGACAAAAAAACTTGAATTGTACTACTTCTTACTGGCTATTGCTTCAACTTAGAAGATTCCTCTGTGTTCTACTATGGTGCTTTTAGTGTCTCCGCATACCGCAGCGCGCGACATAGTTTTGCAGACGATAAATTTAACCGTTTCAGACAGAGGAGCGGCCAATGTGACGATCTGGCTTTAAGTCGATTCGATAACAAATGACGAAAACGGACGGATTTCTCAGGTTTTTACTACATATGAACATTTTTTACATTCTCCCGTGCAACGCGGCTGGAAGTACTCCTTTCATGCAAAATCTTAAGGTCCTAGGTCATGTCCAAGCCACCAAAGCCGGCTAAAAAGTGAATAATGGACAACTAAAACTTGAATTGTACTACTCCTTACTGGCTATTGCTTCAACTTAGAAGCTTCTTCTGTGTTCTACTATGGTGCTTTCAGTGTCTCCGCATACCGCAGCACGCGACACAGCTTTGCAGACGATAAATGTAACCATCTCAGAGAGAAAAGCGGCCAATGTGACGATCTGGCTTTAAGTCGATTGGATAACAAATGACGAAAACTGACGGATTTCTCAGGTTTTAACTACATATGAACACTTTTCACATTCTCCCGGCAACGCGGCTGCTAGTCCTCCTTTCATGCAAAATCTTAAGGTCCTATGTCATGTCCAAGCCACCAAAGCCGGCTAAAAAGTGAGTAATCGACAAAAAAACTTGAATTGTACTACTTCTTACTGGCTATTGCTTCAACTTAGAAGATTCCTCTGTGTTCTACTATGGTGCTTTTAGTGTCTCCGCATACCGCAGCGCGCGACATTGCTTTGCAGACGATAAATGTAACCGTCTCAGAGAGAAAAGCGGCCAATGTGACGATCTGGCTTTAAGTCGATTCGATAACAAATGTTGTAAACAGACGGATTTCTCAGGTTTTTACGACATATGAACACTTTTCACATTCTCCCGTGCAACGCGGCTGCTAGTACTCCTTTCATGCAAAATCTTAAGGTCCTAGGTCATGTCCAAGCCACCAAAGCCGGCTAAAAAGTGAATAATGGACAACTAAAACTTGAATTGTAATACTTCTTACTGCCTATTGCTTCATCTTAGAAGCTTCTTCTGTGGTCTACTATGGTACTTTTAGTGTCTCCGCATACCGCAGCACGCGACATAGCATTGCAGACGATAAATGTAACCGTCTCAGAGAGAAAAGCGGCCAATGTGACGATCTGGCTTTAAGTCGATTCGATAACAAATGATGCAAACAGACGGATTTCTCAAGTTTTTACGACATATGAACACTTTTCACATTCTCCCGTGCAACGCGGCTGCTAGTACTCCTTTCATGCAAAATCGTAAGGATCCATCTCATGTCCAAGGCACCAAAGCCGGTTAAAAATTAATAATCGATAACCAAAGCTTGAAATGTACTCTTTCTTACTGGCTATTGCTTCAACTTAGAAGTTTCTTCTGTAATCTACTATTGTGCTTTTAGTGTCTTAGCATACCGCAGCACGCGACATAGCTTTGCAGACGATAAATGTAACTGTCTCAGAGAGAGAAGCGGCCAATGTGACGATCTGGCTTTAAGTCGATTCGATAACAAATGATGTAAACAGACGGATTTCTCAGGTATTTACGACATATGAACACTCTTCACATTCTCCCGTGCAACGCGGCTGCTAGTACTCCTTTCATGCAAAATCTTAAGGTCCTAGGTCATGTCCAAGCCACCAAAGCCGGGTAAAAAGTGAATAATGGACAACTAAAACTTGAATTGTAATACTTCTTACTGGCTATTGCTTCAACTTAGAAGCTTCTTCTGTGTTCTACTATGGTGCTTTTAGTGTCTCCGCATACCGCAGCAGGCGACATTGCTTTGCAGACGATAAATGTAACCGTTTCAGACAGAAGAGCGGCCAATTTGACGATCTGGCTTTAAGTCGATTCAATAACAAATGACGAAAACGGACGGATTTCTCAGGTTTTTACTACATATGAACACTTTTCACATTCTCCCGTGCAACGCGGCTGCTAGTCCTCCTTTCATGCAAAATCTTAAGGTCCTAGGCCATGTCCAAGCAACCAAAGCCGGCCAAAAAGTGAATAATCGACAACTAAAACTTGAATTGTACTACTTCTTACTGGCTATTGCTTCAACTTAGAAGCTTCTTCTGTGGTCTACTATGGTGCTTTTAGTGTCTCCGCATACCGCAGCACCCGACATAGCTTTGCAGACGATAAATGTAACCGTCTCAGAGAGAAAAGCGGCCAATGTGTCGATATGGCTTTAAGTCGATTCGATAACAAATGACGAAAACGGACGGATTTCTCAGGTTTTTACTACATATGATCCCTTTTCACATTCTCCCGTGCAACGCGGCTGCTAGTCCTCCTTTCATGCAAAATCTTAAGGTTCCACCTCATGTCCAAGGCACCAAAGCCGGCTAAATATCAATAATCGATAACCAAAACTTGAATTGTACTGCAGCTTACTGGCTATTGCTTCAACTTAGAAGCTTCTTCTGTGTTCTACTATGGTGCTTTTAGTGTCTCCGCATACCGCAGCACGCGACATAGCTGTGCAGACGATAAATGTAACCGTCTTAGAGAGAAAAGCGGCCAATGTGACGATCTGGCTTTAAGTCGATTCGATTACGAATGACGAAAACGGGCGGATTTCTCAGGTTTTCATTTAATATGAACACTTTTCAAATTCCCCCGTGCAATGCTTCTGCTAGATCCTCCTTCATGCAAAATCTTAAGGTCCTAGCTCATGTCCAAGGCACCAATGGCGTCTGAAAAGACAGTAATTGATAGCTCCAACTTGAATTGTACTGCTTCGTTTTGGCTATCACACAATCCTAGAAGCTTCTTCTGTGTTCTATTATGGTGCTTTTAGTGTCTCCGCATATTGCAGCACGCGACATAGCTTTGCACACGGTAAATGTAACCGATTTAGAGAGAAGAGCCGCAAATATGACGATAGGACAAATGTCGATTCGATAGCAAATGACGAAAACGGGTGGAGTTCCCAGGTTTTCACTACATATGAACACTTTTCACATTCTCCCGTGCAACGCGGCTGCAAGTCCTCCTTTCATGCAAAATCTTAAGTTCCTAGGTCATGTCCAAGCCACCAAAGCCGGCTAAAAAGTGAATAATCGACAACTAAAAGTTGAATTGTCCTACATCTTACTGGCTATTGCTTCAACTTAGAAGCTTCTTCTGTGTTCTACTATGGTGCTTTTAGTGTCTCCGCATACCGCAGCACGCGACATAGCTTTGCAGACGATAAATGTAACCGGTTCAGAGAGAAGAGCGGCCAATTTGACGATCTGGCTTTAAGTCGATTCGACAACAAATGACGAATACGGACGGATTTCTCAGGTTTTTACTACATATGAACACTTTGCACATTCACACGTGCAACGCGGCTGCAAGTCCTCCTTTCATGCAAAATCTTAAGGTTCTAGGTCATGCCCAAGCCACCGAAGCCGGCTAAAAAGTGAATAATCGACATTAAAACTTGAATTCTACTACGTCTTACTGGCTATTATATCAACTTAGATGCTTCATCTGTGTTCTACTATGGTGCTTTTAATGTCTCCGCACACCGCAGCACGCGACATAGCTTTGCAGACGATAAATGTAACCGTCTCAGAGAGAAAAGCGGCCGATGTGACGATCTGGCTTTAAGTCGGTTCGATAACAAATGACGAAAACGGACGGATTTCTCAGGTTTTTACTACATATGAACACTTTTCACATTCTCCCGTCCAACGCGGCTGCAGGTCCTCCTTTCATGCAAAATCTTAATCTCCTACGTAATGTCCAAGCCACCAAAGCCGGCTAAAAAGTGAATAATCGACAACGAAAACTTGAATTGTACTACTTCTTACTGGCTATTGCTTCAACTTAGAAGCTTCTTCTGTGTTCTACTATGGTGCTTTTAGTGTCTCCGCATACCGCAGCAGGCGACATTGCTTTGCAGACGATAAATGTAACCGTTTCAGACAGAAGAGCGGCCAATTTGACGATCTGGCTTTAAGTCGATTCAATAACAAATGACGAAAACGGACGGATTTCTCAGGTTTTTACTACATATGAACAGTTTTCACATTCTCCCGTGCAACGCGGCTGCAAGTCCTCCTTTCATGCAAAATCGTAAGATCCTAGGTCAAGTCCAAGCCACCAAAGCCGGGTAAAAAGTGAATAATCGACAACTAAAACTGGAATTGTACTACTTCTTACTGGCTATTGCTTCAACTTAGAAGCTTCTTCTGTAATCTACTATGGTGCTTTTAGTGTCTCCGCATACCGCAGCACGCGACATAGCTTTGCAGACGATAAATGTAACCGTCTCAGAGAGAAAAGCGGCCAATGGGACGATCTGGCTTTAAGTCGATTCGATAACAAATGACGAAAAGGGACGGATTTCTCAGGTTTTTACTACATATGAACACTTTTCACATTCTCCCGTGCAACGCAGCTGCTAGTCCTCCTTTCATGCAAAACCTTAAGGTCCTAGGTCATGTCCAAGCCACCAAAGCCGGCTAAAAAGTGAATAATCGACAACTAAAACTTGAATTGTACTACTTCTTACTGGCTATTGCTTCAACTTAGAAGCTTCTTCTGTGTACTACTATGGTGCTTATAGTGTCTCCGCATGCCGCAGGACGCGACATAGCTTTTCAGACGATAAATGTAACCGTTTCAGAGAAAAGAGCGGCCAATGTGACGATCTGTCTCTAAGTCGACATGATAACAAATGACGAAAACAGACGGATTTCTCAGGTTTTTACTACATATGAACACTTTTCACATTCTCCCGGCAACGCGGCTGCTAGTCCTCCTTTCATGCAAAATCTTAATGTCCTAGGTCATGTCCAAGCCACCAAAGCCGGCTAAAAAGTGAATAATCGACCACAAAAACTTAATTGTACTACTTCTTACTGGCTATTGCTTCAACTTAGAAGCTTCTTCTGTGGTCTACTATGGTAACTTTAGTGTCTCCGCATACCGCAGCACGCGACATAGCTTTGCAGACGATAAATGTAACCGTCTCAGAGAGAAAAGCGGCCAATGTCACGATCTGGCTTTAAGTCGATTCGATAACAAATGACGTAAACGGACCTATTTCTCAGGTTTTTACGACATATGAACACTTTTCACATTCTCCCGTGCAACGCGGCTGCTAGTCCTCCTTTCATGCAAAATCGTAAGGATCCATCTCATGTCCAAGGCACCAAAGACGGCTAAAAATCAATAATCGATAACCAAAGCTTGAAATGTACTCATTCTTACTGGCTATTGCTTCAACTTAGAAGCTTCTTCTGTAATCTACTATGGTGCTTTTAGTGTCTATGCATACCGCAGCACGCGACATAGCTTTGCAGACGATAAATGTAACCGTCTCAGAGAGAAAAGCAGCCAACGTGACGATATGGCTTCAAGTCGATTCGATAAGAAATGATGAAAACGGACGGATTTCTCAGCTTTTTACTACATATTAACCCTTTTCACATTCTCCCGTGCAACGCGGCTGCTAGTCGTCTTTTCATGCAAAATCTTAAGTTTCCACCTCATAACCAGGGCACCAAAGCCGGGTAAAAATCAATAATCGATAACCAAAACTTGAATTGGACTGCTTCTTACTGGCTATTGCTTCAACTTAGAAGCTCCTTCTGTGTTCTACAATAGTGCTTTCAGTGTCTCCGCATACCGCAGCACGCGTCATAGCTTTGCACACGATAAATGTAACCGTCTCAGAGAGAAAAGTGGCCAATGTGACGATCTGGCTTTAAGTCGATTCGATAACAAATGACGAAAACGGACGGATTTCTCAGGTTTTTACTACATATGATCCCTTTTCACATTCTCCCGTGCAACGCGGCTGCTAGTCCTCCTTTCATGCAAAATCTTAAGGTCCTAGGTCATGTCCAAGCAACCAAAGCCGGCCAAAAAGTGAATAATCGACAACTAAAACTTGAATTGTACTACTTCTTACTGGCTATTGCTTCAACTTAGAAGCTTCTTCTGTGGTCTACTATGGTGCTTTTAGTGTCTCCGCATACCGCAGCACCCGACATAGCTTTGCAGACGATAAATGTAATCGTCTCAGAGAGAAAAGCGGCCAATGTGTCGATATGGCTTTAAGTCGATTCGATAACAAATGACGAAAACGGACGGATTTCTCAGGTTTTTACTACATATGATCCCTTTTCACATTTTCCCGTGCAACGCGGCTGCTAGTCCTCCTTTCATGCAAGATCTTAAGGTCCTAGGTCATGTCCAAGCAACCAAAGCCGGCCAAAAAGTGAATAATCGATAACCAAAACTTGAATTGTACTGCAGCTTACTGGCTATTGCTTCAACTTAGAAGCTTCTTCTGTGTTCTACTATGATGCTTTTAGTGTCTCCGCATACCGCAGCACGCGACATAGCTGTGCAGACGATAAATGTAACCGTCTTAGAGAGAAAAGCGGCCAATGTGACGATCTGGCTTTAAGTCGATTCGATTACGAATGACGAAAACGTGCGGATTTCTCAGGTTTTCATTTAATATGAACACTTTTCAAATTCCCCCGTGCAATGCTTCTGCTAGATCCTCCTTCATGCAAAATCTTAAGGTCCTAGCTCATGTCCAAGGCACCAATGGCGTCTGAAAAGACAGTAATTGATAGCTCCAACTTGAATTGTACTGCTTCGTTTTGGCTATCACATAATCCTAGAAGCTTCTTCTGTGTTCTATTATGGTGCTTTTAGTGTCTCCGCATATTGCAGCACGCGACATAGCTTTGCACACGGTAAATGTAACCGATTTAGAGAGAAGAGCCGCAAATATGACGATAGGACAAATGTCGATTCGATAGCAAATGACGAAAACGGGTGGAGTTCCCAGGATTTCACTACATATGAACACTTTTCACATTCTCCCGTGCAACGCGGCTGCAAGTCTTCCTTTCATGCAAAATCTTAAGTTCCTAGGTCATGTCCAAGCCACCAAAGCCGGCTAAAAAGTGAATAATCGACAACTAAAAGTTGAATTGTCCTACATCTTACCGGCTATTGCTTCAACTTAGAAGCTTCTTCTGTGTTCTACTATGGTGCTTTTAGTGTCTCCGCATACCGCAGCACGCGACATAGCTTTGCAGACGATAAATGTAACCGGTTCAGAGAGAAGAGCGGCCAATTTGACGATCTGGCTTTAAGTCGATTCGACAACAAATGACGAATACGGACGGATTTCTCAGGTTTTTACTACATATGAACACTTTGCACATTCACACGTGCAACGCGGCTGCAAGTCCTCCTTTCATGCAAAATCTTAAGGTTCTAGGTCATGCCCAAGCCACCGAAGCCGGCTAAAAAGTGAATAATCGACATTAAAACTTGAATTCTACTACGTCTTACTGGCTATTACATCAACTTAGATGCTTCATCTGTGTTCTACTATGGTGCTTTTAATGTCTCCGCACACCGCAGCACGCGACATAGCTTTGCAGACGATAAATGTAACCGTCTCAGAGAGAAAAGCGGCCAATGTTACGATCTGGCTTTAAGTCGATTCGATAACAAATGACGAAAACGGACGGATTTCTCAGGTTTTTACTACATATGAACACTTTTCACATTCTCCCGTGAAACGCGGCTGCTACTCCTCCTTTCATGCAAAATCGTATGGTCCTAGGTCATGTCCAAGCCACCAAAGCCGGCTAAAATGTGAATAATCGACAACTAAAACTTGAATTGTAATACTTCTTACTGGCTATTGCTTCAACTTAGAAGCTTCTTCTGTAATCTACTATGGTGCTTTTAGTGTCTCCGCATACCGCAGCACGCGACATAGCTTTGCAGACGATAAATGTAACCGTCTCAGAGAGAAAAGCGGCCAATGGGACGATCTGGCTTTAAGTCGATTCGATAACAAATGACGAAAAGGGACGGATTTCTCAGGTTTTTACTACATATGAACACTTTTCACATTCTCCCGTGCAACGCGGCTGCTAGTCCTCCTTTCATGCAAAACCTTAAGGTCCTAGGTCATGTCCAAGCCACCAAAGCCGGCTAAAAAGTGAATAATCGACAACTAAATCTTGAATTGTACTACTTCTTACTGGCTATTGCTTCAACTTAGAAGCTTCTTCTGTGTACTACTATGGTGCTTATAGTGTCTCCGCATGCCGCAGGACGCGACAAAGCTTTTCAGACGATAAATGTAACCGTTTCAGAGAAAAGAGCGGCCAATGTGACGATCTGGCTCTAAGTCGACATGATAACAAATGACGAAAACAGACGGATTTCTCAGGTTTTTACTACATATTAACACTTTTCACATTCTCCCGTGCAACGCGGCTGCTAGTCGTCTTTTCATGCAAAATCTTAAGTTTCCACCTCATAACCAGGGCACCAAAGCCGGGTAAAAATCAATAATCGATAACCAAAACTTGAATTGGACTGCTTCTTACTGGCTATTGCTTCAACTTAGAAGCTCCTTCTGTGTTCTACAATAGTGCTTTCAGTGTGTCCGCATACCGCAGCACGCGACATAGCTTTGCACACGAAAAATGTAACCGTCTCAGAGAGAAAAGCGGCCAATGGGACGATCTGGCTTTAAGTCGATTCGATAACAAATGACGAAAAGGGACGGATTTCTCAGGTTTTTACTACATATGAACACTTTTCAAATTCCCCCGTGCAATGCTTCTGCTAGATCCTACTTCATGCAAAATCTTAAGGTCCTAGCTCATGTCCAAGGCACCAATGGCGTCTGAAAAGACAGTAATTGATAGCTCCAACTTGAATTGTACTGCTTCGTTTTGGCTATCACATAATCCTAGCAGCTTCTTCTGTGTTCTATTATGGTGCTTTTAGTGTCTCCGCATATTGCAGCACGCGACATAGCTTTGCACACGGTAAATGTAACCGATTTAGAGAGAAGAGCCGCAAATATGACGATAGGACAAATGTCGATTCGATAGCAAATGACGAAAACGGGTGGAGTTCAAAGGTTTTCACTACATATGAACACTTTTCACATTCTCCCGTGCAACGCGGCAGCAAGTCCTCCTTTCATGCAAAATCTTAAGTTCCTAGGTCATGTCCAAGCCACCAAAGCCGGCTAAAAAGTGAATAATCGACAACTAAAAGTTGAATTGTCCTACATCTTACTGGCTATTGCTTCAACTTAGAAGCTTCTTCTGTGTTCTACTATGGTGCTTTTAGTGTCTCCGCATACCGCAGCACGCGACATAGCTGTGCAGACGATAAATGTAACCGTTTCAGAGAGAAGAGCGGCCAATGTCACGAACTGGCTTTAAGTCGATTCGATAACAAATGACGAAAACGGACGGATTTCTCAGGTTTTTACTACATATGAACACTTTTCACATTCTCCCGTGCAACGCGGCTGTAAGTCCTCCTTTCATGCAAAATCTTATGGTCCTAGGTCATCTCCAAGCCACCAAAGACGGCTAAAATGTGAATAATCGACAACTAAAACTTGAAGTATACCACATCTTACTCTCTATTACTTCAACTTAGAAACTTCTTCTGTGATCTGCTATGGTGCTTTTAGTGTTCGGCATACCGCAGCAAGCGACATAGCTTTGCAGACGACAAATGTAACCGTTTTAGAGAGAAGAACGGCCAATGTGACGATCTGGCTTTAAGTCGATTCGATAACAAATGACGAAAACGGACGGATTTCTCAGGTTTTTACTACATATGAACCCTTTTCACATTCTCCCGTGCAACGCGGCTGCTAGTCCTCCTTTCATGCAAAATCTTAAGGTTCCACCTCATGTTCAAGGCACCAAAGCTGGCTAAAAATCAATAACCGATAACCAAAACTTGAAATATACTGCTTCTTACTGGCTGTAGCTTCAACATAGAAGCTTCTTCTGTGTTCTACTATGGTGCTTTAAGTGTCTAAGCATACCGCAGCACGCGACATAGCCTTGCAGACGATAAATGTAACCGTCTCAGAGAGAAAAGCGGCCAATGTGACGATCTGGCTTTAAGTCGATTCGATAACAAATGACGAAAACGGACGGATTTCTCAGGTTTTTACTACATATGAACACTTTTCACATTTTCCCGTGCAACGCGGCTGCTAGTCCTTCTTTCATGGAAAATCTTAAGGATCTAGGTCATGTCCAAGCCACCAAAGCCGGCAAAAAAGTGAATAATCGACAACTAAAACTTGAATTGTACTACTTCTTACTCGCTATTACTTCAACTTAGAAGCTTCTTCTGTGTTCTACTATGGTGCTTTTAGTGTCTTCCCAAACCGCAGCACGCGACATAGCTTTGCAGACGATAAATGTAACCGTTTCAGAGAGAAAAGCGGCCAATGTGACGATCTGGCTTTAAGACGATTCGATAACAAAATTCGAAAAAGGACGGATTTCTCAGGTTTTTACTAAATATGAACACTTTTCACATTCTCCCGTGCAACGCGGCTGCTAGTCCTCCTTTCATGCAAAATCTTAAGGTACTAGGCCATGTCCAAGCCACCAAAGCCGGCTAAAAAGTGAATAATCGACAACTACAACTTGAATTGTACTACTTCTTACTGGCTATTGCTTCAACTTAGAAGCTTCTTCTGTGGTCTACTATGGTACTTTTAGTGTCTCCGCATACCGCAGCACGCGACATAGCTTTGCAGACGATAAATGTAACCGTTTCAGACAGAAGAGCGGCCAATGTGACGATGTGGCTTTAAGTCGATTCGATAACAAATGACGAAAACGGACGGATTTCTCAGGTTTTTACTACATATGAACACTTTTCACAATCTCCCGTGCAACGCGGCTGCTAGTCCTCCTTTCATGCCAAATCATAAGGATCCATCTCATGTCCAAGGCACAAAAGCCGGCTAAAAATCAATAATCGATAACCAAAGCTTGAAATGTACTGTTTCTTACTGGCTATTGCTTCAATTTAGAAGCTTCTTCTGTAATCTACTATGGTGCTTTTAGTGTCTATGCATACCGCAGCACGCGACATAGCTTTTCAGACGATAAATATAACCGTCTCAGAGAGAAAAGCGGCCAATGTGACGATCTGGCTTTAAGTCGATTCGATAACAAATGTCGAAAACGGACGGATTTCTCAGGTTTTTACTAAATATGAACACTTTTCACATTCTCCCGTCCAACGAGGCTGCTAGTCCTCCTCTCATGCAAAATCTTAAGGTCCAAGGCCATGTCCAAGCCACCAAAGCCGGCTAAAAAGTGAATAATCGACAACTAAGACTTGAATTTTATTACTTCTTACTGGCTATTACTTCAACTTAGAAGCTTCTTCTGTGTACTACTATGGTGCTTATAGTGTCTCCGCATACCGCAGCACGCGACATAGCTTTGCAGACAATAAATGTAACCGTTTCAGGGAGAAGAGCGGCCAATGTGACGATCTGGCTTTAAGTCGATTCGATAACAAATGACGAATACGGACGGATTTCTCAGGTTTTTACTACATATGAACACTTTGCACAGTCTCCCGTGCAACGCGGCTGCAAGACCTCCTTTCATGCAAAATTTTAAGGTCCTAGGTCATGCCCAAGCCACCGAAGCCGGCTAAAAAGTGAATAATCGACATTAAAACTTGAATTCTACTACGTCTTACTGGCTATTACTTCAACTTAGAAGCTTCTTCTGTGTTCTACTATGGTGCTTTTAGTGTCTCCGCATACCGCAGTACGCGACATAGCTTTGCAAACGATAAATGTAACCGTCTCAGAGATAAAAGCGGCCAATGTGACGATCTGGCTTTAAGTCGATTCGATAACAAATGACGAAAACGGACGGATTTCTCAGGTTTTTACTACATATGAACACTTTTCACATTTTCCCGTGCAACGCGGCTGCTAGTCCTACTTTCATGGAAACTTAAGGATCTAGGTCATGTCCAAGCCACCAAAGCCGGCAAAAAAGTGAATAATCGACAACTAAAACTTGAATTGTACTACTTCTTACTGGCTATTACTTCAACTTAGAAGCTTCTTCTGTGTTCTACTATGGTGCTTTTAGTGTCTCCGCAAACCGCAGCACGCGACATAGCTTTGCAGACGATAAATGTAACCGTTTCAGAGAGAAAAGCGGCCAATGTGACGATCTGGCTTTAAGACGATTCGATAACAAAATTCGAAAAAGGACGGATTTCTCAGGTTTTTACTAAATATGAACACTTTTCACATTCTCCCGTGCAACGCGGCTGCTAGTCCTCCTTTCATGCAAAATCTTAAGGTCCTAGGCCATGTCCAAGCCACCAAAGCCGGCTAAAAAGTGAATAATCGACAACTAAAACTTGAATTGTAATACTTCTTACTGGCTATTACTTCAACTTAGAAGCTTCTTCTGTGTTCTACTATGGTGCTTTAATGTCTCCGCATACCGCAGCACGCGACATAGCTTTGCAGACGATAAATGTAACCGTCTCAGAGAGAAAAGCGGCCAATGTGACGATCTAGCTTGAAGTCGATTGGATAACAAATGACGAAAACGGACAGATTTCTCAGGTTTTTACTACATATGAACACTTTTCACATTCTCCCGTGCAACGCGGCTGCAAGTCCTCCTTTCATGCAAAATCTTAAGGTCCTAGGTCATGTCCAAGCCAACAAAGCCGGCTAAAAAGTGAATAATCGACAACTACAACTTGAATTGTACTACTTCTTACTGGCTATTGCATCAACTTAGAAGCTTCTTCTGTGGTCTACTATGGTACTTTTAGTGTCTCCGCATACCGCAGCACGCGACATAGCTTTGCAGACGATAAATGTAACCGTTTCAGACAGAAGAGCGGCCAATGTGACGATGTGGCTTTAAGTCGATTCGATAACAAATGACGAAAACGGACGGATTTCTCAGGTTTTTACTACATATGAACACTTTTCACATTCTCCCGTGCAACGCGGCTACTAGTCCTCCTTTCATGCAAAATCATAAGGATCCATCTCATGTCCAAGGCACCAAAGCCGGCTAAAAATCAATAATCGATAACCAGAGCTTGAAATGTACTGTTTCTTACTGGCTATTGCTTCAATTTAGAAGCTTCTTCTGTGTACTACTATGGTGCTTTTAGTGTCTATGCATACCGCAGCACGCGACATAGCTTTGCAGACGATAAATATAACCGTTTCAGACAGAAGAGCGGCCAATGTGACGATCTGGCTTTAAGTCGATTCGATAACAAATGACGAAAACGGACGGATTTCTCAGGTTTTTACTACATATGAACACTTTTCACATTCTCCCGGCAAAGCGGCTGCTAGTCCTCCTTTCATGCAAAATCTTAAGGTCCTAGGTCATGTCCAAGCCACCAAAGCCGGCTAAAAAGTGAATAATCGACAACTAAAACTTGAATTGTACTACTTATTACTGGCTATTGCTTCAACTTAGAAGCTTCTCCGGTGTTCTACTATGGTGCTTTTAGTGTCTCCGTATACCGCAGCACGCGACATAGCTTTGCAGACGATAAATGTAACCGTCTCAGAGAGAAAAGCGACCAATGTGACGATCTGGCTTTAAGTCGATTCGATAACAAATGACGAAAACGGACGGATTTCTCAGGTTTTTACTACATATGAAAAGTTTTCACAATCTCCCGTGCAACGCGGCTGCTAGTCCTCCTTTCATGCAAAATCATAAGGTAATAGGTCATGTCAAAGCCACCAAAGCCGGCTAAAAAGTGAATAATGGACAACTAAAACTTGAATTGTACTACTACTTACTGGCTATTGCTTCAACATAGAAGCTTCTTCTGTGTTCTACTATGATGCTTTTAGTGTCTGCGCATACCGCAGCACGCGACATAGCTTTGCAGACGATAAATGTCACCATCTCAGAGAGAAAAGCGGCCAATGTGACGATCTGGCTTTAAGTCGATTCGATAACAAATGACGAAAACTGACGGATTTCTCAGGTTTGTACTACAAATGAACACTTTTCACAATCTCCCGTGCAACGCGGCTGCTAGTCCTCCTTTCATGCAAAATCTTAAGGTCCTAGGTCATGTCCAAGCCACCAAAGCCGGCTAAAAAGTGAATAATGGACAACTAAAACTTGAATTGTAATACTTCTTACTGGCTATTGCTTCAACTTAGAAGCTTCTCCTGTGTTCTACTATGGTGCTTTTAGTGTCTCCGCATACCGTAGCACGCGACATAGCTTTGCAGACGATAAATGTAACCGTTTCAGACAGAAGAGCGGCCAATGTGACGATCTGGCTTTAAGTCGATTCGATAACAAATGACGAAAACGGACGGATTTCTCAGGTTTTTACTACATATGAACACTTTTCACATTCTCCCGTGCAACGCGGCTGCTAGTGCTCCTTTCATGCAAAATCTTAAGGTCCTAGGTCATGTCCAAGCCACCAAAGCCGGCTAAAAAGTGAATAATCGACAACTAAATTTTGAATTGTACTACTTCTTACTGGCTATTTCTTCAACTTAGATGCTTACTCTGTGTTCTACTATGGTGCTTTTAGTGTCTCCGCATACCGCAGCACGCGACATAGTTTTGCAGACGATAAATTTAACCGTTTCAGACAGAAGAGCGGCGAATGTGACGATCTGGCTTTAAGTCGATTCGATAAGAAATGACGAAAACGGACGGATTTCTCAGGTTTTTACTACATATGAACACTTTTCACATTCTCCCGTGGAACGCGGCTGCTAGTCCTCCTTTCATGCAAAACCTTAAGGTCCTAGGTCATGTCCAAGCCACCAAAGCCGGCTAAAAAGTGAATAATGGACAACTAAAACTTGAATTGTAATACTTCTTACTGGCTATTACTTCAACTTAGAAGCTTCTTCTGTGTTCTACTATGGTGCTTTAAGTGTCTCCGCAAACCGCAGCACGCGACATAGCTTTGCAGACGATAAATGTAACCTTCTCAGAGAGAAAAGCGGCCAATGTGACGATCTGGCTTTAAGTCGATTCGATGACAAATGACGAAAACGGACGGATTTCTCAGGTTTTTACTACATTTGAACACTTTTCACATTCTCCCGTGCAACGCGGCTGTTAGTCCTCCTTTCATGCATAATTTTAAGGTCCTAGGTCATGTCCAAGCCACCAAAGCCGGCTAAAAAGTGAATAATCGACAACTAAAACTTGAATTGTACTACATCTTACTGGCTATTGCTTCAACTTAGAAGCTTCTCCTGTGTTCTACTATGGTGCTTTTAGTGTCTCCGCATACCGCAGCACGCGACATAGCTTTGCAGACGATAAATGTAACCATCTCAGAAAGAAAAGCGGCCAATGTGACGATCTGGCTCTAAGTCGACATGATAACAAATGATGAAAACAGACGGATTTCTCAGGTTTTTACTACATATGAACACTTTTCACATTCTCCCGGCAACGCGGCTGCTAGTCCTCCTTTCATGCAAAATCTTAAGGTCCTAGGTCATGTCCAAGCCACCAAAGCCGGCTAAAAAGTGAATAATCGACAACTAAAACTTGAATTGTACTACTTATTACGGGCTATTGCTTCAACTTAGAAGCTTCTCCGGTGTTCTACTATGGTGCTTTTAGTTTCTCCGTATACCGCAGCACGCGACATAGCTTTGCAGACGATAAATGTAACCGTCTCAGAGAGAAAAGCGACCAATGTGACGATCTGGCTTTAAGTCGATTCGATAACAAATGACGAAAACGGACGGATTTCTCAGGTTTTTACTACATATGAAAAGTTTTCACAATCTCCCGTGCAACGCGGCTGCTAGTCCTCCTTTCATGCAAAATCATAAGGTAATAGGTCATGTCAAAGCCACCAAAGCCGGCTAAAAAGTGAATAATGGACCACTAAAACTTGAATTGTACTACTACTTACTGGCTATTGCTTCAACTTAGAAGCTTCTCCGGTGTTCTACTATGATGCTTTTAGTGTCTGCGCATACCGCAGCACGCGACAAAGCTTTGCAGACGATAAATGTAACCATCTCAGAGAGAAAAGCGGCCAATGTTACGATCTGGCTTTAAGTCGATTCGATAACAAATGACGAAAACTGACGGATTTCTCAGGTTTGTACTACATATGAACACTTTTCACAATCTCCCGTGCAACGCGGCTGCTAGTCCTCCTTTCATGCAAAATCGTAAGGTAATAGGTCATGTCAAAGCCACCAAAGCCGGCTAAAAAGTGAATAATGGACAACTAAAACTTGAATTGTACTACTTCTTACTGGCTATTGCTTCAACTTAGAAGCTTCTTCTGTGTTCTACTATGATGCTTTTAGTGTCTGCGCATACCGCAGCACGCGACATAGCTTTGCAGACGATAAATGTAACCATCTCAGAGAGAAAAGCGGCCAATGTGACGATCTGGCTTTAAGTCGATTCGATAACAAATGACGAAAACTGACGGATTTCTCAGTTTTGTACTACATATGAACACTTTTCACATTCTCCCGTGGAACGCGGCTGCTAGTCCTCCTTTCATGCAAAATCTTAAGGTCCTAGGTCATGTATAAGCCACCAAAGCCGGCTAAAAAGTGAATAATGGACAACTAAAACTTGAATTGTACTACTTCTTACTGGCTATTACTTCAACTTAGAAGCTTCTTCTGTGTTCTACTACGGTGCTTTTAGTGTCTCCGTATACCCCAGCACGCGACATAGCTTTGCAGACGATAAATGTAACCGTCTCAGAGAGAAAAGCGGCCAATGTGACGATCTGGCTTTCAGTCGATTCGATAACAAATGACGAAAACGGACGGATTTCTCAGGTTTTTACTACATATGAACACTTTTCACATTCTCCCGTGCAACGCGGCTGCAAGTCCTCCTTTCATGCAAAATCTTAAGGTCCTAGGTCATGTCAAAGCCACCAAAGCCGGCTAAAAAGTGAATAATCGACAACTAAAACTTGAAATGTACTACTACTTACTGGCTATTGCTTCAACTTAGAAGCTTCTTCTGTGTTCTACTATGATGCTTTTAGTGTCTGCGCATACCGCAGCACGCGACATAGCTTTGCAGACGATAAATGTAACCATCTCAGAGAGAAAAGCGGCCAATGTGACGATCTGGCTTTAAGTCGATTCGATAACAAATGACGAAAACTGACGGATTTCTCAGGTTTGTACTACATATTAACACTTTTCACATTCTCCCGTGCAACGCGGCAGCTAGTCCTCCTTTCATGCAAAATCTTAAGGTCCTAGGTCATGTCCAAGCCACCAAAGCCGGCTAAGAAGTGAATAATCGACAACTAAAACTTGAATTGTACTACTTCGTACTGGCTATTACTTCAACTTAAAAGCTTCTCCTGTGTTCTACTACGGTGCTTTTAATGTCTCCGCATACCGCAGCACGCGACATAGCTTTGCAGACGATAAATGTAACCGTCTCAGAGAGAAAAGCGGCCAATGTGACGATCTGGCTTTAAGTCGATTCGATAACAAATGACGAAAACCGACGGATTTCTCAGGTTTTTACTACATATGAAAACTTATCACAATCTCCCGTGCAACGCGTCTGCTAGTCCTCCTTTCATGCAAAATCTTAAGGTAATAGGTCATGTCCAAGCCACCAAAGCCGGCTAAAAAGTGATTAATCGACAACTAAAACTTGAATTGTACTACTTCTTACTGGCTATTACTTCAACTTATAAGCTTCTTCTGTGTTCTACTACGGTGCTTTTAGTGTCTCCGCATACCGCAGCACGCGACATAGCTTTGCACACGATAAATGTAACCGTCTCAGAGAGAAAAGCGGCCAATGTGACGATCCGGCTTTAAGTCGAATCGATAACAAATGACGAAAACGGACGGATTTCTCAGGTTTTTACTACATATGAACACATTTCACATTCTCCCGTGCACTTCGGCTGCTAGTCCTCCTTTCATGCAAAATGTTAAGGTCCTAGCTCATGTCCAAGGTACCAAAGCCAGCTAAAAAGTCAATAATCGATAACAAAAACTTGAATTGTACTACTTCTTACTGGCTATTACATCAACTTAGAAGCTACTTCTGTGTTCTACTATGGTGCTTTTAGTGTCTCCGTATACCGCAGCACGCGACATAGCTTTGCAGACGATACATGTAACCGTTTCAGACAGAAGAGCGGCCAATGCGACGATCTGGCTTTAAGTCGATTCGATATCAAATGACGAAAACGGACGGATTTCTCAGGTTTGTACTACATATGCACACTTTCCGCATTCTCCCGTGCAACGCGGCTGCAAGTCCTCCTTTCACGCAAACTCTTAAGGTCCTAGGTCATGTCCAAGCCACCAAAGCCGGCTAAAAAGTGAATAATCGACAACTAAAACTTGAATTGTACTACTTCTTACTGGCTATTGCTTCAACTTAGAAGCTTCTTCTGTGTTCTACTACGGTGCTTTTAGTGTCTCCGCATACCGCAGCACGCGACATAGCTTTTCAGACGATAAATGTAACCGTTTCAGGCAGAAGAGCGGCCACTGTGACAATCTGGCTTTAAGTCGATTCGATAACAAATGACGTAAACGGACGGATTCCTCAGGTTTTTACTACATATGAACACTTTTCACATTCTCCCGTGCAACGCGGCTGTAAGTCCTCTTTCATGCAAAATCTTAAGGTCCTAGGTCATGTCCTAGCCACCAAAGCCGGCTAAATAGTGAATAATCGACAACTAAAACTTGAATTGTACTACTTCTTACTGGATATTGCTTCAACTTAGAAGCTTCTTCTGTGTACTACTATGGTGCTTTTAGTGTCTCCGCATACCGCAGCACGCGACATAGCTTTTCAGACGATAAATGTAACCGTTTCAGAGAGAAGAGCCTCCAATGTGACGATCTGGCTCTAAGTCGACATGATAACAAATGACGAAAACAGACGGAATTCTCGGATTTTTACTACATATGAACACTTTTCACATTCTCCCGTGCAACGCGGCAGCTAGTCCTCCTTTCATGCAAAATCTTAAGGTCCTAGGTCATGTCCAAGCAACCAAAGCCGGCTAAAAAGTGAATAATCGACAACTAAAACTTGAATTATACTACTTCTTACTGGCTATTGTTTCAACTTAGAAGCTTCTCCTGTATTCTACTATGGTGCTTTTAGTGTCTCCGCATACCGCAGCACGCGACATAGCTTTGCAGACGATAAATGTAACCGTTTCAGACAGAAGAGCGGCCAATGTGACGATCTGGCTTTAAGTCGATTCGATAACAAATGACGTAAACGGACGGATTTCTCAGGTTTTTACTACATATGAACACTTTGCACATTCTCCCGTGCAACGCGGCTGCAAGCCCTCCTTTCATGCAAAATCTTATGGTCCTAGGTCATGTCCAAGCCACCAAAGCCGGCTAAATAGTGAATAATCGACAACTAAAACTTGAATTGTACTACTTCTTACTGGCTATTGCTTCAACTTAGAAGCTTCTTCTGTGTTCTACTATGGTGCTTTTAGTGTCTCCGCATACCGCAGCACGCGACATAGCTTTGCAGAGGATAAATGTAAATGTCTCAGACAGAAGTGCGGCCAATGTGACGATCTGGCTTTAAGTCGATTCGATAACAAATGACGTAAACGGACGGATTTCTCAGGTTTTTACTACATATGAACACTTTGCACATTCTCCCGTGCAACGCGGCTGCAAGTCCTCCTTTCATGCAAAATCTTAAGGTCCTAGGTCATGTCCAAGCCACCAAAGCCGGCTAAATAGTGAATAATCGACAACTAAAACTTGAATTGTACTACTTCTTACTGGCTATTGCTTCAACTTAGAAGCTTCTTCTGTGTTCTACTATGGTGCTTTTAGTGTCTCCGCATACCGCAGCACGCGACATAGCTTTGCAGACGATAAATGTAACCGTTTCAGACAGAAGAGCGGCCAATGTGACGATCTGGCTTTAAGTCGATTCGATAACAAATGACGTAAACGGACGGATTTCTCAGGTTTTTACTACATATGAACACTTTCCACAATCTCCCGTGCAACGCGGCTGCAGGTCCTCCCTTCATGCAAAATCTTAAGGTCGTAGGTAATGTCTAAGCCACCAAAGCCGGCTAAAAAGTGAATAATCGACAACTAAAACTTGAATTGTACTGCTTCTTACTGGCTATCGCTTGAACGTAGAAGCTTCTTCTGTGTTCTACTATGGTGCTTTTAGTGTCTCCGCATACCGCAGCACGCGAAATAGCTTTGCAGACGATAAATGTAACCGTCTCAGAGAGAAAAGCGGCCAATGTGACGATCTGGCTTTAAGTCGATTCGATTACAAATGACGAAAACGGACGGATTTCTCAGGTTTTTACTACATATGAACACATTTCACATTCTCCCGTGCAACGCGGCTGCTAGTCCTCCTTTCATGCAAAATCTTAAGGTCCTAGGTCAAGTCCAAGCCACCAAATCCGGCTAAAAAGTGAATAATCGACAACAAAAACTTGAATTATACTACTTCTTACTGGCTATTGCTTCAACTTAGAAGCTTCTTCTGTGTTCTACTATGGTACTTTTAGTGTCTCCGCATACCGCAGCACGCGACATAGCTTTGCAGACGATAAATGTAACCGTTCCAGACAGAAGAGCGGCCAATGTGACGATCTGGCTTTAAGTCGATTCGATAACAAATGACGTAAACGGACGGATTTCTCAGGTTTTTACTACATATGAACACTTTGCACATTCTCCCGTGCAACGCGGCTGCAAGTCCTCCTTTCATGCAAAATCTTAAGGTCCTAGGTCATGTCCAAGCCACCAAATCCGGCTAAAAAGTGAATAATCGACAACTAAAACTTGAATTGTACTACTTTTTACTGGCTATTGCTTCAACTTGGAAGCTTCTCCTGTGTTCTACTATGGTGCTTTTAGTGTCCCCGCATACCGCAGCACGCGACATAGCTTTGCAGACGATAAATGTAGCCGTTTCAGACAGAAGAGCGGCTAATGTGACGATCTGGCTTAAAGTCGATTCGATAACAAATGACGGAAACGGACGGAATTCTCAGGTTTGTACTACATATGAACACTTTTCACATTCTCCCGTGCAACGCGGCTGCTAGTCCTCTGTTCATGCATAATCTTTAGGTCCTAGGTCATGTCCAAGCCACCAAAGCAGGAAAACAGTGAATAATCGATAACTAAAACTTGAATTGTAGTACTTCTTACTGGCTATTGCTTTAACTTAGGAGCTTATTCTGGGTACTACTATGGTGGTTTTAGTGTCTCCGCATACCGCAGCATGCAACATAGCTTTTCACACGGTAAATGTAACCGTTTCAGAGAGAAGAGCGGCCTATGTGTCGATCTGGCTCTAAGTCGACATGATAACAACTGTTGAAAACAGACGGATTTCTCAGGTTTTTACAACATATGAACACTTTTCACATTCTCCCGTGCAACGCGGCTGCAAGTCCTCCTTTCACGCAAACTCTTAAGGTCCTAGGTCATGTCCAAGCCACCAAAGCCGGCTAAAAAGTGAATAATCGACAACTAAAACTTGAATTGTACTACTTCTTACTGGCTATTGCTGCAACTTAGAAGCTTCTTCTGTGTTCTACTATGGTGCTTTTAGTGTCTCCGTATACCGCAGCACGCGACATAGCTTTGCAGACGATAAATGTAACCGTCTCAGAGAGAAAAGCGACCAATGTGACGATCTGGCTTTAAGTCGATTCGATAACAAATTACGAAAACGGACGGATTTCTCAGGTTTTTACTACATATGACCTCTTTTCACAATCTCCCGTGCAACGCGGCTGCTAGTCCTCCTTTCATGCAAAATCTTAAGGTCCTAGGTCATGTCCAAGCCACCACAGCCGGCTAAAAAGTGAATAATCGACAACTAAAACTTGAATTGTACTACTTCTTACTGGCTATTGCTTTAACTTAGAAGCTTCTTTTGTGTTCTACTATGGTGCTTTTAGTGTCTCCGCATACCGCAGCACGCGACATAGCTTTGCAGACGATAAATGTAAATGTCTCAGACAGAAGAGCGGCCAATGTGACGATCTGGCTTATGTCGATTCGATAACAAATGACGTAAACGGACGGATTTCTCAGGTTTTTACTACATATGAACACTTTGCACTTTCTCCCGTGCAACGCGGCTGCAAGTCCTCCTTTCATGCAAAATCTTAAGGTCCTAGGTCATGTCCAAGAAACCAAAGCCGGCTAAATAGTGAATAATCGACAACTAAAACTTGAATTGTACTACTTCTTACTGGCTATTGCTTCAACTTAGAAGCTTCTTCTGTGTTCTACTATGGTGCTTTTAGTGTCTCCGCATACCGCAGCACGCGACATAGCTTTGCAGACGATAAATGTAACCGTTTCAGGCAGAAGAGCGGCCAATGTGACAATCTGGCTTTAAGTCGATTCGATAACAAATGACGTAAACGGACGGATTCCTCAGGTTTTTACTACATATGATCACTTTCCACAATCTCCCGTGCAACGCGGCTGCAGGTCCTCCTTTCATGCAAAATCTTAAGGTCGTAGGTAATGTCCAAGCCACCAAAGCCGGCTAAAAAGTGAATAATCGACAACTAAAACTTGAATTGTACTGCTTCTTACTGGCTATCGCTTGAACGTAGAAGCTTCTTCTGTGTTCTACTATGGTGCTTTTAGTGTCTCCGCATACCGCAGCACGCGACATAGCTTTGCAGACGATAAATGTAACCGTTCCAGACAGAAGAGCGGCCAATGTGACGATCTGGCTTTAAGTCGATTCGATAACAAATGACGTAAACGGACGGATTTCTCAGGTTTTTACTACATATGAACACTTTTCACATTCTCCCGTGCAACGCGGCAGCTAGTCCTCCTTTCATGCAAAATCTTAAGGTCCTAGGTCATGTCCAAGCCACCAAATCCGGCTAAAAAGTGAATAATCGACAACTAAAACTTGAATTGTACTACTTCTTACTGGCTATTGTTTCAACTTAGAAGCTTCTCCTGTATTCTACTATGGTGCTTTTAGTGTCTCCGCATACCGCAGCACGCGACATAGCTTTGCAGACGATAAATGTAACCGTTTCAGACAGAAGAGCGGCCAATGTGACGATCTGGCTTTAAGTCGATTCGATAACAAATGACGTAAACGGACGGATTTCTCAGGTTTTTACTACATATGAACACTTTGCACATTCTCCCGTGCAACGCGGCTGCAAGCCCTCCTTTCATGCAAAATCTTATGGTCCTAGGTCATGTCCAAGCCACCAAAGCCGGCTAAATAGTGAATAATCGACAACTAAAACTTGAATTGTACTACTTTTTACTGGCTATTGCTTCAACTTAGAAGCTTCTTCTGTGTTCTACTATGGTGCTTTTAGTGCCTCCGCATACCGCAGCACGCGACGTAGCTTTGCAGAGGATAAATGTAAATGTCTCAGACAGAAGAGCGGCCAATGTGACGATCTGGCTTTAAGTCGATTCGATAACAAATGACGTAAACGGACGGATTTCTCAGGTTTTTACTACATATGAACACTTTGCACATTCTCCCGTGCCACGCGGCTGCAAGTCCTCCTTTCATGCAAAATCTTAAGGTCCCAGGTCATGTCCAAGCCACCAAAGCCGGCTAAATAGTGAATAATCGACAACTAAAACTTGAATTGTACTACTTCTTACTGGCTATTGCTTCAACTTAGAAGCTTCTTCTGTGTTCTACTATGGTGCTTTTAGTGTCTCCGCATACCGCAGCACGCGACATATCTTTGCAGACTATAAATGTAACCGTTTCAGACAGAAGAGCGGCCAATGTGACAATCTGGCTTTAAGTCGATTCGATAACAAATGACGTAAACGGACGGATTTCTCAGGTTTTTACTACATATGAACACTTTCCACAATTTCCCGTGCAACGCGGCTGCAGGTCCTCCCTTCATGCAAAATCTTAAGGTTGTAGGTAATGTCTAAGCCACCAAAGCCGGCTAAAAAGTGAATAATCGACAACTAAAACTTGAATTGTACTGCTTCTTACTGGCTATCGCTTGAACGTAGAAGCTTCTTCTGTGTTCTACTATGGTGCTTTTAGTGTCTCCGCATACCGCAGCACGCGAAATAGCTTTGCAGACGATAAATGTAACCGTCTCAGAGAGAAAAGCGGCCAATGTGACGATCTGTCTTTAAGTCGATTCGATAACAAATGACGTAAACGGACGGATTTCTCAGGCTTTTACTACATATGAACACTTTGCACATTCTCCCGTGCAACGCGGCTGCAAGTCCTCCTTTCATGCAAAATCTTAAGGTCCTAGGTCATGTCCAAGCCACCAAATCCGGCTAAAAAGTGAATAATCGACAACTAAAACTTGAATTGTACTACTTTTTACTGGCTATTGCTTCAACTTGGAAGCTTCTCCTGTGTTCTACTATGGTGCTTTTAGTGTCCCCGCATGCCGCAGCACGCGACATAGCTTTGCAGACGATAAATGTAGCCGTTTCAGACAGAAGAGCGGCCAATGTGACGATCTGGCTTAAAGTCGATTCGATAACAAATGACGGAAACGGACGGAATTCTCAGGTTTGTACTACATATGAACACTTTTCACATTCTCCCGTGCAACGCGGCTGCTAGTCCTCTGTTCATGCAAAATCTTTAGGTCCTAGGTCATGTCCAAGCCACCAAAGCAGGAAAACAGTGAATAACCGATAACTAAAACTTGAATTGTAGTACTTCTTACTGGCTATTGCTTCAACTTAGGAGCTTATTCTGTGTACTACTATGGTGGTTTTAGTGTCTCCGCATACCGCAGCATGCAACATAGCTTTTCACACGGTAAATGTAACCGTTTCAGAGAGAAGAGCGGCCTATGTCTCGATCTGGCTCTAAGTCGACATGATAACAACTGTTGAAAACAGACGGATTTCTCAGGTTTTTACAACATATGAACACTTTTCACATTCTCCCGTGCAACGCGGCTGCAAGTCCTCCTTTCACGCAAACTCTTAAGGTCCTAGGGCATGTCAAAGCCACCAAAGCCGGCTAAAAAGTGAATAATCGACAACTAAAACTTGAATTGTACTACTTCTTACTGGCTATTGCTTCAACTTAGAAGCTTCTTCTGTGTTCTACTATGGTGCTTTTAGTGTCTCCGTATACCGCAGCACGCGACATGGCTTTGCAGACGATAAATGTAACCGTCTCAGAGAGAAAAGCGACCAATGTGACGATCTGGCTTTAAGTCGATTCGATAACAAATTACGAAAACGGACGGATTTCTCAGGTTTTTACTACATATGGCCACTTTTCACAATCTCCCGTGCAACGCGGCTGCTAGTCCTCCTTTCATGCAAAATCTTAAGGTCCTAGGTCATGTCCAAGCCACCAAAGCCGGCTAAAAAGTGAATAATCGACAACTAAAACTTGAATTGTACTACTTCTTACTGGCTATTGCTTCAACTTAGAAGCTTCTTTTGTGTTCTACTATGGTGCTTTTAGTGTCTCCGCATACCGCAGCACGCGACATAGCTTTGCAGACGATAAATGTAAATGTCTCAGACAGAAGAGCGGCCAATGTGACGATCTGGCTTTAAGTCGATTCGATAACAAATGACGTAAACGGACGGATTTCTCAGGTCTTTACTACATATGAACACTTTGCACATTCTCCCGTGCAACGCGGCTGCAAGTCCTCCTTTCATGCAAAATCTTAAGGTCCTAGGTCATGTCCAAGCCACCAAAGCCGGCTAAATAGTGAATAATCGACAACTAAAACTTGAATTGTACTACTTCTTACTGGCTATTGCTTCAACTTAGAAGCTTCTTCTGTGTTCTACTATGGTGCTTTTAGTGTCTCCGCATACCGCAGCACGCGACATAGCTTTGCAGACGATAAATGTAACCGTTTCAGGCAGAAGAGCGGCCAATGTGACAATCTGGCTTTAAGTCGATTCGATAACAAATGACGTAAACGGACGGATTCCTCAGGTTTTTACTACATATGATCACTTTCCACAATCTCCCGTGCAACGCGGCTGCAGGTCCTCCTTTCATGCAAAATCTTAAGGTCGTAGGTAATGTCCAAGCCACCAAAGCCGGCTAAAAAGTGAATAATCGACAACTAAAACTTGAATTGTACTGCTTCTTACTGGCTATCGTTTGAACGTAGAAGCTTCTTCTGTGTTCTACTATGGTGCTTTTAGTGTCTCCGCATACCGCAGCACGCGACATAGCTTTGCAGACGATAAATGTAACCGTTCCAGACAGAAGAGCGGCCAATGTGACGATCTGGCTTTAAGTCGATTCGATAACAAATGACGTAAACGGACGGATTTCTCAGGTTTTTACTACATATGAACACTTTTCACATTCTCCCGTGCAACGCGGCAGCTAGTCCTCCTTTCATGCAAAATCTTAAGGTCCTAGGTCATGTCCAAGCCACCAAATCCGGCTAAAAAGTGAATAATCGACAACTAAAACTTGAATTGTACTACTTCTTACTGGCTATTGCTTCAACTTAGAAGCTTCTCTTGTGTTCTACTATGGTGCTTTTAGTGTCTCCGCATACCGCAGCACGCGACATAGCTTTGCAGACGATAAATGTAACCGTTTCAGACAGAAGAGCGGCCAAAGTGACGATCTGGCTTTAAGTCGATTCGATAACAAATGACGAAAACGGACGGATTTCTCAGGTTTGTACTACATATGAACACTTTTCACATTCTCGCGTGCAACGCGGCTGCTAGTCCTCTTTTCATGCAAAATCTTAAGGTCCTAGGTCATGTCCAAGCCACCAAAGCCGGAAAAAAGTGAATAATCGACAACTAAAACTTGAATTATACTACTTCTTACTGGCTATTGCATCAACTTAGGAGCTTCTTCTGTGTACTACTATGGTGCTATTAGTGTCTCCGCATACCGCAGCACGCGACATAGCTTTGCAGACGATAAATGTAACCGTTTCAGACAGAAGAGCGGCCAAAGTGACGATCTGGCTTTAAGTCGATTCAATAACAATTGACGAAAACGGACGGATTTCTCATGTTTGTACTACATATGAACACTTTTCACATTCTCCCGTGCAATGCGGCTGCAAGTCCTCCTTTCATGCAAAATCTTAAGGTCCTAGGTCATGTCCAAGCCACCAAAGCCGGCTAAATAGTGAATAATCGACAACTAAAACTTGAATTGTACTACTTCTTACTGGCTATTGCTTCAACTTAGAAGCTTCTTCTGTGTACTACTATGGTGCTTTTAGTGTCTCCGCATACCGCAGCACGCGACATAGCTTTGCAGACGATAAATGTAACCGTTTCAGACAGAAGAGCGGCGAATGTGACGATCTGGCTTTAAGTCGATTCGATAACAAATGACGAAAACGGACGGATTTCTCAGGTGTTTTCTACTCATGAACACATTTCACATTCTCCCGTGCAACGCGGCTGCTAGTCCTCCTTTCATGCAAAATCTTAAGGTCCTAGGTCATGTCCAAGCCACCAAAGCCGGCTAAATAGTGAATAATCGACAACTAAAACTTGAATTGTACTACTTCTTACTGGCTATTGCTTCAACTTAGAAGCTTCTTCTGTGTTCTACTATGGTGCTTTTACTGTCTCCGCATACCGCAGCACGCGACATTGCTTTGCAGACGATAAATGTAACCGACTCAGACAGAAGAGCGGCTAATGTGCCGATCTGGCTATAAGTCGATTCGATAACAAATGACGAAAACGGACGGATTTCTCAGGTTTTTACTACACATGAACACATTTCACATTCTCCCGTGCAACGCGGCTGCTAGTCCTCCTTTCATGCAAAATCTTAAGGTCCTAGGTCATGTCCAAGCCACCAAAGCCGGCTAAAAAGTGAATAATCGGCAACTAAAACTTGAATTATACTACTTCTTACTGGCTATTGCTTCAACTTAGAAGCTTCTCCTTTATTCTACTATGGTGCAGCACGCGACATAGCTTTGCAGACGATAAATGTAACCGTTTCAGACAGAAGAGCGGCCAAAGTGACGATCTGGCTTTAAGTCGATTCAATAACTAATGACGAAAACGGACGGATTTCTCAGGTTTTTACTACATATGAACACTTTTCACATTCTCCCGTGCAACGCGGCTGCAAGTCCTCCTTTCATGCAAAATCTTAAGGTCCTAGGTCATGTCCAAGCCACCAAAGCCGGCTAAATAGTGAATAATCGACAACTAAAACTTGAATTGTACTACTTCTTACTGCCTATTGCTTCTACTTAGAATCTTCTTCTGTGTTCTACTATGGTGCTTTTAGTGTCTCCGCATACCGCAGCACGCGACATAGCTTTGCAGACGATAAATGTAACCGTTTCAGACAGAAGAGCGGCCAATGTGACGATCTGGCTCAAAGTCGACATGATAACAGATGTTGAAAACAGACGGATTTCTTAGGTTTTTACAACATATGAACACTTTTCACATTCTCCCGTGCAACGCGGCAGCTAGTCCTCCTTTCATGCAAAATCTTAAGGTCCTAGGTCATGTCCAAGCCACCAAATCCGGCTAAGAAGTGAATAATTGTCAACTAAAACTTGAATTGTACTACTTTTTGCTGGCTATTGCTTCAACTTAGAAGCTTCTCCTGTGTTCTACTATGGTGCTTTTAGTGTCTCCGCATACCGCAGCACGCAACATAGCTTTGCACACGGTAAATGTAACCGTCTCAGAGAGAAAAGCGGCCAATGTGACGATCCGGCTTTAAGTCGATTCGATAACAAATGACGTAAACGGACGGATTTCTCAGGTTTTTACTACATATGAACACTTTGCACACTCTCCCGTGCAACGCGGCTGCAAGTCCTCCTTTCATGCAAAATCTTAAGGTCCTAGGTCATGTCCAAGCCACCAAAGCCGGCTAAATAGTGAATAATCGACAACTAAAACTTGAATTGTACTACTTCTTACTGGCTATTGCTTCAACTTAGAAGCTTCTTCTGTGTTCTACTATGGTGCTTTTAGTGTCTCCGCATACCGCAGCACGCGACATAGCTTTGCAGACGATAAATGTAACCGTTTCAGGCAGGAGAGCGGCCAATGTGACAATCTGGCTTTAAGTCGATTCGATAACAAATGACGAAAACGGACGGATTTCTCAGGTTTTTACTACACATGAAAACATTTCACATTCTCCCGTGCAACGCGGCTGCTAGTCGTCCTTTCATGCAAAATCTTAAGGTCCTAGGTCACGTCCAAGCCACCAAAGCTGGCTAAAAAGTGAATAATCGACAACTAAAACTTGAATTATACTACTTCTTACTGGCTATTGCGTCAACTTAGAAGCTTCTCCTGTATTCTACTATGGTGCTTTTAGTGTCTCCGCATACCGCAGCACGCGACATAGCTTTGCAGACGATAAATGTAACCGTTTCAGACAGAAGAGCGGCCAAAGTGACGATCTGGCTTTAAGTCGATTCAATAACTAATGACGAAAACGGACGGATTTCTCAGGTTTTTACTGCATATGAACACTTTTCACATTCTCCCGTGCAACGCGGCTGGAAGTCCTCCTTTCATGCCAAATCTTAAGGTCCTAGGTCATATCCAAGCCACCAAAGCCGGCTAACTAGTGAATAATCGACAACTAAAACTTGAATTGTACTACTTCTTACTGGCTATTGCTTCAACTTAGAAGCTTCTTCTGTGTTCTACTATGGTGCTTTTAGTGTCTCCGCATACCGCAGCACGCGACATAGCTTTGCAGACGATAAATGTAACCGTTTCAGACAGAAGAGCGGCCAATGTGGCGATCTGGCTTTAAGTCGATTCGATAACAAATGACGTAAACGGACGGATTTCTCAGGTTTTTACTACATATGAACACTTTGCACATTCTCCCGTGCAACGCGGCTGGTACTCCTCCTTTCATGCAAAATCTTAAGGTCCTAGGTCATGTCCAAGCCACCAAAGCCGGCTAAAAAGTGAATAAAGGACAACTAAAACTTGAATTGTACTACTTCTTACTGGCTATTGCTTCAACTTAGAAGCTTCTGCTGTGTTCTACTATGGTGCTTTTAGTGCCTCCGCATACCGCAGCACGCGACATAGCTTTGCAGACGATAAATGTAACCGTTTCAGACAGAAGAGCGGCCAATGTGGCGATCTGGCTTTAAGTCGATTCGATAACAAATGACGTAAACGGACGGATTTCTCAGGTTTTTACTACATATGAACACTTTGCACATTCTCCCGTGCCACGCGGCTGCAAGTAATCCTTTCATGCAAAATCGTAAGGTCCTCGGTCATGTCCAAGCCACCAAAGCCGGCTAAATAGTGAATAATCGACAACTAAAACTTGAATTGTACTACTTCTTACTGGCTATTGCTTCTACTTAGAAGCTTCTTCTGTGTTCTACTATGGTGCTTTTAGTGTCTCCGCATACCGCAGCACGCGACATAGCTTTGCATACGATAAATGTAACCGTCTCAGAGAGAAAAGCGGCCAATGTGACGATCTGGCTTTAAGTCGATTCGATAACAAATGACGAAAACGGACGGATTTCTCAGGTTAGTACTACATATGAACACTTTTCACATTCTCCCGTGCAACGCGGCTGCTAGTCCTCCTTTCATGCAAATTCTTAAGGTCCTAGGTCATGTCCAAGCCACCAAAGCCGGCTAAAATGTGAATAACCGACAACTAAAACTTGAATTGTACTATTTCTTACTGGCTATTGCTTCAACTTAGAAGCTTCTTCTGTGTTCTACTATGGTGCTTTTAGTGTCTCCGCATACCGCAGCACGCGAAATAGCTTTGCAGACGATAAATGTAACCGTCTCAGAGAGAAAAGCGGCCAATGTGACGATCTGGTTTTAAGTCGATTCGATAACAAATGACGTAAACGGACGGATTTCTCAGGTTTTTACTACATATGAACACTTTGCACATTCTCCCGTGCAACGCGGCTGCTAGTCCTCCTTTCATGCAAAATCTTAAGGTCCTAGGTAATGTCCAAGCCACCAAAGCCGGCTAAAAAGTGAATAATCGACAACTAAAACTTGAATTATACTACTTCTTACTGGCTATTGCTTCAACTTAGAAGCTTTTCCTGTATTCTACTATGGTGCTTTTAGTGTCTCCGCATACCGCAGCACGCGACATAGCTTTTCAGACGATAAATGTAAACGTTTCAGAGAGAAGAGCGGCCAATGTGACGATCTGGCTTTAAGTCGATTCGATAACAAATGACGAAAACAGACGGATTCCTCGGGTTTTTACTACATACGGACACTTTCTACATTCTCCCGTGCAACGAGGCTGCTACTCCTCCTTTCATGCAAAATCTTGAGGTCCTAGGTCATGTCCAAGCCACCAAAGCCGGATAAAAAGTGAATAATCGACAACTACAACTTGAATTGTACTACTTCTTACTGGCTATTGCTTCAACTTAGAAGCTTCTTCTGTGTTCTACTATGGTGCTTTTAGTGTCTCCGCATACCGCAGCACGCGACATAGCTTTGCAGACGATAAATGTAACCGTTTCAGACAGAAGAGCGGCCAATGTGACGATCTGGCTTTAAGTCGATTCGATAACAAATGACGAAAACGGACGGATTTCTCAGGTGTTTTCTACTCATGAACACATTTCACATTCTCCCGTGCAACGCGGCTGCTAGTCCTCCTTTCATGCAAAATCTTAAGGTCCTAGGTCATGTCCAAGCCACCAAAGCCGGCTAAATAGTGAATAATCGACAACTAAAACTTGAATTGTACTACTTCTTACTGGCTATTGCTTCAACTTAGAAGCTTCTTCTGTGTTCTACTATGGTGCTTTTACTGTCTCCGCATACCGCAGCACGCGACATTGCTTTGCAGACGATAAATGTAACCGACTCAGACAGAAGAGCGGCTAATGTGCCGATCTGGCTATAAGTCGATTCGATAACAAATGACGAAAACGGACGGATTTCTCAGGTTTTTACTACACATGAACACATTTCACATTCTCCCGTGCAACGCGGCTGCTAGTCCTCCTTTCATGCAAAATCTTAAGGTCCTAGGTCATGTCCAAGCCACCAAAGCCGGCTAAAAAGTGAATAATCGGCAACTAAAACTTGAATTATACTACTTCTTACTGGCTATTGCTTCAACTTAGAAGCTTCTCCTGTATTCTACTATGGTGCAGCACGCGACATAGCTTTGCAGACGATAAATGTAACCGTTTCAGACAGAAGAGCGGCCAAAGTGACGATCTGGCTTTAAGTCGATTCAATAACAATTGACGAAAACGGACGGATTTCTCATGTTTGTACTACATATGAACACTTTTCACATTCTCCCGTGCAATGCGGCTGCAAGTCCTCCTTTCATGCAAAATCTTAAGGTCCTAGGTCATGTCCAAGCCACCAAAGCCGGCTAAATAGTGAATAATCGACAACTAAAACTTGAATTGTACTACTTCTTACTGGCTATTGCTTCAACTTAGAAGCTTCTTCTGTGTACTACTATGGTGCTTTTAGTGTCTCCGCATACCGCAGCACGCGACATAGCTTTGCAGACGATAAATGTAACCGTTTCAGACAGAAGAGCGGCGAATGTGACGATCTGGCTTTAAGTCGATTCGATAACAAATGACGAAAACGGACGGATTTCTCAGGTGTTTTCTACTCATGAACACATTTCACATTCTCCCGTGCAACGCGGCTGCTAGTCCTCCTTTCATGCAAAATCTTAAGGTCCTAGGTCATGTCCAAGCCACCAAAGCCGGCTAAATAGTGAATAATCGACAACTAAAACTTGAATTGTACTACTTCTTACTGGCTATTGCTTCAACTTAGAAGCTTCTTCTGTGTTCTACTATGGTGCTTTTACTGTCTCCGCATACCGCAGCACGCGACATTGCTTTGCAGACGATAAATGTAACCGACTCAGACAGAAGAGCGGCTAATGTGCCGATCTGGCTATAAGTCGATTCGATAACAAATGACGAAAACGGACGGATTTCTCAGGTTTTTACTACACATGAACACATTTCACATTCTCCCGTGCAAAGCGGCTGCTAGTCCTCCTTTCATGCAAAATCTTAAGGTCCTAGGTCATGTCCAAGCCACCAAAGCCGGCTAAAAAGTGAATAATCGGCAACTAAAACTTGAATTATACTACTTCTTACTGGCTATTGCTTCAACTTAGAAGCTTCTCCTGTATTCTACTATGGTGCAGCACGCGACATAGCTTTGCAGACGATAAATGTAACCGTTTCAGACAGAAGAGCGGCCAAAGTGACGATCTGGCTTTAAGTCGATTCAATAACTAATGACGAAAACGGACGGATTTCTCAGGTTTTTACTACATATGAACACTTTTCACATTCTCCCGTGCAACGCGGCTGCAAGTCCTCCTTTCATGCAAAATCTTAAGGTCCTAGGTCATGTCCAAGCCACCAAAGCCGGCTAAATAGTGAATAATCGACAACTAAAACTTGAATTGTACTACTTCTTACTGCCTATTGCTTCTACTTAGAATCTTCTTCTGTGTTCTACTATGGTGCTTTTAGTGTCTCCGCATACCGCAGCACGTGACATAGCTTTGCAGACGATAAATGTAACCGTTTCAGACAGAAGAGCGGCCAATGTGACGATCTGGCTCAAAGTCGACATGATAACAGATGTTGAAAACAGACGGATTTCTTAGGTTTTTACAACATATGAACACTTTTCACATTCTCCCGTGCAACGCGGCAGCTAGTCCTCCTTTCATGCAAAATCTTAAGGTCCTAGGTCATGTCCAAGCCACCAAATCCGGCTAAGAAGTGAATAATTGTCAACTAAAACTTGAATTGTACTACTTTTTGCTGGCTATTGCTTCAACTTAGAAGCTTCTCCTGTGTTCTACTATGGTGCTTTTAGTGTCTCCGCATACCGCAGCACGCAACATAGCTTTGCACACGGTAAATGTAACCGTCTCAGAGAGAAAAGCGGCCAATGTGACGATCCGGCTTTAAGTCGATTCGATAACAAATGACGTAAACGGACGGATTTCTCAGGTTTTTACTACATATGAACACTTTGCACACTCTCCCGTGCAACGCGGCTGCAAGTCCTCCTTTCATGCAAAATCTTAAGGTCCTAGGTCATGTCCAAGCCACCAAAGCCGGCTAAATAGTGAATAATCGACAACTAAAACTTGAATTGTACTACTTCTTACTGGCTATTGCTTCAACTTAGAAGCTTCTTCTGTGTTCTACTATGGTGCTTTTAGTGTCTCCGCATACCGCAGCACGCGACATAGCTTTGCAGACGATAAATGTAACCGTTTCAGGCAGGAGAGCGGCCAATGTGACAATCTGGCTTTAAGTCGATTCGATAACAAATGACGAAAACGGACGGATTTCTCAGGTTTTTACTACACATGAAAACATTTCACATTCTCCCGTGCAACGCGGCTGCTAGTCGTCCTTTCATGCAAAATCTTAAGGTCCTAGGTCACGTCCAAGCCACCAAAGCTGGCTAAAAAGTGAATAATCGACAACTAAAACTTGAATTATACTACTTCTTACTGGCTATTGCGTCAACTTAGAAGCTTCTCCTGTATTCTACTATGGTGCTTTTAGTGTCTCCGCATACCGCAGCACGCGACATAGCTTTGCAGACGATAAATGTAACCGTTTCAGACAGAAGAGCGGCCAAAGTGACGATCTGGCTTTAAGTCGATTCAATAACTAATGACGAAAACGGACGGATTTCTCAGGTTTTTACTGCATATGAACACTTTTCACATTCTCCCGTGCAACGCGGCTGGAAGTCCTCCTTTCATGCCAAATCTTAAGGTCCTAGGTCATATCCAAGCCACCAAAGCCGGCTAACTAGTGAATAATCGACAACTAAAACTTGAATTGTACTACTTCTTACTGGCTATTGCTTCAACTTAGAAGCTTCTTCTGTGTTCTACTATGGTGCTTTTAGTGTCTCCGCATACCGCAGCACGCGACATAGCTTTGCAGACGATAAATGTAACCGTTTCAGACAGAAGAGCGGCTAATGTGCCGATCTGGCTATAAGTCGATTCAATAACAAATGACGTAAACGGACGGATTTCTCAGGTTTTTACTACATATGAACACTTTGCACATTCTCCCGTGCAACGCGGCTGCAAGTCCTCCTTTCATGCAAAATCTAAAGGTTCTAGGTCATGTCCAAGCCACCAAAGCCGGCTAAATAGTGAATAATCGACAACTAAAACTTGAATTGTACTACTTCTTACTGGCTATTGCTTCAACTTAGAAGCTTCTTCTGTGTTCTACTATGGTGCTTTTAGTGTCTCCGCATACCGCAGCACGCGACATAGCTTTGCAGACGATAAATGTAACCGTTTCAG
This sequence comes from Schistocerca gregaria, assembly GCF_023897955.1. NCBI lineage: Eukaryota > Metazoa > Arthropoda > Insecta > Orthoptera > Acrididae > Schistocerca > Schistocerca gregaria. Next base: position 7,831,897 of record NW_026061736.1, on the reverse strand, counting down.
ACAGAAGAGCGGCCAATGTGGCGATCTGGCTTTAAGTCGATTCGATAACAAATGACGTAAACGGACGGATTTCTCAGGTTTTTACTACATATGAACACTTTGCACATTCTCCCGTGCAACGCGGCTGGTACTCCTCCTTTCATGCAAAATCTTAAGGTCCTAGGTCATGTCCAAGCCACCAAAGCCGGCTAAAAAGTGAATAAAGGACAACTAAAACTTGAATTGTACTACTTCTTACTGGCTATTGCTTCAACTTAGAAGCTTCTGCTGTGTTCTACTATGGTGCTTTTAGTGCCTCCGCATACCGCAGCACGCGACATAGCTTTGCAGACGATAAATGTAACCGTTTCAGACAGAAGAGCGGCCAATGTGGCGATCTGGCTTTAAGTCGATTCGATAACAAATGACGTAAACGGACGGATTTCTCAGGTTTTTACTACATATGAACACTTTGCACATTCTCCCGTGCCACGCGGCTGCAAGTAATCCTTTCATGCAAAATCGTAAGGTCCTCGGTCATGTCCAAGCCACCAAAGCCGGCTAAATAGTGAATAATCGACAACTAAAACTTGAATTGTACTACTTCTTACTGGCTATTGCTTCTACTTAGAAGCTTCTTCTGTGTTCTACTATGGTGCTTTTAGTGTCTCCGCATACCGCAGCACGCGACATAGCTTTGCATACGATAAATGTAACCGTCTCAGAGAGAAAAGCGGCCAATGTGACGATCTGGCTTTAAGTCGATTCGATAACAAATGACGAAAACGGACGGATTTCTCAGGTTAGTACTACATATGAACACTTTTCACATTCTCCCGTGCAACGCGGCTGCTAGTCCTCCTTTCATGCAAATTCTTAAGGTCCTAGGTCATGTCCAAGCCACCAAAGCCGGCTAAAATGTGAATAACCGACAACTAAAACTTGAATTGTACTATTTCTTACTGGCTATTGCTTCAACTTAGAAGCTTCTTCTGTGTTCTACTATGGTGCTTTTAGTGTCTCCGCATACCGCAGCACGCGAAATAGCTTTGCAGACGATAAATGTAACCGTCTCAGAGAGAAAAGCGGCCAATGTGACGATCTGGTTTTAAGTCGATTCGATAACAAATGACGTAAACGGACGGATTTCTCAGGTTTTTACTACATATGAACACTTTGCACATTCTCCCGTGCAACGCGGCTGCTAGTCCTCCTTTCATGCAAAATCTTAAGGTCCTAGGTAATGTCCAAGCCACCAAAGCCGGCTAAAAAGTGAATAATCGACAACTAAAACTTGAATTATACTACTTCTTACTGGCTATTGCTTCAACTTAGAAGCTTTTCCTGTATTCTACTATGGTGCTTTTAGTGTCTCCGCATACCGCAGCACGCGACATAGCTTTTCAGACGATAAATGTAAACGTTTCAGAGAGAAGAGCGGCCAATGTGACGATCTGGCTTTAAGTCGATTCGATAACAAATGACGAAAACGGACGGATTCCTCGGGTTTTTACTACATACGGACACTTTCTACATTCTCCCGTGCAACGAGGCTGCTACTCCTCCTTTCATGCAAAATCTTGAGGTCCTAGGTCATGTCCAAGCCACCAAAGCCGGATAAAAAGTGAATAATCGACAACTACAACTTGAATTGTACTACTTCTTACTGGCTATTGCTTCAACTTAGAAGCTTCTTCTGTGTTCTACTATGGTGCTTTTAGTGTCTCCGCATACCGCAGCACGCGACATAGCTTTGCAGACGATAAATGTAACCGTTTCAGACAGAAGAGCGGCCAATGTGACGATCTGGCTTTAAGTCGATTCGATAACAAATGACGTAAACGGACGGATTTCTCAGGTTTTTACTACATATGAACACTTTGCACATTCTCCCGTGCCACGCGGCTGCAATTCCTCCTTTCATGCAAAATCTTAAGGTCCTAGGTCATGTCCAAGCCACCAAAGCCGGCTAAATAGTGAATAATCGACAACTAAAACTTGAATTGTACTACTTCTTACTGCCTATTGCTTCTACTTAGAAGCTTCTTCTGTGTTCTACTATGGTGCTTTTAGTGTCTCCGCATACCGCAGCACGCGACATAGCTTTGCAGACGATAAATGTAACCGTTTCAGACAGAAGAGCGGCCAATGTGACGATCTGGCTCAAAGTCGACATGATAACAAATGTTGAAAACAGACGGATTTCTGAGGTTTTTACAACATATGAACACTTTTCACATTCTCCCGTGCAACGCGGCTGCTACTCCTCCTTTCATGCAAAATCTTAAGGTCCTAGGTCATGTCCAAGCCACCAAAGCTGGCTAAAAAGTGAATAATCGACAACTAAAACTTCAATTATACTACTTCTTACTGGCTATTGCTTCAACTTAGAAGCTTCTCCTGTATTCTACTATGGTGCTTTTAGTGTCTCCGCATACCGCAGCACGCGACATAGCTTTGCAGACGATAAATGTAACCGTTTCAGACAGAAGAGCGGCCAATGTGACGATCTGGCTTTAAGTCGATTCAATAACTAATGACGAAAACGGACGGATTTCTCAGGCTTTTACTACATATGAACACTTTTCACATTCTCCCGTGCAACGCGGCTGCAAGTCCTCCTTTCATGCAAAATCTTAAGGTCCTAGGTCATGTCCAAGCCACCAAAGCCGGCAAACTAGTGAATAATCGACAACTAAAACTTGAATTGTACTACTTCTTACTGGCTATTGCTTCAACTTAGAAGCTTCTTCTGTGTTCTACTATGGTGCTTTTAGTGTCTCCGCATACCGCAGCACGCGACATAGCTTTGCAGACGATAAATGTAACCGTTTCAGACAGAAGAGCGGCTAATGTGCCGATCTGGCTATAAGTCGATTCGATAACAAATGACGTAAACGGACGGATTTCTCAGGTTTTTACTACATATGAACACTTTGCACATTCTCCCGTGCAACGCGGCTGGTACTCCTCCTTTCATGCAAAATCTTAAGGTCCTAGGTCATGTCCAAGCCACCAAAGCCGGCTAAAAAGTGAATAAAGGACAACTAAATCTTGAATTGTACTACTTCTTACTGGCTATTGCTTCAACTTAGAAGCTTCTTCTGTGTTCTACTATGGTGCTTTTAGTGCCTCCGCATACCGCAGCACGCGACATAGCTTTGCAGACGCTAAATGTAACCGTTTCAGACAGAAGAGCGGCCAATGTGGCGATCTGGCTTTAAGTCGATTCGATAACAAATGACGTAAACGGACGGATTTCTCAGGTTTTTACTACATATGAACACTTTGCACATTCTCCCGTGCCACGCGGCTGCAAGTCCTCCTTTCATGCAAAATCGTAAGGTCCTAGGTCATGTCCAAGCCACCAAAGCCGGCTAAATAGTGAATAATCGACAATTAAAACTTGAATTGTACTACTTCTTACTGGCTATTGCTTCTACTTAGAAGCTTCTTCTGTGTTCTACTATGGTGCTTTTAGTGTCTCCGCATACCGCAGCACGCGACATAGCTTTGCATACGATAAATGTAACCGTCTCAGAGAGAAAAGCGGCCAATGTGACGATCTGGCTTTAAGTCGATTCGATAACAAATGACGAAAACGGACGGATTTCTCAGGTTTGTACTACATATGAACACTTTGCACATTCTCCCGTGCAACGCGGCTGCTAGTCCTCCTTTCATGCAAAATCTTAAGGTCCTAGGTAATGTCCAAGCCACCAAAGCCGGCTAAAAAGTGAATAATCGACAACTAAAACTTGAATTATACTACTTCTTACTGGCTATTGCTTCAACTTAGAAGCTTTTCCTGTATTCTACTATGGTGCTTTTAGTGTCTCCGCATACCGCAGCACGCGACATAGCTTTTCAGACGATAAATGTAACCGTTTCAGAGAGAAGAGCGGCCAATGTGACGATCTGGCTCTAAGTCGACATGATAACAAACGACGAAAACAGACAGATTTCTCTCGTTTTTACTACATATGAACACTTTTCACATTCTCCCATGCAACGCGGCTGCTACTCCTCCTTTCATGCCAAATCTTAAGCTCCTAGGTCATGTCCAAGCCACCAAAACCTGCTAAAAAGTGAATAATCGACAACTAAAACTTGAATTGTACTACTTCTTACTGGCTATTGCTTCAACTTAGAAGCTTCTCCTCTGTTCTACTATGGTGCTTTTAGTGTCTCGGCATACCGCAGCACGCGACATAGCTTTGCAGACGATAAGTGTAACCGTCTCAGAGAGAAAATCGGCCAATGTGACGATCTGGCTTTAAGTCGATTCGATAACAAATGACGAAAACGGACGGTTTTCTCAGGTTTTTACTACATATTAACACTTTTCACATTCTCCCGTGCAACGCGGCTGCTAGTCCTCCTTTCATGCAAAATCTTTAGGTCCTAGGACATGTCCAAGCCACCAAAGCCGGCTAAAAACTGAATAATCGGCAACTAAAACTAGAATTGTACTACTTGTTACTGGTTATTGCTTCAACTTAGAAGCTTCTTCTGTGTTCTACTATGGTGCTTTTAGTGTCTCCGCATACCGCAGCACGCGACATAGCTTTGCAGACGATAAATGTAACCGTCTCAGAGGGAAAACCGGCCAATGTGACGATCTGGCTTTAAGTCGATTCGATAACAAATGACGAAAACGGACGGATTCCTCGGGTTTTTACTACATACGAACACTTTCTACATTCTCCCGTGCAATGAGGCTGCTACTCCTCCTTTCATGCAAAATCTTGAGGTCCTAGGTCATGTCCAAGCCACCAAAGCCGGATAAAAAGTGAATAATCGACAACTAAAACTTGAATTGTACTACTTCTTACTGGCTATTGCTTCAACTTAGAAGCTTCTTCTGTGTTCTACTATGGTGCTTTTAGTGTCTCCGCATACCGCAGCACGCGACATAGCTTTGCAGACGATAAATGTAACCGTTTCAGACAGAAGAGCGGCTAATGTGCCGATCTGGCTATAAGTCGATTCAACAACAAATGACGTAAACGGACGGATTTCTCAGGTTTTTACTACATATGAACACTTTGCACATTCTCCCGTGCCACGCGGCTGCAATTCCTCCTTTCATGCAAAATCTTAAGGTCCTAGGTCATGTCCAAGCCACCAAAGCCGGCTAAATAGTGAATAATCGACAACTAAAACTTCAATTGTACTACTTCTTACTGCCTATTGCTTCTACTTAGAAGCTTCTTCTGTGTTCTACTATGGTGCTTTTAGTGTCTCCGCATACCGCAGCACGCGACATAGCTTTGCAGACGATAAATGTAACCGTTTCAGACAGAAGAGCGGCCAATGTGACGATCTGGCTCAAAGTCGACATGATAACAAATGTTGAAAACAGACGGATTTCTTAGGTTTTTACAACATATGAACACTTTTCACATTCTCCCGTGCAACGCGGCTGCTAGTCCTCCTTTCATGCAAAATCTTAAGGTCCTAGGTCATGTCCAAGCCACCAAAGCTGGCTAAAAAGTGAATAATCGACAACTAAAACTTCAATTATACTACTTCTTACTGGCTATTGCTTCAACTTAGAAGCTTCTCCTGTATTCTACTATGGTGCTTTTAGTGTCTCCGCATACCGCAGCACGCGACATAGCTTTGCAGACGATAAATGTAACCGTTTCAGACAGAAGAGCGGCCAATGTGACGATCTGGCTTTAAGTCGATTCAATAACTAATGACGAAAACGGACGGATTTCTCAGGCTTTTACTACATATGAACACTTTTCACATTCTCCCGTGCAACGCGGCTGCAAGTCCTCCTTTCATGCAAAATCTTAAGGTCCTAGGTCATGTCCAAGCCACCAAAGCCGGCTAACTAGTGAATAATCGACAACTAAAACTTGAATTGTACTACTTCTTACTGGCTATTGCTTCAACTTAGAAGCTTCTTCTGTGTTCTACTATGGTGCTTTTAGTGTCTCCGCATACCGCAGCACGCGACATAGCTTTGCAGACGATAAATGTAACCGTTTCAGACAGAAGAGCGGCCAATGTGGCGATCTGGCTTTAAGTCGATTCGATAACAAATGACGTAAACGGACGGATTTCTCAGGTTTTTACTACATATGAACACTTTGCACATTCTTCCGTGCCACGCGGCTGCAAGTCCTCCTTTCATGCAAAATCGTAAGGTCCTAGGTCATGTCCAAGCCACCAAAGCCGGCTAAATAGTGAATAATCGACAATTAAAACTTGAATTGTACTACTTCTTACTGGCTATTGCTTCTACTTAGAAGCTTCTTCTGTGTTCTACTATGGTGCTTTTAGTGTCTCCGCATACCGCAGCACGCGACATAGCTTTGCATACGATAAATGTAACCGTCTCAGAGAGAAAAGCGGCCAATGTGACGATCTGGCTTTAAGTCGATTCGATAACAAATGACGAAAACGGACGGATTTCTCAGGTTTGTACTACATATGAACACTTTTCACATTCTCCCGTGCAACGCGGCTGCTAGTCCTCCTTTCATGCAAATTCTTAAGGTCCTAGGTCATGTCCAAGCCACCAAAGCCGGCTAAAATGTGAATAACCGACAACTAAAACTTGAATTGTACTATTTCTTACTGGCTATTGCTTCAACTTAGAAGCTTCTTCTGTGTTCTACTATGGTGCTTTTAGTGTCTCCGCATACCGCAGCACGCGAAATAGCTTTGCAGACGATAAATGTAACCGTCTCAGAGAGAAAAGCGGCCAATGTGACGATCTGGTATTAAGTCGATTCGATAACAAATGACGTAAACGGACGGATTTCTCAGGTTTTTACTACATATGAACACTTTGCACATTCTCCCGTGCAAAGCGGCTGCAAGTCCTCCTTTCATGCAAAATCTAAAGGTCCTAGGTCATGTCCAAGCCACCAAAGCCGGATAAAAAGTGAATAATCGACAACTACAACTTGAATTGTACTACTTCTTACTGGCTATTGCTTCAACTTAGAAGCTTCTTCTGTGTTCTACTATGGTGCTTTTAGTGTCTCCGCATACCGCAGCACGCGACATAGCTTTGCAGACGATAAATGTAACCGTTTCAGACAGAAGAGCGGCTAATGTGCCGATCTGGCTATAAGTCGATTCAACAACAAATGACGTAAACGGACGGATTTCTCAGGTTTTTACTACATATGAACACTTTGCACATTGTCCCGTGCCACGCGGCTGCAATTCCTCCTTTCATGCAAAATCTTAAGGTCCTAGGTCATGTCCAAGCCACCAAAGCCGGCTAAATAGTGAATAATCGACAACTAAAACTTCAATTGTACTACTTCTTACTGCCTATTGCTTCTACTTAGAAGCTTCTTCTGTGTTCTACTATGGTGCTTTTAGTGTCTCCGCATACCGCAGCACGCGACATAGCTTTGCAGACGATAAATGTAACCGTTTCAGACAGAAGAGCGGCCAATGTGACGATCTGGCTCAAAGTCGACATGATAACAAATGTTGAAAACAGACGGATTTCTTAGGTTTTTACAACATATGAACACTTTTCACATTCTCCCGTGCAACGCGGCTGCTAGTCCTCCTTTCATGCAAAATCTTAAGGTCCTAGGTCATGTCCAAGCCACCAAAGCTGGCTAAAAAGTGAATAATCGACAACTAAAACTTCAATTATACTACTTCTTACTGGCTATTGCTTCAACTTAGAAGCTTCTCCTGTATTCTACTATGGTGCTTTTAGTGTCTCCGCATACCGCAGCACGCGACATAGCTTTGCAGACGATAAATGTAACCGTCTCAGACAGAAGAGCGGCCAATGTGACGATCTGGCTTTAAGTCGATTCAATAACTAATGACGAAAACGGACGGATTTCTCAGGCTTTTACTACATATGAACACTTTTCACATTCTCCCGTGCAACGCGGCTGCAAGTCCTCCTTTCATGCAAAATCTTAAGGTCCTAGGTCATGTCCAAGCCACCAAAGCCGGCTAACTAGTGAATAATCGACAACTAAAACTTGAATTGTACTACTTCTTACTGGCTATTGCTTCAACTTAGAAGCTTCTTCTGTGTTCTACTATGGTGCTTTTAGTGTCTCCGCATACCGCAGCACGCGACATAGCTTTGCAGACGATAAATGTAACCGTTTCAGACAGAAGAGCGGCTAATGTGCCGATCTGGCTATAAGTCGATTCGATAACAAATGACGTAAACGGACGGATTTCTCAGGTTTTTACTACATATGAACACTTTGCACATTCTCCCGTGCAACGCGGCTGGTACTCCTCCTTTCATGCAAAATCTTAAGGTCCTAGGTCATGTCCAAGCCACCAAAGCCGGCTAAAAAGTGAATAAAGGACAACTAAAACTCGAATTGTACTACTTCTTACTGGCTATTGCTTCAACTTAGAAGCTTCTTCTGTGTTCTACTATGGTGCTTTTAGTGCCTCCGCATACCGCAGCACGCGACATAGCTTTGCAGACGATAAATGTAACCGTTTCAGACAGAAGAGCGGCCAATGTGGCGATCTGGCTTTAAGTCGATTCGATAACAAATGACGTAAACGGACGGATTTCTCAGGTTTTTACTACATATGAACACTTTGCACATTCTTCCGTGCCACGCGGCTGCAAGTCCTCCTTTCATGCAAAATCGTAAGGTCCTAGGTCATGTCCAAGCCACCAAAGCCGGCTAAATAGTGAATAATCGACAATTAAAACTTGAATTGTACTACTTCTTACTGGCTATTGCTTCTACTTAGAAGCTTCTTCTGTGTTCTACTATGGTGCTTTTAGTGTCTCCGCATACCGCAGCACGCGACATAGCTTTGCATACGATAAATGTAACCGTCTCAGAGAGAAAAGCGGCCAATGTGACGATCTGGCTTTAAGTCGATTCGATAACAAATGACGAAAACGGACGGATTTCTCAGGTTTGTACTACATATGAACACTTTTCACATTCTCCCGTGCAACGCGGCTGCTAGTCCTCCTTTCATGCAAATTCTTAAGGTCCTAGGTCATGTCCAAGCCACCAAAGCCGGCTAAAATGTGAATAACCGACAACTAAAACTTGAATTGTACTATTTCTTACTGGCTATTGCTTCAACTTAGAAGCTTCTTCTGTGTTCTACTATGGTGCTTTTAGTGTCTCCGCATACCGCAGCACGCGAAATAGCTTTGCAGACGATAAATGTAACCGTCTCAGAGAGAAAAGCGGCCAATGTGACGATCTGGTATTAAGTCGATTCGATAACAAATGACGTAAACGGACGGATTTCTCAGGTTTTTACTACATATGAACACTTTGCACATTCTCCCGTGCAACGCGGCTGCAAGTCCTCCTTTCATGCAAAATCTAAAGGTCCTAGGTCATGTCCAAGCCACCAAAGCCGGCTAAATAGTGAATAATCGACAACTAAAACTTGAATTGTACTACTTCTTACTGGCTATTGCTTCAACTTAGAAGCTTCTTCTGTGTTCTACTATGGTGCTTTTAGTGTCTCCGCATACCGCAGCACGCGACATAGCTTTGCAGACGATAAATGTAACCGTTTCAGACAGAAGAGCGGCCAATGTGGCGATCTGGCTTTAAGTCGATTCGATAACAAATGACGTAAACGGACGGATTTCTCAGGTTTTTACTACATATGAACACTTTGCACATTCTCCCGTGCCACGCGGCTGCAATTCCTCCTTTCATGCAAAATCTTAAGGTCCTAGGTCATGTCCAAGCCACCAAAGCCGGCTAAATAGTGAATAATCGACAACTAAAACTTCAATTCTACTACTTCTTACTGCCTATTGCTTCTACTTAGAAGCTTCTTCTGTGTTCTACTATGGTGCTTTTAGTGTCTCCGCATACCGCAGCACGCGACATAGCTTTGCAGACGATAAATGTAACCGTTTCAGACAGAAGAGCGGCCAATGTGACGATCTGGCTCAAAGTCGACATGATAACAAATGTTGAAAACAGACGGATTTCTTAGGTTTTTACAACATATGAACACTTTTCACATTCTCCCGTGCAACGCGGCTGCTAGTCCTCCTTTCATGCAAAATCTTAAGGTCCTAGGTCATGTCCAAGCCACCAAAGCTGGCTAAAAAGTGAATAATCGACAACTAAAACTTCAATTATACTACTTCTTACTGGCTATTGCTTCAACTTAGAAGCTTCTCCTGTATTCTACTATGGTGCTTTTAGTGTCTCCGCATACCGCAGCACGCGACATAGCTTTGCAGACGATAAATGTAACCGTTTCAGACAGAAGAGCGGCCAATGTGACGATCTGGCTTTAAGTCGATTCAATAACTAATGACGAAAACGGACGGATTTCTCAGGCTTTTACTACATATGAACACTTTTCACATTCTCCCGTGCAACGCGGCTGCAAGTCCTCCTTTCATGCAAAATCTTAAGGTCCTAGTTCATGTCCAAGCCACCAAAGCCGGCTAACTAGTGAATAATCGACAACTAAAACTTGAATTGTACTACTTCTTACTGGCTATTGCTTCAACTTAGAAGCTTCTTCTGTGTTCTACTATGGTGCTTTTAGTGTCTCCGCATACCGCAGCACGCGACATAGCTTTGCAGACGATAAATGTAACCGTTTCAGACAGAAGAGCGGCTAATGTGCCGATCTGGCTATAAGTCGATTCGATAACAAATGACGTAAACGGACGGATTTCTCAGGTTTTTACTACATATGAACACTTTGCACATTCTCCCGTGCAACGCGGCTGCAAGTCCTCCTTTCATGCAAAATCTAAAGGTCCTAGGTCATGTCCAAGCCACCAAAGCCGGCTAAATAGTGAATAATCGACATCTAAAACTTGAATTGTACTACTTCTTACTGGCTATTGCTTCAACTTAGAAGCTTCTTCTGTGTTCTACTATGGTGCTTTTAGTGCCTCCGCATACCGCAGCACGCGACATAGCTTTGCAGACGATAAATGTAACCGTTTCAGACAGAAGAGCGGCCAATGTGGCGATCTGGCTTTAAGTCGATTCGATAACAAATGACGTAAACGGACGGATTTCTCAGGTTTTTACTACATATGAACACTTTGCACATTCTCCCGTGCCACGCGGCTGCAAGTCCTCCTTTCATGCAAAATCGTAAGGTCCTAGGTCATGTCCAAGCCACCAAAGCCGGCTAAATAGTGAATAATCGACAACTAAAACTTGAATTGTACTACTTCTTACTGGCTATTGCTTCTACTTAGAAGCTTCTTCTGTGTTCTACTATGGTGCTTTTAGTGTCTCCGCATACCGCAGCACGCGACATAGCTTTGCATACGATAAATGTAACCGTCTCAGAGAGAAAAGCGGCCAATGTGACGATCTGGCTTTAAGTCGATTCGATAACAAATGACGAAAACGGACGGATTTCTCAGGTTTGTAATACATATGAACACTTTTCACATTCTCCCGTGCAACGCGGCTGCTAGTCCTCCTTTCATGCAAATTCTTAAGGTCCTAGGTCATGTCCAAGCCACCAAAGCCGGCTAAAATGTGAATAACCGACAACTAAAACTTGAATTGTACTATTTCTTACTGGCTATTGCTTCAACTTAGAAGCTTCTTCTGTGTTCTACTATGGTGCTTTTAGTGTCTCCGCATACCGCAGCACGCGAAATAGCTTTGCAGACGATAAATGTAACCGTCTCAGAGAGAAAAGCGGCCAATGTGACGATCTGGTTTTAAGTCGATTCGATAACAAATGACGTAAACGGACGGATTTCTCAGGTTTTTACTACATATGAACACTTTGCACATTCTCCCGTGCAACGCGGCTGCTAGTCCTCCTTTCATGCAAAATCTTAAGGTCCTAGGTAATGTCCAAGCCACCAAAGCCGGCTAAAAAGTGAATAATCGACAACTAAAACTTGAATTATACTACTTCTTACTGGCTATTGCTTCAACTTAGAAGCTTTTCCTGTATTCTACTATGGTGCTTTTAGTGTCTCCGCATACCGCAGCACGCGACATAGCTTTTCAGACGATAAATGTAACCGTTTCAGAGAGAAGAGCGGCCAATGTGACGATCTGGCTCTAAGTCGACATGATAACAAACGACGAAAACAGACAGATTTCTCTCGTTTTTACTACATATGAACACTTTTCACATTCTCCCATGCAACGCGGCTGCTACTCCTCCTTTCATGCCAAATCTTAAGCTCCTAGGTCATGTCCAAGCCACCAAAACCTGCTAAAAAGTGAATAATCGACAACTAAAACTTGAATTGTACTACTTCTTACTGGCTATTGCTTCAACTTAGAAGCTTCTCCTCTGTTCTACTATGGTGCTTTTAGTGTCTCGGCATACCGCAGCACGCGACATAGCTTTGCAGACGATAAGTGTAACCGTCTCAGAGAGAAAATCGGCCAATGTGACGATCTGGCTTTAAGTCGATTCGATAACAAATGACGAAAACGGACGGTTTTCTCAGGTTTTTACTCCATATTAACACTTTTCACATTCTCCCGTGCAACGCGGCTGCTAGTCCTCCTTTCATGCAAAATCTTTAGGTCCTAGGACATGTCCAAGCCACCAAAGCCGGCTAAAAACTGAATAATCGACAACGAAAACTAGAATTGTACTACTTGTTACTGGTTATTGCTTCAACTTAGAAGCTTCTTCTGTGTTCTACTATGGTGCTTTTAGTGTCTCCGCATACCGCAGCACGCGACATAGCTTTGCAGACGATAAATGTAACCGTCTCAGAGGGAAAACCGGCCAATGTGACGATCTGGCTTTAAGTCGATTCGATAACAAATGACGAAAACGGACGGATTCCTCGGGTTTTTACTACATACGAACACTTTCTACATTCTCCCGTGCAACGAGGCTGCTACTCCTCCTTTCATGCAAAATCTTGAGGTCCTAGGTCATGTCCAAGCCACCAAAGCCGGATAAAAAGTGAATAATCGACAACTACAACTTGAATTGTACTACTTCTTACTGGCTATTGCTTCAACTTAGAAGCTTCTTCTGTGTTCTACTATGGTGCTTTTAGTGTCTCCGCATACCGCAGCACGCGACATAGCTTTGCAGACGATAAATGTAACCGTCTCAGAGGGAAAACCGGCCAATGTGACGATCTGGCTTTAAGTCGATTCGATAACAAATGACGAAAACGGACGGATTCCTCGGGTTTTTACTACATACGAACACTTTCTACATTCTCCCGTGCAACGAGGCTGCTACTCCTCCTTTCATGCAAAATCTTGAGGTCCTAGGTCATGTCCAAGCCACCAAAGCCGGATAAAAAGTGAATAATCGACAACTACAACTTGAATTGTACTACTTCTTACTGGCTATTGCTTCAACTTAGAAGCTTCTTCTGTGTTCTACTATGGTGCTTTTAGTGTCTCCGCATACCGCAGCACGCGACATAGCTTTGCAGACGATAAATGTAACCGTCTCAGAGGGAAAACCGGCCAATGTGACGATCTGGCTTTAAGTCGATTCGATAACAAATGACGAAAACGGACGGATTTCTCAGGTTTTTACTACATATGAATCCCTTTCACATTCTCCCGTGCAACGCGGCTGCTAGTCCTCCTTTCATGCAAAATTTTAAGGTTCCACCTCATGTCCAGTGCACCATAGCCGGCTAAAAATCAATAATCGATAACCAAAACTTGAATTGTACTGCTTCTTACTGGCTATTGCTCCAACTTAGAAGCTTCTTCGGTGTTCTACTATGGTGCTTTTAGTGTCTCCGCATAACGCAGCACGCGACATAGCTTTGCAGACGATAAATGTAACCGTCTCAGAGAGAAAATCGGCCAATGTGACGATCTGGCTTTAAGTCGATTCGATAACAAATGACGAAAACGGACGGATTTCTCAGGTTTTTACTACATATGAACACTTTTCACATTCTCCCGTGCAACGCGGCTGCTAGTCCTCCTTTCATGCAAAATCTTTAGGTCCTAGGACATGTCCAAGCCACCAAAGCCGGCTAAAAAGTGAATAATCGACAACTAAAACTAGAATTTTACTACTTCTTACTGGTTATTGCTTCAACTTAGAAGCTTCTTCTGTGTTCTACTATGGTGCTTTTAGTGTCTCCGCATACCGCAGCACGCGACCTAGCTTTGCAGACGATAAATGTAACCGATTCAGTGAGAAGAGCGGCCAATGTGACAATCTGGCTTTAAGTCGATTCGATAACAAATGAGGAAAACGGACGGATTTCTCAGGTTTTTACTACATATGAACACTTTTCACATTCTCCCGTGCAACGCGGCTGCCAGTCCTAATTTCATGCAAAATCTTAAGGTTCCACCTCATGTCCAGGGCACCATAGCCGGCTAAAAATCAATAATCGATAACCAAAACTTGAATTGTACTGTTTCTTACTGGCTATTGCTTCAACTTAGAATCTTCTTCTGTGTTCTACTATGGTGCTTTTAGTGTCTCCGCATACCGCAGTACGCGACATAGCTTTGCAGAAGATAAATGTAAGCGTCTCAGAGAGAAAAGCGGCCAATGTGACGATCTGGCTTGAAGTCGATTCGATAACAAGTGGCGAAAACGGACGGATTTCTCAGGTTTTTACTAAATATGAACACTTTTAACATTCTCCAGTGCAACGCGGTTGCCAGTCCACCTTTCATGCAAAATCTTAAGGTCCTAGGTCATGTCCAAGCCACCAAAGCCGGCTAAAAAGTGAATAATCGACAACTAAAACTTGAATTGTACTACTTCTTACTGACTATTTCTTCAACTTAGAAGCTTCTTCTGTGTTCTACTATGGTGCTATTAGTGTCTCCGCATACCGCAGCGCGCGACATAGTTTTGCAGACGATAAATGTAACCGTTTCAGACAGAAGAGCGGCCAATGTGACGATCTGGCTTTAAGTCGATTCGATAACAAATGACGAAAACGGACGGATTTCTCAGGATTTTTCCTACATATGAACAATTTTCACATTCTCCCGTGCAACGCGGCTGCTACTCCTCCTTTCATGGAAAATCTTAAGGTCCTAGGTCATGTCCAAGCCACCAAAGCCGGCTAAAAAGTGAATAATGGACAACTAAAACTTGAATTGTACTACTTCTTACTGGCTATTGCTTCAACTTAGAAGCTTCTTCTGTGTTCTACTATGGTGCTTTTAGTGTCTCCGCATACCGCAGCACGCGACATAGCTTTGCAGACGATAAGTGTAACTGTCTCAGAGAGAAAAGCGGCCAATGTGACGATCTGGCTTTAAGTCGATTCGATAACAAATGACGAAAACGGACGGATTTCTCAGGTTTTTACTACATATGAACACTTTTCACATTCTCCCGTGCAACGCGGCTGCTAGTCCTCCTTTCATGCAAAATATTTAGGTCCTACGTCATGTCCAAGCCACCAAAGCCGGCTAAAAAGTAAATAATCGACAACTACAACTTGAATTGTACTACTTCTTACTGGCTATTGCTTCAACTTAGAAAGCTTCTTCTGTGTTCTACTATGGTGCTTTTAGTGTCTCCGCATACCGCAGCACGCGACATAGCTTTGCAGACGATAAATGTAACCGATTCAGTGAGAAGAGCGGCCAATGTGACGATCTGGCTTTAAATCGATTCGATAACAAATTACGAAAACGGACGGATTTCTCAGGATTTTTACTACATATGAACAATTTTCACATTCTCCCGTGCAACGCGGCTGCTACTCCTCCTTTCATGGAAAATCTTAAGGTCCTAGGTCATGTCCAAGCCACCAAAGCCGGCTAAAATGTGAATAATCGACAACTAAAACTTGAATTGTACTACATCTTACTGGCTATTGCTTCAACTTAGAAGCTTCTTCTGTGTTCTACTATGGTGCTTTTAGTGTCTCCGCATACCGCAGCACGCGACATAGCTTTGCAGACGATAAATGTAACCGTCTCAGAGGGAAAACCGGCCAATGTGACGATCTGGCTTTAAGTCGATTCGATAACAAATGACGAAAACGGACGGATTCCTCGGGTTTTTACTACATACGAACACTTTCTACATTCTCCCGTGCAATGAGGCTGCTACTCCTCCTTTCATGCAAAATCTTGAGGTCCTAGGTCATGTCCAAGCCACCAAAGCCGGATAAAAAGTGAATAATCGACAACTACAACTTGAATTGTACTACTTCTTACTGGCTATTGCTTCAACTTAGAAGCTTCTTCTGTGTTCTACTATGGTGCTTTTAGTGTCTCCGCATACCGCAGCACGCGACATAGCTTTGCAGACGATAAATGTAACCGTTTCAGACAGAAGAGCGGCTAATGTGCCGATCTGGCTATAAGTCGATTCAACAACAAATGACGTAAACGGACGGATTTCTCAGGTTTTTACTACATATGAACACTTTGCACATTCTCCCGTGCCACGCGGCTGCAATTCCTCCTTTCATGCAAAATCTTAAGGTCCTAGGTCATGTCCAAGCCACCAAAGCCGGCTAAATAGTGAATAATCGACAACTAAAACTTCAATTGTACTACTTCTTACTGCCTATTGCTTCTACTTAGAAGCTTCTTCTGTGTTCTACTATGGTGCTTTTAGTGTCTCCGCATACCGCAGCACGCGACATAGCTTTGCAGACGATAAATGTAACCGTTTCAGACAGAAGAGCGGCCAATGTGACGATCTGGCTCAAAGTCGACATGATAACAAATGTTGAAAACAGACGGATTTCTTAGGTTTTTACAACATATGAATACTTTTCACATTCTCCCGTGCAACGCGGCTGCTAGTCCTCCTTTCATGCAAAATCTTAAGGTCCTAGGTCATGTCCAAGCCACCAAAGCTGGCTAAAAAGTGAATAATCGACAACTAAAACTTCAATTATACTACTTCTTACTGGCTATTGCTTCAACTTAGAAGCTTCTCCTGTATTCTACTATGGTGCTTTTAGTGTCTCCGCATACCGCAGCACGCGACATAGCTTTGCAGACGATAAATGTAACCGTTTCAGACAGAAGAGCGGCCAATGTGACGATCTGGCTTTAAGTCGATTCAATAACTAATGACGAAAACGGACGGATTTCTCAGGCTTTTACTACATATGAACACTTTTCACATTCTCCCGTGCAACGCGGCTGCAAGTCCTCCTTTCATGCAAAATCTTAAGGTCCTAGGTCATGTCCAAGCCACCAAAGCCGGCTAACTAGTGAATAATCGACAACTAAAACTTGAATTGTACTACTTCTTACTGGCTATTGCTTCAACTTAGAAGCTTCTTCTGTGTTCTAGTATGGTGCTTTTAGTGTCTCCGCATACCGCAGCACGCGACATAGCTTTGCAGACGATAAATGTAACCGTTTCAGACAGAAGAGCGGCTAATGTGCCGATCTGGCTATAAGTCGATTCGATAACAAATGACGTAAACGGACGGATTTCTCAGGTTTTTACTACATATGAACACTTTGCACATTCTCCCGTGCAACGCGGCTGGTACTCCTCCTTTCATGCAAAATCTTAAGGTCCTAGGTCATGTCCAAGCCACCAAAGCCGGCTAAAAAGTGAATAAAGGACAACTAAAACTCGAATTGTACTACTTCTTACTGGCTATTGCTTCAACTTAGAAGCTTCTTCTGTGTTCTACTATGGTGCTTTTAGTGCCTCCGCATACCGCAGCACGCGACATAGCTTTGCAGACGATAAATGTAACCGTTTCAGACAGAAGAGCGGCCAATGTGGCGATCTGGCTTTAAGTCGATTCGATAACAAATGACGTAAACGGACGGATTTCTCAGGTTTTTACTACATATGAACACTTTGCACATTCTTCCGTGCCACGCGGCTGCAAGTCCTCCTTTCATGCAAAATCGTAAGGTCCTAGGTCATGTCCAAGCCACCAAAGCCGGCTAAATAGTGAATAATCGACAATTAAAACTTGAATTGTACTACTTCTTACTGGCTATTGCTTCTACTTAGAAGCTTCTTCTGTGTTCTACTATGGTGCTTTTAGTGTCTCCGCATACCGCAGCACGCGACATAGCTTTGCATACGATAAATGTAACCGTCTCAGAGAGAAAAGCGGCCAATGTGACGATCTGGCTTTAAGTCGATTCGATAACAAATGACGAAAACGGACGGATTTCTCAGGATTTTTCCTACATATGAACAATTTTCACATTCTCCCGTGCAACGCGGCTGCTACTCCTCCTTTCATGGAAAATCTTAAGGTCCTAGGTCATGTCCAAGCCACCAAAGCCGGCTAAAAAGTGAATAATGGACAACTAAAACTTGAATTGTACTACTTCTTACTGGCTATTGCTTCAACTTAGAAGCTTCTTCTGTGTTCTACTATGGTGCTTTTAGTGTCTCCGCATACCGCAGCACGCGACATAGCTTTGCAGACGATAAGTGTAACTGTCTCAGAGAGAAAAGCGGCCAATGTGACGATCTGGCTTTAAGTCGATTCGATAACAAATGACGAAAACGGACGGATTTCTCAGGTTTTTACTACATATGAACACTTTTCACATTCTCCCGTGCAACGCGGCTGCTAGTCCTCCTTTCATGCAAAATATTTAGGTCCTACGTCATGTCCAAGCCACCAAAGCCGGCTAAAAAGTAAATAATCGACAACTACAACTTGAATTGTACTACTTCTTACTGGCTATTGCTTCAACTTAGAAAGCTTCTTCTGTGTTCTACTATGGTGCTTTTAGTGTCTCCGCATACCGCAGCACGCGACATAGCTTTGCAGACGATAAATGTAACCGATTCAGTGAGAAGAGCGGCCAATGTGACGATCTGGCTTTAAATCGATTCGATAACAAATTACGAAAACGGACGGATTTCTCAGGATTTTTACTACATATGAACAATTTTCACATTCTCCCGTGCAACGCGGCTGCTACTCCTCCTTTCATGGAAAATCTTAAGGTCCTAGGTCATGTCCAAGCCACCAAAGCCGGCTAAAATGTGAATAATCGACAACTAAAACTTGAATTGTACTACATCTTACTGGCTATTGCTTCAACTTAGAAGCTTCTTCTGTGTTCTACTATGGTGCTTTTAGTGTCTCCGCATACCGCAGCACGCGACATAGCTTTGCAGACGATAAATGTAACCGTCTCAGAGGGAAAACCGGCCAATGTGACGATCTGGCTTTAAGTCGATTCGATAACAAATGACGAAAACGGACGGATTCCTCGGGTTTTTACTACATACGAACACTTTCTACATTCTCCCGTGCAATGAGGCTGCTACTCCTCCTTTCATGCAAAATCTTGAGGTCCTAGGTCATGTCCAAGCCACCAAAGCCGGATAAAAAGTGAATAATCGACAACTACAACTTGAATTGTACTACTTCTTACTGGCTATTGCTTCAACTTAGAAGCTTCTTCTGTGTTCTACTATGGTGCTTTTAGTGTCTCCGCATACCGCAGCACGCGACATAGCTTTGCAGACGATAAATGTAACCGTTTCAGACAGAAGAGCGGCTAATGTGCCGATCTGGCTATAAGTCGATTCAACAACAAATGACGTAAACGGACGGATTTCTCAGGTTTTTACTACATATGAACACTTTGCACATTCTCCCGTGCCACGCGGCTGCAATTCCTCCTTTCATGCAAAATCTTAAGGTCCTAGGTCATGTCCAAGCCACCAAAGCCGGCTAAATAGTGAATAATCGACAACTAAAACTTCAATTGTACTACTTCTTACTGCCTATTGCTTCTACTTAGAAGCTTCTTCTGTGTTCTACTATGGTGCTTTTAGTGTCTCCGCATACCGCAGCACGCGACATAGCTTTGCAGACGATAAATGTAACCGTTTCAGACAGAAGAGCGGCCAATGTGACGATCTGGCTCAAAGTCGACATGATAACAAATGTTGAAAACAGACGGATTTCTTAGGTTTTTACAACATATGAATACTTTTCACATTCTCCCGTGCAACGCGGCTGCTAGTCCTCCTTTCATGCAAAATCTTAAGGTCCTAGGTCATGTCCAAGCCACCAAAGCTGGCTAAAAAGTGAATAATCGACAACTAAAACTTCAATTATACTACTTCTTACTGGCTATTGCTTCAACTTAGAAGCTTCTCCTGTATTCTACTATGGTGCTTTTAGTGTCTCCGCATACCGCAGCACGCGACATAGCTTTGCAGACGATAAATGTAACCGTTTCAGACAGAAGAGCGGCCAATGTGACGATCTGGCTTTAAGTCGATTCAATAACTAATGACGAAAACGGACGGATTTCTCAGGCTTTTACTACATATGAACACTTTTCACATTCTCCCGTGCAACGCGGCTGCAAGTCCTCCTTTCATGCAAAATCTTAAGGTCCTAGGTCATGTCCAAGCCACCAAAGCCGGCTAACTAGTGAATAATCGACAACTAAAACTTGAATTGTACTACTTCTTACTGGCTATTGCTTCAACTTAGAAGCTTCTTCTGTGTTCTAGTATGGTGCTTTTAGTGTCTCCGCATACCGCAGCACGCGACATAGCTTTGCAGACGATAAATGTAACCGTTTCAGACAGAAGAGCGGCTAATGTGCCGATCTGGCTATAAGTCGATTCGATAACAAATGACGTAAACGGACGGATTTCTCAGGTTTTTACTACATATGAACACTTTGCACATTCTCCCGTGCAACGCGGCTGGTACTCCTCCTTTCATGCAAAATCTTAAGGTCCTAGGTCATGTCCAAGCCACCAAAGCCGGCTAAAAAGTGAATAAAGGACAACTAAAACTCGAATTGTACTACTTCTTACTGGCTATTGCTTCAACTTAGAAGCTTCTTCTGTGTTCTACTATGGTGCTTTTAGTGCCTCCGCATACCGCAGCACGCGACATAGCTTTGCAGACGATAAATGTAACCGTTTCAGACAGAAGAGCGGCCAATGTGGCGATCTGGCTTTAAGTCGATTCGATAACAAATGACGTAAACGGACGGATTTCTCAGGTTTTTACTACATATGAACACTTTGCACATTCTTCCGTGCCACGCGGCTGCAAGTCCTCCTTTCATGCAAAATCGTAAGGTCCTAGGTCATGTCCAAGCCACCAAAGCCGGCTAAATAGTGAATAATCGACAATTAAAACTTGAATTGTACTACTTCTTACTGGCTATTGCTTCTACTTAGAAGCTTCTTCTGTGTTCTACTATGGTGCTTTTAGTGTCTCCGCATACCGCAGCACGCGACATAGCTTTGCATACGATAAATGTAACCGTCTCAGAGAGAAAAGCGGCCAATGTGACGATCTGGCTTTAAGTCGATTCGATAACAAATGACGAAAACGGACGGATTTCTCAGGTTTGTACTACATATGAACACTTTTCACATTCTCCCGTGCAACGCGGCTGCTAGTCCTCCTTTCATGCAAATTCTTAAGGTCCTAGGTCATGTCCAAGCCACCAAAGCCGGCTAAAATGTGAATAACCGACAACTAAAACTTGAATTGTACTATTTCTTACTGGCTATTGCTTCAACTTAGAAGCTTCTTCTGTGTTCTACTATGGTGCTTTTAGTGTCTCCGCATACCGCAGCACGCGAAATAGCTTTGCAGACGATAAATGTAACCGTCTCAGAGAGAAAAGCGGCCAATGTGACGATCTGGTATTAAGTCGATTCGATAACAAATGACGTAAACGGACGGATTTCTCAGGTTTTTACTACATATGAACACTTTGCACATTCTCCCGTGCAACGCGGCTGCAAGTCCTCCTTTCATGCAAAATCTAAAGGTCCTAGGTCATGTCCAAGCCACCAAAGCCGGCTAAATAGTGAATAATCGACAACTAAAACTTGAATTGTACTACTTCTTACTGGCTATTGCTTCAACTTAGAAGCTTCTTCTGTGTTCTACTATGGTGCTTTTAGTGTCTCCGCATACCGCAGCACGCGACATAGCTTTGCAGACGATAAATGTAACCGTTTCAGACAGAAGAGCGGCCAATGTGGCGATCTGGCTTTAAGTCGATTCGATAACAAATGACGTAAACGGACGGATTTCTCAGGTTTTTACTACATATGAACACTTTGCACATTCTCCCGTGCCACGCGGCTGCAATTCCTCCTTTCATGCAAAATCTTAAGGTCCTAGGTCATGTCCAAGCCACCAAAGCCGGCTAAATAGTGAATAATCGACAACTAAAACTTCAATTCTACTACTTCTTACTGCCTATTGCTTCTACTTAGAAGCTTCTTCTGTGTTCTACTATGGTGCTTTTAGTGTCTCCGCATACCGCAGCACGCGACATAGCTTTGCAGACGATAAATGTAACCGTTTCAGACAGAAGAGCGGCCAATGTGACGATCTGGCTCAAAGTCGACATGATAACAAATGTTGAAAACAGACGGATTTCTTAGGTTTTTACAACATATGAACACTTTTCACATTCTCCCGTGCAACGCGGCTGCTAGTCCTCCTTTCATGCAAAATCTTAAGGTCCTAGGTCATGTCCAAGCCACCAAAGCTGGCTAAAAACTGAATAATCGACAACTAAAACTAGAATTGTACTACTTGTTACTGGTTATTGCTTCAACTTAGAAGCTTCTTCTGTGTTCTACTATGGTGCTTTTAGTGTCTCCGCATACCGCAGCACGCGACATAGCTTTGCAGACGATAAATGTAACCGTCTCAGAGGGAAAACCGGCCGATGTGACGATCTGGCTTTAAGTCGATTCGATAACAAATGACGAAAACGGACGGATTCCTCGGGTTTTTACTACATACGAACACTTTCTACATTCTCCCGTGCAACGAGGCTGCTACTCCTCCTTTCATGCAAAATCTTGAGGTCCTAGGTCATGTCCAAGCCACCAAAGCCGGATAAAAAGTGAATAATCGACAACTACAACTTGAATTGTACTACTTCTTACTGGCTATTGCTTCAACTTAGAAGCTTCTTCTGTGTTCTACTATGGTGCTTTTAGTGTCTCCGCATACCGCAGCACGCGACATAGCTTTGCAGACGATAAATGTATCCGTTTCAGACAGAAGAGCGGCTAATGTGCCGATCTGGCTATAAGTCGATTCGATAACAAATGACGTAAACGGACGGATTTCTCAGGTTTTTACTACATATGAACACTTTGCACATTCTCCCGTGCAACGCGGCTGCAAGTCCTCCTTTCATGCAAAATCTAAAGGTCCTAGGTCATGTCCAAGCCACCAAAGCCGGCTAAATAGTGAATAATCGACATCTAAAACTTGAATTGTACTACTTCTTACTGGCTATTGCTTCAACTTAGAAGCTTCTTCTGTGTTCTACTATGGTGCTTTTAGTGCCTCCGCATACCGCAGCACGCGACATAGCTTTGCAGACGATAAATGTAACCGTTTCAGACAGAAGAGCGGCCAATGTGGCGATCTGGCTTTAAGTCGATTCGATAACAAATGACGTAAACGGACGGATTTCTCAGGTTTTTACTACATATGAACACTTTGCACATTCTCCCGTGCCACGCGGCTGCAAGTCCTCCTTTCATGCAAAATCGTAAGGTCCTAGGTCATGTCCAAGCCACCAAAGCCGGCTAAATAGTGAATAATCGACAACTAAAACTTGAATTGTACTACTTCTTACTGGCTATTGCTTCTACTTAGAAGCTTCTTCTGTGTTCTACTATGGTGCTTTTAGTGTCTCCGCATACCGCAGCACGCGACATAGCTTTGCATACGATAAATGTAACCGTCTCAGAGAGAAAAGCGGCCAATGTGACGATCTGGCTTTAAGTCGATTCGATAACAAATGACGAAAACGGACGGATTTCTCAGGTTTGTAATACATATGAACACTTTTCACATTCTCCCGTGCAACGCGGCTGCTAGTCCTCCTTTCATGCAAATTCTTAAGGTCCTAGGTCATGTCCAAGCCACCAAAGCCGGCTAAAATGTGAATAACCGACAACTAAAACTTGAATTGTACTATTTCTTACTGGCTATTGCTTCAACTTAGAAGCTTCTTCTGTGTTCTACTATGGTGCTTTTAGTGTCTCCGCATACCGCAGCACGCGAAATAGCTTTGCAGACGATAAATGTAACCGTCTCAGAGAGAAAAGCGGCCAATGTGACGATCTGGTTTTAAGTCGATTCGATAACAAATGACGTAAACGGACGGATTTCTCAGGTTTTTACTACATATGAACACTTTGCACATTCTCCCGTGCAACGCGGCTGCTAGTCCTCCTTTCATGCAAAATCTTAAGGTCCTAGGTAATGTCCAAGCCACCAAAGCCGGCTAAAAAGTGAATAATCGACAACTAAAACTTGAATTATACTACTTCTTACTGGCTATTGCTTCAACTTAGAAGCTTTTCCTGTATTCTACTATGGTGCTTTTAGTGTCTCCGCATACCGCAGCACGCGACATAGCTTTTCAGACGATAAATGTAACCGTTTCAGAGAGAAGAGCGGCCAATGTGACGATCTGGCTCTAAGTCGACATGATAACAAACGACGAAAACAGACAGATTTCTCTCGTTTTTACTACATATGAACACTTTTCACATTCTCCCATGCAACGCGGCTGCTACTCCTCCTTTCATGCCAAATCTTAAGCTCCTAGGTCATGTCCAAGCCACCAAAACCTGCTAAAAAGTGAATAATCGACAACTAAAACTTGAATTGTACTACTTCTTACTGGCTATTGCTTCAACTTAGAAGCTTCTCCTCTGTTCTACTATGGTGCTTTTAGTGTCTCGGCATACCGCAGCACGCGACATAGCTTTGCAGACGATAAGTGTAACCGTCTCAGAGAGAAAATCGGCCAATGTGACGATCTGGCTTTAAGTCGATTCGATAACAAATGACGAAAACGGACGGTTTTCTCAGGTTTTTACTCCATATTAACACTTTTCACATTCTCCCGTGCAACGCGGCTGCTAGTCCTCCTTTCATGCAAAATCTTTAGGTCCTAGGACATGTCCAAGCCACCAAAGCCGGCTAAAAACTGAATAATCGACAACTAAAACTAGAATTGTACTACTTGTTACTGGTTATTGCTTCAACTTAGAAGCTTCTTCTGTGTTCTACTATGGTGCTTTTAGTGTCTCCGCATACCGCAGCACGCGACATAGCTTTGCAGACGATAAATGTAACCGTCTCAGAGGGAAAACCGGCCAATGTGACGATCTGGCTTTAAGTCGATTCGATAACAAATGACGAAAACGGACGGATTCCTCGGGTTTTTACTACATACGAACACTTTCTACATTCTCCCGTGCAACGAGGCTGCTACTCCTCCTTTCATGCAAAATCTTGAGGTCCTAGGTCATGTCCAAGCCACCAAAGCCGGATAAAAAGTGAATAATCGACAACTACAACTTGAATTGTACTACTTCTTACTGGCTATTGCTTCAACTTAGAAGCTTCTTCTGTAACACGCGATCTAGTGTTTAGTGTCTCCGCATACCGCAGCACGCGACATAGCTTTGCAGACGATAAATGTAACCGTCTCAGAGGGAAAACCGGCCAATGTGACGATCTGGCTTTAAGTCGATTCGATAACAAATGACGAAAACGGACGGATTTCTCAGGTTTTTACTACATATGAACACTTTTCACATTCTCCCGTGCAACGCGGCTGCTAGTCCTCCTTTCATGCAAAATCTTAAGGTTCCACCTCATGTCCAGGGCACAAATAGCCGGCTAAAAAGTGAATAATCCACAACTAAAACTTGAATTGTACTACTTCTTACTGGCTATTGCTTCAACTTAGAAGCTTCTTCTGTGTTCTACTATGGTGCTTTTAGTGTCTCCGCATACCGCAGCACACGACATAGCTTTTCAGACGATAAATGTAACCGTTTCAGAGAGAAGAGCGGCCAATGTTACGATCTGGCTTGAAGTCGATTCGATAACAAATGACGAAAACGGACGGATTTCTCAGGTTTTTACTACATATGAATCCCTTTCACATTCTCCCGTGCAACGCGGCTGCTAGTCCTCCTTTCATGCAAAATTTTAAGGTTCCACCTCATGTCCAGTGCACCATAGCCGGCTAAAAATCAATAATATCTGTCTCGCGTGTGTATTGTACTGCTTCTTACTGGCTATTGCTCCAACTTAGAAGCTTCTTCGGTGTTCTACTATGGTGCTTTTAGTGTCTCCGCATAACGCAGCACGCGACATAGCTTTGCAGACGATAAATGTAACCGTCTCAGAGAGAAAATCGGCCAATGTGACGATCTGGCTTTAAGTCGATTCGATAACAAATGACGAAAACGGACGGATTTCTCAGGTTTTTACTACATATGAACACTTTTCACATTCTCCCGTGCAACGCGGCTGCTAGTCCTCCTTTCATGCAAAATCTTTAGGTCCTAGGACATGTCCAAGCCACCAAAGCCGGCTAAAAAGTGAATAATCGACAACTAAAACTAGAATTTTACTACTTCTTACTGGTTATTGCTTCAACTTAGAAGCTTCTTCTGTGTTCTACTATGGTGCTTTTAGTGTCTCCGCATACCGCAGCACGCGACCTAGCTTTGCAGACGATAAATGTAACCGATTCAGTGAGAAGAGCGGCCAATGTGACGATCTGGCTTTAAATCGATTCGATAACAAATTACGAAAACGGACGGATTTCTCAGGATTTTTACTACATATGAACAATTTTCACATTCTCCCGTGCAACGCGGCTGCTACTCCTCCTTTCATGGAAAATCTTAAGGTCCTAGGTCATGTCCAAGCCACCAAAGCCGGCTAAAATGTGAATAATCGACAACTAAAACTTGAATTGTACTACATCTTACTGGCTATTGCTTCAACTTAGAAGCTTCTTCTGTGTTCTACTATGGTGCTTTTAGTGTCTCCGCATACCGCAGCACGCGACATAGCTTTGCAGACGATAAATGTAACCGATTCAGAGAGAAGAGCGGCCAATGTGACGATCTGGGTTTAAGCAGATTCAATAACAAATGACGGAAGCGGACGGATTTCTCAGGGTTTTATTACAAATGAACCCTTTTCACATTCTCCCGTGCAACGCAGCTGCTAGTCCTTCTTTCATGCAAAATCTTAAGGTTCCACCTCATGTCCAAGGCACCAAAGCCGGCTAAAAATCAAAAATCGATAACCAAAACTTGAATTATACTGCTTCTTATGGCTATTGCTTCAACTTAGAAGCTTCTTCTGTGTTCTACTATGATGCTTTTAGTGTCTCCGCATACCGCAGCACGCGACATAGCTTTGCAGACGATAAATGTAACCGTCTCAGAGAGAAAAGCGACCAATGTGACGATCTGGCTTTAAGTCGATTCGATAACAAATGACGAAAACGGACGGATTTCTCAGGTTTTTACTACATATGAAAACATTTCACATTCTCCCGTGCAACGCGGCTGCTAGTCCTCCTTTCATGCAAAATCTTAAGGTCCTAGGTCATGTCCAAGCCATAAAAGCCGGCTAAAAAGTGAATAATCGACAGCTAAAACTTGAATTGTACTACTTATTACTGACTATTACCTCAACTTAGAAGCTTCTTCTGTGTTCTACTATGGTGCTATTAGTGTCTCCGCATACCGCAGCGCGCGACATAGTTTTGCAGACGATTAATGTAACCGTTTCAGACAGAAGTGCGGCCAATGTGACGATCTGGTTTTAAGTCGATTCGATAACAAATGACGAAAACGGACGGATTTCTCAGGTTTTTACTACATATGAACAATTTTCACATTCTCCCGTGCAACGCGGCTGCTACTTCTCCTTTCATGCAAAATCTTAAGGTCCTAGGTCAAGTCCAAGCCACCAAAGCCGGTTAAAAAGTGAATAATGGACAACTAAAACTTGAATTGTACTACTTCTTACTGGCTATTGCTTCAACTTAGAAGCTTCTTCTGTGTTCTACTATGGTGCTTTTAATGTCTCCGCATACCGCAGCACGCGACATAGCTTTGCAGACGATAAATGTAACCGTCTCAGAGAGAAAAGCGGCCAATGTGACGATCTGGCTTTAAGTCGATTCGATAACAAATGACGAAAACGGGCGGATTTCTCAGGTTTTTACTACATATGAACACTTTTCTCATTCTCCCGTGCAACGCGGCTGCAAGTCCTCTTTCTTGCAATATCTTAAGGTCCTAGGTCATGTCGAAGCCACCAAAGCCGGCTGAAAAGTGAATAATCGACAACTAAAACTTGAATTGTACTACTTCTTACTGGCAACTACTTCAACTTAGAAGCTTTTTCTGTGTTCTCCTATGGTGCTTTTAGTGTCTCCGCATACCGCAGCACGCGACATAGCTTTGCAGACGATAAATGTAACCGTCTCAGAGAGAAAAGTGGCCAATGAGACGTTCTGGCTTTAAGTCGAATCGATAACAAATTACGAAAACGGACGGATTTCTTAGATTTTTACTACATATGAACACTTTTCACATTCTCCCGTGCACGGCGGCTGCTAGTCCTCCTTTCATTCAAAATATTAAGGTCCTAGGTCATGTCCAAACCACCAAAGCCGGCTAAAATATGAATAATCGACAACTACAACTTGAATT
Source organism: Schistocerca gregaria (assembly GCF_023897955.1). Taxonomy (NCBI): domain Eukaryota; kingdom Metazoa; phylum Arthropoda; class Insecta; order Orthoptera; family Acrididae; genus Schistocerca; species Schistocerca gregaria. The sequence continues at coordinate 7,803,511 of NW_026061736.1, read as the reverse complement.
GTACTACTTCTTACTGGCTATTGCTTCAACTTAGAATCTTCTTCTGTGTTCTACTATGGTGCTTTTAGTGTCTCCGCATACCGCAGCACGCGACATAGCTTTTTAGACGATAAATGTAACCGTTTCAGAGAGAAGAGCGGCCAATGTGACGATCTGGCTCTAAGTCGACATGATAACGAATGACGAAAACAGACAGATTTCTCAGGTTTTTACTACATATGAACACTTTTTACATTCACCCGTGTAACGCGGCTGCTAGTCCTTCTTTCATGCAAAATCGTAAGCTCCTAGGTCATGTTCAAGCCACCACAACCGGCTAAAAAGTGAATAATCGACAACTAAAACATGAATTGTACTACTTCTTACTGGCTATTGCTTCAACTTTGAAGCTTCTTCTGTGTACTACTATGGTGCTTTTAGTGTCTCCACATACCGCAACACGCGACATAGCTTTGCAGACGATAAATGTTACCGTCTCAGAGAGAAAAGCAACCAATGTGACGATCTGGCTTTAAGTCGATTCGATAACAAATGACGAAAACGGACGGATTTCTCAGGTTTTTACTACATATGAACACTTTTCACATTCTCCCGTGCAACGCGGCTGCTAGTCCTCGTTTCATGCAAAATCTTAAGGTCCTAGGTCATGTCCAAGCCACCAAAGCCGGCTAAAAAGTGAATAATGGACAACTAAAACTTGAATTGTACTACTTCTTACTGGCTATTGCTTCAACTTAGGAGCTTCTTCTGTGTTCTACTATGGTGCTTTTAGTGTCTCCGCATACCGCAGCACGCGACATAGCTTTGCAGACGATAAGTGTAACTGTCTCAGAGAGAAAAGCGGCCAATGTGACGATCTGGCTTTAAGTCGATTCGATAACAAATGACGAAAACGGACGGATTTCTCAGGTTTTTACTACATATGAACACTTTTCACATTCTCCCGTGCAACGCGGCTGCTAGTCCTCCTTTCATGCAAAATCTTTAGGTCCTAGGACATGTCCAAGCCACCAAAGCCGGCTGAAAAGTGAATAATCGACAACTAAAACTAGAATTTTACTACTTCTTACTGGTTATTGCTTCAACTTAGAAGCTTCTTCTGTGTTCTACTATGGTGCTTTTAGTGTCTCCGCATACCGCAGCACGCGACCTAGCTTTGCAGACGATAAATGTAACCGATTCAGTGAGAAGAGCGGCCAATGTGACAATCTGGCTTTAAGTCGATTCGATAACAAATGAGGAAAACGGACGGATTTCTCAGGTTTTTACTACATATGAACACTTTTCACATTCTCCCGTGCAACGCGGCTGCCAGTCCTAATTTCATGCAAAATCTTAAGGTTCCACCTCGTGTCCAGGGCACCATAGCCGGCTAAAAATCAATAATCGATAACCAAAACTTGAATTGTACTGTTTCTTACTGGCTATTGCTTCAACTTAGAATCTTCTTCTGTGTTCTACTATGGTGCTTTTAGTGTCTCCGCATACCGCAGTACGCGACATAGCTTTGCAGAAGATAAATGTAAGCGTCTCAGAGAGAAAAGCGGCCAATGTGACGATCTGGCTTGAAGTCGATTCGATAACAAGTGGCGAAAACGGACGGATTTCTCAGGTTTTTACTAAATATGAACACTTTTAACATTCTCCAGTGCAACGCGGTTGCCAGTCCACCTTTCATGCAAAATCGTAAGGTCCTAGGTCATGTCCAAGCCACCAAAGCCGGCTAAAAAGTGAATAATCGACAACTAAAACTTGAATTGTACTACTTCTTACTGACTATTTCTTCAACTTAGAAGCTTCTTCTGTGTTCTACTATGGTGCTATTAGTGTCTCCGCATACCGCAGCGCGCGACATAGTTTTGCAGACGATAAATGTAACCGTTTCAGACAGAAGAGCGGCCAATGTGACGATCTGGCTTTAAGTCGATTCGATAACAAATGACGAAAACGGACGGATTTCTCAGGATTTTTCCTACATATGAACAATTTTCACATTCTCCCGTGCAACGCGGCTGCTACTCCTCCTTTCATGGAATATCTTAAGGTCCTAGGTCATGTCCAAGCCACCAAAGCCGGCTAAAAAGTGAATAATGGACAACTAAAACTTGAATTGTACTACTTCTTACTGGCTATTGCTTCAACTTAGAAGCTTCTTCTGTGTTCTACTATGGTGCTTTTAGTGTCTCCGCATACCGCAGCACGCGACATAGCTTTGCAGACGATAAGTGTAACTGTCTCAGAGAGAAAAGCGGCCAATGTGACGATCTGGCTTTAAGTCGATTCGATAACAAATGACGAAAACGGACGGATTTCTCAGGTTTTTACTACATATGAACACTTTTCACATTCTCCCGTGCAACGCGGCTGCTAGTCCTCCTTTCATGCAAAATATTTAGGTCCTACGTCATGTCCAAGCCACCAAAGCCGGTTAAAAAGTAAATAATCGACAACTACAACTTGAATTGTACTACTTCTTACTGGCTATTGCTTCAACTTAGAAAGCTTCTTCTGTGTTCTACTATGGTGCTTTTAGTGTCTCCGCATACCGCAGCACGCGACATAGCTTTGCAGACGATAAATGTAACCGATTCAGTGAGAAGAGCGGCCAATGTGACGATCTGGCTTTAAATCGATTCGATAACAAATTACGAAAACGGACGGATTTCTCAGGATTTTTACTACATATGAACAATTTTCACATTCTCCCGTGCAACGCGGCTGCTACTCCTCCTTTCATGGAAAATCTTAAGGTCCTAGGTCATGTCCAAGCCACCAAAGCCGGCTAAAATGTGAATAATCGACAACTAAAACTTGAATTGTACTACATCTTACTGGCTATTGCTTCAACTTAGAAGCTTCTTCTGTGTTCTACTATGGTGCTTTTAGTGTCTCCGCATACCGCAGCACGCGACATAGCTTTGCAGACGATAAATGTAACCGATTCAGAGAGAAGAGCGGCCAATGTGACGATCTGGGTTTAAGCAGATTCAATAACAAATGACGGAAGCGGACGGATTTCTCAGGGTTTTATTACAAATGAACCCTTTTCACATTCTCCCGTGCAACGCAGCTGCTAGTCCTTCTTTCATGCAAAATCTTAAGGTTCCACCTCATGTCCAAGGCACCAAAGCCGGCTAAAAATCAAAAATCGATAACCAAAACTTGAATTATACTGCTTCTTATGGCTATTGCTTCAACTTAGAAGCTTCTTCTGTGTTCTACTATGATGCTTTTAGTGTCTCCGCATACCGCAGCACGCGACATAGCTTTGCAGACGATAAATGTAACCGTCTCAGAGAGAAAAGCGACCAATGTGACGATCTGGCTTTAAGTCGATTCGATAACAAATGGCGAAAACGGACGGATTTCTCAGGTTTTTACTACATATGAAAACATTTCACATTCTCCCGTGCAACGCGGCTGCTAGTCCTCCTTTCATGCAAAATCTTAAGGTCCTAGGTCATGTCCAAGCCATAAAAGCCGGCTAAAAAGTGAATAATCGACAGCTAAAACTTGAATTGTACTACTTATTACTGACTATTACCTCAACTTAGAAGCTTCTTCTGTGTTCTACTATGGTGCTATTAGTGTCTCCGCATACCGCAGCGCGCGACATAGTTTTGCAGACGATTAATGTAACCGTTTCAGACAGAAGTGCGGCCAATGTGACGATCTGGTTTTAAGTCGATTCGATAACAAATGACGAAAACGGACGGATTTCTCAGGTTTTTACTACATATGAACAATTTTCACATTCTCCCGTGCAACGCGGCTGCTACTTCTCCTTTCATGCAAAATCTTAAGGTCCTAGGTCAAGTCCAAGCCACCAAAGCCGGCTAAAAAGTGAATAATGGACAACTAAAACTTGAATTGTACTACTTCTTACTGGCTATTGCTTCAACTTAGAAGCTTCTTCTGTGTTCTACTATGGTGCTTTTAATGTCTCCGCATACCGCAGCACGCGACATAGCTTTGCAGACGATAAATGTAACCGTCTCAGAGAGAAAAGCGGCCAATGTGACGATCTGGCTTTAAGTCGATTCGATAACAAATGACGAAAACGGGCGGATTTCTCAGGTTTTTACTACATATGAACACTTTTCTCATTCTCCCGTGCAACGCGGCTGCAAGTCCTCTTTCTTGCAATATCTTAAGGTCCTAGGTCATGTCGAAGCCACCAAAGCCGGCTGAAAAGTGAATAATCGACAACTAAAACTTGAATTGTACTACTTCTTACTGGCAACTACTTCAACTTAGAAGCTTTTTCTGTGTTCTCCTATGGTGCTTTTAGTGTCTCCGCATACCGCAGCACGCGACATAGCTTTGCAGACGATAAATGTAACCGTCTCAGAGAGAAAAGTGGCCAATGAGACGTTCTGGCTTTAAGTCGAATCGATAACAAATTACGAAAACGGACGGATTTCTTAGATTTTTACTACATATGAACACTTTTCACATTCTCCCGTGCACGGCGGCTGCTAGTCCTCCTTTCATTCAAAATATTAAGGTCCTAGGTCATGTCCAAACCACCAAAGCCGGCTAAAATATGAATAATCGACAACTACAACTTGAATTGTACTACTTCTTACTGGCTATTGCTTCAACTTAGAAGCTTCTTCTGTGTACTACTATGGTGCTTTTAGTGTCTCCACATACCGCAACACGCGACATAGCTTTGCAGACGATAAATGTTACCGTCTCAGAGAGAAAAGCAACCAATGTGACGATCTGGCTTTAAGTCGATTCGATAACAAATGACGAAAACGGACGGATTTCTCAGGTTTTTACTACATATGAACACTTTTCACATTCTCCCGTGCAACGCGGCTGCTAGTCCTCGTTTCATGCAAAATCTTAAGGTCCTAGGTCATGTCCAAGCCACCAAAGCCGGCTAAAAAGTGAATAATGGACAACTAAAACTTGAATTGTACTACTTCTTACTGGCTATTGCTTCAACTTAGGAGCTTCTTCTGTGTTCTACTATGGTGCTTTTAGTGTCTCCGCATACCGCAGCACGCGACATAGCTTTGCAGACGATAAGTGTAACTGTCTCAGAGAGAAAAGCGGCCAATGTGACGATCTGGCTTTAAGTCGATTCGATAACAAATGACGAAAACGGACGGATTTCTCAGGTTTTTACTACATATGAACACTTTTCACATTCTCCCGTGCAACGCGGCTGCTAGTCCTCCTTTCATGCAAAATATTTAGGTCCTACGTCATGTCCAAGCCACCAAAGCCGGCTAAAAAGTAAATAATCGACAACTACAACTTGAATTGTACTACTTCTTACTGGCTATTGCTTCAACTTAGAAAGCTTCTTCTGTGTTCTACTATGGTGCTTTTAGTGTCTCCGCATACCGCAGCACGCGACATAGCTTTGCAGACGATAAATGTAACCGATTCAGTGAGAAGAGCGACCAATGTGACGATCTGGCTTTAAATCGATTCGATAACAAATTACGAAAACGGACGGATTTCTTAGGTTTTTACTACATATGAACACTTTTCTCATTCTCCCGTGCACCGCGGCTGCTAGTCCTCCTTTCATTCAAAATATTAAGGTCCTAGGTCATGTCCAAGCCACCAAAGCCGGCTAAAATGTGAATAATCGACAACTAAAACTTGAATTGTACTACATCTTACTGGCTATTGCTTCAACTTAGAAGCTTCTTCTGTGTTCTACTATGGTGCTTTTAGTGTCTCCGCATACCGCAGCACGCGACATAGCTTTGCAGACGATAAATGTAACCGATTCAGAGAGAAGAGCGGCCAATGTGACGATCTGGCTTTAAGTAGATTCAATAACAAATGACGGAAACGGACGGATTTCTCAGGGTTTTATTACAAATGAACCCTTTTCACATTCTCCCGTGCAACGCAGCTGCTAGTCCTTCTTTCATGCAAAATCTTAAGGTTCCACCTCATGTCCAAGGCACCAAAGCCGGATAAAAATTAAAAATCGATAACCAAAACTTGAATTATACTGCTTCTTATGGCTATTGCTTCAACTTAGAAGCTTCTTCTGTGTTCTACTATGATGCTTTTAGTGTCTCCGCATACCGCAGCACGCGACATAGCTTTGCAGACGATAAATGTAACCGTCTCAGAGAGAAAAGCGGCCAATGTGACGATCTGGCTTTAAGTCGAATCGATAACAAATTACGAAAACGGACGGATTTCTTAAGTTTTTACTACATATGAACACTTTTCACATTCTCCCGTGCACGGCGGCTGCTAGTCCTCGTTTCATGCAAAATCTTAAGGTCCTAGGTCATGTCCAAGCCACCAAAGCCGGCTAAAAAGTGAATAATGGACAACTAAAACTTGAATTGTACTACTTCTTACTGGCTATTGCTTCAACTTAGAAGCTTCTTCTGTGTTCTACTATGGTGCTTTTAGTGTCTCCGCATACCGCAGCACGCGACATAGCTTTGCAGACGATAAGTGTAACTGTCTCAGAGAGTAAAGCGGCCAATGTGACGATCTGGCTTTAAGTCGATTCGATAACAAATGACGAAAACGGACGGATTTCTCAGGTTTTTACTACATATGAACAATTTTCACATTCTCCCGTGCAACGCGGCTGCTAGTCCTCCTTTCATGCAAAATATTTAGGTCCTACGTCATGTCCAAGCCACCAAAGCCGGCTAAAAAGTAAATAATCGACAACTACAACTTGAATTGTACTACTTCTTACTGGCTATTGCTTCAACTTAGAAAGCTTCTTCTGTATTCTACTATGGTGCTTTTAGTGTCTCCGCATACCGCAGCACGCGACATAGCTTTGCAGACGATAAATGTAACCGATTCAGTGAGAAGAGCGGCCAATGTGACGATCTGGCTTTAAATCGATTCGATAACAAATTACGAAAACGGACGGATTTCTTAGGTTTTTACTACATATGAACACTTTTCTCATTCTCCCGTGCACCGCGGCTGCTAGTCCTCCTTTCATTCAAAATATTAAGGTCCTAGGTCATGTCCAAGCCACCAAAGCCGGCTAAAATGTGAATAATCGACAACTAAAACTTGAATTGTACTACATCTTACTGGCTATTGCTTCAACTTAGAAGCTTCTTCTGTGTTCTACTATGGTGCTTTTAGTGTCTCCGCATACCGCAGCACGCGACATAGCTTTGCAGACGATAAATGTAACCGATTCAGAGAGAAGAGCGGCCAATGTGACGATCTGGCTTTAAGTAGATTCAATAACAAATGACGGAAACGGACGGATTTCTCAGGGTTTTATTACAAATGAACCCTTTTCACATTATCCCGTGCAACGCAGCTGCTAGTCCTTCTTTCATGCAAAATCTTAAGGTTCCACCTCATGTCCAAGGCACCAAAGCCGGCTAAAAATTAAAAATCGATAACCAAAACTTGAATTATACTGCTTCTTATGGCTATTGCTTCAACTTAAAAGCTTCTTCTGTGTTCTACTATGATGCTTTTAGTGTCTCCGCATACCGCAGCACGCGACATAGCTTTGCAGACGATAAATGTAACCGTCTCAGAGAGAAAAGCGACCAATGTGACGATCTGGCTTTAAGTCGATTCGATAACAAATGACGAAAACGGACGGATTTCTCAGGTTTTTACTACATATGAAAACATTTCACATTCTCCCGTGCAACGCGGCTGCTAGTCCTCCTTTCATGCAAAATCTTAAGGTCCTAGGTCATGTCCAAGCCATAAAAGCCGGCTAAAAAGTGAATAATCGACAGCTAAAACTTGAATTGTACTACTTATTACTGACTATTACCTCAACTTAGAAGCTTCTTCTGTGTTCTACTATGGTGCTATTAGTGTCTCCGCATACCGCAGCGCGCGACATAGTTTTGCAGACGATTAATGTAACCGTTTCAGACAGAAGTGCGGCCAATGTGACGATCTGGTTTTAAGTCGATTCGATAACAAATGACGAAAACGGACGGATTTCTCAGGTTTTTACTTCATATGAACAATTTTCACATTCTCCCGTGTAACGCGGCTGCTACTTCTCCTTTCATGCAAAATCTTAAGGTCCTAGGTCAAGTCCAAGCCACCAAAGCCGGCTAAAAAGTGAATAATGGACAACTAAAACTTGAATTGTACTACTTCTTACTGGCTATTGCTTCAACTTAGAAGCTTCTTCTGTGTTCTACTATGGTGCTTTTAATGTCTCCGCATACCGCAGCACGTGACATAGCTTTGCAGACGATAATGGTAACTGTTTCAGAAAGAAAAGCGGCCAATGTGACGATCTGGCTTTAAGTCGATTCGATAACAAATGACGAAAACGGGCGGATTTCTCAGGTTTTTACTACATATGAACACTTTTCTCATTCTCCCGTGCAACGCGGCTGCAAGTCCTCTCTCTTGCAATATCTTAAGGTCCTAGGTCATGTCGAAGCCACCAAAGCCGGCTGAAAAGTGAATAATCGACAACTAAAACTTGAATTGTACTACTTCTTACTGGCAACTACTTCAACTTAGAAGCTTTTTCTGTGTTCTCCTATGGTGCTTTTAGTGTCTCCGCATACCGCAGCACGCGACATAGCTTTGCAGACGATAAATGTAACCGTCTCAGAGAGAAAAGCGGCCAATGTGACGATCTGGCTTTAAGTCGAATCGATAACAAATTACGAAAACGGACGGATTTCTTAGGTTTTTACTACATATGAACACTTTTCACATTCTCCCGTGCACGGCGGCTGCTAGTCCTCCTTTCATTCAAAATATTAAGGTCCTAGGTCATGTCCAAACCACCAAAGCCGGCTAAAATTTGAATAATCGACAACTACAACTTGAATTGTACTACTTCTTACTGGCTATTGCTTCAACTTAGAATCTTCTTCTGTGTTCTACTATGGTGCTTTTAGTGTCTCCGCATACCGCAGCACGCGACATAGCTTTTTAGACGATAAATGTAACCGTTTCAGAGAGAAGAGCGGCCAATGTGACGATCTGGCTCTAATTCGACATGATAACAAATGACGAAAACGGACGGATTTCTCAGGTTTTTACTACATATGAAAACATTTCACATTCTCCCGTGTAACGCGGCTGCTAGTCCTTCTTTCATGCAAAATCGTAAGCTCCTAGGTCATGTTCAAGCCACCAAAACCGGCTAAAAAGTGAATAATCGACAACTAAAACTTGAATTGTACTACTTCTTACTGGCTATTGCTTCAACTTAGAAGCTTCTTCTGTGTACTACTATGGTGCTTTTAGTGTCTCCACATACCGCAACACGCGACATAGCTTTGCAGACGATAAATGTTACCGTCTCAGAGAGAAAAGCAACCAATGTGACGATCTGGCTTTAAGTCGATTCGATAACAAATGACGAAAACGGACGGATTTCTCAGGTTTTTACTACATATGAACACTTTTCACATTCTCCCGTGCAACGCGGCTGCTAGTCCTCGTTTCATGCAAAATCTTAAGGTCCTAGGTCATGTCCAAGCCACCAAAGCCGGCTAAAAAGTGAATAATCGACAACTAAAACTTGAATTGTATTACTTCTTACTGGCTATTGCTTCAACTTAGAAGCTTCTTCTGTGTACTACTATGGTGCTTTTAGTGTCTCCGCATACCGCAACACGCGACATAGCTTTGCAGACGATAAATGTAACCGTCTCAGAGAGAAAAGCAACCAATGTGACGATCTGGCTTTAAGTCGATTCGATAACAAATGACGAAAACGGACGGATTTCTCAGGTTTTTACTACATATGAACACTTTTCACATTCTCCCGTGCAACGCGGCTGCTAGTCCTCCTTTCATGCAAAATCTTAAGGTCCTAGGTCATGTCCAAGCCACCAAAGCCGGCTAAAAAGTGAATAATCGACAACTAAAACTTGAATTGTACTACTTCTTACTGACTATTACTTCAACTTAGAAGCTTCGTCTGTTTTCTACTATGGTGCTATTAGTGTCTCCGCATACCGCAGCGCGCGACATGGTTTTGCAGACGATAATTGTAACCGTTACAGACAGAAGAGCGGCCAATGTGACGATCTGGCTTTAAGTCGATTCGATAACAAATGAGGAAAACGGACGGGTTTCTCAGGTTTTTACTACATATGAACCCTTTTCACATTCTCCCGTGGAACGCGGCTGCTAGTCCTCCTTTCATGCAAAATCTTAAGGTCCTAGGTCATGTCCAAGCCATCAAAGCCGGCTGAAAAGTGAATAATCGACAACTAAAACTTGAATTGTACTACTTCTTACTGGCTATTGCTTCAACTTAGAAGCTTCTTCTGTGTTCTACTATGGTGCTTTTAGTGTCTCCGCATACCGCAGCACGCGACATATCTTTGCAGACGATAAATGTAACCGATTCAGTGAGAAGAGCGGCCAATGTGACGATCTGGCTTTAAGTCGATTCGATAACAAATGAGGAAAACGGACGGATTTCTCAGGTTTTTACTACATATGAACCCTTTTCACATTCTCCCGTGCAACGCGGCTGCTAGTCCTCCTTTCATGCAAAATCTTAAGGTTCCACCTCATGTCCAGGGCACCATAGCCGGCTAAAAATCAATAATCGATAACCAAAATTTGAATTGTACTGTTTCTTACTGGCTATTGCTTCAACTTAGAATCTTCTTCTGTGTTCTGCTATGGTGCTTTTAGTGTCTCCGCATACCGCAGCACGCGACATAGCTTTGCAGACGATAAATGTAACCGTCTCAGAGAGAAAAGCAACCAATGTGACAATCTGGCTTTAAGTCGATTCGATAACAAATGATGAAAACGGACGGATTTCTCAGGTTTTTACTACATATGAAAACTTTTCACATTCTCCCGTGCAACGCGGCTGCTAGTCCTTCTTTCATGCAAAATCTTAAGGTCCTAGGTCATGTGCAAGCCACCAAAGCCGGCTAAAAAGTGAATAATCGACAACTAAAACTTGAATTGTACTACTTCTTACTGACTATTACTTCAACTTAGAAGCTTCTTCTGTGTTCTAGTATGGTGCTATTAGTGTCTCCGCATACCGCAGCGCGCGACATAGTTTTGCAGACGATAAATGTAACCGTTTCAGACAGAAGAGCGGACAATGTGACGATCTGGCTTTAAGTCGATTCGATAACAAATGACGAAAACGGACGGATTTCTCAGGTTTTTACTACATGTGAACAATTTTCACATTCTCCCGTGCAACGCGGCTGGTACTCCTCCTTTCATGCAAAATCTTAAGGTCCTAGGTCATGTCCAAGCCACCAAAGCCGGCTAAAAAGTGAATAAAGGACAACTAAAACTTGAATTGTACTACTTCTTACTGGCTATTGCTTCAACTTAGAAGCTTCTTCTGTGTACTACTATGGTGCTTTTAGTGTCTCCACATACCGCAACACGCGACATAGCTTTGCAGACGATAAATGTAACCGTCTCAGAGAGAAAAGCGGCCAATGTGACGATCTGGCTTTAAGTCGATTCGATAACAAATGACGAAAACGGACGGAATTCTCAGGTTTTTACTACATATGAACACTTTTCACATTCTCCCGTGCAACGCGGCTGCTAGTCCTCGTTTCATGCAAAATCTTAAGGTCCTAGGTCATGTCCAAGCCACCAAAGCCGGCTAAAAAGTGAATAATCGCCAACTAAAACTTGAATTGTACTACTTCTTACTGGCTATTGCTTCAACTTAGAAGCTTCTTCTGTGTACTACTATGGTGCTTTTAGTGTCTCCGCATACCGCAACACGCGACATAGCTTTGCAGACGATAAATGTAACCGATTCAGTGAGAAGAGCGGCCAATGTGACGATCTGGCTTGAAGTCGATTCGATAACAAATGAGGAAAACGGACGGATTTCTCTGGTTTTTGCTACATATGAGCCCTTTTCACATTCTCCCGTGCAACGCGGCTGCTAGTCCTCCTTTCATGCAAAATCTTAAGGTACTAGGTCATGTCCAAGCCAATAAAGCCGGCTAAAAAGTGAATAATCGACAACTAAAACTTGAATTGTACTACTTCTTACTGGCTATTGCTTCAACTTAGAAGCTTCTTCTGTGTTCTACTATGGTGCTTTTAGTGTCTCCGCATACCGCAGCACGTGACATAGCTTTGCAGACGATAATTGTAACTGTTTCAGAAAGAAAAGTAGCCAATGTGACGATCTGGCTTTAAGTCGATTCGATAACAAATGACGAAAACGGACGGATTTCTCAGGTTTTTACTACATATGAACACTTTTCACATTCTCCCGTGCAACGCGGCTGCTAGTCCTCCTTTCATGCAAAATCTTAAGGTCCTAGGTCATGTGCAAGCCACCAAAGCCGGCTAAAAAGTGAATAATCGACAACTAAAACTTGAATTGTACTACTTCTTACTGACTATTACTATAACTTAGAAGCTTCTTCATTTTTCTACTATGGTGTTATTAGTGTCTCCGCATACCGCAGCACGCGACATAGCTTTGCAGACAATAAATGTAACCGTCTCAGAGAGAAAAGCGGCCAATGTGACGATCTGGCTTTAAGTCGATTCGATAACAAATGAGGGAAACGGACGGGTTTCTTAGGTTTTCACTACATATGAACACTTTTCTCATTCTCCCGTGCACCGGGGCTGCTAGTCCTCCTTTCATTCATAATATTAAGGTCCTAGGTCATGTCCAAGCCACCAAAGCCGGCTAAAATGTGAATAATCGACAACTAAAACTTGAATTGTACTACATCTTACTGGCTATTGCTTCAACTTAGAAGCTTCTTCTGTGTTCTACTATGGTGCTTTTAGTGTCTTCGCATACCGCAGCACGCGACATATCTTTGCAGACGATAAATGTAACCGATTCAGAGAGAACAGCGGCCAATGTGACGATCTGGCTTTAAGTCGATTCGATAACAAATTACGAAAACGGACGGATTTCTCAGGTTTTTACTACATATGAACCCTTTTCACATTCTCCCGTGCAACGCGGCTGCTAGTCCTCCTTTCATGCAAAATCTTAAGGTCCTAGGTCATGTGCAAGGCACCAAAGCCGGCTAAAAATCAATAATCGATAACCAAAACTTGAATTGTACTACTTCTTACTGGTTATTGCTTCAACTTAGAAGCTTCTTCTGTGTTCTCCTATGGTGCTTTTAGTGTCTCCGCATACGGCAGCACGTGACATAGCTTTGCAGACGATAAAAGTAACCGTTTCATAGAGAAGAGCGCACAATCTGACGAACTGGCTTTAAGTCGATTCGATAAAAAATGACGAAAACGGACGGATTTCTCAGGTTTTTACTACATATGAACACTTTTCACATTCTCCCGTGCAACGCAGCTGCTAGTCCTCTCTTCATGCAAAATCTTAAGGTTCCACCTCATGTCCAAGGCACCAAAGCCGGCTAAAAATCAATAATCGATAACCAAAACTTGAATTGTACTGCTTCTTATGCCTATTGCTTCAACTTAGAAGCTTCTTCTGTGTTCTACTATGGTGCTTTTAGTGTCTCCGCATACCGCAACACGCGACATAGCTTTGCAGACGATAAATGTAACCGATTCAGTGAGAAGAGCGGCCAATGTGACGATCTGGCTTGAAGTCGATTCGATAACAAATGAGGAAAACGGACGGATTTCTCTGGTTTTTGCTACATATGAGCCCTTTTCACATTCTCCCGTGCAACGCGGCTGCTAGTCCTCCTTTCATGCAAAATCTTAAGGTCCTAGGTCATGTCCAAACCACCAAAGCCGGCTAAAAAGTGAATAATCGACGCCTAAAACTCAATTGTACTACTTCTTACTGGCTATTACTTCAACTTAGAAGCATATTCTGTGCTCTCCTATGGTGCTTTTAGTGTCTCCGCATACCGCAGCACGCGACATAGCTTTGCAGACGATAAATGTAACCGTCTCAGAGAGAAAAGCGGCCAATGTGACGATCTGGCTTTAAGTCGATTCGATAACAAATGACGATAACGGACGGATATCTCAGGTTTTTACTACATATGAACACTTTTCCCATTCTCCCGTGCAACGCGGCTGCAAGTCCTCCTTTCATGGAAAACCTTAAGGTCCTAGGTTATGTCTAAGCCACCAAAGCCGGATGAAAAGTGAATAATCGACAACTAAAACTTGAATTGTACTACTTCTTACTGGCTACTACTTGAACTTAGAAGCTTCTTCTGTGTTCTCCTATGGTGCTTTTAGTGTACCCGCATACCGCAGCACGTGACAAATTTTTGCAGACGATAAATGTAACTGTTTCAGAAAGAAAAGCGGCCAATGTGACGATCTGGCTTTAAGTCGATTCGATAATAAATGACGAAAACGGACGGATTTCTCAGGTTTTTACTACATATGAACACTTTTCACATTCTCCCGTGCAACGCGGCTGCTAGTCCTCCTTTCATGCAAAATCTTAAGGTCCTAGGTCATGTGCAAGCCACCAAAGCCGGCTAAAAAGTGAATAATCGACAACTAAAACTTGAATTGTACTACTTCTTACTGACTATTACTATAACTTAGAAGCTTCTTCATTTTTCTACTATGGTGTTATTAGTGTCTCCGCATACCGCAGCACGCGACATAGCTTTGCAGACAATAAATGTAACCGTCTCAGAGAGAAAAGCGGCCAATGTGACGATCTGGCTTTAAGTCGATTCGATAACAAATGAGGGAAACGGACGGGTTTCTTAGGTTTTCACTACATATGAACACTTTTCTCATTCTCCCGTGCACCGGGGCTGCTAGTCCTCCTTTCATTCATAATATTAAGGTCCTAGGTCATGTCCAAGCCACCAAAGCCGGCTAAAATGTGAATAATCGACAACTAAAACTTGAATTGTACTACATCTTACTGGCTATTGCTTCAACTTAGAAGCTTCTTCTGTGTTCTACTATGGTGCTTTTAGTGTCTTCGCATACCGCAGCACGCGACATATCTTTGCAGACGATAAATGTAACCGATTCAGAGAGAACAGCGGCCAATGTGACGATCTGGCTTTAAGTCGATTCGATAACAAATTACGAAAACGGACGGATTTCTCAGGTTTTTACTACATATGAACCCTTTTCACATTCTCCCGTGCAACGCGGCTGCTAGTCCTCCTTTCATGCAAAATCTTAAGGTCCTAGGTCATGTGCAAGGCACCAAAGCCGGCTAAAAATCAATAATCGATAACCAAAACTTGAATTGTACTACTTCTTACTGGTTATTGCTTCAACTTAGAAGCTTCTTCTGTGTTCTCCTATGGTGCTTTTAGTGTCTCCGCATACGGCAGCACGTGACATAGCTTTGCAGACGATAAAAGTAACCGTTTCATAGAGAAGAGCGCACAATCTGACGAACTGGCTTTAAGTCGATTCGATAAAAAATGACGAAAACGGACGGATTTCTCAGGTTTTTACTACATATGAACACTTTTCACATTCTCCCGTGCAACGCAGCTGCTAGTCCTCTCTTCATGCAAAATCTTAAGGTTCCACCTCATGTCCAAGGCACCAAAGCCGGCTAAAAATCAATAATCGATAACCAAAACTTGAATTGTACTGCTTCTTATGCCTATTGCTTCAACTTAGAAGCTTCTTCTGTGTTCTACTATGGTGCTTTTAGTGTCTCCGCATACCGCAACACGCGACATAGCTTTGCAGACGATAAATGTAACCGATTCAGTGAGAAGAGCGGCCAATGTGACGATCTGGCTTGAAGTCGATTCGATAACAAATGAGGAAAACGGACGGATATCTCTGGTTTTTGCTACATATGAGCCCTTTTCACATTCTCCCGTGCAACGCGGCTGCTAGTCCTCCTTTCATGCAAAATCTTAAGGTCCTAGGTCATGTCCAAACCACCAAAGCCGGCTAAAAAGTGAATAATCGACGCCTAAAACTCAATTGTACTACTTCTTACTGGCTATTACTTCAACTTAGAAGCATATTCTGTGCTCTCCTATGGTGCTTTTAGTGTCTCCGCATACCGCAGCACGCGACATAGCTTTGCAGACGATAAATGTAACCGTCTCAGAGAGAAAAGCGGCCAATGTGACGATCTGGCTTTAAGTCGATTCGATAACAAATGACGATAACGGACGGATATCTCAGGTTTTTACTACATATGAACACTTTTCCCATTCTCCCGTGCAACGCGGCTGCAAGTCCTCCTTTCATGGAAAACCTTAAGGTCCTAGGTTATGTTAAGCCACCAAAGCCGGATGAAAAGTGAATAATCGACAACTAAAACTTGAATTGTACTACTTCTTACTGGCTATTACTTGAACTTAGAAGCTTCTTCTGTGTTCTCCTATGGTGCTTTTAGTGTACCCGCATACCGCAGCACGTGACAAATTTTTGCAGACGATAAATGTAACTGTTTCAGAAAGAAAAGCGGCCAATGTGACGATCTGGCTTTAAGTCGATTCGATAACAAATGACGAAAACGGACGGATTTCTCAGGTTTTTACTACATATGAACCCTTTTCACATTCTCCCGTGCAACGCAGGTGCTAGTCCTCCTTTCATGCAAAATCTTAAGGTTCCACTTCATGTCCAAGGCACCAAAGCAGGCTAAAAATCAATAATCGATAACCAAAACTTGAACTGTAATACTTCTTACTGGCCTTTGCTTCAACTTAGAAGCTTCTTCTGTGTTCTACTATGGTGCTTTTAGTGTCTCCGCATACCGCAGCACGCGACATAGCCTTGCAGACGATAAATGTAACCGTCTCAGAGAGAAAAGCGGCAAATGTGACGATATGGCTTTAAGTCGATTCGATAACAAATTACGAAAACGGACGGATTTCTTAGGTTTTTACTACATATGAACACTTTTCTCAATCTCCCGTGCACCGCGGCTGCTAGTCCTCCTTTCGTTCAAAATATTGAGGTCCTAGGTCATGTCTAAGCCACCAAAGCCGGCTAAAATGTGAATAATCGACAACTAAAACTTGAATTGTACTACTTCTTACTGGCTATTGCTTCAACTTAGAAGCTTCTTCTGTGTTCTACTATGGTGCTTTTAGTGTCTCTGCATACCGCAGCACGCGACATAGCTTTGCAGACGATAAATTTAACCGATTCAGAGAGAAGAGTGGCCAATGCGGCGATCTGGCTTTAAGTAGATTCGATAACAAATGACGAAAACGGACGGATTTCTCAGGTTTTTACTACATATGAACCCTCTTCACATTCTCCCGTGCAACGCAGCTGCTAGTCCTATTTCATGCAAAATCTTAAGGTTCCACCTCATGTCCAAGGCACCAAAGCCGGCTAAAAATCAATAATCGATAACCAAAACTTGAATTGTACTGCTTCTTATGGCTATTGCTTCAACTTAGAAGCTTCTTCTGTGTTCTACTATGGTGCTTTTAGTGTCTCCGCATACCGCAGCACGCGACATAGCTTTGCAGACGATAAATGTAACCGTCTCAGAGAGAAAAGCGGACAATGTGACGATCTGGCTTTAAGTCGATTCGATAACAAATGACGAAAACGGACGGATTTCTCAGGTTTTTACTACATATGAACACTTTTCACATTCTCCCGTGCAACGCGGCTGCTAGTCCTCCTTTCATGCAAAATCTTAAGGTCCTAGGTCATGTCCAAGCCACCAAAGCCGGCTAAAAAGTGAATAATCGACGCCTAAAACTTGAATTGTACTACTTCTTACTGGCTATTACTTCAACTTAGAAGCTTCTTCTGTGTTCTCCTATGGTGCTTTTAGTGTCTCCGCATACCGCAGCACGCGACATAGCTTTGCAGACGATAAATGTAACCGTCTCAGAGAGAAATGCGGCCAATGTGACGATCTGGCCGTAAGTCGATTCGATAACAAATGACGATAACGGACGGATTTCTCAGGTTTTTACTACTTATGAACACTTTTCACATTCTCCCGTGCAACGCGGCTGCAAGTCCTCCTTTCATGGAAAACCTTAAGGTCCTAGGTCATGTCTAAGCCACTAAAGCCGGCTGAAAAGTGAATAATCGACAACTAAAACTTGAATTGTACTACTTTTTACTGGCTATTACTTGAACTTAGAAGCTTCTTCTGTGTTCTCCTATGGTGCTTTTAGTGTCTCCGCATACCGCAGCACGCGACATAGCTTTGCAGACGATAAATTAACCGTTTCATAGAGAAGAGAGGCCAATCTGACGATCTGGCTTTAAGTCGATTCGATAACAAATGACGAAACAGGACGGATTTCTCAGGTTTTTAGTACATATGAATACTTTTCACATTCTCCCTTGCAACGCGGCTGCTAGTCCTCCTTTCATGCAAAATCTTAAGGTACTAGGTGATGTTCAAGCCATTAAAGCCGGCTAAAAAGTGAATAATCGACAACTAAAACTTGAATTGTAATACTTCTTACTGGCTATTGCTTCAACTTAGAAGCTTCTTCTGTGTTCTACTATGGTGCTTTTAGTGTTTCCGCATACCGCAGCACGCGACATAGCTTTGCAGACGATAAATGTAACCGTCTCAAAGAGAAAAGCGGCCAATCTGACGAACTGGCTTTAAGTCGATTCGATAACAAATTACGAAAACGGACGGATTTCTCAGGTTTTTAGTTCATATGAACACTTTTCTCATTCTCCCGTGCACCGCGGCTGCCAGTCCTCCTTTCATGCAAAATCTTAAGGTCCTAGGTCATGTCCAAGCCACCAAAGACGGCTAAAATGTGAATAATCGACAACTAAAACGTGAATTTTACTACTTCTTACTGGCTATTGCTTCAACTTAGAAGCTTCTTCTGTGTTCTACTATGGTGCTTTTAATGCCTCCGCATACCGCAGCACGCGACATAGCTTTGCAGACGATAAATGTAACCGTCTCAGAGAGAAAAGCAGCCAATGTGACGATCTGGCTTTAAGTCGATTCGATAACAAATGACGAAAACGGACGGATTTCTCAGGTTTTTACTACATATGAACACTTTTCACATTCTCCCGTGCAACGCGGCTGCTAGTCCTCCTTTCATTCAAAATCTTAAGGTCCTAGGTCATGTCCAAGCCAGCAAAGCCGGCTAAAATTTGAATAATCGACAACTAAAACTTGAATTTACTTCTTCTTACTGGTTATTGCTTCAACTTAGAAGCTTCTTCTGTGTTCTCCTATGGTGCTTTTAGTGTCTCCGCATACCGCAGCACGCGACATAGCCTTACAGACGATAGAAGTAACCTTTTCATAGAGAAGAGCGGACAATCTGACGAACTGGCTTTAAGTCGATTCGATAACAAATGACGAAAACGGACGGAATTCTCAGGTTTTTAGTACATATGAACACTTTACACATTCTCCCGTGCAACGCGGCTGCTAGTCCTCCTTTCATGCAAAATCTTAAGGTACTAGGTCATGTCCAAGCCAATAAAGCCGGCTAAAAAGTCAATAATCGACAAATAAAACTTGAAATGTACTACTTCTTACTGGTTATTGCTTCAACTTAGAAGCTTCTTCTGCGTTCCACTATGGTGCTTTTAGTGTCTCCGCATACCGCAGCACGTGACATAGCTTTGCAGACGACAAATGTAACTGTTTCAGAACGAAAAATGGCCAATGTGACGATCTGGCTTTAAGTCGATTCGATAACGAATGAAGAAAACGGACGTATTTCTCAGGTTTTTACTACATATTAACCCTTTTCACATTCTCCCGTGCAACGCGGCTGCTAGTCCTCCTTTCATGCAAAATCTTAAGGTACTAGGTCAAGTCCAAGCCAATAAAGCCGGTTAAAAAGTGAATAATCGACAACTACAACTTGAATTGTACTACTTCTTACTGTCTATTGCTTCAACTTAGAAGCTTCTTCTGTGTTCTACTATGGTGCTTTCAGTGTCTCCGCATAAAGCAGCACGCGACATAGCTTTGCAGACGATAAATGTAACCGTTTCAGGGAGAAAAGCGGCCAATGTGACGGACTGGCTTTAAGTCGATTCGATAACAAATGACGGAAACGGACGGATTTCTCAGGTTTTTACTACATATGATCACTTTTCTCATTCTCCCGTGCACCGCAGCTGCCAGTCCTCCTTTCATGCAAAATCTTAAGGTCCTAGGTCATGTCCAAGCCACCAAAGCCGGCTAAAATGTGAATAATCGAAAACTAAAACGTGAATTTCACTACTTCTTACTGGCTATTGCTTCAACCTAGAAGCTTCTTCTGTGTTCTACTATGGTGCTTTTAGTGTCTCCGCATACCGCAGCACGCGACATAGCTTTGCAGACGATAAATGTAACCGATTCAGAGAGAAGAGCGGCCAATTTGACGATCTGGCTTTAAGTAGATTCGATAACAAATGACGAAAACGGACGGATTTCTCAGGTTTTTACTACATATGAACACTTTTCACATTCTCCCGTGCAACGCAGCTGCTAGTCCTCTCTTCATGCAAAATCTTAAGGTTCCACCTCATGTCCAATTCACCAAAGCCGGCTAAAAATCAATAATCGATAACAAAGACTTGAATTGTACTGCTTCTTATGCCTATTGCTTCAACTTAGAAGCTTCTTCTGTGTTCTACTATGGTGGTTTTAGTGTCTCCGCATACCGCAGTACGCGACATAGCTTTGCAGACGATAGATGTAACCGTCTCAGAGAGAAAAGCGGCCTATGTGACGATCTGGCTTTAAGTCGATTCGATAACAAATGACGAAAACGGACGGATTTCTCAGGTTTTTACTACATATGAACACTTTTCACATTCTACCGTGCAACGCGGCTGCTAGTCCTCCTTTCATGCAAAATCTTAAGGTCCTAGGTCATGTCCAAGCCACAAAAGCCGGCTAAAAAGTTAATAATCAACGCCTAAAAATTGAATTGTACTACTACTTACTGGCTATTACTTCAACTTAGAAGCTTCTTCTGTGTTCTACTATGGTGCTTTTAGTGTCTCCGCATACCGCAGCACGCGACATAGCTTTGCAGACGATAAATGTAACCGGTTCAGAGAGAAGAGCGGCCAATGTGACGATCTGGTTTTAAGTCGATTCGATAACAAATGACGAAAACGGACGGATTTCTCTGGTTTTTACTACATATGAACACTTTTCACATTCTCCCGTGCAACGCAGCTGCTAGTCCTCTCTTCATGCAAAATCTTAAGGTTCCACCTCATGTCCAAGGCACCAAAGCCGGCTAAAAATCAATAATCGATAACAAAAACTTGAATTGTACTGCTTCTTATGCCTATTGCTTCAACTTAGAAGCTTCTTCTGTGTTCTACTATGGTGGTTTTAGTGTCTCCGCATACCGCAGTACGCGACATAGCTTTGCAGACGATAGATGTAACCGTCTCAGAGAGAAAAGCGGCCAATGTGACGATCTGGCTTTAAGTCGATTCGATAACAAATGACGGAAACGGACGGATTTCTCAGGTTTTTACTACATATGATCACTTTTCTCATTCTCCCGTGCACCGCAGCTGCCAGTCCTCCTTTCATGAAAAATCTTAAGGTCCTAGGTCATGTCCAAGCCACCAAAGCCGGCTAAAATTTGAATAATCGACAACTAAAACTTGAATTGTACTACTTCTTACTGGCTATTACTTCAACTTAGAAGCTTCTTCTGTGTTCTACTATGGTGCTTTTAGTGTCTCCGCATACCGCAGCACGTGACATAGCTTTGCAGACGATAAATGTAACTGTTTCAGGAAGAAAAACGGATAATGTGACGATCTGGCTTTAAGTCGATTCGATAACAAATGACGAAAACGGACGGATTTCTCAGGTTTTTACTACATATGAACACTTTTCACATTCTCCCGTGCAACGCAGCTGCTAGTCCTCCTTTCATGCAAAATCTTAAGGTCCCACCTCATGTCCAAGGTACCAAAGACGGCTAAAAATCAATAATCGATAACCAAAACTTGAATTGTACTACTTCTTACTGGCCATTGCTTCAACTTAGAAGCTTCTTCTGTGTTCTACTATGGTGCTTCTAGTGTCTCCGCATACCGCAGCACGCGGCATAGCTTTGCAGACGATAAATGTAACCGTCTCAGAGAGAAAAGCGGCGAATGTGACGATCTGGCTTTAAGTCGATTCGATAACAAATGAAGAAAACGGACGGATTTCTCAGGTTTTTAGTTCATATGAACACTTTTCACATTCTCCCGTGCAACGCGGCTGCTAGTCCTCCTTCCATGCAAAATCTTAAGGTACTTGGTCACGTCCAAGCCAATAAAGCCGGCTAAAAAGTGAATAATCGACAACTAAAATTTGAATTGTACTACTACTTACTGGCCATTGCTTCAACTTAGAAGCTTCTTCTGTGTTCTACTATGGTGCTTTTAGTGTCTCCGCATACCGCAGCACGCGACATAGCTTTGCAGACGATAAATGTAACCGTCTCAAAGAGAAAAGCGGCCAATGTGACGATCTGGCTTTAAGTCGATTCGATAACAAATTACGAAAACGGACGGATTTCTCAGGTTTTTACTACATATGATCACTTTCTCATTCTCCCGTGCACCGCGGCTGCCAGTCCTCCTTTCATGCAAAATCTTAAGGTCCTAGGTCATGTCCAAGCCACCAAAGACGGCTAAAATGTGAATAATCGACAACTAAAACGTGAATTTTACTACTTCTTACTGGCTATTGCTTCAACTTAGAAGCTTCTTCTGTGTTCTACTATGGTGCTTTTAATGCCTCCGCATACCGCAGCACGCGACATAGCTTTGCAGACGATAAATGTAACCGTCTCAGAGAGAAGAGCGGCCAATTTGACGATCTGGCTTTAAGTAGATTCGATAACAAATGGCGAAAACGGACGCATTTCTCAGGTTTTTACTACATATGAACACTTTTCACATTCTCCCGTGCAACGCAGCTGCTAGTCCTCTCTTCATGCAAAATCTTAAGGTTCCACCTCATGTCCAAGGCACCAAAGCCGGCTAAAAATCAATAATCGATAACAAAAACTTGAATTGCACTGCTTCTTATGCCTATTGCTTCAACTTAGAAGCTTCTTCTGTGTTCTACTATGGTGGTTTTAGTGTATCCGCATACCGCAGTACGCGACATAGCTTTGCAGACGATAAATGTAACCGTCTCAGAGAGAAAAGCAGCCAATGTGACGATCTGGCTTTAAGTCGATTCGATAACAAATGACGAAAACGGACGGATTTCTCAGGTTTTTACTACATATGAACACTTTTCACATTCTCCCGTGCAACGCGGCTGCTAGTCCTCCTTTCATTCAAAATCTTAAGGTCCTAGGTCATGTCCAAGCCAGCAAAGCCGGCTAAAATGTGAATAATCGACAACTAAAACTTGAATTTACTTCTTCTTACTGGTTATTGCTTCAACTTAGAAGCTTCTTCTGTGTTCTCCTATGGTGCTTTTAGTGTCTCCGCATACCGCAGCACGCGACATAGCTTTACAGACGATAGAAGTAACCTTTTCATAGAGAAGAGCGGACAATCTGACGAACTGGCTTTAAGTCGATTCGATAACAAATGACGAAAACGGACGGAATTCTCAGGTTTTTAGTACATATGAACACTTTACACATTCTCCCGTGCAACGCGGCTGCTAGTCCTCCTTTCATGCAAAATCTTAAGGTACTAGGTCATGTCCAAGCCAATAAAGCCGGCTAAAAAGTCAATAATCGACAAATAAAACTTGAAATGTACTACTTCTTACTGGTTATTGCTTCAACTTAGAAGCTTCTTCTGCGTTCCACTATGGTGCTTTTAGTGTCTCCGCATACCGCAGCACGTGACATAGCTTTGCAGACGACAAATGTAACTGTTTCAGAACGAAAAATGGCCAATGTGACGATCTGGCTTTAAGTCGATTCGATAACAAATGAAGAAAACGGACGTATTTCTCAGGTTTTTACTACATATTAACCCTTTTCACATTCTCCCGTGCAACGCGGCTGCTAGTCCTCCTTTCATGCAAAATCTTAAGTTACTAGGTCAAGTCCAAGCCAATAAAGCCGGTTAAAAAGTGAATAATCGACAACTACAACTTGAATTGTACTACTTCTTACTGTCTATTGCTTCAACTTAGAAGCTTCTTCTGTGTTCTACTATGGTGCTTTCAGTGTCTCCGCATAAAGCAGCACGCTACATAGCTTTGCAGACGATAAATGTAACCGTTTCAGTTAGAAAAGCGGCCAATGTGACGGACTGGCTTTAAGTCGATTCGATAACAAATGACGGAAACGGACGGATTTCTCAGGTTTTTACTACATATGATCACTTTTCTCATTCTCCCGTGCACCGCAGCTGCCAGTCCTCCTTTCATGCAAAATCTTAAGGTCCTAGGTCATGTCCAAGCCACCAAAGCCGGCTAAAATGTGAATAATCGAAAACTAAAACGTGAATTTCACTACTTCTTACTGGCTATTGCTTCAACCTAGAAGCTTCTTCTGTGTTCTACTATGGTGCTTTTAGTGTCTCCGCATACCGCAGCACGCGACATAGCTTTGCAGACGATAAATGTAACCGATTCAGAGAGAAGAGCGGCCAATTTGACGATCTGGCTTTAAGTAGATTCGACAACAAATGACGAAAACGGACGGATTTCTCAGGTTTTTACTACATATGAACACTTTTCACATTCTCCCGTGCAACGCAGCTGCTAGTCCTCTCTTCATGCAAAATCTTAAGGTTCCACCTCATGTCCAAGGCACCAAAGCCGGCTAAAAATCAATAATCGATAACAAAGACTTGAATTGTACTGCTTCTTATGCCTATTGCTTCAACTTAGAAGCTTCTTCTGTGTTCTACTATGGTGGTTTTAGTGTCTCCGCATACCGCAGTACGCGACATAGCTTTGCAGACGATAGATGTAACCGTCTCAGAGAGAAAAGCGGCCAATGTGACGATCTGGCTTTAAGTCGATTCGATAACAAATGACGAAAACGGACGGATTTCTCAGGTTTTTACTACATATGAACACTTTTCACATTCTACCGTGCAACGCGGCTGCTAGTCCTCCTTTCATGCAAAATCTTAAGGTCCTAGGTCATGTCCAAGCCACAAAAGCCGGCTAAAAAGTTAATAATCAACGCCTAAAAATTGAATTGTACTACTACTTACTGGCTATTACTTCAACTTAGAAGCTTCTTCTGTGTTCTACTATGGTGCTTTTAGTGTCTCCGCATACCGCAGCACGCGACATAGCTTTGCAGACGATAAATGTAACCGGTTCAGAGAGAAAAGCGGCCAATGTGACGATCTGGTTTTAAGTCGATTCGATAACAAATGACGAAAACGGACGGATTTCTCAGGTTTTTACTACATATGAACACTTTTCACATTCTCCCGTGCAACGCAGCTGCTAGTCCTCTCTTCATGCAAAATCTTAACGTTCCACCTCATGTCCAAGGCACCAAAGCCGGCTAAAAATCAATAATCGATAACAAAAACTTGAATTGTACTGCTTCTTATGCCTATTGCTTCAACTTAGAAGCTTCTTCTGTGTTCTACTATGGTGGTTTTAGTGTCTCCGCATACCGCAGTACGCGACTTAGCTTTGCAGACGATAGATGTAACCGTCTCAGAGAGAAAAGCGGCCAATGTGACGATCTGGCTTTAAGTCGATTCGATAACAAATGACGGAAACGGACGGATTTCTCAGGTTTTTACTACATATGATCACTTTTCTCATTCTCCCGTGCACCGCAGCTGCCAGTCCTCCTTTCATGGAAAATCTTAAGGTCCTAGGTCATGTCCAAGCCACCAAAGCCGGCTAAAATTTGAATAATCGACAACTAAAACTTGAATTGTACTACTTCTTACTGGCTATTACTTCAACTTAGAAGCTTCTTCTGTGTTCTACTATGGTGCTTTTAATGTCTCCGCATACCGCAGCACGCGACATAGCTTTGCAGAGGATAAATGTAACCGTCTCAGAGAGAAAAGCGGCCAATGTGACGATCTGGCTTTAAGTCGATTCGATAACAAATGACGGAAACGGACGGATTTCTCAGGTTTTTACTACATATGAACACTTTTCACATTCTCCCGTGCAACGAGGCTGCTAGTCCTCCTTTCATGCAAAATATTTAGGTCCTACGTCATGTCCAGGCCACCAAAGCCGGCTAAAAAGTAAATAATCGACAACTACAACTTGAATTGTAGTACTTCTTACTGGCTATTGCTTCAACTTAGAAGCTTCTTCTGTGTTCTACTATGGTGCTTTTAGAGTCTCCGCATACCGCAGCACGTGACATAGCTTTGCAGACGATAATTGTAACTGTTTCAGAAAGAAAAGCGGACAATGTGATGATCTGGCTTTAAGTCGATTCGATAACAAATGACGAAAACGGGCGGATTTCTCAGGTTTTTACTACATATGAACACTTTTCTCATTCTCCCGTGCAACGCGGCTGCAAGTCCTCTTTCTTGCAAAATCTTAAGGTCCTAGGTCATGTCGAAGCCACCAAAGCCGGCTGAAAAGTGAATAATCGACAACTAAAACTTGAATTGTACTACTTCTTACTGGCAACTACTTCAACTTAGAAGCTTTTTCTGTGTTCTCCTATGGTGCTTTTAGTGTCTCCGCATACCGCAGCACGCGACATAGCTTTGCAGACGATAAATGTAACCGTCTCAGAGAGAAAAGCGGCCAATGTGACGATCTGGCTTTAAGTCGAATCGATAACAAATTACGGAAACGGACGGATTTCTTAGGTTTTTACAACATATGAACCCTTTTCACATTCTCCCGTGCACGGCGGCTGCTAGTCCTCCTTTCATTCAAAATATTAAGGTCCTAGGTCATGTCCAAACCACCAAAGCCGGCTAAAATTTGAATAATCGACAACTACAACTTGAATTGTACTACTTCTTACTGGCTATTGCTTCAACTTAGAATCTTCTTCTGTGTTCTACTATGGTGCTTTTAGTGTCTCCGCATACCGCAGCACGCGACATAGCTTTTTAGACGATAAATGTAACCGTTTCAGAGAGAAGAGCGGCCAATGTGACGATCTGGCTCTAAGTCGACATGATAACGAATGACGAAAACAGACAGATTTCTCAGGTTTTTACTACATATGAACACCTTTTACATTCTCCCGTGTAACTCGGCTGCTAGTCCTTCTTTCATGCAAAATCGTAAGCTCCTAGGTCACGTTCAAGCCACCAAAACCGGCTAAAAAGTGAATAATCGACAACTAAAACTTGAATTGTACTACTTCTTACTGGCTATTGCTTCAACTTAGAAGCTTCTTCTGTGTACTACTATGGTGCTTTTAGTGTCTCCACATACCGCAACACGCGACATAGCTTTGCAGACGATAAATGTAACCGTCTCAGAGAGAAAAGCGGCCAATGTGACGATCTGGCTTTAAGTCGATTCGATAACAAATGACGAAAACGGACGGAATTCTCAGGTTTTTACTACATATGAACACTTTTCACATTCTCCCGTGCAACGCGGCTGCTAGTCCTCGTTTCATGCAAAATCTTAAGGTCCTAGGTCATGTCCAAGCCACCAAAGCCGGCTAAAAAGTGAATAATCGACAACTAAAACTTGAATTGTACTACTTCTTACTGGCTATTGCTTCAATTTAGAAGCTTCTTCTGTGTACTACTATGGTGCTTTTAGTGTCTCCGCATACCGCAACACGCGACATAGCTTTGCAGACGATAAATGTAACCGTCTCAGAGAGAAAAGCAACAAATGTGACGATCTGGCTTTAAGTCGATTCGATAACAAATGACGAAAACGGACGGATTTCTCAGGTTTTTACTACATATGAAAACTTTTCACATTCTCCCGTGCTACGCGGCTGCTAGTCCTTCTTTCATGCAAAATCGTAAGGTCCTAGGTCATGTGCAAGCCACCAAAGCCGGCTAAAAAGTGAATAATCGACAACTAAAACTTGAATTGTACTACTTCTTACTGACTATTACTTCAACTTAGAAGCTTCGTCTGTTTTCTACTATGGTGCTATTAGTGTCTCCGCATACCGCAGCGCGCGACATAGTTTTGCAGACGATAATTGTAACCGTTACAGACAGAAGAGCGGCCAATGTGACGATCTGGCTTTAAGTCGATTCGATAACAAATGAGGAAAACGGACGGGTTTCTCAGGTTTTTACTACATATGAACTCTTTTCACATTCTCCTGTGGAACGCGGCTGCTAGTCCTCCATTCATGCAAAATCTTAAGGTCCTAGGTCATGTCCAAGCCATCAAAGCCGGCTGAAAAGTGAATAATCGACAACTAAAACTTGAATTGTACTACTTCTTACTGGCTATTGCTTCAACTTAGAAGCTTCTTCTGTGTTCTACTATGGTGCTTTTAGTGTCTCCGCATACCGCAGCACGCGACATATCTTTGCAGACGATAAATGTAACCGATTCAGTGAGAAGAGCGGCCAATGTGACGATCTGGCTTTAAGTCGATTCGATAACAAATGACGAAAACGGACGGATTTCTCAGGTTTTTACTACATATGAACACTTTTCACATTCTACCGTGCAACGCGGCTGCTAGTCCTCCTTTCATGCAAAATCTTAAGGTTCCACCTCATGTCCAGGGCACCATAGCCGGCTAAAAGTCAATAATCGATAACCAAAACTTGAATTGTACTGTTTCTTACTGGCTATTGCTTCAACTTAGAATCTTCTTCTGTGTTCTGCTATGGTGCTTTTAGTGTCTCCGCATACCGCAGCACGCGACATAGCTTTGCAGACGATAAATGTAACCGTCTCAGAGAGAAAAGCAACCAATGTGACAATCTGGCTTTAAGTCGATTCGATAACAAATGATGAAAACGGACGGATTTCTCAGGTTTTTACTACATATGAAAACTTTTCACATTCTCCCGTGCAACGCCGCTGCTAGTCCTTCTTTCATGCAAAATCTTAAGGTCCTAGGTCATGTGCAAGCCACCAAAGCCGGCTAAAAAGTGAATAATCGACAACTAAAACTTGAATTGTACTACTTCTTACTGACTATTACTTCAACTTAGAAGCTTCTTCTGTGTTCTACTATGGTGCTATTAGTGTCTCCGCATACCGCAGCGCGCGACATAGTTTTGCAGACGATAAATGTAACCGTTTCAGACAGAAGAGCGGCCAATGTGACGATCTGGCTTTAAGTCGATTCGATAACAAATGACGAAAACAGACGGATTTCTCAGGTTTTTACTACATGTGAACAATTTTCACATTCTCCCGTGCAACGCGGCTGGTACTCCTCCTTTCATGCAAAATCTTAAGGTCCTAGGTCATGTCCAAGCCACCAAAGCCGGCTAAAAAGCGAATAATGGACAACTAAAACTTGAATTGTACTACTTCTTACTGGCTATTGCTTCAACTTAGAAGCTTCTTCTGTGTACTACTATGGTGCTTTTAGTGTCTCCACATACCGCAACACGCGACATAGCTTTGCAGACGATAAATGTAACCGTCTCAGAGAGAAAAGCGGCCAATGTGACGATCTGGCTTTAAGTCGATTCGATAACAAATGACGAAAACGGACGGAATTCTCAGGTTTTTACTACATATGAACAGTTTTCACATTCTCCCGTGCAACGCGGCTGCTAGTCCTCGTTTCATGCAAAATCTTAAGGTCCTAGGTCATGTCCAAGCCACCAAAGCCGGCTAAAAAGTGAATAATCGACAACTAAAACTTGAATTGTACTACTTCTTACTGGCTATTGCTTCAACTTAGAAGCTTCTTCTGTGTACTACTATGGTGCTTTTAGTGTCTCCGCATACCGCAACACGCGACATAGCTTTGCAGACGATAAATGTAACCGATTCAGTGAGAAGAGCGGCCAATGTGACGATCTGGCTTGAAGTCGATCCGATAACAAATGAGGAAAACGGACGGATTTCTCTGGTTTTTGCTACATATGAGCCCTTTTCACATTCTCCCGTGCAACGCGGCTGCTAGTCCTCCTTTCATGCAAAATCTTAAGGTACTAGGTCATGTCCAAGCCAATAAAGCCGGCTAAAAAGTGAATAATCGACAACTAAAACTTGAATTGTACTACTTCTTACTGGCTATTGCTTCAACTTAGAAGCTTCTTCTGTGTTCTACTATGGTGCTTATAGTGTCTCCGCATACCGCAGCACGCGACATAGCTTTTCAGACGATAAATGTAACCGATTCAGAGAGAAGAGTGGCCAATGTGACGATCTGGCTTTAAGTAGATTCGATAACAAATGACGAAAACGGACGGATTTCTCAGGTTTTATTACAAATGAACCCTTTTCACATTCTCCCGTGCAACGCAGCTGCTAGTCCTATTTCATGCAAAATCTTAAGGTTCCACCTCATGTCCAAGGCACCAAAGCCGGCTAAAAATCAATAATCGATAACCAAAACTTGAATTGTACTGCTTCTTATGCCTATTGCTTCAACTTAGAAGCTTCTTCTGTGTTCTACTATGGTGCTTTTAGTGTCTCCGCATACCGCAGCACGCGACATAGCTTTGCAGACGATAAATGTAACCGTCTCAGAGAGAAAAGCGGCCAATGTGACGATATGGCTTTAAGTCGATTCGATAACAAATTACGAAAAGGGACGGATTTCTTAGGTTTTTACTACATATGAACACTTTTCTCAATCTCCCGTGCACCGCGGCTGCTAGTCCTCCTTTCGTTCAAAATATTAAGATCCTAGGTCATGTCTAAGCCACCAAAGCCGGCTAAAATGTGAATAATCGACAACTAAAACTTGAATTGTACTACTTCTTACTGGCTATTGCTTCAACTTAGAAGCTTCTTCTGTGTTCTACTATGGTGCTTTTAGTGTCTCTGCATACCGCAGCACGCGACATAGCTTTTCAGACGATAAATGTAACCGATTCAGAGAGAAGAGTGGCCAATGTGACGATCTGGCTTTAAGTAGATTCGATAACAAATGACGAAAACGGACGGATTTCTCAGGTTTTATTACAAATGAACCCTTTTCACATTCTCCCGTGCAACGCAGCTGCTAGTCCTATTTCATGCAAAATCTTAAGGTTCCACCTCATGTCCAAGGCACCAAAGCCGGCTAAAAATCAATAATCGATAACCAAAACTTGAATTTTACTGCTTCTTATGGCTATTGCTTCAACTTAGAAGCTTCTTCTGTGTTCTACTATGGTGCTTTTAGTGTCTCCGCATACCGCAGCACGCGACATAGCTTTGCAGACGATAAATGTAACCGTCTCAGAGAGAAAAGCGGCCAATGTGACGATCTGGCTTTAAGTCGATTCGATAAAAAATGACGAAAACGGACGGATTTCTCAGGTTTTTACTACATATGAACACTTTTCACATTCTCCCGTGCAACGCGGCTGCTAGTCCTCCTTTCATGCAAAATCTTAAGGTCCTAGGTCATGTCCAAGCCACCAAAGCCGGCTAAAAAGTGAATAATCGACGCCTAAAACTCAATTGTACTACTTCTTACTGGCTATTACTTCACCTTAGAAGCATATTCTGTGCTCTCCTATGGTGCTTTTAGTGTCTCCGCATACCGCAGCACGCGACATAGCTTTGCAGACGATAAATGTAACCGTCTCAGAGAGAAAAGCAGCCAATGTGACGATCTGGCTTTAAGTCGATTCGATAACAAATGACGATAACGGACGGATATCTCAGGTTTTTACTACATATGAACACTTTTCCCATTCTCCCGTGCAACGCGGCTGCAAGTCCTCCTTTCATGGAAAACCTTAAGGTCCTAGGTTATGTCTAAGCCACCAAAGCCGGATGAAAAGTGAATAATCGGCAACTAAAACTTGAATTGTACTACTTCTTACTGGCTATTACTTGAACTTAGAAGCTTCTTCTGTGTTCTCCTATGGTGCTTTTAGTGTACCCGCATACCGCAGCACGTGACAAATTTTTGCAGACGATAAATGTAACTGTTTCAGAAAGAAAAGCGGCCAATGTGACGATCTGGCTTTAAGTCGATTCGATAACAAATGACGAAAACGGACGGATTTCTCAGGTTTTTACTACATATGAACCCTTTTCACATTTTCCCGTGCAACGCAGGTGCTAGTCCTCCTTTCATGCAAAATCTTAAGATTCCACTTCATGTCCAAGGCACCAAAGCAGGCTAAAAATCAATAATCGATAACCAAAACTTGAATTGTAATACTTCTTACTGGCCATTGCTTCAACTTAGAAGCTTCTTCTGTGTTCTACTATGGTGCTTTTTGTGTCTCCGCATACCGCAGCACGCGACATAGCCTTGCAGACGATAAATGTAACCGTCTCAGAGAGAAAAGCGGCCAATGTGACGATATGGCTTTAAGTCGATACGATAACAAATTACGAAAACGGACGGATTTCTTAGGTTTTTACTACATATGAACACTTTTCTCAATCTCCCGTGCACCGCGGCTGCTAGTCCTCCTTTCGTTCAAAATATTGAGGTCCTAGGTCATGTCTAAGCCACCAAAGCCGGCTAAAATGTGAATAATCGACAACTAAAACTTGAATTGTACTACTTCTTACTGGCTATTGCTTCAACTTAGAAGCTTCTTCTGTGTTCTACTATGGTGCTTTTAGTGTCTCTGCATACCGCAGCACGCGACATAGCTTTGCAGACGATAAATTTAACCGATTCAGAGAGAAGAGTGGCCAATGTGGCGATCTGGCCTTAAGTAGATTCGATAACAAATGACGAAAACGGACGGATTTCTCAGGTTTTTACTACATATGAACACTTATCAAATTCTCCCGTGTAACGCAGCTGCTAGTCCTCCTTTCATGCAAAATCTTAAGGTCCCACCTCATGTCCAAGGTACCAAAGCCGGCAAAAATCAATAATCGATAACCAAAACTTGAATTGTACTACTTCTTACTGGCCATTGCTTCAACTTAGAAGCTTCTTCTGTGTTCTACTATGGTGCTTCTAGTGTCTCCGCATACCGCAGCACGCGGCATAGCTTTGCAGACGATAAATGTAACCGTCTCAGAGAGAAAAGCGGCGAATGTGACGATCTGGCTTTAAGTCGATTCGATAACAAATGAAGAAAACGGACGGATTTCTCAGGTTTTTACTACGTATGAACACTTTTCACATTCTCCCGTGCAACGCGGCTGCTAGTCCTCCTTTCATGCAAAATCTTAAGGTCCTTGGTCATGTCCAAGCCACCAAAGCCGGCTAAAAAGTGAATAATCGACGCCTAAAAATTGAATTGTACTACTTCTTACTGGCTATTACTTCAACTTAGAAGCTTCTTCTGTGTTCTCCTATTGTGCTTTTAGGTTCTCCGCATACCGCAGCACGCGACATAGCGTTGCAGACGATAAAAGTAACCGTTTCATAGAGAAGAGCGGCCAATCTGTCGAACTGGCTTTAAGTCGATTCGATAACAAGTGACGAAAACGGACGGATTTCTCAGGTTTTTAGTTCATATGAACACTTTTCACATTCTCCCGTGCAACGCGGCTGCTAGTCCTCCTTCCATGCAAAATCTTAAGGTACTTGGTCACGTCCAAGCCAATAAAGCCGGCTAAAAAGTGAATAATCGACAACTAAAATTTGAATTGTACTACTTCTTACTGGCCATTGCTTCAACTTAGAAGCTTCTTCTGTGTTCTACTATGGTGCTTTTAGTGTCTCCGCATACCGCAGCACGCGACATAGCTTTGCAGACGATAAATGTAACCGTCTCAAAGAGAAAAGCGGCCAATGTGACGATCTGGCTTTAAGTCGATTCGATAACAAATTACGAAAACGGACAGATTTCTCAGGTTTTTACTACATATGATCACTTTTCTCATTCTCCCGTGCACCGCGGCTGCCAGTCCTCCTTTCATGCAAAATCTTAAGGTCCTAGGTCATGTCCAAGCCACCAAAGCCGGCTAAAATGTGAATAATCGACAACTAAAACTTGAATTGTACTACTTCTTACTGGCTATTACTTCAACTTAGAAGCTTCTTCTGTGTTCTCCTATGGTGCTTTTAGTGTCTCCGCATACCGCAGCACGCGACATAGCTTTACAGACGATAGAAGTAACCTTTTCATAGAGAAGAGCGGACAATCTGACGAACTGGCTTTAAGTCGATTCGATAACAAATGACGAAAACGGACGGAATTCTCAGGTTTTTAGTACATATGAACACTTTACACATTCTCCCGTGCAAAGCGGCTGCTAGTCCTCCTTTCATGCAAAATCTTAAGGTACTAGGTCATGTCCAAGCCAATAAAGCCGGCTAAAAAGTCAATAATCGACAAATAAAACTTGAAATGTACTACTTCTTACTGGTTATTGCTTCAACTTAGAAGCTTCTTCTGCGTTCCACTATGGTGCTTTTAGTGTCTCCGCATACCGCAGCACGTGACATAGCTTTGCAGACGACAAATGTAACTGTTTCAGAACGAAAAATGGCCAATGTGACGATCTGGCTTTAAGTCGATTCGATAACAAATGAAGAAAACGGACGTATTTCTCAGGTTTTTACTACATATGAACACTTTTCACATTCTCCCGTGCAATACGGCTGCTAGTCCTCCTTTCATGCAAAATCTTAAGGTACTAGGTCATGTCCAAGCCACCAAAGCCGGCTAAAATTTGAATAATCGACAACTAAAACTTGAATTGTACTACTTCTTACTGGCTATTACTTCAACTTACAAGCTTCTTCTGTGTTCTCCTATGGTGCTTTTAGTGTCTCCGCATACCGCAGCACGATACATAGCTTTACAGACGATAAAAGTAACCGTTTCATAGAGAAGAGCGGACAATCTGACGAACTGGCTTTAAGTCGATTCGATAACAAATGACGAAAACGGACGGAATTCTTAGGTTTTTACTACATATGAACACTTTTCTCATTCTCCCGTGCACCGCGGCTGCTAGTCCTCCTTTCATTCAAAATATTAAGGTCCTAGGTCATGTCCAAGCCACCAAAGACGGCTAAAATTTGAATAATCGACAACTAAAACTTGAATTGTACTACTACTTACTGGCTATTGCTTCAACTTAGAAGCTTCTTTTGTGTTCTACTATGGTGCTTTTAGTGTCTCCGCATACCGCAGCACGCGACATAGCTTTGCTGACGAAAAATGTAACCGTCTCAAAGAGAAAAGCGGCCAATGTGACGATCTGGCTTTAAGTCGATTCGATAACAAATGACGAAAACGGACGGATTTCTCAGGTTTTTACTACATATGATCACTTTTCTCATTCTCCCGTGCACCGCGGCTGCCAGTCCTCCTTTCATGCAAAATCTTAAGGTACTAGGTCATGTCCAAGCCAATAAAGCCGGCTAAAAAGTGAATAATCGACAACTAAAACTTGAATTGTACTACTTCTTACTGGCTATTGCTTCAACTTAGAAGCTTCTTCTGCGTTCTACTATGGTGCTTTTAGTGTCTCCGCATACCGCAGCACGTGACATAGCTTTGCAGACGATAAATGTAACTGTTTCAGAAAGAAAAACGGATAATGTGACGATCTGGCTTTAAGTCGATTCGATAACAAATGACGAAAACGGACGGATTTCTCAGGTTTTTACTACATATGAACACTTTTCACATTCTACCGTGCAACGCAGCTGCCAGTCCTCCTTTCATGCAAAATCTTAAGGTCCCACCTCATGTCCAAGGTACCAAAGCCGGCTAAAAATCAATAATCGATAACCAAAACTTGAATTGTACTACTTCTTACTGGCCATTGCTTCAACTTAGAAGCTTCTTCTGCGTTCCACTATGGTGCTTTTAGTGTCTCCGCATACCGCAGCACGTGACATAGCTTTGCAGACGATAAATGTAACAGTTTCAGAAAGAAAAACGGCCAATGTGACGATCTGGCTTTAAGTCGATTCGATAACAAATGACGAAAACGGACGTATTTCTCAGGTTTTTACTACATATGAACCCTTTTCACATTCTCCCGTGCAACGCGGCTGCTAGTCCTCCTTTCATGCAAAATCTTAAGGTACTAGGTCATGTCCAAGCCACCAAAGCCGGCTAAAAAGTGAATAATCGACAACTAAAACTTGAATTGTACTACTTCTTACTGGCTATTGCTTCAACTTAGAAGCTTCTTCTGTGTTCTACTATGGTACTTTTAGTGTCTCCGCATACCGCAGCACGTGACATAGCTTTGCAGACGATAAATGTAACTGTTTCAGAAAGAAAACCGGCAAATGTGACGATCTGGCTTTAAGTCGATTCGATAACAAATTACGAAAACGGACGGATTTCTCAGGTTTCTACTACATATGAACACTTTACACATTCTCCCGTGCAACGCGGCTGCTAGTCTTCCTTTCATGCAAAATCTTAAGGTACTAGGTCATGTCCAAGCCAATAAAGCCGGCTAAAAAGTGAATAATCGACAACTAAAACTTGAAATGTACTACTTCTTACTGGTTATTGCTGCAACTTAGAAGCTTCTTCTGCGTTCCACTATGGTGCTTTTAGTGTCTCCGCATATCGCAGCACGTGACATAGCTTTGCAGACGATAAATGTAACTGTTTCAGAAAGAAAAACGGCCAATGTGACGATCTGGCTTTAAGTCGATTCGATAACAAATGACGAAAACGGACGTATTTCTCAGGTTTTTTCTACATATGAACCCTTTTCACATTCTCCCGTGCAACGCAGCTGCTAGTCCTCCTTTCATGCAAAATCTTAAGGTAGTAGGTCATGTCCAAGCCAATAAAGCCGCCTAAAAAGTGAATAATCGACAACTAAAACTTGAAATGTACTACTTCTTACTGGTTATTGCTTCAACTTAGAAGCTTCTTCTGCGTTCCACTATGGTGGTTTTAGTGTCTCCGCATACCGCAGCACGTTACATAGCTTTGCAGACGATAAATGTAACTGTTTCAGAAAGAAAAACGGCCAATGTGACGATCTGGCTTTATGTCGATTCGATAACAAATGACGAAAACGGACGGATTTCTCAGGTTTTTACTACATATGAACACTTTTCACATTCTACCGTGCAACGCAGCTGCTAGTCCTCCTTTCATGCAAAATCTTAAGGTCCCACCTCATGTCCAAGGTACCAAAGCCGGCTAAAAATCAATAATCGATAACCAAAACTTGAATTGTACTACTTCTTACTGGCCATTGCTTCAACTTAGAAGCTTCTTCTGTGTTCTACTATGGTGCTTTTAGTGTCTCCGCATACCGCAGCACGCGACATAGCTTTGCAGACGATAAATGTAACCGTCTCAGAGAGAAAAGCGGCCAATGTGACGATCTGGCTTTAAAACGATTCGATAACAAATTACGAAAACGGAAGGATTTTTCAGGTTTCTACTACATATGAACACTTTTCTCATTCTCCCGTGCACCGCGGCTGCTAGTCCTCTTTTCATGCAATATCTTAAGGTCCTAGGTCATGTCCAAGCCACCAAAGACGGCTAAAATGTGAAGAATCCACAACTAAAACTTGAATTGTACTACTTCTTACTGGCTATTGCTTCAACTTAGAAGCTTCTTCTGTGTTCTACTATGGTGCTTTTAGTGTCTCCGCATACCGCAGCACGCGACATAGCTTTGCAGACGATAAGTGTAACCGATTCAGAGATAAGAGCGGCCAATGTGATGATCTGGCTTTAAGTAGATTCGATAACGAATGAGGAAAACGGACGGATTTCTCAGGTTTTTACTACATATGAGCACTTTTCACATTCTCCCGTGCAACGCAGCTGCTAGTCCTCAATTCATGCAAAATCTTAAGGTTCCACCTCATGTCCAAGGCACCAAAGCCGGCTAAAAATCAATAATCGATAACCAAAACTTGAATTGTACTGCTTCTTATGCCTATTGCTTCAACATAGAAGCTTCTTCTGTGTTCTACTATGGTGCTTTTAGTGTCTCCGCATACCGCAGCACGCGACATAGCTTTGCAGACGATAGATGTAACCGTCTCAGAGAGAAAAGCGGCCAATGTGACGATCTGGCTTTAAGTCGATTCGATAACAAATGACGAAAACGGACGGATTTCTCAGGTTTTTACTACATATGAACACTTTTCACATTCTCCCGTGCAACGCGGCTGCTAGTCCTCCTTTCATGCAAAATCTTAAGGTACTAGGTCATGTCCAAGCCAATAAAGCCGGCTAAAACGTGAATAATCGACAACTAAAACTTGAATTGTACTACTTCTTACTGGCTATTGCTACAACTTAGAAGCTTCTTCTGCGTTCCACTATGGTGCTTTTAGTGTCTCCGCATACCGCAGCACGTGACATAGCTTTGCAGACGATAAATGTAACAGTTTCAGAAAGAAAAACGGCCAATGTGACGATCTGGCTTTATGTCGATTCGATAACAAATGACGAAAACGGACGTATTTCTCAGGTTTCTACTATATATGAACCCTTTTCACATTCTCCCGTGCAACGCAGCTGCTAGTCCTCCTTTCATGCAAAATCTTAAGGTACTAGGTCATGTCCAAGCCACCAAAGCCGGCTAAAAAGTGAATAATCGACAACTAAAACTTGAATTGTACTACTTCTTACTGGCTATTGCTTCAACTTAGAAGCTTCTTCTGTGTTCTACTATGGTACTTTTAGTGTCTCCGCATACCGCAGCACGTGACATAGCTTTGCAGACGATAAATGTAACTGTTTCAGAAAGAAAACCGGCAAATGTGACGATCTGGCTTTAAGTCGATTCGATAACATATTACGAAAACGGACGGATTTCTCAGGTTTCTACTACATATGAACACTTTTCACATTCTCCCGTGCACCGCGGCTGCTAGTCCTCCTTTCATGCAAAATATTAAGGTCCTACGTCATGTCTAAGCCACTAAAGACGGCTAAAATGTGAAAAATCCACAACTAAAACTTGAATTGTACTACTTCTTACTGGCTATTGCTTCAACTTAGAAGCTTCTTCTGTGTTCTACTATGGTGCTTTTAGTGTCTCCGCATACCGCTGCACGCGACATAGCTTTGCAGACTATTAATGTAACCGTCTCAGAGAGAAAAGCGGCCAATGTGACGATCTGGCTTTAAGTCGATTCGATAACAAATGACGAAAACGGACGGATTTCTCAGGTTTTTACTACATATGAACACTTTTCACATTCTCCCGTGCAACGCGGCTGCTAGTCCTCCTTTCATGCAAAATCTGAAGGTACTAGGTCATGTCCAAGCCAATAAAGCCGGCTAAAAAGCGAATAATCGACAACTAAAACTTGAATTGTACTACTTCTTACTGGCTATTGCTTCAACTTAGGAGCTTCTTCTGTGTTCTACTATGGTGCTTTTAGTGGCTCCGCATACCGCAGCACGTGACATAGCTTTGCAGACGATAAATGTAACTGTTTCAGAAAGAAAACCGGCAAATGTGACGATCTGGCTTTAAGTCGATTCGATAACAAATTACGAAAACGGACGGATTTCTCAGGTTTCCACCACATATGAACACTTTCCTCATTCTCCCGTGCACCGCGGCTGCTAGTCCTCCTTTCATGCAAAATATTAGGTCCTACGTCATGTCTAAGCCACTAAAGACGGCTAAAATGTGAAAAATCCACAACTAAAACTTGAATTGTACTACTTCTTACTGGCTATTGCTTCAACTTAGAAGCTTCTTCTGTGTTCTACTATGGTGCTTTTAGTGTCTCCGCATACCGCAGCACGCGACATAGCTTTGCAGACTATTAATGTAACCGTCTCAGAGAGAAAAGCGGCCAATGTGACGATCTGGCTTTAAGTCGATTCGATAACAAATGACGAAAACGGACGGATTTCTCAGGTTTTTACTACATATGAACACTTTTCACATTCTCCCGTGCAACGCGGCTGCTAGTCCTCCTGTCATGCAAAATCTGAAGGTACTAGGTCATGTCCAAGCCAATAAAGCCGGCTAAAATGTGAAGAATCCACAACTAAAACTTGAATTGTACTACTTCTTACCGGCTATTGCTTCAACTTAGAAGCTTCTTCTGTGTTCTACTATGGTGCTTTTGGTGTCTCCGCATACCGCAGCACGCGACATAGCTTTGCAGACTATAAATGTAACCGATTCAGAGCGAAGAGCGGCCAATGTGACGATCTGGCTTCAAGTAGATTCGATAACAAATGACGAAAACGGACGGATTTCTCAGGTTTTTAGTACATATGAACACTTTACACATTCTCCCGTGCAACGCGGCTGCTAGTCCTCCTTTCATGCAAAATCTTAAGGTACTAGGTCATGTCCACGCCAATAAAGCCGGCTAAAAAGTCAATAATCGACAAATAAAACTTGAAATGTACTACTTCTTACTGGTTATTGCTTCAACTTAGAAGCTTCTTCTGCGTTCCACTATGGTGCTTTTAGTGTCTCCGCATACCGCAGCACGTGACATAGCTTTGCAGACGACAAATGTAACTGTTTCAGAACGAAAAATGGCCAATGTGACGATCTGGCTTTAAGTCGATTCGATAACAA
This sequence comes from Schistocerca gregaria, assembly GCF_023897955.1. Classification (NCBI taxonomy): domain Eukaryota; kingdom Metazoa; phylum Arthropoda; class Insecta; order Orthoptera; family Acrididae; genus Schistocerca; species Schistocerca gregaria. The sequence goes on along the minus strand of NW_026061736.1, from coordinate 7,763,256 downwards.
ATGAAGAAAACGGACGTATTTCTCAGGTTTTTACTACATATGAACCCTTTTCACATTCTCCCGTGCAACGCGGCTGCTAGTCCTCCTTTCGTGCAAAATCTTAAGGTACTAGGTCAAGTCCAAGCCAATAAAGCCGGTTAAAAAGTGAATAATCGACAACTACAACTTGAATTGTACTACTTCTTACTGTCTATTGCTTCAACTTAGAAGCTTCTTCTGTGTTCTACTATGGTGCTTTCAGTGTCTCCGCATACCGCAGCACGCGACATAGCTTTGCAGACGATAAATGTAACCGTTTCAGGGAGAAAAGCGGCCAATGTGACGGACTGGCTTTAAGTCGATTCGATAACAAATGACGGAAACGGACGGATTTCTCAGGTTTTTACTACATATGATCACTTTTCTCATTCTCCCGTGCACCGCAGCTGCCAGTCCTCCTTTCATGCAAAATCTTAAGGTCCTAGGTCATGTCCAAGCCACCAAAGCCGGCTAAAATGTGAATAATCGAAAACTAATACGTGAATTTCACTACTTCTTACTGGCTATTGCTTCAACCTAGAAGCTTCTTCTGTGTTCTACTATGGTGCTTTTAGTGTCTCCGCATACCGCAGCACGCGACATAGCTTTGCAGACGATAAATGTAACCGATTCAGAGAGAAGAGCGGCCAATTTGACGATCTGGCTTTAAGTAGATTCGATAACAAATGACGAAAACGGACGGATTTCTCAGGTTTTTACTACATATGAACACTTTTCACATTCTCCCGTGCAACGCGGCTGCTAGTCCTCCTTTCATGCAAAATCTTAAGGTCCTAGGTCATGTCCAAGCCACAAAAGCCGGCTAAAAAGTTAATAATCAACGCCTAAAAATTGAATTGTACTACTACTTACTGGCTATTACTTCAACTTAGAAGCTTCTTCTGTGTTCTACTATGGTGCTTTTAGTGTCTCCGCATACCGCAGCACGCGTCATAGCATTGCAGACGATAAATGTAAACGTCTCAGAGAGAAAAGCGACCAATGTGACGATCTGGCTTTAAGTCGATACGATAACGAATGACGAAAACGGACGGATTTCTCAGGTTTTTACTACATATGAAGACTTTTCACATTCTCCCGTGCAATACGGCTGCTAGTCCTCCTTTCATGCAAAATCTTAAGGTACTAGGTCATGTCCAAGCCACCAAAGCCGGCTAAAATTTGAATAATCGACAACTAAAACTTGAATTGTACTACTTCTTACTGGCTATTACTTCAACTTACAAGCTTCTTCTGTGTTCTCCTATGGTGCTTTTAGTGTCTCCGCATACCGCAGCACGATACATAGCTTTACAGACGATAAAAGTAACCGTTTCATAGAGAAGAGCGGACAATCTGACGAACTGGCTTTAAGTCGATTCGATAACAAATGACGAAAACGGACGGAATTCTTAGGTTTTTACTACATATGAACACTTTCCTCATTCTCCCGTGCACCGCGGCTGCTAGTCCTCCTTTCATTCAAAATATTAAGGTCCTAGGTCATGTCCAAGCCACCAATGACGGCTAAAATTTGAATAATCGACAACTAAAACTTGAATTGTACTACTACTTACTGGCTATTACTTCAACTTAGAAGCTTCTTCTGTGTTCTACTATGGTGCTTTTAGTGTCTCCGCATACCGCAGCACGCGACATAGCTTTGCTGACGAAAATTGTAACCGTCTCAAAGAGAAAAGCGGCCAATGTGACGATCTGGCTTTAAGTCGATTCGATAACAAATGACGAAAACGGACGGATTTCTCAGGTTTTTACTACATATGAACACTTTTCACATTCTACCGTGCAACGCAGCTGCCAGTCCTCCTTTCATGCAAAATCTTAAGGTCCCACCTCATGTCCAAGGTACCAAAGCCGGCTAAAAATCAATAATCGATAACCAAAACTTGAATTGTACTACTTCTTACTGGTTATTGCTTCAACTTAGAAGCTTCTTCTGCGTTCCACTATGGTGCTTTTAGTGTCTCCGCATATCGCAGCACGTGACATAGCTTTGCAGACGATAAATGTAACTGTTTCAGAAAGAAATACGGCCAATGTGACGATCTGGCTTTAAGTCGATTCGATAACAAATGACGAAAACGGACGTATTTCTCAGGTTTTTTCTACATATGAACCCTTTTCACATTCTCCCGTGCAACGCAGCTGCTAGTCCTCAATTCATGCAAAATCTTAAGGTAGTAGGTCATGTCCAAGCCAATTAAGCCGGCTAAAAAGTGAATAATCGACAACTAAAACTTGAAATGTACTACTTCTTACTGGTTATTGCTTCAACTTAGAAGCTTCTTCTGCGTTCCACTATGGTGCTTTTAGTGTCTCCGATAAATGTAACTGTTTCAGAAAGAAAAACGGCCAATGTGACGATCTGGCTTTATGTCGATTCGATAACAAATGACGAAAACGGACGGATTTCTCAGGTTTTTACTACATATGAACACTTTTCACATTCTACCGTGCAACGCAGCTGCTAGTCCTCCTTTCATGCAAAATCTTAAGGTCCCACCTCATGTCCAAGGTACCAAAGCCGGCTAAAAATCAATAATCGATAACCAAAACTTGAATTGTACTACTTCTTACTGGCCATTGCTTCAACTTAGAAGCTTCTTCTGTGTTCTACTATGGTGCTTTTAGTGTCTCCGCATACCGCAGCACGCGACATAGCTTTGCAGACGATAAATGTAACCGTCTCAGAGAGAAAAGCGGCCAATGTGACGATCTGGCTTTAAAACGATTCGATAACAAATTACGAAAACGGAAGGATTTTTCAGGTTTCTACTACATATGAACACTTTTCTCATTCTCCCGTGCACCGTGGCTGCTAGTCCTCTTTTCATGCAATATCTTAAGGTCCTAGGTCATGTCCAAGCCACCAAAGCCGGCTAAAATGTGAAGAATCCACAACTAAAACTTGAATTGTACTACTTCTTACTGGCTATTGCTTCAACTTAGAAGCTTCTTCTATGTTCTACTATGGTGCTTTTAGTGTCTCCGCATACCGCAGCACGCGACATAGCTTTGCAGACGATAAGTGTAACCGATTCAGAGATAAGAGCGGCCAATGTGATGATCTGGCTTTAAGTAGATTCGATAACGAATGACGAAAACGGACGGATTTATCAGGTTTTTACTACATATGTGCACTTTTCACATTCTCCCGTGCAACGCAGCTGCTAGTCCTCAATTCATGCAAAATCTTAAGGTTCCACCTCATGTCCAAGGCACCAAAGCCGGCTAAAAATCAATAATCGATAACCAAAACTTGAATTGTACTGCTTCTTATGCCTATTGCTTCAACATAGAAGCTTCTTCTGTGTTCTACTATGGTGCTTTTAGTGTCTCCGCATACTGCAGCACGCGACATAGCTTTGCAGACGATAAATGTAACCGTCTCAGAGAGAAAAGCGGCCAATGTGACGATCTGGCTTTAAGTCGATTCGATAACAAATGACGAAAACGGACGGATTTCTCAGGTTTTTACTACATATGAACACTTTTCACATTCTCCCGTGCAACGCGGCTGCTAGTCCTCCTTTCATGCAAAATCTTAAGGTACTAGGTCATGTCCAAGCCAATAAAGCCGGCTAAAAGTGAATAATCGACAACTAAAACTTGAATTGTACTACTTCTTACTGGCTATTGCTTCAACTTAGAAGCTTCTTCTGTGTTCTACTATGGTGCTTTTAGTGTCTCCGCATACCGCAGCACGTGACATAGCTTTGCAGACGGTAAATGTAACTGTTTCAGAAAGAAAACCGGCAAATGTGACGATCTGGCTTTAAGTCGATTCGATAACAAATTACGAAAACGGACGGATTTCTCAGGTTTCTACTACATATGAACACTTTACACATTCTCCCGTGCAACGCGGCTGCTAGTCCTCCTTTCATGCAAAATCTGAAGGTACTAGGTCATGTCCAAGCCAATAAAGCCGGCTAAAAAGTGAATAATCGACAACCAAAACTTGAATTGTACTACTTCTTACTGGCTATTGCTTCAACTTAGAAGCTTCTTCTGCGTTCCACTATGGTACTTTTAGTGTCTCCGCATACCGCAGCACGTGACATAGCTTTGCAGACGATAAATGTAACTGTTTCAGAAAGAAAAACGGCCAATGTGACGATCTGGCTTTAAGTCGATTCGATAACAAATGACGAAAACGGACGGATTTCTCAGGTTTTTACTACACGTGAACCCTTTTCACATTCTCCCGTGCAACGCGGCTGCTAGTCCTCCTTTCATGCAAAATCTGAAGGGACTAGGTCATGTCCAAGCCAATAAAGCCGGCTAAAAAGCGAATAATCGACAACTAAAACTTGAATTGTACTACTTCTTACTGGCTATTGCTTCAACTTAGGAGCTTCTTCTGTGTTCTACTATGGTGCTTTTAGTGGCTCCGCATACCGCAGCACATGACATAGCTTTGCAGACGATAAATGTAACTGTTTCAGAAAGAAAACCGGCAAATGTGACGATCTGGCTTTAAGTCGATTCGATAACAAATTACGAAAACGGACGGTTTTCTCAGGTTTCTACCACATATGAACACTTTCCTCATTCTCCCGTGCACCGCGGCTGCTAGTCCTCCTTTCATGCAAAATATTAGGTCCTACGTCATGTCCAAGCCACTTAAGACGGCTAAAATGTGAAGAATCCACAACTAAAACTTGAATTGTACTACATCTTACCGGCTATTGCTTCAACTTAGAAGCTTCTTCTGTGTTCTACTATGGTGCTTTTAGTGTCTCCGCATACCGCAGCACGCGACATAGCTTTGCAGACTATAAATGTAGCCGATTCAGAGCGAAGAGCGGCCAATGTGACGATCTGGCTTCAAGTAGATTCGATAACAAATGACGAAAACGGACGGATTTCTCAGGTTTTTACTACATATGAACACTTTTCACATTCTCCCGTGCAACGCGGCTGCAGGTCCTCCTTTCATGCAAAATCTGAAGGTACTAGGTCATGTCCAAGCCAATAAAGCCGGCTAAAAAGTGAATAATCGACAACTAAAACTTGAATTGTACTACTTCTTACTGGCTATTGCTTCAACTTAGAAGCTTCTTCTGTGTTCTGCTATGGTGCTTTTAGTGTCTCCGCATACCGCAGTACGTGACATAGCTTTGCAGACGATAAATGTAACTGTTTCAGACAGAAAAACGGCCAATTTGACGATCTGGATTTAAGTCGAATCGATAAAAAGTGACAAAAACGGACGGATTTCTCATGTTTTTACTACATATGAACCCTTTTCACATTCTCCCGTGCAACGCGGCTGCTAGTCCTCCTTTCATGCAAAATCTTAAGGTACTAGGTCATGTAAAAGCCAATAAAGCCGGCTAAAAAGTGAATAATCGACAACTAACACTTGAATTGTACTACTTCTTACTGGCTATTGCTTCGACTTAGGAGCTTCTTCTGTGTTCTACTATGGTGCATTTAGTGTCTCCGCATACCGCAGCACGTGACATAGCTTTGCAGACGATAAATGTAACTGTTTCAGAAAGAAAAGCGGCCAATGTGACGATCTGGCTTTAAGTCGATTCGATAACAAATTACGAAAACGGACGGATTTCTCAGGTTTCTACTACATATGAACACTTTTCTCATTCTCCCGTGCACCGCGGCTGCTAGTTCTCCTTTCATGCAAAATATTAAGGTCCTAGGTCATGTCCAAGCCACCAAAGACGGCTAAAATGTGAAGAATCCACAACTAAAACTTGAATTCTACTACTTGTTACTGGCTATTGCTTCAACTTAGAAGCTTCTTCTGTGTTCTACTATGGTGCTTTTAGTGTCTCCGCATACCGCAGCACGCGACATAGCTTTGCAGACGATAAATGTAACCGTCTCAGAGAGAAAAGCGGCCAATGTGACGATCTTGCTTTAAGTCGATTTGATAACAAATGACGAAAACGGACAGATTTCTCAGGTTTTTACTACATATGAACATTTTTCACATTCTCCCGTGCAACGCGGCTGCTAGTCCTCCTTTCATGCAAATTTGAAGGTCCTAGGTCATGTCCAAGCCACCAAAGCCGGCTAAAAAGTGAATAATCGACGCCTAAAAATTGAATTGTACTACTTCTTACTGGTTATTGCTTCAACTTAAAAGCTTCTTCTGTGTTCTACTATGGTGCTTTTAGTGTCTCCGGATACCGCACCACGCGACATAGCTTTGCAAATGATAAATGTAACTGTTTCAGAAAGAAAAGCGGCCAATGTGACGATCTGGCTTTAAGTCGATTCGATAACAAATGACGAAAACGGACGTATTTCTCAGGTTTTTACTACATATGAACCCTTTTCACATTCTCCCGTGCAACGCGGCTGCTAGTCCTCCTTTCATGCAAAATCTTAAGGTACTAGGTCATGTCCAAGCCACCAAAGCCGGCTAAAAAGTGAATAATCGACAACTAAATCTTGAATTGTACTACTTCTTACTGGCTATTGCTTCAACTTAGAAGCTTCTTCTGTGTTCTACTATTGTGCTTTTAGTGTCTCCGCATACCGCACCACGCGACATAGCTTTGCAAATGATAAATGTAACTGTTTCAGAAAGAAAACCGGCCAATGTGACGATCTGGCTTTAAATCGATTCGATAACAAATGACGAAAACGGACGTATTTCTCAGGTTTTTACTACATATGAACCCTTTTCACATTCTCCCGTGCAACGCGGCTGCTAGTCCTCCTTTCATGCAAAATCTTAAGGTACTAGGTCATGTCCAAGCCACGAAAGCCGGCTAAAAAGTGAATAATCGACAACTAAAACTTGAATTGTACTACTTCTTACTGGCTATTGCTTCAACTTAGATGCTTCTTCTGTGTTCTACTATGGTGCTTTTAGTGTCTCCGCATACCGCAGCACGCGACATAGCTTTGCAGACGATAAGTGTAACCGATTCAGAGAGAAGAGCGGCCAATGTGATGATCTGGCTTTAAGTAGAATTGATAACAAATGACGAAAACGGACGGATTTCTCAGGTTTTTACTACATATGAGCACTTTTCACATTCTCCCGTGCAACGCAGCTGCTAGTCCTCAATTCATGCAAAATCTTAAGGTTCCACCTCATGTCCAAGGCACCAAAGCCGGCTAAAAATCAATAATCGATAACCAAAACTTGAATTGTACTGCTTCTTATGCCTATTGCTTCAACATAGAAGCTTCTTCCGTGTTCTACTATGGTGCTTTTAGTGTCTCCGCATACCGCAGCACGCGACATAGCTTTGCAGACGATAAATGTAACCGTCTCAGAGAGAAAAGCGGCCAATGTGACGATCTGGCTTCAAGTCGATTCGATAACAAATGACGAAAACGGACGGATTTCTCAGGTTTTTACTACATATGAACACTTTTCACATTCTCCCGTGCAACGCGGCTGCTAGTCCTCCTTTCATGCAAAATCTTAAGGTACTAGGTCATGTCCAAGCCAATAAAGCCGGCTAAAAAGCGAATAATCGACTACTAAAACTTGAATTGTACTACTTCTCACTGGCTATTGCTTCAACTTAGGAGCTTCTTCTGTGTTCTACTATGGTGCTTTTAGTGGCTCCGCATACCGCAGCACGTGACATAGCTTTGCAGACGATAAATGTAACTGTTTCAGAAAGAAAACCGGCAAATGTGACGATCTGGCTTTAAGTCGATTCGATAACAAATTACGAAAACGGACGGATTTCTCAGGTTTCTACTACATATGAACACTTTCCTCATTCTCCCGTGCACCGCGGCTGCTAGTCCTCCTTTCATGCAAAATATTAAGGTCCTACGTCATGTCCAAGCCACTAAAGACGGCTAAAATGTGAAGAATCCACAATTAAACTTGAATTGTACTACTTCTTACCGGCTATTGCTTCAACTTAGAAGCTTCTTCTGTGTTCTACTATGGTGCTTTTAGTGTCTCCGCATACCGCAGCACGCGACATAGCTTTGCAGACTATAAATGTAACCGATTCAGAGCGAAGAGCGGCCAATGTGACGATCTGGCTTCAAGTAGATTCGATAACAAATGACGAAAACGGACGGATTTCTCAGGTTTTTACTACATATGAACACTTCTTACATTCTCCCGTGCAACGAGGTTGCTAGTCCTCCTTTCATGCAAAATCTGAAGGTACTAGGTCATGTCCAAGCCAATAAAGCCGGCTAAAAAGTGAATAATCGACAACTAAAACTTGAATTGTACTACTTCTTACTGGCTATGGATTCAACTTAGAAGCTTCTTCTGTGTTCTGCTATGGTGCTTTTAGTGTCTCCGCATACCGCAGCACGTGACATAGCTTTGCAGACGATAAATGTAACTGTTTCAGAAAGAAAAACGGCCAATGTTACGATCTGGATTTAAGTCGATTCGATAAAAAGTGACAAAAACGGACGGATTTCTCGTGTTTTTACTACATATGAACCCTTTTCACATTCTCCCGTGCAACGCGGCTGCTAGTCCTCCTTTCATGCAAAATCTGAAGGTACTAGGTCATGTAAAAGCCAATAAAGCCGGCTAAAAAGTGAATAATCGACGACTAACACTTGAATTGTACTACTTCTTACTGGCTATTGCTTCGACGTAGGAGCTTCTTCTGTGTTCTACTATGGTGCATTTAGTGTCTCCGCATACCGCAGCACGTGACATAGCTTTGCAGACGATAAATGTAACTGTTTCAGAAAGAAAAGCGGCCAATGTGACGATCTGGCTTTAAGTCGATTCGATAACAAATGACGAAAACGGACAGATTTCTCAGGTTTTTACTACATATGAACATTTTTCATATTCTCCCGTGCAACGCGGCTGCTAGTCCTCCTTTCATGCAAATTTGAAGGTCCTAGGTCATGTCCAAGCCACCAAAGCCGGCTAAAAAGTGAATAATCGACGCCTAAAAATTGAATTGTACTACTTCTTACTGGCTATTCCTTCAACTTAGAAGCTTCTTCTGTGTTCTACTATGGTGCTTTTAGTGTCTCCGCATACCGCACCACGCGACATAGCTTTGCAAATGATAAATGTAACTGTTTCAGAAAGAAAAGCGGCCAATGTGACGATGTGGCTTTAAGTCGATTCGTTAACAAATGACGAAAACGGACGTATATCTCAGGTTTTTACTACATATGAACCCTTTTCACATTCTCCCGTGCAACGCGGCTGCTAGTCCTCCTTTCATGCAAAATCTTAAGGTACTAGGTCATGTCCAAGCCACCAAAGCCGGCTAAAAAGTGAATAATCGACAACTAAATCTTGAATTGTACTACTTCTTACTGGCTATTGCTTCAACTTAGAAGCTTCTTCTGTGTTCTACTATGGTGCTTTTAGTGTCTCCGCATACCGCAGCACGCGACATAGCTTTGCAGACGATAAATGTAACCGTCTCAGAGAGAAAAGCCGCCAATGTGACGATCTGGCTTCAAGTCGATTCGATAACAAATGACGAAAACGGACGGATTTCTCAGGTTTTTACTACATATGAACACTTTTCACATTCTCCCGTGCAACGCGGCTGCTAGTCCTCCTTTCATGCAAAATCTTAAGGTACTAGGTCATGTCCAAGCCAATAAAGCCGGCTAAAAAGTGAATAATCGACAACTAAAACTTGAATTGTACTACTTCTTACTGGCTATTGCTACAACTTAGAAGCTTCTTCTGCGTTCCACTATGGTGCTTTTAGTATCTCCGCATACCGCAGCACGTGACGTAGCTTTGCAGACGATAAATGTAACAGTTTCAGAAAGAAAAACGGCCAATGTGACGATCTGGCTTTAAGTCGATTCGATAACAAATGACGAAATCGGACGTATTCCTCAGGTTTCTACTACATATGAACCCTTTCACATTCTCCCGTGCAACGCGGCTGCTAGTACTCCTTTCATGCAAAATCGTAAGGTACTAGGTCATGTCCAAGCCACCAAAGCCGGCTAAAAAGTGAATAATCGACAACTAAAACTCGAATTGTACTACTTCTTACTGGCTATTGCTTCAACTTAGAAGCTTCTTCTGTGTTCTACTATGGTACTTTTAGTGTCTCCGCATACCGCAGCACGTGACATAGCTTTGCAGACGATAAATGTAACTGTTTCAGAAAGAAAACCGGCAAATGTGACGATCTGGCTTTAAGTCGATTCGATAACAAATGACGAAAAAGGACGGATTTCTCAGGTTTTTACTACATATGAACACTTTTCACATTCTCCCGTGCAACGCGGCCGCTAGTCCTCCTTTCATGCAAAATCTGAAGGTACTAGGTCATGTCCAAGCCAATAAAGCCGGCTAAAAAGTGAATAATCGACAACTAAAACTTGAATTGTACTACTTCTTACTGGCTATTGCTTCAACTTAGAAGCTTCTTCTGCGTTCCACTATGGTGCTTTTAGTGTCTCCGCATACCGCAGCACGTGACTTAGCTTTGCAGACGATAAATGTAACAGTTTCAGAAAGAAAAACGGCCAATGTGACGATCTGGCTTTAAGTCGATTCGATAACAAATTACGAAAACGGACGGATTTCTCAGGTTTCTACTACATATGAACACTTTTCTCATTCTCCCGTGCACCGCGGCTGCTAGTCCTCCTTTCATGCAAAATATTAAGGTCCTACGTCATGTCCAAGCCACTAAAGACGGCTAAAATGTGAAGAATCCACAACTAAAACTTGAATTGTACTACTTCTTACTGGCTATTGCTTCAACTTAGAAGCTTCTTCTGTGTTCTACTATGGTGCTTTTAGTGTCTCTGCATACCGCAGCACGCGACATAGCTTTGCAGACGATAAATGTAACTGTTTCAGAAAGAAAAACGGCCAATGTGACGATCTGGCTTTAAGTCGATTCGATAACAAATTACGAAAACGGACGGATTTCTCAGGTTTTTACTACACGTGAACCCTTTTCACATTCTCCCGAGCAACGCGGCTGCTAGTCCTCCTTTCATGCAAAATATTAAGGTCCTACGTCATGTCCAAGCCACTAAAGACGGCTAAAATGTGAAGAATCCACAACTAAAACTTGAATTGTACTACTTCTTACCGGCTATTGCTTCAACTTAGAAGCTTCTTCTGTGTTCTACTATGGTGCTTTTAGTGTCTCCGCATACCGCAGCACGCGACATAGCTTTGCAGACTATAAATGTAACCGATTCAGAGCGAAGAGCGGCCAATGTGACGATCTGGCTTCAAGTAGATTCGATAACAAATGACGAAAACGGACGGATTTCTCAGGTTTTTACTACATATGAACACTTCTTACATTCTCCCGTGCAACGAGGCTGCTAGTACTCCTTTCATGCAAAATCTCAAGGTACTAGGTCATGTCCAAGCCAATAAAGCCGGCTAAAAAGTGAATAATCGACAACTAAAACTTGAATTGTACTACTTCTTACTGGCTATTGATTCAACTTAGAAGCTTCTTCTGTGTTCTGCTATGGTGCTTTTAGTGTCTCCGCATACCGCAGCACGTGACATAGCTTTGCAGACGATAAATGTAACTGTTTCAGAAAGAAAAACGGCCAATGTGACGATCTGGATTTAAGTCGATTCGATAAAAAGTGACAAAAACGGACGGATTTCTCGTGTTTTTACTACATATGAACCCTTTTCACATTCTCCCGTGCAACGCGGCTGCTAGTCCTCCTTTCATGCAAAATCTTAACGTACTAGGTCATGTAAAAGCCAATAAAGCCGGCTAAAAAGTGAATAATCGACGACTAACACTTGAATTGTACTACTTCTTACTGGCTATTGCTTCGACTTAGGAGCTTCTTCTGTGTTCTACTATGGTGCATTTAGTGTCTCCGCATACCGCAGCACGTGACATAGCTTTGCAGACGATAAATGTAACTGTTTCAGAAAGAAAAGCGGCCAATGTGACGATCTGGCTTTAAGTCGATTCGATAACAAATTACGAAAACGGACGGATTTCTCAGGTTTCTACTACATATGAACACTTTTCTCATTCTCCCGTGCACCGCGGCTGCTAGTTCTCCTTTCATGCAAAATATTAAGGTCCTAGGTCATGTCCAAACCACCAAAGACGGCTAAAATGTTAAGAATCCACAACTAAAACTTGAATTCTACTACTTCTTACTGGCTATGGCTTCAACTTAGAAGCTTCTTCTGTGTTCTACTGTGGTGCTTTTAGTGTCTCCGCATACCGCAGCACGCGACATAGCTTTGCAGACGATAAATGTAACCGTCTCAGAGAGAAAAGCGGCCAATGTGACGATCTTGCTTTAAGTCGATTCAATAACAAATGACGAAAACGGACGTATTACTCAGGTTTCTACTACATATGAACCCTTTTCACATTCTGCCGTGCAACGCGGCTGCTAGTCCTCCTTTCATGCAAAATCTTAAGGTTCCACCTCATGTCCAAGGCACCAAAGCCGGCTAAAAATCAATAATCGATAACCAAAACTTGAATTGTACTGCTTCTTATGCCTATTGCTTCAACATAGAAGCTTCTTCTGTGTTCTACTATGGTGCTTTTAGTGTCTCCGCATACCGCAGCACGCGACATAGCTTTGCAGACGATAAATGTAACAGTTTCAGAAAGAAAAACGGCCAATGTGACGATCTGGCTTTAAGTCGATTCGATAACAAATGACGAAAACGGACGGATTTCTCAGGTTTCTACTACATATGAAAACCTTTTCACATTCTACCGTGCAACGCGGCTGCTAGTCCTCCTTTCATGCAAAATCTTAAGGTACTAGGCCATGTCCAAGCCACCAAAGCCGGCTAAAAAGTGAATAATCGACAACTAAAACTTGAATTGTACTACTTCTTACTGGCTATTGCTTCAACTTAGAAGCTTCTTCTGTGTTCTACTATGGTACTTTTAGTGTCTCCGCATACCGCAGCACGTGACATAGCTTTGCAGACGATAAATGTAACTGTTTCAGAAAGAAAACCGGCAAATGTGACGATCTGGCTTTTAGTCGATTCGATAACAAATGACGAAAACGGACGGATTTCTCAGGTTTTTACTACATATGAACACTTTTCACATTCTCCCGTGCAACGCGGCTGCTAGTCCTCCTTTCATGCAAAATCTTAAGGTACTAGGTCATGTAAAAGCCAATAAAGCCGTTAAAAAGTGAATAATCGACAACTAACACTTGAATTGTACTACTTCTTACTGGCTATTGCTTCGACTTAGGAGCTTCTTCTGTGTTCTACTATGGTGCATTTAGTGTCTCCGCATACCGCAGCACGTGACATAGCTTTGCAGACGATAAATGTAACTGTTTCAGAAAGAAAAGCGGCCAATGTGACGATCTGGCTTTAAGTCGATTCGATAACAAATTACGAAAACGGACGGATTTCTCAGGTTTCTACTACATATGAACACTTTTCTCATTCTCCCGTGCACCGCGGCTGCTAGTTCTCCTTTCATGCAAAATATTAAGGTCCTAGGTCATGTAAAAGCCAATAAAGCCGTTAAAAAGTGAATAATCGACAACTAACACTTGAATTGTACTACTTCTTACTGGCTATTGCTTCGACTTAGGAGCTTCTTCTGTGTTCTACTATGGTGCATTTAGTGTCTCCGCATACCGCAGCACGTGACATAGCTTTGCAGACGATAAATGTAACTGTTTCAGAAAGAAAAGCGGCCAATGTGACGATCTGGCTTTAAGTCGATTCGATAACAAATTACGAAAACGGACGGATTTCTCAGGTTTCTACTACATATGAACACTTTTCTCATTCTCCCGTGCACCGCGGCTGCTAGTTCTCCTTTCATGCAAAATATTAAGGTCCTAGGTCATGTCCAAGCCACCAAAGACGGCTAAAATGTGAAGAATCCACAACTAGAACTTGAATTCTACTACTTCTTACTGGCTATTGCTTCAACTTAGAAGTTTCTTCTGTGTTCTACTATGGTGCTTTTAGTGTCTCCGCATACCGCAGCACGCGACATAGCTTTGCAGACGATAAATGTAACCGTCTCAGAGAGAAAAGCGGCCAATGTGACGATCTTGCTTTAAGTCGATTCGATAACAAATGACGAAAACGGACGGATTTCTCAGGTTTTTACTACATATGAACATTTTTCACATTCTCCCGTGCAACGCGGCTGCTAGTCCTCCTTTCATGCAAACTTGAAGGTCCTAGGTCATGTCCAAGCCACCAAAGCGGGCTAAAAAGTGAATAATCGACGCCTAAAAATTGAATTGTACTACTTCTTACTGGCTATTGCTTCAACTTAGAAGCTTCTTCTGTGTTCTACTATGGTGCTTTTAGTGTCTCCGCATACCGCACCACGCGACATAGCTTTGCAAATGATAAATGTAACTGTTTCAGAAAGAAAAGCGGCCAATGTGACGATCTGGCTTTAAGTCGATTCGATAACAAATGACGAAAACGGACGTATTTCTCAGGTTTTTACTACATATGAACCCTTTTCACATTCTCCCGTGCAACGCGGCTGCCAGTCCTCCTTTCATGCAAAATCTTAAGGTACTAGGTCATGTCCAAGCCACCAAAGCCGGCTAAAAAGTGAATAATCGACAACTAAATCTTGAATTGTACTACTTCTTACTGGCTATTGCTTCAACTTAGAAGCTTCTTCTGTGTTCTACTATGGTGCTTTTAGTGTCTCCGTATACCGCAGCACGTGACATAGCTTTGCAGACGATAAATGTAACCGATTCAGAGAGAAGAGCAGCCAATGTGACGATCTGGCTTTAAATAAATTCGATAACAAATTACGAAAACGGACGGATTTCTCATGTTTTTACTACATATGAACACTTTTCACATTCTCCCGTGCAACGCAGCTGCTAGTCCTCAATTCATGCAAAATCTTAGGTTCCACCTCATGTCCAAGGCACCAAAGCCGGCCAAAAATCAATAATCGATAACCAAAACTTGAATTGTACTGCTTCTTATGGCTATTGCTTCAACTTAGAAGCTTCTTCTGTGTTCTACTATGGTGCTTTTAGTGTCTCCGCATACCGCACCACGCGACATAGCTTTGCAGACGAAAAATGTAACAGTCTCAGAGAGAAGAGCGGCCAATGTGACGACCTGGCTTTAAGTAGATTCGATAACAAATTACGAAAACGGACGGATTTCTCATGTTTTTACTACATATGAACACTTTTCACATTCTCCCGTGCAACTCGGCTGCTAGTCCTCCTTTCATGCAGAACCTTAAGGTCCAAGCTCATGTCCAAATCACTAAAGCCAGCTAAAAAGTCAATAATCGATACCTAAAACTTCAATTGTACTTCTTCTTATTGGCTATTACATCAACTTAGAAGTTTCATCTGTGTTCTATTATGGTTCTTTTAGTGTCTCAGCATACCGCAGCACGCGACATAACTTAGCAGACGATAAGTACAACCGTTTTAGAGAGAAGGGCGGCCAATGTGACGATCTGGATTTGTGTTGATTCGATAACAAATGACGAACACGGACGGATTTCTTAGGTTTGTACTACATATGAACACTTTTCACATTCTCCCGTGCAACTCGGCTGCTAGTCCTCATTTCATGCAGAATCTTAAGGTCTTAGCTCATGTCCAAGGCACCAAAGCCAGCTAAAAAGTCAATAATCGATACCTAAAACTTGAATTGTACTACTCCTTACTGGCTAATACTTCAACTTAGAAGCTTCATCTGTGTACTACTATATTGATTTTAGTGTCTCCGCATACCGCAGCACGCGACATAGCTTTGCAGACGATAAGTACAAACCTTTCAGGGAGAAGAGCGGCCAATGTGACGATCTGGCTTTAACTCGATTCGATAACAAATGACGAAAACGGACGGATTTCTGAGGTTTTTACTACATATGAACACTTTTCACATTCTCCCGTACAACTCGGCTGCTAGTCCTCCTTTCATGCAGAATCTTCAGGTCCTAGCTCATGTCCAAGGCACCAAAGCCAGCTAAAAAGTTAATAATCGATACCTAAAACTTGAATTGTACTACTTCTTACTTGCTATTACATCAACTTAGAAGCTTTATCTGTGTTCTACTATGGTGCTTTTAGTGTCTCCGAATACCGCAGCACGCGACATAGCTTTGCAGACGATAAGTACAACCGTTTCAGAGAGAAGAGCGGCCAATGTAACGATCTGGCTTTAAGTCGATTAGATAACAAATGACAAAAACTTACGGATTTCAAAGGTTTTTACTACATATGAACACTTTTCCCATTCTCCCGTGCAAGTCGGCCGCTAGTCCTCCTTTCATGCAGAATCTTAAGGTCCTAGCTCATGTCCAAGGCACCAAAGCCAGCTAAAAAGTCAATAATCGATAACTAAAACTTGTATTGTACTACTTCTTACTGGCTATTACATCAACTTAGAAGCTTCATCTGTGTATTACTATGGTGCTTTTAGTGTCTCCGCATACCGCAGCACGTGACATAGCTTTGCAGACGATAAATGTAACCGTTTCAGGGAGAAAAGCGACCAATGTGACGGTCTGGCTTTAAATCGATTCGATAACAAATGACGAAAACGGACGGATTTCTCAGGTTTTTACTACATATGAACACTTTTCACATTCTCCCGTGCAACTCGGCTTCTAGTCCTCCTTTCATGCGGAATCCTAAGGTCCTAGCTCATGTCCAAGGCACCAAAGCCAGCTAAAAAGTCAATAATCGATACCTAAAACTTTAATTGTACTACTTCTTACTGGCTATTACATCAACTTAGAAGCTTCATCTGTGTATTACTATGGTGCTTTTAGTGTCTCCGGATACCGTATCACGCGACATAGCTTAGCAGACGATACGTACAACCGTTTCAGACAGAAGAGCGGCCAATATGACGATTTGGCTTTGAGTCGATTCGATAACAAATGACGAAAACGGACGGATTTCTCAGGTTTTTGATACATATGAACACTTTTCACATTCTCCCGTGCAACTCGGCTGCTAGTCCTCCTTTCATGCAGAATCTTAAGGTCCTAGCTCATGTTTAAGGCACCAAAGCCAGCTAAAAAGTCAATAATCGATACCTAAAACTTGAATTGTACTACTTCTTACTCCCTATTACATCAACTTAAAAGCTTCATCTGTGTTCTACTATGGTGCTTTTAGTGTCTCCGCATACCGCAACACGCGACATATCTTTGCAGACGATAAGGACAACCGTTTCAGAGAGAAGAGCGGCAAATGTGACGATCTGGCTTTGTGTCGATTCTTTAACAAATGACGAAAACGGACGGATTTCTCAGGTTTTTACTACATATGAACTCTTTTCACATTCTCCCATCTAACTCGGCTGCTAGTCCTCCTGTCATGCAGAATCTTAAGGTCCTAGCTCATGTCAAAGGCACCAAAGCCAGCTAAAATGTCAATAATCGATACCTAAAACGTGAATTGTACTACTTCTTACTGGCTATTACATCAACTTAGAAGCTTCATGTGTGTTCTACTATGGTGCTTTTAGTGTCTCCGCATACCGCAGCACGCGACATAGCTTTGCAGACGATAAGTACAACCGTTTCAGAGAGAAGAGCGGCCAATATGACGATCTGGCTTTAAGTCGATTCGAAAACAAATGACGAAAACGGACGGATTTCTCAGGTTTTTACAACATATGAACACTTTTCACATTCTCCCATGCAACTCGGCTGCTAGACCACCTTTCATGCAGAGTCTTACGGTCCTAGCTCATGTCCAAGGCACCAAAGCCAGCTAAAAAGTCAATAATCGATAACTAAAACTTGTATTGTACTACTTCTTACTGGCTATTACATCAACTTAGAAGGTTCATCTGTGTATTACTATGGTGCTTTTAGTGTCTCCGGATACCGCAACACGCGACATAGCTTAGCAGACGATAAGTACAACCGTTTCAGACAGAAGAGCGGCCAATACGGCGATCTGACTTTAACTCGATTCGATAACAAATGACGAAAACGGACGGATTTCTCAGGTTTTTACTACATGTGAACACTTTTCACATTCTCCCGTGCAACTCGGCTGCTAGTCCTCCTTTCATGCAGAATCTTAAGGTCCTAGCTCATGTCAAAGGCACCAAAGCCAGCTAAAATGTCAATAATCGATACCTAAAACGTGAATTGTACTACTTCTTACTGGCTATTACATCAAGTTAGAAGCTTCATCTGTGTTCTACTATGGTGCTTTTAGTGTCTCCTCATACCGCAGCACGCGACATAGCTTTGCAGACGATAAGTACAACCGTTTCAGGGAGAAGAGCGTCCATTGTGACGATCTGGCTTTAAGTCGATTCGATAACAAATGACGAAAACGGACGGATTTCTCAGGTTTTTACTTTATATGAACACTTTTCACATTCTCCCGTGCAACTCGGCTGCTAGTCCTCCTTTCATGCAGAATCTTAAGGTCCTAGCTCATGTCCAAGGCACCAAACCCAGCTAAATGTCAATAATCGATACCTAAAACTTGAATTGTACTACTTCTTACTTGCTATTACATCAACTTAGAAGCTTCATCTGTGTCCTACTATGGTGCTTTTAGTGTCTCCGAATACCGCTCCACGCGACATAGCTTTGCAGACGATAAGTACAACCGTTTCAGGGAGAAGAGCGTCCATTGTGACGATCTGGCTTTAAGTCGATTCGATAACAAATGACGAAAACGGACGGATTTCTCAGGTTTTTACTACATATGAACACTTTTCACACTCTCCCGTGCAAATCGGCTGCTAGTCCTCCTTTCACGCAGAATCTTAAGGTCCTAGCTCATGTCCAAGGCACCAAAGCGAGCTAAAAAATCAATAATCGATACCTAAAACTTGAATTGTACTACTTCTTACTGGCTATTACATCAACTTAGAGGCTTCATCTGTTCTCTACTATGGTGATTTTGGCGTCTCCGCATTCCGCAGCACGCGATATAGCTTTGCACACGATAAATGTAACCGTTTCAGAGAGAAGAGCGGCCAATGTGTCCATCTGACATTGTCGATTCGATAGCAAATGACGAAAACAGGCAGATTTCTTAGGTTTTTACTACATTTGAACACATTTCACATATTCCCGTGCAACTCGGCTGCTAGTCCTCACTTCATGCAAAATCTTAAGGTCCTAGCACATGTCCAAGGCACCAAAGCCGGCTACAAAGTCAAAAATCGTTAACTAAAACTGGAATTGTACTGCTTCTTATTGGCTATTACATCAACTTAGAAGCGTCTTCTGTGGTCTACTATGGTGCTTTTAGTGTCTCCGCATTCCGCAGCACGCGACATAGCTTTGCACACGATAAATGTAACCGTTTCAGAGAGAAGAGCGGCCAATGTGACGATCTGACATTAAGTCGAATCGATAGCAAATGACGAAAACGGGCGGATTTCTTAGGTTTTTATTACGTACGAACACTTTTCACATTCTCACGTGCAACGTGGCTGCTAGTCCTCGATTCATGAAAAATATTAATGGCCTAGCACTTGTCCAAGGCACCAAAGTCGACTAAAAAGTCAAAAATCGATAACTAAACTTGAGTTGTACTGCTTCTTACTGACTATCACATCAACTTAGAATCTTCTTCTGTGTTCTACTATGGTGCTTTTAGCGTCTCCGCATTCCGCAGCACGCGATATAGCTTTGCACACGATAAATGTAACCGTTTGAGAGAGAAGAGCAGCCAATGTGACGATCTGACATTAAATCGATTCGATAGCAAATGACGAAAACGGGCAGACTTCTTAGGTTTTTACAATATAAGAACACATGTCACACTCTCCCGTGCAACGTGGCTGCTAGTCGTCCCTTCATGCAAAATCTTAAGGTCCTAGCTCATGTACAAGGCATCAAAGCCGGCTAAAAAGTCAAAAACCGATAAATAAACTTGAATTGTACTGGTTCTTACTGGCTATTACATCAACTTAGAAGCTTCTTCTCTGTTCTACTATGGTGCTTGTAGTGTCTCCGCATTCCGCAGCACGCGACATAGCTTTGCACACGATCAATGTAACCGTTTCTGTGAGAAGAGCGGCCTATGTGACGATCTGGCTTTAAGTCGATTCGATAGCAAATGACGAAAACGGGCGGATTGCTTAGGTTTTTAGTACATATGAACACTTTTCACATTCTCCAGTGCAACGTGGCTGCTAATCCTCCTTTCGTAGAAATTCTTAAGGTCCTACCTCATGTCCAAATCATCAAAGCCGACTAAAAAGTCAATAATCGATAGCTAAAACTATTATTTTACTGCTTCTTACTGCCTATTACATTAACTTAGAAGCGTCTTCTGTGTTCTACTGTGCTGCTTTTAGTTTCTCCGCATTCCACAGCACGTGACATAGCGTTGCACACGATAAATGTAACCGTTTCAGAGAGAAGATCGGTCAACGTGACCATATGACATTGAGTCGATTCGATAGCAAATGACGAAAACGGGCGGATTTCTTGGGTTTTTACTACATATGAACACTTTTCACATTCTCCCGTGCAACGTGGCTGCTAGACCTCCCTTCATGCCAAATCTTAAGGTCGTAGCTGATGTTCAAGGCACCAAAGCCGGCTAAGAAGTC
Source organism: Schistocerca gregaria (assembly GCF_023897955.1). Lineage (NCBI taxonomy): Eukaryota > Metazoa > Arthropoda > Insecta > Orthoptera > Acrididae > Schistocerca > Schistocerca gregaria. Next base: position 7,742,750 of record NW_026061736.1, on the reverse strand, counting down.
AATAATCGATAACTAAACATTAATTGTACTGTTTCTTACTGGTTAATTACATCAACTTACAAGCTTCTTCTGTGTTCTGCTATGCTGCAATTAGTGCTTCTGCATACCGCAGCACGCAACGTAAGTTTGCAGACGATAAATTCTATCGTTTCAGAGAGAAAAGCGGCCATTGTGGCGATCTGACATTTCGTCGATTCGATAGCAGATGCCGAAAACGGGCGGATTTCTTAAGTTTTTACTACATATGATCAGTTGTCACATATTCTCGTGTAACGTTTCTCCCAGACCTCGTTTCATGCGAAATCGTAACGTCGTCAGTCATGTCCCTGGCGCCAAAGGCGGCTAATAAGTCAATAATCGATAGCAAAAACTTGAATTGTACTGCTTCTTACTGGCCGATTACATCAACTTAGAGCTGGCCGCGGTGGTCTAGAAGTTCAGGGGTTCAGTCCGGAACCGCTGGACTGCTACGCTCGCAGGTTCGAATCCTGCCTCGGGCATGGTTGTGTTTGATGTCCTTAGGTTAGTTAGGTTTAAGAAGTTCTACGCTCTAGGGGACTGATGACAACAGATGTTAAGTCCCATAGTGCTCAGAGCCATTTGAACCAATAACTTAGAAGCTTCTTCTGTGTTCTATGGTGTTGCTATTAGTGCCTCCGCATGCCGCAGCCCGCGACATAAGTTTCCAGACGATAAATGTAACTGTTTTATAGAGAAAAGCGTCCAATGTGACGATCTGTCGTTACGTCGATTCGACGGCAATTGACGAAAACGGGACGATTTCTTAGGTTTTTACAACACATGAACACTTTTCCAATTCTCTCGTGTAACGTGTCTTCCAGACTTCGTTTCATGCCAAATCTTAAGGTCGTCGGACATGTCTGAGGCACCAAAGCCGGATAATAAGTCAATAATCGATTACTAAAACTTGAATTTTACTGCTTCTTACTGGCTGATTACATCAACCTATAAGCTTCTTCTGTGTTTTACTGTGTTGCTATTAGTGCCTCCGCATACCCCAGCACACAACATAAGTTTGCAGACGATGAAGGTAACCGCTTCACAGAGAAATTTCAAATTCTGTGTCTGTGTCTATTGCCTGATCATATTGTTAAAAGCAGGTTGCTCTAAATGCCCAGTAGATCTGATTCCCTTGATACCCATTCAAAACAAACTCGGAATGGGAAAGACCAAGCTCTGCTTATACTTATAGCCTGGGAAGTTGACATATCTTAGACAGTAAAATATGATGGTTAAAGATGTCCACTGAGTATTCCCATATACACTGAAGTTAGCTTTGAACAACAAATTATTAATTGACCACCAACTCTTGACTCAATAGCTACTAAGATCTTTCACTGGTGAAGGAGGTGACGACGTTGTTATGTCTATTAGAGGCTTCTGTAGTTTGCTGAAAATGATGTGATATAATTGTGCCTTGTGATTTTCTGTGGAGTTCCAGAGTAAGTTCTATACTGGTGCAGGACATTCATTCCTGCTGTTCTCATTCGAGGCAATCCTGGATTCTGAATCTCAAGCACCAGAGGATTATAAACAGCAATGCAACCTCTGTCTTCCTGGCTGTGCACTATTTCAAAGTGCTCTGGTTGTCAGTCTCTTCTCATTGTGCAGTGCTTATAGATTATTGTAAATGGATTATCTGTAATATTTAGAACATCTCATTCTAAACTTTCTAAAGAACGAGACTTTTCTGTCATGACCACTTTTTGTGTGAGGTGATAAATACCAGGAATTTTGTTGCATTTTGAGAACCTAATGGTGACCGACATTAGTGTCTGTGTAAATTAATGGAACTGGATTTTTCCTCAGGTCGGCAGTTTTCCGAAGGTCGGCGTTTTTCCTGAGGTCGTCGTTTTTCCCAAGGTCGGCGTTTTTCCCCGAGGTCGGCGTTTTTCCCCGAGGTCGGCGTTTTTTCCCAATGGCGGTGTTTTTCCCCGACGTCGGCGTTTTTCCACGATGACGGTGTTTTTCGCCAAGGTCGGTGTTTTACCCCGAGGTCGGCGTTTTTCCCTGAGGTCGGCGTATTTTCCCAACAGCGGCGTTTTTCTCCGATGTCGGCGTTTTTCACGATGTCGTCGTTTTTCCCCGAGGTCGGCGTTTTTCCCCGAGGTCGGCGTTTTTTCCCGAGGTCTGCGTTTTTGCCCCGAGGTCGGATTAGACAATTTTTTCCCAAGGTCTAGAAATCTATCGATATATTGAAAATCCAAAGTATTTTCATGTATGTACACTATACTGATATGTCATGTCATCTTGAAACATATATCCGACCACTAGATAACGGTATTTATCAAGATAGCGATATATTTCGTTATATCTATTTATTTCGAGAATCGTTTTCTTAGGGGTACAGATTTATTTCCAGACGTCCATACATTTCCCATTATCGATTCAATTCGATATATCGACTTACGTAGATGCGCACATTATATCATGATGTCGACTTATTTCGAGATATCTATCTATATTGAGGAGTCTATTTATTTCGAGGTATCGATTGATTTCGAGTATCCGTTTATATGAGATATCGATTTATTTTGATACACCGACACAATTCAGGTTCTCTATATATTTCGAGGTATAGATATATTTCCAAGTATTGGTGTACTTCAGATATCGATTCTTTTCGAGATATCGATATATTTCAAGATACCTCTATATCTCAAGTAATCCATAAATTTCTAGATATCGCTATTTTTAGAGATATCTTTATATTACTAGGTACCAATATATTTCAGGAAATCGATATATTCCTATACCTCGATTTATCTCGATATGTCGACTAGCTTCGAGATTTCGATCTAATTGTAAGTAGAAATGTGTCCAGATGTCGATATATTTCGGGATATCGACTCTTTTCGATGTAGCGGTTTCTCGGAGATGTCGATTTATTTCGAGGTTTCGATTTATTTCGCGGTGTGGATTTATTTCGAGGTGTCGATGTATTTCTTGGTGACGATATATTTCGATGTTGCTTGTCGACTGCATCAGCTTAGAACCTTTTTCATACAGAGTGGTGCGACTGCATACCTCAGCAGGCGACATTGATATCCAGACGATGAATTTTACCGTTTCCGAGAGAAAAGCGTGCGATGTGACGAATTGGCACTACTTCATTATGAAAACAAATGACGAAAACGTGAGGTTTTCTTCGGTTTTTCTGCCACTGCTGCCAACTTTCAGCCCACCCCCTCCTCCACTTCCCCAGTCGTGGCGATCAGCTGGTGTGATTGAAATGGACACAGGAAAGTAATAACGTTCCATGAAATCCCATTCTAGGGACGTTCAAGGGTAAATGTTCCAGACGGTTTATTTGCATTAAGACACGCATACTGGACATCTACAATGTCACATCTGCCAGATCGTTTCTATTGTCAACAGTGGAAAACAAAACAGCGTACTGAAGAAGCCATAGTGAGACACGGTTTTTGGTAGACGAAATAATAGGAATACTCTAGCCACTGATAATGATGATCTAATGAGAATTCTGTTATTGTTTTGAAAGATGCATTTAAATATCCATTCAACGTAGATCCAAATTATTTTGAGAATTATAATTGCGGTATTATGAATCTACATTGGAGATTTTGTAATGCAAAACATTTCGATCTGAGAATACTTTACGTGATAGTACGGTATTGACCTTGTGTGTCATTAGGGTAAAGTTAATTTGCCGCCATTAACACAAAATTTATCCGCCATTAACGTAAAATCTATTTTTCAGCGTACTGCAATAAGGACTCACTTCAGATGATTGGACAATTAAAGAGAACTCAAACCGTTATTTTAATAGTATTCGTAGGTCCAATGCAGCATTTACCGTAGACAGTCCCTGAGCCTAGACTGTCAGTTTTATTTAGGGAGTACTACTTTAAAAAAGCACTCCGTGTTCAGGTCACAAGTGGCCAATCAGGACCATCCGACCGCCACGTCATTCTCACTGAGGGTGGAGGAGGAGCTGGCTCTCCCACTCGTTGTGGTAGTTTCCTTTGACTGGAGCCGCTACTATTCGGACGAGTAGTTCCTCAATTGGCATCGGAAGGCTGAGTGCAACCCGAAAAATGCCAACAGCGCATAGCGGCCCCGATGGTCACCCATCCAAGTGCCGACCAAGCCCGGAAGTGCTAAACTTCAGTGATCTGACGGGAACCGGTGTATCCACTGCGGCAAGGCCATTGCCCCTACCACTTTTACATGATATTTTTGATCGTAGTTCAGGTCAGATGGCTGGAAAGAATGGACGTTTACCATGTTATGCACATTTATATTTTCACTACGTCGACACAGCTGGTCCAATTACGGCCACAGGTGATGGTAGCCATAATGATCGTGCCAAGCATCCTGTGTACATTAGTTATACCCTAGTGTGTGGGCATCACAGCATTCGTGACATTTAAGTTTGTTACTTCTTTGCTACTATATTCGCAATAAATTTTGCAGACAGTATCCGCATATGACGCTCAATGTACCTACAAAATTCTATCATTGTACGACACATGTTTCAGGAGATACGTCATAAAAACTCAGGACAAGGCCAGACGCTGCATAGTACGGACGTGGACGCACAGCTGTAAATAAATGCCTGGTCAACACCAAGCTTTTCCGCTAGTCATCTATAAAGATAAAAAATCCCCAATATTGCCTACCAGCGTATTTTTGAAAAACCTTTATTTTGTCATCCATTTTTTCCTGTAAAAATCTTAAAAGCCGTGCATCATTGTGTTTTCAAAAATCGTTTCTTATTGTCATCTCTTTTTATGTATTTTAAACCATCTATCGCTTGTGTAACCTGTGGCTACAAGTCCATTCCGTTTATGGGGTAATCGAAATAATAAACAACGGAAAATGTGTGGGTCAATTTCTTCCTCATTTTTCGGAACTTCTGATAATAGTAAATCGTTGGCTCTTTGAGGGTGTGATAGGTACATACAAGAGATTAGTGTAAGATTAGAATTTGTGTTAGATACAGTGCCAGGAGGTTCTGTTTCTATCTGGCTAGCTTCAGAGTACTTCACCATCTACTAAGTGATGCGTTTCATTGTGAATGGTGTGTTCTGTGCTAGGTCTACCCTTTACTGCACAATGCTGTTCCTTCGATGCTATTAAAACCAGGATGTTATCAAAATATATGCACAGTGGCAGACTGGAGTCTGCATAAATATTTCCAGTGGTGGGGAGGGGGAAAGGCGCGTCGGGGCTGGAGTGCATGATTCTGAAACTGGCACTCTATCTACAAATCAGCTGGTCAGTTACGAGGTGCATCAAGCTACAAGACCCTAACTCTATAAGCGCTACAACTGGTCAAAGCTAAGGTTTAGCAGTATTGTGGAGAATTCTTATCTGGAAGAGTATGAGTATACTGTAACGAATAAAAACTCTTTACTCCAGATTCCAGGGAGGGTTGGGGGCGATGGGTGAAAGTGCCCTTTTGCCTATCCTCCCCTCCCCACCTCCTCCCCTCCCCCTCCCCTCCCCCTCCCCTCCCCCTCCCCTCCGTCTCCCCTCCCCCTCCCCTCCTCCTCGCGGACGCCAATGGCTGGCCCGTTCATTCTGAGAACATCAGAGCTGTAGTAACCTTACTGAGAAACTGTTCTTCATGTCCTTGTCTGTCAATCTTACCACTCAGAACACCAGTGGGAATGTTGGTTACCGCTGAAACAACTGGTTTTCGGCTGTTATCAGTTTCCCAGACTCACTTTAAGCTAATTGTTAAAACCCGTCACAATACCAGTTTTTGTAATAACCGATTTTCAGTCTTTTATTTACATTATTTCCTCTAGTAAACGTAGAAATCAAACAAAGATTAAAAAAATTTTACTTTCTCAGTTTCTTGATAAATGGAATCAAAATGTCAAATTAAATACCTATATGATGACCTGCAGCCGTTCAGAACGAAATTAGAATTATATTAATACCGTCAGCTGCTCACGGGTGTCGATATATATCAACGGGGACAGGTGACAATGTGTGCAAGTCTGGGACTCGAACCCGGGATCTCCTGCATACATGGCAGGCGCTCTGCCCATCTGAGCCACCGAGGGCACAGACGATAGTGTGACTGCAGGTACTATCTCGCGCACGCCTCCCGCGAGACTCACATTCTCACCTTGCATGTCCACACACTACATTCGTAGTGTCCCACACCAGCACACTCATTACTCGTGGAACACATTCGTACCAAGTCCCGTAACAGTTCCGGGAATACGTGTACATCTTCACAGAAGAAGGTCATGGCTGGTATTGCCAGAACCATATACTTATATGGATATGGACATGTCTTCCACGAGGAATGAGTGTGTTGGAGCGGGACTCTACGACTGTAGTGTATGGACATTCAAGGTGAGAATGTGAGTCTCTCAAGATGCGTGCGCGAGATAGTCCCTGCAGTCGAACCATACACTGTGTCCTCGGTGCCTCAGATGGATAGAGCGTCTGTCATTTTAGCAAGAGATCCCGGGTTCGAGTCCCGGTCGCGGCACACATTTTCACTTGTCCACGTTGATATTTATTAACGCCCGCGAGCACTGACTGTATTAATATAATTCTAATTTCTTTAAATTAAATAGTCAAATATGTCCGATCTTCGCTTCTGGCGAGTGCTCCTATACTACAGAAAACTGCCAGTATTATCCTACTGATTTTAGTTTTTAGAAGCTCTGCTCAAAAATTATATTGTAATCGGTTCTCACAGCACTATGCGGGCATTACGTATAGTCCAGCGATATAGAGTGAAAACTGCGGCAGGAGAACTCTCTTTTTCGTTTTAATTTCTCCGTTTTTAAGGGCTAAAAGCAGATAACGGCATACTACGTAGACACAGGCAGCAGATCAGGCACTTTCTATTTTTATCCCGAACTATGAATGATTTGTAAAATTTTAACTTTTTTCCTTGTATGATGTCGCAAGTGACCAAATCGACCATTGTGCTTCACTCGTACTGCATATCGTAAAATACTTCCAGGCTTCCAGATGGTGCCATTTTGTGTTACAACTGACGTTCGACAACAGCGAGAAACTGCGTCCATTCTCGCGCACTGCTTGTATAACAGGCACAGTATTGTCTCGGCAATGTTGGACCAATCCATTTGTTGCTCGTTTCTATCAGCAGTGTTATTAAAGTGGCATACAAAACTTTTCCCATTTTTTTCTGTAATAACGCCGTATTTCAGTGCTATGGAAATCTTACGAATAAAAATTACTCGTCTTTTTTAAAAAAGGTTTATTTGAAAACTAAAAATTTTACTACGACAGCTGTGGCTGATATATCTGTTTTTACGTGGTTATCAGGAAAAAATAAAAAAATACTTGTTATAACCGAGAGCAAACAAATACCGAAAGACATCGGTTATTCAGAACTAAAATACCCATATCGTTTTAACTGATCGGTTTTTCTATCTCTAAACTGCAATGTCGCCATAGAAAAGTGTGTCGTTTCATCAATGTCCATAGCAACTTTGAGATATGTGTTTATGCGCAATATCGGCAAATGGAAACACGAAGAGGTAATAAGCACCTGAGCGATAGAATTTATTTCACAGTCAGAAAAGTCGAGTGACAGACAAGACTGAATCACTGTAATAGAAATTATATGGAAAGCTGTGTAAAGGAAAATTTCCAGTTCTTTCGTGGATTCCAAAATTGAAGCAAATTCCGGGACATCAAGGTGACATAGTCTTATACGGATAGTATTCCATGACTAACGTAATTGGCCCACATACTGTACTGGTATACGGATAATATTACACGACTAACGTAATTTACCTGAAATAATTTACAAACATGTTACTGTAACATTCGCTACTACTCATTACGCTAATTGACCTTCAGCCATTAAGCGCAAGCGCAGATCTCAGTTATGATACGTGCGCCATCCAAAAATTTATCAAGGTGGTAACTCAACACGACTACAAACGATCATTGTGTGTAAAATAAATAGAACACCTCATAAGAAGAACATGACGGGTTTGAATCATTCCCACCGCAAAGGATGAAAAATTCAGGCTCGCACACAAGACCACTTGATAACTAACCAGAAATTCAGAGTAGTTGTAGCTTCGGTGACAATCGCCTTTATTTACATTTTCCCCGTAAACTAGATAATTATGAAACGTAAGCAACTACTCTAAAATATCTGCGGCAACGGCGTTGCCACGGAGGTTGCATCGGTTCACGTGAGATCACCGAAGTTATGTGCGTTGTCGGGCGTTGAAGGCACTTGGATGGGTGATCATCCAGGCCGCCATGCACTCTTGCCATTTCTCGGGGTGCACTCAGCCTCATGATGTCAATCGAGGAGCTACTCGACCGAATAGTAACGGCTCCGGTCAAAGAATACCAACATAACGACCGGGAGAACAGTGTGCTGACCCCCGCCCCTCCTATTCGCATCCTCCACGGATGATGACACGGCGGTCGGATGGTCCCGTCCAGTAGGCCACTCGTGGCCTGAAGACGGAGTACTTACAAAGCAACTACTCTCCAGTGGATGGCCGTACTACTGAGACCTTGATGCCTGGCATCAATAACAGATGGCAGCACAAGAGGTTGGCTTACGCCTACTGCCGAATTTTGTGATCTGTCGTAAGCCTGCAAGCATATCCATTGCGTTTTCTGTCACGCGACTTGAGTGGAATGTTTCATTATTTCTGAAATTTTATAGAAATATTTTTCGTTGTATATCCTCACCATCGGTACTGAATTTACTGTAAAATTACTTGCTCACTTTTCGGAACTTCCGTTCATAGCAAATCGATACTATTTGAAGCCGTGGTAGACACGAGTCTAGTGTGCTTCACCTTCAGCACCTTCTGTGTCAGTCTCGGTTAATATGTCGCTGATTTCACAACGAACAGTTTGTTGTCTACTGAGTATACTGTTTGTTGCACGACACTATCCCTCCCACGCTGCTAAATGTAGGTCGTCGGCAAAATATGACTGCAGTGGAACAAGGGCGTCTGCAGAAATTTCCCCAGGAGGTGGTGGTGGCATTGGTAGTGGTGTGTGTGTGTGTGTGTGTGTGTGTGTGTGTGTGTGTGTGTGTGGAGGCCATTACTATGAAATTCACACAGTCCAGACCGCCAAGGAAAATAAACCTTGAGATTTGGAAAGGGTGTTGATCTTATACCGCTTATACTGCATATTTCGAAATTCCACCTCTAAGGGGAAATGAAAGGATTTTTGAAACATGTAGCTATTAAGGTAATTTGTATCTGGTTTCTAGGTCAGAAATAAAGAAATATGTGTTCCAGTATTATTGGGAATTTAACCTCTATGAGGTGAAATAGTGGATGAACATTTTATTTTGAGATAAATAGTTATGGAAGAACTATGGAAGTATTTTTAGGGCTAAATCTACGAAAATTGGTATTTGACTTCAAGGTTACAAATAAGAAAACACGTATTTTCGTGTTTTTGGAAGTTCAACCCCTAAGGGGATGAAATAGAGTGAGCTGCTGCGTTTCTGGCGCCAGTTTCCGTCGATCGTTGTTTCGATCTTTGAGTCGCGGCCCAGAGGGCACTGCTCCCTAAGCGACTGTAGTAGTTCTCTGTGCGGCCCCACATCGGACTTACCGCGCTTACACTGGACACAGTTGCCAACAAATCGCCTGCCATCGCCATATAGGTTGGGCCAAAACATATGTTCCCGAACTCGGTTCAAGGTCTTGTAGAACCACAAATTGTCCCCTACCGCCGAATCGTGGAAATATCTGAGTGCCATGTTAACTCGTTCCTGTGGAATACAGACCTTCCCTTCACCACGGTTGTCTTCCCCTTTACACAAGACCCCCCCACCCCACCCCCCGAAGACCTCGCCATCCGCCAACTGCTGCCGTATCGGTCCCCACCCGGGGTCCTCGGCCTTTTGCCGGCTAAGTCGCAGAAGAAGCCGAGTGTCTCGGAGAGAAGGAAATTCACCTCAAGATCCGGCTCCACGTGGCCCTTGCTTTCCCCAGACTCTGCCGCGAACATACGGCTGAGAGCGTAACCAATTCATTGTCTCTGCCACTAATATTCCGTACCTGGAGATAAGTCTTCTCATCTTAACTTCGGTATGATTTTTAGCAATCTTATTAATCAAAGTTTAATGGCTGGCACTGGCCAAGTAACTCACGGAGGCTCATTGGTTTCATTCCAGTTGTATTGCTCACCTGTTCTCCATATAAGGTTGTGTAGTTTATGTCTCAGAAAAGTGTCTGCCCTTGATGTGTGTTGTGTTAGAGATAATTGGCAGCGGTCGACGCTAGCATACTGGGAGCACAGCACCACGGGGGCAGAGAGATATTTAAGGCCATGTCCTCTCCTTTACATCTTGGGTTATGTTGTCACTTTTGCGTGATTCCATCTTTCCGGTGGAGAACTATAGCATCCAAAGTTCAATTGCATTGCCAAGTTGAGTATATTTCTATGTCATTCTCTGCCTCGTGGATCTCTTGTATTGATTTGAATCCTTGGTCTGCTCGCGTCTATCGCCCATTCATACGAAATTTTGAAGCAACCTTATTTTAAGGGTATTGTCACATAGTCATGTTCTAGTTGTAATCATTCTAAGAATATTGTTGATTAATCAACTGAGTAACTAAATTTGAAGGTCCGTTTGGTCAAAATTAAAGGACCCCCTTAATTGTTTTAGTCATTTTTTATATAGTTTTGTTTAGGAAAGTTGGCTAGCCGAACTTTAAATATCTGTATTCTTACGCTTAATCTGTTTCTCCCCTGATTGCAAGTAGTGAGAGTTCTGCTATGACTTTTATGGACATTTGTGCTATTTAAGTAAAGCTTTACCTAAGTATATTTACCTAGTCATATTCAAATTTCACATTTTACAGGTCTCGTTCAGCTTAACGAAATTTATTTATTATTTGTCCAACTGATCTGGCCTTGTAAGGCAGTCTCCTCTATTATTGTGATTGTGATTTTATAATGTTTTTGATTGTAATAAAATATGTAGCAACTACAACGGATTACTATTGTGATTTTGGTGTGTCACTACCATACCCCATTTCATAGAGGATGAAATGTTTCATGAAATATATGAAAACCTGTTTTTGATACATTCAACCATTAAGGGGGGTGGAATATAGGATGCAATGTTTTATGAAAGTATTTCAGTGCGAAAGAATTTTTAAAGCGAAATCTATGAAAATTGTGTTATTGAAAAATACATGTTTCACTGTTTTTGGAACTACAACCTCCAAGAAGGTGCAATAGTGGCACATGTTTCACTGACCCATAGCCTTCCACCCAACCTGCAAAGTATACGGACTTGCTGAAAGCATCGTTTAAGAAGAGATTGTTCGAAATTTCACTCCTAAGGGGGTGAAAAATGGGTTGAAAGTTTTTTTTAAAATATTTCCCTATGTCCCTATTGAAGCTATAACTACAAAACTACGAAAATTGATATTTGGTGTCTCAGTCAGAAACAAAAAAGAAACAGGTTTTTAGCATTTTCCGAAATTCTTCCATTGGGGGATAAAATAATTAGTGAAGGTTTTTGAAAATAAATCATTATTAAAGAACTACTGAAGCATATTTAAAGCTACATCTATGAAAATAGGTATTTGACATCTCGGTTCGATGTAAAAAAAAGTGTGTTTCGTTACTTTTGGAAATTTAACTCACTAATAGAGTGAAATAAGGGATGAAAAGTTTTATGAAATATTTCACTATGAAAGCATTTTTAGAATTAAATGGATGAAGATTTGAATTTGGCTCCTCGGTTCTAAATAGAAGAATACGTGTTTAATTGTTGTTGAAAACCCAACCCCTAAAGGGTGTGAGATGTTTCAGAAAATGGTTCATTATGAAAGCATTACTAAATATATCTGACAATTCGTATTCGGCTAATCTTTTACAATTTTTAAAAACTACGTGTTTCACTGGTTTTGGAACTTCGAGCATAAGGGGATGAAAATTTTAATGAAATATTTATTGCGTTATATTAAAATATTTTAAATTTGCATCTATGAAAACCGGTATTTCACTTCTCAATTAGATATAAAGAAATATGCGTTAGGGAATGAAAGACTCTACGGAGATATCACCACAAAAATACAAACGGCTTGATTAACAAAAACCTTGGACTCCAGCTGTCAGTAGTGCTTTTTGGTCCTTCAGTAAAAGACCATGCTTCAATGGCGTTAAGTTTAGAAAGTTTAGAAAGTGTTGCAGTTTATAAAAGACATAAAAAAACGATTAAAGAAAAAAAATTCTTTGCAGACCATGAAAGGTCTACGCAAGTAAAGAAGCGAATGATAAGCTAGCTCTTTATGCAAATGAGTTGGTCAGTTTAAGTTCCGAGACATGTCATGCAGCAGGAACGGAATCCTATAGTTGCTACGATTGGCTAAAGGAAAAGTTTTGCAAAATCACGCGAAATCACTTCTGCAAGTGGCTGAGAATCTCGTAATGAATAAAAATTCTGTAGTGAGAATTCGAAGGTGGGAGATGAAAGATTCCCCCCCCCCCTTCCCCCTCCTCACAATGCTATCCTTCTTTCCCTACAGCAAAATAAATAATTAAATAAATAAATAAAACTAGAGAAATTTCTACTGTGAAACTATTTGCATACAAGAGAACGGCCCTTGAAATTTAACGCTTCAAAGTTTTAAGCCCTGCTCATTCCGGATATTGATTAGAAAGTGTTAATCCACATGTGAAACCTGAGTACATAATCCCTGTGACATTTGATCAACGGTGTTCCATAAGGACAGGTTCTCGTTCAAAACGTTCGAATATTCTATTTCTTTGTAGTTGCATTTTTAAAGGTGTACTTGTCTAGAGTCTAGGAACCGAAAGTTTTTTTTTTTTAGTCCGTGCTTTACAAAAGTTTCTGCAGCGCATTGTTTGAAGCAGTGTCACGGCTGCCGTGAGCCGCGCGGGCTACCCGCCATGTCTCCAACGCCTTGTCACGGTTCGCGCGGCTCCCCCCGTTGGAGGTTCGAGTCCTCCCTCGGGCATGACTGTGTATGTGTTGTCCTTAGCATAAGTTACTGTAAGTAGTGTGTAAACATACGGACTGGTGGTTCAAATGGCTCTGAGCACTTTGGGACTTAACATCTGAGGTCATCAGTTTCCTAGAACTTAGAACGACTTAAACCTAACTAACCTAAGGACATCACACACATCCATGCTCGAGGCAGGATTTGAAGCTGCGACCGTAGCGGTCGCGTGGCTCCCGACTGAAGCGCCTAGAACCGCTGGGCCACATCGGCCGGTCTATCATGTATTCTAGAAGAGCTGCACGGTCGTCAGTGGCGCCTGTTCTTTCGAGAACAGTTACTATCTTCATATCTATGGTTAAACGTTACCCAGCCATTGACCTTCGTCTGTGCGAATGCGCATAGGTTGCTCGAACTCTTACGGGAATCGTCACCTTAGTGTGAGCCAGTAATGAGTGGATGGACAAGTACCTATTAAGTACATTACGTATGCGGATTGTGGACGGTTGGGGATGTGAGTCTCACGGGAAACGTGCGAGGGATAAATTCCTGCTGTCGTGCTGTTCATTTGTGTCCTCGATGGCTCAGATGGATTGAGCGTCTGCAATGTAAGCAGGAGATCCTGGGTTCGAGTCCCAGTAGGGGCACACATTTTCAGCTGTCCCCATCGAAGTATATCAACAACACCTGTCGGCAGTTGAGGGTTTCAATTAATTATCAGTTGTGAAGGTGATTCGATGAACCTTTTGCCAGGCACTTAAATGTGTTTTGCAGGGTATCCATATAGATGTAGATGAAAACTCGTCCCGTGTCGCACGTGCTCAAAATGATTCATACTGCAGAATGCATGCAAACATACTCACCGAAAATACGGACGAATATCAAGTGCAGGCTGCCAAGTGCTGCATATCCAGCTTAGACAGATCGGCTTTTCCTGCCAAGAAGAACAGGAAGTTGCTGTCTAGGAACAATCAGAGCTCGAGGAAGGGTTGATAAATACTCCTTGAATTGCAGACTAAAAGTAAATAACGAAAATACATTTTTTGGTAAAAATTGGTCAAAACATAATCGTTTGCCCTCCGCATTGGATTAGCTGTTTTGAATATTGAAAATCTGACTTCAGATTCGTTTTCACTGACATTGAAAATATATATGTATCACTCAGTTCATGCAAGTCGAAGTAATAATGTAACTAAATGTTTTCCCTAAACTTTGAACACTTTTTTTTCGAGTAACGATTTTCTCAGAACGGCATGCAGCATAAATTAAAAGTGGTTCGATCTCTTAACTTCTACCTCTGACCCCTAAAAGTACACTTTTCTTAGGAGCTTATAGCTATAATATGACATTTGTTAATATTAACTAATTTTTGTGTAGGCATAAGGAGTGAAACAAACCCACAAAAATTGAACTCAAAGTTCGAATTAGCACTGTATTGTTAAATTTAAGGTTGTTTCATTGCGGTTAGGTATGCGCTCCCATAAATTTTATGTATTATCGACTGATGTAATCCATTTTCAATTTCAGAGAAATAATGTAGTATCAACTGATGTTACCCATTTTTGAATTCAGGTTACATCTGAGGTGCAACACTGCACGCACTCTGCGTACTCCAGTCTCGCAGGCCCTTGATCAAATCATAATTACCGGCGCCATTTTTTTATTGAAAATCTAAAATTAAGCTCATAGTATGATCACTTGTAATTCATAAACAGATCCTTCGAATGTATTTTCATTGTCTCAAAAAAAAATTTCAAATGTACCCTTTTTTGCTCATTTGTATGAGAACCTGGCCGTAACGCCGGAATATAGTCACGAGATTTTTTTTCAGAGACGCTGTACGTTCGCGAGAAGAATTTCGTTCTGCGCGTGTCGAAGGACATTCCTCAGATATTACTGTGTGTGTGCTACTCAGTCGTACCATTCGAGTGTACATCTTTGCATAGTTTTCCTTTCACGATGTAAACAGTGCTCGGCTCAGTTGCTAACTGGCCAGAGAGTGGTTCCGAAGGTGGATGTGCGGTGCGTTCGGTCTGCTAGGACAACAGCAGACTGGCGTGGTGCGATGGCAGAAGCTGACACTGAGGGAGCTAGCTGCTGGGACGCCAGCGAACAATTTATGCCAAGTAAGACGAAGAGGACTATTCTAAAATTATGAGCCGTCTCAAAAGTGTTTATCATTAGTAAATCTTGAAGTTAAGACTGACAATAAGTCTACAATAACTGACAGTTTTGTCTAGAGAGAGAGATACAGGAAATCCCCCCACCCCCCTCAATGAAATTTTGGTTGTGATGACAGGCCGATTGGTAGTGTAGCCCGAGATCTAAGTTAGGTTGGAAGTGGGTAATTTGATTGAGAGTTGTTTACGCCAACGATTATGAATGCCGACTAAACGTTGTGCGAGCAGATTGCCCTGTAGCGTAGCCTAGTGTTTCCGTCCGCGCCACATTCAACATTCTTTCTCTAGCTGTGTACAAAAGTCTCACAACAGCCACGATAACTACGTTTCTGGTGGGGGGATGGTAGAGTCCACTATGTAACTTTCACTGCAAATTTTAGTAACCGCCGAAACTAACCGAAATAGAAGCGTAATTTTAACTATATTTCCTTTTATGGGAAAGAATGGTTCCCCTCTTTCGGCAGCAACTGTAATATGTAGGCGACTTATTAGTTTTTTTTAACTCTGAATCATGATCTCAATAGACGCAGTGCTTTTTTTACGTTACTTGATTTGTGGTCTATAGTAAACAATGCAACGAATTGGTAAATTCTTTGAAGTTTCACGTGTGTTACATAGACGACGTCTGCAATGTTCGTAAGGCTAAGTTTGCATATATTCGGTGTCTGTTTTTTTGGCCATGTACTGTATAATTAAGGGGAGGAGGATTATGTTCAAGGAGCAGTGCAGTAGCAGTCTATGGAGAAATTGAGAATTTGGATCTTGCGAACGGCATGCTCGGGCTGTTCGTGCTATTCTGTTGACCACTGTGTAATTCGGACACAGTGATCATTGCCTCTCCCTAGTAACCAGGGGACTCGGGTGCTAATCCTGGTCTGGCACAAATTTTCAACAGTGCCCATTGACTAAAGTCTGTGCCCATTGTCAGCTAATATCATTGTTTCGGTGTTAAATTGTATTTTGTTCACGATACATCGTTTAGCTTTTTCATGGATAACAGCTTTGAAGCGTACAGGTTATATTGATATTCGCTCGTCGTTACTCCAAGGCAACTATAGCGATTTATAAATACAGTTGTAGTTTGTATTAAGCCTACATACGTAATTGTGTCCTGTGTTTCTTTACCAAGAACTACTTCGTAAGTAATTCCCCTGTAGTGGTATTTTGTTTTAGTATTTTGTTTAAATATTTATAGACTGCAGGCTTGGATGAAATATGAAACACATGTCCGAAGTTCCTGTTGATACTGAGGATACTGTTTCATCCGTACTAGGGGCCAAAAAATTTCATCTAATACAGAAGGACACAATTTGTCTCGAGATTTAGCAATTTTTCGTAATAGAGGCCTTGCTTCGATACATTTTTCTCTAATTCTTGTTTGGATTTAATCTTAAAACACACTAACTCTTCCACCAGTTATTCGATATGTGGTTTCATTCCTTTCGTAGCCTAGAGTTCTTAAACGGTCGATAATATTAATAATTTCCTTTCTCAATTTTATTTTCTGTAAAATCTCCTGCTTATGGTTATTGCTAACATGTTTCATGTTCTCACTTTTATTATTTTTATTTTTCTAGTTTTGTGACTGGTAGCCCAATTTTCTTTGAATCTGGTTTCTAATTCTGAAATAGTAACAGATGAAGGTCAAGAGAAGATTGCGATCTATTTGAGGAGAGTGGCTTGGAGATTTTTTATAATAGACGTACACAGGTCATGGGGATCCTTACCTATATAAATTTACTTCGAGTGTGATGTAGCCCATTCTCTTGTCATGATCTCGGCTGTATCGTAGCGCATTGTCTCGGTTAGGTTGGAGATTTTTCTTGAGAGTTGCCGAAGTCAACGAAAGTGATTACAAAGTAAAGACTGTGCTAACAGAACGATCTGTAGCGTAGTCCAACACGTTCTTTCTGTCCTTTTAAAGCCTCTTTGAATTAAAAATAACTAAAGCTGCAAGATACAATCACAAAAACTGTGTTACGTAATAGAGTAATCCCAGACTATTGTGGTGTAAGTTGTGTGCATACACCATTTTTTTTTCAATGAGTATACATTATTTTACTCATTTGCTGGGTTTCAGTTTTCCGCGTTTTCCGGCGAAAAACCTTTTCCTGTGAAGGGCCCATTAGCTTGTCGGTTATATTCGTGACTTTCTCGACGGTCAGTAATTTCGTGACAGTTCATCCACCGGCGTCATTGTTAACATCGAATGTAGATTTAAGTATTAGGAAGGCTAATATGAAGCTAATGCATGAGTGGGTCTAATAATTAATAAAAATAAGAATGCGTGTAAGCTACTACAAACAGCATAGTGAACGCATTGTTGTGGCCAAGATAGCCACGAATCCCATGCCTACCAAAGTCGTAAAAGAAGTCCGCAGACGATGAAGAAATTGATGGAATGTGTGATGAGATAAAAGAAATCATTCAGATAGTGATGGGAGATGAAAATTTAATATTAATGGGTGACTGGAATTCGACAGTAGGAAATCGAAGAAAAGGAAACGTAGTAGGTGAATATGGAATGGGGGTAAAAAATGAAAGAGGAAGCCGCCTGGTAGGTTTTTGCACAGAGCATAACTTAATCATAGCTAACACTTGGTTCAAGAATCATGGAAGAAGGTTGTATACGTGGAAGACACCTGGAGATACTGCAATATTTCAGATAGATTATATAATGGTAAGACAGATTTTTAGGAACCAGATTTTAAATTGTAAGACATTTCCATGGCCAATGTGGACTCTGATCCCAATATATTGATTATGAACTGTAGATTAAAACTGGAAAAAGGTGGGAATTTAAGGAGATGGGACCTGAAAGAACTGACAGAATCAGAAGTTGTAGAGTGTTTCAGGAAGAGCATTAGGGAACGATCTACAGGAATGGAGGGAAAGTAATACAGTGTGATGGAGGATCTGAGTGGTGTACTGTCAAGGGGGAGGGGGTTCCTCAGGGATCAGTGTTGGGGCCGCTCCAGTTCCTTATCTATATAAATGATATGCCCTCAAGTATTATGGGTAACTCTAAAATATTTCTGTTTGCTGATGACACTAGCTTGGTCGTAAAGGATGTTGTGTGCAACATTGACTCTGTTTCAAGTAGTGCAGTACATGACCTCAGTTCATGGCTTGTAGAAAATAAACTAACGTTAAATCACAGTAAGATTCAGTTTTTACAGTTTCTAACACACAATTCAACAAAACCTGACGTTTTAATCTCACAGCATGGGCATATGATTAGTGAAACTGAACGGTTCAAATTCCTAGGTGTTCAAATAAATAGTAAGGCTTTGTGGAAAGCCCACGTTCAGGATCTTGTTCAAAGACATAATACTGCCATTTTCACTATTCGAATGGTACCGAAAGTGAGTGATACTTCGACAAGTAAATTAGTCTACTTTGCTTATTTCCATTCACTTATGTCGTATGGTATTATGTTTTTGGGTAACTCTTCCCATTCTAGAAGGATATTTTTGGCTCAGAAACGGGAGGTTCGGGCAAAAAGTGGTGTGAGTTCACGATCCTCTTGTCGACCTCTGTTCAGGGAGTCTGGGTATTTTGACATTGGCCTCTCAATATGTATATTCCTTATTGTCGTTTCTTGTTACCAATATTAGTTTATTTCCAACAATAAGCAGCTTTCACTCGGTTAATACTCGGCAGAAATCAAACCTCCATTTGGATCGGACTTCCTTAACTCATGTGCAAAAATGTGTGCAGTATACTGCTGCATCAATTTTCAATAAGCTGCCACTCGAATTCAAAACTCTTAGCAGTAATCCACGCGCTTTCAAATCGAAACTGGAGTGTTTCCTCATGGGTCACTCCTTCTATTCTGTCGAGGAGTTAATTGAAAAATTAAGCTGATTCTCATTGTACTGCTGATAGCGTTTGCTTAAACTTATCCACTGATTTTCTCTCAGGTTCATGAATATGTATTTTTATCTGTTATTACTTTTATGTTGTAAGTTCATGTGTCGCCCTAACCGCCGTCTGCTTCACGTCTGCTGTGCAGCGAGCTACCTTAATTTAAGTATTAACTGTATTTTTCTTACTTGTCACTTCTTCTTCCGTGTGTTTTTGCTTTTAGGAAGCTTTAATTGTCGAGTGCTAGTAATAGAGTTACATAGATTTCGTGTTTGTTTTGGATACAGTCAGAGAGAGTCCCTGTAGTCAGCCATAGTGCCAGTAGTGCTTGTGTTTGTTTTGAATACAGTCCAGAGACAGGTAGTGCTATTTTCATTGTTTTCTACAAGAAGTGGTTAGCAATCACAGTTTAGTCAGTAATCAGCCGCCTTTAGTGAATTAGCAGTCTAGTTAAATGTTGATTAAGTCTCTCCAGTAAATTGATTCCTTAGGATGGATGGGATGTGTGACTGCTGTGTACGGACGCAGGAGGAGCTGGCCACTCTTCGCGAACAGCTGAGCGTGTTGATGGCCGCGGTCAGCCGTCTTCAGGCTGCTGCCTCGGAGTGTAGCGGCAGTGGGGAGCCTGTTGCGTCGCATGGTGCATCCCAGGTGTTAGGTGCTTCACCCACTGTCCCTGCTGTCGAGACACCTTCGCGGGTACCAGACGCGGTTGGGCCACCCTCTCACCAAGGGGAGTGGCGGGTTCAGCGGCGTGGAGGCTGGCCGTGTGGCATCGCCCGCTCTGCCTGTGAATGGACATGTGGCTGCTCCTTCAGCAAGGTCCGAGCAGGCACACGGGGGGAGGGGTTTATTAGTTACTGGGAGCTCCAACGTTAGGCGGGTGATGGAGCCCCTTAGGGATATAGCGGAAAGGTTGGGGAAGAAGGCCAGTGTTCACTCTGTCTGCTTGCCGGGGGGTCTCATCCGAGATGTGGAGGAGGCCCTACCGGCGGCGATAGAGAGCACTGGGTGCACCCGACTGCAAATTGTTGCTGATGTCTGCACCAATGACTCCTGCCGTCTGGCTTCAGAGGTCATCCTCAGTTCGTACAGGCGGTTGGCCGAGTTGGTGAACGCGGAAAGCCTCGCTCGCGGGGTGGAATGAGAGCTAACTATTTGTAGTATCGTTCCCAGAACCGATCGCGGTCCTCTGGTTTCGAGCCGAGTGGAAGGCTTAAACCAGAGGCTCAGACGATTCTGCGGAGAGCTGGGGTGCAAATTTCTCGACTTCCGCTATCGGGTGGAGAAATGTAGGGTCCCCCTGAATAGGTCAGGCGTGCACTGCACGCCGGAAGCGGCTACGAGGGTAGCGGAGTACGTGTGGAGTGCACATGGGTTTTTTTTTTAGGTTAGAGAATTCCCTCCCTAGGCCCGACAAGACGACTCCTGAGGCGCGGCAAGGCAGGAGTAGGCAAAATGCAACAGGGAATAACAATATTAATGTGCTAATAGTAAACTGTAGGAGAGTCTATAGAAAGGTGCCAGAACTGCTCTCATTAATAAACGGTCACAACGCCCATATAGTACTAGGGACAGAAAGTTGGCTGAAACCACATGTAAACAGTAATGAAATCCTAAACTCTGATTGGAATGTATATCGCAGAGAAAGGCTAGACAGTGAAGGGGGATTCGTGTTTATAACGATAAGAAGTGCAATAGTATCGAAGGAAATTGACGGAGATTGTAATTGTGAAATGATTTGGGTGAAGGTCACGGTTAAAGCAGGCTCAGACATGGTAATTGGATGTCTCTATAGGCCCCCGGGCGCAGCAGCTGTTGTGGCTCAGCACCTGAAGAATAATTTCGAAAATATTTCGAGTAGATTTCCCCACCATGTTATAGTTCTCGGTGGAGATTTTAATTTGCCCGATAATGACTGGGAGACTCAAACGTTCATAACGGGTGGCAGGGACAAAGAATCGAGTGAAATATTTTTAAGTGCTTTATTCGAAAACTATCTTGAGCAGTTAAACAAAAAACCGACTCGTGGCAATAACATATTAGACCTTCTGGTGACAAACAGACCCGAACTATTTGAATCAGTTAATGCAAAACAGGGAATCAGCGATCATAATGCGGTTACTTCGTCGATGATTTCAGCCGTAAATAGAAACATTAAAAAAGGTAGGAAGATTTTTGTGTTTAGCAAAAGTGACAAAAAGCAGATTACAGAGTACCTGACGGCTCAACACAAAATTTTGTCTCAAGTACAGATAGTGTTGAGGATCAGTGGACAAAGTTCAAACCACCGTACAATATGCGTTAGATGAGTATGTGCCAAGCAAGATCGTAAGAAATGGAAAAGAGCCACCGTGTTTCAACAACCGAGTTAGAAAACTGCTGCGGAAGCAAAAGGAACTTCACAGCAAACATAAACATAGCCAAAGCCTTGCAGACAAACAAAAATTACGCGAAGCGAAATGTAGTGTGAGGAGGGCTATGCGAGAGGCTTTCAATGAATTCGAAAGTAAAGTTCTATGTACTGACTTGGCAGAAAATCATAAGAAATTTTGGTCCTATGTCAAAGCGGTAGGTGGATCAAAACAAAATGTCCAGACACTCTGTGACCAAAATGGTACTGAAACAGAGGATGACAGACTAAAGGCCGAAATACTAAATGTCTTCTTCCAAAGCTGTTTCACAGAGGAAGACTGCACTGTGCTTCCTTCTCTTGAAGTCGCACAGTTGACAAAATGGTAGATATCGAAATAGAAAACAGAGGGATAGAGAACAATTAAAATCGCTCAAAAGAGGAAAGGCCTCTGGTCCTGATGGCATACCAGTTCGATTTTACACAGAGTACACGAAGGAACTTGCCCCCCTTCTTGCAGCGGTGTACCGTAGGTCTCTAAAAGAGCGAAGCGTTCCAAAGGATTGGAAAAGGGCACAGGTCATCCCCGTTTTCAAGAAGGGACGTCGAACAGATGTGCATCTCTAACGTCGATCAGTTGTAGAATTTTTGGAACACCTACTATGTTCGAGTATAATGTCTTTTTTGGAGACTAGAAATCTACTCTGTAGGAATCAGCATGGGTTTCGAAAAAGACTGTCGTGTGAAACCCAGCTGGCGCTATTCGCCCACGAGACTCAGAGGGCCTTAGACACGGGTTCACAGGTAGATGCCGTGTTTCTTGACTTCCGCAAGGCGTTTGACACAGTTCCCCACAGTCGTTTAATGAACAAAGTAAGAGCATACGGACTATCAGATCAATTGTGTGATTGGATTGAGGAGTTCCTAGATAACAGAACGCAGCATGTCATTCTCAATGGAGAAAAGTCTTCCGAAGTAAGAGTGATTTCAGATGTGCCGCAGGGGAGTGTCATAGGACCGTTGCTATTCACAATATTCATAAATGACCAGGTGGATGACATCGGAAAGTCTCTGAGGCTTTTTGCAGATGATGTTGTGGTGTATCGAGAGGTTGCAACTATGGAAAATTGTACTGATATGCAGGAGGATCTGCAGCGAATTGACGCATGGTGCACGGAATGGCAATTGAATCTCAATGTAGACAAGTGTAAAGTGATGCGAATACATAGAGAGATAGGTCCCTTATCATTTAGCTACAAAATAGCAGGTCAGCAACTGGAAGCAGTTAATTCCATAAATTATCTGGGAGTACGCATTAGGAGTGATTTAAAATGGAATGATCATATAAAGTTGATCATCGGTAGAGCAGATGCCAGACTGAGATTCATTGGAAGAATCCTAAGGAAAGGCAATCCGACAACAAAGGAAGTAGGTTACAGTACGCTTGTTCGCCCACTGCTTGAATACTGCTCAGCAGTGTGGGATCCGCACCAGACAGGGTTGATTGAAGAGATAGAGAAGATCCAACGGAGAGCAGCGCGCTTCGTTGCAGGATCATTTAGTAATCGCGAAAGCGTTACGGAGATGATAGATAAACTCCAGTGGAAGACTCTGCAGGAGAGAAGCTTCGTAGCTCGGTTCGGGCTTTTGTTGAAGTTTCGAGAAATTTCCTTCACCGAAGAGTCAAGCAGTGTATTGCTCCCTCCTACGTATATCTCGCGAAGAGACCATGAGGATAAAATCAGAGAGATTAGAGCCCACACAGAAGCATACCGACAATCCTTCTTACCACGTACAATACGAGACTGGAATAGAAGGGAGAACCGATAGAGGTACTCAGGGTACCCTCCGCCACACACCGTCAGGTGGCTTGCGGAGTACGGATGTAGATGTAGATACTGACACGTTCCATGACCTTGAAGATTTGCTCCTCAATTTGGGCCTACGGAACTTGACATGCGCAAAAAAAGAGGGTAACAGAAGATATATTGATTTTAATTTGCTAAAGGAGAAAATACAAAAATGCAGTAAATTATGCCGGCAAAAAGAAATGCAAACGTCTCAAAAATGAGATCGACAGGAAGTGCAAAATGGCTAAGCAGGGATATCTAGAGGACAAACGTAAGGATGTAGAGGCGCATACCACTAGGGGCAAGATAGTTACTGCCTACAGGAAAATTAAAGAGACCTTTAGAGAAAAGAGATTCACTTGTATGCATATCAAGAACTCAAATGGAAACCCTGTTATCAGCAAAGAAGGGAATGCAGAATGGTGGAAGGTGGATATAGAGGATCTGTACAAGGGCAATGTACTTGAGGACAATATAATGGAAATGGAAGAGGATGTAGATGAAGATGAAATGGGAGATGACGTACTGCGTGAAGAGTTTGACAGAGCACTGAAAGACCTTAGTCGAAACAAGGTTCCGGGAGTAGGCAACATTCCATTAGAACTACTGACAGCCTTGGGAGACCCAGCTCTGACAGAAAGTTACCGTCTGACGAGCAAGATGCATGAGACAGCCGAAATACCGTCAGACTTCAAGAAGAATGAAATAATTCCAATTTCAGAGAAAGCAGGTGTTGACAGATGTGAAAATTACCGAACTATCAGTTTAATAAGTCACAGCTGCAAAATACTAATGCCATTTCTTTAGAGACGAATGGAAAAAAGAATAATAGAAGCCGACCTCAGGGAATTTCAGTTTGGATTCCGTAGAAATACTATAACATGTGAGGCAATACTGACCCTACGACTTACCTTATAAAGTAGATTAAGGAAAGGAAAACCTACGTTTCTAGCATTTGTAGACTTAGAGAAATCTTTTGACAATGTTGACTGGAATACTCTCTTTCAAATTCAGAAGGTGGCAGGGGTAAAATACAGGGAGCGAAAGGCAATTTACAATTTGTACAGAAAGCAGATGGCAGTTATAAGAGTCGAAGGATATGAAAGGGAAGCAGTGGTTGGGAAGGGAATGAGACAAAAAAAATGGCTCTGAGCACTATGGGACTCAACTGCTGTGGCCATCAGTCCCCTAGAACTTAGAACTACTTAAACCTAACTAACCTAAGGACATCACACGCATCCATGCCCGAGGCAGGATTCGAACCTGCGACCGTAGCAGTCTCACAGTTCCGGACTGCACGCCTAGAACCGCGAGACCACCGCGGTCGGCGGGAATGAGACAGGGTTGTAGACTATCCCCAATGTTATTGAATCTGTTTATTGAGCAAGCAGTAAAGGAAATAAATGAAAAATTCTGAGTAGAAATTAAAATCCATGGACAAGAAACTAAAACCTTGAGGTTTGCCGATGACGTAATTCTGTCAGAGACAGCAAAGATTCTAGAAGAGTAGCTGAACAGAATGGAGTGTCCTGAAAGGATGATATAAGATCAGCATCAATAAAAGCAAAACGAGGATAATGGAATGTAGTCGAATTAAGGTGGGTGATGCTGAGGGAATTAGATTTGGAAATGAGACGTTTAAAGTAGTAAAGGAGTTTTGCTATTTAGGGAGCAAAATAACTGATGACGGTCGAAGTAAAGAGAATATAAAATGTAGACTGTCAATGGTGAGGAAAGTGTTTCTAAAGAAGAAAAATTTGTTAACATCGAGTATAGCTTTAGGTATCAGGAAGTCTTTTCTCAGAGTATTTGTATGGAGTGTAGCCGCGTATTGAAGTGAATAATGAACAATAAATAGTTTGGACAAGAAGAGAATAGAAGCTTTCGAAATGTGGTGATGATGCTGAAGATTAGATGGGTAGATCACGTAACTAATGTGGAGGTATTGAATAGGATATGGGAGAAGAGAACTTTGTGGCACAACTTGACTAGAAGAAGGGGTCGGTTGGTAGGACACGTTCTTAGGCATCAAGGGATCACCAGTTTAATATTGGAGGGCAGCGTGGAGGATACAAATCGAGGACGGAGACGAGGAGATGAATACACTAAGCAGATTCACAAGGATGTAGGTTGCAGTGGGTACTGGGAGATGAAGCTTCCACACGATACAGTAGCATGGAGAGCTGCATCAAACCAGTCTCTGGACTGAAAACAACAACAACAACATTAAGGTATTTGTCTGGTGTGTAACCTCCAACAGAAGTGGGACAGACAAGAGGGTAAGATTATATTACATGTACTTTCCGTTGAAATTAATCCATAATGGGGAGATACTCAATGGGAAAATGATATGCTAATTTACTTTCCACAGATCGCCAGTGGACTGATCATGAACGAGGAACGAAAATTTAGTCACACTTCTGATTGTACTCGTATTATTTGACCCCCCCCCCCCCCTCTCTCTCTCTCTCTCTCTCTCTCTCTCTCTCTCTCTCTCTCTCTCTCTCTCTCTCTCTCTCTCTCTCTCTCTCTCTCTCTCTCTCACACACACACACACACACACACACACACAATTACCCACTCTCAATCGCGCGCGCTAGTTCTACTAAAAAATTCAATTCATTAATGGTGTCTGAAGAGATCGTTAGCAAGAAATCCTTTAGGCCCCTCGTAAACTGAAATCTGTCAGTAGTAAAGCTTTTTATGGCTGCCGGCAAGTTATTGAAAATATCGTTCTCTTTAATGATGGAGACTTTCTTCCACCAAAGTAATTAACTTACCAATTTTTGTGGAGATTATTCACGTTTCTAGTAATGACTTCATGAAATGAGAAGTTGATTTGGAAATATTCATTTGTTTTTAACACAATTTTCACGGGGAGAACGTATCTTCTATCTCCACCATGTTAAACTGATCTATTTATATGATCCTTATCCTAAGTTGTGTTATATTAACTTTAAAACACAAAACATTTTTTACATGCATTTTCACTATTTTCCAACAAGCTGAAAATTTTTCATGAATAATATATTAATAGTGAAATTTTTAGAAAAATTTTGAAAGACAGGTTTTGCGGGCAAATTTAAAAATAAAAAGACGATAGTGTTCTTTATAATACAACTTCTCCATGGTTTTTAATTCCTACTCCGAAGTTTTCTTTTGTTTCCTTTACTGCTTGCTCAGCAAACAGATTGAATAACATCGGGGATAGGCTACAACCCTGTCTCACTCTCTTCCCAACCACTGCTTCCCTTTCATATCCCTCGACTCTTCATGCCCTCGAGTAAGAAAACTGACCGTTAGATTTCCATGGTTCTTGGATAAATGGTTTGAGAGGAAAGGTACAGTTAGTTAGAAAAGTTACGGAAAATTTAAAGTTGTATTGC
Organism: Schistocerca gregaria; assembly: GCF_023897955.1. Taxonomy (NCBI): domain Eukaryota; kingdom Metazoa; phylum Arthropoda; class Insecta; order Orthoptera; family Acrididae; genus Schistocerca; species Schistocerca gregaria. The sequence goes on along the minus strand of NW_026061736.1, from coordinate 7,716,158 downwards.
ACTTAACGTCGTACATGCTCTCATTTAAATTCATAGTTTCTTTCACTTTCCAATAGTACGCATGCTGTACATAAACATAAAATTTGTTTCATGATATTTACTTTTTTAATTTTTTGCAAGTCTTCTAGAACTTCTCTCGAAAACTTTGTGCGTAGATCTTGGCATTTGTTTTGTTCAGAAACGTTATTACTGTAGCAAACAACTGACTACGAGAGAAGAAAAAATGTATTCAATATGTGAAAGCTCAAAGCTACGGGTAAAATGTCCCTAGGCTTATCATCTCAAAGAAGAGCTGGCACAGAGAAACAAGTGGGCATGTCTTACATAGCAAGCTGCCATTTAAACCGACATTTAGGACCTTCAAATAAGGATTTGGACTAAAATACTTTCATATTCGCACTAAGTGTAAATCAAACTGGTACAATCACCAATAAACAAAATTATTTTCATTGTTTTCGGGGATCCTTTTGCCTTTCGGAATAAATATATTGCGAATCAGTTGTTAACATGCCTGGTTCCCCAAAGAGGAGACGATTCGAAACTTCCGAAATGTGGTGATGTAGAAGAATGCTAAAAAAGTTTTGATCGAATAGCTGATGGGGAGATACGAAATCAGATTAGGGAGCAGAGAAATTAATGGCACAAATTGACAAAAAGAAGCGATCGTGGGTAAAACACATATTTAGATTCCACCCATCCGCTGTGACCCACGACGTTCTGCATGACGGTGATTAGTTTGCATTTCGAAGGATACCAGCGGCCTTATTAAATGTTAACTGTGATTGCCTTCGTTTCTAGATCAATTTATAATGTTCGTTAACTATGATTTTTTTCGGAATATATCGTGATGAACTCTGGGTGGAACCACAGAACACAGCTTAAATTGTCGTTGAAGAAACGAGTAGTGATTGTATTTTTATCTTTCTTATCCGACACGTTGCGGTATCCAAGGTATAATGGGGTACACAGTTGAAAACTTTGATTAAATGTACAAAATTGATAAATAAGAGAGTTACAAATCTTTATATGAACACATTATGATGTATTAATCACAAAAATACAAGAACATTGCCATAAAATAAAACAACAATATTTTCTCACTCAAAAACAGAAATTTATATCATTTGCACGCGGCAGAATGGGGTGGTAAATACAAGTGATTACAAAAACGTATAAAATTATCGGAAATGCAGAAAATATTGGCTTGCTCGGTATTTTTTTTAGTTTAAAGTGAGTATTAATGTCAAACTACAGTTTTCATGTATCGTATCCTTTTCTTGAGGCTGTTTACAAAATTCACACACGGGGAGACACTCATCATCTTCGCTATCTATTCCTGCACAAGAATCGTGTGTCCATTTTTTGCACGTGGAACAAGCGACCCAACCTTCAACTGATTTTGAATATAACCCACCACAATATACACATTGACAGTCAGAACTTTCCTCATAATCACTCTCGTTAGTATAGTATTATTTCTCCTTTTTTCCATTTATCTTCAGGCTCTTTCTCTCGTTTTTGAGTTCTTAATTTTATTCTCTTTCGCAAAAAGTTTTCTTTTTGCTCTTTCATCTTTGTCAAAGTTCTTCTTCTGTTTCTCCCATTAATGTCTTTTAACTCTTTTTTTTTGTACGGCGAATCAGTTAAAACAACGTTGTTCCCCCTTTTCAGTCTCGCTCTTTTCTTGCTTTCGTTAACTTTTGACAAGAAAATCAGAATCTCAGGTGAAATATGAATTGAGGAGGTTGTGTTGTCAGTTGTCATCCAAGAGCACCCAAGATTAGAACAATTAGCCCCAATAACTTTGTTATTCTTAGGCGTCAGTTCATTGTAACAATTCGCTGAAACCTCGTCCCCTTGATTATCCAGCCAGTTTGAGTCGTCTTTTTCAGCTGGTGTGCTAGGTGAAGGCAATTCCAATTGTTCAGATGTAATAACCTCTTTATCTGACGGCCTATCACGTCCGCTGTCAGTTGTGTCTGCCGGGAGGAAGTGTACGTCGTGAATATGGATGGGTCCGTGGGCCATATTGCAGTAGCTTCGAAACCTTTAATAGCGGTTTTCATTGTTGCGCTTTAGACAAAAGCTGAACCAAAAAGCGTTGAAATTTGAAAGGTAGTTACGACTTTTCCTGCGTGGCTCCGCAGCCATTTTCGAAGTTAATCACTATAACGAGGATTTATAAAACAAACATCAAGCGGCTGAAGTCTGTGAGAGCAATGTGGTGGTGAAGAAACGCCACTCTCCTTCGCGTAGTCCATAACGTCAGTGTTCGTGGTATGAGCTGAGTGGCCATCTGATATAAGGAGAACTGGGACGTGCTTTGATGCCTTAGAAAATACCACATATTGTGAAAACCATACAAAGAATGACTCTGTGGCCATCCATGCGGTGCTGTGGACCTTAGCGCAACCTCCTGCTGCCAGTCCTAACTCAAATTCTTTCTGCTTCTTCTTTCGTGGAAAAATAATCGTAGGAGGAATGTCAGCTCCGCTTGCTGACGTACTAATGAGAATGGTTGCAGTTTCGCCCGTTTCTGCAGATGTTAACGATCACACTGGACGGTTCCCTTTGCAAGCTGAGATGTTCGATTGGTTTTTAGGATTAACCGACACGCCTGTTTCATCACAATTAGTTATTTGAGAAGTCATTAGTTTGTGATTGTCACATTTGTTAGCAACGAAAAAAACCTATCGACAGCTACTTTATTAAAATCCTTGATTCTTGTACCAGATGTTGCTTCGGGCTTGAGAACAAACCCTCATTTGCTTCTTCATTGTTTCATGATGTAATAAAGATTTCGATTTGTTTTGCTCGAAATTTTCGAAAAGGTATCTGCGAAACATGCAAAAATTGAAATGGCAAAACTGTGCACCTGCCGAAATACAAGTACGTATACTCATTTGAAAAAATGTTCCTAAACTGCTTCTGATACGCTAGAGGTTACCGCACAGTAAACAGCAATTGTAGTTGACCGTTTACCAGCACCGTATAAAGTACGGCCAATTAAATATTTTTGTAGGGAGGACACATCATCTCATCCTGAATGGAGAGTTCATCTATACGTGTAAAAGTAACCACTTGTGCCAGAGGGAAGTGTGTTGGGAGCATTACTGTTCATGTTGTATATTAACATTACAGATAATATAAGTAAGCTCACATATTTCGAAAATGATGCAGATATCGACATTGAGGTAAGAAAGTTCGTGTGAAGCGATATGCACATACAGGGGAAATGAAAAATGTGACCACCTATACTTGCATCTACATGGATACTCTGCAAATCACATTTAAGTGCCTGGCAGATTGTTCATCGAACCACCTTCACAAGTCTCTATTATTCCAATCTCGCACAGCACACGGAAAGAATGATCACTTGTGTCTTTCCATACGAGCTCTGACTTCCCTTATTTTAACGTTATCGTTTCTCCCTACGTAGGTCGTTGTCAACAAAATATTTTCGCATTCTTAGGAAAAAGTTGGTGATTGGGATTTCGTGAGAAGATTCCGTCGCAACGAAAAACGCTTTCCTTTTAATGATGTCCAGCCCAAATCCTGTATCATTTGTGTGACACACTCTCTCATATTTCGCGATAATAGAAAACGTGCTGCCTTTCTTTGGACTTTTTCGATCTACTCCGTCAGTCCTATCTTGTAAGAATCCCACATCTTCCAGCAGTATTATAAAAGAGGACGGACAAGCGTAGTGTAGGCAGTCTCCTTTGTAGGTCTGTTACGTTTTATAAGTGTCGTGCAAATAAAACGCAGTCTTTGATTAGCCTTAACCGCAACATTTTCTATGTGTTCTTTCCAATTTAAGTTGTTCGTTATTGTATAATAATAATGGCGTGTGACGAGGGCCTCCCATCGGGTAGACCGATCGCCTGGTGCAAGTCTTTCGATTTGACGCCACTTCGGCGACTTGCGCGTCGATGGGGATGAAATGATGATTAGTACAACACAACACCCAGTCCCTGAGCGGAGAAAATCTGCGACCCAGCCGGGAATCTAACCCGGTCTTTTAGGATTGACAGTCTGTCGTGCTGACCACTCAGCTACCGCGGGCGGACGTTAGTTATTGTAACACCTAGTTAGTTAGTTGACTTTACGGCTTTTAGATTAGACTGCAACTTCTCTGATAGTGATTCGTCCATTCTGCTTCACCAGCAATATTGCGGGATCAGTAATGACCTGATTTGCGGATATTGCGGGCGTACCTTAACTGGCTTCTGTCTTCATTGATTAGCGGCTACCACTCCTTTAGCCCTGCAGTACCCATTACTTTGTCCACAAACACACGATGGTTTCAACTTGAGAATCGCCAAGCTTGGAGCCAAATGTGATGTAAAGACGTCATTTTGCTCAGAATACTAAATCCAACGTGTACGACTTGCAAGTGTTCCGAAGTAGTGGAGAAAATCAGGTATGTGTGCTAAATATGCCTGAAAACATGAACGCATGCGGGCCCTGACACCATTGTTGATTTCAACAATTAAAAAAGGTCGGATATGTTTTGAACAGCTCATGTATATAAGCCATCGCCAGTGATGTCGAAAGAGCAAGATAACCCTAACTACGCCAGTTGATTAGGTAGTTCGAATGGAGCGGTCTATTGTCTGACGTATCTCCATAACAGCTCCGAACCGAATACCCCAAAGTTCGACGAATGGTTCAAATGGCTCTGAGCACTATGGGTCTTAACATCTATGGTCATCAGTCCCCTAGAACTTAGAACTACTTAAACCTAACTAACCTAAGGACATCACACAACACCCAGCCATCACGAGGCAGACAAAATCCCTGACCCCGCCGTGAATCGAACCCGGGAACCCAGACACGGAAAGCGAGAACGCTACCTTCACGTCAGGAATCAAGCTGTGCTCAGTAGGGCGCAAGTCCGGGGCTGTCTCAGGCCGATACTGATCTTCGGCCTGACGTGGCTGCTTGTCCTGTTCCAGGGGTTGCCCCTCAGTCTGCAAGATCCGAGCAGTCGCAGAGGGTGGTCTTACTGGTAGTTGGGAGCTCCAACGTCAGGCGCGTAATGGGGCCCCTTAGGGATATGGCAGCAAGAGAGGGGAAGAAAACCAATGTGCAATCCGTGTGCATACCGGGGTGAGTCATTCCAGATGTGGAAAGGGTCCTTCTGGATGCCATGAAGGGTACAGGTTGCACCCATTTGCAGGTGGTCGCTCATGTCGGCACCAATGATGTGTGTCGCTATGGATCGGAGGAAACCCTCCCTGGCTATCTGATTTGGTGAAGACTGCCAGTCTCGCTAGCCGGATGAAAGCTTAGCTCACCGCTCACCATCTGCAGCATCGTCGACAGGACTGACTGCGGACCTTTGGTAAAGAGCTGAGTAAAGGGTCTGAATCAGAGGCTGAGATTGTTCTGCGACCGTGTGGGCTGCAGATTCCTCGACTTGAGCCATAGGGTGGTGGGGTTTCGGGTTCCGCTGGATAGGTCAGGAGTCCACTACACGCAACAAGCGGCTACAAGGGTAGCAGGGATTGTGTGGCGTGGGCTGGGCGGTTTTTTAGGTTAGATGGCATTGGGCAAGTACAGAAAGGGCGGCAGCTTCAATGAGTTCGGGGCAAAGCAGGACATGCGGGGACCAAGCAGCAATCGGTATTGTAATGGTAAACTGTCGAAGCTGCGTTGGTAAAGTACCGGAACTTCAAGCGCTGATAGAAAGTACCGAAGCTGAGATCGTTATAGGTACAGAAAGCTGGCTGAAACCAGAGAGGAATTCTGCCGAAATTTTTACAAAGGTACAGACAGGTAGAAAGGATAGATTGCATGCAACCGGTGGTGGAGAGTTAGTCGCTGTTAGTAGAAGTTTATCCTGTAGTGAAGTAGAAGTGGATAGTTCCTGTGAATTATTATGGGTGGAGGTTACACGCAACAGCCGAGCTAGGTTAATAATTGGCTCCTTTTACCGACCTCCCGACCCAGCAGCATTAGTGGCAGAACAACTGAGAGAAAATTTGGAATACATTTCACATCAATTTTCTCAGCATGTTATAGTCTTAGGTAGAGATTACAATTTACCAGATACAGAATGGGACACTCAGATGTTTAGGATGTGTCGTAGGGACAGAGCGTCGAGTGACATTATACTGAGTGCGCTATCCGAAAATTACCTCAGGCAATTAAACAGAGAACCGACTCGTGGAGATAACATTTTGGACCTACTGATAACAAACAGACCCGAACTTTTTGACTCTGTATGTGCAGAAAAGGGATTAGTGATCATAAGGCTGTTGCAACATCCCTGAATATGGAAGTTAATAGGAATATAAAAAGAGGGAGGAAGGCTTACGTGTTTAGCAAGGGTAATAGAAGGCAGATTTCAGTCTACCTAACAGATCAAAACGAAAATTTCTGTTCTGACACTGACAATGTTGAGTATTTATGGAAAAAGTTCAAGGCAATCGTAAAATGCGTTTTAGACAGGTACGTGTAGAGTAAAACTGTGAGGGACGGGATAAACCCACCGTGGTTCAACAACAAAGTTAGGAAACTACTGCGAAAGCAAAGACAGCTTCACTCCAAGTATAAACGCAGCCAAAACCTCTCAGACAAACAGAAGCTAAACTATGTCAAAGTTAGAGTAAGGAGGGCTATGCGTGAAGCGTTCAGTGAATTCGAAAGTAAAATTCTATGTACCGACTTGACAGAATATCCTAGAAAGTTCTGGTCTCACGTTAAATCAGTAAGTGGTTCGAAACAGCATATCCAGACACTCCGGGGTGGTGATGGCATTGAAACAGAGGATGACACGCGTAAAGCTGAAATACTAAACACCTTTTTCCAAAGATGTTTCATAGAAGAAGACCGCACTGCAGTTCCTTATCTAAATCCTAGCACAAACTAGAAAATGGCTGACATCGAAATAAGTGTCCAAGGAGTAGAAAAGCAACTGGAATCACTCAACAGAGGAAAGTCCACTGGACCTGACGGGGTACCAATTCGATTCTACACAGTACGCGAAAGAACTTGCGCTCCCTTCTAACAGCCGTGTACCGCAAGTCTCTAGGGGAACGGAAGGCTCCAAATGATTGGAAAAGAGCACAGGTAGTCCCAGTCTTCAAGAAGGGTCGTCGAGCAGATGCGCAAAACTATAGACCTATACCTCTGACGTTGATCTGTTGTAGAATTTTAGAACAGGTTTTTTGCTCGAGTATCATGTAGTTTTTGGAAACCCAGAATCTACTCTGTAGGAATCAACATGGATTCCGGAAACATCCATCGTGTGAGACCCAACTCACTTTATTTGTTCATGAGACCCAGAAAATATTAGATACAGGCTCCCAGGTAGATTCTATTTTTCTCGACTTCCGGAAGGCGTTCGATACAGTTCCGCACTGTCGCCTGATAAATAAAGTAAGAGCCCACGGAATATCAGACCAGCTCTGTGGCTGGATTGAAGAGTTTTAACAAACAGAACACAGCATGTTGTTATCACTGGAGAGACGTCTACAGACGTTAAAATAATCTCTGGCGTGCCACAGGGGAGTGTTATGGGACCATTACTTTTCACAATATATATAAATGAGGTAGTAGATAGTGTCGGAAGTTCCATGCGGTTTTTCGCGGATGATTCTGTAGCATACACAGAAGTTGCAGCATTAGAAAATTGTAGCGAAATGCCGGAAGATCTGCAGCGGATAGGCCCTTGGTGCAGGGAGTGGCAACTGACCCTTAACATAGACAAATGTAATGTATTGCGAATACATAGAAAGAAGGATCCTTTATTGTATGATTATATGATAGCGGATCAAACATTGGTAGCAGATACTTCTGTAAAATATCTCGGAGTATGCGTGCGGAACGATTTGAAATGGAATGATCATATAAAATTAACTGTTGGTAAGGCGCGTACCAGGTTGAGATCCATTGGGAGAGTCCTTAGAAACTGTAGTTCATCAACAAAGGAGGTGGCTTACAAAACACTCGTTCGACCTATACTTGAGTATTGCTCATCAGTGTGGGATCCGTACCAGATCGGGTTTGCGGAGGAGATAGAGAAGAACCAAAGAAGAGCGGCGCGTTTTGTCACAGGGTTATTTGGTAACCGTGATAGCGTTACGGAGATGTTTGACAAACTCAAGTGCCAGACTCTGCAAGAGAGCCGCTCTACATCGCGGTGTAGCTTGCTCGCCAGATTTCGAGAGGGTGCGTTTCTGGATGAGGTATCGAATATATTGCTTCCCCCTACTTATACCTCTCGAGGAGATCACGAATGTAAAATTAGAGAGATTAGAGAGCGCACGGAGGCTTTCAGACAGTCTTTCCTCCCGCGAACCATACGCGACTGGAACAGGAAAGGGAGGTAATGACAGTGGCACGTAAAGTGCCCTCCGCCACACACCGTTGGGTGGCTTGCGTAGTATAAATGTAGATGTAGATGAGTGTGGTGCGTGATGCGGCGCTCCCCATCCCCATATACCGATCAAATCAGTCACGACTTGAACTGAGCGTGCCCGAACATTGTCCTACAAAATGATGGCCGCCTCCTGCAGAAACCGACGCCGCTTCTTTCTCTCAGTTGCTTTTCTACTTTGTAACACAGTCTGTTTCGTTTTAGAGTCCAAACCGCTTAACAGATATTGTTCCATGGAGACAGTTTGAACCCTGAGAAAGAACATAGCCCACTTTAAAAAGCAAAAAATATTTTTTTTTGCATCAGTGAACGTAAACTACATTAAAACTTACTATTTTGGTTGTATAACTTAAGAATTCTATAATGTATAAGTACTTCAGTAGTCGCCGCGCGGGATAGTCTCTCAAACGAAATTGCTCCCACGTCCGAGGCCTTTCAATATCACGTCTTCCATTCCGCTTGTAGTTCAGAATATTTTGGGGAAGTCTGGGACGTAGCATTCTCACCAGTCTTCACGATATTTTTGTATTTTTTAGTTTCTGTTGAAAATACTTAACTTTTCTCTAGTATCTTCATTCCTAATCATTTCTTGTTGTGCATCTCTTCGAATTTCTTAGGAACCTCATCTCTGCCGTGTGATTTTTTTTTGCTTTTTTTTTAACCATGTTTTCGCTTTCATAGCATAATGCAGGAACCGCGACCACGTTATAGAATTTCGGGACAATCTTTTTGTACTTTATTGCCCAATATTCAGATAATAGTGTCACAGACAGCTTAGAATTTGTGTAATTTATTTTAAGTATCAGAGTAAAAATCAGATCTTACAGCGTAGCCTAAATGAAAGATTAAGAGACCAGTTCTAATGCAGGATTATCCAAAACTAGTTTTAAACTGACTGAGTATTTTCCTCGGAGTGCACTTATTTTCGTTTTATTACTAGAAATTTTAAAGTTGTATTCATTGCATGTTTCGTTCAGGTGGTATATAGATCTTTGGAGGTCATTTCGTGAACGTGAATCATGTCATCTACAAGCAGAAGCAGAATCAGGTATTTCTCATTCGTTATCCCAATTCCTTTGTCTTGTCGTAGTTCCTTCTTTCATTTATGAAGAACGAAGTCAATGTAAATACTAAAAATGCTGACTTAATCTGCTCATTTAAATGTATACCGAACGAGCTGCCGCAGTGGTTAGTACATGGTATGATGATGGTGATGATGTTTGGTTTGTGGGGCGCTCAACTGCACGTTTATCAGCGCCTGTACAAAGCCCCAACCTTTACACAGTCCAGTTTCGCCACCTTCACGAATGATGATGAAATGATGGCACCACAGAGACCTACTTCCCGGGCGGAGAAAGCAACCCAGCCGTGAATCGAACCCGGAATCCCATCACCAGCAACGCTAGCTTCTACACGACGAGCTGTCAACTAGTACACTAGACTCGCATTCGGGAGAATGACGTTTAAATCCGCATCCGGCCATCTTGATACGTTTTCCGTAACTTTCCTGAATCGCTCCAAGCAAATGCTGGGATGGTTCCTTTGAAAGGGAACGGCGGACTTCTTTTACCCTTCCCTGACGCAGTGCCAACTCCTGCTCCGTCTCTAATGACCTCGACATTGATAGCACATTAAATGCAATCCTCCTTCCGTCCTTCATTTAAAGGCATAGGTTTACGCAATAAGTCGGGCGTTAAAAGTTAAAAACTGCGTACTCGTCTAAGGCAGCATAATTTCATGGTGCGCAAATTATCGAGACTATATTCACCGAGCATTTGTGAAAGGCAGCACGTGGCGACTTCCAACAAACTTCACACATAATTTCGAAACTTGGCGAAACTTTTTTTCCCTCTGACATCCCTGACAGAATGATGAAAGGAAAAAGACTTTTATCACTTCTACATTTTCGCTGTTCGTGCAGTAAGGTGTCAGCATCAGGCTTGATGTTTCACTTTATTACTTCTTTACTACTCACTTTATTCGCAACACATTTGTCAGACAGTATCCACATACGTCGCCGAATGCACCTGAAAACTATAGAATTGTACAACACCTAGTTCAGTACATAAATATTGAGACGTTTTCGAAAAACTAGCTTCTCTTACAACAGAGCGTCTTCAACTGCAAAGGGTTATGTTTCTTCAGGTCAAGTTTTTAACACATTAACTGATACGGAAAGTGAACGAACTTCTGAAGGTGGTTTACATATGGGACTTTCCGTTTTCAGACAGCAATTTGGAGAGGAGAAGGGGGCGGTGGTTACGCGGTCTATTTGGAACTTCAGTGTTTCCGCAAATGATGCTGTTGCCTGTAATAAAGTTCTGTTTGAAAGAAGCCACGCCCTCATAAGATTTCAGAGAAGGGCGGCACGAATGGTCACAGGTTTTTTGACCCGTTGGAAAATGTCACACAGTTTCTGATCAAATTGAACAGGCAGGCGCTTGGAAACAAACGTAAAATATCAAGAGAAAGTCTACTTGGAATATTTCCGGAGGAATCCTTAACTGTCGAATGGTAGTCAATGGAGGTAATGACTGCGAATGCTCGTTCGATTTGCGTTCTCTTCCGTAGGCTGCGATGCAAACTAATCCTGGTAATATTCCCGGTGTGAGATGTAGTTGGCAGCTCTGTAAATGCTGACCGGTGAGTCGCTTAAAGCCCAGGTGAAATTAATCTCGGAGGGACACACCACGCTCTCAACCGATGAAGCATATCCCCTAAGGATCGCCCAGTGCCTGTGACTAGTGCATTGAATGTAAATACGGAAAACTGCAAAAACTCACTTTTTGAAGTATTTGTAATTCCATTAACTAGTTTTGTAACCTTTACAGACTCATCTTAAAATGTGGCACACAGAATTTCCGTCTCTCTGACGTGGAGACAGAGCGACAGTTACATGGCGACATGTGCCGGAAAACCAGTTATTCCACTTACTGACTAACGGACAGTTCATGGTAGACACAGACTATCCCGTCGAAGAGTAAAGTATCTCGAGGAGACCTAATTAGAAAGTTTCTAGAACTGACGTTACATGATGAAAGTAGGAATGGAATATACTTAAACCGCCTACGTATTGTAACTGTAGGAAGCGTGAAGACCAGAAGAGACTAAGCACAGCACGCACAGAGGCTTTTAAGCAGCCACAGATCGCACGCTCCATACGTCAGTGGAGTGGGAATAAGTCCTAATAACTGGTATACTGGTAAGTTCCATCTGTCACGCAATTCACGGTCGTTTATAGACTACAAATTATAAGCTGCCTATGTTTTGTTTAAATTTGGATTACAAGAAAATGGGCGTTTTGCAAAATGTCCTACATAAGTCTCCTCTTCACCACCACCACCACCATGAGTGTTCTGCCCTAAGGCAGGTCTTCACATGTAGCTCTCCATGCAGTCCCATCATTTGTTACCCTCTTGTTTTCTCACAATTATTTTCTGTTCTTACGCTGTCCGCCACCTGGTATGTTCTGCGTCTTCTTCTTCTTCTTCTTCTTCTTCTTCTTCTTCTTCTTCTTGTATTCACCATTTCCTCCATACCATCAATAAACAATCTCTTCTCATTCAGTGTCCACGCCAGTTGTATTTGCCCATCCTGCTACGTTTAAAATTTCTCTCTGTTCTCCCACTCAACACCACCTCATTTCTCACTGTGCCTGCCTATTTTATCCCCTATCAACGGACCCACATAAAAGCCTCCTGTTATGAAGCGTCTCATTGGCAATCGCTATACGTATTTTCACCTCCTTATTACTTCCAATGTCGTCCATAATAGCACGTCGCAGTTATCTAAAAACACTAAATTGTTGTGTATCGTCCTGCCTAACATTATAGTTGTTCTTGCTTTTCTTGCACCTATCACCGGACATTTTGCGTTTTTCTTATTATTACTCATTCCAATTTACTCACGTCTCTTGTTGAATTCTTTTAACATGTCATTCCTACTTCTTTCGCTCTCTGCCAATAACACCACATGATCCGCGAGTCTAATACATTCTGCTCTCCTAACAACAACCCGCTCCAGTCTATGTCGTTTCAAACGTTTTTGAATGACATGCTCCAAATATATTTACACACTAAGGAGAATAAACGTATCCCGGAGGACTTACACCAGCGCGATGGAAATCGATACACGTGATGTTCATTCATGCCCAATAGTACCGAACGACCTGAATTGAATTTCGCCTGATTCACATGCAACGCACATAACGCAACTGTCTAGCAGGTCTCCTTATCGCTCCTTGGTACAGTCGTTTGACTATTGAAAGTTTTTCCAACAAGTCACCACGAGAAAAAACTGTTCTGTATCGCTATAACTCAAGATGCAAAGTAATACCACGATACTACAAATATCACGGAACACCTTATCACAGATAAGACTGCCCTTAAGGCTTGTAGCTCACATTTATTACAATAGACATTTTACCACTCTCATTATTACGTCAGATAGGTAATGCACGTAGTAAATTCGTCGTATTCATGATTTACTCTTCAAAGTAACATACCGTACTTATTATTTAACACAAAATAAGATTAAAAATTAATGGTATTCACGAGCAGCTAATTGAGAATATTTATGAACTTCAAATGACACGACGAACCGTCTCGTTCTGCATATGGATGCAAACTCAGGTCATGCAGACTAAGCAATGATTTCGTGCCTGACGGAAAATAACAATCACTCCTGATTAGACATACAGAGAGTGAAAATACCTCGATTTTAGAGAGAGCCAGTTTGCAAATTTCAACTTTAAATTACATATCGCAAGTATTTTTGCCGGACGCGAATTCCTACCCAGCACCTATTGTCCCTGTTAACGAACGACGAGAGATGTTGAATCTTGGTTCTTAACAAGTAACTTACTTGAATTGCCGTGAGGTAAGGCATTGTATTGGGCAGGGATTCGAACTCAGAACTTAATCGGATAGATATCGACGCACAATCACTGTGACATTTCGGATTTTCTCGGCAGTAGCTAGATGTTTTAACTGAAATGACGAGACGAAACATAAATTTTTTTCCTTCCCAAGACTCCAACCCGGCATCTGTCGCTGTTATATTCTAGAGAAAAAGAACGTTAAATATGGGTTTGTTGCACCAGCAGCGACATGTGAGCGTGTTTGATCTAGAAATAATATGACGAAGACTTCAGTGCTCACTGGGAATACAGCTCCACGCATCATATCGCTTTTGACTACACACAAAGATACGTCAGCTTCCGAATTTTTGTACAGCTCGGACTAACATCTTGAACTTACAGTGATCTCGCAAATAGTTCTGTGTCTCACTGGGTGTCTAAAACGTCACATACATTAAACATTAAAATAATTATCCACCAGCAGATAGGTGTTCTCATGCTAGAGCTTGATAATACATAATGAAATCTATAGTGCCGGGCCAGGATTCGAATCCATTCACGCGCAGTATGTGGAGATGTTGAGGAATCTGCAGTTCTGAACAAACAACAAATAGTAGCCGTACTGTATTCTCACGAAGGGATCAAATTGAGCGTTAAGTACGGACTAAGTTGCATTCCAAGATCAGAACCGATTTTACCGACATACAGAAGCTCAGATAAAATATGGACTAAATGTCCTGTGAGCCTACATAGCATTTGTTTCGTCACTAGAAATAAATAACAAGTATAAGAAAGGTTTCTACGTGTCGCCGCTCCAGTCTAATTGTGATTCATCCTAACGTCTACTTTGTAGAAAAGGAATATCATTTTTCATATTAATTTCAGACCACAATGTCATTATATCTTCTTCACTTGGTGTAGCCAGAAGAGAATGGAATCTCCTTATCTAAAATCATTGACAGAAGTTGGAATCGAACCCAGTCCATAGATATACAAGCATATCATAAGTATGTGGCTCATTTTTCTATCGTAACGCCGTTGCACCACACTGGATGAGAATTCTGACACACAGGCTTCCTGTAGTAATTTGCAGCAGGTTCAGTAAATTCATTTACTTGGTTGACCGAATCACAATGAACTAGCTGCCTCGACTACCCAGTGCATACATTCGACTTCATTTTGTAATCACCGAAATAAAATCACGTACCTGCCACCTACACAGAATAGCCAACAGTCTAGGATGCGCAAATTTAAATAGGAAGTGTTTCTTTCCACTTGAACTACTGTATTGCGCCATCTCTTTGTTGAAAACGTCGTGCAGTGCAAATGTCGCATTTCATAAGTAAAGTTTTGTATTCCTAGAAACCCAAAATTTTCTTGTCAGCGGCGGGAAGAGGAGTTACCTGTTGTGCAGCATTGTAAGTTTTCACCATTGCACTATGAGCCGAAAGTATTTTTTTGCGATTTAGTTATCGATATTTTATCTGACTGCTTGTAGCTCTTTCACAGAAGGGATAAAAACGTTACAGTTAGTGAGACTGGAAGTGCGAACCATAACAGATGCTATTTCTCAGGTCAGCGCATTACCATATAGCTGGCGTAGAAGTACGTGTCTTAGCTTACTCTTACGAGTTCGATAATGTCTAGCACTCGTAAACCGCTTTTTGAAGGACGAGATTAGTTGCGATTTCCACGTGCAACGACTTTCCTGGCTGAAAACCGTAAATTTACAATCTTTTGTTACACCTAACGTGGCTAAACAGGGATGGCTAGAGGACAAATGTAAGGATGTAGAAGCTTATCTCACTAGGGGTAAGATAGATACTGCCTACAGGAAAATTAAAGAGACCTTTGGAGAGAAGAGAACCACGTGTATGAATATCAAGAGCTCAGATGGCAGCCCAGTTCTAAGCAAAGAAGGGAAGGCAGAAAGGTGGAAGGAGTATATAGAAGGTTTATACAAGGGCGATGTACTTGAGGACAATATTATGGAAATAGAAGAGGATGTAGATGAAGACGAAATGGGAGATACGATACTGCGTGAAGAGTTTGACAGAGCACTGAAAGACCTGAGTCGAAACAAGGCCCCCGGAGTAGACAACATTCCATTAGAACTACTGACGGCCTTGGGAGAGCCAGTCATGACAAAACTCTACCAGCTGGTGAGCAAGATGTATGAGACAGGCGAAATACCCTCAGACTTCAAGAAGAATATAATAATTCCAATCCCAAAGAAAGCAGGTGCTGACAGATGTGAAAATTACCGAACTATCAGTTTAATAAGCCACGGCTGCAAAATACTAACGCGAATTCTTTACAGACGAATGGAAAAACTGGTAGATGCAGACCTCGGGGAGGATCAGTTTGGATTCCGTCGAAATGTTGGAACACGTGAGGCAATACTGACCTTACGACTTATCTTAGAAGAAAGATTAAGAAAAGGCAAACCTACGTTTCTAGCATTTGTAGACTTAGAGAAATCTTTTGACAATATTAACTGGAATACTCTTTTTCAAATTCTAAAGGTGGCAGGGATAAAATACAGGGAGCGAAAGGCTATTTATAATTTGTACAGAAACCAGATGGCAGTAATAAGAGTCGAGGGGCATGAAACAGAAGCAGTGGTTGGGAAAGGAGTGAGACAGGGCTGTAGCCTCTCCCCGATGTTATTCAATCTGTATATTGAGCAAGCAGTAAAGGAAACAAAAGAAAAATTTGGAGTAGGTATTAAAATTCATGGAGACGAAGTAAAAACTTTGAGGTTCGCCGATGACATTGTAATTCTGTCAGAGACGGCAAAGGACTTGGAAGAGCAGTTGAACGGACTGGACAGTGTCTTGAAAGGAGGATATAAGATGAACATTAACAAAAGCAAAACGAGGATAATGGAATGTAGTCAAATTAAATCGGGTGATGCTGAGGGAATTAGATTAGGAAATGAGACACTTAAAGTAGTAAAGGAGTTTTGCTATTTAGGAAGTAAAATAACTGATGATGGTCGAAGTAGAGAGGATATAAAATGTAGACTGGCAATGGCAAGGAAAGCGTTTCTGAAGAAGAGAAATTTGTTAACTTCGAATATAGATTTATGTATCAGGAAGTCGTTTCTGAAAGTATTTGTTTGGAGTGTAGCCATGTATGGAAGTGAAACATGGACGATAACTAGTTTGGACAAGAAGAGAATAGAAGCTTTCGAAATGTGGTGCTACAGAAGAATACTGAAGATAAGGTGGATAGATCACGTAACTAATGAGGAGGTATTGAATAGGATTGGGGAGAAGAGAAGTTTGTGGCACAACTTGACTAGAAGAAGGGATCGGTTGGTAGGACATGTTTTGAGGCATCAAGGGATCACAAATTTAGCATTGGAGGGCAGCGTGGAGGGTAAAAATCGTAGAGGGAGACCGAGAGATGAGTACACTAAGCAGATTCAGAAGGATGTAGGTTGCAGTAGGTACTGGGAGATGAAGCAGCTTGCACAGGATAGAGTAGCATGGAGAGCTGCATCAAACCAGTCTCAGGACTGAAGACAACAACAACAACAACGTGATAATAAATCAGATTATTCAATGGAAATGACAGGTAAAATCAAGTGAACTTTGAGGATAAATTCCGTGCGCACCAGGAAGGAACTCGTCGATCACAGAGTTGCCAAACATACGTTGCCTTGTTGTCAAATCTCAGTTACAGTACCAGCAGAAAGAAGACGAACCGATGTGATCGTACAGCGGGCTGGGAAGTGACCATAGCTGGCGTCTCCAAGTCGCGGCTGCTACGGCCTGGAATACGTAATGCGTCTGATTCGCATTTCTGTAACTAAGTTTAGGGACTGGAGCGTGGTTACTAATAATACTCGGAACTGACTGAAAACTAAGCATCATATATCAGTAACTCTCACAGTTGTTTTTATATTTATTTCGTATTTGTACTAAAAACTAAGAACCTCATTCAGAGACGTTTTCATGCCTCGCCGATAGTCGAACAAAACAAACAAATAAAGAAAAAAGAATGTGTGTGTGTATGATAGAGAGAGAGAGAGAGAGAGAGAGAGAGAGAGAGAGAGAGAGAGAGAGAGAGAGGGAGAGAGTAAGAAATTGTTGTAAAGAAATTGAATCATGGTATGTAAAGAAATCTTTCATTAAAATGACACGTTACACATCATTACGAAATATCGTATTCATGATCTATGAAACAAGAATTGATCTAATGTAATCTAATCATATCATACTGATGGCTATCCATGAAGAGTCATGAATTACCAAAATTTTTGCCAATACCAGTAATGAAATCTAAACTTGAAAATAAAAGAGGACAATTTTTGTAATAAACCGGGACTCCTAACAAGACCCTTTCGTCCCTGTTAACTAACCACGAAAGATGTCTGATATACCTCCATGCTCAAGTAACAAAGAGCGCATGCATTTAAAGATTAAGTGCATGATGTGAAGTTATATGACGGAGATACGAACCCAACACGTAATCGTATTGTTGATTAAGTAAAATCAAATGTTACGTGTCGGTTTTTCTTACAAGCTGCTAGGTGTTTTAATCTAAACTAAGGATACAAACTTTTGTACCTAAGCGACAATCTAACTGCACGCCTACCGTGAATCCACAAATATAACTTAAATATCAGTTGCTTACTCACCAACGGTAAGGTGTGTGCGTGTTTGACCAGAAATAATGACAACTATTGCGATTGCTGGCAACACATGAATAGACATTAAAAGCGTACGTTGGTTTTCACTAGCGGGACGGTGTGCACGTTATAGGGCTTGAACTGAAACTATGAATATTTTGGTATTGGATCAGGATTCGGACCCACATACTTACCTTTGGAGGAGACCTAGAGAGGGTTGCAGTCTTGCGAAAAGGAACGAAATGGTTGAACTATAATGTTCCGAGAGATTCAGATCCTCGAAAGAGGAGAAACGAATTGGAATCACAGTCCAGCACCAAATTTTTCAACGTCTCTAGTTCAATAAATTACAAGTAAAATAAGAGCCCCATCCTTTAAATGGCTATCGGTTCATAAAATAAAATAAAATTTTCTAATGTAAGTAAGTTTACTGGCGACTGTATTTCTGTTTACGATGACTTCCGCTATGTCATTTCCCAACGTAACCTGGCTCTGCCCAGTTGGTAATGATGGAACGTGATTTGTATTGCGAATTCTGGATTATAACGTCTTTCTCTTGAGGTTACCAGACGCAAAGTAAATCTGTTTGTGCTTCTTAAAAGTAAATGTCTGAACCCACGCATTGCTCCTGTGATAGTTCCACCAGACCATTGTGCCCACATTTCCCAGACCCAGGAGTATTCTGCAACGGATGATGTGCTGAGCTTACAAAAGTAGTCACGGTGGAAAAAACGCGAGTCTATTAAATGGTTAAGTAGAAACAAGTTTCTGATGCGGAGATTATGCTATTCTCATGTCAGCAGGATGTAAAGACCCTTGTAGGCATCATAGGCTCGATGTGAAGCCATTTTGAAATGTTCACAAATTCAGATATTTTCTTAGTTCGTGAAGATCCACTGGGAAGTGTGAAGTTACCGGATAATTGGATTGTTACCGTCATTATTACTATCATTTTCTTCTTGCCGCTGCTGGAACACTGTACTTGAATATCAGTTCGTGCCTTTTGGTCACTATACAAGTAGTTTCCCAAGAAGAGGTTCTTTCTCTGTCTACAGAATTCTTTTCATGTTAATATCAAACATCAGTAATTACTCATAGATTACATTAAAACTAAAGCAATCGATGAAGACGTTACTTGATAACAAAAACGCGCTGCCTTTCTTCTATTACTTGCGCCTAGAAATGGCTGTCGAGTACTGCCAAACCAAAAGCCAAGAGATCTTACTGTTTGCCGATATACGACGCTGTCAATTTTTCCATTAGATTTGGTCGACGTGACCTATTTCAAGTTGTGTATGACAGAGAATGTTTTAGAAAATCAATTGTTTTCCTTTGCAATAAAGAAAAAGATTTTCATTCTAAGCTATCCAAGTTCAAAATTTTTGGAATATTAGTTCCAGTTAAATATTCGGTTCTATAATGTAGGAAAGTATTTCGCACATGCAAAACTCGGATCCGGCCCACTGACCTTACACTCAGCCGCCGGCCATAAATTCTGGCTCAGAGTGACACCAGATTAAGTAACCTAATATAGCGAAGACTATTTGCCAGTGCTCTCTCTCACCGGAAAATACGCAGTTCACTCATTAATTGGGCTCCATTAGTACACTGTAACAGTAATTTCTGTGTGTCTGCAATGCATACGGATTGTAGAATTTAGCGGTGCTCTCTCTCCCACTTCTGTATACAATATGACTGACCTAAACGGGCCCTTTATCGTTACAGGCCCTGGACAGTGCTACATCATACTGACAACAGTAATGTTCTTATACTGACAATCTGACTGGTCGTTTTACCTGATTTTGTAATCATTTAAATAAGACAACATGACCTTCCAGTGGGAGACATTTCGTTCTCCCTTTTCCTTCTGTGACATTTTTCCGTAATCTATTTGCCTTCCAATCAGCGAAATGCGGTAGAGTACGGCCGGTAAACGATTTACAAATCACGATTTAGTCCCGTTAAGACGATTTCTTCAAACATTGTCGTTGCTAAAGGAATTTACTTTCGTCTTAAATTGTCTCAAGCAGCAACGTTCACAGACATCCCAAATACGTAAAAGCTCATTATCCTGGTACGAAGTTTGTAAAACAAACTTCCCACAGTTTGTGTCAGGTTGATCTTTTCGTCTGATAGTACTGCCTAAGTATCACAAGTAGTGTCCCTGTAGCTTTGGGAATCATTGGTTAATAACGAGTTTAACACCAATGGGTATAGTATTGCTAAATATTCAAATTAATTATCAACCTAAGTCTGAGTTCATCCGCAGACTGTAGCGAATTTATAATACTGAAGCTAGACTTTGCATCCTTGTCCTCCTTGAGTGGGCATTGGAAGGCTTTTGCACACACGTACACAACACTATGAATACTTCGAACGCCATAGTTAACGTTGCTCTCATAAACTACTTTTGTTTTTTTAATTCTTCTAGGTGTTCAGGATGCAATATGTGTTGTAGATACAGCCTTAGAGCAAAACATTGACCGCCGAGCCGTCCACATAAGGTGGACAACACAGTCGTGCTCCTCTCAGGATCCTGTGTCCGGCAGTAAGCTCGATCTGCAACATTGTAGACTGCGGCACTTCCCAGAGGAAGTCTTGAGTTCAGTCTTAGTACATTATTCTTGACTAAGGCCGTAGTCTTGAGGTAAAACGCGAGACTAGCTAATATGACGTCTGGCGACCGGAAGCAGACAACGACAAAATTTTTATCGCCCCTTTCCTCTCGGTGCTGAAGCTATGCGTGTAATTCAAGCGAATCTACAATATATTTCGCTTTGTGTCACACTGGTAATAATAGTTTGGTTGAACAATGTTTTAGCGAAAGATTTCTTTACCGAGCATCTGCCTCTGAACACCGCATGCGTCTGAGTTCTCTGGGACCCGTTTGCTGCCTACCGGCGGGGGCTGAGGCACTGCGCTGCCTTCTGCCGACAACATCTGCTCCACTCCACACTCTCAACCATGTAAAATGCTTTAATGTTGTTGAGTAGTGACCCATAAAATCTGCCTACGATTTGTGTTTCACTCTTGATAGCAAAGGAGGCACAAAACCGTTTTTATTTGATGATTACTTTATTACATTAGAATGCAGTACATCAATGTGACACAGAATTAATTTCATTGTTTCTGATCCAGTGCGCTATAATTAAAGCGTCACATTCTGTTCTTTTCCTTGCACAGGAGATTCTTCAAATAATCTATTATTGTCATGGATTCATGTGTGTTACTCAAGGCACAGGGAGTAAATGCAATGTAATGTGTTTGGTTTCTTTCTTTGATTTTCTATGGTAAATGGATGAAAAAGATTGCGTCAATTCCTATCAGAACCTGCTCTATAGCTACTAAGGCAAATTGATTGTTTTGAGGTCCATAAATTAATTAATGGAGAAGTGAACGCTGTTCACAAATGATATTAAGAATATTCAATTGGATTTAAGGCGAAAAAATTGCCCATATTTGAAGCTACCCTGAGAAAAAGTAAGTTGCTAGAGACACTGTCAGCACATGTCTGCAGGGAAGTTTAGCATAGAGTAATCAAGAGGCTCATTTCCTTCATACTTATCACCCTGGCATGTGAGTCTTAAGTGAAGAACAATATTGAAATTCGTATCGTTGATGGTCGATTCGAATTTCTTCAGAGACGCTGGTATTGCGAAGCAGCTTGGAAGTCTGAACGCCATGATCTATGACGATTAACACAACTTACTGAGTCGAGCTACCAAGAAGATTTGATGTGTAAAGGTTTTCTTCCGATTTCGATACAGAATTTTTTCTGGAAATTCGCAGCTCCTTAAAAAAAAAAGCTCGCACACGATGGTCCCTACCTCAGTTGGAACTGACGACTTATTGAGCCGTTCTGACACGAGACATGGGCGGTACCACCGGGTTACAGACACACTGCTACCTTTGCACCACTCTCATCATGGTATTGGTCGCTCAGCCTCATAACGCATCGTGAAAGATAATAAAAGTTGCCACTTATGTGAAGAATAGCATTTCTTTATCCAAAAAATTGAATTTTCTGCCTCAGTATCTTAGTTTACGTAAGGATTATACAGCATGAGCCATTCAAATGGAAAGGTAATATCAAGTAAATTTAGTGAGCCAATTCAGTACCATAGGCGGAAGTGATTGCACTGTCACAGTGTTGCCTAATGTTTGTGACGATGTTGCCAAATCTCAGGTGTGCTAGGAACAGCTGTGTAGCGGTATGCGTGGAGAATCCCCTGCTCGTGTCTTACGGGGATATGGAGAGGAACCGCAGGGTTTGGTTAGGATGCAGCGTTTTCTCCTAGCAGTTGTGTCAAACATTAAGGTGTATAATCTTCCATCACGATTACAGTTTCCTACAAAATATATACAAATAAAACACTTACCTTGTTTCTTTCCGACAAAAGATTATTTCAGTACGATAAAAAGTTTTTGGAAATCTCTTATGCCCACCTGTCACCAAAGTAAGATAAACACTTTGCACCTCGAAATCGATTGCATGTATGTGCAGTCTTGTGATGCTTAAATAACGCTCAAAGGACATTAAGTCCATATTTTATCTGAGCTTCTGTATGTCGATAAAATCGGTTCTAAACTGGGAATGCAACTTAGACCGTACTTAACGCTAAATTTGATCCCTTCGTGAGAATACAGCACGGCTACTATTTGTTGTTTGTTCAGAACTGCAGATTCCTCAACATCTCCACATACTGCGCGTGAATGGGTTCGAATCCTGGCCCGGCACTATAGATTTCATTATGTATTATCAAGCTCTAGCATGAGAACACCTATCTGCTGGTGGATAATTATTTTAATGTTTAATGTAATTTCATTCGTTGTCAACACTAACGATAAGTGACGTTTTGACACCCAGTGAGACACAGGACTATTTGCGAGATCACTGTAAGTTCAAGATGTTAGTCCGAGCTGGACAAAAATTCGGAAGCTGACGTATCTTTGTGTGTAGTCAAAAGCGATATGATGTGTGGAGCTGTATTCCCAGTGAGCACTGAACTCTTCGTCATATTATTTCTAGTTCAAACACGCTCACATGTCGCTGCTGGTGCAACAAACCCATATTTAACGTTCGTTTTCTCTAGAATTTAACAGCGATAGATGCCGGGTTGGAGTCTTGGGAAGGAAAAAAATGTATGTTTCGTCTCGTCATTTCAGTTAAAACATCTAGCTACTGCCGAGAAAATCCGAAATGTCACAGTTGATTGTGCGTCGATATCTATCCGATTAAGTTCTGAGTTCGAACCCCTGTCCAACACAAAGCCTTACCTCACGGCAATTCAAGTAAGTTACTTGTCAAGAACCAAGATTCAACATCTCTCGTCGTTCGTTAACAGGGACAATAGGTGCTTGGTAGGAATTCGCGTCCGGCAAAAATGCTTGCGCTTTGTAATTTAAAGTTGGTATTTGCAAACTGTCTCTCTCTAAAATCGAGGTATTTTCACTCTCTGTATGCCTAATCAGGAGTGATTGTTATTTTCCGTCAGGCACGAAATCTTTGCTTAGTCTGCATGACCTGGGTTTGAATCCATATGCAAAACGAGACGGTTCGTCGTGTCATTTGAAGTTCATACATATTCTCAACTGGTTGCCCGTGAATAACTTCAATTTTTAATCTCATTTTGTGTTCAATGATAAGTACGGTATGTTACTTTGAAGAGTAAATCATGAATACGACGAATTTACTACGTGTATTACCTATCTGACGTAATAATGAGAGTGGTAAAATGTCTGGTATGTCATTTATTGTAATAAATGTGAGCTACAAGCCTTAAGGGCAGTCTTATCTGTGATAAGGTGTTCCGTGATATTTGTAGTATCGTGGTATTACTTTACATCTTGAGTTATTGCGATACAGAACAGTGTTTTCTGGTGGTGATTTGTTGGAACCCTTTTCAATAGTCAAACGACTGTACCAAGGAGCGATAAGGGGACCTGCTAGACAGTTGCGTTATGTGGGTTGCATGTGAATCAGGCGAAATTCAATTCGGGCGTTAGGATAGTTTTGAGCATGACTGTACGTGTAGGGGCAAATGAATGATTAGAGTTGAAGAAAAACTGGATGATTAATTCAAGACAAAGAGCTTCACAAATTGATAAGTCGATAACGTGTTGGGCCACCTCTGGCCTTTCCGCGGGCCGTTACTAGCTTGACATTCACTGATAAAGTTAGTGGATACCCTTCTGACGGATATCGTACCAAATTCAGTTCAGTTGGTTCGTTACATCCTCAAAATCGCGACCTGCTTTAAAGAACCTGCCCATTGTGCTCCAGATGTTGAAAATTGGTGAGAGATATGGCGATCTTGCTGAGCAATGTATTGCCTTGCGTGTACAAACACGTAGGTTCGATATCCGTGTGTGGTGCGTAAATTGTCGGTAGGCACCTTACTTAGTGTCCCGAGCAGAGTTCAAGCCGCCATAAAGACAAAGGGTGGACGCACTGCATATTAATGTCCACTAATAGGTGTCTGTACACTCACTGATAGGATAGTGTATTTCGAAATGTTAGCAGAGGCCAGAAGTTGGAGCATTTGGTCTTCCTGTTAAAGCTTACGTGGGGCGAGTCGTAGAATCTCTAAAAAGAGACACCTCTGGCAACACTAGTTCAAAGTGGCCTTCAAACTAGCCGTCAGAACTGCCGCAGCCGAGACGCCCCCTGGGTAAACGCTACGGACTTCTGCAGTCGCGCCTCGCGATCTGTCACGAATTATGGAATGTATTCGCAGATACCAATTGTAATACGACAACGGCTTTACAGTTTGCTGGAAACGTACAGGATGTTCTGAAATTCCCATCACTACCTGCTACAACTTGTAGAGGGGACTGAATACATAATACTCATATTTTAAATTGTAACCTGTCTCCCGAGACGTACCGTATACTAGAACCACTTAAAAACATGTTGGTAACGCTGTCACTTTGACAAGTAATTTGTTACATTGAGGAGCCAAAGAAATATCGTTTATGGTCCCCGCGAGCACGCAGAAGTGCCTCAACACGCCGTGGCATGGACTCTACTGATGGCTGAAGTCGCGCTGCAGGGAACTGACACCATGAAACCTGCAGAGCTGCCCATAAATCCGTAACGGTAAGAGGGAGCAGAGATCTCTTCTGATCAACACGTTGCAAGGCATTCCAGATATGCTAGTTAATGCTATAAAATTTACTAGAAACGTACAGTATGTTTGGGGAGTTCTGGTGGCCAGCGAAAGTGTTTAGGCTCGGAAGAGTGTTCCTGCAGCCACTCTGTAGCAACTGTGGTTGTGTGGGCCTCTCCATTGTCCTGCTGGTATTACCCACTTCCGTCGGAATCCACAATGGACACGAATGGATGCAGGTGATCAGACAGGATGTATCTAGACGTATCAGGGATCCCACATCACTCCGAATGCGCACGCTCTACAACGTTACAGAGCCTCCACCAGATTGAACAGTCCGCAGTTGACATGCGGGGTCCATGGAGTCATGATGTTGTCTTCATACCCATACACGTCCATACTGTATATACATTTTGAAATGAGACACGTCCAACCAGGGATTATGTTTCGAGTCATCAACAGTCCAATGTTCGTACCGATGGGCCCAAATGAGGCGTAAAGCTTTGTGCTGTGCAGCCAGCAAGGGTACACGAGTGGGCCTTCGGCTCTGAAAGCCCATGTAGATGATGTTTCCATGAATGGTTCGCATGCTGATACTTGTTGATGGTCAAGCATTGAAATTTTCAGTTATTTTCGGAAGGGTTGCACTATCGCCACTCTGAACGATTCTCTTCAGATTTTTTTTTTGGCCACAGAGATGTTGGAGATTTATTGTTTTACTGGATTGCTGATATTCAGGGTGCCCTCGTGAAATGGTCGTACAGGAAAATCCCCACTTCAACGCTACCTCGTAGATGCTGTGTCCCATCGGTCTTGCGCCAAGTATAAAACCACGTTCAAAGTCATTTAAATCTTGATAACCTGCCATTGTAGCAGCAGTAACCGATCTAACAACTACGGTAGACACATGTCTTACATAGTCGTTGCCGGCGGCAGCACCATATTAAGCCTGTTTACATATCTCTGTGTTTGAATACGTATTATTATAATAGTTTCTTTGGCATTTCAGTGTAGATGTGACCGAGTACATCTATTGTTCTACAGTTTCACTCTTTAATAACCAAAGAATCAAAAAAATCGGTCTTCAGAGACACTGGTTTTACAGGAGGGCGTTTTCCAATTTGAAATTACAATGATATTATTTCCTTCAGCTGCTGACGGGCGTTAATAGATATCAACGAAGACAGGTGAAAATGTGTGCCCCGACCGGAACTTGAACCAGGGATCTCCTGCTTAGATGGCAGTCGCTCTATCCATCTGAGCCACAGACGGCACAGAGGATAGTGAGACTACAGGGACTGTCTCGCGCACGCCTCCCGCGAGACCCACATTCTCACCTTTGTATGTCCACACACTACATTCGTAGCGTCCTTTCGCACATGTCCGGAAGAACAGACACAATATCCATATAAATATATTTTCCAATTCGCGTGCGCTGCGTCTCCACGGGGCACCACAGACGCACCTGCTGACGGTGAAGGCACCCTTACTCGAAGACGTTGCGCAATGCTAACGAAAAGCGTGTGGGGAGGAGTCAGACGTTGTGGACAACGATCTTGATAAAGGCGACCAGCAGCTCTTCCAGTACTGTGCGCTTTGGCCACACAGAATACTCGTGTCGGTGTATTCGGCAAAAGTGTGCTCAGAAATGTTGCTCTAACACTCACAGACACATGAACGAGACTCGATCCAGGTCAGAGAGGAGACAACCGTCAAATGACAGCATAGGATCAGACGTAAGTAACCCCCCCCCCCCTCCAGTGATTATAACCCTGTTGCATACCACATTAGCGAAGGTGTATTTATACGGCTGTAGCACGGATATACCTTTCCATACATGGGCTCCTCTTCAAAATATCGTCACTCAGTTCCCTAGAAGTTTTTAACGGGAATTTTGCAACATCCTGTATCTCTCCACTAACTATACAGTTCTTTCCAGAATTAGATCCCTCTGCAGTGGAGTGTGCGCCGATATGAAACTTCCCGGCAGATTAAAACTGTGTGCTGGACCGAGACTCAAATTCGGGACCTTTGCCTTTCGTGGGCGAGTGCTCTACCATCTGAGCTACCCAAACACGACTCACGCCCCGTCTAAACAGCTTTACTTCTGCAGTACCCCGTCTCCTACCTACAGCTGTTGTACGACATTCGAAATATACGGATGTATTTCAGAATTTCGGCGTAATGCAACTTCGCAGAAACATGGCTGAATTTTCCTGTATATTGTTATCATTAAAACCAAGCACCGTCTCAGTACCTAATACTTTTTGATATGGAGACAATTTTCATCATTTCAAGCACTATTAAAGTTGGTAGGTGTAGGAAAAAAAATACCAGTACCATACTGAAAATATCGGTGAGAAGCGATAGAATTCCTACAAACAACTTGGAGAAAATCATTTTGGGTTCTAGGCCATGTCATTATAAAACAGTGAAACAACTAAAATAACTACATTCCGACCATCGTTTAAACGATCCTCTTCAGAGCGAATAAATGCCACGAAATTTCAAATCAGCAGCAGCGAAATGAAAGGTCGATTTGGAAACAGTTTCTATTTCTTCTTTCTTATCTTCGATTAATTTCCCAAATATCTCGTTCGTTTCGTATGTTGCTTTCTTTATACAAGGTGTTTCACATTTCTAGAGCTTGCAATTTTACCTAGTAACTCATGCATGCAAACGTCATCTAACGAGGCTACAGAGCATCAAAATACAGGCGCCAGCTCCGGCAAATGTATGTAAGTAGAGTGTGATGCCGTGATCATGTATCAATTTGATCATGTATCATGATCCGGAAACGAATGAGTCGAAAGTTACATACCTCTGACGGTGGAATACAAGTACTGGTACTGTTGTTGCTAACTTTCAAAGGTGGTAGTATGGATCAAAGTAAGAAAAAATGTCTGGTAAACGTGGGCTACAAAATGCATACCTGAGGAGCTATGAGCACTTGTTCAGCAGTGTAGATATGTTTTATGCTAGTGAACAAGTCCTCACAGCTCTTAAGGTATGCATTTTACAGCCCATGTGTACTGGACATTCGGTCCATACTACCACCTCTGAAAGTTTCCTGCCCTACATCTCAGCTACAACACTACCGGTAGATCCTGTCACACGTAACAGGAATGTCTTCTCTTCCAATTTTCCGTTATAGGGACATAACCTCAAATTTATAGATTTATCCATCTCCATCATCATAGAAAATTGGTAACATCTTCATTGAATCTTTCTGTGTACACATATTTTACAGACTCCAGCGCCTGTAACTTCGATAACCTGTAGCGTCGCTGGATGACGTTTCCAGACATCGATTCCTATGTAAAACTTCATCTGGTAGGTCCCCTCTACAGACGCGATAAGTGTGTAGCACGACGTGTGAAACATTCTGTATGCAAAGTGAATAACATGGGTGAATGGGCTAGAACCGAAGCCCCCCCCCCCTCCCATTATCTCTCTCTCTCTCTCTCTCTCTCTCTCTCTCTCTCTCTCTCTCTCTCTCTCTCTCTCTCTCTCTCTCTCATTCTCTCACTTTCATTCTCTCACTCTCTCTTCTCAACTATCAACTGCCAGCTTTCCTTTATGTCTTTTAAGTCTTAAAACTGCTGTCTGATTTCTGGCAGAGCTCTAGATAACATGCCGCTCACTGTATTTTATCGCTGGTTGCATCATCTTATATTCAAACTGTATATTTTGCTCAAAATTGTCAGAAGTTATTTTGTAACATCTATAGATGTTATAAATATGGGTTGAATTTCTTCAACCGATCTCTAGCGGCTAGTGTGTTCTCTCAAAATCGATTTTCCTCTAGCTCGTCTCCTCTAATTCCTGTGTAAATATTTTGGATCAGTATTTTCAGCCAGGACGTATGAAAGTGATGGTTCGATAGTATCCGCAATTATCACTATTTGCCTTATTTGGTGTTGGTGTTATTTTTTTCGTTTAGTCTGAAAATTTAGCAGTCACGTCAGTTAGCATAGATGTTGAGGAGTGAAGCAGCAAACGTCGACAGAGTGAGTCCTCGCCGGTGCTGATAGAGCCTTCTGGTGGCGAAGCCCTGCACTACAGACAACTGAGTGTGTGAGGAACTAGTAGCGACATCTAGCAGCGAAGTGATGAACAGCAAAATGGCCGCGAAAATTGAGTGACTTAAATTTCTAGTTGCTGTTTATTTCTTCCTTTACACTATTATTACAAAACAGATTACGGCATCACTGCTCGGTTAGTCTGTTACAGTATTTTTGTGTATTTCACACATTACAAAATAATTCTGTTCTGGTAACATATAATGCAAACTACATCTCGAGCGACATTAACGTACGCAGCATGTTACATTCATCATTCCCTCTTCGTAATTTAGTATTACTAATAGTTTTGTACACACTTTTAAGCATTAAAAATGGATATGTGGCTCGAAACAGGACTACTGTTACATTAAATGTTAACAACATAATCGCACGGTATAGTGAGTTAAAGAATATTGAACAGCAACGAGAACTGTAAGTAAGTTTATGCAATGCAACGTTAGTGATATAATAGTACAACAGTAATAGGCGTTTGTCAGCCCTTTTTTCTATTTTACAGTTTCACTCATTACTGATGGCAAATGCCTTGCAGAGAACGTAATATTCTGCATCTTCGGTACGGCCTTCAAAAACTCTTTCATTGAACTGCACTTAACCTGGAGAGGTAGTAATACAATTTTTTCTCTGATCTACAAGATACTTTTACAAAAAGTAGAGGCAGAGAGGTAGTCATGTAACTATTAATCGAAATATTATATGAACTATATGGGCGTGTTAGTAAAATCACCAAGAAATTCCTCTTATTAATTTTAAGTGTTATCTGTTTGATTCAGCATTCAGCTCACAAAAACCACGAGAAATATCGTTTTTATAAAAAAAAAAAACAGTTTATGTCATTAGTGACCTGTGTAATATCAAACATCTCATTTTGACACTAGAATAATTTGAGAAAAAAGGCCTGTTTTAGTTTTTGAAAATGCAATAAGTGAAAACAATGTATTTTTAAAAGGTATTGTCAATTGTTACGAAAAGATTTATTATACAGAATTTATTAATCGCATAGTAAATCATGATACTAAAAAGAACACCTTGTTGGCTTGTGATACAATATTTTGCATTTTTTTATGACTTTGAAATAATTACTGCTTTTTCAACACTGAGAATGAGTAAAATACATTATGTAATATATGAATCAGTATGGTAAACTTTTTTTCGAATATTCATTGTTAACTACAAGAAAATGGCAGATGTTTGGGTACCTCAGAAGTATTCAGCACACGAAGGATAACAAAAATCATTTTTTTGGTAAGGTTTTTGTTTCATAGTTTCCTACAAATATTACTGATACCACAGTGAGATATATTAAGTACCTTAAAACATATGTAGATGTGGTCTGGTGAAGAAAGTGTGTGAATTAAAATTTAAAATGCTTGCACCAGCATAATCAGGTTTAGTTTGTAGTGTGGGAGTGAGCTCCACGTGGGATCCGAAGCACGGACCCCACGGGGGTGCCCGGCATGCGCCACATGCCAGGGCAGAGGTAGAGGCTAGTGTTCGGAAATCTGAAAATTCCAGCGCCGGCCAGGGATTGAACCCCGGCCCGGCTGGGGCGAATAGCCCCAGCCGAGGCGCTGGAACGTTCCAGACCCCCTTACCACTAGACCACCGGGGACCCCGGCTGTTTCTTGCTCCATAGTCCAGCTAGTGGTCGTAGAGCACTTCCTGTTGTCCTCCGTGTTTACACCGAGGCAGCAGTGGCGTGGTGTAACAGGAAGTGTTTACTTGCGTCCGCTGGATGTCCACTTAGTGTACGACTTATTTACCCGGCTGACGTTCGTGTCGCTATAATCTCCTTAGTTGCGTTACAATTATATGCAGGGAATGAAAATCTGCCTATGCAGTTGCACGCAGTCGCAACTCACTATTTGAACCTCTGTAATTCGATCGTGTTGTCAAGACCCATGTCAGAACTGTTTATCGAAGAAAGCTCATGTGTTCGGTACATTTCATAAACGGAAGCGACTGGGATAACAGACAGCCCGTAAACATTTTGTAATGAAGCGTCAGCCGGTACGTAATACTCGATATCTGGAGTTGTTTTATCGGTTATTAAGATAAACGTTTCACCCCTACACACTTAAAAAAATTCCCGTGTTTTCTCAATAAAGCATAAGCACAGTACATAAATCCCTCACGAAAATGACATAGGAGAAGTACAAGTGTTCGAGTTCCACAGAAAACAAGTGGGTCCATGAAGGTGTGGAACGGAGAGCAGAACTAAAATAAGATGTAACGTTTCGGGATTCCCTTATAGTCGCGTAGACACTCCAGAAGCAGGAAGATCCGTTTGATGACGTCTCTTGAGGAGCGAGGAAAAAATTCACTCTCAAATAACTACTGTACAAGATGCCTCGCCGCCTCTTGAAGGGTGTCATGGGATTCTGCAGCCGTGGACTCGGCGACCCGTGAGCCAACGCGGTGTTTCTGACCACATACATTTTAGCTGCGGGTTCTCCGACGTGCAAAGGAAGCCGCGACAATGGGGAGGCTCTGCGTGCCGTTTTGTAATAAGAACGCCTCTCCACATTTTATCGTAGGAATGATATAAATTTTAAACTTCTTAGATCCACCGAGTCATTATGTATTCTTAAAATATCTTTTAACTCTTTTTCAACACATATGTATCTTTTACCTCTTTCACTGAAGAAGCTGACCAACAGATTTTTTTTCAATTTCAGGTATTGGTTTTATTGCATTCTCCTTTAGCGTATTGATCAGAAATTGTAGGTTAAGATACCTTTGCCTTATTGAGTATCGTTTGCTATGCCAAACTTCGACAGCATTCATTGTCCTGTGCATCGAATTGATGACGGTAGATAGCTGACCGAAATCACTTTGAAATAAATTCTCTGAACGCAGATAACTTTGATACAGTAGTGTTAGGTATCGAGGTATTATCTAACGCAACTGAAGCCAACCTAAGAGTGAATTTATTTCGAAATAATTTCGGTCGACTGTCTGTCTTCACCAATTCCACATTTCAGGTTGTGTACTAGCATTTTCCATCTATTGACTGATTAAATAGTCTACGCCACTGGGCACTTGCTACGCTGTTACTCTCCATGCTTCGTCAAGGCAGTCCGGTGGAAGATGGACTCTACAGCACACGTGCGGCAAGACAAACGAACTACTTCTTCATCCCTGTATTGCTCCACTAATCGCAGTTCTTGTATGTCTTCCACAGGCATTGCTTGAAATGAAAATTACAACTGGAAAATAAATGTCTCGGATAACACTGTTTTCATAGCTTAATTTGCAGCCATTTCGAAGTAAAGCAATGCAGTTTTAAATGACAACCAAGTTATGACATTTCTCGGTTGAGAAAAAATATTTCACAATTATTTTGACTTTCCTCTGGTAAAAAAGCTAGTCTTCCGTGCTTCAGGTATCAACAAGTTGTTTCGAACACCTCTGAAATGTCCGCCCATAAGAAGAGCTTTATTTTCAAACATTTTCTCCCATTCTTCGAAACTGATCACCAGGATTCATTTGTCAGGAACAGGGCTATTATCAGTCTCCTTAAAAACTTCAGTCACTTTCAAAATATCTTCGTGCTGCCGAATCCCTGAACTACTGCCGTCTTTCTCACAATTCGTTATACTTGCGACGTAATCTAAACCTTTATCTCGCAAATCTTGAAATTGCTCTTTAAACCCTCCGAAAAAAGGCACTGTCTACTCACCGCAGACTGTTTCCCAGCAGTTATGCATTCGTTTCTTAATATCCACATCTGTTTCGTCAGG
This sequence comes from Schistocerca gregaria, assembly GCF_023897955.1. Taxonomy (NCBI): domain Eukaryota; kingdom Metazoa; phylum Arthropoda; class Insecta; order Orthoptera; family Acrididae; genus Schistocerca; species Schistocerca gregaria. Next base: position 7,683,341 of record NW_026061736.1, on the reverse strand, counting down.
TTGGGCGAGAAACTTACTGTTGAGCCGTGATTCTACCATTTACAATTTTTAAACTGCCGCTGCTCCTATTCCGTTCGGAGTTCCTGTACAAGCAATTCGTATAATTACCACATTTCCGGTGCTCCTGGCACCGCTTACCATCCTTTCCCCTTTCTGTTTCCTTTTCCTTTCCTTTTTCTAACCACAGGCTCCAGTCACATTAACGTGATCACCGCCTGTGTCCGACGCTAATGAGTAGGGTATGCGTAACGCGGAAACTCAGCCACTTATGTGACATCCAAAAGGACGTGATCATTGCCTTTCGGGCCACAGGTGGATGCATTTTCGAAACGGCAGAGTTCGTAAAATGTTGGCGTGTTGCCATATTTAAAGCACTCCGCGCATGGCGCTGTCGAGAGCCGACGCTGAGGCCGTTGTGGTGCCCCACGGTCCACAGAGGACAGGAGTTAAAGGAGACCGCAGGTGAATAACATTCAACTGCTGAGCAACTGACCATGCACGTGAACCGAAGAGCCTACCGACAGTGTCTCCTCTAAGACCACTCAGCGAAAAATGCTATGTGTGGGTCTCCACAGCAGACTCCTGGTCCACACACCTATGCTGACTGCTGTTCGTCCGCGACGAAGGCTGGAATTTTCACGCCAGTTCTGCGACTGGGCGTCCACTGAACGGTGACCTGCGGGCTTTCCAAGTGACAGACAGACGTTGGCGTGTAGGGCGCAATTCACCTGAAAGTGAACACCCTGCAACAGTCGGCGGCAGGGTTAGGACAGGAGGAAGGATCGTTACGATCTCACAAACGTTATCGTGACACTCCCGTCGTTCTGGAAGGCACAGTGGATGAGCAGAAATATCGGTCGGAACCGTTGCCACACCTACATCGAGTCTTTTTTCCCTCGGAATCTACCAGCAGAACAACTAAATCTGTGACACAGCTTGCAGTGTGAAAAGCACCAGGATGAGTTTGCTGTACTCCGCCGACCACCAGGCTTCCCGGGCTTAACGGAATCGAGAATATGTGGGACCACCTCGATGAAGCTCTTCGTATCCTGGGTCCTCAACCGAAAAACGTAGCGCAGCTAACTAAGGCACCGGCGTCGGCATGGCTCAGTACCTCACTGACTCCTACGCGTTTCTCAGTTGTCCGCGCTTCCCGTTAATCTTATCCCCCTACAGTGACTCAATAACGACACTCTCCCGTACACGACAGCATCATCAACAGCCGCAGACTGCTGTTCACTCTGCCTGTCACCTCATTTATGTCTATACAGTATAACAGCTGTCTGTTACACTTCCTGGGACACTCCTGACGATGCCCTTGTGTCTGATCAACGCTCGCTGTCGAGAACGTACTGGTATCTGTTGTAGACTTTAAGCCGCTCTCATATCTGGGAACCGACTCCGTATGCTCATACGAGGCCCTTGGTTAACAGTGTGCAGTGGAGCACCGTGCCAAAGGCTTTTCTCAAATATAGGAGAGTGCAATGTGCTTGGGACCCTTCATCCTTGGTTCGCAGTATATAATGTGCGAAAAGGGCAAGCTGCGTTTCACACGAGCTTTCTAAAACCGTGCTGATTTCTGGACGTAAGCTTTTCGGTGTCTAGGAAATTTATTATAATCATATTCAGAATACGTTCTAGGTTTCTGCAGAAAATCGATGTCTGTAATTTTGCACATCCTTTCTTTTACTCTTCTTGTACACGAGTGTCACCAGCGATTTTTTAAACTGCCTTAGGTTGGACCCATTACAGGTGTAATATTCAGAAGGCAAATGTATATTGATCTCGTTATATACGGCTGCAACTTGCGCTTTTGCCAGTCCTTTGCGAAATACTGCTGGGCAAGAGAAAGGCGATAAATGCGAATGAAGTAAGTAAAACTGAAATTGTTTTAACTTCTTCGCTGTCGCCGAATCCTTTCCAAGCGATGCGTCCTTGAGCGGGTCAAACAGGTAGCAATAAATGCTCTACAAGTGAGGTTGACTTTTGAAGTTTTTCTTACCAGTCAAGTACAATGCAGACAGCTTCCATTCTGAATAATATCAGCAATATGAAAATGAAAATTCACGAAAGTCAAATCTGGACTGTAGCGATAATGACGCAGAGTCTCCCAACCCATTACTGTTTCTTTTCCCTTCCAGTGGTTTCTTGGATCAGCTGCGCTATGTTTGGGCGAGCGTTGTTGTGTAATAGTATCACGTCTTTTCTTTGACATTGGCGACCCTTTCCTCTCGTTTTCGGCTTTACTTTGCTCATCAATATGTGTGAGTGGTCAGCGCTGCATCCTGTACGCAGATCTTCCAAATAATCACCAAAATACAACTACTTTGGCATCCAAATGATGGTCAGCATCACTTTCCTCGCTGATGCTCGAGTTTGAATTCCTTTCGGACAGGTGGACTAGTGTGCTTCCATTTCACTCCTTGTCTTTTCGAGTCGGGTTCCCCATTTTGAACGAAAGTTTAATCACACGTTAAAATCTCGTTCGAAAAAGGTTCACCTTCACGTTCATAGCACTCTTTGTTTCCTTGTGTTGTGTGAATTCTCTCGGGACCCACGTTGGACTTGTTTCGCTGTACTTGAGCATGTCAATGACGACGTTATGGACTGTGCCACTACCTGTTGCAGCTATTTTGCTATTCAGTTCTACTGCAACACGTCGGCCATCAGGAGTAATGTCAGAGCCGGCTTTAAGCGAAGGAGGAGACAGTTCAATTGGCCGGCCACGGTGTTTTTTATTAGTCACTGAAGTTAGATTGTTTTTGAACTGTCCTACGTATTTATCAAAAATTTCCGTCGTTCGCACAGCTTCGACCATACTGAAAAAACGTTAGAGAAAATATTTCGGCCGTTTTCCGTCTTCTGAAAGGGAAAACGCATCGTTGAACGTTGTTCAGTTAATGTGGAAACTTCAACCGGACACGCCATTCTCAATTGCAACATTAAGGTTATAAATAAAACAATTATTTTTTGTCAGCCGCTCTTAGCTCATCACAGTCATGCCATCCTAAAGTCATGAAACTACAAAAATTCTTCCTACGGACTATTCGACTTCATTAATTTGCTTTGCAGGGGAAACTCACGAAGGAGTATGTGCTTAGTATTTAGTCGGTCATTTCTAGTTGATGAGAAAGTTAAAACAAACAAGTAGCAAACCATTGCTCATTTATTTAGGAACAACATTTATCAGATACAGCTGAGTAACGTTTAACCCAAACCTTAAATGCCATATATATGACACTGCTCGTAGCTGCATCATCTGGCAAGAGTACGCACTAACACCAATAACAAGAAAATGCACCATGACCTTCGTAAACTGTGCATTCTTCATGCCACTGTTGGGAGCAGACATCACACTCAATACAGTCTTGCGTGACAGACTCGTTTTAGTCTTCACCACACCTTGGGCAGTTCAAAACATGAAGTTGGAATAATAGACAATTGTGAAGGTGATTCGATAAACCCTATGCCTGGCACTTAGATATGATTTGCACAATATCCATGTGGGTGTAGATCCCTCCTTGGATTGTGCCCTGGTTGTTGCTGAAGATGATGGAGCAGTTTAATCCAGATTAACCACAGAGATTCTACGTTGTTCGTTACTGATATTTTGTCCCTCCTTGGTTTAGTTTGTTTTCCTAACAATGCATTTTTGTACGTAGAATCAAACAGAATTCCGGATGTTTTTGCAGCTTGCTTTAGATGTTCGAAAACCTAAAATTGTGCAGTTCACAAAACGAAAAATCATAGTATCCTATGACTACAGCATCAATAACTCTCATTTTCAATCGGTCAGCTCACACAAATACCTCGGTGTAACACATTGTAAGGATACGGAATGGAAGCAGGACTGAATAAAACTCAAGACGCGTTCATACGATTTCTACACCTGGATAAGCGTTCGACAATGTAAAATGGTGCAAGATCGAAGTTGTGAAGAAAATAGCTCTAGGCAGAGACGGGTATATATTAGTACAAGACCCAAGAGGAAATAAGAGTGGAAGACCAAGAACGAAGTGCAAGGATTAAAAAGAGAGTAAGACTTTGATATAGTTATTCGCCTATACTGTTCAATGTTTGCATCAAAGAAGCAATGAAGAAAATAAGAGAGAGGTTCAAGATTCGCACTGAAATACGGGTTGAAAGGATACCAGTGACAATGTTTGCTGATAATATTATCGTTGTCAGTGAAAGTGAATTACTACAGGATCTGATGAATGAAATATACAATATAATGAGTGTAGAAGTAGGGGTCAGAGTAAATCAAAGACAATAGTGATGAGATGAAGCATAAACGGGAAAAGCGAGAGTCTTAACATTGGTGATAACGAAGTAAGAAATGGAACCATCACATCGTGTCAGTCAAAGATAAAGGTGGTGGCGAACTGTAATGTATTGTTAGAATTAAAGAGAAATATAATCAGTGCACAAAGATGATCTTTTTTGAACTATTGGTGCGACCCATACTCTAATATTGCTCCATGGTGTGGGACCTGTCCCATATACGAGTAGCAGGGGATATTGAACTGTTCATAATAAAGTCAGCACAGGTTTGTTTGGCTCACAGGAGAATGTAACAGAGATGCTGAAGAAATTGGGAGATGCCTGAAAATACATATAAGCTATCCCGAGAAAGCTTACTTGCCAAATTTCTAGAACATACCGTAAATTTTGAATATACGAGGTGTGTTAAAAAAAATTGGGAACGTTCGTAATTTCGCGCCAATGGCGTGTTGGGGCGAAATGCAGTTGACATCCCTGCACGCGCGTGTGCTTAATGTGTAACTGCGGGAAGTTTCACTGTTGTATGTCTGTTAGCTTATTGTTCAGTGCTGTATTGACTAGAACGTTGTGTCGCACAGTTGGTGAACTTCGAGAGTGTATAGTTAGAGGAGCAATGCGCCTGCAATAAATTTTGCGTGAAACTCAAGAAAACCGCCGCTCGGGGTAGCTGCGCAGTCTAGGGGCCTTGCCACGGTTCGTGTGGCTCCCCTCTGTCGGATGTTAGAGTCCTCCCTCGGGCGTGGGTGTGTGTAAGTGGTGCAAGCCTAGGGACTGATGACATCAGCAGTTGGTCCCATACGAACATAAGAGCTAAACTCAAGAACACCTCTACAGAGACACGCCAAATGATGCAGGAAGCCTACGGTGATGAGTGCTTAAGCCGCACTCGGTGGTACGGATGGTTCACACGGTTTAAGAACGGCCGGACGGAAGCTAAAGACGACGCTCGTCCTCCGACTTCTGCCAGCAACGCTTGTGTCAGGAACGTCAACGATCCTGTGCGTGCTGAACGAAGACTGACTGTCCGAGAGATTGCAGAAGAATGTAACATTGCAGTTGGATCGTGAAATCCTAATACAGCATCTTGCAATGTATCGTGTTGCCGCCAAGTTCGTGCCACGGCTCACGAGTCAAGAGCAGAAAGACCTCCACCTCCCAATCTGAGAAGAGCCTTAGGATCACCCAAATGAGAACGAGATGTTCCTTAAGAAAATTATAACTGGTGATGAGACGTGGGTCTGCAGTTATGACGTTGACATGAAGGTTCAATCTTCACAATGTGTAGGGAAATGTTCTGAACGATCAACATATAAAATAGCTTGTCAGGTCAGCTTGGCCCTTGCAGACATTTATTTTCAAAGTTGAAAACCAAGTTGAGAGGACGAAGATTTGTAACGATAGACGCACGGTCCAGCGAAAGGCGAACCAAGTCTGCTCCCAGAAGTGGAAACGGTTTATCAGTCGTGGGGGTGATCATATACAAATATGTGAAGGTAAGCGTAGAAAATTTTTGTGGACAAAGTTCCGGAATTTTTTAAACAGACCTCTTAGACGAAAGGTAATGAATACAGGCAAGTGGTCTGCAAATGTTCGTACGCTTGAGTTCGCTTCCATTCGCTGCTGTTGAAACTGGGCTTAATAATAATATTCCCTGTGTGAGATGTAATTGGAAAACTATGTAAACGCTGAGCTGTGCGCCGCTTACAGCCCACGCGAAATTATTTTCGGAGGGACACATCATTATCCCCTTCGTGCCTAAAGTTGCTTCGGCCAAACTCAAACTCAATTGCCAGGCCGATAGCTCGTTATCCTACTGCTCTGCAAGTAACACTTGGTCTGAAACCATCTGTACGGTTATGTAGGTTAAGACACTGCAGCCACTCAAAATGGTGGCTCCACGTTTGCGAGTAACTGACGAGAAAAGAAATTCTGAATTTTGTGTGACACTCCGTAGCATTAAGAAAGCTGAGTGACGTTAGTTGGTTGTGAGGTGTAATGGAAAGGATAATAGCTTCACATGTTGTGTTCGGATACCAAGATTTAAAAGCCTGAAGTCTTATATTTCAGAAGCAAGGAGCGTAACAATCAAGTGATTTATGAACAGTACGTGCACACATTTTTGCTCGGTTGATTTTAATTGAGGTTGCAACGTGCAGATCAAGCAAGTACCGTACTGTAGAGAGGTTGAGCAAGAGAAGCGTTTGGAACATGTGTTTACCCTTATTTTGGATAGTTAGCTTTCTTATCTGAGAAGTAATTGTGGCTAGCCCTTGACATGCATCACGAATTCCTTCGTCGTTCAGTCTAATATCGCCTTCCCCCCCCCCCCCCCCCCCCCACACAATACCCTCCACCTCTCATGATTTTGAAAATAAAAGTGTTCCTAGAAAAGTTGTTCACTGTACAGTTTATTTATGTGCCAAAGTTAGTGATAATGTGGGGGAGAGGGAGGGAAGGCCACAGACCTCAGGTAGGGGGGGGGGGGGGGGGGAAAGGACAGGGGGTACTGGCAAATGTCTGATGACAGTCAGGAGCAACGGTCTAAGAAAGGCTGGGAACCACTGTTCAACTGCCTGTGAATGTATACTGAACATAAATGTGGAAAACTGACACAACTCACTTTTTGAATATTTTTTTTAATTCGGGTTAACTAGTTTTGGAACCGTTTGAGGGTCATCTGAAAATTTGGCGCACAGAATTCGCGTCTTTATGTCTTTAGAGTGAATCTGGGTACTGGCTCTTTGACAATAAGACAGAGCACTCTTTAATGTATCGCCACGAGCGGCAGTTAAACGGCGACATGTATCGCGAAACCAAAACACCTACTTACCGTGGCAGCGTGGGCGCTATTGCAGTTAATATCCATCTAGCAACTTGCGTTTTAGTTGTCTGTTGGCCACTGGTCAATCTCTTTCCATTGTAAATATAAATACGAATTGTCTCCATATATCACAAGCATAACGTTTACTACAGATGTACGTTACAAAGATCTTTACTTAAAAATACAGCGTACTTTGCTCTGAAACAATTTTTTGGATTTTTGTGCTTATAACACGACGGCGTGCTGAGAAGATAATGACTCGGTCTGTTTTATTTGAAGTCAGTAACATTCTACATCTTTACTATGGATATCTGCAGCCCTCTGCTTCGTACCGCGTTACATAGCGGTGTGTGACGTGACTATGTTGGGGGTGAGAAAGAGCTCACAACACTAAAAGCACGAATTCGAAGACTTCGTCCGCATGTGGAGCACACTCTCCTTGAGCACGGCAGTGCCAAACTACACACGATCGCTGCGGCATCTGCAGCAAGCCGACGTCCTTGGTTCACTGCCGTCGATCATCCTACACACAGTCTCGATTTTCGTCTATGTGCAAAACTAAGAAAACCTTCGAGCACTTCAATTATTTCAAGCGGTGCAAGCAGAGGTAAGGTTGTGGCTCTGTTAACATAGTCAAACAATATACTGTGACGGTGTCAACAAAATAGTATCTAGTTGGGGAAATTGTGCTGGTTCCGAGGGTGAGTGTGTTGAAAACTAAATTTATTGACGTGAAGAATACCGATGCAGAATGTTCATGAAGTTTGTTTTATTTAAAAATCTTTGTGACTTTTCACTCAAAACATGTCAACATTACTTTTCTGTACGTCCTCGTACAATGGATGTCGCAAAAAATACGTACATTGATCAAAATAAGTGTTAACATGAATGCTTTTAACAGCACTAGGTTCAAAAAATTTTAACTGTATGCCAATTGCAGATTAATTTTAATGGCAGCTAGCGCGATTATATGAGTGGACTATTAGATTTAATGGTGAGCATTTATGTAATTTTTAAACATTCTCTGCCTTGTCATTCTTCCTCTCTTAAGTGCCTCGTCTTCCAGTAACACTGTCGATCGATAGCATGATCTGTTGTCCGTCCATGGTTTTTCAGACCATTGATTCAGTGCTGAACCCAAACTGCTGGTCTGAGTTATTTAGCCTGGATAATCCTGTGCGTCGTGGGTCACGTATGCCATTAATCTTTCAAAGAAATGGTTCAAATGGCTCTGAGCACTATGGGACTTAACATCTGAGGTCATCAGTCCCTTAGAACTTAGGTTTAAGTAGTTCTAACTAACCTAAGGACATCTCACACACACACACACACACACACACACACACACACACACACACACACACACACACACACACACACACACACACACGCCCGAGTCTGTATTCGAACCTGCGACCGTAGCGGTCGCACGGTTCGAGACTGAAGCGCCTAGAACAGCTCGTCCACAATGGCCGGCCATTAATGTTTCATTGAATTATTAATTTCAACAAGTTTTATTTATTGTTGCGAAATTGCGCTACCAAAACAATCGAGTTTTGCTATGTGGATGCTGTTGAGAATTTCTGCATTTTCGTACCGCTATATTTTTGACTATATCTGTCGATGGTGTTATTGTTGTCTTCAGTCCTGAGACTGGTGTGATGCAGCTCTCCATGCTACTCTATCCTGTGCAAGCTGCTTTATCTCCCAGTACCTACTGCAACCTACATCCTTCTGAATCTGCTTAGTGTATTCATCTCTTGGTCTCCCTCTACGATTTTTACCCTGCACGCTGCCCTCCAATGCTAAATTTGTGATCCCTTGATGCCTCAAAACATGTCCTACCAACCGATCCCTTCTTCTAGTCAAGTTGTGCCACAAACTTCTATTCTCTCCAATCCTATTCAATACCTCCTCATTAGTTACGTGATCTACCCATCTAATCTTCAGCATTCTTCTGTAGCATCACATTTCGAAAGCTTCTATTCTCTTCTTGTCCAAACTAGTTGTCGTCCATGTTTCACTTTCATACATGGTTACACTCCAAACAAATACTCGGAGAAACGACTTCCTGATACATAAATCTATATTCGATATTAACAAATTTCTCTTCTTCAGAAACGCTTTCCTTGCCATTGCCAGTCTACATTTTATATCCTCTCTACTTCGACCATCATCAGTTATTTTACTTCCTAAATAGCAAAACTCCTTTACTACTTTAAGTGTCTCATTTCCTAATCTAATCCCCTCAGCATCACCCGATTTAATTTGACTACATTCCATTATCCTCGTTTTGCTTTTGTTGATGTTCATCTTATATCCTCTTTTCAAGACACTGTCCATTCCGTTCAACTGCTCTTCCAAGTCCTTTGCCGTCTCTGACAGAATTACTATTTCATCGGCGAACCTCAAAGTTTTTACTTCTTCTCCATGAATTTTAATACCTACTCCAAATTTTTCTTTTGTTTCCTTCACTGCTTGCTCAATATACAGATTGAATAACATCGGGAGAGGCTACAACCCTGTCTCACTCCTTTTCCAACCACTGCTTCCCTTTCATGCCCCTCGACTCTAATAATTGCCATCTGGTTTCTGTACAAATTGTAAATATCCTTTCGCTCCCTGTATTTTACCCCTCTATCGATGGTATCCTTAATATTTTTCGATACGATCGCATTTCAAATGCCTAATACAGTCCATGACTCAGCTCCATAGAGTAGGACACCGAACGTGTAACATCGAAGTAGTCGAGTGCGAATCCTAATGACTGCTCTGAAGGTTCTCAGCAGTCGCCGCGGACTAAATGACTGCAGGGGACTCGATGCATTGGCCATAAGTTTTCTAGTAATTCTGGAGATTTTCCTTTGGACTAAGTATGAAGTCGTTCCTTGTTGCTTAGATCGTGCAGGTTTCAGACCGATTGTGTTAGTATTGCTACACTACTAAATGTGTATCCACCACCATATCAGGGTATATAATGAAACGGCGGCCCTCTTTCTTCATGCCTTACAAGGAGATATCTCCAGCGGTAGGATCGACTTTTTGGAACCATCTATACGGTTATGTAGGTTAAGCACCCAAGTATCGCACACTGCAGCCATTCATCCTGGTGAGTCGACGTTAGCGAGGAAGTGACGAGAAAAGAAATTCGGAATTTTGTGTGAGACTCGATAGTATGAAGAAAGCCGAATGACATAAGTTGGTTATGAGGATAATTGAAAGGATACTAGCTTCACATGCATGAGGTTGTGGGTTCGAATCTCACCAGAGAAATAAATCTATTTTAGGTCTTTATCGAAGTGACATTGATAATCATATTCCTTCAACTGATGTAAATATATATATATATATATATATATATTTAGTTCCACTCCTGGGTCACGTGATTCAATAGTGATATGAACTTCTTCATTTGGTCTAGTTTTTCTTCTTATCATCCCTTCTCCACTGGAAATATTTGTTTGTGAACTTTTAATTATCTTCATGTATCAATTCCGATTTAATGCCTCCTGTTTTTATTACCCTGTATTTTCGTCTACGTTATTGTGTACATTATATCGATTTCTCACTTTGCTTGAATTTTATTTTACTTAGAAAACATTCTCTCATTTATGTCCTCATCTACACTATAATTTCCATAGTGCACAAAGATTTTATGTTATGTTTTAAATATTTGTATGTCGATTACCATGCAAAAAAAGGCACGTCTCCCAAAGAAAAACGTTTTTCACATTAATGCACAGTCAATATAAATAGATTATTTCGTCTTTTATTTTTTAATTCATTTATCGGAGTTTTGAAGTAATTCAATAGTCAAACAGATAGGTATAATATATTACACATTCACAAAAATTCCGATTGGAAGAAAAATTAAACAAATGGAAAAGTTCATACGGTGACTAAAACGATGTGACGAAAGAATAGAACGAAAGAAATTACATTTAAACCAATAAATAGAGTACAAATAAACATCAAAGTCATTTCGATAAAGATTTTTAAAAAAATTTACTGCACCTGACGAGGCATGGTTAAGCTTCTATCGTAACCATTATGACACGTAACCAGACTGTGGAATACGACTTTCTTCACGCTATGTAGCATCAGGCAAAATTTTGAAATCTTTTCCGTCAGTTACTTTCAATCCGAGGGCCACCTGGATGCAGGGATCTTAAGTTGCACTACGGCTTATTTGGATTCAAAAAGTCGATCCCACCGCTGGGGGCTCTCCTTGTTAGTTTTAAGAGTAACAAACGGCACATTTTGAAATAACAGTAATATCGCAGTCCAGTAGCGCCGGACCCTGCAAACTTGAAAGACAACTCCAGCAAAGGCAAAGAAAATGTTACTGTAGCAAGTAAATTACTGTAGGCAACTGAACAACAACGAAATAATAACAATAATTGGTTCGCAGGAGAGCTTCTGTAAAGTTTGCAAGGTAGGAGACGAGGCATTGGTAAAGCTGTGAGGACAGGGCGTGAGTCGTGCTGGGGTGGCTCAGTTGGTAGAGCACTTGCCAGCGAAAGGCAAGGGTCCCGAGTTCGAGTCTCGGTGCGGCACCCATTTTCAATCTGCCAGGAAGTTTCAATAATAATAATAATAGATCCAGTCATATTAATATGACCAACTCCTATTTTCGAGGTCAACGTGTAATAACCCATAGACTCCAGGAGATAGCATTAGTAGGTGATGAATGGGGGTGGGGGGAGGAGGCTGGAAACAGTGAAGCCGTTGTCATAATGCGTAAAAGGGGCGATTTATGTGACGTCCAACAGGGCAAAATCGTTGGCTTTCTTCCCAAGGGTGGAAGCATTTCCGAAACGGCAAAATCTGTAATCTTTTCACATGCCACTGTATGTAAAGTAAACCGTGAGTGGCAAAATCTCGGTATTCTAATCCGGCTCCAAGGCAAGTGTGTTGGACTACGGGCAGTAGGCGACACAGGTGAACGATAGCTGCAGATGTGTGTGCTGGCGAGAAGACGTGCAACTTTTGTGCAGCTGACAGCCCAGGCGAACCGAGGGCTGCCACCAATGTTTCCTCAACAACTTATGGGCTTCCGCAGTGGGCACCTGGTCCCTGCACCCACGCTGACTGCTCTTCATTGGCGTTGAAAGCTTGCATTTGCACGCCGGTACCACAACTGAAAGTCCACTGAGTGCTACAGGTGGCCTCTCCATATTCATCACATTTTGTGCTCCATCGGACAGATTGAAAGCAAACGCCCTGCAACCCTGAGGGAGTGTTATGGTGTGGGCAATGTTTTCGTGGCACTCCCTGGGTGATCTCGTTGTTCTGAAAGGCACAATGGATCAACCCTAGTACGCACCTATCCTTGGGGACCAAATCCACCCCTAGATGCACGTGTAACATAGCTCGCAGTGTATGTGCGTGGTTCTGAAAGCTCTAGGATGAATTTACCGTACTGCCCTCACCACCAAATTTTCCGCCTTTAAACCCAATCGAGAATCTGAAAGGTCACCTCGATCGAGTAGTTTGTGCCACGGATCCTCAATCGATAGAATTCTATCGCAGCATGACAAGTACTGGGGTAGGAATGGCTTCTTATGACTGTCGTTACATCATTGACTCTATTCCTGTACGTCTCGTGCTGCAGAAGGTGTTTATTCGGTATTTTAACACGTGGTCAGATTACTGCGACTGGACAGTGTAATAATAATAATAAATTTCGCTTATTTCAGTGCCCTCGTTTAAGTCTTTCAATTGGACGGCACTTTGAAGACATGCTTATCATTAACGTACTCCAGTTGTCCAACCGGGGAAAGGGAATCGGCAGTTTAACGTGGAATCCGCACCACATGTTGTTTCTACCGACTCCTCATATCATTGAGAGGTGAAGGCTGTATTAAAAGCAGACAGAAAAATTTATTTGTTCATCTGGGATTCGATCCCGAGATTCTCGATTTGCAGGCACGCGCTGTGCCGGTAGACCACCAGGTCCAACAGTTACGAGACGGTAATCGAACTGTATTGGCAGAGTATTTCGTCGTATTTTGCGTCAAGTAAATGTGCTGTGGTGCAAGCCAAAGTACATTCATGCTAAGGGCATCAGTTCCGATCCCAGAAAAATGTGCAGCCAGAGCAGTATTGTAAGTAAAAATCAAACTCTTCCATTTTTCTTACCGAATTGCTATACATCTAGAAAACAAACCAAAATTGTGAAAACATTTCATACAAGATTACTGACAAATTTTTATGAGTAAAAATAAACGGGTATGGTAATATACATGGAGGTGAATGAAAAGTAGTGGCAGTTTGGCTATAATTCATGTCAGTCTTCATTGACTAAAATTCACTTTATCACATTTCCGTCTCGCGTCTCGATCACTTTCCACACCCACATGAAAGATGTCATACACTGTCTGTGCATCCATCTGTGATGATGTCTCGCTAGGACCGCCATATGGTGTCTTATCATTTGCTGTAAGACGTGCCACGAAATACTTCGTTCATTTGGGTGATCAGGCCATAATTGGGGGGACTCTACCGGATGAATACGGTGGATGTCCCAGTATGTCCCGCTGCCACGTATGCGGTGCTCCTGCACAGGGCTCGTCGTTTGGCGTCGTGTAAGTTGGTAGAATGCAGCACTGGAGGGAAAGATTGTTGCGCGCTCCGACCACGTGCCCTTCCAGTCTGCACCCAAGCACGTTTTTCGTGTTTCCCAAACATACTATTAAGGCACTCGAGCTAGCCTCTCCAACTCTGAGAGAGTACACACTGCAACTGACTCAAACACGACTTGTGCTGCTGACTTTACTACTTCAGCCCACCATCTGTCAGCAACAGAAAGTGTGCGTACCGAATGACTCACATCCGTCATATTATGGCATTGTGCTACCACTTTTTATCCAACACATGCAAAGACGCATGTGTGACTACTTGTTGTCTCCCATCTTGGTAGTGGCCTAATTATTGGGAGGTTTTGAAGTGCATTATCTATACGTGGTGTATCAAAAACAATCATCCGACCTGGGCCGTCTATATTTCTGGAACTAAGAAACATATACAATGAATACAATGAATTTTGTCCTTTGATGTACGAAAACTAAAAAAGTTATTTTCATCCTTTTCATTGGTGTTCAATATGCATCGTTGAGATGCACGGAACATGTCAATGCGGTGTTCAAATTGTACCAACACTGCAGCAAGCATGTCTGGAGTTACAGTTTCCACAGGTGCTGTTATGCGATGTCTCAGTTCATTTATTGCTGTTGGTAATGTAGGTACATAAAGAGTCTCTTACAAAACCATACATATATAATCACATATAGTCGGGTGCGGTGACCTTGGAGTCTAGTAGTCTAAGGGTGAGTGATTTACTCCAGTGTGAACGATCCATCGTTCAGCAATCGTTTGATTTAGAAATTCCCACACTTCCAGATGCCACTGTCGCGGTGCCCCATCGCATTGGAAAATGAAGTCGTTCGAATCAAACTGTGGGAAGAGAAAGTTTTCAGGCATATCGAGATATATGCTTACTGTAACAGTGTTTCCGGCAAAGAAATATGAATCATACACATTTTCCCTCTAAACTGTACAAAATACATTAAATTTAGGAGAGTCTATTTTATGTTGTACACCTTCATGTGGTTGTCCCGTACCTCATATTGTCACATTATGACAGTTCACCTCTCTGTGTAAATGGAGTGTTGCCTCGTCACTAAACACTAACTGTGGGAGAAAACGGCCATCCTCCACCTTGACAAGAGTGAAATTATGGAACTTCACACGATGTATCGCCCTCACGAACAGCTCGCATTAGCTAAATTTAATATTGTTTGATGCATAAACGTCGACGCAGAGACGCCAGACGGACATCGGGGACGTGCTGAGCTCTCGAGCTGCACGGCGAACGGATTTCTGCGGACCCCTCGTGAAACTGTGGCGGATGCGTTTGACGTCTGTGTCAGGCATTCGGGGACGGCCCGGCGATTCGCCTTTCCGCAAACCTTCTCTTTCTCTTAATCGTTGATGCCATCATCTAATGCTCTGTGCTGTAGGAGGATCATCATCGTACCTTGTACGAAAGTCACGTCGAACACTTATTACTGCCCACACTGCGCAAAATGCAGAACACAAAACGCTTCCTGACGCCGCGACACCATTTTTACTAGGACTGAAATGGTCGGACAGTGCTGCTGCCAAGCGGTAACCATGTAAAGCCGTAGGGTTTGGTCTTTCCAGCAGTACGCTATTCACGCACATATGTCGAATAACATAATAGTTACTTTTTTTAAAAAAATCGGTTGATCCTTTTTGATACACCCTGCATATTTACACTCTAAACAGTACCACCAATAAATTATCCCAGTGTGAAGGAAATCGTTAGATGTGATGTACGTGTAAAGGCAAACAAATGATAACAATTGCTGTTAAATTGGGTGACTCATTCAGGAGAAAGTCATAACGCGTTGGGCCACCTCTGGCCCTTAAGGAAGTAGCTATTCGACTTGATCTTCATTGATAAAGTTGGTGGATGTCCTCCTGACGGATGTCGTACCATATTCAGTTCAATTGATTTGTTACATCGTCAAAATCTCGACCTGGTTGCAAGGAGAATCCCATATAGCTCCAAAATTGGGGAGAGAGGTGGAGATCTTGTTGGCCAGTGTATTGTCACGTACGTACACACAGATGAAACTCTCAACATGTGTGATGCATAAAATATCGTCTACACTGAAAGCGTTCCCAGCAGAGGTTAACCCCTCGTAATGGCAAAAGGTGGTCATACCGCATATTGAAGTCCACTACCAGGTGTCTGGATACTTTTGATCCGATAGTGTATTTCAGAATGTTAGCAGTGGCCAGAATTTGGGACATTCGGCTTTGAGCTTAAAGCTGGTGCGAGGCGGTTCAAGATACCTCTAAAAATAGACACATCTGGCAGCATTAGAGTGAAATGTCCATCAAAGAAGCTGTGTTGCGCTCTCTACCTACAGTTGTTCTCGTGGGCGTCAGAGCCCCCGTACGCAAGAGGCCCCCTGGGTTTTATACTGCGGACACGGTAGTCGCGCCTGATGAGCTCTCAGAAATTATGAAATGTATTCGAAATTTCTATTATGGTGGAACAACAACTGTAAAATATACCGGAAACATGCACGATGTTCCGAAATTTCCGTTACAAACTCCTAGTGTAGATGGGGAATGAGTACACAATACTCGTATTCTGAATTGGAACCCATCTCCTGTAACGCACCGTTTCCTCGCTACAGCCGTCGGAAAACATGTTAGTAACGCGACCACTTGTACAAGTAAGTCATTAGCTGTGACCCAGTACATCGATAGTTCCACAATTCCACTCATTGAAAGGAAACTTGATAAGTTTTCAGAAACACTCTTCTTTACAATACGGCCTTTTGAAACTTAGGTGCGCTGCGTCTCTTTGTAGCACTGCAATCACCCGTGCTGACGGTGAACGCACCATTATCTCAAAGTCGTTGCGCAGTTGTGGCGAAAATCGTATGCCGTGAAGTTGGACGCTGCTGAGAACGAGCTTGATAAAGGCGACGAACTTCGCCATACAGTAGGATCATATCGGTGTATTTGGCAAAAGTGCACTCCGCAATATTTCTCTAATACTGAGAGACACTTGAGTGACGCACGAACCTTGTCAGAGTGGCAGGGCTGACGGTGAATGACATCCGACGTAAGCATCTTCCCCCACCCCTTCCGCCATCCCACGATGGCTACCCTGTTGCCTACCCACGTAGCAAACATGTATTCAAACGGCTGTAGCACGGAAAGTATACGTTTCCGTACGGGGGTTCAAATTAAAAATATTGTCGCTTAGTTCCCTCTAAAAGTGCTAGAATTTCGGAAAACTCTCTATCTGTCCAGTAAACTGTACAGCTGGTGTACCACATTCGAAATATCGGATTATATTTCAGGATTTGGGTGTTATGGCATTTTGCAGAAACATTACAGAATTTTGCTGTATATTGTTATGATTTATGGTATGGAGACAGAAACGGTAGTTCACTTTAATGATAAGTACCATTTATATCGTTTCAAGCACTATTCAGCTGCTAGGTTTTAGGAAAAAATAATTGTATCATTCTCAAAATATCGGACAGAAGCGATATAGTTCCTACAAAGAACGCTAGCGAAGATGAACAAGTGCTCATGGTTCCTGATGTATGCATGTAACAGCCTATGTGTACTGCACATTGTTTTCTTCTCTCGTTCCGTACCACCACACCTGAAAGTTTCCTGTCCTACATCTTAGCAACAACGATAACGGTACATACTGAGGTAACAGAAAGGTTCTCTGTTATAATTTTCCGATACAAGGACATAATCTCAAATTTATGCATTTTTCCATCTGCATCATCTTAGAAAGGTTGTAACATCTTCGTGGGATCCCTCTATTTTTGTAGGCACCGGTATCTATAACTTTGACGCTCTGTAGCGTCGCTGGATGACGTTTTCAGAAGTAGATTCCTATGTAAAACTTCATCAGTTACGTCCCCTGAACAGCCCTGAGTAGTGTGAAGCATGATTTGTGAAACACCCTGTATAAAGAATGAATAACATCAGGGAATGGACTAGAATCCTGTCTCACTCACTTGTCACGTATTTCCTTTCTTTCATGTCCTTCAACTCGTACAGCTGCTGTCTCGTTTCTGGTGGAGTTCTAAGTAATGCTTCGCTCGCTATATTTTATTCCTGGTTGCATCTTAAATTCAAACTGTATATTCTGGTCAACATCGTCAAAAGTTTTTTCTGTATCGAAAGATGTTATAAATATGGGTGCTGTACCCTCCAAATTGATTTTCCTCTAAATCAGCTTCTGTAAGGTGCTCCATTCCTCTGCAAATAGTTTGTATCAGTATTTTCAGCTAGGAGTTATCATAGTGGTGGTTTGAAAATATTCGCACTGACCACGAGTTGCCTTATTTGGTATTGGTGCTATTACGCTTCTCGTTAAGTGTGAGGATTTAGCGGGTATTTCAGCCGGCGTACTCGTTCAGGAATGAAGCAGCAAATCCCGGCAGAGTGAGTCCACTGGTAGCGAAGCCCTGCGCTACAGACAACTGACTGTGTGAGGGACCAGTAGCGACACCTAGCAGCGATGTGGTGAAAAGGAAATAGTATTGCTAAAAGTTTTATCCACGATTTTTAGCATTTAGAATGGAGATATGGCACGGAATTTAATAGCAAAAGAAAACAGCTATAGTAGCAGTCTCTCTCTCGCAATGCAACAATAGTACAACAACAATAGACCAACTGAATCTGTAGAGGTAGTAATAAAATTTATTTTCTGACCTGCAAGATACTTTCATATAAAGCTGAGCCTGAGAGGATGTCAGCTAACTACCGTCAGAAATATAATATAAAACATGTAGACCTGTCAGTAAAATCGTAAAGAAATTCGTTTTTTAAATGTTAAATGTTATCTGTTTAATTTAACATTTAGCTCACATAAAACCAGGATAATTATCCTCTTTCATACAAAGAAAGAGAGTACCTCATTAGTGACCTGTGTCATATCATAATCTCATTTTGACTCTTGAATAATTAAAAAAAAATTTGATATAATATTTTGCATTTCTTTTGACATTGAAACAATTTATCCTGTTCCTGCACTGAGAATGTACTAAGTAAATATGTAATATATGTATCAGTATTATAGCCAAATTTATTTTTCTAATTACTGATTATTAAATACCAAAACAGCTTCCAATTTCTTGTAGTTATCTTAGCAGCATTTAGAACAAAAACGAAAATAAAACGTATTAGTTTTTTTTAGTAAGGATATTATTTCATTGTTGCAATCCTACAAATGTTCATGATACTATGCAGTTTCTTGCGACAGTGAGATGTCTTATGTAGAAAGTACCTGGAAAATATATGCAGATGTGGTCTGGTGAAGAAAGTGTGCGTATTAAAATTTAAAATAAGTGATTGCAGCAGCATAATGAGGTATATTTTGTAGTGTGGGAGTGAGCTCCACGTGGGATCCGAAGCACGGACCCCACGGGGGTGCCCGGCATGCGCCACATGCCAGGGCAGAGGTGGAGGCTAGTGTTCGAAAGTCTGAAAATTCCAGCGCCGGCCGGGGATTGAACCCCGGCCCAGCTGGGGCGAATAGCCCCAGCCGAGGCGCTGGAACGTTCCAGACCCCCTTACCACTAGACCACCGGGGACCCCGGCCGTTTCCTGCTCTGAAATCGGTCTGGTAGTCCTGTCACACTTCCTGTTGTCGGCTGTGTTTACATCGGACGCTGAGTGGCATAGTGTAGCCGGCAACATTAGAACGCTGTGAGGGGGAAGTGTTTACCTCCGACTAGTAGCTGTCCCCCCTACCCAGGTGAAGTAGCTTTACAGTTACCAAAGACATTTGAAATCAGCCTTTGCGACTGTATGCAGTCGACGGTTGTTAATCGTTTGTTTCAACCTGTTCCCAAATGCCTCGAGAAAACCGAAGCAACTTCTTCACTAATCGAGGCGACTGTCATATCAAAACGACCCGCAGACATTCTATAATTACAAGTCAACGCCTAGCTTACACCAGATAATTCTGTCTGTTTCATCAGTTGTTTTAACAGTGCACGAAATACCACAGCATATTATTAATACGTTGCAAATAAATTTCTGTGTGTGCAGTTCAGGTCTGGGCCGTAGAGTTTTCGTGAAAACGTCGGGATAAAATCGTAACATGTGTTTCATATTAATATGAAATTTAGTTAACAATATCTTTATTACAGTGGTCACACTCACAATTTTGGACTTTTCAGTGGCTGGGGTACGATATAGCCTTTGAGTACGTTATCGCGTTGCGCAATTTCTTCCTTTTTTTCCGACTCTGAGGGAGCTGTCACCTTCTCTCAGCGCTGCCCTATTTAGGCTTCTGGGAGGGCTTTTCTCACGTTTTCTGTAATTTAGAGCATATTTACAAGTCCTGAAACGAACTCTTCCTATGTGTCGTAGGTTTAAACTCAATATAGATTTTCGTTTATATTCCAGCGAATATTTTTATTTTCTGTTACTCCTAGCGGCGCTCCCTAAGCTGTTCATCGCAATGACACACAAATGAGAATCCTAGCTAACAGCTTCACCAGTTTATAATTTTACATAAAGATGATTCCTAACAATGACCCGCATATGCCAATACAGGCAATAAGTGACAACCACGTGGACTTAACCTTTGTTTGCGCACTGTCAGTCTCGTAATTAATAGTGATTCAAATCTGACGCCATTTTGTCACACAAGGAACTTCGACCACGGAGAAAGTAGACGTTTTTCACTTTAGCATATTTTCCAGGAAGTTTCCGACATTCGTAAAACAGAAACGAGTTTCGACGCTGTGGAATGCAACGAGAAGTAGCAGGTAACGAATTGTTTCGGGATTCCACCATCCAAGCTGCAAACGATCATCGAGCGGAAAGATAATGTTGCTCATAAGTATTAAAAAGCGGGAGCAAGCAGACCGGGCGAGGGGAAAGTTTATAGTATTGCCTTACTCAATGCAGGGTACAAAAGGTATTTGTCGGAACGCTAAGACATTTACGGTTAGTCTGGGAACAGAAGTCTCAGATACAAATAAGGAGTGACACGCTAGCTCCAAAGACATAAGGTTCTTTATGAGAAACTTAATTGACAAAAAGCAACCATTCGTGACAGTTGGTTCAGCATTGAAAAATGAATGAAGCTGAATTTATGTATTTTCGAACATTTGTGTGTACCTTCCGTTTCAAATACTAAAGCAAAAAAACATGTAAGAAAACTGGAAATACGTTAGTAAAAAAAAATCAAAATTTTATTTCGATTTTTCCTGATTTCATCTAGAGTAAAGTCGAGTTAATTATTCGAACTTCGAATTGTGCAGACTCGATTGTAACGGTCATTTGCGCTTCGAATTTTCTACTCAGGAGTAATGTCTAAAAAGTAAAAACAAATCTTTTCGTACTACTATCCACGTTGCAGTGGATGCTGGTTTGGTTGTCCTTTTTAGTATATCAGTATGATCATAGAGTCATAATCAACGTACACAACGCTGTTACGGTATAAAAGTACTTTGGTAAAAATAAAAGTCGCGTAAGAATGCGCTTTTGCCATGCATCCCAACTCCCTAAATCCGCCATCAGGCAAAAGAGAGTGAATACTCTTTCCTTTGTTTTCACCCTTCATCGATGACAATTGATAATGACTTGGCAGCAGAGACCTGTTTAGCTTGAGTGAGTGCTTAAACGGAAGGCATTGACGAATAAAAATACAAAACAGATATATACGTAACGTCAGGTAACCATGAAGAAAAGCAGACTTGGTTTATTTTACCATATAAGTTAATTCTTTTAAAACATCGTAAGTAGAATTAACAATTTCGGTCGCTTTCAACATCTAGGAATGTTCTTTATAATAGATAAGTTTCTGATATTTACTTATAGCATTCTTGTGTCTTTTCCCCTTGCATTTGGAGTTGTCTTCTCTGACTGCAGATCTTCGAGCAGCAGTGATGTCATTATCCTACATTTATGTTGGTCTGCTGCGCTGAGGTTGATCCCTCACCTGTGGTCGAGTGAGAGATCATTCCAAAGTGTGGCAGGCAGCGAAAGACTTTGCGAGGGGACGATCGTAGGAACCTTCTTGGAACGCAAATTCGGGGTGTTCACAGAACGTGAGTTTGCTGGTAGTTCGGAACTCCAATAATAGGCGCGTAATTGGGCCCCCTTAGTAACATGGCTGCCAAGGTGTGGAAGGATGGCAGTGTGCACAAGGTGGGGGAGTCAGTCCTGATTTCTAAAGAGTGCTTCCGGATGCCATGAAGAGTACAGGGTGCACCCAACTGCAGGTGGTGGCCCCAGTCGGTGCCAATGGCTTGTGTCGCTTTGGATTGGAGGAGATTCTCTCTCCTTTTGTTTAGCGGAAATGGTAAAGACTACCAGTCTTGCTTGCGGGATTAAAGCGGAGCTCACTATCTGCAGCATCATCGACAGAACCGACTGTGGTCTTCGGTGCAGAGCCGAGTGGAAGGTATGAATCATAGGCTCAGGCGGTTATGTGACTGTGTAGGCCTCAGAGTCCTTGACTTGTGCCATAGGGTAGTGGGTTTCTGGATTCCGCTTAATAGGTCAGGAGTCCACTACACGGGTAGTGGGGGCGGCTGGGGTGCATTTTTAGGTTAGAGGGTCTCAGGAAAACATAGAAATGGCGTCTGTCTAAAAGGGGGCAGGTAACACACAGTAAGGAGGTTGTAGAAACGATCGGTGTTGTAAATTATCGTAGCTGTGTTGGGAAAGAACCAGAGCTCCAGGCCCTAATAGAAAGCACTGAAGCTCAAACAGTTATAGGTACGGAAACCTGGCTAAAGCCGGAAATATGTTAAGCCGAAATTTTTTCAAACGACCTAACAACGTTCAGAAGGGATAGATTAAACATAGTTGGTGCTGGAGTATTTATTGCTGTCAGAAGTAGTTTACCTTGTAGTGAAACTGAAGTAGATAGTTCCTGCGAAATAGTTTGGGTAGAGGCTGTACTTGTCAATCGGACTAAACTGGATCGTTTTACCGACCCCCGAGTGAGAGGATATAGTTGCTGAACAGTTCAAAGAAAACGTGAGTCTCATTTCAAAAGGTACCCCACTCACACAATTATAGTCGGTGGTGATTTCAATGCATCCTCGATATGGTGGAAAATTTACACGTTTAAAGCCGGCGGCAGGCTTAAAACGTCACCTGAAATAGTACTGAATGCTTTCTAAAAAAAGTATTTTGAACTATTAGTTCGTGAGCCCACTCGAAGCATAAATGGTTACGAAAGCGTACTTGACCTCATAGCAGCAAATATTCCTGGATGAATAGGTAGTATCATGACGAATACAGGGATTAGAGACCACAAGTCAGTTGCCTGTACACTGAATAGTGTAACACCTACAACCATCAAAAAGAAACTTAAAATACATCTGTTTAAAAAAAAGCTGACAATGCTCTTAACGATTTTTAAGGAAACAGCCTCCACTCCTTCCGATCTGATCATGTAAGCGTAGAAAAGGTGTGGAATGATTTCAGAGAAATAGTATCGATTGCAATTGAGAGATATATATACCACATAGATTAATAAGTGATGGTACTGATCCCCCATGGACAAAACGGGTGAAATCGCTGTTGCAGAAGTAACGAAAAAGCATGCCAAATCTAAAAGAATCCAAAATCCGGAAGATTGGCAATGTTTTGCAGAAGTTCTAAATATAGCGGTTACTACAGTGCGAGATGCTCTTGATAATTTCCGCAACAAAACTCTGTTTCGAAATCTGGCGAAAAACCCAAAGAGATTCTGGTCATGCATGAAGTACAGCAGTGTCAAGACGCCATCAGTACCTTCACTGCGCGAAAGTAACGGTGGAGTCACTGATGACAGTGCTACTAAAGTAGAGTTAAGAAACGTGGTTTTCCGAAACTCCTTCAGCAAAGAATACGATGTAAGCATTCCCGAAGCCCAGTCAACAGAAAGTGCCAAAATGAGAAGCATATATCCTCGGTGTAGCAAAGCAGCTTAAATCACTTATTAAAGGCAAGGTTTCCGTTCCAGATTGTATACCAGTCAAGT
This sequence comes from Schistocerca gregaria, assembly GCF_023897955.1. Taxonomy (NCBI): domain Eukaryota; kingdom Metazoa; phylum Arthropoda; class Insecta; order Orthoptera; family Acrididae; genus Schistocerca; species Schistocerca gregaria. The sequence goes on along the minus strand of NW_026061736.1, from coordinate 7,659,669 downwards.
TCCTCTGAGTGTGCTGATACAATAGGTCCATGTTTAGTAATTATATACAACCGCTCACAGAAAGATCCGTACCTAAAGACTGGAAAATTGCTCAGGTCACACCAATTTCTTAAAGTACTGCCTTTTGTGATGTTTAACAAAACTGTTGGCAAGCGTACTTGTTATACAAATGGGCACGGCAAAGGCTTAAGGTCATAAAAAAAATTTCAGCGTTAAACTGGAAATAGTTGTAGGAGAGTATCAGAAGTAATAACCTAATGACATCTTTAATTTCTTGTACATTAGGTTTTTGTGTTGGAGAAGATTCTCATCAGTAATTTTAATAGTCTCATAAATGTGAATGTTAGCAAGTAAATTAACTACGTTAAAGGATACGGAATTACCATCATCAGAAAGGGAAAAGTTTTTAATTTTAGCTGTTAGTTAAAGGGAATTTTTGACAGTGTAGTTTTCTGCAAAGACATAATACTCTTTAAATGGTGTACGAGATTTTTTGCCGATTTCGTAGAAGCGCCGTCTATATAGTTAACACTGTGGACAGAAAGCGAAGGCGGCGTGCAGTCGGAGGCGATGCTGGGTTCGTAGCGGTGGGCACCAATTGTCGGCTACGACGGGACTGCCCGGGAGGCACACTCACACTCCAGTGGCCGCACGTGTCACGGTGAATGCAGCAGTGACCCTGTCGCGGATGCGTGCACCACCTGTTCTAGTGTCTCGTGTACTCGAAGGACCTCTGCGGACCGAGCTGCAACTTTCTTAGCTCGCTGGACTGTGCAGTTACTGATTTACAGGGGCTATGCTCTATGCAGCCTGCCTGGCAGAGGTATGTCGCAGGGTGGCATCAGAGCCTGACGGCTTCCGCGACTGGACAAATGAACTGGCGATAAAAAAAAAATCACAGCAACAAACGAACAAAAAATCATGTAGAGTAATGAAATTTCGGGAATACGTCTGTCTATGTAGGATATTTAAGTAATTAACATTGCAGCATCACAGGGCAACGTAAGCGCGAAATAAGCCGTTGCAAAAGTGACATGCTGGTAAGTTAATAACAGATGTAACGATCAGAATGTTGAATGCAAACATTGAAACGGGCACGCATTGTGTTGTAATGGTGTACGATGTCAGTTTTGTGTCGCAAATGCCGGTGGTTTGGGGCTCAGTGAAATGCATGCTACTGGGCGCCTTGGCTCGGGGCTGTCCCTGAAGTAATCGATTATTATTTCGTTATGTCGTCGACTGCTGTTCGAATTGCTACTGCAGAAGAAATGTGATGTGCCAGAGACGTACGCCAGACACGACTGCCTTCCCTCTTGGTAGCGCCACGTGACCGGTCGGAGCCCGAGCTTTTTGCAACCGTACATTCTCGCGGTCACCGCTGCCAGTATACAGTGCTACATTTTTGCCAAGTCTCCTGCGAAATCGCTGGAGGAACATCCAGCTTCTCGTGTCCCTATTACACGACCTCGTTCAAACTCGTTAAGATGATCGTAATGGCGTCTCTGTCTCCTCAAAGGCATTCTTGGCTAAGATCAAACTACCACGTCCAATCTAGAAGGTAACTAACGCTCACAACCGCCACGGCGTGTATTTACAGCAGACCTGATCTGCACCCTCACAGTGCCCCCCCCCCCCTACTAACACCATTCTTATGCGACTGGCGCGAAATTTAAATCGACACTATTTTTCAATTGTAGAAACACGCCTACCAACTTTCGTTTATCTCTCACAACTGCTTGTGGTGTTGCGATTTTTTCCGTCGTAGCACATCTGCAATGTAACGTCCACTGTTCAAAGTGCCGCCAATGCGGACAAGAGGTGACCGAGACCTGTAACCAATTGCTCCCCATACCATCACGCGGGGTGATACAGCAGTATGGCGATGACGAATACACGCTTTCGTGATGCTGTAAACAGAACCTGCATTCATCCGAAAAAATGACGTTTTGCCATTCGTGCAGCCAGGTTCGTCGTTGAGTACACCATCGCAGGCGCTCTTGTCTGTGATGCAGCGTCAAGAGTAACAGAGCTCATAGTCCATGCTGCTGCAAACGTCGTCAAACTGTTCGTGCAGATGGTTGTTGTCTTGGAAACGTCCCCACCTGTTGACTCAGGGATCGAGACGTGGCTGCACGGTCCGTTACAGCCATGCGGATAAGATGTCTGTCACCTAGACTGCTAGTGATACGAGGTCGCTGGGATCCTGCACGGCATTCCGTATTACGCTCCTGAACCCACCGATTCCATATTCTGCTAACAGTCATTGGATCTCGACCAAGCTGCAATGTCGCGCTCCGATAAACCGCAATCGCGATAGGCTAGAATCCGACATTTATCAAAGTCGGAAACGTGATGGCACGCATTTCTACTCCTTACACGAGGCATGACAACAACGTTTCACCAGACAACGCCGGTCAACTGCTGTTTGTGTATGAGAAATCGGTTGAAAACTTTCCTCATGCCAGCACGTTGTAGGTGTCGCCAATGTTGTGTGAATGCTCTGGAAAGCTAATTATTTGCATATCACAGCATCTTCTTCCTGTCGGTTATATTTCGCGCGTGTAGCAGGTCATCTTCGTAGTATAGCAATCTTAATGGCCATTAGTGTACATAGGAGTCACATTTTTCCAGTCACTTGGGACTTTGCGTTATGCGAGAGATTCACGATAAATGCAATCTAAGTAAGGGGCCAATGCCGTAGAGTACTGTTTGTGAAACCGAATCGGTATTCGGTCAGGACCTGGCGACTTATTTGCTACCAAATGTTCCAGCTGCTTCTCTAGGCTAGGAAAGTCCATTACCGTGGTGTCGACACGAGAGTGTAACGACTGCATGTTTCTAAGATTCTGCTGCGTGAAATATTCCTTAAACATGAAATTTAAAACTTGAGCATTCCTTTTGTTGTTTTCTACTAGCACACCAGGCTGAAGCTTCGCCCCCCACTCAGCGGTTTTACGCAGGACCAGAATAGTCTCGCGATCTCTTCAAGATAATTTGTTGAGGTATGACGGTGGCAGCTTTATGCTCGAGCATCGATCTTTCCACAGAATCACGAATCTCTACTAACCTTGAATTGTTGTTAGCGTGCTCCCTGTTGAACTGAGAGTGCAACAGTCTCTGCTTCCTCATCATTTTCTGCAATGTATCTTCTCCATCCTTCATTCGCTTACTAGGCACATACTTTTCCACAACTTGGCTTATAATTACTCTACACCCATCATACTGGAACTAAATAATGTCCATTCACTGTTTGAGATTCTAACAACCGCTTTTCTGCTCAACTAATCTCCTAGCTTTCTTGATTGATTTAATAACTTAAGTAACCATCGTCGCTATGGCGACGTCATTATCACTAACGCCTGTCTCTGTAGCGACACCCTCGGTGAGTCCAGGCATCTTTGTAGCTACATGCTCTAAAATACTTACATCAAAAAAAGTTTAGCATCACTTCGGTTGGTTCAGAAACTATTCCAATTTTTTGTACAGAGATCGATATAAACATCGTTTCCGCCCTTATTATTGCTCATAAAAATAGCACATGGCATGTTGTACCACCGTATAGCGAGACCTTCAGAGTCGGTTGCCCAGATTGGTGTACACACCGGAACCTGTAATACCCACTACCACGTCCTCTTGAATTAATGCACACCTGTATTCGTCGTGGAATACTATCCACAAGTTCATCAAGGCAGATTGTCCCATTCCTAACGGTGATTCGGCGTAGATCACTCAGTGTGGTTGGAGGGTCACGTCGGCCATAAACAGCCCTCTTCAGTCTGTCCCAGGTATGTTCGATAGGGTACATGTCTGGAGAAAAATGGTTCAAATGGCTCTGAGCACTATGCAAATTGACTTACGAGGTCATGAGTCGCCTAGAACTTAGGTTTAATTAGTTCTAACTAGCCTAAGGACATCACACACATCCATGCCCATGGCAGCATTCGAACCTGAGACCGTAGCTGTCGCCCGGCTCCAGACTGTAGCGCCTAGAACCGCTCTGCCACTCCGGCCGGCACATGTCTGGAGAATATGCTGGCCACACTAGTCGGGCGATGTCGTTATCCTGAAGGAAGTCAGCCACAAGATGTGCACGATGGGGCCGCGAATTGTCGTCCATGAAGACGAATGCCTCGGCCATATACTGTATACTGCCGATCTCGTTGCACTAAAAACGAAATTAAAAAATCGGTCGGAGGATGGCATTCACGTATTGTACAGCCGTTGCGGCGCCTTCCATGACCACGAGAGAGTACATCGGCCCCACATAATGCCACCCCAAAACAGCAGGGAACCTCTATGTTGCTGCACAGTGTATTTAAAGCTTTCAGCCTGACCGGGTTGCCTCCAAGCACGTCTCCGACGATTGTCTGGTTGAAGGTATATATGAGACTCATCGGTGCAGAGAACGTGATGCCAATGCTGAGAGGTCCATCCGGCATGTTGTTGGGCCCATCGGTACCGCGCTGCACTGTGTCGTAGTTGCGAAGATGGACCTCGCCACGGACGTCGGGAGTGAAGACGTGCATCGTGCAGGTTACTGTGCACTGTTTGAGTCTTAACACGACGTCCTGTGGCTGCACGAAAGGCATTATTCAACATGTTGGCTTTGCTGTCGGGATACCTCCGAGCCATAATCCGCAAGCAGCGGTCATCGATTGCCGTAGTCGCCCCCGGGCATCCTGAGCGAGACATGTCATCGACATCGCTTTCGTTTACTCCGACTCGCCTTGACAATTCACTTGTTGAGAGCCCTTCCTGGCACAAACGAACAATGCGGACCGCTGTATTGACGGTGTAGGCACGGTTGAACTACAGACAACACGAGCCGTGTACCTCCTTCGTGGTGGAATGACTGGAACGGATCGGCTGTCGGACCCCGTCTGTCTAATAGGCGCTGCTCATACAGGGTTGCTCACATCTGTGGTCGGGCTTAGTGACATCTTTAAAAAGTCAAAGGGACTGTGTATCTGATACGATATCCACAGCCAACGTTTATCTTCCCGAGTTCTGGTAACCGGGGTCACGCAATTTTTTTTTTATGTGTGTATTTCCATTGTATGTGCTCTCTCGAACTAGGTGCTCAAGACAGTTTTCGAAAAAACATGTTCAACAGTACTCTGCAAGGCTACTTATGTGGAAACCTTGTAATGAATCCATCGGTGTCCTTGTCTATGCTCGGAACTAATACTGCACGATTTGGGTACTTCCGCACTACTGAGCGTAGACTTTCTTTGAATAACTCTGTCTCGACGGAATCGGGAGGCCGTTAATAACATCCAACAATTACCTTCTTTTCACCTAGACCTGTTGTGCGTTACCAGATAACTTCACAGCCACACTGAAATCCGACTTGAGTAGAAACAACATTTTTGTCGCCCTCGGTAAACGCTTCCCCATCAGTGGCGTTTAACATGTCTTTTCGTTACACGTTTCACGAATCGCTAAACATTTCAGAGCTTTATACAGCTCTCGGTCCCGAGAATAATTTGTGTGTGACGAATTTCAGAGAGGGCAGTAAAGGCGAAATATTAGGGATACGCTATGTCTGTTCTTTGTGACATGTTTGAATAAACGGACAGCACGCTTTCATATAACTGATTCGCCTCTACGAGCAATGAATCATGTAGCAGCGGACCCCGGGTTCGAGTTCCAGGGATGCATACATTTTTTCTCATTGCCGCTGATTCCGCGCAAGGTCTCAGTGCAGCTTACCTTAATAGTTCCTTCCGTTTCCTTTCTCCTCGCTACAGTCTACATAAAAAGGAAAAATAGCCGGCGGCGAAGATGAGCCGGAAGACCTCATTATACAGGTTGCACGAGAAATATTAGGCATTGACATAGGTAAGGTAGACACTGGACGGTACGTGGATTATAAGGTGCTTCGAAATCTCATCCAATAATTGTCAAATTTGTCTCACACCGAAAAAGGACGCAGATCTTCAGCCACGAGAAAAAATAGTTAGCAAGGGCAGGGCTTACAATAAGACAAGATCTTACACTCCTGGAAATTGAAATAAGAACACCGTGAATTCATTGTCCCAGGAAGGGGAAACTTTATTGACACATTCCTGGGGTCAGATACATCACATGATCACACTGACAGAACCACAGGCAACAGAGCATGCACAATGTCGGCACTAGTACAGTGTATATCCACCTTTCGCAGCAATGCAGGCTGCTATTCTCCCATGGAGACGATCGTAGAGATGCTGGATGTAGTCCTGTGGAACGGCTTGCCATGCCATTTCCACCTGGCGCCTCAGTTGGACCAGCGTTCGTGCTGGACGTGCAGACTGCGTGAGACGACGCTTAATCCAGTCTCAAACATGCTCAATGGGGGACAGATCCAGCTGGCCAGGGTAGTTGATTTACACCTTCTAGAGCACGTTGGGTGGCACGGGATACATGCGGACGTGCATTGTCCTGTTGGAACAGCAAGTTCCCTTGCCGGTCTAGGAATGGTAGAACGATGGGTTCGATGACGGTTTGGATGTACCATGCACTATTCAGTGTCCCCTCGACGATCACCAGAGGTGTAAGACGAGTGTAGGAGATCGCTCCCCACACCATGATGCCGGGTGTTGGCCCTGTGTGCCTCGGTCGTATGCAGACCTAATTGTGGCGCTCACCTGCACGGCGCCAAACACGCATACGACCATCATTGGCACCAAGGCAGAAGCGACTCTCATCGCTGAAGACGACACGTCTCCATTCGTCCCTCCATTCACGCCTGTCGCGACACCACTGGAGGCGGGCTGCACGATGTTGGGGCGTGAGCGGAAGACGGCCTAACGGTGTGCGGGACCGTAGCCCAGCTTCATGGAGACGGTTGCGAATGGTCCTCGCCGATACCCCAGGAGCAACAGTGTCCCTAATTTGCTGGGAAGTGGCGGTGCGGTCCCCTACGGCACTGCGTAGGATCCTACGGTCTTGGCGTGCATCTGTGCGTCGCTGCGGTCCAGTCCAAGGTCGACGGGCACGTGCACCTTCCGCCGACCACTGGCGACAACATCGATGTACTGTGGAGACCTCACGCCCCACGTGTTGAGCAATTCGGCGGTACGTCCACCCAGCCTCCCTCATGCCCACTATACGCCCTCGCTCAAAGTCCGTCAACTGCACATACGGTTCACGTCCACGCTGTCGCGGCATGCTACCAGTGTTAAAGACTGCGATGGAGCTCCGTATCCCACGGCAAACTGACTGACACTGAAGGCGGCGGTGCACAAATGCTGCGCAGCTAGCGCCATTCGATGGCCAACACCGCGGTTCCTGGTGTGTCCACTGTGCCGTGCGTGTCATCATTGCTTGTACAACCCTCTCGCTGTGTCCGGAGCAAGTATGGTGGGTCTGACACACCGGTGTCAATGTGTTTTTTTTTTCCATTTCCAGGAGTGTACAAAGGACCATCTAAGGATTTAAAACAACGCCACACCCCATTTCGGCCTTCAGAATGTATGTACTCTGGGCGGCAGCATAATTAAGACCGCCCCCCCCCCCCTGAAAAGAATGCGTTTAGAAACGTGTCAGAACTGAACAGCATCAAGAGAAACTATGCGAGCCAAAGCGAAAACCTAGCACCTCTCACCTTAATTTAATACTAATCTTTTGCAACATCTCTCCTTCTCTGAATGCTATCTTGAAATTGCACCTACTCTCCAACTATCTCTGTTTCTGTGCCTTTACCTATTGTTCTTGTAACTGTAATTCCGTAATTATCTTCCTGCTAGTGTCTTCGACTGTTACCGTTAACTGTAGTATTACTTGATCTGAAACTATTTGCCTGAAATTCTTTACATTGTATGCTATAGCATACAACTGTAGCTATTGTTATTTTCCTGGTTACCTTACTCGCTCACCTACTCGGTTTAAACTGCCGAGAGAAATATCGCAATCACTATTATTATAGTAATTCCTAACTTGTTGGCATTCTTCGTTAATTTTGTAGCGAACTGCTTTTCGTCCCCTGACACATCGTATCTATTCTCGACGGCACCCCTTCACAACGAATACTCTCCGCTCCTCTCTACTCCGTACTGTAACTGGGTTTTCTCTGTTTGTGATGGTCATCTGTCAGGATGAGCACTACTGCAAAGGGCATTTGATTCTAAAGCATTATGTCAGGGTGAAAAACACTAAATAAATTACTTTTTCTCTCTTAACAACATTTTTGCAGGGTGGGTTCATCCTTGGCTCAGGTATGAGGTAGAATGAAACAGCAGTTTTACATAAGATAACTTTTATTGAAAGTTTTGTACAAGGGTTTCTGGCTGGGATACTGGCAACTGTGTCGTTTGCGAAGCCTTCTGCTTGCGTGAGCGGCGGCGTGTATCTCGTGTCGCCGTTTCGCCCAGTTGACTGGAGACGCGCATCGCGAGGTGGTCCGTTTAATTATTGAGGAAGAAGTCGTGAATCGTACGGTGACGACTCGGATGTGCGCTGTCTCCTTCCCGTCCTCACGAGTCACTCGGGTACATAAAAATCTGGCCTCAAATACCTTCTGTCTTCTGGCGCCGAGGCTGCTGCTTGCTATTCCATTACAGCGGCGGACTCGGTGCTTCTGTGTACGATGTAGTATCTTCCTGCATGACGGTCTTGAGCACCGACTGTACCGGAACTGAACTGAAAGCTACTCCTGTCGGGCCCACTGCGTCTCGCGTACTTATTCACTTCACGTCACTGGAGGTGAACAACATCGCTGTCGTTGCCTCTTTTGTCACGTCGAAAAGCTTCGCGAAGAATCTTCTTAACGTCGGTCATTGGCTCTCGGAATGTAGGCGAAAGCCTTTGATCACGTGTGACAATTGAGAAACACGTGAGCCGGACGGGCGATGCCCTGACGGCTGAATCGACAGCTTCTGCTTACGTGGGGGAGGACGATAGCTTCTCCTGAATGTGCTGACTTCGCGGTCATTGCCTCTTCTGCTCTGCCCGTTGTTTGCCAGAGTGTAACTCTTCTAAGCTAAACGAAGTTTCTCATTAAAATTAAATTTCTACTTCACTTCACCTTGATTTCACTAATTTATTTCCCTATCTTAAGTACCACTCAACAGTATTTGCGCCGATCTCCGTGCACTGTTTTAGGAAAGTGTAATGCCGTCACTACACGGACGGTGTTGTGAACATCAGTCTTGAGCGTGCCAAGTTGAAAGTGCTGCCGAACGCTCTGACTTGTGCATAAAGCATGTGCGTGTCAACGTGGTACACGCGACCGCAGCGGCAGCATCTGGGTCACACATCACCCGGTTGTCCGCCCCGGTAGCTGAGTGGTCAGCGTGACAGACGGGTTCGATTCCTGGCTGGGTTGGAGATTTTCTCTGCTCAGGGACTGGGTGTCGTGTTGTCCTAATCGTCATCATTTCATCTCCAAGGACGCGCAAGTGGCGTCAAGTCGAAAGACCTGCACCAGGCGAGCGGTCGGGAGGCCCTCGTCACACGTTTCTCTCTATCACCCACTTTACAAAATGCATGGGCGTAAAATTCTTAAGCTAGCGCTATTAAAACGCGCCTTTCCTCTCTTGTCCACGTGAAAGTCACGTTGTTCTGCGTGTAGTGTCCACGGACATGTTATAAGGCAGAAAGAGAAGCTCCGTAACAAATAGCGCGATTCAAAGTCTTACTTTATATTTGTTCCTATTCAGCAGCAGAATCTTCACAACATGTGAAATAAAAAAGAATTGTTTTACACTTTCTTGTTATATCTTACTGCATGTAGTGCAATCTGTCTTGTAAATTAAACCATTCGAACAAACTCCATCCTCAGATGGAACGTACATATGTAACATCGAATATTAGAGAATATACTTTTATTGCACTGAAAAGAAAGTATCAGATCCTAACAGAAAAAGCGAAGACTAGTAATAAAAATATTCGGATCCACTGAGGCGCAAACAAGAATCACATTACCAGCTACCTCATCATTTCGCTCTACCGACTGTGACTGTCGAATGGCCATACATTGAATCTGACCTACTGAAAGTTTTAATGGTAGATACGTTATTAACTGACACTGAAATATGACAGATTGTATCAACGACAATGCGTTTCTTATGGATCCTCACTGTGCCCGTTTACAGTCTGTCCCCACTCTGGCTACCCAGCCACGTCACCGGGCGCCTCCACAGGCTGTCTCACGACGCAGTACCGCCCTGCCTCGGCGCGCGCTTTAAATCGGCAGCGACGCCGTCTGCATACACGGCCCGGCAGCGTTAATTTTTAGACAAGTGTTTTAGTACCGTAAAGAATACAAAAGACGAAAGCTTCTTCCGAAACATAACGCTATAGAGTAAATAATATTAACATATGAACGTAAGTCGGGATTTTACTACAAACATGGAACCGAATGCCTGTTCATGTGAATGTACGTTCCTCTACTTCTACCCCATAAAGCGCAATGAAACTGTAGAATTTAAGAATTATTCTCACTTTGTGTTTCTACTAAAGGATAGAAGTTTTCTTTGAAGGATTGCGTTGAAACTTAACAGGTCTTGCAACACGATGAATGTTTAAAAAGTAACAAGAAATTTACAATTTCTTGTGTTGTACTAGTCCGATTTGCACTACATTTTTTGTCACTGCCTTCGTAAACGTACGTGAAAAGTATGTGGACAATGTTATATCCATTGGCTATTTGCTCTATTGTCAGCTGTCAAAAAGGATACATGTGTTTTGGTAGCATCAACGATTATTTGTTTTGTGTAAAAACAGATTAGAGAATCTTTCTTACATAAAGAGTATGGAATTTTAGAAAAGTTAAATATTCCTTTTGGCGAGCCTGTTATGAGTAAAACTGGATTTTTTTGTTTCACGGCAATTTGTAGTTTCCGTAATGTCGGCACTATTTTTAGATTGATGTAAAAGCCCTCCATCGTTTGTGGAAGGATCGATTTTATGAAATTGTCTACGACGACGGGTTTCCTCCCAAAATTACTAGTTTTCCTTCGTGGCGATCCCTGTAAAACACGCGGTTTATTTTTGCTTTCCTTCCTTAGGCGTGACAGACGTTTGCATAAATTGGAGCCCTTTGCTTGGAACGGGTAACAGTTCTTTTCGTGTCACCTCCTTAACACACGCTCGTTACATCTACATCTACATCCATTCTCTGCAAGCTACCTGACGGTGTGTGGCGGAGGGTACCTTGAGTATCTCTATCAGTTGTCCCTTCTATTCCAGTCTCGTATTGTTCGTGGAAAGAAGGATTGTCGGTATGCCTCTGTGTGACCTCTAATCTCTCTGATTTTATCCTCATGTCTCTTCGCGAGACCTACGTAGGAGGGAGCAATATACTGCTTGACTCCTCGGTGAAGGTATGTTCTAGAAACTTCAACAGAAGCCCATACAGAGCTACTGAGCGTCTCCGTGCAGAGTCTTCGAGTTTATCTGTCATCTCTGTAACGCTTTCGCGATTACTAAATCGTCCTGTAACGAAGCGCGCGGCTCTCCGTTGGATCTTCTCTATCAACCCTATCTGGTGCGGATCCCACACTGCTGAGCAGTATTGAAGCAGTGGGCGAACAAGGGTACTGTAACCTACTTCCTTTGTTGTCGGATTGCATTTCCTTAGGATTCTTCCAATGAATTTCAGTCTGGCATCTGCTTTACCGACGATCAACTTCATATGATCATTCCAATTTAAATCACTCCTAATGCGTTCTCCCAGTTGCTGACCTGCTATATTGTAGCTAAATGATAAGGGATTTATCTTTCTATGTATTCGCAGCACATTACACTTGTCCACATTGAGATTCAATTGCCATTCCCTGCAACATGCGTCAATTCGTTGCAGATCCTTCTTCATTTCGGTACAATTTTCCATTGTTACAACCTCTGGATATACTACAGCGTCATCCGCAAAAAGCCTCAGTGATCTTCCGATGATATCCTCAAGGTCATTTATGTATATTGTGAATAGCAACGGTCCTATGACACTCCCCTGCGGCACACCTGAAATCACTCTTACTTCGGAAGACTTCTCTCCATTGAGAACGACATGCTGCGTTCTGTCATGTAGGAACTCTTCAATCCAATCACACAATTGGTCTGATAGTCCGTATGCTCTTACTTTGTTCATTAAACGATTGTGGGGAACTGTATCAAAAGCCTTGCGGAAGTCAAGAAACACGGCATCTACCTGTGAACCCGTGTCTATGCCCTTCTGAGTCTCATGGACGAATAGCGAGAGCTGGGTATCACACGACCGTCTTTTCCGAAACCCGTGCTGATTCCTACAGAGTAGATTTCTAGTCTCCAGAAAAGTCATTATACTCGAACATAATACGTGTTCCAAAATTCTACAACTGATTGACGTTAGAGATATAGGTCTATAGTTCTGCACATTTGTTTGAAGTCCCTTCTTGAAAACGTGGATGACCTGTGCCCTTTTCCAATCTTTCGGAACGCTACACCGCTGCAAGAAGGGGGGCAAGTTCCTTCGCGTACTCTGTGTAAAATCGAACTGGTATCCCATAAGGTCCAGCGGCCTTTCCTCTTTTGAGCGATTTTAATTGTTTCTCTATCCCTCTGCCGTCTCTTGCGACATCTACTATTTTGTCATATGTGCGACAGTGTAGAGAAGGAACTACAGTGCAGTCTTCCTCTGTGAATTAGCCATTTAGTAGTTCGGCCTTCAGTCTGTTTCAGTACCATTTTGGTCACAGAGTGTCTGAACATTTCGTTTTGCTCCACCTACTGCTTTGACATAAGACCAAAATTTCTTAGGGTTTTCTGCCAATCAGTACATAGAGCTTTACTTTCGAATTCATTGAATGCCTCTCGCATAGCCCTCCTCACATTACATTTCGCTTCGCGTAATTTTTGTTTGTCTGCAAGGCTTTGGCTATGTTCATGTTTGCTGTGAAGTTCCCTTTGCTTCCGCAGCAGTTTTCAAACTCGGTTGTTGTACCACGGTGGCTCTTTTCCATTTCTTACGATCTTGCTTGGCACATACTCATCTAACGCATATTGTACGATGGTTTTGAACTTTGTCCACTGATCCTCAACACTATCTGTACTTGAGACAAAACTTTTGTGTTGAGCCGTCAGGTACTCTGTAATCTGCTTTTTGTCACTTTTGCTAAACAGAAAAATCTTCCTACCTTCTTTAATATTTCTACTTATGGCTGAAATCAGTGATGCAGTAACCGCTTTATGATCGCTGATTCCGTGTTCTGCGTTAACTGTTTCGGGTCTGTTTGTCGCCAGAATGTCCAATATGTTACCGCCACGAGTCGGTTCTCTGTTTAACTGCTCAAGGTAGTTTTTCAGATAAAGCACTTTAAAAAAATTTCACTGGATTCTTTGTCCCTGCCACCCGTTATAAACGTTTGAGTCTCCCAGTCTAACGGGTGATCAAAAAGTCAGTATAAATTGGAAAAAGTGATAAACCATGGAATAATGTAGATAGAGAGTTAAAAATAGAGACACATGCTTGGAATGACATGGGGATTTATTAGAAAAAACAAATTCACAAAATGTCTGACAGATCTCTTATGCGCGTCGTTTGGTGATGATCGTGTGCTGAGCCGCCACTTTCGTCACACTTGGCCTCCTAGGTCCCCAGACCTCAGTCCGTGCTATTGTTGGCTTTGGGGTTACCTGAAGTCGCAAGTGTATCGTGATCGAGCGACATCTCTAGGGATGCTGAAAGACAACATCCAACGCCAATGCCTCACCACATACTCCGGACATGCTTTACAGTGCTTTTCACAACATTATTCCTCGATTACAATTACTGTTGAGGAATGATGGTGGACATATTGAGCATTTCCTGTAAAGAACATCATTTTTGCTTTGTCATGCTATTCTGATCTGATGAAGCGCCACCTGTCGGACATTTTTTGAGCTTTTGTATTTTTTTTTTTTTTTTTTGTTCTAATCAAATCCCATGTCATTCCAAGCATGTGTGTCAATTTGTACCTCCCTATCTACATTATTCCGTGATTTATTCAGTTTTCAAATTTATACTGACTTCTTGGTCACCTGGTGTATCTGGCAAATTAAAATCTCCACCCAGAACTAGAACATGATGGGGAAATGTACTCCGCAAATAGCTCCTCTTCGTCTTCTGCAATTTTCTTGCAATGCAACGCTGTTATCCAGCACTTCCAGATACCGAAGTATGTCAGTGACTGATGCTGGCAACAAGGATCTCACGAACAGAAACGACGTATTGTACACCACTGCACGCCGATCTACGCCGCTAGACAGGTAACAGGCAACTGATTTTGGGTGCCCCTGGTGAGACAAGCCTCTACATCCTTACATTTGTCCTCTATCCATCCCTGCTTAGCCATTTTGCACTTCCTGTCGATTTCATTTTTGAGACGTTTGTATTCCTTTTTGCGTGCTTCACTTACTGTATTTTCATATTTTCTCCTTTCATCAGTTAGATTCAATATCTCTTCTGTTACCCAAGGATTTCTAGCAGCCCTCATCTTTTTACCTACTTGATCCTCTGCTGCCTTCACTATTTCATCTCTGAAAGCTACCCATTCTTCTTCTACTGTATTTCTTTCCCCCATTACTATCAATTGTTCCTTTATGCTCTCACTGAAACTCTGTACAACCTCTTGTTCTTTCTCTTTATCGAGGTCCCATCTCCTTAAATTCCCACCTGTTTGCAGTTTTAATCTACAGGACATAACCAATAGATTGTGGTCAGAGTCCACATTTGCCCCTGGAAATGTCTTACAATTTAAAACCTGGTTCCTTAATCTCTGCCTTATCATTATATAATCTATCTGATACCTTTTAGTATCTCCAGGGTTCTTCCATGTATACAACCTCCTTTCATGATTCTGAAACCAAGTGTTAGCTACGATTAAGTTGTGCTGTGTGCAAAATTCTACCAGGCAGCTTCCTCCTTCATTTCTTAACCCCAATCCATATTCACCTACTACGTTTCCTTCTCTTCCTTTTCCCACTATCGTGTTCCAGTCACGGCGTAGCGTGCCATCATCATCAGATTACTCCTGTTGACCGACGTCCTATGCCGGCGGGCGGTGTGGTATATATACCTGTCGCCTCTCCCCTCCGTATGGACTCCGCGTATGGACCGAGGGATGTGCAGGCCGCGGTGGTCTTTCAAATTTCAACGCTTTTTTCATCAAAAGTGCAACAATGCTATTTGCTATTAAAGGTTTGAAAGCTACTGGAGTATGGCCCACGGACCAGTCCGTATTCACCGATGCAGATTTCCTCCCGGAAGACAAAACTGACATCGGACTTGAGAGGCCGTCAGATAAAGAGGTTATTGTATCTGGAGCTGAACGATTGGAGTTGCCTTCACCTAGCACACCAGGTAAAAAAGACGACGCCAACAGGTTGGGTGATCAAGCTGGCAGGTTTCAGCGAATTGTAACTATGAACTGCCGCCTAAGAATGACGAAGTTATTGAGGCTAATTGTTCTAGTCCTGCAACTGCTAGATCGTACATTTATGGGTGCACTTAAGACTCACTACAGCGAGAATATTTGGCAGTGGATGCTCCATGAAAGCAAACTTGTTGGATCCTATGATATAGTGTGTTTCTTTGGCAAGGGAAGGAAATACAGTAGAAGGATGAAGTAGTGAAGGCAGCAGAGGATCAAATAGGTAAAAAGACGAGGGCTATTAGAAATCCTTGGATAACAGAAGAGATATTGAATTTAATTGATGAAGGGAGAAAATATAAAAATGCAATAAATGAAGCAGCCAACAAGGTACACAGACGTCTCAAAAATGAGATCGACAGGAAGCGCAAAATGGCTAAGCAGACATGGATGGCTAGAGGACAAATGTAAGGATGTAGAAGCTTATCTCACTAGGGGGTCTTTGGCAAAGTTCTTTTCCTCTCTTTTCTTTTAGAAGTCATTATTACTCTTTTTTGTAAAGCAAATCAGTTGAAACAATGGTCTTTCCCCTCATCCATTCTCGGGAATACGAACATCAGGGCAACATAAGAACCTCCTGCACTCAGCAAACAGACGACCATTACTAGAGACCCACACTCAGCAGCAGTCAGAGAACAAATTTGGCGTTTACCTCTGCTTGCAGTATCAGTCTGAACTACACTAAGGCCTGTTTCCTCAACGTTCCATACACGATCTTCTGGATATTTATGTTTCCAGAATTCAGCTTATAGCAAGTCGTAGAATGAGTTAACTCTCTCATGCGAAAAGCGTTTTGCTCGAGCATATGATGTTCCAGTTGGCTTTCTAATCGAAAGCTTATCTTGATGACGTCGAAGAAAATGGCCAAGACAAGCCCTTCCATTCACAACTGCAAGTTGGTAGGCCATTTTTCTAACATCCATACTAGTAAAAGCATAGAATTTGGCCTCCATATAGTGTATGTAAACCACTAGTTCTCTTTCTAGGGCAGCTGGTTTTCTTCCAAACTTTTTAGTTTCAACATCTGTCAGGTATTAGCCTCATACACATACTGGCACAGAGTTGTTTTTGGGACAGTGCAATGTTTGCTTTTTTAACTCCCATGATTTTTACTACAACAGCAGACACTGCCTCTCGCATTTTGTTTTTATCCCACACCTGCCTTTTACGGGTTCATTTAGGTGCCAGATTAGTCCTAGGCATCTGAAAACAGAAATAAAAACATTTTACGGTCTGCTTATAATATGGACCCTGAGGTCCACATTACACTTACACCTTGTAAACTAGTGTAGACAGCTTAAAAATGCAATAATACCATACTTTTAATCTATTTGAAACTGTTGCCAATACTTAGATGCAACCTACTAAGTATTAACCAATAATGGTATGTTAATACACTACTAGAGTTCAGCTAAATATTATTAAGATATTAAGGGGGGGGGGGTGCATATTACCACCACTTACTCTACATGGTAATGCAAAGCAGGTGAAGCATTTGGATAAAGGTGTACTTGCATTCACGTTGCTTGTAACAGCAAATCTGTTTGACAGGCTCATTGTCATTGTAAAAGCAAAACTAACAAGTAAAATGAAAACATCCACCATAAGCACGAATCCAGTATTTTGATGAATAAGGACTCAACTAGAAAGGTAGGCTGAGGTTGGAAAGTACCAGCCACAAAATCACTTGAAGTTTACCTTGTGGAAGAAAATATTATCCACTGTAACTCCAAATTAGTGTGCACTGACTGTAAAGTAAGAATTAATAGATATTACTATGCATGTATTGGTTATAGCATTAAGTTAAATACGTGCAAGCATATACATAATGTTTATGAAGTAGAGAGTATAGAAGAAAAACCGTTTGAAATTTCTGAATTACCAGATGTACTACTTATGAATGTTGGAGAGGAAAATTCTGAAGCCAGTTTGTTCCTGTGACACAGAGGTACTGGCAGATATTGTTTCTGGTATTTCAGTTACTGAAGTTTAGCTGGCCAACAAAATGGTAACTTCACTGAAGGCTAGTGTAGGTGCTGTTCATGCCAGTAGTGGCGTCTCTTTCAATAGCCCACAAAGGAGTCACAAGAGAAAACTTGCAGTACAGAGGAGACTGTTTTGAGCAAAGAAAACAAATTCCTCAAGCTGCATACTCATGGCAGTTCCTGATACAGAAGAAACTGTGAACACTTCTGGATGAAGGTTTACACCACATTAGCTAGTGTGTTGATCTCACATTCAGGAACATGATGGCTTTATTCCGTGTCCTGCCATCCAGTTTTAGGTTTTCCATTATTTCCCTAGATCAATCAAGGCAAATTCTGGGATGGTTCCTTTGAAAGGCCAAGGCCAATTTTCTCCCCCATCCTTGAAACAGTCAGAGCTTATGCTCTGTCTCTGACGGCCTCACTGTTGACAGAATGTCAGATGTCGATATTCCTTCCTTCTTCACTGGCCTCTGGTGCGGCAGTTCTGCTGACACATGGGACCACCAGAAACTGCTGCGGCTTGTGCCAGCAGCCTAGAATGCTGGCATCACTGGGTCAGCCCCCTCCCAAGCCGTGCTGGGCAGTGATGACTGTGACTGAGGCTCAGCGCACTGCTGGTGATGGCCACACATTTGACAACTGTCCCAACGTGACAACAGAGTGAGTTGCAATCGTCAACTTGTAATATATATTTATTTTTGATCTAGCTAGATGGGTAACACTAGTGCAACTGTTAAACAGATTAAATATTTTCATATTCTAGCAAGGAATACACTAACATCTGATTGTTCACAATCAATTTTCCTGATAATGTAACTCATTTACCAAAAAAAAAAAAATTTGGTGAATAAATAATAATTTCAGTATCAGTACAAACACATGCAGTTGGAATTAGGAATGAGTAATTATGAATTAGCAATATAACCCAACTGAAAGCCTTTCAGGTTCCAATTTGCAGTATAATTTTACTTTTTTTAAAAAAAATCCCCTTTTTGAAAAGTTATCTGTAACCAAATAACTCATATTCCAGAATTTTCTGTTTTTAGCGGGCCATTATTTCCTAAATTTAAGCATATAATTTTGTAGTTCTAATTTACCAGGGCACAAAAGTGGCTGTTTTTATTTGGAAACAAGTAATAAACTTGTCATTAATGCTCGTAACACCCTGACACAGATGCTAAGAGAGCAGATACCAAGTCTCACTGCTTGCCTGCTGGCTGCAGATGTTGATTGATTGTCTGAATGAGGAGAGGAACGAAACAGTGACATCATTTGTCCCAAGATCCAAAGTGGCAGAGACTGTGGGAGCAGCAAACCAACAGCACAATCTATTTGATGGCGAAGCAAAACAGGCAAATGGAGATGGAACACTGGGGTGGCAGGAAGATTAAAGAACTGGAGGGAGGAAGGGGGAGATCATAAGACACCCCAATGGTGCTATGTGTGACATGGTGCTGGAATCACTGCTAACCCACCCCAGTTCCCACTTCATACCATGATTGCGACACAATGGGGGATGACACAAGAAGAGGGGGTGGTGATGAAACAGCACAAAATGGAGAGGAAAACCTGACCAGCATGAAAGCAATGATGAAAGCCTTCAATTGTGGAAGACAATTCAGGTACTTAAATCCATGGAACAAACCACTTTTATGATGAAAACCAAGGACAGATGTAACTATGTAAGGTTGTATGCTACCATCTGTGATAATGGAGAATGGAAGAGTGTGTTTAGTGCAAAAGGCCAAATGGTAGGGGAGTCTCATAAAATGTGGGGGTTACAGATCATTATGGAGTAAGAGGCTTAGATTCAACCTTGTATGACCAATACGAAGTTCGCAGAGGATGGTAGATCCCCAGTGGGCCATGTGGCAAGAGTCCCCTTATCGCAATAAGTTTATTAGGCAGGGGGTTGGCCTCCAAGAGTCAGCTCAAGGCTGAGCAAAAAGGAATTGGACATGAGGCTGCAAACCCAGCACCAGAGAGGTCACACAAAAGGGGCACACCCTCCAGCCACAGGATCAGCAGTTCATTACCTGGGATACCCACATGAGTGGGAACCCAAAGAAAGTCAACTGAACAACCAGCATGGTCAAGATTGGTAAGGTGGTCTTAGATGTCATAGACCAAGAAGAGGGAGGGAAAACCACTGCCTGATAGCCTCAAGGGCAGTTATCGAGTCTGCACATAACGTGGATGGGAGAGGACTGTTAAACATACTAAAGAACCTGGTAAATGGCCATTAGCTATGCAGTACACATGCTACATGGGGCAGGTAAGAGATGGTGTTACTTGCCAGCAGAAGGCACATTCCTTCTAATTAGCAGATTTAGAGCCTAGAGCCATTCCATTAAAACACAACAGCAGCCTGAAACTCCCATAAAAGCTGGCAGAACAAACAATGAAACACAGACCCCTCTGAATCTGGGATCAAGGAACTAACCAAGGGGGAGGAGGTTTTTGGAGAGAACGGGGAACAGGACAAAGAGGGAAGATAAAAATCATGGCAAAGGACTGCAAGCTGGAGCCCAACTGTTAAACTCACCTGAAGAGCGAGCAATTTCCTGCTGCTAAAGTATAAAATATAAGGGATGTGTGGGGAAAGAGAAGATGGTGATGGCATAGGAAACAGGAAGCTTAGACTGTTGTACCAAAAGGGCAGTGAGTGGGGGACAACCCCAGCTTCAACCAGGAAACAATACGGCTAGTGCAAAAGGTACTGATGATCAGATAGATACCACAATGGTGGACCTGCTCCAATAGGATCAGTATGGAAGGAGCAACTGAGCCCTAAATTTGGCTACCATGCCCCCCTCCCCCTCCCCACACACACACACACACACACACACACACACACACACACACACACACACACACACACACACACAAGTAAATGTCATAAGACGACCCAAGAAATGGAAGTGGTGGACCACAATCAGAAATTGGGTCTCGAGATAGAGCTCCAGTAGGTATCGTACACAATATGGTGACAGAAATGCACCACCCACAATTTAAGAGGAGAAAACTGAAAACTGTGTGAGAAGGTCCATGCAGAAGCATACCACATGGCACCCTGGAACTGTCACTTCACAAAAGCCACCAAGTGTTTGAGTTATTTAACACAGAAGTCATCCACATGCAGAGCAGGGGTGACCAACAACAGTTTGACGGAGGTCACAAGTCCTTTAATAGTGATGAGGAAAAGGATACTTAACACTGAACCCTATGGAATGCCATCCTCCTCAGCAATGGAGTGTCCTCATCCCAGGACTTATGTCCCTTCTTCTCTTTCATAAGTAGAGGAGGACACACGCTAGATGCCAGAGAGGTAAGGGGGGAGAGAGGCTTCTGCTAGTTCTATAAAGAGAGACCAGGCAACCTTGGGGATGCTAGAGCTGACGGTTCCATGGCCAATGTGTACCAGCAGACTCTTTGACTGAGAGGAGGCCCTAATGGCAGCAGACACCAGAGAAGAGGCACTTCTCTGGTGGATGAAAGGAGCAACAGTTGGAGGGGAGGAAGATGTAAGTTCAGGGGAGAGGGAGAGAAGAGTGAGGCATCACTGGGATAAGGTGGGGGAAAGGATGTAACAGAGTCAATAGTAGATTTTTGTAGACACAAGGCGAAGCTGATCGTAAACCCCAATATATTCTTTCCTTCTTACAAACCAGCGACAGTTGTGACAATGAATACATGTGGTCAGTAGAACAAAGGCACACCTGGGCATCCTCATTCATTGCATACAGGATTAATACATGTGTACAAATCATAAACACCAAAAACATTTTAGCAGTGGCAGGACATACATCACAGTGCACAGTGATAAGCCATAACCTTGACCTTGTCTTGGGGGTATCCCCTTCAAAGACCAGAATAAAGTGGTCATTATCAGTGTGGTTGTCCTTAGTGCCTTTCTGAATATGATGAACAAAATGAATGCCTTGCCACTCCAGACTGGCCCATGCTTCACCAGTTTGGAAGATGAGGTCTCTATGAAAAAGACACCCTGAAGCATATTCAAAGGCTAGTGAGGAGTAATGGTTTGCCAAACTTGTCTTTGATAGTTTCTACCAAAATAATGGGTTCATGGTGGGAAGGTGTCCTTGTCAGTCTTGATGCAGACCAGGTAATGGGAAAAAGATTTGACCCCAAGCAAGCGAGTCTGACCCTCCTCCCATGAGGGGATAGTTGTAAGTTGAAAAGTCGTTCCTGACTAAAGGTCAGCCAAAGACGGCCGGTTTTTTAAGTCTGATATGTTTGATACAAAGTGTAGACCAAAACCAATCAGGGGCTCTCCCCTTGTGCACTACTCAGCCACACCAAGGGCCAATGCCATAGGGGCTGTTGCTGGGAGTTCCAATGCTTCAGAATGACAAGCCACTACTCCTAGGCATACACAGGGAGGTAGCAGCTCGTGTATCAGAACTGTCATCCCTGTTTTCAGAGGACTCCATCAAAAGAGTACATAACACCCCAAGCACACGAAATGACTACTGTGCTAGCTGTACAGCACAAAAAGGGCAATGGCTTCCGGTAAAAAATGGAAGAGATGGTAAGCCCACATGCCAAAGACTTCATGTATGGTGTTGTTCCACAGCTGGCTCACACCATGTAGACAAAATTTAGAGTAGTTCAATCCCCAAAGAGGGACCAAAAATTCCAAAAAGGGAATTGTAAAGCAAGAGGAATGATAGTGTAAGGGATAGCAACGAAAAAAAGATAGCCAGGCCAATGTAAGCAAGGGAAAGGATTGAGGACAGGGATGGATGAGCACGGGAAAGTTAATGCAATTTTGAAAAGTAGAAAGGATCCAATTGCTAGCAGCCTCATGTGCACAAAATAATTGTGACCCCCTTCCACTGGGGAATGGGGATGGAGCAGATATAGAAACATGATTCTGTGATGTTAAAGATAAACGCATCTTCATATGTGAGTATTACTGGATTTGCTCCAAGTATCCACTGGCCAACATGCAAACATGTAGTACTGAGGTCAGACTGGCCATCATGACAGCTCTATTTCTCATGCAGTGAAGTAGACAACACTACCCAGTGCTGTTGGCACTGTTGCAGTCACATGTTGTATTGCCATGCTAGGTGACACGACAACTCACCATAGTGCACACAACTACACACTGCTTACTCTAGAGCCCTGCAAATTAATATTAAACCGACTGAGCATATACAAATTAAGAGATGACTCACAATTCAATAATGTGCATATCAGAGAATCAGTTTCATACCTAGCGTGAAATGAAATGACAGTATGGCATTTCTGGCCGGGAGATCGTATGCAGGAGAAATCGGCTGCCTACTGCAAGTCTACATCAGTTGATACTGCTTATTTTTGCATCTAAAACCTCTGAGAGGATAAATTCTCAAATTGGCCAGGAATTGCACCTGGAGCCCCTGCATAGCTGTTGGTCTCTCTATCCGACAGCCACAGTGATGGACAGAGCTGGCCTCCAACACACTCATTTACTGACAGTCCTGTAAGGCATTGTGTATCGGAAGAGGAAAGCAACATTGGGCATATGAATATAGGGATGACTCACAAGGCATTGTAGTATTGTGCTTACACACAATCAGTTGCATATATGGTGTGCTGTTTGGATGCTCTTGCTGCCATGGTATGCCAAAAGCTTATCCCTCACACCCAATGACAGGTCCTGTAAGCAAATAAGTAAACACTAAATCAGAATGCAGGCATTGTGTATTGAAACAGGAAAGTAACATTGAGCATATTTGAATTTATAGACGTCTCACAAGGCATTTCAGTATAGTGCATATTACATAATTAATCTCATACCTGGTGTGCTGTGTGGAATCTCCAGCTACCTTTTTTAAGCCAAAAGCTTACCCTTCACGCCCAGTAAGTAAACAGACAGGAAGACAAGATGTCCAGCGAGTGAGATCACAGGTGTTTTCTTCGTCCACTAAAAGAACTTATTTGAGAGGAAATAGTGTCAAATTTAAATTTCCTTTGTTTTGTATATTTGCTGTAGTGTCCATTCTTGTCACAAAACTGAATATTTGCGTCCCCATAGAGATTATTCTTGAAAAAAAAAAAAAAAAAAAAAACAACTTTGTGTAATCTGAAGTCACGATAATTGTGACATAATGCGAAATTTTGCATTCCAAAACACAAAAAATTCTATTCAAATTTTCCTGATAGCGGAAAATTTGTTTAAGAAAGGCAGCTACTAGTTTCATCAGTGCCTATTGTTACAATAAAAGTATAATTAAAAGTTTTTTAAATTGTATTTAACTAACACATTTCATATTGTTCACTAGTTAGAGGCGATCTAGGCATAAATTTAAAACCTGACCAAACACTAAAGTAAATTCTCTAAAAGCAAAGTAATTACTAATTCACTCTCCTGTCATTGTATCTCTAAATCAGTACAAAAACAACAACAATGGCATGTAAGACCTCCATGTCATTTTTGCATACATATAGCCAATCTCGTGTCCTGGACAAATTTAAAACTTAATTATTCTTTTGAAACTGATCATGATTGGGAAATGTGGAAGCTGTTATAGCATTGTGAGTAGAGGGATTTGTTGCTAACCTTGTAGGAAATATTTTCACTGGGGGAGGGAGAATCTTGGGAGAACAGAAGAGGCTCTCTCCTGGAACTGCAGAGTATGCAGTAGGAACATTTTGGTTGGGGTACATGAAAGGAAAATCTGTGCCCTTGTGGCACAGTTGAAGGAAGCAAGGAAGGAACTGATAAGGATCAAGAGAGATAGGGAGGTTGTGAACTGGCAGCTTGTAGGAGGGTAGGAAGAAAGAGAACATGATCTGATGTTTTTGGGGTTGATGATAAAACTGTGTGTCTACCACTGCCAGAGCCTCTGGTAGAACACGGAGCAAGAAATGTGCAGCACACTTCAACTGAGGCCAAGAAGCTTAGAAATATACAAAATGTTAGGAAGAAGAAAGTGCTGCTGCTAGGTATTAGGCATGGGTGAGTTGTAGGCCCCGAGTTACAGGAATGTTTAGGGGCAACATACCAGGCCACCAGTATGTTCCAGCCAAATGCAGGGCAAAGTCATGTGATAGAGGACTTAAGGTCTTTACAAAAGAAGACCATGTAGTGATAGTGGGTGGGGCAGGAAACAGTTTGCACAGGGATAGGGTACATGACATAGGTGGTGACCTGGGCAAGATAGCTTCCCTGACTTGTGGCAGTACACTTTGTTGAGCTGTTCCGGTGTCACGATTGGCCAAACCTTGATGGAGATGTGAGGCGAATCAGTTTGGGGTTAGGGAAGCCAACTTTGCTCACATGCCCGTCGGGACTATCGACAGATGGGGTTTCACTGGGTGTGGCCTATACCTAAACAGGACTGGCAAAGGAAGATTGGTACAGCTGATTCGTGAAAGTATAGGGGGTGGATCTCGGGCCACACATGGTCAAATACCTGTTGTCATCAGTATGAGAAGTAGGTCTTTTTTAGGATAAATCCAGACAACAGGTTCCCCTGCCTAAAGAGTGTCTCCAGCAGTTTGAATTAACAGGGCTTGATATCACCAAGATATTAATAATTTTGTGTTTTTATGGATCTCCCAGAGATAGTGTGGACACTGTTTTTCAATAAATTAACAGAATTTCTATATAAAGTCTCAAGTACAAAGCTCAGCACAATTCTGTGTGGGGACATTAAAATCAACATGAATATCATAAATGAATCCAGCAGCACCTTCATAAATATACTTCAAAGTTTTGGCCTCTCCCTATTGGTCAATAGTGCAACAAGGGTTGCTACAATGACTTCATCAGTAATTGACCATGTTGCCACAAGTATGGGCAGGGAAAAATGTGATGTAGCTGTAAAAGATCTCGGATTATCAGACCATCTCTGTCAAACAACAACAGTAATATGAGACATGAAATCATCCCATAAACTACAAGCCTACAAATGACATCCATTGGAAATGAAAATAAAAGATTTTTCAAAGGAACTAGCAAAAAAAAAAAAAAAAAAAAAAAAAAACCGCTGGGATGAAGTGTATAGGGAAACCAATGTGAATAAGAATCCACATTATTTAAATTGAACTTTGAAAAGGCATTTCCAAAAGTATGCATGTCTGTATCAACGTCACACAAAAGTAGATGGATAACAGCAGGTACTAAGAAGTCCTCCCAAACAATTAAATACCTCACTTCCATGGAAAAGAGTCACAATGATCCATAGGAAGGTGCTGATAGCTGCAACAAAATCGTTTAATGACACAGTAATATATAATGCAGGGAATAAAAGCAAAGCAGTCTGGGATGTTATAAAAACGGGAACGGGAACAGGGAGAGGCAAAGAAAGACAGACAGAGTAACATATTCCTAAGGGAGGAGGATAAGGTAATAAATAAGCCACAACACTTATCAAAGTATGTAAATGAGCATTTTTCAAGTATTTTAGGGAAGTTACGGCAAGAATTCCCCAAAACAAATATAACCCCTGTAAAAAATGTTGCACTAAATACAATGATGTTACTTCAAATCACAGATAATGAAGCCAGTAAAACTGTTGAAAAACTAAAAAGCCAGTAGGCTTATATGAAGTATCAATGTGTGTACTAAAACAATGCATAGAGGTTGTACAAGGTCCCTTAACACACATAATAAATGAATCCTGTACACCAGGGACATTTCCACAGCAGTTAAAACAGGCAAGAGTTGTGCCTTTGTTTAAGAAAGGTAATGCAGAAAATTACAAGCTGTCACCATTCTCAAAAATAATAGAAGCAATTATGAAAAACAGATTAATGAATTACCTGAATAAATACAATCTTTTAAGTGAATCACAGTTTTGTTTGTGATGTGGCAAAAATACGGAGTCAGCTGTCGTAGAATGCACAAAAGTTGTACTTGATGCTCTTGATAAAGAAGAGTCTGTCAGAGGGTTCCTTTATGATCTTTCTAAGCCCTTTGATGCAGTCGACCACAAGATTCAATTAAATCAATTAGAAGCATTAGGAGAAAGAGTGGTAGCTAAGGACTGGTTTTGATCATACCTAGCAGATAGGGTACAAAGAATAGTGATAACACATACTTCAAATAGAGCTTAACATTTAGTAAAACACTTACCCGAACAAATGTAAGCACATTACACACATCCATGCCCGAGGCAGGATTTCAACCTGCGACCGTAGCAGTCGTGCGGTTCTGGACTGAACTGCTCGGCCACCACGGCCGGCGAAAAATACATTAATATGGGGTTTCCGCAAGGTATCAAATGAGGACCAATAGTATTCCTGATGTACATCAATGACTTTCCCAGTAGTGTTACTCATGGTGAAAAAATTCTTTTCACTGATGACAGCAATATTATAGTCAGTGAGAAAACAAGAGAACTCCTCTAAGAGAAAGCAAATGAAACTCTCAAGGAAGTCTACAATTGATTGATTTCTATTGTTGTAGACACCTCGGAGATCATCTGAGGCATTACAAAACAGAGAAACTTCTGGTACAAATTGATATTGCATAGTAAATTTAGCCAATTACAGACGTACTCATGTATAGAAGCATGTAAAAACTGATCACAAAGTGTGGTCATACCATATTCTTTGCCACCCTTCAAAATTCATCCGTTTCATAAATGTTGAGTTCAAGAAGAAATTCTTTTACTTTTTTTTTTATTGGAAGATCTGTGATATGTTGGGGTATGGCATTAAAAAATTTTATGGGCTTGTATAAAGAGCACTTTTGTGTTTTTTTATAGTTACATCAGAAAGAAACTAGGTCTTGCTTGTTTCTTGTGTTATAATTATGCCACATGTCATACTGTTGATACTTCGGATAGATTTCCTTGATATGCATTACACACTATGGTATAAATATTGACAGCAGGGTCATAATCTGTAAGTTTTTAAAGCTTGGTCTACAGTGAGCTCTGGGTGCCAAGCTACATATCAGTCTTATTGCCTTATTTTGTAGTTTGAAGACATTAGCTGCCTTGCTTTGATGTCCCCACAGTAAATGTGACTGTGGTTTCTTTTGCTTTAAGTACTGGCACATTTAGACAAAGACACAGCTTCCTTGGAGAAAATATTCCTTTGATAATGCTGCTTCCCACCTTTTTGAATCAACTGAGATTCCTAGGAAATCAACAGCATTTGAGCTCTGCTCAAGTTCAGTGTTATTATTCCACGATACATGCAGGTCTTGATTTTTTTTTTTTGACACAAAGGGAATTAGCTTTACACCAGTTTTCAACTTTGACAGTGCACTGGTCTGCTTAATATTTGACCTTCTGTGCTGTTTCTGCAGTTATACAGACAGCAAGATCATCTGCAAATAAGTAACTCCTAGCTGATGGCCCAACTATGTTACATGATAAGTCATATATATAAATAATAAATAGAATTGGGCCAAGTACAGAACATGCCCACAAGTAAGTAATCTGATTCTGTACCATTAAAAACCACCTTCTGCACTCTATTACTTAGATAGGATTTTATCAATTCCCGAGCACTTCGTGTAAAGCCATAGAATTGCACTTTGTTCAATAAGATTTCATGAGACACAGTGTCAAAAGCTTTTCATAAATCACAGAGTCTATTATGAACCATGAGCTTGCTTTCTAGTTGCTTCACACACTGTGTTAAAAGTGATAAGGCAGATTTAACAGTTCCTAACCCTGATCTGAAGCCAAATTGTCTATCACTGAAGATATAGTTTCCTTTAAAGTATTTTACTATTTAATATAGCTTCTATCACTTTAGACAAGACTGGCACAATTGAAACAGGCCTAAAATTATCACAACTTTGGAGGCTGCCTTTTTTGTGTTTTCGAGTGACTTTACTGCCCTGGGGAACTGAGCCTCCAAAATACATGTATTTACTACATGTGTTATCAATTCTGGCAGCTGAACTGAATCACATTTAACATGGCTGAACGTAAACCATAAACGTCATTACTAAAACTGTTCTTCATTTTCCTCAGTATATAGGTAACATCCTGTACCTTGACAAATTTAAAGCTAAATGTACTTCCAGGTTTTGTGGTGTTTCTCAGGCAGTATTTATGGTCAGTGACTATATTGTAAGTGCCAATCACCTTCTCAGTGAAGGATGTATTTAACTGTGCAGCATTCAGATTGCTGCCTTCAGCCTGTGAAGTCATTTTCCTGTTGCATTGACTGTTAATGATATTATTTTCTGATGTTAGTATTATATCTTCATTTTTTCATACACCTAGCTACCTTTAAGGCCTGTCTTAATCTTTCCTTTTTCACTGTGAGCATGTCTTTAAATACTTGAGAACCTGTACTTTTGTACAGGCATAATATTGATCACACTCCCTCTTGATCTCCAACACCTTTTCACCCTTGACCTTATTTACTCTTAGTGCCTTTTTATTATTTGGTACGTTAATGGGAAACGACATCTTAGCATATACAGAAAGAGTAGATATGAGTTCTTCCACCTTTCTACCTATTGCATGTTCTCGATAAACTTGCAACCAATAACTTTTATCAATATTAGACTTAAACATATTTAGATTATCATAATTGACCACACATACACTCTTTCCTGCCATGTGCACTGAGTCAGTGGCCAGATACCCAGGTCTTAATTACGTCTGACTTCAGATGCACTAACTCATTTGATACAAATATATTGTCAATACATGTACAAGTACCTTTATAATGAAGCCTTGTTATTTCAGTGGTTGTAATATAAAGACCAAATGAATTTAATAAATTAATTGCATATGAGTTACAGATAGTGGACAACTGAAAATTCAAATTGAAATCTCCACAGACTGTCAGTATTGCCTCACATGTTCCAATATTTCTACGGAATCCAAACTGACCTTCCCCAAGGTCGGCTTCAACTAGTTTTTCCATTTGTCTGTAAAGAATTCACATTAGTATTTTGCAGCAGTGACTTATTAAACTGATAGTTTGGTAATTTTCTCATCTGTCAACGCTTGCTCTCTTTGGGATTGGAATTATTATACTCTTCTTGAGGTCTGTGGGTATTCCGCCTGTCTCATACACCTTGCTCACCAGATGGTAGAGTTTTGTCAGGACTGGCTCTCCCAAGGCCGTCAGTAGTTCTAATGTAATGTTGTCTACTCCTGGGGCCCTGGTTCGACTCAGGTCTTTCAGTGCTCTGTCAAACTCTTCACACAGTATCATATCTCCCACTTCATTTTCATCTACATTCTCTTCCATTTCCATAATATTGGCCTTGTATAGACCCTCTATATACTCCTTCCACCTTTCTGCTTTCCCTTCTTTGCTTAGAACTGGGTTTCCATCTGAGCTCTTGATGTTCATACAAGTGGTTCTCTTTTCTTCAAAGGTCTCTCAAATTTTCCTGTAGGCAGTATCTATCTTACCCCTAGTGAGATCAGCCCCTACAGCCTTACATTTGTCCTCTAGCCATCTTGCACTTCCTGACAATCACATTTTTGAGACGTTTGTATTCCTTTTTGCCTGCATTTTTATGTTTTTTCCTTTCATCAATTAAATTCAATATTTCTTCTGTTACCCAACGGTTTCTACTAGACCTCTTCTTTTTACATATTTGATCTTCTGCTGCCTTTACTGTTTCATCCCTCAATGCTACCCATTCTTCTTCTACTGTATTTCCTTCCCCCATTGGTTCCCTTATGCTCTCCCTGAAACTCTGTACCACCTCTGGTTCTTTCAGTTTATCCAGGTCCCATCTCCTTAAATTCCCACCTTTTTGCAGTTTCTTCAGTTTTAATCTACAGGTCCTAACCAATAGATTGTGGTCAGAGTCCACATCTGCCCCTGGAAATGTCTTACAATGTTTCCTTTCCTCCCTACCGAATTCCATTCACCCATGACTATTAAATTTTCGTCTCCCTTCACTACCTGAATAATTTCTTTTACCTCATCATACATTTTATCAATTTCTTCATCATGTGCAGAGCTAGTTGGCATATAAACTTGTACTACTGTAGTAGCGTTCACTATGCTGTTTGTAGTAGCTTACCCGCATTCCTATTTTCCTATTCATTATTAAACCTACTCCTGCATTACCCCTATTTGATTTTGTGTTTATAACCCTGTATTCAACTCACCAAAAGTCTTGTTCCTTTTGGCACCAAACTTTACTAATTCTCACTATATCTAACTTTAGCCTATCCATTTCTCTTTTTAAATTTTCTTACATATCTGCCCGATTAAGGGATCTGACATTACACGCTGCGATCCGTAGAATGCCAGTTTTCTTTCTCCTGATAATGACATCCTCGAGTAGGCCCCTCCTGGAGATTATAATGGGGGACTATTTTACCCAAGAAGACACCATCATTTAACCATACAGTAAAGCTGCATGCCCTCAGGAAAAATTATGGCTGTAGTTTCCCCTTGCTTTCAACTGTTCGCAGTACCAAGACAGCAGGGCCATTTTGATTAGTGTTTCAAGGCCAGATCATTCAATCATCCAGACTGTTGCTCCTGCAACTACTGAAAAGGCTGCTGCCCCTCTTCAGGAACCACACGTTTGTCGGACCTCTCAACAGATACCCCTCCGTTGTGGTTGCTCCTACAGTACGGCTATCTGTATCGCTGAGGCACGCAAGCCTCCACACACCAATGGCAAGGTCCATGTTTCTTGGGGTGGGGGGGGGGGGGGGGGTGTACTTTTCATTAATAATCCAAATTATTAGCATTGATATTGTTGTGCCTTAACGTATTATTATAATACATTATTAATGTTAGTGTTATTATTATTTTGTTTTCTGTGTAATATTGTTCCTGGTCATGTGTAAGTTAGCGCCTGAAGCATCTAATCTAGTCAGGGTAAATAAGCCATAAATAAATAAGTTTGGGAATTTTGTTGAAAAAACTACAACAGTTAACTGATAAAATTTGTCAAAGTTTCTTCACTCTGAATGCTGTCTGATTTTGTTATCTGTATGTCAACTGCTTTGTGTTCATCAGAGTATCTCAGACTACCATGTAGGCTAAAAACCACCATGTGCACCCCCCAAGTACTTACCTAACTGAGTAGCTGCTTCCTTTGTGTAGTGTACCCTGACCTGTCTAGGAGAGTCCTACAATTATCCACC
This sequence comes from Schistocerca gregaria, assembly GCF_023897955.1. Lineage (NCBI taxonomy): Eukaryota > Metazoa > Arthropoda > Insecta > Orthoptera > Acrididae > Schistocerca > Schistocerca gregaria. Next base: position 7,628,256 of record NW_026061736.1, on the reverse strand, counting down.
CAATAATGGAGGTCCAGCCAAGACTGTCAGACTCAACAAAGCCTCTGGCCGAGATTGTCCACTCGGTTCCAGACCTTAGGACCCCAGTCAACTCTGGAAACTGTGCTGCAAATCGTGAGCTGTTCTTGCACTCGATATGAGAGGCCAGCAGCCTCCACCAGTCATCTGAATGAACTGAGGATGACCTCGGAACCCTCGCAAAAGGCACTGTCAGAACTGATGCCACTCCTCAGAGATGACTGCACCCTGGAAGCTCGATAGCCACAGGCAAAGATGCCCCATCTCGGATGAGGCTCCCTGACAGACCTACTGAGTGCATATTGGCTATCTTTCTGGCTCTGAACAATATTTCCCTAATGTGTCCAACACTTGTGAACCCCTCCTCCAGTGAGCTCACTCAGATGCCGTCGGAGGAGTGACTCACAGACGAGTGGGCGTGGCCGGACAGCCAGCCTCCACATGCCTAACCTAGTAGTGTAGTTAGTCGTTCAAGAGAAATGACGACTGTGCTACACACTACTTGAATTTCCACTTTAAAGTTACAAAAATGTGAGACTACACCTCTTAAATACAAGAAAACTCATGGAATTTAAGAATTAATCTATGAAGAAAACAGAAAAATCTAAAGACATAACTAGCTGTTGTCCACATCTGGAACCAGTGTGTAACTCAGCTTTACTTGTTTCTTGTCAAGACAAGATTTAAAAAAGATTGTGCTCTGGGTTGATCTATATTTATTTTTGTCGTTATGAAATTTTGAACTTTATTTATAAGCCAGTCAGTGCCCCATTGTGAATTTACGGAAAAGCTGAATAATGCAGCAATACTGAGCATTAGCTGAAGTTTAGATATATTAGGAACCTGTGCATACTGTCAGTCTTTTAGCCTCCTTCTTTTAGAGAGTCTTTGTACATATGATGGACTACAAGCACACTTTTATAACAACAGCTTAATAATCATATATTTTACTCTTCCATAAAAAAAAAAAATTTAAATAACAATCAGTACTTTTCAGCCATGACTAGAACCCCCCCCCCCAAAAAAAGATCTATGCAAAGAGGCATCGGACGTCTCAACAGTGATGACTGACAACTGTGTCACCCTCAGCTAACCAAATTAATTGGAGGGGCACGTGGTCAGCACACCTCTGTCCCGGACCTTGCCAGTTTTTGGCAACGGCGATGCTACTTCTCAGTCGAGTAGCTCCTCAGTTGGCCTTACAAGGACTGCGTGCACCCTTATTGAACCTTGCCCACACAGCACAGTCCAGAGAGCTTCACTCACAATGTTTCATCGAGATGTGCGTCGGTTAAAATCACACGTGGTTTCTTACAGGGCTCAGAATTTTGCTGCCAAGCTGGATAACAGACATGTCTAATCCCACAACCATAGTTTTTTATTACAGTCCCAATGTATTTGACTAAATTGCTCGCTAACAAATGAATACTTCACTTACAGGCTTTGTGAAAATTGGCTACATCTTTCAACAGAACTTGCCCACTTCATCATAGCTTGATGTGAGGAGTAAGAATATTGTGGTCAAAATTTTGTGTTTGCTTCCAATAACAGTATGCTATTAATCACTTAACTTAAACCATATGCTAGTACATTTGTATGTCATCCTGATACCAAGTTCCCACCATATATTTCATTCCCTTGAGAATCAGCTAGCAAATCTCCTTACACTCTATTCGTGCATGGTACGACATATGACCAGCTGTCTGCTATCCTGAATGGACTCTTCCAAACTGTGACCAACAACCACCTAAACTGACTCGTGTGATGGAATGGGGCATTTACACAACATTTTAAAATATTTCACATTCCAAGCTAAAATTTCAATTGAAACAGGAACTTTCTTTCTGTGGCCATAAAATGATGTAGACCTAACTATGAAGCTATTATATTCGTTACAGGACAACTTTTCAACACTGTCATACAACATACACAAGTTCTTGTGAGTTCATAGTAGAGGTCCACCTTGAGCCGTGCAATTAATTACGAATGAAGCACGGTATTGATATTAAATGTCTGAGTGATAGTCAGTTTAGAGAGTAATTTAAAACAGATTTGTACAATAGCTGGGAATAAGGGGATCTGGCTGAGCTCATCTGGAAAGCGGCGGTGAGGGGAAACTTTCACTGTGGCAGCCTGGCCCAGTAAGTGTCTTTGTGATCCCTAATGGCACCACCGTGCAGATGGACAAGAGTCAAGACATTCTGCATTGTTCACTCACACAAATATTTTACGTGTTGGAGTGAGAAGTAATGTTTGTGAAAGATGCAATTGACTGCCAAATGCAGAAAATCTGGCTTTGGGATGTGTGCCAGAGATTGCTGTCTTACAGGTGAACTCCCAGCTAGGCCTTTTAAATGCCACCAAACACATAACTCTTACAAAAATTTTGTTTAGGGATTTAAGACCTTTGGACAGTGGTTCATCTTGATGTTTTTCAGAGTGACAGAGAGCTAAAAGGAAGCTGCCTCACTGACACGGGAGAGAGATACGAATAGTGAGGCATGACTTTTTCCAAGGGGTATAGCAGAAATGGAAGCAATGGTTGCCCGAGTAAAACATAGCCCAGGGAAGGGGAGTTGTGCTCTCTGAGGAGCATTTTTCCCAGTCAGAGCTTGGAAGATCCAGAGCACAGCCAGTAAAATTAAGCACATATAGAAAAATTTGGCAATTTGAGGTTTCTCTCCTCACAGTTGCTACACTGATGTGTAAGGAGACTTGTCAAATATTTGGCCAGCCACAGAAGTGGTCTGCTGCTACCGAATGGTATCAAGGGAACTTCAAGTCATCTTGTAAATACAATCTCAGAGATTCATTCGGAATATTTGTATTGCAAAGTCGTTAACACTCTGCTTCTAAAATCCACAAAAAGTGTGACAAATTACCTCCAATAACTTATTAGTTTCAGTAGTTCTATTCTGTGCTCATAAACCAACTAATCACAATACATGTTCCACAGTCGTAAAACACTCCTTCCCACCCAAACACACAACCTCTCAAAGCTTCCAGAATGAAATTTTCTCTCTGCAGTAAAGTGTACACAGATTTAAAACTATGTGCTGTACTGAGACTCTATCTCAGTACCTTTGCCTTCTGTGGGAAAGTGCTCTACCAACTGCGCCACCTAAGCATGACTCATGACCCATCCTCACAGCTTTACTTCCTCCAGTACCTCATCTCCTACCATCCAAACTTCAGAGAAGCTGTCCTGCAATGCTGGAAGAAAGGATATAGCAAAGACATGGCTTGTCACAGCGTGGGGGATGTTTACAGAATGAAATTTTCACTCTGCAGTGGAATGTGTGCTGATGTGAAACTTCCTGGCAGATTAAAACTGAGACTCAAACTCAGATCCTTTGCCTTTAGCAGGCAAGTGCTCTCAAAGCTTGGAGCTACCATGTACACAAAGCCATTGCTGCTAATTTTGGCTAACAATAAAAGACAAGCTGCTCCATTACACTCAGTCCAATACATTATTGATAGAGTAGTTTGTATTAGGAAACCTGCAATAAAGTTCTATGCATGCACACGGATTAGCATTTTACTTAAGTGTCAGTGTACACCATTTTCCCAAAACTGCGAAAAAGAGAATAATGTATCATGTAATAAAATGTACTGTAGCCTGTTTGATGCATCAGTCCATTTGTCACAAGCAACTGGAGTTGAGTAAAATAGTGTTAAAAGCAGAATAAGTGCTAAGTGTGAAATGGTATATTGAAACTTACTTAACATACTTGTAGACAGAGTGTCAGGGACACAGATTATTAATAACAACTTTTTCATTTATGGTCTTGTGCTGGTATGAACTACCAATTTTCTTTTGGTTCCAGCTGTATGGAATTGAATTCTCACAAGCTTTTTGTTGAGTACTCGTAAACCGATGTCAGATGGTAGCTGACTCTCATACCAAACACGACCTCATCCACAGCCATGTTGCCAGCACTATCATGAAGATGGCTGCAGTATAATTGGATAAATAAGATGATCTACTCACCACACTGGTGGCAGCAGAAACTATATGCAAAGGATATAGAAATGTGGAAGCTTTCAGAGCCAATGGCTCTTCCTTCTAGCAGAAGATTTGAAGGGAAAGAAAGAAGACTGGCAAGACTTAAGAAAGGGAGAGAGTTATGGAAAAGTTGCCCAAAACCATAGGTCAGAGGAGACTTACCAGACAGGATGAGAAGGAAAGACTGATCCTTGGTGCCTGCGCTGGATGAGATTTGAAAACCTGAGAGCTTAACGATGGAAGATGCGGTAATCAGCAAGACACAATTTACTGGAAAAAAAAGGTCATTTGGAGTCAATATGAGCTGAAAGCTAACTGCATTGTACATGACAGGCATATATGGGGAGGGGGAAGATGGTGGAGATGTTTGTGTGTGTGTGGGGGATAGACGGACTGCAAAATGAAAGGGGAGCAAAGAAAAGGAATAGTTACTGAGAATAAATTCTGACAACACTATGATGCAATTTTACTTTTTTAAGCTGATGTTTCTCATTGATTGTGTAAACAAAACAAACGGATCACATACTTTTGGACATATAAATACAGACTGATTATTGGCTCCAGTGTCCAAGGTTGTTGAATAAGTCAGTTTGCAGTCTGCTTGTTTCTATTAAATCATTGTCCACCCACGTTAGCTGAGTGGTGAGTGTGACATACTGTCGATCTTAAGGGCCTGCATTTGATCCCCAGCTGGATAAGAGATTTTCTCCACTCAGGGACTGGGTGTTGTGTTGTCCAGATAATCACCTATTCATCCCCATCCAAGCACAATTCGCCAAAGTGGTGTGAAATTAATTAGTTTGTTTATTTTCATTCATTTTAGAAAAACATCTGTCTGTCTCTGATTTGATTGTCTTGGCCATGGTTTCTAAATCTGCCTCTACTTGTGTGACACGCCTCGTGATGTCATCATGAGGGGTAACGCACTTTCCTACTTTTGTCATTATGTGCTACTTAAAGGTTTGACATTGATTTCATTATGTTTTGCTAAAACTGTTAGTTTTGAAAACTAGGTGGCCATTTGAGTGATCCTTTTGTTCAAGTCAGTACCAATTTTGGTTAATTTAGCGTCATTAATGTCAAGTTTTTTCTTTATTTCCTGAAATTATTCCGTAAACAGTTTCTCATTGTTCTGTAAACTTGTATTCATCTGCTGAAATTGTTGCATGATGGCACTGATAAATTGTGAGAAATTTACTGTTTGAACATTATCTGCTCCCGGTAAATCGTGAGAATTTACTGCTTGTGATCCACTTTCCATATCTTGCAACTCTATGTTGCTGTCGGTTCCTACGGATAGATTATTTAGGTTCTGTATTTCATTTACTGTTTCACTTGTTTGAGCAAGTGTAATTTAATTCTATGCTGCTTCATTGGATATGGAACTTGCAGTAGGCAAACTGTTTATGTTATCCATTCTGTGAGTCATGACCGTATCAATAGTAATAAGATTTTTTTTTTTTTTAACTCGTCTCTACAATGTTTAGCTTGTATGTAGTGTTATTCAAACAATGCATAGAGTTGATCTATTATTGACAATGTCTCTACACGCCATGTTGTCTCCACTGAGCTGTGTATCGGCCATTTTGCAGTAATTGTTGTCGTACTTTGAAAAAAACAAAAAATATACACTCAGCAGTAAAAATCACTTTTTAACTTTAGCAAAACTTCGCTATATATCGTGAGTTAATGAAAGATTGTGCCAATAAACAGCCCAAGATGCTATGGGGCAATGTATCACAGGATGGCATTTGGCACCTTTATGTGTCAGAATATACACCTGCATTGCCATCAGAGAGTGGTATGCATTGTAGTGATGTGACAGGACACCCTTCACTGTGACACATGTTCCATTTGACCTGAATTACAGCGATGTCACATCGTATGACAAAAATGACCATTTCCTTGAGGGTGTTGCAGTTTCTTCTTTCAGCAGAGTAAATGGTATGCATTTCATTGTAACCTTTCTAGTTTAGTAAATAAATCACCTTCCTTGACAAGGATCTCAATATCTGTTTATTGTTGTTACTAAGTATATACTACAGATCAAAATTATTCGATCACCTATGAAAAAAGCTGTGCACTTTATTTTAATAGACAACTACACTCTTCAAACTAAATAGGCTAACAATACAAATATTTTCTCTCTCTCTGTCATTAAGTACCCTTCGTGCTAAGAACAGCTGCGCAGACTGTTGGCATTATGGAGATAATATTTTTGCAGAGATTACAGTCCCATGCATCTGTAATCCATAGATTTTCAACATTAGATGATGCCAGTTCTCTGATCTCTCTGCCATGTTCATCCCAGTGGGTGAGGTGGAGCAGTGGTTAGCACACTGGACTTGCATTCGGGAGGACAACGGTTCAAACCCATGTCCAGCCATCTTGATTTAGGTTTTCTGTGATATCCCTAAATCACTTCAGGCCAATGCCGTGATGGTTCTTGTGAAAGGGCAGAGTGGACTTCCCTCCCCATCCTTCCCTAATCCAAGCTTGTGCTCCGTCTCTAATAACCTTGTTTTCAATGGGACATTAGTGTTTAATCTCCCTTCCTCAAGTTCATCCCGTAAGTATTCGATGGGATTTAAGTGAGGCGGCTGACTTCACCAGACCATATTCTTCAGTTTCCCAAATTTCTTTCCTCTATTGACTTACTATTGGCACAATTTAGAAGTCTGTCTGAGATCATTGTCTTGCTGCAGATCAACCCACAACTAATATGCCTCTTGGCAGATTGAACTGAATTGTTGATCAGTACTGACTTCATACGTTCTCCACGATGTCAATGAGTAAACATTCTGTGAAGGCTTACAAATTTAAAACTCGATTAATCCTTGAACCATTGCTGTGCCCATTGCAATCAATTCAACTTCTCTCTATCCATCCATGTAAGTCATGGTCACACAAATGGCATTGCTCTGCTGAGACAAAGGTTGGAGCTTCTCACATATTGTTTACTTTATTATTAATTATAGGTGCAGGAGGATTCTTCACATTTACTCTGTACACATAGGAACTAATCTTTGCTTTACCGTGTTACTTAGGGTCTTCCAGATTGTCAAACACTTGAGCTGGCACCAGAGCAATGTATACACTACTGTAGGCTTGGTTAGGCCAAAATTTGTTACTATTGCCTTGCTAGAATAGCCTTTGTGATGCAGAGCTACAATTACAGCACTTTTTTCAATTCCGACCTCCTCCTTCCATCTTGTTAGGATGCAATACAGCATGAACTTGAACAAGTATAGAAACTCACTTCTAGGTACACACAGTGTACAAAGGCAGCAAAAGAAATGAGACCTATTTAAATGGAACCCTCTTAGGTAAAGGCCACCAGTGTTGTGGAGACTCACCAGCACCTCTCTGGGTGAAGAATGAGCTTAGTTTTTGCATGTTTTACTATCAAAACAGGTTTATGGTGCAATACTCAAAGTTAAATCCCTGTGTTAACGCAAATCAATAGCTGTGACTGAAAACTTTTCTTCACTTTAGCATCTAAAATTCGCAGACAATGTGTGTGATCATCTGGACCACAGCCCTTGGACACCCAAAAAGATCAAAATGCATCTGACAGCAAGCCATCCGAGTCATTGGCACATCTCAAGGGCCCAAGTAGCATGTACGTGGTTTTATAGTGATCCCAACATAAACTGCTTCCAAACCTCAGAAATGGAATTCTGTGATTGAAATTCAACCTTTGTAAGAGATTAGAATGTATGCCACTTACTACTAGCGCAGACATACTGCTATTTTAAGTGTTCTCTCTGTCAAGGTAACTGTAACTGAATTGGCAGAGAAGTGACTAAACACAGGAATGATATTGAGTTGCTACAACAAAATCAGGGATCTTCTCTTTATAACAGTATCTAATTTTGTAATATGTTTCTGCTGTTGAATCGTGTTCCATCTGTGTATTACAGTGCCTATGTAGCACCAAAATGTTCCATCTTCAAAATTTGAATTCAGAATATTTTCATGTGCTTTTGGAAGGTGTGAAATGTCACAACTCGTATCCCTAGAAGTGTTGGTATTATAATTGCCAGCTCAGAGACATGGTTATTCATTACAAATGATGGGGGAAAAAGCCTCCAATTGAATACAAAGCTGATATATAAATGAGTGAGTGAACGTACAATTGCTCATTGGATTACACTGTGTCTGTTATTGTTATATTTCCAATTCTTAATTTTCTGCATTCAGTTACAGTTATCATTGTACAGCTTGCTACATTGAAGCATGGAAATCACCCCAAGACAGTGAAGATCACATGGAACATGGAATGAGTGTCTGAACTGAAATGATTCCAAGCAAGCTACCCTGGGAATTGATTAATACTAAAAGTGTGTACTGCTTGGAGTATCTGACAAATTGTGCAGGGTCAGAAACACATACATTTTACAGAAAAAGTACAAGATGTGGTGAACATTCTGTCTGCAGTCTGGTATAGTGAACTGCTATGGGTGAAACAGAGTACAGTACTGCTCAAAGTAGAGGTGCTAGTTCTTGGAGTGCATTTACAGTAACCAGGATGAAATGTTTGTGGCTTTGCTTGCCTGTGTGAGAAGGACTGTTGCTAAAGAAAAAATCCATTTTATTTTGCCAAATGTGTTTAAAAGTAAAAAATAATACATATATTGACTGAATTATAAAGGTAACTAATGATAATGGTGTTTCAGACATTCCAGACTACATCTTGGGTACAGTTACAAGAATTATCAGGTGCTGTGAAAAATGGTATTGGCTGCTAAACATTTAAATGTAATGCTGTGGTAATTTAGGATCAAGAAAGTGCCTTGAAAAAAATGTTTATGTCTCCTTTTTCGTATATTTTTTAAGTTGAAGTGACTGTACATCATGTGGCAATAGCTGAAACAAATTGGCAACAAATTTAAATGAAATGTATACAATTTTTACGGTTCATATAGAAGATAACATGTTTAATAAACAATGCTGTTTTTAACAATAGTATAATGAATACTATGCCTTATCTTACGATAACATTAGAATAATATTTAAATACCTAAATTTGGGAGTTGTTATAGCCAGTAGTGTCTGCAACACATCAAACAGAGCTTTTCGTTAGCTACCATTGTATGTTTCAGCACCATGTTAACAAGCCTGCCACTCCTATCATACTTTATGTACACCCTATATAAAGTCCAGGAACACTTTCAAGTAATTACTGCACAAGAACTAAACATTGTACAGATATCATACATATTGCAATTTGAAGCGAAACTGTAAAAAAACTTCCAAACAAACGGGGCACTGCTTCATCATGTGGTAGAGGCAGTACATACACCAGATCTTTAATGCGTCCCCACAGAAAAAAGTCACATGGAGTGAGATGTGGTGATTGGGGAACCATTTAGTGAAACACCTGTCTTCTTCTGTAGCAAGGCCGATCCACCGATGCAGCAGCTCTGTGTTCAGTCACCCACAAACTTCACGATGAAAATGGGTTGGAGCTCCATCCTGCTGAAAGATGAATGAAGGGTCCAGTTGCATTTGAGGTATCAGCCATTGCTGCAACACATCCAAGTAGGAATATCCAGTAACAGTGCTGTCAGTGAAGAAGAATTGCCTGTACTGTTTTTGGTACGACAAGGCACAAAAAACATTTACTTTTGGGGACTCATGCTCAAATTCAATGCATTCGTGTGGATGCTTTGTACCCCCAGATATGACAATTATGCCTGTTCACTTTCCCATTAGTGTGAAAAGTGGCTTCCCTGCTAAATATTATGTAATCAAAGCCATTACCATCCCCATTCAGTTTTTGCAACTCTGAACAAAACTCAAAGAGAAGCGTTTTGTCATCATCATTGAGTTCCTGCACTAGCTCCAGTTTGAATGATTTCATTGACACCTTCTGTAGCAGGACTTTTCACTATGTCATTGGAGCTATTTTGAGATCATGGGATGCACGACGCACAGATTTTCTCGGACTCCTTATAGATGACTCTCGTATGCACTCCTCATTCACTTCACTCACCCTGGGACGTCTGCTTTTCTTTCCCGGGCACAAGCAACCCATCATAACAAATTTGTTGTGCCAGTGGTAAATGGCCTTCCTTGTTGGTGGCTCCTTACCACACTAGTTTTTGTTGGACGCCAACACACCACGTTTGTGACTTTTGGTGACTATCCTCAAGTTACGAAACTACACTGTGGTGGTATACATTAAAAAAAAACTTTCAGTGTCTCTTTGAAATGACACATGTATGATAGGTGCACACTGTTTGGTTCTTGTGCAATAAATAATTGAAAGTGTTTGTGGTCTTTATGTACGCCTCATATTTTTTTATACATGGCAAAATCATGATATTCTCAACATTAGAAATGTTCATAATGTAACCATATGCATAAATTAATTTGCAAATGAATGTAAAATGACTCATTCCTCATCATTATGATCCATAGAACATGTATCCTACTAACTAAATTGGATTAGATGATGATGCATCACTATTAAATCATTTGCCTGTATTCTCTCTGTCGCCAAAAAGTGTATTATTAAGGGAGATAAGACTATTAGTTTGTTCTTTCAGTTGTCACTTGAAACTGAAAATAACATTGATATGAATGATCATCAAAAAGAAAAGAAACTTTATGGTTCCATGGACCTTTACAAGTCTCAACCAACTATGCAGTATACATGTAGACTGAAGAGATGAATGAAAATTTGAACCCAGATCCTCTGCTCACTGGGCAGATGCACGAACCACTACACCACCCTGGCACAGTGGCTCTGCACTGTTTGCCACAGCATGCCTCCCTCCTCAGTCCAAAATCCTGTTCACAACTCAGTCCACTTATTTCCCCAAAACACAAAGAGCACCACAGAGGATGTCAAACTGTCATGGAATAGCACCTCAGTTTTGAATGAAATGGGGATTCCTCTCTGGAACCATATAGTTTCATTTAATGAAAGCAGCTATACCTGGGTCTCAGGCAGGACCTCCTGTTTCGTTTGATTCTGAGGTACTATTCCAATACTGTTGGACATGTTCCACACCCAGGAGGATACCCTCTTTTGTGGGTCTGTGGAATAAATAATTAATGTAATCTAGTCTGAGATCCCCTCCTCTTGTGGCAGTTAATTGTATATCACTGGAGCAACAAGGCATTGTGACTAAAAAGGACACACCATTCCCATTTTCTGGAATGGTTGCAAGGCAAATGCACTTACTTGCAGGCCTTTATTATGGATAACAATCTGTTGAAGCATTAAAGAACACAGTTAACATTTCTGAATTGTGACACACTTTATAGACCAGAATTGTCTTCTCTAGGTCTCAACATGAATTTGATGAAGGGTAATTGCCTGAAACTTTACTGATAAAGGCAAAATAGTTCTCTTAATTCACCTCAAAAGCACGATAACCGACCTCGATATCAGATGGAGCAATAAATGAAATATTCGAAAGTGTCATTCATTGGTTCTCAATAAATGGTCTAGCACATCATTTACAAAGAAAAGGCATCTTATTCAGTTTTGTACAAGGAAAGACAAATCATCACTAATAATGAAGCATTACGGAAAAGAAATATGTGAAGACTGATTGTTAAAAATACTTGGGGGTACATAGTGATGAGAACAAGAATTATAAAACTGAGTGCAGCAACATTTGCTCTAAATTTGATTGCCATAAGTGGCAATGACATCACTAGAAAATTTAACTTCCTTCTTTCATTGATGTCATATTTAGAATGGGGGCCTCTGACCCCTCCCCCTACACACACGCACAGTGCCTATCCTCAAACTTCACATAGATAAAGAAATTAGGTAGCCTCACAACACATACACTCTTACAAAGTTTGTTTTGAAGGATCAGCACAATTTGAAAATAATACTAGCATTCATAAATACAATACTAGGAGGAAAACAGTGGGACTTAATCTTGTTGTAGCACAGAAAGAAGCATATCATGCAGCCATAAAAATATTTGACAACCTCCCTTTAATTAACAAGGTGCTGGCTGATAATGAAAGTTGACAAGTGCTATTCCATAGGTGAATTTCTGAGAAGGAAACAACAGGTTACCCACGAGCACTGATGTGCTGCTTCCTGGACTTGGGTAGGCGCGCCGGCCCCGGACTGAATCAGCCCAGCAGGTTAACAACGAGGGACGGCATGCCTGAATGTGGTTTTTAGGCAGTTTTCCACATCCCACATGGTAAATACTGGGCTGGTCCCCATGTACCACCTCAGTTACACAACTTACAGACATCTGAAAAACATTCGCACTATTTCATGGCTTACACTAGACGCAGACAGCTAGGGTACATTACTTCTGTCCTGGGGGGTACATGATGGTGACAAGAAGGGCATCTGGCAACAACACTCTGTGACACTAACATTGCCAACTCTATAGTAACAGGGTCAACCCCGTGTTGAAGCGGGGCAAAGGCCCAAGCAAATTATGAGAAGGTGACATCCAAAAATGAACATATCTACTAAATGCAATTTATCACAGTCAACATGAAACTTATTTTGTGCATACATAAGAATGAAAATAGCATACTGCAGTGTGAATGCCTTTTACTTTTAGGCCAAAAGGCAGTTCATATCTGTAAATCAAATCTACAATGAAAATATTCCTTTAAAAAGCACATTTAAATATGGACATGTTCTCATTACATGAACCATGAGCGATTTTCAAAACTAAAAATCTTCTTCTTTCTTTCAAAATAACTTACCTCTTATTGTATAATGCTTGTTATACCATATCATTTCACACATTTTTATAGTGTAGTATGTGATACCATAGAAAAAAACTGTAAAGTGGCCACTATAGTACTAATATTCGTTTTCAATATTTTATTCAAATTTCAGGTTTATTATTACTTCACAATTATTTAAAATGTTTCAGATCACCATGCCAGAATAAAATGACGTAACTGTGGCATTAACTATCTTTAGAAGTATTCTTTGACGTAAATGTTACATGCAAAAAAGAATAATTTTCTTAACAGTCACAAGCAACATGGAAATATCATCGGTGATGGTTGTGTTCCAACTTAAGTACTAGTGATTTTGGCAGGCTTCTTAAAAATTAGTTTACTGTAAACCATCAACATCTTTTTTCCTATTATCTTAGACTGGATGGCTGAAAAGTACTTGGGCTTTTGTCCAAGGAAAGGGTTTTGTAGTGGTTCATCTGCTCTTTTACATCTAGTTGGGACTTCTAGAATGCATTTATCTCAACATCAGTATTTGTGTTTCCCATAGCTTTGTACTTGTGTATGGAAATGCATTTTATTTCACATATTTAATGTGAAATCCCTATCTAAGGACCTACAAGATGTACATCAGCGAGCAAGGTTTCTTAGCTGAGTCACTGATTGTAGATCTCATTGTATTCCTCTTTTGTTACAATTGTTGGCCTTTTTCTTACAAGTTTTCCTATTCTATCAAAAGTGGAGTCAGTGCATAAGTAACTGTGTCCTTTTAATAATAATAAAAAGTAGTGCTATGCAACATATTATGAGGGAGCACAGAAGCACAAACAGTTGCTCTGCATTAGAGAAACAGTGTGACTGGAATGGAAATCACTCGACTGGATGTAATGGATTAGTTATCCTTCACACAAAATGTGTATGTGGACACAGATGTATTTTCCTAGGCTTGTATCTTGGCAAATGTTTGATTTCACTTAAATTGTATGATTATCTAGGTTCTGCTTATCCTGTTTGTTTTGTTCCATTCTGTGTCTCATTTATTTTAAATTCCTGACATGTTTGCTTTTGTGTGTAAGCTCCTCATATAAAATTTTGTTGAGGATTAAGGCAGCAACAAAGTTCAGTAAATAGTCAGCATGAACTAATTCTGTGCAATGGGAACCCCAGAAAAGCAGATGATAAAAGCTCTCAGGTTACAATTGCCTTCCTCATCTTCCAGAAAACACGCTACTTTTGATTTTTGGGTCATGACAAATGTTGACCATCTTGATGAGATCAGTCTCATTGACTGGGTGCACATTTGTCAAACATGGATTTCATGAGCTGGGGACTTGTTAACACGAACAGTCGATTGCTACTCTAAGCTCTGGACATACTTTTGCCTACCATCCAATGACACAGTAATGGAACATTGTACGTCATAGTGCATGGGATTTTGATCTTATTGGCTGAACTGTGAACATTGTAGGAGAAAAATAATTTTGAAAATGCACCATTTGTCAATAAGGGTTGAGGGGAGTGAAACAATCATTACTGAGTAACTGCTATGGAATATGCTGTACTGGGGCAAGCAGGGTTCTGTTTGGGTGGGCCCCAAATAGGCTTGTGATTATCTCACTGTATAAATTTCCAGAGGGTTATTGGTTGACCCTACCACCCCATCAGCAAACAAACATTTAACAGTAAAAATGTGATAGTAACACAGTATCAGGAGAATTATTAAATAATGTTGCACTAATTACAGAACACAGATTTGAACCGTTGCCTCATGACTCACACACATGAATGTATCTTCTTCTGCTTCTACACAATGAGCACTGATCCAAAGGAATTGCTGAAGAAATGGTCTTGGATGGTTATTGATTCATTCAAGAGACATACTTGAGGTATAGGGACTTCTGAAATTAAGTTACGCAACAGGCACGGCACCCTTTCAGAAGAGTGGGCATATTACCAATTTACTGAGAGACAATTCTGCTGCAGTACGGACAACAGGTTCATCACATTGTGGGAGTGAAATGGCTCTCCAAAGTTGAGGTACAAGGAACAGTAAGTTTCTTGTTAGCCAAACATACAAATTGCACACAAATTCGCCATGGAATTCTTGCAGTGTATGGTGCAATGCAATGTAGCATCCAGTCGTAGTGAAACAGTGCCAACAATTTGATGAAGACCATTCAGTCTTTCCAGCAAGCTCAGTGGATATTTGACAGGAAAGAGATTTTCCATCAAAGAGGAAATTCACACAGCAATCCTCAAATTGTTCCATGACTGAGGCACACGTTTATATTTTCAAGAAACTGAACAGTTTGTGGGATGTTACAATTGTTGTTT
Source organism: Schistocerca gregaria (assembly GCF_023897955.1). Lineage (NCBI taxonomy): Eukaryota > Metazoa > Arthropoda > Insecta > Orthoptera > Acrididae > Schistocerca > Schistocerca gregaria. Next base: position 7,613,210 of record NW_026061736.1, on the reverse strand, counting down.
ACAGGTTTTAGTGACTGTAGTGAAAAGTAGTATCTGCATCACTTTGAATTGTATTGCAGCATACAGTAAAAGTTACTCAGTCTGCCATAGTAACAGGTAACTTTCTTTCTGAAGTCTCATAGTTTCCTGCTGCTTCCACACCTTTCTTTGACAATCATCAGATGTCAGGTTACTCCTGGATGCATCAGTGAATGGAATCCTACTCTGCTGACTGAGTACCCATTCTGTGTTTTCCCATACCCAACTCCACAGACCAATGCTTTGGGGGAGGGATGCTAGTGCTATCTGAGGCCACATTGATAATGTGGAGACTTGGATTCTGTCTTGACCATAGTTGCCTGATATCCCAGATATCTGGCTGGAAACCCAACTCCCAACTGTACTTTGTTGGGATAGATAAAATTCCTGGTTACATAAAAATGGACAACATTATATAAAATGATGTGGTCTTCACTTCAAATTGCTCATTACCAATTTCTAATGAGGGGCAGTCTTGTATGAGTTACTGACTTAAACTCCTCCTTTTATTAACAGCGCTAAGTGGCCATACTTGACTAAATAGCCATTGTTTTCGAGTAGTGCATCAGAGGTCAATCGTGACAGTGCTTTGTAATTCTCTGCTGAAAAAATTGAATAGGGTTGTGCAGTTTCCTTCCCCTGTGGCAGCCTTAGTCGTCATGATGATCTTATCAAAACATTCGAAAGAGAAATTGTGACGAAGGAAGCTGGGATAATTTTTTAATTTTTACTTCCCCCTTGGTTTGCAATATGCCTCCTTCAAATTTGTTTCTTCACTTTCAACTAATTACCATTAACATATGTGAATTGTAATCTGCATTTTCATAAAAGAGAAAGGCAGCCCCCTCAGGTTGAATTTTGTCTGTGTAATTCATTTTCTAATTTATATTGAGTATTCCTAGCTAGTATCTTTTATTATAGGGCAAAATCAGTCATTTTTGTGTAACTTTAATTCCGATGTTGACTTATAAACAAATATAAATGGGAAGTTGTGCACTGGCCATACATAACTGTGTATTTTTGGGAGGATGTGAAAAGTGAAAGTAGAAGACTGTGAAACGCAAGTGTGCATCTGTCGGCTACATCATTTACAGTAGACAGTACTGCACACCCCTATGTTTTCAGCCAGTATGTAGACACCGAGGACAACAAAGGAACAAAGTAGGCAAACCACAACAAAATGGCAGTTTACTTGCAGCACAGTCTAAACTATGTTGAAAAATGATTTGACTTTGAAGAAAGTGTCTACAGGACTTTCAAACCATTTTCACTGACAGTGAAACAGAGCTCAGTTTCAGAATATCTAGAAGTTATTTCTTGCAGATGGGGATTTGATGTTTGAAGAATGTGTGCAGTTAAAGAACTTTCTCAAGGATGAAGAGAAGAACTTTTCAAGCTGAAATCTGATTAGTGGAAGGAATTTTTTTTCATTGTTATGAAAACTATGACAACTTCTTAAAACTTTTCCGTCTTGTTTCAGATGATGGTGAACACTTGGTGAGCTGAGAGGAACCTTTTCCCAGCAGCAACATTAGAAGCTGAAATAATAATAATAATGAAGATGGTTTAGTGATTTACATGTCTCCAGTTTTATTGAGGAAGAAGAGAAGATTCTATGAAGGAGATTGAAAAGTGAGCAAAAATCTCAATAAGGTAAAAAAAAAAACAAAAAAAAAACATTGAATTGTAGCCTGTGTGTGTTTAGTCTTGGTTTTTTAAAAAATATCCCGATTTAGTTCAGAAAAAACTTGGTGTCTGGTCTGTACTAATACAGCTGCCTTCTAAATGGGCAGTGCACAGCTCTTTTGCATTTTCTTGTGGGTGCCTATGAGCCACAACTCTTATGCTCTAAACAGGTTGTCGACTCCAGGCTACCACTGGAAGATGGTTTGTCTCACAGTAGTGGTTCTCTGTTTGAATGATGTCACTGTGGTGTATGACAAATTGACAGGCAACTTATCATGCTGCTATACACTCACAATGTAGATAAGCCTGAAATGATCCTTCAGAGCATGTTTACAGACAACACAGTTGAAGATTTTAATGAATCTGTCTCACAGACACTTCTGTTCAATAGTAGATTATGATAAATATTCTGGCCAACAAAGTATCTGATTCCATTAAATTTTCAGCTATGTTTTTTCAATAATTGCAAATCTGCTGTTCAAAAATGGAAGCCTTTTGGATTGATATTTTGTTTGAAATTTCTTTCTGTTTCTTTGATGTTTGAGATTATAAATTTCATGTGTTTCAAATTATTTGGTTATGAAAATGCCTCATAGCACTTCTGTGTCAAATAGAAACTGTTATAATTTTTCATAACCACTAGAACAGTTCCTGAAGTTAATATTGTAAAAATGTACCTTTGATGCTTTGCACCCGTGAGTTGAGTTGTGCTATCGTTGTTAACTTTCTCAATAGTTTTAGTGAGGTTACTGAATGAGAGTAGTTGTCTTGGACTTGATGTCACATGGAACCAAGTGCAGTTTTATCTGTTGGACTGAGTAATGTGAACTCAGTGTATATCATGAACTGTAATTTGCTTTTATACTTCTGCAACTTTGAAATCAGTGACTCTTTTTTAGCCAGTTGCCAAAGCTTTAGAAATGTGGTTTAGCTGTTGATTACATTTGGAGAATTGGGCTTATCAAAAGCTACAATGTTGTTTCATCAGCAAGTCAAGATATTAACTGAAACTATATGACCTAGAGCCCACATGAATTGTACTTCTAAATATATTTGGATGGTGAGCTGAGCCACAAAATACTTCAAATCATGTAGATGATTGTAGATACTGTTTTCTAGGTTATGCAACAAATGTCATTGGAACTCTATCCTACAGTGTCATATCCCAACATTACACTTCAGACAGTTCTGACAAACAAGTGTTACATCGTTTCAATATTTTCTTGTTGTTTGGAGTGAGTAACGGGACTCTTATAATACACAGGAAGAGAGAAGAAATAAAGCTCTTGATATCAGAGGCAGGAAGGGTCTTGGAAGATAAATTGAATGGAATGGAAGGGATAAAAATCAGAAATTTTTGACATTCCTACCTGGAATTTCCGTTGGTTGTTTTAAAAATGCTAAAATTCCACCAACCGACATATTGCCCCCTGCCAGTGGTGTGGTGTGATGTGATGCAACATGGAGGGGCAGCTGGTCAGCACACCTCTGTCCTAGGATTTTTTTTACTGTGAAACCACTACTACTCGGTCAAGCAGCTCCTCACAAGACTGACTGCATTTTGTACCAGTCACAGTCTCCCCCCCCGAGGAAAAATCGCTGGCAGTTAGTCGAATGGCACAGCTAAGGAGGCAGACAGTGGAATGGGTAGTGTGTTAAAGAGCAGTTCTAAGATGAACATAAGACAAGAATAATGGAATGTAGTCAAGTTGAATCAGGAGATGCGGAATGAATAACGAGGGATGATCAGCGAGTTTGCATTTGAAAGCTGTACGAGGAGGGGTGAAAAAGTTTCTACCCTAACAAATAAAGAGTGAAAGAAATTTCATAATATAAATTTATTTGTATATATAATACCTATGTACACCAATACACTTGGAGGCATGCTCAGATAACTTCTGCAAACCATTCAAAGAAAAGATCTTTGATTTCAATTGCAACAAAGCATCATCATCATCCTTTGAGGTATTTTTTTCGGTTTGGGAAAAGGAAAAAGTCTGACCCAGTCAGATCTGCAGAATATGGCAGGTGACACGTTCCACATCATTACGAAAGAATCGTGTTCATGATCCATGGAACAACTAATATAACTAACTAGAATTGGAAGTTTTTCATTGTCCATTATACGAGGTTTGTCCGGAAAATACGTATAAAGGTTGAATAATGTCTTTATGTTACAGGTTGCAGTCACCATCAGGTGAGACTACTGCTGTAATCAATCAAATCAATGCTCAGTTCGAGTCAGAGCACTCTGCGTGAAGGTGGGAGTGTGCAGCAGATTGTGTTCTTAAAGACCGTGGATTGACAGAATGATTGCTGACAAGCTGTCAACCCTCAAAACAATTGTTCACAAAAACTTGAAATGAAGAAATTGTACCGAAGCTCTTGACACCAGAACAGAAAGCAAAGAGGGTTGAGTGCTGTAGGGATTGGTTGGAAGCAGAGGAATGAGGTGACTTTCTCAACCGAGTCATCACTGAAGACGTGTCCTGGTATTAGAAATTCGATGTGGAGCTCAAAGCAAGGAATGGAAACTAGCAGGAGAACCGAGAACAAAAGAGTCACGAAAATCAAGGTCCAATGTGATGACAGTGTTGATTCTTGGAGCATTGTTCACAAGGAATTTGTCCCTCCCAGCAAGAGAGTGAACGGAAATTTTTACGTTGAAGTTCTGACACGTCTCGGAGCTCTTGTGGCAAGAGTTTGACCCTTCATCACAAGAATGCGCCCGCACACATGTCGCTCGTTGTGTTTTTGGCCCGAAGCTCAATCACCACTGGATTTAATCCCGTGTGAGTTCTTCATGTTCCCAAAAATGCGTAATGGTGTGGCATTGGGAGATGTGGAAACGACATGGCAACTAAACAACATCACAACTGAAGACTTTCAGCAATGTTATCAACAGTGGAAATGGCGTTGGCAGAAGTGTATCACGTCTCAGGGTGAGAACTTTGAAGGAGACCATATTGTAATACCTGAATAATTGTAAAATAAAGTTATTATGCACCTTTTATATGTATTTTTCGGACAAACCTCGCAGATTAGGAAATGAGACACTGAAGATAATAGAAGTGTTTTGTTATTTGGGTAACAAAATAATTGATTTTGGCTGACACAGAGAGGATATAAAATGCAGGCTTCACTGTATATCTGAGAAAGAGGAATATGTTAGGAGTGGATGTAAATGTTACGGAGTCTTTTCTGGAGGTATCTGCGTGAAGTGTAGCCTTGCTCCGAAACGAGATGTGAACAACAAGCAGTTGAAGCTAGAAAAGGATGGTATCTTTAAAAATGTGTTTCTAGGAAGAAATTTTGATGATTTCGTGGATAAAACATAAGGTAAACTCTGTCCATCGGTACTGGCCGACCACCGTGTCATCGTTTACCAATGACGTCCAGCACACCACTATCCTGCCTGTGTCAGTTTTCTTGTCCTCGAGTTCCTCAGTTGGCATCACAAGGGTGAATGTACACTTTCCCAATCCTCTCACCCAGAAAAATCCCTGGCAGTACAGGGAATCTAAACCTGCGTCCTCGCCATGATAGGCAGCAGCAGTGAACACTAAGTTACAGAGGTAGTCAATAAGTGGATAGATGACTACTACTGGCACTCGACACCCTCTGCACTGCACCTAGAGGTGGCTAATGGAATAATTATGCAGTTGCAAATCAAATTACCAGGGACATAGTATTGAAAGAAATTTTCAGCACAACATGAGTAAAAGAAGGAACTGGTTGATAAGACATACCCTGATGCATCGAGGAATCATCAATTTGGTGTTGGTGGGATTTGAGTGAGAGGAGGAAAAACTGTTTTAAGGGGAAATACAGTAAGCAGGTTCAAATAGATGTAGGCTTGCATAGAGAGCTGCATCAAACCAGTCTTTGGACTGAAGACCACAACAACAAAAACAGTTGGCTGTGTGTATTAGGAATTTTCTGTGGTCAGGAAAGCAATGAGAAATGATTTTCTGATTAAGAAAAGTGCAAACACTATACATTAATGTGGTGTAAAATGTTTCTTGAGCTGTTTATGAAGCCAGAGAAATCTTATATTAGTTCTTTTGGCATGATAAACCTGTACACGATGATTAAACTACACCTACCCATGGGTTTTATGCAACTTGCAATGCCTACAAATGTCATGGGCAAGATTTTCATTTCTCTCACCCACTACATGCAAATTACTAGTCCTACATAAAAAAATGAACAGGATCTTTTTGTGGGAAATTTAATGTAGTCATTTCTTTTTGGGAGGGGAGGGGATACATTTTTACTAGAAGCCATAGTTTTTGAATTATTTAACAAAAAGTACAAGACAGGCATTCAAATGCCTTTTTTCTTGAATGCCACAGAAAGTGTGGTGTCCAACAAAGTACAAAATGTAATGTAGTTAATTTTGATACAAAAAGGTTCTGTTCATTGTTTTTGCAGGACTAACAGTGAGCATGTAGGGAGGAGAGAAGATGAAAATCATGGGTGTGGTTCTTGAAGATGTTGCAGGTTCCATAAAACTTTATGGCAGGGGCAGCTGAATAACCCTGTGTATGATCCACAAGATTCAACAACATGCTGATCAAACTTCATGGTCAAACATTTCTGCTGATAGAAAATAGGTGGTTCATATTGGCTTGAGTATCCCCATTATGTGACTGCTGTAAAGAAGAGGATGTGGGGTGTTCTTCGTCAGCTTTTATACCCACACTGGTATGCCAAAAGGCATTAAAATATACAAGGCATGCCAGAAAAGTAAGTACCATTGTGGGAAAGGACTCATGAAAACATTTCTTCAGACCGTAACAGCCACCACTGTTCAGACATTTGTCATAGCAGTAATCCAACTTTTCTATGCCCTTTTCATAGAAAGATAATACCAGTTAAGACCTCCAATACTGATCACACATGCTTACATCGTCATAGGTGTTCAAGCACCTTCATCCTGACTGATGATGAAGTAAAAGTGGTAGTCCGAAGATGTGAGATCAGCACTGATTGGCAGGTGGTCTCACTGTTCCCAAGTGAATTGTTTAGTAAGGATTTCAGTGCCACCAGCAGAAATGAAGCATCATAATGATTCGATTGAGAGTTTTGCATAGTGTGATGGAGTTCTCTCGGTGTTTTGCAGTATCATACCGCTTTCATGGTTTCAGCTCTGAGAAGGAACTCAACAAGCAGAATGCCTTGTTGGTCGCAGAATCCATTTCACCTGACTTTTTGCACTTGCAACTTCATTATGATTTCTTTTTTGGGGGTGGTGGAGGATTGTCGGACTGTCAGTTCCTTCACTCCATAGATTGTTGATTTTATTTTGGAGTGTCATGAAGACCCCAAGTTTCATCACCAGTCACGATTCTATTTAAGAACTCATCTTCCTCATCACTGTATTCAGTGCTGAAATGTCAAAACTCTGCCAAGGTACATAATTTTGAAAGCATTTTTCAAACGCAATTTATGACTGAGTCATGCAAAACAGTTTTTGAAATACATTCTTATTGTGAACCATGTGTTTTCTCACCCATACCATCAGTGACAACAGAAGGCTGTCCAACACATGCTTCGTCATGAGTGTTTCTTCAACTGTCTCATCCACTTTCTCACCGTAAATGTCTACAAGTTGATGAATTTCAGGTGGCTTAATGTTCTGTGTGTTGGAACTAAACATAACAGAGCACACTTCACAGTCACTGGGCTCTGAGGTTGTCCTAAAGATTTTGACTGATCACTAACAAATATAAATACCACAAAATTGAGCTGCAGTGTCAAGACAATGAACCAGAGAAATGTGTGAACCTACAACACAAGTGCTGCAGTGGCAGTAGAATGATTTGGCAATTACTTTCAGGATGCACCTCATACTTAGGACTTCAATGGAAGTGCCTGTCGCCTTTTAATGTAAATTTTTGCTTATGATGGTAACTATGTTTAAGCAGTGTGTGTGTGTGTGTGTGGCAAGGGGGTAATTAACAGTTGAACTATCTTTGTTTTGTTTATCTCTCTCTAGTCATGACAGGTAATGTGAATCAAGGACAAAGGTACTTTCTGAGTTACCTTAGTCAAGCTCCAACCCTTCTGTCCTGTACAGCTACTTGCTTTTATCCTGAGGTTGTTACTCTCTGGTCAGCAGGTGCTCCTAAAAAAGTTGCATACATTGTGTACAAAAATCTACATTTACAAAGAATTTGTGGGGCCAGACATGTTAGTAATGCTCAAGATATGGTGTGACTATTGGTATACGGGCAATTCAGAAAATATCACCTGTCTACATTATGGCACAACTGGAATATGCTTGCTCAAATAGTGACAATGCATTCAGCTGAACTGGTAACCAGTGCTTCATATACCAACATCGTCTCCCCCTATAAAAAAAGAAATTTAGAGGCAGTCACATAAAAAAAAGCTTCTTTTCCTCTCCTAAACACTCGAAAATTGTGTGTATGTAGTTTGTTTTCATATACAGGGTGTATTAAAAGAGCTGTCACCATTACCTACACTGCTTGCATGGTGTTAATTTGCACACAGATTTCTGGTTGTTCCACTGGAAAGCTTACCAAGACATTTACAGCATAAAACTGATACCTGCTTGTATTTTAAAAAATGTACACAGCTCAAAGGTAGTGCAACTGCAGCTCTGTAGAATTACCATGCCTTTCATGCAGTACAACATTTTTAACCTCTGGGAGTTGCTATGAAGTAATTACTCGATGCCATACGAAAAAACAAAACAGCCTCACTGCTAATATTTCTCACATACGTAATAGGTGATGGGAACAATGGAACCAACAAAATTAAGAAGACCATTAGCATTTTTTTTAAATTCATCTATCTTTTACAGTAAATTTCAACCATAAATGTTTCGTAGGCACATTACAACATTAACAAACACTGCATTATAAATATAATTTGGGACTTCAGTGTGCAACTATATACATGACCATTTTTATTACTTAAGGGTTAATTTTATCAACTTACAGAAACAGTTAGTTTAAGAAACATTTAATCATGCCGATGGTCACCTGTTATCTCACTGCTACATAGTGTTAAACCATAAGCTAGGTGGAAGACTCACTGGACGAAAAATTGTTAGAACTACCTACATACATTGGTAAAAAGCACTTCTGCTGGTCTCAAAATACTTTATTGTGCGCTTCTGTTCCAAATGACAACTTCACAGCTACAGTAATTTCACCAATAAGGTGGGCTACAAATAGGTTGTAATATTCTGACCTGAGTATCTCTTCAGCAAATAGAGCTACATAATATGTGCTACTGTTTTTACATGACCACTAATGCTAGTCATGTTTACAATAGAAACAATAATTAGGCCCAATACATTTAAAATTGTATGCCTACAGCCAGAATGTACTACTTGTTGGAAATGAAAATTCATCAAAATACTTGTAGTACACACTGAAATACCTTGCATCCATTCTCTCTTGCTGCAATAAAGCTAAATCTCATAGCCAAAGGCAGTTGTACATTGTTGAGGGGAACTAGAACAGCTAGTAAATGTAACTAAATAATATCTGTATTCATTTGAGTTTGTTTCACCAAGATCCAGATTATGTTGTCACTTATGTCCCCTTGTTCTCACATTAACCGATTAGTTTTCAATTTTGGCCAATTGATACAAGACAGACTTATAACTCCTTCATGTTCATTGTTATTGGCAATAACTTTATTAGCTCTGATGACAATACAAAACTTGATAAACAAGTCAATGCAATCTGTGCCAGCACTTACCTCTTTCAAATTTTGTTTACATTCAGTGCTATTCATTTTGTTCTAAGGCTTGTGTTTAGTATAAATAACCAATGGTGCATCTGTAGGCCATACCAGGTCCAATATTAAAACTGCCTCAATTTGATCCCATAGATTGCCACTTTACTGATGTGGCATTTAATAAATTAAAAAGAGCATCTCTCTTGAAATATTTACAAACTGAATACTGCTGAACAAGACGTACGTACATTTTGACACAGTTATACAATTGAAAACGTTGACAGATGCTCCAAAAATTTCTTTTGCAACCTGAATACTGAAACATGTTCTAGGAACTACTTTAAAATGTTAAAATTCTACACTGGAAGACACTCTGTTTCATTTTTATATTACTGCAGAAGGGCAGGAGCAAGATAAGGTACTTTCAGGTTCCAGTACTGACCATGGTCTTACTGTCATCCAGTTAGAAACATTCACACAATGTTAGTCATAGCAGAAGCACTTCCACTACAATGGTTGTGACAAGTATGCTCCTAAACCCTATTATTCTCATTTACTTTTTTGTGGTTTACATTGTTCACTGATAAACAATGGCATCCTAGCAGACACTGTAGAAATAAACTTCTTTGGACCAAATACATGTTAAATGTTTATTAGTATTTCTGTCACAACAATAGAAGGTAAGTAAGGTTGCTCCACACCAAAATTATAAAATTTTTTACTGCCAACACCAGTTGTTCTGCTCCAAAATCAAACTAAATTTTCAGGTCTTCTGTGTGGTCTGCAAGTTCCTTTATGTTGGGAGCATATGTTTTACTTAATAGACAAGTTTTCTAGAACTTGTGATTTAGTAGAAAGCAAAGAAAAAACTAAAAGGCGATGAAATGAGAAATTAGAATGTGTGAGAATCACTCCAATTAGGCCAGTGGCTATATAATCTTGGTGGTGCACGGAACTGGGTTCTCAAGGCTGAGAAGAGACAGAAAAATGAAGTGAGATGTTTATGTTCCTTTGAAAGATCTAGAGACACTAGGAAGGATTATGTATGCCAATCAAGGACTATTTAAGACCATGACAGTTGGTCCTCTTGACTAGGGGTGTGAGAGAACAAACCACCACAGAAGAAAGGGAAAAATATTGTGAACTGCTATGCCAGATAGACAAATGTGTAAATTTATTATCTGAACACATAACAGGTATTGACTAGTAATAAGTTTCGCCAAAGCCAGTTGTCATTGGTTAGGTCAATACATGCCTAAGATGTCATTTTTCATGAGTAACACTGTGTGAACAAAGAACAGCTCTCAAGCATACTAAACATCAATGACCCGCTGCCTACTGGAATAACAAAGTTTCTTTATGGACCACATTTTGATTACTTGGCAGAAGCAATCTCTAGTTTATAGTGGGCTGTAATGATATCAAGCATAATATCTCACATCACCTCATAACTTTGGCATTCTGCTGTTTTTAGGGCAGTGCTTAACAAATCAAAGAAGTTCGCCAAGATATGGCACCGTTTTTTATAATACCTGCCACTCTGCTTGTGTCATGTTAATGGAAACTGACAATCATAGCACCCACAATGGTTCAATTTTCACTTTCACAAAAAGAAAACCAGACTGTCTGTGGGTTTGGTGTTCAGCAGGGGGCAAAACCTTGTTAGTGGTCTCGCTGCGAGACTCAAAAGCATTCTAATGCCCGTGCTTACATCACAGGGTTTTGAGAGAACTGTCGGAAGGCAGCAGTGTTATTCTTGGCAGGTCCTGGCAAAAATTACTATTGGGACAGCAAATGCATTAAATCACTCGAAACTGCTGTCAGGTAGAACCACTGTACTCAATAACGACCAGAATAATTTCTATAAGTATCGCATATGAGTGCAGCTTATGGAAACTATATGGACATGAGTTCAAAATCCCTTTCTTATCTGCAGGAATTTACACTAGATTATCACACAACAGCTGTAGGGACCTAGAATAAGTTTATTCATTGAGAATACAGAAAATTGCGACACTCTCATTTCGTTATTTTCAACAGAACAACCAAAGGAAATGGAAAAATCTAGCTGAAGAAATTAATAAATTACACCTCAAAATTCAATTCATTTCATGTCACTGTAGGAATGAAACATTAACAAAACTTTTTATATAAAATTCTGAAATTTCCAGGAAGCCAACAATTACCAGGGTTACCATCCATATCAATATAAAAATGTGTTCTTCAGAAGAATGTTTAATCACATGCGTAATGATCCAATGGATACAAGTGAAATATAAAAAGAAACACAAATTGTAAAATCAGCTGCCTCCAGTTATGAATACATTCCCGCTGTAATACATAAATTAAACCGACCACCCACAAACAGGAAGACCATCTTTGTAATAAGCTGACCTTCCTCAAGGAAGATTTCATGCCAACCTCTTCAAGTTGTATGACATAAAAATAAGCTTCTTCACAAGCAACACAATACTGAAAGCACTAAGCAAGAATATCACAAGTCAGGTATGTCCAAACTTCTGCAATAAACAAACTGGTAGAAGCACAGGGATGCACTCTGTCTTAACATCCAAAACAAATCTGACTTTGCAGAATGAGTTACTGGGCAAGAATTGTGGCAATCAGTGTAGAAAAGAACCAGGCAAGAAATCTGACTTTCTTGAAGGAACTGAAATATCTTTCAACAGAGATACAGCACCAGTCTACTTGCTCAATGACAAATCTTGCCTTCACAACTATGAAGGCTTTATATTTCAAAAATAATTAAATTAAAAAAAAACCTGCCCCCCTATCTCTCTTTACATCTTACCTACATTAATATCACTATAAATAATCTTGCATGATATATCTAAGCCTTCTACTCTTGTTTTTAAAAGTAAACTTCATCTACATAGCAAGAGCTGCAAATATTGGAACTTAACTCTATTTTTGGGCATTCATGTTCAGTTTTGATAAAAGTATTTACCCACACACTTTTATTGTCTCTGAGCAAAGTATGTTATATCTTCATAACACGCATCAGTTGTACAGTGCTGGCTAAGTTTAGTAATCAATTGTGCCTCATGGGCATGACTATTGTCTGAAGTAGTGATGGAAGGAATTGACACTTTGAATGCTGCATAGAGGGCTATGTGAGTGTCTTTTCTGAGCAGCACATTGCAAATCATACCAGATAAGCTCAATGTTCAAATCTGGGGAGTTTAGTGGCCAGTGGAAGTGTTTAAATTTAGAAGAGTGTTCCAGGAACCACTTTGTAGCAATTCTGGACCTGCCAACTGTATCATTGTCCTGCTGGAATTGACCGAGTCCATCAGAATTCCCAATGGACAGGATGCTTATGTATGTGTCACCTTTCAGGGTCATACCTAGCCATATACTCCAACTGCATGCCTCCTACATCATTACAGAGCCTCCACCAGCTACAACTGTCCCCTACTGACATGCAGTGTCCATAGATTCAAGAGGTTGTCTCCATGCCTGTACGTGTCCAACTGCACGACACAGTTTGAAATGAGACTTGTCCGACCAGGCAATGCGTTTCCACTCATCAACAGTCAAATATCGGTGTTGATGGACCCAGGTGAGGCATAAAGCTTTGTGTCGTTCAGTCATCAAGGGTACACAAGTGGACCTTCCGCTACAAAAGTTCATATCGGTGATGGTTCACACTCTGACACTTGTCCATGGCCCAGCATTGAAATATGCAGAAGGGTTGCACTTCTGTCACTTTGAATGATTCTCTTCAGTTGTTGGTCCTGTTTTTGCAGGATCTTTCTTTGGCTGCAACGATGTCGGAGATCTTATGTTTTACTAGATTCCGGATATTCACTGAATGCTCATGAAAATAACCACTTCATTCTTACGTTGGAGATGCTTTGTCCCATTGCTCATATGCCAACTATAACACCACATTCAAATTCACGTAAATCTTGATAAGCTGCCATTGTAGCAGCACTAAGCAATCTAGCATCTGTGCCAGAAAAATGTTGTCTTATATAGGCATTGCCGACTGCAGTGCCATAATCTGTATGTTTACAAATCCCTGTATTTGAATATGCATGCCAAAGCCAGTTTTGTTGGCAATTCAGAGTATATACATATCCTGTGAGAAGATAATGATATGTTACCAATCCACATACTGTGATGGAAGAGGTACATGGCAGGGAATGTGTTGTGTTGTTTGATGGTTGATGGTATTCTGGGACCATTTTATCCTCAGAAAAAAAACCTCTTACCTTGATATGCTCAGGCTGTTACTATGACTGGCTGACTCCCGAGACACAGTCTTTTTCCAGCAATATGGTGCACTGTGGCAGATGTTGCGGACCAGGTGTTACGAGGTATGCTGAAATGGCAGGGGTGGTCCTATTCCCTGGTGTTCTAGGCCAACAGGCATTAGAAACGTGGGCTTGTTTCTGTGAGCACATACCAAGGACAGAGTCTAACAAGCAGCTGTCAACCACATCAAAAATTTAATGAACAAAATCATTTCTGTCCTTGCCACAGGTGATGCAGATATAATGTGCTCAATGTGGATCGATCCTGATAACAGACTGGAAATTGTGCCCACCACCACTGGTGCACACATGTTGAAATTGATTAAACTGCATAAAACTTTGTGACAATACCTTAGGTCTAATTTGTTTGCATTCTGTTACACAACATAAGTGTTCTGTAACTTTTGAGACACTCTGTTTATCCTCTGCCCATGGCAGGTTAAAAACCTTATTGTGCTGTCAGAGCCCTTGATATGTTCTCAGAAAGAGGCTAAACCACCACACATTTCAAGTCACCTGCTGTCCAGTTTATGTGGTGTTTGCTCCACTGACAACATATACATTTTTATGCCTCAATAGTCTTCTGCAAGGGTCCCACTGCATGCAACTTGCCATCACATTATTTGGTTGAAAACTAGTAGACATGGGTCTGCAGTGATTCCTGTTGTGTTTGAGACTGACTGTCAATGGCAACTTACAATGTTCATCTCGATGACTAACTACGAGTTAGGATCTTAATGTGGCCACATTGTGTGGTACAACATTCCTTGTAGACAAGCATTTGGGAGAGAATAATCCCATACGAGGAGGGTTGAGGAAAGAGCATGTAAAAGGCACATTATAAAATATGTGATGAAGGGAGGCAAATAACATGGAGTAGCATCTATCGACTCACTTCACTGAGTGGTCAGCATATCTGACTGCCATGCAGTTCATTTCCAGTCATGTCACACCTTCTCTCTGCTCAGGGAGTGGGTGATATGTTGTCCTTATTATTGATTCATCATCACCAGCATGAAAGTCACCCACCGTGGTGTCAACAGAAAAGACCTGCAACTTGTCAGCGAAACTTACCCAGCAAGTGACTCCCAGGTATCAATGTCCATATGACCACTTCATTCCACCTAGAGCATTAGAAAGGGAAACGTACCAAAGAGGAACAGTGACCAAATATGCTAAATGTGTTGGGCTATAAACAAACAAGGATACTATTTCAAAATTTAAAAGCTTTTGTCTACCTTGGTCACCAAAGTCTGAACATTATGGCCTTTCCTCAGAAACATACAGTGATCGGAAGTCCAAAGTAGCAACCGAAAAAAGTACACTGATAAGATATCTATCAGATATGAGGCTCCTCTGAAATTGTCTATGGAGGATTTTTACTTTCTCCTACATAAAGGGTGAGATGAACTCCACTGATAAAATTCAATTGGTGGTTCAAAGATGTTTTATGAGTATTTTGGTACAATGGATCTTGGTCTCCTGTGGCTCACTGCAAAGTAATAATGTAATTATGATTTATTTAGTTTGTTACCTTCATTTCTTCTGAAAATACACTGTCCAGCAGACACGTTAATGTGACTACCCGTCAAGACCTCGAATAACCTCTTTTTGCAGTGCACACCGTTGCGAGACATGCAGGAAGAGATTCATGGAAATGATCATATGGCATTAATGACTGGCAGACCCCATCCAGGCTCGATCAGTTGCCTACTGCAATTCTTTTCATTTTATGCTGCTTTTGAGACATGCTTGTTGATGACAAGAACAACACAATGCCCACTTTCCAAGGACACAAAAATCCCGTATCAAACTGGGCTCCCCCACGTGGCTGTGAGGTTCTGTATTAACAGGGGTGTGGAGCCATTACGATTTCATTGCCAAGTCCAGGTGTTCTAGTTTTCTCATGTGAGGATCCACGGACAATACACCCTGGCAGGGGGGTTCCCACAGATTCTCAGTTGGTTTATATCTGAGGACTTTGGTGGTTAGAGGCATGTGATAAACTCATCCTGTTGCTGTTTGAACCACACATGAGCTGCGAGCTGTGTTGCATTGTACTGCTGGTAAATGTCACTATGCTGAATAAAAACAAACGGTGTGTACGGGTGGACACGGCCCTCGAGGACAGACGGATACATCTGTTGATCCTTTGTGCCTCCCAGAATATCATCACCACCCAGGGAATGCCACAGACTCCCTCCCCTGTCGTGCCCCATTCTGACAGTTGTTGCAGTGTGTTTTGCTTTCAGACATTTAACAAAGTGCATTCCAATAGCCATCTGTCATTTGAAATGCCTCTCAGTTCATTTGGGTGGTCAGTTGTTTAACAGATGCACGCCTCTGCAGCTGACATTCACCCCTGTCATCTGTGGCCCACGACTACACCACAGTATCCTCGGCACCAATTCTGAATAGCGCAATTTTGCTGAGCACAGTATACTTTAACCACACTGACATGCAAACAGTTTACAGACTTAGTCATTCCCAAATGCTTCCACCCTTTCCCCAAAAGCCAATGACAGTGCACATTTTGTCTCCTCCTTACAGTGACAACTGCACTGTTTTCTGTGGCTCCCAACATGCTTTGTATACCCTTCACTGCTAGTGGTGTTGTCTGTGAGTGGTTACTGCATGTCGATTTTGATTGCAGGCAGTGGTCACATTAATATTATGGACCAGACCATGTATCTACACAATAAAGAAAAAAACCCAGTGTAGCATATCAACTGTATTTTGTCAAAAAATATGCAAGTTTTTTCCACAGAAACGGAAAATTTCTAAATTCGTTCCCCTGTTGAAAAAGAGTGATAATCTTGAAACAGAAAACTGCAGACCTGTCTCACTTCTCCCAACTTTCTCTAAGGTTTTGGCGATACTAATCAAATATAGAGTGACACATTATCTTAATTATGGAATCTGATAAACAGTAATCAGCATGGATTTCTAGCTGGGAGTAGTAGCGAAACAGCTGTACTGGAAAAAACCCAAAGGAAATAATTAGTAAATTGGGAGAGGGAAAAAGTGTTGTCAGGATAAATCTAGAGCTTTCAAAAGCCTTTGACACTGTTGACCACAGCATATGTTTGGAAAGCTTGAAGCTATAGGTATCAGAGGACCGGAACAAAAAGTGGCTTGAGAAGTATCTGGAAAAGAGGATGACAGTGGTTGGAATTACAGCACCAAAAGAAGTGTATTAGGCCCCTTGCTGTTCCCCATTTACATTAATTATATTCATGTGCCAGAGAGAAAAGCTAGAATCAAGTTGTTTTGCTGATGATACTAGTTTAATTGTTTGTTTTATGAAGCAGTCATTGCACACTATTGTGGACCATGTCCTACAAGATACACAAAAATGGCTCAGTGCAAACAAGCTAACACTGAATGCAAAAAAAAACTAATTATGTGCAATATGTAAGAATAAGTGAACATGACGACCTACATCTCACTATGGAGGGAAACAACTTGAAAGAGTTCAGTGAGCAAAATTCCTGGGTATGCACATTGATGAGAAGATAAACTGGAAGGACCATGTGGTGAGCTTTGCACTAAAACCCAATTCAGCATGTTTTGTACTTGGAATAATTTCAAGAGTTTGTAGTAATGACTGTACCAGATTAGTATATTTTGGCTATTTCCAGTCAATTGAGGCCTATGGGATAGTATCCTTGAGGAAAAACAAATTGTTGTTTAAATGAGATTTTCAAATTACAAAAACACCCTATTCGGATAATGACCCAGAGCCCACATCAAACACGTTGTGGGCCACTTTTTAAAGCATTGGAAATTTTTGCAATTCCATCATTATACATTCTGAAATGTCTGTCGGTGATCAAACAAAATCGCGACAAAATGAAAAACCAATACAGGTTACCATACACGGCAATGTAAAAATCTCCACTTACAGGCTGTAATAAGGACCCAAAGTCAGAAACATGTATGTAATCAAGGAATCAAAATTTTTAATGCACTACCAAAACATATCAAAGAGCTGGAAAATTAGGATAAATTTAAAACTCTTATAAAGAACCACATGCTTGACAAATGTTATTACAGCATAAGTGAATAGCTGTGCACAAATGTATAAGGATTTAATTTCATGTGATGAACAAAATTTCATCAGTGAATGTGTCTTGCAAGCCCATAAGAAGATCAATAACCACATGCTTAACAAATGTCACTAAAGTATAAGTGAATAGCTCTGCTCAACTGTAGAAAAATATATGATGTGGCAAATGAAATCACAACTTCAAGGAATAGGTCTGTCCAGCACATAATTTCTTGTGTCATAAAAACAGTTATTTGTTGTATATTGTAATAAAAATGAGATAAATTAATATGAATACAGCACAAATTTGATCATTGGGATGTTGTGGTCTTAAGTCCTGATACTGGTTTGATGCAGCTCTCCATGCTACTCTATCCTGTGCAAGCTGCTTCCTCTCCCAGTACCTACTGCAACCTACATCCTTTTGAATCTGTTTACTGTATTCCTCTCTTGGTCTTCCTCTACGTTTTTACCTTCCCTGCTGCCCTCCAATACTAAATTGGTGATGTCTGAGAACATGTCCTACCAACCGATCCCTTCTTCTACTCAAGTTGTGCCACAAACTCGCCTTCTCCCGAATCGTATCCAATACCTCCTCATTAGTTATATGATCTACCCATCTAATCTTCAGCATTCTTCTGTAGCACCACATTTCGAAAGCTTCTATTCTCTTATTGTCCATGTTTCACTTCCATACCAGGCTACACTCCATACAAATACTTTCAGAAACGACTTCCTGACACATAAATCTATACTCGATGTGAACAAATTTCTCTTCTTCAGAAACTCTTTCCTTGCCAGTCTACATTTTATATCCTCTCTACTTCTCATCAGTTATTTTGCTCCCCAAATAGCAAAACTCATTTACTACTTTAAGTGTCTCATTTCCTAATATAATTCCCTCAGTATCACCTGACTTAATTCGACTACATTCCATTATCCTTGTTTTGCTTTTGTTGATGTTCACCTTATATCCTCCTTTCAAGACACTATTCATTCCATTCAACTGCTCTTCTAGGTCCTTTGCTGTCTCTGACAGAATTACCACGTCACTGGTGAACCTCAAAGTTTTTATTTCTTCTCCGTGGATTTTAATACCTACTCCGAACTTTTCTTTTACTGCTTGCACAATATACAGACTGAATAACATCGGGGAGAGGCTACAATCCTGTCTCATTCCCTTCCCAACCACTGCTTCCCTTTCATGTCCCTTGACTCTTATAACTGCCATCTTGTTTCTGTACAAACTGTAAATAGCCTTTTGCTCACTGTATTTTACCCCTGCCACCTTTACAATTTGAAAGAGAGTATTCCAGTCAACATTGTCAAAAGATTTCTCTAAGTCTACAAATGTTAGAAACGTAGGTTTGCCTTTCCTTAATCTACTTTATAAGGTAAGTTGTAGGGTCAGTATTGCCTCATGTGTTCCAATATTTCTACGGAATCCAAACTGATCTTCCCCGAGGTTGGCTTCTAGTTTTTCCATTCATCTGTAAAGAATTTGCGTTAGTACTTTGCAGCTGTGACTTATTAAACTTATAGTTTGGTAATTTTCTCATCTGTCAACGCTTGCTCTCTTTGGGATTGGAATTATTATACTCTTCTTGAGGTCTGAGGGTATTTCGCCTGTCTCATACACCTTGCTCACCAGATGGTAGAGTTTTGTCAGGACTGGCTCTCCCAAGGCTGTCAGTAGTTCTAATGGAAGGTTTTCGACTCAGGTCTTTCACTGCTCTGTCAAACTCTTCATGCAGTATCATATCTCCCATTTCATCTTCATCTACATCGTCTTCCATTTCCACAATATTGTCCTCAAGTACATCACCCTTGTATAGATCCTCTATATACTCCTTCCAACTTTCAGCTTTCCCTTCTTTGCTTAGAACTGAGTTTCCATCTGAGCTCTTGATATTCATACAAGTGGTTCTCTTTAATTTTCCTGTAGGCAGTATCTATATTAACCCTGGTGAGACAAGCCTCTACATCCTTACATTTGTCCTCTACCCATCTCTGCTTAGCCATTTTGCACATCCTGTCGATCTCATTTTTGAGACATTTGTATACCTTTTTGCCTTCTTCATTTACTGCATTTTTATATTTTCTCCTTTCATCAGTTAGGTTCAATAACTCTTCTGTTACCCAAGGATTTCTAGCAGCCCTCATCTTTTTTCCTACTTTATCCTCTGCTGCCTTCACTACTTCGTTTCTCAAAGCTACCCATTCTTCTTCTACTGTATTACTTTCCCCCATTCCTGTCATTTGTTCCCTTACGGTCTCCTTGAAGCTCTGTACAACCACTGGTTCCTTCAGTTTATCCAGGTCCCATCTCCTTAAATTCCCACCTTTTTGCAGTTTCTACAGGTCATAACCAATAGATTGTGGCCAGAGTCCACATTTGCCCCTGGAAATGTCTTACAATTTAAAACCTGTTTCCTAAATCTCTGTCTTACCATTATATAATGTGAAATATTGCAGTATCTCCAGGTCTCTTCCACATATACAACCTTCTTTCATGATTCTTGAACCCAGTGTTAATCATAGCTAAGTTATGATCCGTGCAAAATTCTACCAGATGGCTTCCTCTTTCATTTCTCCCCCCCCCCCCCCCCTCCCCAATCCATATTCACCTACCACGTTTCCTTATTTCCCTTTTCCTGCTACCGAATTGCAGTCACCAATGACTATTAAATTTTCGTCTCCTTTCACTATCTGAATAATTTCTTTTACTTCATCATACATTTCTTCGTCATCTACAGAGCTAGTTGGCATATAAAGTTCTACTACTGTGGTAGGCGTGGGCTTCGTGTCTATCTTGGCCACAATAATGCGTTTACTATGCTGTTTGTAGTAGCTTACCCACACTCCTTTTTTTTTTATTCATTATTTAACCTACTCCTGGTTACCCCTCATTGATTTCGTGTTTATAACCCTGTAGTCACCTGACCAAAAGTCTTGTTCCTCCTGCCACCGAACTTCACCAATTCCCGCTATATCTTACTTTAACTTATCCATTTCCCTTTTTAAATTTTCTAACCTACCTGCCCGATTAAGGGATCTGAAATTCCACGCTCCGTTTCGTAGAACGTCAGTTTTCTTTCTCCTGATAACGACATCCTACTGAGTAGAGCTCGCCCAGAGATCCGAATGGGGGATTATTTTACCCCCGAAATGTTTTACCGAAGAGGACGCCATCATCATTTAACCATACAGTAAATGTGCATGCCCTCGGGAAAAATTTCTGCCATAGTTTCCCCTCGCTTTCAGCCATTCGCAGTACCAGCACAGCAGGGCCGTTTCGGTTCGTGTTACAAGGGCAGATCAGTCAATCATCCATAATGTTGCCCTGCAACTACTAAAAAGGCTGCTGCCCCTCTTTAGGAATCACACCTTTGTCTGGCCTCTCAACAGATACTCCTCCGTTTTGGTTGCCCTATGGTACGTCTATCTGTATCACTGAGGCAAGCAAGCCTCCCCACCAACGGCAAGGTCCATGGTTCATGGTTCATTGGGATGATGATAAATAAAAGTGGCGAGTGGATGAGTGTGTTATGCATTGCAAGGCAAAACACAGCCAACTGGGCACGGTATAGCAAGAGCCAACGCTGCAGCACACTACTGGAACAGAAACCTTTCATCATTTTCCACTATGGAAGTGTTTAGAGAACGTGATCTTAAGTCCTAAACGAACATAGTGTGGATGTGTAAGCCCTCAGCCTTCGTGCACTAAATTCTTCTCATCTCAGTACCACAGCCTTCGCCATCGGCGTAACCGTGGAATGCAGTAAGGGGTTGGCTGTTCGACCACAAGAAGCAGCAGCCTGCCCTGAGTTACAAGGGGCTAGCGGAAATTCGCGGGGATTGTCAGCTGCACTGTTTTGCTGCTTTACCTACTACTCAGACTATTGTGGTCGTGACATTTCTTGTACCTATTAAGTGTTGCAACAATGTATTTGTATGATTTCAGCTGTTACAACTGCGACTCTTTGGCATCACGGTAATAGGGTACGGCATTTTTTCGCCTGTTTAACTGCACAGTTTTATTTTTCGCTATCGATTTGTTGTAGTACCTTAGAACATATTCTGAGGTCAAACAGAACGACCTCAACGCGAGCCAGCATGAATTTCGAGAATATAGATCATGCAAAACCCAATTCACCTAAAAAGCACAGTTGTCCTGGTGAGTGAAATGCGTTTCGGAAATCAGTAAACACCGTTTTCCCCTGTCTGCCTTGATCTCTGGTTTTCAGACTGTCGTTCGAGTCGGGTTGCACGTAGTCGATGTTTTCGGAATCCATGCTGCTTAGCAGGGGGGAGCTCATTCAGTCTGAGGTAACTCGTTACGCCTGAGTTCAGAATTATAAATTTTCTGCTTGACCAAGATTTCGTGCCACCGTGAAGACCAGCCTAGACTTCAGGGTGGCTCTAATGCCACTCTTGATTCCTTGTGGATAGCTTGGAAGTTAATGCTGATAATCTCTGAGAACTGAACACAGTCGTATGCGTGAATACAAGGTGCGCTGATAAAAAGTAAAACATTTATTAACTGTCGGCTGCTACTTGGTAATCAGCACGTGATTACCGACGCAAAAGGTAATACAGAGTTTGACAGTAGGCGTACAAAAAATATCTCGTGACCAAAGACGTAAGCGTAGTTATGGCGATTCGCTTCTTAAAAGTTTACACAAGTACAGATGGAAATTGTGCTCGAATATCTGATACAAATAAAGCAATATACTGATGTGAGTTGGGCGTTTTACTGCTCTGTAACTGGCAACAGGATCGCGTTTACGTGTATGTTATCTGGGCATCACAACCAATTAAAATAAATCCTCCCCCCCCCCCCCCCATAAGCATAAAAAAGCAAATGTCGGGCTTGGTAGTCTAGCGATAATGAGCGTGCAGGAACAGTAGAAGTCGCTAGTTCGAATCTCGGTGCATTTCTTTTTTGTATTTTTAAGTGCAGTGTGCCATGTTTTTGGCTAAATATACCACTTAATCTTTTACCCTTGTTTTCGTCTGTCTGTTGCAGATCCTTTGCTTCGGGAACGGGGAGATGTATCAAGTTGAAATTTTTTTCACATACAGAGGTCGTGTTCCCTTCACGGTGTAAAATATACAGACCTAGAGGGCACTTTCTGTTGACCTACACTAATGAAAATTAGCAAGGAGCAAGGTTTTACAGTACACGTAAAGGAAAAATCCGAAAACTGGCAATTTGTTATTATATCACACGGAAATTGTTATCCAACATCGAACTTCAAATTACAACATCAGTAGTTCTGCGTTCATGTTTACTGGGTCCCAATACTAAACGTCAAATATCGCGCAAGAAATGGCAGTATTGTGTTTCGGAATGTAGCCGTCATCAGATATCCATATGCGATTACTGCATGTGCATATGTCGTTCAAAGTTGCATGTGAAGCAAAATTTCGCAGAATAGACGCAGTTAGCCTCAATGCAAAACTTCTAATTACTCTAATAACAGTAATACTTAAATATCTTCAACATTTCGCGGTCCTGTCACCAACTGTATAAACATTAATTTTAATAATGAACAGTCTCAGTTGCACCGTTTATCTAGAATTTACCTGTGTTTCAGTCGGGATAACCCAACCTTCTTCACAATAACATATCTACTGTCTGTCCATAGTGGACATCGCCAAGTTAATACTACTAATTCATAAACTATCGCCAGACTGTAAAACTTATCTGGCACTGCCTCGGCCCCACTTCGCGACCGCGATACGGCAGCCACGAGTGCTGTACTGGATCTCCACTATGAACACACAGTAAACACTGTTATTCTGAAGAAGGTTGAGTTATCCCTACTGAAACCTGGGTAAAGTCTAGGTAAGCGGTGCAACAGAGGCTGTTCATTATTAAAATAATAATACTGGTCGCCTGCTTCCTGCATGACTTTGTCACATTTATACTATTAAAATGAAAACATTCTCGAAAATCTTTTAATCCGTGGGATCGGTATCTTGCCAGGATCAATGTCGATAACGGGTGAAAATAGTCGAGATTCTCTACTCCCGGAACGTATGAACTGTCTACATACATAATTAAGTTTGTATAACATCCTCACCGAGCGAGTCCATTTTTTCGTTTTTTTTTTTTTTTTTGTATATTATGCAATGTACCTTTTTTCTCTTTTGAAAATGTGTCTTAACGACGTGTAAGATTTGGCAGTTCATGGATGACTGACATGCAATGATTCAAACCCATTACATTCTTATGCCTTGTCTTAAATAACAATGCTGCAATGAGACTGAAAATTGAAACCTATTACAGGGTTGCCACAACTTTCCCCCAAGTGAAAGACCTAAATTGTAAAAAAAAAAGTAATGACCTCTGTGTTTCTGAACGTGTGAACAAAAATCTTAAGTAGTAACATCAAAATGTTGTGTAATGAACTGCTTGTAGATGGAGAAAGGAAGCCCAATGGTAGATATGTTTAATTAAGATCACTGATTTTATTTTCATAAAGCGAAACCTATTTGGTGACGAAAATATGCATTTTCTTGGAGTTGCGAGACACATTCCTGAAAGCAGTGATGGTATTTAAAATAATCTCAGAAAAAAAGTAGGCCTCTCGAAATAAATGTACAAGGTGGGGAAGAGGTGTGTCAACCAACACTGTAGGTGACTGCTAATAAAATTATGCTTCTATGTTCGTAATTGTCGGTTATTACTCACTGAGTTATGTCTATTATCTACAGGTATTGTGTGATTCTTTTTCTTTCAATAAATACATGACTTCATAGTGTACAAACTGCCTGCGATTGCCACAATTTTTTTTTCTTATCGTCCATTCTTTCAAATATATAAACTACTTTCGAAGTGCCAAAATATACTATAATAAATAAATTTTGTATCAAACGCCGCACTGTACAATGTACTTGCTGTGAGACAGTCACGATTCCCGAAATACATCGCCTGGGGCCGAGGAGGGGCACCACAGTCCTAGGTCCATGGTAGTACCCGCACGTTAGTGGCAAACTATGGGCTTAGGATCGGCAGGCCCGATCCACAGAAATGGCCTGCAATTTTGGCCCGCCACGAAAGTCCATTCATGTGGCCAGCCATTCACATGTCACAGTCACCACGTCGATGAAATGAGACCGCGGCGATAACACACGCAACGGGTAACTCGAGCAAATACTCTGAGAGTAGTCAGCAACTCACCGTAAGGATGATCGCTCAGGCACATAGAAAAGACCATCAAACTCTATAACTAAATTTTTGGCTATAGCCTTTGTCAGAAAACGAAAGTAGTTGTGACTTTTTTTTACCGCCAGTTCATTCGTCCAGTTGCGGAAGCTGTCAGGCGCTGACGCCACGCTGCAACACACTACTGCCAGGCGGGCTGCATCGGGCACAGCCCCTGTAAATTAGCAACTGCACAGTCCAGCGAGCTAAGAAAGTTGCAACTCGGTCTGCAGAGGTCCTTGGTGCACACGAGACACTAGAACAGGTGGTGCACACAACCGCGACAGTATCACTGCTGCTGCAGACCTTTCGCTGCATCCACCGTGACTCATGCGGCCACTGGAGTGTAAGTGTGCCTCCCGGGCAGTCCCGTCGTAGCCGACAATTGGTGCCCAGCATCGACTCCGACTGCACGCCGCCTTCGCTTCCTGTCCACAGTGTTAACTATACAGACGGCGCTTCTACGAAATCGGCAAAAAATTATATACACCATTTAAAGGATATTATGTTTTTGAAGAAAACTACACTGTCAAAAATTCCCTTTAACTAACAGCTAAAATTAAAAACTTTTCCATTTCTGATGATGGTAATTCTGTATCCTTTAACGTAGTTAATTTACTTGTTAACATTCACATTTATGAGACTATTAAAATTACTGATGAGAATCTTCTCCAACACAAAAACCTAATGTACAAGAAATTAAAGATGTCATTAGGTTATTACTTCTGATACTCTCCTACAACTATTTCCAGTTTAACGCTGAAATTTTTTTTACGACCTTTAGCCTTTGCCGTGCCCATTTGTATAACAAGTACGCTTGCCAACAGTTTTGTTAAACATCACAAAAGGCAGTACTTTAAGAAATTGGTGTGACCTGAGCAATTTTCCAGTCTTTAGTTACGGATCTTTCTGTGAGCGGTTGTATATAATTACTAAACATGGAGCTATTGTATCAGCACACTCAGAGGAACTTGACTGGTATACAATCTGGAACGGAAACTTTGCCTTTAATAAGTGATTTAAGCTGCTTTGCTACACCGAGGATATATGCTTCTCATTTTGGCACTTTCTGTTGACTGGGCTTCGGGAATACTTGCTTCGTATTCTTTGCTGAAGGAGTTTCGGAAAACCACGTTCCTTAACTCTACTTTAGTAGCACTGTCATCAGTGACTCCACCGTTACTTTCGCGCAGTGAAGGTACTGATGGCGTCTTGACACTGGTGTACTTCATGCATGACCAGAATCTCTTTGGGTTTTTCGCCAGATTTCGAAACAGAGTTTTGTTGCGGAAATTATCAAGAGCATCTCGCTGTAGTAACCGCTATATTTAGAACTTCTGCAAAACATTGCTAGTCTTGCGGATTTTGGATTCTTTTAGTTTTGGCATGCTTTTTCGTTACTTCTGCAACAGCGATTTCACCCGTTTTGTCCATGGGGGATCAGTACCATCACTTATTAATCTATGTGGTATATATATCTCTCAATTGCAATCGATACTATTTCTCTGAAATCATTCCACATCTTTTCTACGCTTACATGATCAGATCGGAAGGAGTGGAGGCTGTTTCCTTA
Source organism: Schistocerca gregaria (assembly GCF_023897955.1). Classification (NCBI taxonomy): domain Eukaryota; kingdom Metazoa; phylum Arthropoda; class Insecta; order Orthoptera; family Acrididae; genus Schistocerca; species Schistocerca gregaria. Next base: position 7,586,676 of record NW_026061736.1, on the reverse strand, counting down.
AAAATCGTTAAGAGCATTGTCAGCTTTTTTTAAACAGATGTACTTTAAGGTTCTTTTTGATGGTTGTAGGTGTTACACTATTCAGTGTACGGGCAACTGACTTGTGGTCGCTAATCCCTGTATTCGTCATGATACTACCTATTCATCCAGGAATATTTGCTGCTATGAGGTCAAGTACGCTTTCGTAACCATTTATGCTTCGAGTGGGCTCACGAACTAATTGTTCAAAATAATTTTTTTAGAAAGCATTCAGTACAATTTCGGCTGACGTTTTATGCGTACCGCCGCCTTTAAAGGTATAAATTTTCCAGCATATCGAGGATAGATCGAAATCAACACCGACTATAATTGTGGGAGTGGGGTACCGATTTGAAATGAGACTCACGTTTTCTTTGAACTGTTCAGCAACTATATCCTCTCAGTCGGGGTCGGTAAAACGATCCAGTTTAGTCCGATTGACAAGTACAGCCTCTACCCAAACTATTTCGCAGGAACTATCTACTTCAGTTTCACTACAAGGTAAACTACTTCTGACAGCAATAAATACTCCAGCACCAACTATGTTTAATCTATCCCTTCTGAACGTTGTTAGGTCGTTTGAAAAAATTTCGGCTTAACATATTTCCGGCTTTAGCCAGGTTTCCGTACCTATAACTGTTTGAGCTTCAGTGCTTTCTATTAGGGCCTGGAGCTCTGGTTCTTTCCCAACACAGCTACGATAATTTACAACACCGATCGTTTCTACAACCACCTTACTGTGTGTTACCTGCCCCCTTTTAGACAGACGCCATTTCTATGTTTTCCTGAGACCCTCTAACCTAAAAATCATCCCCCACTACCCGTGTAGTGGACTCCTGACCTATTAAGCGGAATCCGGAAACCCACCACACTATGGCTCAAGTCAAGGAATCTGAGGCCTACACAGTCACATAACCGCCTGAGCCTATGATTCATACCTTCCACTCGGCTCTGCACCGAAGGACCACAGTCGGTTCTGTCGATGATGGTGCAGATTATGAGCTCCGCCTTAAACTCGCTTAACCATATCCGCTAAACAAAAGGAGAGAGAATCTCCTCCAATCCAAAGCGACACAAGCCATTGGCACCGACTGGGGCCACCACCTGCAGTTGGGTGCACCCTGTACTCTTCATGGCATCCGGAAGCACTCTTTAGAAATCAGGACTGACTCCCCCACCTTGTGCACACTGCCATCCTTCCACACCTTGGCAGCCATGTTACTAAGGGGGCCCAATTACGCGCCTATTATTGGAGTTCCGAACCACCAGCAAACTCACCTTCTGTGAACACCACGAATTTGCGTTCCAAGAAGGTTCCTCTGGAGGCCCTACGATCGGCCCCTCGCAAAGTCTTTCGCTGCCTGCCATACTTTGGAATGATCTCTCACTCGACCACAGGTGAGGGATCAACCTCAGCGCTGCAGACCAACATAAATGTAGGATAATGACATCACTGCTGCTCAAAAATCTGCAGTCAGAGAAGACAACTCCAAATGCAAGGGGAAAAGACACAAGAATGCTATAAGTAAATATCAGAAACTTATCTATTATAAAGAACATTCCTAGATGTTGAAAGCGACCGAAATTGTTAATTCTACTTACGATGTTTTAAAAGAATTAACTTATATGGTAAAATAAACCAAGTCTGCTTTTCTTCATGGTTACGTGACGTTACGTATATATGTTTTTTTATTTTTATTCGTCAATGCCTTCCGTTTAAGCACTCACTCAAGCTAAACAGGTCTCTGCTGCCAAGTCATTATCAATTGTCATTGATGAAGGGTGAAAGCAAAGGAAAGAGTATTCACTTTCTTTTGCCTGATGGCGGATTTAGGGAGTTGGGATGCATGGCAAAAGCGCATTCTTACGCGACTTTTATTTTTACCAAAGTACTTTTATACCGTAACAGCGTTGTGTACGTTGATTATGACTCTATGATCATACTGATATACTAAAAAGGACAACCAAACCAGCATCCACTGCAACGTGGATAGTAGTACGAAAAGATTTGTTTTTACTTTTTAGACATTACTCCTGAGTAGAAAATTCGAAGCGCAAATGACCGTTACAATCGAGTCTGCACAATTCGAAGTTCGAATAATTAACTCGACTTTACTCTAGATGAAATGAGGAAAAATCGAAATAAAATTTTGATTTTTTTTTTACTAACGTATTTCCAGTTTTCTTACATGTTTTTTTGCTTTAGTATTTGAAACGGAAGGTACACACAAATGTTCGAAAATACATAAATTCAGCTTCATTCATTTTTCAATGCTGAACCAACTGTCACGAATGGTTGCTTTTTGTCAATTAAGTTTCTCATAATGAACCTTATGTCTTTGGAGCTAGCGTGTCACTCCTTATTTGTATCTGAGACTTCTGTTCCCAGACTAACCGTAAATGTCTTAGCGTTCCGACAAATACCTTTTGTACCCTGCATTGAGTAAGGCAATACTATAAACTTTCGCCTCGCCCGGTCTGCTTGCTCCCGCTTTTTAATACTTATGAGCAACATTATCTTTCCGCTCGATGATCGTTTGCAGCTTGGATGGTGGAATCCCGAAACAATTCGTTACCTGCTACTTCTCGTTGCATTCCACAGCGTCGAAACTCGTTTCTGTTTTACGAATGTCGGAAACTTCCTGGAAAATATCCTAAAGTGAAAAACGTCTACTTTCTCCGTGGTCGAAGTTCCTTGTGTGACAAAATGGCGTCAGATTTGAATCACTATTAATTACGAGACTGACAGTGCGCAAACAAAGGTTAAGTCCACGTGGTTGTCACTTATTGCCTGTATTGGCATATGCGGGTCATTGTTAGGAATCATCTTTATGTAAAATTATAAACTGGTGAAGCTGTTAGCTAGGATTCTCATTTGTGTGTCATTGCGATGAACAGCTTAGGGAGCGCCGCTAGGAGTAACAGAAAATAAAAATATTCGCTGGAATGTAAACGAAAATCTATATTGAGTTTAAACCTACGACACATAGGAAGAGTTCGTCTCAGGACTTGTAAATATGCTCTAAATTACAGAAAACGTGAGAAAAGCCCTCCCAGAAGCCTAAATAGGGCAGCGCTGAGAGAAGGTGACAGCTCCCTCAGAGTCGGAAAAAAAGGAAGAAATTGCGCAACGCGATAACGTACTCAAAGGCTATATCGTACCCCAGCCACTGAAAAGTCCAAAATTGTGAGTATTACCACTGTAATAAAGATATTGTTAACTAAATTTCATATTAATATGAAACACATGTTACGATTTTATCCCGACGTTTTCACGAAAACTCTACGGCCCAGACCTGAACTGCACACACAGAAATTTATTTGCAACGGATTAATAATATGCTGTGGTATTTCGTGCACTGTTAAAACAACTGATGAAACAGACAGAATTATCTGGTGTAAGCTAGGCGTTGACTTGTAATTATAGAATGTCTGCGGGTCGTTTTCATATGACAGTCGCCTCGATTAGTGAAGAAGTTACTTCGGTTTTCTCGAGGCATTTGGGAACAGGTTGAAACAAACGATTAACAACCGTCGACTGCATACAGTCGCAAAGGCTGATTTCAAATGTCTTTGGTAACTGTAAAGCTACTTCACCTGGGTAGGGGGGACAGCTACTAGTCGGAGGTAAACACTTCCCCCTCACAGCGTTCTAATGTTGCCGGCTACACTATGCCACTCAGCGTCCGATGTAAACACAGCCGACAACAGGAAGTGTGACAGGACTACCAGACCGAGTTCAGAGCAGGAAACGGCCGGGGTCCCCGGTGGTCTAGTGGTAAGGGGGTCTGGAACGTTCCAGCGCCTCGGCTGGGGCTATTCGCCCCAGCCGGGCCGGGGTTCAATCCCCGGCCGGCGCTGGAATTTTCAGATTTCCGAACACTAGCCTCCACCTCTGCCCTGGCATGTGGCGCATGCCGGGCACCCCCGTGGGGTCCGTGCTTCGGATCCCACGTGGAGCTCACTCCCTCACTACAAAATATACCTCATTATGCTGCTGCAATCACTTATTTTAAATTTCAATACGCACACTTTCTTCACCAGACCACATCTACATATATTTTCCAGGTACTTTCTACATAAGACATCTCACTGTCGCAAGAAACTGCATAGTATCATGAACATTTGTAGGATTGCAACAATGAAATGAAATCCTCACTAAAAAAAACTAATAAGTTTTATTTTCCTTTTTGTGCTAAATGCTGCTAAGATAAATACCAAAACAGCTTTCATTTTCTTGTAGGTAATTATGAAAGTAAGTTTGGCTATAATACTGAATAAATTATCTCAATGTCAAAGAAATGCAAAATATTATATCAATACCATCACACAAGATATTTTCAGGTGTCTCAGTCTGCCTTTTCTTTTTATTATCCTGATTGATTATACGATAATAAATAAATTCTGTATCAGAAATCGTTTCGTAACCGTTCACACTCAGTGCCATTTATAAGTGTATATTGTCAGCAATTGTAGTTTCAAAACGAACACAGGCCTTTTTTTTCAAATTATTCAAGTGTCTAAATGAGATTAAGATAGGATACAGGTCACTAATGAGATAAACTCTTTGTTTGTATGATACAGGATAATTCTCCTGGTCTTATGTCAGCTGAATGCTAAATTAAACAGTTAACATTTAAAAAAACGAATTTTACTGACAGGTCTACATGTCTCATATAATATTTCTGTTGGTAGTTTCATGACAACCTCTCAGGCTCAGCTTTATATAAAAGTATCTTGCAGGTCAGAAAAGAAATTTTATTACTACCTCTACAGATTCAGTTGGTCTATTGTTGTTGTACTATTGTTGCATTGCGAGAGAGAGACTGCTACTATAGCTGTTTTCTTTTGCTATTAAATTCCGTGCCATATCTCCATTCTAAATGCTAAAAGGCGTGGATAAACTTTTAGCAATACTATTTCCTTTTCACCACATCGCTGCTAGGTGTCGCTACTGGTCCCTCACACAGTCAGTTGTCTGTAGCGCAGGGCTTCGCTACCAGAGGGCTCTAGCGGAGCTGGCGACGACTCACTCTGCCGGGATTTGCTGCTCCACTCCTGAACGAGTACGCCAGCTGAGATACCCGCTAAATCCTCACACTAAACGAGAAGCGTAATAGCACCAATGCTACATAAGGCAAATCGTGATCAGCGAAAGCACCACTATTATAACTGCTTGCTGAAAATACTGCTACAAACTATTTAGAGCGGAAGGGAGCACCTTACCGAAGCCGATCTAGAGGAAAATCCATTTGGAATGAACAGAACCCATATCTATAACATCTTTAGATACAGAAACTTTTGACAATGTTGACCAGAATATGCAGTTTGAATTTAAGATGCAACCAGGAATAAAATATAGCGAGAGAAACATTACTTAGAACTCCACCAGAAATGAGACAGAGGCTGTACAAGTCGAAGGACATAAAAGTAAGGCAATACGTGAGAAGTGAGTGAGACAGCGTTCTAGTCCATTGCCTGATGTTATTCATTCTATATGCAGGGTGTTTCACACTACTCGGGACTGTACAGGCGATTTAACAGATCAAGTTTTACATAGGAATCTACTTCTGAAAACGTCATCTTGCGATGCTACAGAACGTCAAAGTTATAGGAACCGGCATCTACAAAAATAGATGGATCCCACGAAGATGTTACAAACTTTCTAAGATGATGCAGATGGATAAATGCGTACATTTGTGATTATGTCCTTGCACCGGAAAATTATAACAGAAAACCTTTCTGTTACCTCTGACAGCATGTAACGTTATCGTTGTTGCTAGGATGTAGGACAGGAAACTTGCAGAGGCGGTGGTATGGAACGAAAGAAGAAAACAATGTGCAGTACACATAGGCTGTAAGATGCATACATCATGAACCATGAGCACTTGTTCATCATCGCTTGCGTGAAAGCCATCTCCACTATTGAACAAGTGCTTACAGCTCCAGAATTATGCAGTTTAGAGTCCATGTTTACTGCACTTTTTTTCTTGTTTCGGTCTATACTGCCGCCTCTGAACGTTGCCTACCCTACAATCCTAGCAACAACAGTACCAGTACACGTATTCCACTGTCAGAGGCAGGATAACGATTTTCACTTACAACTTTCGACACGTTTGTTTCCGGTACAGGGGCCCTTACCTCAAATCGATACATTTGTCTGTTTCCATCATACTAGGAAGTTTGTAACACAATCACGGATCATCTTGCATATACATACATTTACCGGAGCTGGCGCCTGTGACTTTGATGCTCCACAGCGTCGGTGGGTGACGTTCGCAGGCATGAGTTTCTAAGTAAAACTGCAAGCTCTAGAAGTGTTGTGGCTCAGTGGTCTGAAGAAGATGATTCTTGCGAGGAAGGAAATATATTTGAAGATGCAAGTAGTGAAGAATTAGCCAATGAACCTGCAGATGTGAATATTGAGGCAGATGGCAGTCCTTCCGATAATATTACTTCATCAGAGTCTGAAAATGGAGCACCACCACAAAAAGGTATAGAAGACCACACATACATTAGTCGGAATGGAGCGATTTGGAAATTAGATCCTCCTGCAACTTTTCGTACGCCTGTCCATAACATCGTAAAGAAGGCACCTATTCCAGCCCTTGGTTTGAATACCTGTAAACCTAAGGATGCCTGGGACTATTTCATCTCCAAGGAAATGATCATCTGCACAAATATTGAAGGCAGAAGAGTGGCTGCTTTACGTGGAAAAACGTTTTGCTTCCTGGAATGGTGGGTTTTCTTGGTCTTTTACTGCTTTCTGGTGATGAGAAGACTTGGGATGTCCTTATTAGAGAATTATTCTAGGATGAAAAGGAAAATCCTACATAGAAGGCTACCTTGCCAGTAAATAGATTCGAGGATATAAGGAGAATGATTAGATTTGATGACAGGCGTACCCGTGAAGCTCGATCTGCAGATGATACAGCAGTTCGCTATGTATGGGAACTATTTCTTGACAAGTGTAGAAATAGAATGAATCCCAATCATTCGCTCACAGTTGACGAGCAGCTAGTCCTAATCCGTGGAAGATGCAGCTTCACCCAGTATATGCCCTCTGAACCAGCCAAGTGTGGCATAAAAATATTTTTGTTATGTGATCATATGCTTTAGAGGGAACTGTTTACACGAGAAGGAAGCCCCATGAATTTATTCAGAAAAATCTTGGATTGAATGTAGTGAAAGATCTTGCTAAAAGCATTCAATGATCATCAAAAAATATTACCGTTGACAACTTCTTTACTAGTGTGCTTCAGAAGCAAATTACAGTGGTGGGAACAATCAAACAAAATAAACCAGAAATTCCTAATGAGATGAAACCATCTGTCTCAAGAGCAATTCATTCCTCTTTGTTTGCATTTATAGGTGTCATTACAATGGTGAGTTATCTTCCCAATAAGAAGAAGTCTATAGTTCTCATTAGCACAATGCAATACGACAGAAACATTGATGAAACTCATGCAAAAAAGAAACCAGATGCAATAAACTTCTATAACTCTACGAAGGGTGGAGTAGATAAATGGACCAGAATATTCGTTATTACACTTGCAAGAGACAAACGAGAAGATGTCCATTTGCATTATGGATGAATATGATGGACATCGCAGCAATGACCACTGAAATTTTATTTTCCGCCCAACATCTGACATACCATAGTGGAAGAAGTAATAAAAGGCGTTTGTTCCTAAGAGGTTTAGCAGAGGAAATGGTAAGACCTCTAATGGAACTTCATATTCAGATCCCTAATCTTCCAAAGAAAATCGTTGATGATATGCGAAGATGTCATATTGCCAAACCAACTACATGTTTCAGGAAAAAGAAGAAGATGCAATTATTGTCCATATAAGAAACACAGGAAAAGTGCTATGACATGCATTAAGTGCAAACCCAACTTTTGTAAGGAACATAGTGGCGTTTATTGTGCTTCTTGTTTGTCACATGTTGAAAACTAAGAAAGATGCAATTTTATGTGAACAATGAATAATAACTTTTTATAAAAATATTGCCTATACACATAATACTGTGAATAATGAGCATGTTTTAATTGAAGAAATTGGTTGTAATAAGTGTTTTAAAATGTAAACTGCAAGTTATAAGTGAATTAATAAAATAATTTGTATATGTTGTTTGTAAAGGAAAGTAACTAATAAAAATTCACTCTTAGAGTTTTATATAAAAGAAATGTTAATCAGGCCCACCAGATCCTGTCACTGTATCTTAGGAATCTTGCGATATGACAAAAAATTTGACAGAACGAAATTTAACTCCAAAGAATGAATATGTGGAAAGAGGAAAATTTTAAATTAGGTCAGGGCCTTGGAGGCCCTGCATATGCATTCACGTGTGTTTTCGGCACCATGCATCCTAGCGTTAAGAGAAACAGAATGTTTGCATAAAGGCAAACCGCCGGGCTGTCCCCGAGTGAATGATACAGACGTCGAAAGCATCCGCCACAGTTTCACGAGGGGTCCGCAGAAATCCGTTCGCCATGCAGCTCGACAGCTCAGCACGCCCCCGATGTCCGTCTGGCGTCTATGCGTCGACGTTTCTGCATCAAACAATATTAAATTCAGGTACTGCGAGCTGTTCGTGAGGGTGCTAACATCGTGTGAAGTTCCGTAATTTCACTCTTGGCAAGGTGGAGCATGGCTGTTTTCTCCCACAGTTAGTGTTTAGTGACGAGGCAACACTCCATTTACATGGAGAGGTGAACTGTCATAATGTGACAATATGAGGTACGGGACAACCACATGAAGTTGTACAACATAAAATATACTCTCCTAAATTTAATATTTGTCTTATGTATTCCTATTTTTTGTCTGCATCCTAGATATTTATAGGCATCTGATTATTCCAGCGCTTCTATGCAGTCGCTGTGGTTATCCAATATGTAATCTTCTTGTTTAGTGTGTTTTCCCTTGTCTATGCTATTTTTCTTACATTTGTCTGTTCCAAAAGCCATATTTATATAATTGCTGAATACTTATGTTATCTTTAGTAATTGGTTGAGTTGTTGATTTGTTGCTGCCAGTAGTTTTAGATCATCCATGTGTGGGTATGTTCCAGTAATATTGTATCCATAATTTGTATTATTTAGCATGTTGGATAGTGGGTTCAGAGCAAGGCAGAACCAGAAAGGACTTAATGAGTCTCCTTAGTATATTCGACGCTTAATCTGTATTGGCTGTGATGTGATATTATTTGAATTTGTTTGGATATTAAGTGTCGTTTTTCATTACTATGTTTAGGAACTGTATCAATTTAGGATCTACTTTGTATATTTCCAATATTTATAGTAACCATGAGTGGGGTACACTATCAAAACCTTTTCAGTAATCAATGTATGTGTAGTGTAGCGTCCTTTGTTTAGTTTTAGCTTGATATGTTACCTCTGCATCTATTATCAGGTGCTCTTTACATACTCGTGCTCCTTTGCAACAGCCATTTTGTTCTTCATTTATAATTTTGTTCTGTGTTGTATGTATCGTTATTTTCTGTGTAATGACTGAAGTTAATATTTAGTATATTGTTGGTAGGCATGTCATGGGGCAATAATTTGCTGGGTTTGCTGTGTGTGCTTGATCTTTAGGTTTCAGACAAGTTATTCCTTGTGTATGTGTATCAGGGAATGTGTATGGGTCTGCAATGTAACTGTTAAATTATTTAGTTAGATGTGAATGTGTTGACGTGAACTTCTTTAGGCAGAAATTTGCTATTTTATCTTTTCCAGTGGTTTTCCAATTGTGTGTAGAATTAATTGCTTTGGTCGCTTCATGTTGCAAAATTATCACTTCAGGCATTTGTGGTATCATCTTTTATGTCTCTGTTTTCGCTTGTATCCACCGTGCATGTCTTTTATGTTGTACCGGGTTTGACCATATGTTGTTCCAGAAGTGTTCCATGTCTGTTATGTTTGGTGGATTGTCTATTTTAATGCGTGTGTTATCTATTGTCTGGTAAAATTTCTTTTGGTTTGTGTTGAATGTTTGGTTTTGTTTCCTTCTATTTTCACTTTTTTTGTATGTTCTAAGTCGTTTGGCCAATGCTTCTAATTTCTGCTTCTTTTCATCTAATTGCTCTATCGCTTCTTGTTGTGAGATTTTACCTAACCTTTTTGGTTTTTTATATGATATTTCTTTTCTTAGAAATTGTGTTAGCTGTCTGATGTCTTCTCTCAGTTTTTCTATTCCGATCTGTAGCCTGTGTTGCCATGCAGGTTTTGTGGGTTTCTTCTGTGTGTTGGTTGGTTCTGATGTCTGTCTAGTGTGTAAATTTAGTGTAGAGAGTGCTCCTATTTAAACCAGTAGTTGTAACTCTCCCATAGTTGTGTTTCCATTTATTTTGTTGTGTATGATTGTGTTGATAGTTTTTATTGTTGTTTCGACTTGTGGGTTATTTGGCGGTGTATGCAAGAATGGTCTAATGTCTGTATTTGTGTCTTTGTATTCTATATATGTCAGCTGAAATTTTTCTTTTATATCTAACATGTGTGTCACTTCGTGTTCTATTTGTACTTGTTCTGGTGGCAGTCTTAAGATTTCGTTTTCCTCTGATTGTTTAATTGATGCGTGTTGTTCTTTGTTTGTTTGCTCTGGGATGTGTGAGTCCATTACTGTATTATTTTCTTCTTCTTCTGATTGGGCATTATTTTGTTCCAGTATTTGTTGTTCTCGTTGTTTGATGTTTTCTAATTCTGATTATTACACGGATCTGATCAGCTAGTCGTTGTTCTGTTAAAAATTTTAAATCTGGGCATCTGGTAGGAAATGTTGTGTATACTTGTGATCTGTATCCAGTTGTATTGGTTGCTAGGTTTGTTGCTTGGTATTATTATTATTTCGTTGTTGTTCTGTTGGTTAAACGTGTGTGTAGCGTTGCCAGGTTACTTACTACAGTAATTTTTTTTTTTTTTTTTTTTTGCCTTTGCTAGAGCCGTCTTTTAAGTTTGCAGGAGCCACCGCTAGTTGCTTCTTTTGGACTGCGACATTACTGTTCTTTCGAAATGTGCCGTTTGTTACTCTTAAAACCAACATGGAGAGCTCCCCAGCGGTGGGGTCGACTTTTTGAAACCAAATAAGCGGTAGTGTAACTCAAGACCCCCCAGTATCAGACCCTGTATCCAGGTGGGCCTCCGTTTGCAAGTAACTGACGCAGAAGGGTTTGGAATTTTGCGTCATGCTATATAGCGTTAAGGAAGTCTTGTTGCGTGTCATAATGGTTAGGACAGAAGCTTAACCATGCCTCGTCAGGTGCAGTAAAATTTTTTTAAAATCCTTATCGAAATGACTTTGGTGCCTATTTTTACTCAATTTATTGTTTTAAATGTAATTTCTTTCGTTCTATTCCTTTGTCACATCGTTTTAATCACCGTATGAACTTTTCCATTTGTTTCATTTTTCTTTGCATCATTCTTCTTCCAATCGGAATTTTTGTGAATGTGTATTTTATTGTACCTATCTGTTTGACTATTCAATTACTTCAAAACTCCGATAAATTAATTAAAAAACAAAAGACGAAATAATCTATTTATATTGACTGTGCATTAACGTGAAAAACGTATTTTTCATTACAAGACGTGCCTTTTTCTGCATGGTAATCGACATACAAATATTTAAAACATTACCTACATTCTTTGTGTACTATGGAAATGTATGGTAGATGATGATATGAATGAGAGAAGGTTTTGTAAGTAAAACAAAATTCAAGCAATGTGAGAAATCGATATAATGAACACAATAACGAAAACACAGGGCCATAAAAATAGGAGAAATTAAATCGGAATTAGTACATGAAGATAATTAAAAGTTCACGAACAAATATTTCCAGTGGAAAATGGATGATAAGAAGAAAAATTAGACCAAATGAAGAAGTTCATATCACTATTGAATCATGTGACCGAGGAGCGGAAATAAAAAAAAAAAAATATATTTACATCAGTTGAATGAAAATGATTATCAATATCACTTCGATAAACACCTAGCATAGATTTCTTCCTCTGGTGAGATTCGAACCCACAACCTCATGCATGTGAAGCTAGTATCCTTTCCAATACCCTCACAACCTACCTAGGTCATTCGGCTTTCTTCACGTTATTGAGTCTCACACAAAATTCCGAATTTCTTTTCTCGTCAGTTCCTCGAAAACGTCTACCCACCAGGATGAATGGCTGCACTGTGTGATACTTGGGTGCTTAACCTACATAACCGTATAGATGGTTACAGAAAGTCGATCCTACCCCTGGAGAAATCTCCTTGTAAGACATAACGAAAGAGTGCCGCCGTTTCATTATATCTACTGATACGGTGGTCGACACACTGTTAGTAGTGTAGCCATAGTAACACAAACGGTCTGAAAACTGCACGATCTAAGTAACGAGGGACTACCTCGCACTTAGTCCAAAGGAAAATCTGCAGAATTACTAAAAGACTTGTAGCCAATGAACCGAGTCCCCTGAAGTCATTTAGTCCGTAGCGACTGCTGAGAACCTTCAGAGCAGTCATTAGGATTCGCACTCTACTACTTCGATGTTACACGTTCGGTGTCCTACTCTATGGAGCTGAGTCATGGACTGTATTAGGCATTTGAAATGCGATCGTATGGAAAAATATTAAGGATACCATCGACAGATTTAGTCAAAAGTACGGCGGTACGAAAATGTAGAAATTCTCAACAGCATCCAGAGAGCAGAACTCGATTGTTTTGGTAGCGCAATTCCGCAACAACAAATAAAACCTGTTGAAATTAATAATTCAAGGAAACATTAATGGCCGGCAGTCTGGACGAGCGTTTCTAGGCGCTTCAGTCTGGAACCGTGCGACCGCTACGGTCGCAGGTTCGAATCCTGCTCTGGAAATGGGTGTGTGTGATGTCCTTAGGTTACTTAGGTTTAAGTAGTTGTAGGTTCTAGGGGACTGATGAGCTCGGATGTTAAGTCCCATAGTGCTCAGAGCCATATGAACCATTTTTTGAAAGATTAATGGAATATGTGATCCACGACGCATAGGATTAACCTGGCTAAATAACTCAAACCAGCAGTTTGGGTTCAGCACTGAATCAATGTTCTGAAAAACCATGGACGGACAACAGATCATGCTATCGATCGGCAGTGTTACTGGAGGACGAGGTACTTAAGAGAGGAAGAATGACAATGCTTAAAAATTACATAAATGCTCACCATTAAATTTAATACTCCACTCATATAATCGCGCTAGCTGCCATTAAAATTAATCTGCAATTGGCATACAGTTAAAATTTTTTGAACCTAGTGCTCTTAACAGCACTCATGTCACCACTTATTTTAATCAATGTATTTATTTTCTCAGACATCCACCGTACGAGGACGCACTGAAAAGTAATGTCGACAGATGTTTTACGTGAAAACTCTCAAAGCTTTTTAAATAAAACAAACTTCATTAACATTCTACATTGTATTCTTCACGTCTATAAATTTATTTCTCAAGACACTCACCCTCGGAACCAGCAAAATTTCCCCAACTAGATACTATTTTGTTGACACCGTCACAGTGTACTGTTTGACTATGTTAACAGAGCCACAACCTTACCTCTGCTTGCACCGCTTGAAACAACTGAAGTGCTCAAAGGTTTTCTTAGTTTTGCGATAGACGAAAATCGAGACTGTGAGTAGGATGATCGACGGCAGTGCAAGGACGTCGGCTTGCTGCAGATGCCGCAGCGATCGTGTGTAGTTTGGCACTGCCGTGCTCAAGGAGAGTGTGCTCCACATGCGGACGAAGTCTTCGAATTCGTTCTTTTAGTTTTGTGAGCTCTTTCTCACCCACCAACATAGTCACTCAGATAAGAGAGGTAACTATCCAAAATAAGGATAAACACTTGTTACAAAACGCTCCTTACGCAAAATCAGAGGGCTGCAGATATCCAAAGTAAAGATGTAGAATGTTACTGACTTCATCAAATAAAACAGACCGAGTCATTATCTTCTCAGCACGCCGTCGTGTTATAAGCACAAAAATCCAAAAAATTGTTTCAGAGCAAAGTATGCTGTATTTTTAAGTGATGATCTTTGTAATGTACATCTGTATTAAACGTTATGCTGGTGATATATGGTGACAATGCGTATTTATATTTACAATGAAGAGAGATTGACCAGTGGCCAATATACAACTAAAACCAAGTTGTCAGATGGATATTAACTGCAATGGATTAGTGGAGAAATACAGGGATGAAGAAGTAGTTCGATTGTCTTGCCGCATGTATGCTGTAGAGCACATCTTCCACCGGACTGCCTTGATGATGCATGGATGGTAACAGCGTAGTAAATGCCCGGTGACGAAAAGGTCATGAATTCGTAGACTATATAGTCAGTCAATAGATGGAAAATCCTAGTACACCATCTGAAATGTGGAATTGGTGAAGACAGACAGTCGACCGAAATTATATCGAAATAAATTCATTCTTAACTTGTCTCCAGTTGCGTTAGGTAACACCTCGATAGCTAACACATCTGCGTTCAGAGAATTTATTTCGAAGTGATTTCGGTCAGCTATCTACCGTCATCAATTCGATGCACAGGACCATGAATACTGTCGAAGTTTGGCATAGCAAACGATACTCAATCAGGCAAAGGTATCTGAACCTACAATTTCTGATCAATATGCTAAAGGAGAATGTAATAAAATCAATACCTGAAATTTAAAAAAATGTAATCCGTCGGTTAGCCTCTTCAGTGAAAGAGATTAAAAATAAATCCGTGTTGAAAAGGAGTTAAAAGATATTTTAAGAATACATAATGACTTGGTGGATTTAAGGAGTTTAAAATTTACGTCAATCGTACGAAAAGTTCGTAAAATAAGACAGAAGTAATGTTGTAGAACAGAAAATGTAAAAAATAATATTTTTTTTAAACACGGCTATGCACAGCCTTAAGCCTAGATAAAATGTGGAGGGGCGATCTTATTACAAAACAACAGGCAGAGCCTCCCCATTGTCGCGGCTTCCTTTGCAGGTCGGAGAAACCGCAGCTAAAATGTATGTGGCCAGAAACACCACGTTGACTCACGGCCGCAGAAGCCCATGACACCCTTTAAGAGGCGGCGAGGCATCTCGTACAGTAGTTATATGAGAGTGAATTTATTCCTCGCTCCTCATGAGACATCATCAAACTTATTTTCCTGCTTCTGGAGTGTCTACAGCGAGTATGAGGGAATCCCGAAACGTGACATCTTACTTTTGTACTGCTCTTCGTTCTACACCTTCAAGGACAAACTTCTTTTCTGTGGCACTCGAACACTTGTACTTCTTCGATGTCATTTTCACGGCGGATCTATGTACTGTGCTTATGCTTTATTGAGAAAACACGTAAATTTTTCAAAGTGTTTAGAGATGAAACGATTATCTTAATAACCGATAAAACAATTCCAGATATCGAGTATTACGTACCGGCTGGCACTTCATTACGAAATGTTTACAGGGCTGTCTGTTATGACAGTCGCTTCCGTTTATGGAATGTACCGAACACAGGAGGTTTCTTCGGTAAACAGAAGTTCTTACATGGGTCTTGACAACACGATCGAATTACAGAGGTTCAAATAGTGAGACGCGACTGTGTGGAACTGCATAGGCAGATTTCGGTCTCTGGAAATAATTGTAACTCAACTAAGGACTTTATAGCGACACGAACGTCAGCCGGGTAAATAAGTCCCACACTAAGTGGACATCCAGCGGACGCAGGTAAACACTTCCTGTTACACCACGCCACTGCTGCCTCGGTGTAAACACGGAGGACAGCAGGAAGTGCACGACCACTAGCTGGACTCCAGAGCAGGAAACAGCCGGGGTCCCCGGTGGTCTAGTGGTAAGGGGGTCTGAAACGTTCCAGCGCCTCGGCTGGGGCTATTCGCCCCAGCCGGGCCGGGGTTCAATCCCCGGCCGGCGCTGGAATTTTCAGACTTCCGAACACTAGCCTCCACCTCTGCCTTGGCATGTGGCGCATGTCAGGCACCCCCGTGGGGTCCGTGCTTTGGATCCCACGTGGAGCTCACTCCCACACTACAAACTGTACCTGATTATGCTGCTACAAACATTTAAAATTTTGATTCGCGCACTTTCTTCACCAGACTTCATCTACATATATTTTAAGGTATTTAATATATCTCACTATCAAAAGAAACTGCTTGGTATATTTGTAGGATTACAACTATGAAATAAAACCCTTACAAAAAAAAAAGATTTTGTTTTCCTTCGTGTACTGAATACTGCTGAGGTTAATACCCAAACATGTGCCCTTTTCCTGTAGTTACCAGTGAATATTCGAAAAAAAGGTTATCATACTGATTCATATATTACATACTGCATTTCACACATTCTCAGTGCTGAAAAAGCAATAATTATTTCAACGTCATAAGAATATACAAAATATTACATCAATAGCAAATCACAAGCCAACGCTGTGTTATTTTTAGTATCATGATTGACTATGTGATAAATAAATCCTGTATAAGAAATCGTTTCGTAATAGTGGACAATATCTTTTAAAAATACTTTTCACTAATTGCATTTTCAAAAACGAACAAAGGCCTTCTTTTTTCTCAAATTATTCTAGTATCAAAATGAGATGTTTGATGTGACACAGGTCACTAAAGAGATAAACTCTTTTTTGTATGAAAAACGTTATTTCTCGTGGTTTTATGTGAGCTGAATGCTGAATCAAACAGATAATACTTAACGTTAACAAGAGGAATTTCTTGGGGATTTCACTAACAAGCCCATATATTTGATATAATATTTCGATTAATAGTTATATGACAACCTCTCTGCCTCTACTTTATGTAAAAGTATCTTTTGGATCAGAAAAGAAATTATGTTACTACTTCTATGAGTTAAGTCTGGTTGAATGAAAGAGATTGTAAAGGCCTTAGCCGAAGATGCAGAATGTTACCTTCTCTGCAAGGCATTTGCCATCAGTAATGAGTGAAACTGTAAAATAGGAAAAATGGATGACAAACGTCTATTACTGTTGTACTATTATATCACTAACGTTGCATTGCATAAACTTACTTACAGTTCTCGTTGCTGTTCAATATTCTTTAACTCACTATACCGTGCGATTATTTTGTTAACATTTAATATAACAGTAGCCCTGTTCCGAGCCACATATCCATTTTTAATGCTTAAAACTGTGGACAAAACTATTAGTAATACTAAATTACGAAGAGGGAATGATGAATGTAACATGCTGCATACATTAATGTCGCTCGAGATGTAGTTTGCATTATATGTTACGAGAACAGAATTATTTTGTAATGTGTGAAATACACAAAAATACGGTAACAGACAAACCGAGCAGTGATGCCGTAGTCTGTTTTGTAATAATAGTGTAAAGGAAGAAATAAACAGCAACTAGACATTTAAGTCACTCAATATTCGCGGCCATTTTGCGGTTCATCACTTCGCTGCTACGTGTCGCTACTAGTACCTCACACACTTCGTTGCCTGTAGTGCAGAGCATCGCTACCAGAGGGCTCTATCAGCATCGGCGAGGACTCACTCCACTCTGTCGGCGTTTGCTGCTTCACTGCTCAACATCTATGCTCGCTGATATGCTGCTAAATCTTCAGAATAAACGAAAAAAATAACACCAAATATGGCAAATAGTGATAATTGTGAATACTACCGAACCATCTCTTTCATACGTCCTGGCTGAAAATACTGATCCAAAATATTTACAGAGGAATGGAACACATTAGAGGAGACGAGCTATTGGAAAATCGAACACACTAGCCGCTAGAGATCGGTTGAAGAAATTCAACCCATATTTATAACATCTATAGATGTAGAAAATAACTTTTCACAGTTTTGACCAAAATATAGTTTGAATTTAAGATGCAACCAGCGATAAAATACAGTGAGCGGCATGTTATCTAGAGCTCTGCCAAAAATCAGCCAGCAGATGTAAGACTTATAAGAAAGCTGGTAGTTGATAGTTGAGGAGGGAGAGAGAGAGTGAGTTTGCATACAGAAAGTTTCACACGTCGTGCGACACACTTATCGCGTTTGTAGAGGGGACCTACCTGGGAATCGATGTCTGGAAACGTCATCCAGCGAGGCTACAGAGTATCAAAGTTACAGGCGCTGTAGTCTGTAAAATGTGTGTACACAGGGAGATCCAATGAAGATGTTAGCAATTTTCTATGATGATGGAGATGGATAAGTTTGAGGTTATGTCCCTATAACGAAAAATTGGAAGAGAAGACATTCCTGTTACGTGTAACAGTATGTACCGGTAGTGTTGCAGCTAAGATGTAGGGCAGGAAACTTTCAGAGGTGGTAGTATGGACCGAATGTCCAGTACACATGGGCTGTAAAATGCATACCTTAAGAGCTGTGAGGACTTGTTCATCTTCGCTAGCATAAAACATATCTCCACTGTTGAACAAGTGCTCATAGCGCCTCAGGTATGCATTTTGTAGCCCATGTTTACCGGACATTTTTTTCTTACTTTGATCCATACTACCACCTATGAAAGTTAGCAACAACAGTACCAGTACTTGTATTCCGCCGTCAGAGGTATGATAACGATATTCCCTTGTAACTTCCGGAACATGATACATGATCAAATTGATAAATAATCACGGCATCACACTCTACTTACATACATTCGCTGGGGCTGGTGCCTGTATTTTGATGCTCTGTAGCCTCGTTAGATGACGTTTGCATGCATGAGTTACTAGGTAAAATTGCAAGCTCTAGAAATGTTGAGCACCTTGTATAAAGAAAGCAACATACGAAACGAACGAGATATTTGGGAAATTAATCGAAGATAAGAAAGAAGAAATAGAAATTGTTTCCAAATCGACCTTTCATTTCGCTGCTGCTGATTTGAAATTTCGTGGCATTTATTCGCTCTGAAGAGGATCGTTCAAATGATGGTCGAAATGTCGTTATTTTAGTTGTTTCACTGTTGTATAATGACATGGCCTAGTACCCAAAATGATTTTCTTAAATTTGTTTGTAGGAATTCTATCGCTTCTCAACGATATTTTCAGAATGATAGTAGTATTTTTTCCTACACCTACCAACTTTAATAGTGCTAGAAATGATGAAAATATTACGTAATACTTTTGATATGGAGACAGAGACGGTGCTTGGTTTTAATGATAACAATATACAGGAAAATTCAGCCATGTTTCTGCGAAGTAGCATTACGCCGAAATTCTGAAATACATCCGTATATTTCGAATGTGGTACAACAGCTGTAGGTAGGAGACGAGGTACTGCAGAAGTAAAGCTGTTTAGACGGGGCGTGAGTCGTGTTTGGGTAGCTCAGATGGTAGAGCACTTGCCCATGAAAGGCAAAGGTAGCGAGTTCGAATCTTGGTCCCGCAAAGAGTTTTAATCTGCCGGGAAGTTTCATATCGGCGCACACTCCGCTCCAGAGGGAACTAATTCTGGAAACAGCTGTATAGTTACTGGAGAGATACAGGATGTTCCAAAATCACGTTAAAAACTTCTAGGGAAATGAGTAATGATATTTTGAAGAGGAGCCCATGTATGGAAAGGTATATCCGTGCTACAGCCGTATGAATACACCTTCGCTAATGTGGTATGCAACAGGGTTATAATCACTGGGGGGGGGGGGGAGGGGGGTTACTTACGTCGGATCGTATGATGTCATTTGACAGCTGTCTCCTCTCTGACCTGGTTCGAGTCTCGTTCATGTTTCTGTGAGTGTTAGAGGAACATTGCTGAGTACACTTTTACCGAATATACCGACACGAGTATTCTGTATGGCAAGCTCACAGTACTGGAAGAGCTGCTGGTCGCGTTTATCAAGATCGTTGTCCACAGCGTCTGACTCCTCCCCACACGCTTTTCGTTGCCATTGCACAACGTCTTCGACTATGGGTGTCTTCACCGTCAGCAGGTGCGTCTGTGGTGCCCCGTGGAGACGCAGCGCACGCGAATTGGAAAATATATTTATATGGATATTGTGTCTGTTCTTCCGGACATGTGCGAAAGGACGCTACGAATGTAGTGTGTGGACATACAAAGGTGAGAATGTGGGTCTCGCGGGAGGCGTGCGCGAGATAATTCCTGTAGTCTCACTATCCTCTGTGCCGTCGGTGGCTCAGATGGATAGATCGACTGCCATGTAAGCAGGAGATCCCTGGTTCAAGTTCCGGTCGGGGCACACATTTTCACCTGTCTTCGTTGATATCTATCAACGCCCGTCAGCAGCTGAAGGAAATAATATCATTCTAATTTCAAATTGGAAAAGGCCCTCCTGTAAAAACAGTGTCTCTGAAGACCGATTTTTTTGATTCTTTGGTTATTAAAGAGTGAAACTGTAGAACAATAGATGTACTCGGCCACATCTACACTGAAATGCCAAAGAAACTATTATAATAATGCGTATTCAAACACAGAGATATGTAAACAGGCTTAATATGGTGCTGCCGCCGGCAACGCCTATGTAAGACATGTGTCTACCGTAGTTGTTAGATCGGTTACTGCTGCTACAATGGCAGGTTATCAAGATTTAAATGACTTTGAACGTGGTTTTATACTTGGCGCAAGACCGATGGGACACAGCATCTACGAGGTAGCGATGAAGTGGGGATTTTCCTGTACGACCATTTCACGAGGGCACCCTGAATATCAGCAATCCAGTAAAACAATAAATCTCCAACATCTCTGCGGCCAGAAAAAAAATCCTGCAAGAATGGAATCTGAAGAGAATCGTTCAGAGTGGCGAAAGTGCAACACTCCCGAAAATAACTGAAAATTTCAATGCTTGACCATCAACAAGTATCAGCATGCGAACCATTCATGGAAACATCATCTACATGGGCTTTCAGAGCCGAAGGCCCACTCGTGTACCCTTGCTCGCTGCACAGCACAAAGCTTTACGCCTCATTTGGGCCCATCGGTACGAACATTGGACTGTTGATGACTCGAAACATATTGCCTGGTTGGACGTGTCTCATTTCAAAATGTATATACAGTATGGAAGTGTATGGGTATGAATACGACATCATGACTCCATGGACCCTGCATGTCAGCTGGAAACTGTTCAAGCTGGTGGAGGCTCTGTGACGTTGTAGAGCGTGCGCATTCGGAGTTATGTGGGATCCCTGACACGTCTAGATACATTCTGTCTAATCACCTGCATCCATTCGTGTCCATTGTGGATTCCGACGGAAGTGGGTAATTCCAGCAGGACAAAGGAGCGGCCCACACAACCACAATTGCTACAGAGTGGCTGCAGGAACACTCTTCCGAGCTTAAACACTTTCGCTGGCCACCAAACTCCCCAAACATACTGTACGTCTCTAGTAAATTTTATAGCATTAACTACCATATCTGGAATGCCTTGCAAAGTGTTGATCAGAGGAGATCTCTGCTCCCTCTTACTGTTACGGATTTATGGGCAGCTCTGCAGGTTTCATGGTGTCAGTTCCCTGCTGCGCGACTTCAGCCATCAGTAGAGTCCATGCCACGGCGTGTTGAGGCACTTCTGCGTGCTCGCGGGGGCCATAAACGATATTTCTTTGATTCCACAGTGTAACAAATTACTTGTCAATGTGACAGCCTTACCAACATGTTTTCAGATGGTTCTAGTATACGGTACGTCTCGGGAGACGGGTTACAATTTAAAATATGAGTATTATGTACTCAGTCCCCTCTACAAATTCTAGCAGGTAGTGATGGGAATTTCAGAACATCCTGTACGTTTCCAGCAAACTGTATAGCCGTTGTCGTGTTACAATTGGTATCTGCGAATACATTCCATAATTTGTGACAGATCGTGAGGCGCGACTGCAGACGTCCGTAGCGTTTACCCAGGGGGCGTCTCGGCTACGGCCGCTCTGACGGCCACGAGAATAGCCGGAGGTAGAGAGCGCAGCACGGCTAGTTTGAAGGCCACTTTCAACTAGTGTTGCCAGAGGTGTCTCTTTTTAGAGATTCTACGACTCGCCCCACGTAAGCTTTATCTGCTAACATTTCGAAATACACTATCCTATCAATGAGTGTACAGACACCTATTAGTGGACATTAATATGCAGTGTGTCCAACCTTTGTCTCTATGGCGGCTTGAACTCTGCTCGGGACACTAAGTGAGGTGCCTGCCGACAATTTACGCACCACACACGGAGATCTACGTGTTTGTACATGCAAGGCAATACATTGCTCAGCAAGATAGCCATATCTCTCACCAATTTTGAACATTTGGAGCACAATGGGCAGGCTCTTTAAAGCAGGTCGCGATTTTGGCGATGTAATGAACCAACTGAACTGAATTTGGTACCATATCCATCAGGAGGATATCCACTAACTTTATAAGTCAATGTCAAGCCTAGTAACTGCCAGAGGTGGCCCAACACATTATCGACTTATCAATTTGTGAATCTCTTTGTCTTGAATTAATCATCCAGTTTTTCTTCAACTCTAATCATTCATTTGCCCCTACACGTACAGTCATGCTCAAAACTATCCTAACGCCCGAATTGAATTTCGCCTGATTCACATGCAACCCACATAACGCAACTGTCTAGCAGGTCCCCTTATCGCTCCTTGGTACAGTCGTTTGACTATTGAAAATGGTTCCAACAAATCACCACAAGAAAACACTGTTCTGTATCGCAATAACTCAAGATGTAAAGTAATACCACGATACTACAAATATCACGGAACACCTTATCACAGATAAGACTGCCCTTAAGGCTTGTAGCTCACATTTATTACAATAAATGACATACCTGACATTTTACCACTCTCATTATTATTACGTCAGATAGGTAATGCACATTGTAAATTCGTCGAATTCATGATTTACTCTTCAAAGTAACATACCGTACTTATTATTTAACACAAAATATGATTAAAAATTAAAGGTATTCACGAGCAGCTAATTGAGAATATTTATGAACTTCAAATGACAAGACGAACCGTCTCGTTCTGCATATGGATGCAAACTCAGGTCATGCAGACTAAGCAAAGATTTCGTGCCTGACGGAAACTAACAGTCACTCGTGATTAGGCATACAGAGAGTGATATACCTCGATTTTAGACTGAGCCAGTTTGCAAATACCAACTTTAAATTACATAGCGCAAGTATTTTTGCCGGACGCGAATTCCTACCCAGCACCTATTGTCCCTGTTAACGAACGACGAGAGATGTTGAATCTTGGTTCTTAACAAGTAACTTACTTGAATTGCCGTGAGGTAAGGCTTTGTACTGGGCAGGGATTCGAACTCAGAACTTAATCGAATAGATATCGACGCACAATCAACTGTGACATTTCGGATTTTCTCGGCAGTAGCTAGATGTTTTAACTGAAATGACGAGACGAAACATACATTTTTTTCCTTCCCAAGACTCCAACCCGGCATCTATCGCTGTTATATTCTAGAGAAAACGAACGTTAAATATGGGTTTGTTGCACCAGCAGCGACATGTGAGCGTGTTGGAACTAGAAATAATATGACGAAGAGTTCAGTGCTCACTGGGAATACAGCTCCACACATCATATCGCTTTTGACTACACACAAAGATACGTCAGCTTCCGAATTTTTGTCCAGCTCGGCCTAACATCTTGAACTTACAGTGATCTCGCAAATAGTCCTGTGTCTCACTGGGTGTCAAAACGTCACATATCGTTAGTGTTGACAACGAATGAAAATACATTAAACATTAAAATAATTATCCACCAGCAGATAGGTGTTCTCATGCTAGAGCTTGATAATACATAATGAAATCTATAGTGCCGGGCCAGGATTCGAACCCATTCACGCGCAGTATGTGGAGATGTTGAGGAATCTGCAGTTCTGAACAAACAACAAATAGTAGCCGTGCTGTATTCTCACGAAGGGATCAAATTGAGCGTTAAGTACGGTCTAAGTTGCATTCCCAGTTCAGAACCGATTTTATCGACATACAGAAGCTCAGATAAAATATGGACTAAATGTCCTTTGAGCGTTATTTAAGCATCACAAGACTGCACATACATGCAATCGATTTCGAGGTGCAAAGTGTTTATCTTACTTTGGTGACAGGTGGGCATAAGAGATTTCCAAAAACTTTTTATCGTACTGAAATAATCTTTTGTCGGAAAGAAACAAGGTAAGTGTTTTATTTGTATATATTTTGTAGGAAACTGTAATCGTGATGGAAGATTATACACCTTAATGTTTGACACAACTGCTAGGAGAAAACGCTGCATCCTAACCAAACCCTGCGGTTCCTCTCCATATCCCCGTAAGACACGAGCAGGGGATTCTCCACGCATACCGCTACACAGCTGTTCCTAGCACACCTGAGATTTGGCAACATCGTCACAAACATTAGGCAACACTGTGACAATGCAATCACTTCCGCCTATGGTACTGAATTGGCTCACTAAATTTACTTGATATTACCTTTCCATTTGAATGGCTCATGCTGTATAATCCTTACGTAAACTAAGATACTGAGGCAGAAAATTCAATTTTTTGGCTAAAGAAATGCTATTCTTCACATAAGTGGCAACTTTTATTATCTTTCACGATGCGTTATGAGGCTGAGCGACCAATACCATGATGAGAGTGGTGCAAAGGTAGCAGTGTGTCTGTAACCCGGTGGTACCGCCCATGTCTCGTGTCAGAACGGCTCAATCAGTCGTCAGTTCCAACTGAGGTAGGGACCATCGTGTGCGAGCTTTTTTTTTTTAAGGAGCTGCGAATTTCCAGAAAAAATTCTGTATCGAAATCGGAAGAAAACCTTTACACATCAAATCTTCTTGGTAGCTCGACTCAGTAAGTTGTGTTAATCGTCATAGATCATGGCGTTCTGACTTCCAAGCTGCTTCGCAATACCAGCGTCTCTGAAGAAATTCGAATCGATCATCAACGATACGAATTTCAATATTGTTCTTCACTTAAGACTCACATTCCAGGGTGATAAGTATGAAGGAAATGAGCCTCTTGATTACTCTATGCTAAACTTTCCTGCAGACATGTGCTGACAGTGTCTCTAGCAACTTGCTTTTTCTCTGGGTAGCTTCAAATGTGGCAGTTTTGTCGCCTTAAATCCAATTGAATATTCTAAATATCATTTGTGAACAGCGTTCACTTCTCCATTAATTAATTTATGGACCTCAAAAGAAGCAATTTGCCTTAGTAGCTATAGAGCAGGTTCTGATAGGAATTGACGCAATCTTTTTCATCCATTTACCATAGAAAATCAAAGAAAGAAACCAAACATTACATTGCATTTACTCCCTGTGCCTTGAGTAACACATATGAATCCATGACAATAATAAATTATTTGAAGAATCTCCTGTGCAAGGAAAAGAACAGAATGGGACGCTTTAATTATAGCGCACTGGATCAGAAACAATGAAATTAATTCTGTGTCACATTGATGTACTGCATTCTAATGTAATAAAATAATCATCAAATAAAAACGGTTTTGTGCCTCCTTTGCTATCAAGAATGAAACACAAATCGTAGACAGATTTTATGGGTCACTACTCAACAACATTAAAGCATTTTACATGGTTGAGAGTGTGGAGTGGAGCAGATGTTGTCGGCAGAAGGCAGCGCAGTGCCTCAGCCCCCGCCGGTAGGCAGCAAACGGGTCCCAGAGAACTCAGACGCATGCGGTGTTCAGAGGCAGATGCTCGGTAAAGAAATCTTTCGCTAAAACATTGTTGAACCAAACTATTATTACCAGTGTGACACAAAGCGAAATATATTGTAGATTCGCTTGAATTACACGCATAGCTTCAGCACCGAGAGGAAAGGGGCGATAAAAATTTTGTCGTTGTCTGCTTCCGGTCGCCAGACGTCATATTAGCTAGTCTCACGTTTTACCTCAAGACTACGGCCTTAGTCAAGAATAATGTACTAAGACTGAACTCAAGACTTCCTCTGGGAGGTGCCGCAGTCTACAATGTTGCAGATCGAACTTACTGCCGGACACAGTATCCTGAGAGGAGCACGACTGTGTTGTCCACCTTATGTGGACGGCTCGGCGGTCAATGTTTTGCTCTAAGGCTGTATCTACAACACATATTGCATCCTGAACACCTAGAAGAATTAAAATAACAAAAGTAGTTTATGAGAGCAACGTTAACTATGGCGTTCGAAGTATTCATAGTGTTGTGTTCGTGTGTGCAAACGCCTTCCAATGCCCACTCAAGGAGGACAAGGATACAAAGTCTAGCTTCAGTATTATAAAATCGCTACAGTCTGCGGATAAACTCAGACTTGGGTTGATAATTAATTTGAATATTTAGCAATACTATACCCATTGGTGTTAAACTCGTTATTAACCAATGATTCCCACAGCTACAGGGACACTACTTGTGATACTTAGGCAGTGCTATCAGACGAAAAGATCAACCTGACACAAACTGTGGGAAGTTTGTTTTACAAACTTCGTACCAGGATAATGAGCTTTTACGTATTTGGGATGTCTGTGAACGTTGCTGCTTGAGACGATTTAAGACGAAAGTAAATTCCTTTACCAACGACAATGTTTGAAGAAACCGTCTTAACGGGACTAAATCGTGATTTGTAAATCGTTTACCGGCCGTACTCTACCGCATTTCGCTGATTGGAAGGCAAATAGATTACGGAAAAATGTCACAGAAGGAAAAGGGAGAACGAAATGTCTCCCACTGGAAGGTCATGTTGTCTTATTTAAATGATTACAAAATCAGGTAAAACGACCAGTCAGATTGTCAGTATAAGAACATTACTGTTGTCAGTATGATGTAGCACTGCTCAGGGCCTGTAACGATAAAGGGCCCGTTTAGGTCAGTCATATTGTATAAAGAAGTGGAAGAGAGAGCACCGCTAAATTCCACAATCCGTATGCATTGCAGACACACAGAAATTACTGTTACAGTGTACTAATGGAGCCCAATTGTTGTTGTTGTTGTTGGGATGTTTAAGGGGGACTAAACAGCTAAGGTCATCAGTCCCCCATTCCAAAAAAAACCGGCGAAACAAAATTTACGGAACAGGTAAAACCCCAAGGGGGGAGGAGACGCCCCTCCCCCCAGTCACTGAAAGAACACCAATGTGTCAGCGAACACTAGAGACAAGAAGAGTACAGACGAACACTGGACAGAAAGAAACGGAAGAAAATAAGAGGGTCGGAGACTGGTTGACTGACCATGGGTACAAAAATTGGGAAAGAGTCAACCATCCGAATACACACATTAAAATCTGCAACCAATGAGACACTCGAGGACAAGATACACAGAAAGGGAAAGGGACAGGTCCCCCCTAAATGGAACCATAAAAAGGACTACCACGGATAAAATTTAAAACGTCGTCAGCCATGGACGCATCGTCGCATAAAACCAAAGGCAACGTGCCCGGGAGATTAAAAGTCTGCCGGAGGATGCGCAGGCAGGGACACTCCAACAAAATGTGGGCGACCGTCAACCGGGACCCACACTGACACAGGGGGGGATCCTCCTGACGCAAAAGATGTCCGTGCGTCAGGTAGGTATGGCCGATGCGGAGCCGACACAGGACGACAGAGTCCCTGCGAGAAGCCCGCAGGGAGGACTGCCACACATCGGTCGTCTCCTTGACAGCCCGCAGTTTATTCGGAGAAGTCAGGCTACGCCACTCGTCACGCCACATCTGAAGCACCTTACGGCGCAACGCCAGCTGCAAATCACGAGCCGGGAGGCCGATCGCCAAAGTGGGGCGTCGACCGCCCCTTTGGCCAGCCTGTCGACACGTTCATTCCCCGGGATGCCAACGTGACCTGGCGTCCAAACAAAGACCACCGAACGACCAGAGCGGGTAATGGCAAAAACAGACTCCTGAATAAAGGATACCAGAGGACAAGAGGTATAGCAGCGGTCGATAGCCTGGAGGCTGCTCAGGGAGTCACTGCAGATGACGATGGACGTACCTGAGCAGGAACGCATATGCTCAAGAGCGCGCAATATGGCCACCAGCTCTGCAGTAAAAATACTGCAGCCAGCCGGCAAGGAGCGCTGTTCAACATGGGCAGCGTGAGCAAAAGCGTAGGCAGGACGACCATCCACCAGGGAACCATCAGTGTAGACAGGCTCACAGCCTGAAAACGAGGCGACGAGCGCAAGAAAACGGTGACGGAGGGCCACATGCGGAACCGAGTCCTTGGGTTCCCGTGCCAAGTCCAGGCGGACGGACGGACGGGTCATACACCAGGGAGGCGTGGGTGCACAGGCCCGGAAGGGCGGCAGAAGAGGGAACGACCCCAGTTCCGACAGCAGGGACTGGACACGGACAGCAATGGAAAGCCCAGACCTAGGTCGCCGGTCGGGCAGAGGGAGGACCCTGGCAGGGAAAAGCAGGCGATGATTGGGATGGCCCGGTGAGCAATGCACATGGACAGCATAGTCGGCGAGTAGTCGGTGGCGGCGAATCCGCAGCGGGGGAACCCCGGCCTCCACCAGCAGACTATCCACGGGGCTCGTACGGAAAGCACCAGTTGCAAGCCGAACCCCACAGTGGTGTATGGGGTCCAACAACGTCAACACTGAGGGCGATGCAGACCCATAGGCCAGGCTCCCATAATCAAGCCTGGACTGCACAAGGGCTCTGTACAATCGCAACAGCGTGCTGCGATCTGCACCCCAAGACGCATGGCTCAGGCAGCGGAGGGCGTTGAGGTGCTGCCAGCACTTTTGCTTCAGCTGAGTAATATGAGGAACCCATGTGAGCCGGGCATCAAAGACGAGTCCTAAGAAGCGGCTAGTGTCCACCACTTCAAGTAGGTGACCGTCGAGGTAAAGTTCCGGATGAGAGTGGACCGTCCGACGCCTGCAGAAGTGCATAACTCGAGTCTTGGCCGCAGAGAACTGAAATCCATGAGTCAGAGCCCATGATGCCGCCTTGCGAACGGCTGCTTGCAGCCTGCGTTCGGCGACTCCCGTAGTCGTTGAGCTAAATGAGATGCAGAAGTCGTCGGCATACAAAGAAGGAGACACCGACGACACCACAGCTGCAGCCAGACCATTAATGGCCACTAGAAATAAGGAAACGCTCAATACCGAGCCCTGCGGGACCCCATTTTCCTGTATATAAGATGAACTAGAGGCGGCACCGACTTGCACCCGGTAAGAGCGGCGCAATAAAAAGTTTTGAAGAAAAGCTGGAAGCTGACCACGAAGACCCCACTCGCGCAACGTAGCAAGGATGTGATGCCTCCATGTTGTGTCATATGCCTTCCGCAGATCAAAAAATACAGCAACGAGATGCTGACGGCGGGAAAAGGCCGTACGGATAGCAGATTCCAGCCGCACCAAATTATCCGCAGCAGACCGGCCCTGACGGAAGCCACCCTGGGATGGAGCGAGGAGACCGCGCGACTCAAGGACCCAACACAAACGCCGCCCCACCATACGTTCGAGCAATCTGCACAAAACGTTGGTTAGTGTAATGGGGCGATAGCCGTCCACCGCCAGAGGGTCCGCACCGGGCTTCAAGATGGGAACGATAACACCCTCTCGCCATTGCGACGGGAACACGCCCTCGCTCCAAATGCGGTTAAAGATGGTGAGGATGTGTCTCTGGCAGTCCCTGGAGAGATGCTTCAGCATCTGCGCGTGGATGCAGTCCGGTCCTGGCGCTGTATCAGGGCAATTGGCGAGGGCAGCAAGGAATTCCCTCTCGCTGAAAGGAGCATTGTATTTTTCAGAACGACGTGTGTGGAACGATAACGGCGTCCGCTCGGCGCG
Source organism: Schistocerca gregaria (assembly GCF_023897955.1). Classification (NCBI taxonomy): domain Eukaryota; kingdom Metazoa; phylum Arthropoda; class Insecta; order Orthoptera; family Acrididae; genus Schistocerca; species Schistocerca gregaria. Next base: position 7,556,943 of record NW_026061736.1, on the reverse strand, counting down.
CTCCTTTAGAGAGCGAAAGGCAGGAGGGTAAGTTGCAGTCGCAGAGCTCGTAGCAAAGTGCGTGGCAAGGTGGTCAGCAATGGTGGCGGCGTCCGTGCAGACAGCGCCATCCAGGGAGATTCCAGGGACACCCATAGGGGTCTGGTATCCATAAATCCGCCGGATGCGGGACCACACGAGCGACGGGGAGACACGGGAGCCCAAGGATGAAATGTACCTCTCCCAGCATTCCTGCTTACGCCGTGCAATAAGACGACGGGCCAAGGCACGGAGCTTCTTAAAGGCGATGAGGGTCTCCAGAGACGGGTGCCGCTTATGACGCTGGAGAGCCCGCCTACGGTCGCGAATAGCCTCAGCAATCTCCGGCGACCACCAGGGGACAGACTTCCTCCGAGGGAGTCCAGAAGAGCGAGGGATGGCAGTCTCGGCCGCAGAAATAATTGACGAGGTCAAGACACGGACCACCTCGTCAATGTCACCCTGTGGGAGAGAAGCAATGGTGGCAGCGGAAGTAAAAGCCGGCCAGTCAGCCCTGTTGAGAGCCCAGCGGGGCAGGCGACCAGAAGAATGACACTGGGGCAGTGACAAATAGATGGGAAAATGGTCACTACCACACAGGTCAGGATGCACTCTCCAGTGAAGGGATGGGAGAATTCCGGGGCTGCAAAGAGAGAGATCGATGGCCGAGAACGAGCCATGGGCCACACTGAAATGCGTGGGAGCACCGGTGTTCAATAGGCTAAGGTCGAGCTGAGCCAACACATGCTCCACAGCGCGACCACGGTCATCGGAGACAGTCCCACCCCATAGAGGGTTGTGGGCATTGAAATCGCCCAGAAGCAGCAATGGCGGCGGGAGTTGAGCCAGCAGCGCAGCCAAGACATGTCGGGGGAGTTGCCCATACGGAGGAATGGAAACAGAGCAAACAGTAATAGCCGGCGAGAGCTCAATCCTGACAGCGACTGCCTCTAAAGGCGTCAGAAGGGGTACTGGTGAGCTACAGACAGAGTGGTGAACAAAGAGGCAAACTCCACCTGAAGCTCGTTGACAGTCAGCGCGGTTCTTATAGTATCCCCGATAACCGCGAAGGGCAGGGGTCCGCATTGCTGGAAACCAAGTTTCCTGAAGAGCAATGCACAGAACAGGGGAAACACTCAAAAGCATCCGGAGCTCAGGCAGGTGGCGGAAATAACCGCCGCAATTCCACTGGAGAATGGAAGCAGGAAGGGACTGGGAGGGCGTTAAGTCCACTAAGAGGCAGACGGCGCCGCAGAGTCAACGGCCGCCACCGAGCGAGAGTCAGCTGTGTCCATAGGAGACGTCCCCGAGGGTTCCGTGAGGGCGAGATCCGCGGCAGAGGCGAGGATCTCCACCGCATCCCCAGAGCCAGAGCTATTGACAGCAGGCGGTACTGAAACTGCCGGAGCGTCCTTCTTCTTGGACACGTTCCGGTCCTTCTTCTCGCGTCTGTCCTTTGGCTTAGAGGGCTGGGAGAGTTTCTCTGAAGGAGCGTCGGAGGCTGACGACGACGCAGAAGCCCTACGACCAGCAGATGGATGAACCTTCAGCCACTGGCTGACATCTGGCGGGGTAGCAGAAGAAACGGAAGAAGGGAGGGCCCCGAGGGACCCCTTCCGCGAGAGAGGAGCCGGCAGAGACGACGCCGGCGGAGACGACGCCGGCAGAGAAGGGGGAGGGGGAGGGGGAGGGATCGAGCCCCCTGGTTTTGGAGCAGATGTCACTCCTGAAGCATGTGCGGGGGGAGTGACAGAAGGGGGTTTGCCCCCAACTGCTAAGGGGGCAACAGAGGAAGGCTTGCCCCCAGACACAAGGGGGGCAGACAGAGATGGACGGCCCCGAGGGCCAACTGAAGGCGGCACAGAGGAGGCGACAACTGCCGCCCGCGAGGGCGACGATAACGTAGCTGCAGCATAAGAAGTTTGAAGAGGGACAGGATGCAACCTTTCAAATTTCAGTTTTGCCTCGCGATAAGTAAGCCGGTCCAGGGTCTTAAATTCCATAATCTTCCGCTCCTTATGAAGAACGGGGCAGTCCGGCGAGCATGGAGAGTGGTGTTCCCCACAGTTGACACAGACAGGCGGAGGCGCACATGGAGAATCGGGATGGGAGGGGCGTCCGCAATCTCGACATGTGGCACTGGATGGGCAACGGGAGGACATATGCCCAAACTTCCAGCACTGGAAGCACCGCATCGGGGGAGGGACGTATGGCTTGACGTCACAACGGTAAACCATTACCTTGACCTTCTCAGGCAATACAGCACCCTCGAAGGCCAAGATAAAGGCACCGGTGGCCACCCTGTTGGTCTTGGGTCCTCTGTGCACACGACGGACAAAATGCACACCACGTCGTTCCAAGTCAGCTCTCAGCTCGTCATCGGACTGTAACAAGAGGTCGCGATGGTAAATAATCCCCTGGACCATATTTAAGCTACTGTGGGGAGTGACGGTAACAGGGACATCTCCCAGCTTATCACACAAGAGCAACGCCCGTGACTGGGCTGGGGAGGCCGTCTTGAGGAGGATGGACCCATTCCTCATTTTAGACAAACCCGCCACTTCCCCAAACTTATCCTCCAGGTGTTCCACAAAAAACATAGGCTTTGTCGAAAGAAAGGAGTCACCATCACTTCTGCTGCAGACAAGGTATTGTGGTACATAAGGCTCCTGCTTGGCAAAAGATCTGCGTCCCTCCCATGGCGCAGCCAACGAGGGGAACGACTGAGGATCATATTGTGCAGCATCGAATTCAATTTTACCTCGCTTAGAGACGCTGGTGGCAGTGCGGCCACCAGCTTGCTGAGATTTATTGCGCTTCATTGCGCCACATCCGCCCAGATGCCACCTACTCCGAACGAGGGCTCTCCCCAAGGGCGCCACCCAGCCAAAGCAACGGGTACCTGGCCGATATCCCATTGCCCGGAGTCCCCGTGCCCCAGACAAGATGGGCACATACTCCTTGGCATGCATGGGGAGGAAACAGCTCTGGCATCTGTAGTGCGATCCCTGCGTGGTCAGGGGGCTACCACCAAGAGGGTACATGACGACCCCACCACAACGGACTGGCTACCGTGCTGGATTTTAGGTGTTGAAAGGGTCCACAATTGCCGTGGGCGCTAAGAAGGGGATTGCGCACAAGACGAGGAGGCAACCCAGAAGACATGGGGTGTAAATCCCTCCACACGACAATAGATAGCATGCAATATGGAGGTGCACGATGGACCAATAGAAAAACACCACGTAAGGCGTCCTTCCCCAAATGGCACGCACTAACAACGGAAATTTTGAAAATGGCAGGTCAAACCCAAGTGGGGACCATCACATAAGGCCGAAACTTTGAAGACTCCTTTTAGTCGCCTCTTACGACAGGCAGGAATACCGCGGGCCTATTCGTACCCCCGAACCCGCAGGGGGGGGAGCCCAATTAATGAGAGAACTGCGTATTTTCCGGTGAGAGAGAGCACTGGCAAATAATCTTCGCTAAATTAGGTTACTTAATCTGGTGTCACTCTGAGCCAGAATTTATGGCCGGCGGCTGAGTGTAAGGTCAGTGGGCCGGATCCGAGTTTTGCAAGTGCGAAATACTTTCCTACATTATAGAAGCGAATATTAAACTGGAACTAATATTCCAAAAATTTTGAACTTGGATAGCTTAGAATGAAAATCTTTTTCTTTATTGCAAAGGAAAACAATTGATTTTCTAAAACATTCTCTGTCATACACAACTTGAAACAGGTCACGTCGACCAAATCATATGGAAAAATTGCCAGCGGCATATATCGGCAGGCAGTAAGATCTCTTGGCTTTTGGTTTGGCAGTACTCGACAGCCATTTCTAGGCGCAAGTAATAGAAGAAAGGCAGACCGTTATTGTTATCAAGTAACGTCTTCATCGATTACTTTAGTTTTAATGTAATCTATGAGTAATTACTCATAGATATTAACATGAAAAGAATTCTGTAGACAGAGAAAGAACCTCTTCTTGGGAAACTACTTGTATAGTGACCAAAAGGCACGAACTGATATTCAAGTACAGTGTTCCAGCAGCGGCATGAAGAAAATGATAGTAATAATGACGGTAATAATCCAATTATCCGCTAACTTCACACTTCCCAGTGGATCTTCACGAACTAAGAAAATATCTGAATTTGTGAACATTTCAAAATGGCTTCACATCGAGCCTATGATGCCTACAAGGGTCTTTACATCCTGCTGACATGAGAATAGCATAATCTCCGCGTCAGAAGCTTGTTCCTACTTAAACATTTAATAGACTCGCGTTTTATCCACCGTGACTACTTTTGTAAGCTCAGCACATCATCCGTTGCAGCTCACTCCTGGGGTTGGGAAATATGGGCACAATGGCCTGGTGGAACTATCACAGGAGCAATGCGTTGGTTCAGACATTTAATTTTAAGAAGCACAAACAGATTTACTTTGCGTCTGGTAACCTCAAAAGAAAGACGTTATAATCCAGAAGTCGCAATACAAATCACGTTCCATCATTACCAACTGGGCAGAGCCAGGTTACGTTGGGAAATGACATAGCGGAAGTCATCGTAAACAGAAATACAGTCGCCAGTAAACTTACTTACATTAGAAAATTTTATTTTATTTTATGAACCGATAGCCATTTAAAGGATGGGGCTCTTATTTTACTTGTAATTGATTGAACTAGAGACGTTGAAAAATTTGGTGCTGGACTGTGATTCGAATTCGTTTCTCCTCTTTCGAGGATCTGAATCTCTCGGGACATTATAGTTCAACCATTTCGTCCCTTTTCGCAAGACTGCAACCTTCTCTAGGTCTCCTCCAAAGGTAAGTATGTGGGTCCGAATCCTGATCCAATACAAAAATATTCATAGTTTCAGTTCAAGCCCTATAACGTGCACACCGTCCCGCTAGTGAAAACCAACGTGCGCTTTTAATGTCTATTCATGTGTTGCCAACAATCGCAATAGGTGTCATTATTTCTTGTCAAACACGCACACACCTTACCGTTGGTGAGTAAGCAACTGATATTTAAGCTATATTTGTGGATGCACGGTAGGCGTGTAGTTAGATTGTCGCTTAGGTACAAAAGTTTGTATCCTTAGTTTAGATTCAAACACCTAGCAGCTGGTAAGAAAAACCGATACGTAAATTTGATTTTACTTAATGAACAATACGATTACGTGTTGGGTTCGTATCTCCGTCATATAACTTCACATCATGCACTTAATCTTTAAATGCATGCGCACTTTGTTACTTGAGCATGGAGGTATATCAGACATCTTTCGTGGTTAGTTAACAGGGACGAAATTGTCTTGTTAGGAGTCCCGGTTTATTAAAAAAATTGTCGTCTTTTATTTTCAAGTTTAGATTTCATTACTGGTATTGGTAAAAATTTCGGTAATTCATGACTCTTCATGGATAGCCATCAATATGATATGATTAGATTACATTAGATCAATTCTTGTTTCATAGATCATGAATACGATATTTCGTAATGACGTGTAACGTGTAATTTTAATGAAAGATTTCTTTACATACCATGATTCAATTTCTTACTCTCTCTCATTCTTTTTGATTTCTCTCTCTCTCTCTCTCTCTCTCTCTCTCTCTCTCTCTCTCTCTCTCTCTCTCTCTCTCTCTCTCTCTCTCTCTCTATCATACACACACACATTCTTTTTTTCTTTATTTGTTTGTTTTGCTCGACTATCGGCGAGGCATGAAAACGTCTCTGAATGAGCTTCTTAGTTTTTAGTACACTTACGAAATAAATATAAAAATAACTGTGAGAGTTACTGATATATGATGCTTAGTTTTCAGTCAGTTCCGAGTATTATTAGTAACCACGCTCCAGTCCCTAAACCTAGTTACAGAAATGCGAATCAGACGCATTACGTATTCCAGGCCGTAGCAACCGTGACTTGGAGACACCAGCTATGGTCACTTCCCAGACCGCTGTACGATCACATCGGTTCGTCTTCTTTCTGCTGGTACTGTAACTGAGATTTGACAACAAGGCAACGTATGTTTGGCAACTCTGTGATCGACCAGTTGCTTCCTGGTGTGCACGGAATTTATCCTCAAAGTTCACTTGATTTTACCTGTCATTTCCATTGAATAATCTGATTTATTATCACGTTAGGTGTAACAAAAGATTGTAAATTTACGGTTTTCAGCCCAGGAAAGTCGTTGCACGTGGAAATCGCAACTAATCTCGTCCTTTAAATAGCGGTTTACGAGTGCTAGACATTATCGAACTCGTAAGAGTAAGCTAAGACACGTACTTCTACGCCAGCTCTATGGTAATGCGCTGACCTGAGAAATAGCATCTGTTATGGTTCGCACTTCCAGTCTCGCTGACTGTAACGTTTTTATCCCTTCTGTGAAAGAGCTACAAGCAGTCAGATAAAACATCGATAAGGAATTCGCAAAAAAATACTTTTGGCTCATAGTGCAATGGTGAAAACTTACAATGCTGCACAACAGGTAACTCCTCTTCCCGCCGCTGACAAGCAAATTTTGGGTTTCTAGGAATACAAAACTTTACTTATGAAATGCGACATTTGTACTGCACGACGTTTTCAACAAAGAGATGGCGCAATACAGTAGCTCAAGTGGAAAGAAACACTTCCTTTTCAAATTTGTGCATCCTACACTGTTGGCTGTTCTGTGTAGGTGGCAGGTACGTGATTTTATTTCGGTCGAATTTATGCACTGGGTAGTCGAGGCAGCTAGTTCATTGTGATTCGGTCAACCAAGTAAATGAATTTACTGAACCTGCTGCAAATTACTACAGGAAGCCTGTGTGTCAATTCTCATCCAGTGTGGTGCAACGGCGTTACGATAGAAAAATGAGCCACATACTTATAATATGCTTGAATATCTATGGACTGGGTTCGATTCCAACTTCTGTCAATGATTTTAGATAAGAAGAGACAGATTCCATTCTCTTCTGGCTACACCAAGTGAAGAAGATATAATGACATTGTGGTCTGAAATTGACATAAAAAATGATATTCCTTTTCTACAAAGTAGACGTTAGGATGAATCACAATAAAGACTGCAGCGGCGACACGTAGAAACCTTTCTTATACTTGTATTTATTTCTAGTGACGAAACAAACGCTATGTAGGCTCACAGGACATTTAGTCCATATTTTATCTGAGCTTCTGTATGTCGATAAAATCGGTTCTGAACTGGGAATGCAACTTAGACCGTACTTAACGCTCAATTTGATCCCTTCGTGAGAATACAGCACGGCTACTATTTGTTGTTTGTTCAGAACTGCAGATTCCTCAACGTCTCCACATACTGCGCGTGAATGGGTTCGAATCCTGGCCCGGCACTATAGATTTCATTATGTATTATCAAGCTCTAGCATGAGAACACCTATCTGCTGGTGGATAATTATTTTAATGTTTAATGTATTTTCATTCGTTGTCAACACTAACGATATGTGACGTTTTTGACACCCAGTGAGACACAGAACTATTTGCGAGATCACTGTAAGTTCAAGATGTTAGTCCGAGCTGGACAAAAATTCGGAAGCTGACGTATCTTTGTGTGTAGTCAAAAGCGATATGATGTGTGGAGCTGTATTCCCAGTGAGCACCGAACTCTTCGTCATATTATTTCTAGTTCCAACACGCTCACATGTCGCTGCTGGTGCAACAAACCCATATTTAACGTTCGTTTTCTCTAGAATATAACAGCGATAGATGCCGGGTTGGGGTCTTGGGAAGGAAAAAAATTAATGTTTCGTCTCGTCATTTCAGTTAAAACATCTAGCTACTGCCGAGAAAATCCGAAATGTCACAGTTGATTGTGCGTCGATATCTATCCGATTAAGTTCCGAGTTCGAATCCCTGCCCAATACAAAGCCTTACCTCACGGCAATTCACGTAAGTTACTTGTTAAGAACCAAGATTCAACATCTCTCGTCGTTCGTTACAGGGACAATAAATTCGCGTCCGGCAAAAATACTTGCGATATGTAATTTAAAGATGGAATTTGCAAACTGGCTTTGTCTAAAATCGAGGTATATCACTCTCTGTATGCCTAATCAGGAGTGGCAGTTAGTATCCGTCAGGCACGAAATCATTGCTTAGTCTGCATGACCTGAGTTTGCATCCATATGCAGAACGAGACGGTTCGTCGTGTCATTTGAAGTTCATAAATATTCCCAATTAGCTGCTCGTGAATACCTTTAATTTTTAATCTTATTTTGTGTTAAACAATAAGTACGGTATGTTACTTTGAAGAGTAAATCATGAATACGACGAATTTACTACGTGCATTACCTATCTGACGTAATAATGAGAGTGGTAAAATGTCAGGTGTGTCATTTATTGTAATAAATGTGAGCTACAAGCCTTAAGGGCAGTCTTATCTGTGATAAGGTGTTCCGTGATATTTGTAGTATCGTGGTATTACTTTACATCTTGAGTTATTGCGATACAGAACAGTTTTTTCTCGTGGTGACTTGTTGGAACCACTTTCAATAGTCAAACGACTGTACCAAGGAGCGATAAGGAGACCTGCTAGACAGTTGCGCTATGTGGGTTGCATGTGAATCAGGCGAATTTCAATTCAGGTCTTTCGGATACTATTGGGCATGAATGAACATCACGTGTATCGATTTCCATCGCGCTGGGGTAAGTCCTCCGGGATACGTTTATTCTCCTTAGTGTGTAAATATATTTGGAGCATGTCATTCAAAAACGTTTGAAACGACATAGACGGGAGCGGGTTGTTGTTAGGAGAGCAGAATGTATTAGACTCGCGGATCATGTGGTGTTATTGGCAGAGAGCGAAAGAAGTATGACTGAAATGTTAAAAGAATTGAACAAGAGGCGTGAGTAAATTGGAATGAGAAATAATAAGAAAATCGCAAAATGTCCGGTGATAGGTGCAAGAAAAGCAAGAACAACTATAATGTTAGGCAGGAAGATACACAACAATTTAGTGTTTTTAGATAACTGCGACGTGCTATTATGGACGACATTGGAAGTAATATGGAGGTGAAAATACGTATAGCAATTGCCAACGAGACGTTTCATAACAGGAGGCTTTTATGTGGGTGCGTTGATAGGGGATAAAATAGGCAGGCACAGTGAGAAATGAGGTGGTGTTGAGTGGGAGGAGAGAAATTTTAAAGGTAGCAGGATGAGCAAACACAATTGGCATGGACACTGAATGAGAAGAGATTGTTTATTGATGGTATGGAGGAAACGGTGAATGCAAGAAGAAGAAGAAGAAGAAGAAGAAGAAGAAGAAGACGATGAACATACCAGGTGAAGGACAGCGTAAGAACAGAAAATAGTTGTGAGAAAACAAGAGGGTAACAAATGATGGGACTGCATGGAGAGCTACATGTGAAGACCTGCCCTAGGGCAGAACACTCATGGTGGTGGTGTTGATGAAGAGGAGACTTATGTAGGACATTTTGCAAAACGCCCATTTTCTTGTAATCCAAATTTAAACAAAACATAGGCAGCTTATAATTTGTAGTCTATAAATGACCGTGAATTGCGTGACAGATGGAACTTGCCAGTATACCAGTTATTAGGACTTATTCCCACTCCACTGACGTATGGAGCGTGCGAACTGTGGCTGCTTAAAAGCCTCTGTGCGTGCTGTGCTTAGTCTCTTCTGGTCTTCACGCTTCCTACAGTTACAATACGTAGGCGGTTTCAGTATATTCCATTCCTACTTTCATCATGTAACGTCAGTTCTAGAAACTTTCTAATTAGGTCTCCTCGCGATACTTTGCTCTTCCACGGGATAGTCTGTGTCTACCATGAACTGCCCGTTAGTCAGTAAGTGGAATAATTGGTTTTCCGACACATGTCACCATGTTACTGTCGCCCTGTCTCCACGTCAGAGAGACGGAAATTCTGTGTGCCACATTTGAAGATGAGTCTGTAAAGGTTACAAAACTAGTTAATGGAATTACAAATAGTTCAAAAAGTGAGTTTTTGCAGTTTTCCGTATTTACATTCAATGCACTAGTCACAGGCTCTAGGCGATCCTTAGGGGATATGCTTAGTCGGTTGGGAGCGTGATGTGTCCCTCCGAGATTAATTTCACCTGGGCTTTAAGCGACTCACCGGTCAGCATTTACAGAGCTGCCAACTACATCTCACACCGGGAATATTACCAGGATTAGTTTGCATCGCAGCCTACGGAAGAGAACGCAAATCGAACGAGCATTCGCAGTCATTCCCTCCATTGACCACCATTCGCCTATATTCAACAGTTAAGGATTCCTCCGGAAATATTCCAAGTAGACTTTCTCTGGATATTTTACGTTTGTTTCCAAGCGCCTGCCTGTTCAATTTGATCAGAAACTGTGTGACATTCTCCAACGGGTCAAAAAACCTGTGACCATTCGTGCCGCCCTTCTCTGTATACATTCAGTATCGCCGGGCAGTTGTATCTGATTAGGATCCAAGAATCTCGAGCAATATTGGGGGATGGGTCGCAAGCGTGATTTGTAAGCAATTTCTTTTGTACACCGATTGTATTTTCCTAGAATTCTACCAACGAATTGCAGCCAGCCACCGTATTTCCCTAAGACTGCGACTATGTGACGGTTCCATTTCAAATCTCTAGAAATTTTTACACCCAGGTATTCATGTGGGTTGAGCGATTGCGAATTTGACTCGCTGCACTATACTCGTAGGATAAGGTTATATCGTTTTGTGAACCGAACAATTTTACATTTCGGGAACATTTCAACTAAGTTGTCATGCTTTGCACTACACTGAAATCTTATGAGGGCGTGGCTTCTTTCAAACAGACCTTTATTACAGGCAACAGCATCATTTGCGGAAACACTGAAGATACAAATAGACCGCGTAACCACCGCCCCTTCTCCTCTCCAAATTGCTGTCTCAAAACGGTAAGTCCCATATGTAAACCACCTTCAGAAGTTCGTTCACTTTCCGTATCAGTTAATGTGTTAAAAACTTGACCTGAAGAAACATAACCCTTTGCAGTTGACGACGCTCAGTTGTAAGAGAAGCTAGTTTTTCGAAAACGACTCAATATTTATGTACTGAACTAGGTGTTGTACAATTCTATAATTTTCAGGTACATTTGGCGACGTATGTGGATACTGTCTGACAAATGTGTTGCGAATAAAGTGAGTAGTAAAGAAGTAATGAAGTGAAACATCAAGCCTGATGCTGACACTTTACTGCACGAACAGCGAAAATGTAGAAGTGATAAAAGTCTTTTTCCTTTCATCATTCTGTCAGGGATGTCAGAGGGGAAAAAAAGTTTCGCCAAGTTTCGAAATTATGTGTGAAGTTTGTTGGAAGTCGCAACGTGCTGCCTTTCACAAATGCTCGGTGAATATAGTCTCGATAATTTGCGCTCCATGAAATTATGCTGCCTTAGACGAGTACGCAGTTTGTAACTTTTAACGCCCGACTTATTGCGTAAACCTATGCCTTTAAATGAAGGACGGAAGGAGGATTGCGTTTAATGTGCTATCGATGTCGAGGTCATTAGAGACGGAGCAGGAGTTGGCAATGCGTCAGGGAAGGGTAAAAGAAGTCCGCCGTTCCCTTTCAAAGGAATCATCCCAGCATTTGCTTGGAGCGATTCAGGAAAGTTACGGAAAACGTATCAGGATGGCCGGATGCGGATTTAAACGTCATCCTCCCGAATGCGAGTCTAGTGTACTAGTTGACAGCTCGTCGTGTAGAAGCTAGCGTTGCTGGTGATGGGATTCCGGGTTCGATTCACGGCTGGGTTGCGTTCTCCGCCCGGGAAGTAGGTGTCTGTGATGCCATCATTTCATCATCATTCGTGAAGGTGGCGAAACTGGACTGTGTAAAGGTTGGGGCTTTGTACAGGCGCTGATAACCGTGCAGTTAAGCGCCCCAAAAACCAAACATCATCATCATCATCATCATCATCATACCATGTACTAACCACTGCGGCAGCTCGTTCGGTATACATTTAAATGAGCAGATTAAGTCAGCATTTTTAGTATTTACATTGACTTCGTTCTTCATAAATGAAAGCAGGAACTACGACAAGACAAAAGAATTGGGATAACGAATGAGAAATACCTGATTGTGCTTCTGTTTGTAGATGACATGATTCACGTTCACGAAATGACCTCCAAAGATCTATATACCACCTTAACGAAATATGCAATGAATACAACTTTAAAATTTCTAGTAATAAAACGAAAATAAATGCACTCCGAGGAAAATAGTCATTTTAAAACTAGTTTTGGATAATCCTGCTTTAGAACTGGTCTCTTAATCTTTCACTTAGGCTACGCTGTAAGATCTGATTTTTACTCTGATACTTAAAATAAATTACACAAATTCTAAGCTGTCTGTGACACTGTTATCTGAATATTGGGCAATAAAGTACAAAAAGATTGTTCCGAAATTCTATAACGTGGTCCCGGTTCCTGTATTATGCTATGAAAGCGAAAACATGGTTTAAAAAAAAGCAAAAAAAATCACACGGCAGAGATGAGGTTCCTAAGAAATTCGAAGAGCTGCACAACAAGAAATGATTAGGAATGAAGATACTAGAAAAAAATTAAGTATTTTCAACAGAAACTAAAAAATTCAAAAATATCGTGAAGACTGGTGAGAATGCTACGTCCCAGACTTCCCCAAAATATTCTGAACTACAAACGGAATGGAAGACATGATATTGAAAGGCCTCGGACGTGGGAGCAATTTCGTTTGAGAGACTATCCTGCACGGCGACTACTGAAGTACTTATACATTATAGAATTCTTAAGTTATACAAGCAAAATAAGTAAGTTTTAATGTAGTTTACGTTCACTGATGCAAAAAAAAAAAAAATCTTGCTTTTTAAAGTGGGCTATGTTCTTTCTCAGAGTTCAAACTGTCTCCATGCCAAATTTGAACAATATCTGTTAAGCGGTTTGGACTCGAAAACGAAACAGACTGTGTTACAAAGCAGAAAAGCAACTGAGAGAAAGAAGCGGCGTCGGTTTCTGCAGGAGGCGGACATCATTTTGTAGGACAATGTTCGGGCACGCTCGGTTCAAGTCGTGACTGATTTGATCGGTATATGGGGATGGGGAGCGCCGCATCACGCACCACACTCATCTACATCTACATTTATACTCCGCAAGCCACCCAACGGTGTGTGGCGGAGGGCACTTTACGTGCCACTGTCATTACCTCCCTTTCCTGTTCCAGTCGCGTATGGTTCGCGGGAGGAAAGACTGTCTGAAAGCCCCTGTGCTCTCTCTAATCTCTCTAATTTTACATTCGTAATCTCCTCGGGAGGTATAAGTAGGGGGAAGCAATATATTCGATACCTCATCCAGAAACGCACCCTCTCGAAATCTGGCGAGCAAGCTACACCGCGATGAAGAGCGGCTCTCTTGCAGAGTCTGGCACTTGAGTTTGTCAAACATCTCCGTAACGCTATCACGGTTACCAAATAACCCTGTGACGAAACGAGCCGCTCTTCTTTGAATCTTCTCTATCTCCTCCGCAAACCCGATCTGGTACGGATCCCACACCGATGAGCAATACTCAAGTATAGGTCCAACGAGTGTTTTGTAAGCCACCTCCTTTGTTGATGAACTACAGTTTCTAAGGACTCTCGCAATGGATCTCAACCTGGTACGCGCCTTACCAACAGTTAATTTTATATGATCATTCCACTTCAAAAAGTTCCGCACGCATACTCCGAGATATTTTACAAAAGTAACTGAGACCAGTGTTTGATCCGCTATCATATAATCATACAATAAAGGATCCTTCTTTCTATGTATTCGCAATACATTACATTTGTATATGTTAAGGGTCAGTTGCCACTCCCTGCACCAAGGGCCTATCCGCTGCAGATCTTCCGGCATTTCGCTACAATTTTCTAATGCTGCAACTTCTGTGTATGCTACAGAATCATCCGCGAAAAACCGCATGGAACTTCCGACACTATCTACTACCTCATTTATATATATTGTGAAAAGTAATGGTCCCATAACACTCCCCTGTGGCACGCCAGAGATTATTTTAACGTCTGTAGACGTCTCTCCAGTGATAACAACATGCTGTGTTCTGTTTGTTAAAACTCTTCAATCCAGCCACAGAGCTTGTCTGATATTCCGTGGGCTCTTACTTTACTTATCAGGCGACAGTGCGGAACTGAATCTAACGCCTTCCGGAAGTCGAGAAAAATAGCATCTACCTGGGAGCCTGTATCTAATATTTTCTGGGTCTCATGAACAAATAAAGTGAGTTGGGTCTCACACGATGGATGTTTCCGGAATCCGTGTTGATTCTTACAGAGTAGATTCTGGGTTTCCAAAAACTACATGATACTCGAGCAAAAAACATGTTCTAAAATTCTACAACAGATCGACGTCAGAGATATAGGTCTATAGTTTTGCGCATCTGCTCTACGACCCTTCTTGAAGACTCGGACTACCTGTGCTCTTTTCCAATCATTTGGAGCCTTCCGTTCCCCTAGAGACTTGCGGTACACGGCTGTTAGAAGGGAGGGCAAGTTCTTTCTCGTACTGTGTAGAATCGAATTGGTACCCCGTCAGGTCCAGTGGACTTTCCTCTGTTGAGTGATTCCAGTTGCTTTTCTACTCCTTGGACACTTATTTCGATGTCAGCCATTTTCTCGTTTGTGCTAGGATTTAGAGAAGGAACTGCAGTGCGGTCTTCCTCTATGAAACATCTTTGGAAAAAGGTGTTTAGTATTTCAGCTTTACGCCTGTCATCCTCTGTTTCAATGCCATCATCACCCCGGAGTGTCTGGACATGCTGTTTCCAACCACTTACTGATTTAACGTGAGACCAGAACTTTCTAGGATATTCTGTCAAGTCGGTACATAGAATTTTACTTTCGAATTCACTGAACGCTTCACGCATAGCCCTCCTTACGCTAACTTTGACATCGTTTAGCTTCTGTTTGTCTGAGAGGTTTTGGCTGCGTTTATACTTGGAGTGAAGCTGTCTTTGCTTTCGCAGTAGTTTCCTAACTTTGTTGTTGAACCACGGTGGGTTTATCCCGTCCCTCACAGTTTTACTCTACACGTACCTGTCTAAAACGCATTTTACGATTGCCTTGAACTTTTTCCATAAATACGCAACATTGTCAGTGTCAGAACAGAAATTTTCGTTTTGATCTGTTAGGTAGACTGAAATCTGCCTTCTATTACTCTTGCTAAACACGTAAACCTTCCTCCCTCTTTTTATATTCCTATTAACTTCCATATTCAGGGATGTTGCAACAGCCTTATGATCACTGATTCCCTGTTCTGCACATACAGAGTCGAAAAGTTCGGGTCTGTTTGTTATCAGTAGGTCCAAGATGTTATCTCCACGAGTCGGTTCTCTGTTTAATTGCTCGAGGTAATTTTCGGATAGCGCACTCAGTATAATGTCACTCGATGCTCTGTCCCTACGACCCATCCTAAACATCTGAGTGTCCCAGTCTATATCTGGTAAATTGAAATCTCTACCTAAGACTATAACTTGCTGAGAAAATTGATGTGAAATGTATTCCAAATTTTCTCTCAGTTGTTCTGCCACTAATGCTGCTGGATCGGGAGGTCGGTAAAAGGAGCCAATTATTAACCTAGCTCGGCTGTTGCGTGTAACCTCCACCCATAATAATTCACAGGAACTATCCACTTCTAATTCACTACAGGATAAACTTCTACTAACAGCGACTAACTCTCCACCACCGGTTGCATGCAATCTATCCTTTCTACCTGTCTGTACCTTTGTAAAAATTTCGGCAGAATTTCTCTCTGGTTTCAGCCAGCTTTCTGTACCTATAACGATTTCAGCTTCGGTACTTTCTATCAGCGCTTGAAGTTCCGGTACTTTACCAACGCAGCTTCGACAGTTTACCATTACAATACCGATTGCTGCTTGGTCCCCTCATGTCCTGCTTTGCCCCGAACTCGTTGAGGCTGCCGCCCTTTTTGTACTTGCCCAATGCCATCTAACCTAAAAAACCGCCCAGCCCACGCCACACAACCCCTGCTACCCGTGTAGCCGCTTGTTGCGTGTAGTTGACTCCTGACCTATCCAGCGGAACCCGAAACCCCACCACCCTATGACTCAAGTCGAGGAATCTGCAGCCCACACGGTCGCAGAACAATCTCAGCCTCTGATTCAGACCCTTTACTCAGCTCTTTACCAAAGGTCAGCAGTCAGTCCTATCGACGATGCTGCAGATGGTGAGCTCTGCTTTCATCCGGCTAGCGAGACTGGCAGTCTTCACCAAATCAGATAGCCAGGGAGGGTTTCCTCCGATCCATAGCGACACACATCATTGGTGCCGACATGAGCGACCACCTGCAAATGGGTGCAACCTGTACCCTTCATGGCATCCGGAAGGACCCTTTCCACATCTGGAATGACCCACCCCGGTATGCACACGGATTGCACATTGGTTTTCTTCGCCTCTCTTGCTGCCATATCCTTAAGGGGCCCCATTACGCGCCTGACGTTGGAGCTCCCAACTACCAGTAAGACCACCCTCTGCGACTGCTCGGATCTTGCAGACTGAGGGGCAACCCCTGGAACAGGACAAGCAGCCACGTCAGGCCGAAGATCAGTATCAGCCAGAGACAACCCCGGAGTTGCGCCCTTCTGAGCTCAGCTTGATTCCTGACGTAAAGGTAGCGTTCTCGCTTTCCGCGTCTGGGTTCCGGGGTTCGATTCACGGCGGGGTCAGGGATTTTGTCTGCCTCGTGATGGCTGGGTGTTGTGTGATGTCCTTAGGTTAGTTAGGTTTAAGTAGTTCTAAGTTCTAGGGGACTGATGACGATAGATGTTAAGACCCATAGTGCTCAGAGTCATTTGAACCATTTGTCGAACTTTGGGGTATTCGGTTCGGAGCTGTTATGGAGATACGTCAGACAATAGACCGCTCCATTCGAACTACCTATACAACTGCCGTAGTTAGGGGTATCTTGCTCTTTCGACATCACTGGCGATGGCTTATATACATGAGCTGTTCAAAAAATATCCGACCTTTTTTAATTGTTGAAATCAACAATGGTATCAGGGCGCGCATGCGCTCATGTTTTCAGGCATATTTAGCACACATACCTGATTTTCTCCACTACTTTGGAACGCTTGCAAGTGGTACACGTTGGATTTAGTATTCTGAGCAAAATGACGTCTTTACATCACATTTGGCTCCAAGCTTGGCAATTCTCAAGTTGAAACCATCGTGTGTTTGTGGACAAAGTAATGGGTACTGCAGGGCTAAAGGAGTGGTACAACCATTTCAAAGGTAGCCGCTAATCAATGAAGACAGAAGCCAGTTAAGGTACGCCCGCAATATCCGCAAATCAGGTCGTTACTGATCCCGCAATATTGCTGGTGAAGCAGAATGGACGAATCACTATCAGAGAAGTTGCAGTCTAATCTAAAAGCCGTAAAGTCAACTAAATAACTAGGTGTTACAATAACTAACGTCCGCCCGCGGTAGCTGAGTGGTCAGCACGACAGACTGTCAATCCTAAAAGACCGGGTTAGATTCCCGGCTGGGTCGGAGATTTTCTCCGCTCAGGGACTGGGTGTTGTGTTGTACTAATCATCATTTCATCCCCATCGACGCGCAAGTCGCCGAAGTGGCGTCAAATCGAAAGACTTGCACCAGGCGAACGGGCTACCCGATGGGAGGCCCTCGTCACACGCCATTATTATTATACAATAACGAACGACTTAAATTGGAAAGAACACATAGAAAATGTTGCGGTTAAGGCTAACCAAAGACTGCGTTTTATTGGCACGACACTTATAAAACGTAACAGACCTACAAAGGAGACTGCCTACACTACGCTTCTCCGTCCTCTTTTAGAATACTGCTGGAAGATGTGGGATCCTTACAAGATAGGTCTTACGGAGTAGATCGAAAAAGTCCAAAGAAAGGCAGCACGTTTTCTATTATCGCGAAATATGAGAGAGTGTGTCACACAAATGATACTGGATTTGGGCTGGACATCATTAAAAGAAAAGCGTTTTTCGTTGCGACAGTATCTTCTCACGAAATTCCAATCACCAACTTTTTCCTCCGAATGCGAAAATATTTTGTTGACACCGACCTACGTAGGTAGAAACGACCACAACGATAAAATAAGGGAAGTCAGAGCTCGTATGGAAAGACACAGGTGATCATTCGTTCCGGGTGCTATGCGAGATTGGAATAATAGAGACTTGTGAAGGTGGTTCGATGATCAATCTGCCATGCACTTAAATGTGACTTGCAGAGTATCCATGTAGATGCAAGTATAGGTGGTCACATTTTTACTATCCCCTGTATGTGCATATCGCTTCACACGACCTTTGTTACCTCAATGTCGATATCGGCATCATTTTCGAAATATGTGAGCTTACTTATATTATCTGTAATGTTAATATACAACAGGAACAATAAGGCTCCCAACACACTTCCCTCTGGCACAAGTGGTTACTTTTACACGTATTGATGAACTCTCCATTTAGAATGAGATGATGTGTCCCCCCTACAAAAATATTTTATTGGCCGTACTTTATACGATGCAGGCAAACGGTCAACTACAATTGTTGTTTACTGTGCGGTAACCTCTAGCGTATCAGAAGCGGTGTAGGAAAATGTTTTCAAATGAGTATACGCACTCGTATTTCGGCAGGTGCACAGTTTTGCCATTTCAATTTTTGCACGTTTTTACAGATACCTTTTCGAAAATTTCAAGCAAAACAAATCGAAATCTTTATTACATCACGAAACAATGAAGAAGCAAATGCGGGTTTGTTCGCAAGCCCGAAGCATTATCTGGTACAAGAATCATTGATTTTAATAAAGTAGCTGTCGATAGGTTTTTTTCGTTGCTAACAAATGTAACTGAGAATCACAAACTAATGACTTCTCAAATAACTAATTGTGATGAAACAGGCGTCTCGGTTAATGCTAAAAACCAATCGAACATCGCAGCTTGCAAAGGGAACCGTCCAGTGCGATCGTTAACCTCTGCAGAAAGGGGCGAAACTGCAACCATCCTCATTAGTACGTCAGCAAGCGGAGCTGACATTCCTCCTACGATTATTTTTCCACTAAAGAAGAAGCAGAAAGAATTTGAGTTAGGACTGACAGCAGGAGGTTGCGCTGAGGTCCACAGCACCGCATGGATGGCCACAGAGTCATTCTTAGTATGGTTTCCACAATTAGTGGTATTTTCTAAGACATCAAAGCACGTCCCAGTTCTCCTTATATCAGATGGCCACTCAGCTCATACCACGAACAATGACGTTATGGACTACGCGAGGGAGAGTGGCGTTTCTTCACCACCACATTGCTCTCACAGACTTCAGCCGCTTGATGTTTGTTTTATAAATCCTCGTTATAGTGATCAGCTTCGAAAATGGCTGCGAAGCCACGCAGGGAAAGTCGTAACTATCTTTCAAATTTCAACGCTTTTTGGTTCAGCTTTCGTCTAAAGCGCAACAATGAAAACCGCTATTAAAGGTTTCGAAGCTACTGCAATATGGCCCACGGACCCATCCATATTCAAGACGCACACTTCCTATCGGCACACACAACTGACAGCGGACGTGATAGGCCGTCAGATGAAGGGGTTATTATATCTGAACAATTTGAATTGCCTCCAACTAGCACACCAGCTGAAAAAGACGACTCAAACGGGCTGGATAATCAAGGGGACGAGGTTTCAGCGAATTGTTACAATGAACTGCCGCCTAAGAATAACAAAGTTATTGGGGCTAATTGTTCTAATCTTGGGTGCTCTTGGATGACAACTGACAACACAACCTCCTCATTTCATATTTCACCTGAGATTCTGATTTTCTTGTCAAAAGTTAACGAAAGCAAGAAAAGAGCGAGACTGAAAATGGGGAACTACGTTGTTTTAACTGATTCGCCGTACAAAAAAGAGTTAAAAGTCATTAATGGGAGAAATAGAAAAAAGAACTTTGACAAAGAAGAAAGAGCAAACAGAAAACTTTTTGCGAAAGAGAATAAAATTAAGAACTCAAAAACGAGAGAAAGAGCCTGAAGGTAAATGGAAGAAAGGAGTAAGAATACTATACTAACGAGAGTGATTATGAGGTAAGTTCTGACTGTCAGTGTGTATATTGTGGTGGGTTATATTCAAAATCAGTTGGAGGTTGGGTCGCTTTTTCCACGTGCAAAAAATGGACACACGATTCTTGTGCAGGAATAGATAGCGAAGATGATGAGTGTCTCCCCGTGTGTGAATTTTGTAAACAGCCTCAAGAAAAGGATACGATACATGAAAACTGTAGTTTGACATTAATACTCACTTTAAACTAAATGAAATACCGAGCAAGCCAATATTTTCTGCATTTCCGATAATTTTATACGTTTTTGTAATCACTTGTATTTACCACCCCATTCTGCCGCGTGCAAATGATATAAATTTCTGTTTTTGAGTGAGAAAATATTGTTGTTTTATTTTATGGCAATGTTCTTATATTTTTGTGATTAATACATCATAATGTGTTCATATAAAAATTTGTAACTCTCTTATTTATCAATTTTGTACATTTAATCAAAGTTTTCAACTGTGTACCCCATTATACCTTGGATTCCCCAACGTGTCGGATAAGAAAGATAAAAATACAATCACTACTCGTTTCTTCAACGACAATTTAAGCTGTGTTCTGTGGTTCCTCCCAGAGTTCATCACGATATATTCCGAAAAAAATCATAGTTAACGAACGTTATAAATTGCTCTAGAAACGAAGGCAATCCCAGTTAACATTTAATAAGGCCACTGGTATCCTTCGAAATGCAACTAATCAAAGTAATGCAGAACGTCGTGGGTCACAGCGGATGGGTGGAATCGAAATATGACATTTACCCACGATCGCTTCTTTTTGTCAATTTGTGCCATTAATTTCTCTGCTCCCTAATCTGATTTCGTATCTCCCCATCAGCTATTCGATCAAAACTTTTTTAGCATTCTTCTACACCACCACATTTCGGAAGTTTCTAGTCGTCTCCTGTTTGGGGAACCAGGCATGTTAACTGCTGATTCGCAATATATTTATTCCGAAAGGCAAAAGGAACCCCGAAAACAATGAAAATAATTTTGTTTATTGGTGACTGCACCAGTTTGATCTACACTTAGTGCGAATATGAAAGTATTTTATTCCAAATCCTTATTTGAAGGTACTAAAATGTCGGTTTAAATGGCAGCTTGCTATGTAAGACATGCCCACTTGTTTCTCTGTGCCATCTCTTCTTTGAGATGATAAGCCTAGGGACATTTTACCCGTAGTTTTTGAGCTTTCACCTATTGAATACATTTTTTCTTGTCTCGTAGTCAGTTGTTTGCTACAGTAATAACGTTTCTGAACAAAACAAATGCCAAGATCTACCCACAAAGTTTTCGAGAGAAGTTCTAGAAGACTTGCAAGAAATAAAAAAGTAAATATCATGAAACAAATGTTATGTTTATGTACAGCATGCATACTATTGGAAAGTGAAAGAAACTATGAATTTAAATGAGTGCATGTACGACGTTAAGTGCAATGCAACTTTAAATTTTCCGTAACTTTTCTAACTAAATGTACCTTTCCTCTCAAACCATTTATCCCAGAACCATGGAATTCTAACGGTCAGTTTTCTTACTCGAGGGCATGAAGAGTCGAGGGATATGAAAGGGAAGCAGTGGTTGGGAAGGGAGTGAGACAGGGTTGTAGCCTATCTCCGATGTTATTCAATCTGTTTGCTGAGCAAGCAGTAAAGAAAACAAAAGAAAACTTCGGAGTAGGAATTAAAAACCATGGAGAAGTTGTATTATAATGAACACTATGGTCTTTTTATTTTTGAAATTTGCCTGCAAAACCTCTCTTTCAAAATTTTTCTAAAAATTTCAGTATTAATATATTATTCATGAAAAATTGTTAGCTTGTTGGAAAACAGTGGAAATGCATGTAAGTAATGTTTAGTGTTTTACCGTTAATATATCACAACTTAGAATAAGGATCATATAAATAGATCAGTTAACATGGTGGAGATGGAAGATACGTTCTCCCCGTGAATATTGTGTTTAAAAACAAATGAATATTTTCAAATCAACAGCTCATTTCATGAAGTCATAAGTAGAAGTGAATAATCTCCACAAAAATTGGTAAGTTAATTACTTTGGTGCAAGAAAGTCTCCATCATTAAGGAGAACGATGTTTTCAATAACTTGCCGGCAGCCACAAAAAGCTTTACTACTGACAGATTTCAGTTTACGAGGAGCCTAAAGGATTTCTTGCTAACCATCTCTTCCGACACCATTAATGAATTGAATTATTTATTAGAACTAGCGCGCGCGCGCGATTGAGAGTGTGTGAGTGTGTGTGTGTGTGTGTGTGTGAGAGAGAGAGAGAGACGAGAGAGAGAGAGAGAGAGAGAGAGAGGGGGGGGGGTCAAATAATACGTGTACAATCAGAAGTGTGACTAAATTTTCATTCCTCGTTCATGATCAGTCCATTTGCGGTCTGTGGATAGTAAATTAGCATATTATTTTCCCATTGAGTATCTCCCCATTATGGATCAATTTCAATGGAAAGTACATATAATCTAATCCTCTTGTCTGCCCCACTTCTGTTGAAGGTTACACATCACACAAATACCTTGTTGTTGTTGTTGTTGTTGTCTTCAGTCCACAGACTGGTTTGATGCAGCTCTCCATGCTATTGTATCGTCTGGAAGCTTCATCTCCCAGTACCCACTGCAACCTACATCCTTGTGAATCTGCTTAGTGTATTCATCTCCTGGACTCCCTCCTCGATTTTTACCCTCCACGCTGCCCTCCAATATTAAATTGGTGATCCCTTAATGCCTCAGAACGTGTCCTACTATCAGACCCCATCTTCTAGTCAAGTTGTGCCACAAAGTTCTCTTCTCCCGTATCCTATTCATTACCTCCACATTAGTTATGTGATCTACCCATCTAATCTTCAGCATTCTTCTGTAGCACCACATTTCGAAAGCTTCTATTCTCTTCATGTTCAAACTATTTATTGTCCATTATTCACCTCCATACGTGGCTACACAAATACTCGGAGAAAAGACTTCCTGATACCTAAAGCTATACTCGATGTTAGCAAATTTTTCTTCTTTAGAAACACTTTTCTTACCATTGACAGTCGACATTTTATATCCTCTCTACTTCGACCGTCATCAGTTATTTTGCTCCCTAAATAGCAAAACTCCTTTACTACTTTAAATGTCTCATTTCCTAATCTAATTCCCTCAGCATCACCCACCTTAATTCGACTACATTCCATTATCCTCGTTTTGCTTTTATTGATGCTGATCTTATATCATCCCTTCAGGACACTTCATTCTGTTCAGCTACTCTTCTAGGTTCTTTGCTGTCTCTGAATTACAAAGTCATCGGCAAACCTCAAGGTTTTAGTTTCTTATCCATGGATTTTAATTTCTACTCAGAATTTTTCTTTTGTTTCCTTTACTGCTTGCTCAATAAACAGATTGAATAACATTGGGGATAGTCTACAACCCTGTCTCATTCCCTTCCCAACCACTGCTTCAATTTCATATCCCTTGACTCTTATAACTGCCACCTGCTTTCTGTACAAATTGTAAATTGAATTCGCTCCCTGTATTTTACCCCTGCCACCTTCAGAATTTGAAAGAGAGTATTCCAGTCAACATTGTCAAAAGATTTCTCTAAGTCTACAAATGTTAGAAACGTAGGTTTGCCTTTCCTTAATCTACTTAATAAGGTAAGTCGTAGGGTCAGTATTGCCTCACATGATACAGTATTTCTACGGAATCGTAACTGGTCTTCCCTGAGGTCGGCTTCTACCATTTTTTCCATTCGTCTGTAAAGAATTTGCGTTAGTATTTTGCAGCTGTGACTTATTAAACTGATAGTTCGCTAATTTTCACATCTGTCAACACCTGCTTTCTTTGAAATTGGAATTATTTCATTCTTCTTGAAGTCTGACGGTATTTCGGCTGTCTCATGCATCTTGCTCATCAGACGGTAACGTTCTGTCAGAGTTGGGTCTCCCAAGGCTGTCAGTAGTTCTAATGGAATGTTGCCTACTCCCGGGATCTTGTTTCGATTAAGGTCTTTCAGTGCTCTGTCAAACTCTTCACGCAGTATGTCATCTCCCATTTCATCTTCATCTACATTTTCTTCCATTTCCATTATATTGTCCTGAAGTACACTGCCCTTGTATAGATCCTCTATATACACCTTCCAACTTTCAGCTTTCCCTTCTTTGCTTAGAACTGAGTTTCCATCTGAGCTCTTGATATTCATACAAGTGGTTCTCTTTAATTTTCCTGTAGGCAGTATCTATATTACCCCTGGTGAGACAAGCCTCTACATCCTTACATTTGTCCTCTACCCATCTCTGCTTAGCCATTTTGCACATCCTGTCGATCTCATTTTTGAGACATTTGTATACCTTTTTGCCTTCTTCATTTACTGCATTTTTGTATTTTCTCCTTTCATAAATTAAATTCAATATATCTTCTGTTACCCTCTTTCTCTGCACATGTCAAGTTCCGTAGGCCCAAATTGAGGAGCAAATCTTCAATGTCATGGAACGTGTCAGTATTTACATCTACATCCGTACTCCGCAAGCCGCCTAACGGTGTGTGGCGGAGGGTATCCTGAGTACCTCTATCCGTTCTCCCTTCTATTCCAGTCTCGTATTGTACGTGGAAAGAAGGATTCTCGGTATGCTTCTGTGTGGGCTCTAATCTCTCTGATTTTATCCTCGTGGTCTCTTCGCGAAATATAAGTAGGAGGGAGCAATACACTGTTTGACTCTTCGGTGAAGGTATGTTCTCGAAACTTCAACAAAAGCCCATGCAAAGCTACGGAGCGTCTCTCCTGCAGAGTCTTCCACTGTAGGTTATCTATCATCTCCGTAACGCTTTCGCGATTACTAAATGATCCTGCAACGAAGCGCGCTGCTCTCCGTTGGATCTTCTCTATCCCTTCTATCAAACCTATCTGGTGTGGATCCCACACTGCTGAGCAGTATTCAAGCAGTGGGCGAACAAGCGTACTGTAACCTACTTCCTTTGTTGTCGGATTGCAGTTCCTTAGGATTCTTCCAATGAATCTCAGTCTGGCATCTGCTTTACCGACGATCAACTTTATATGAACATTCCATTTTAAATCACTCCTAATGCGTACTCCCAGATAATTTATGGAATTAACTGCTTCCAGTTGCTGACCTGCTATTTTGTAGCTAAATGATAAGGGACCTATCTTTCTATACATTCGCATCACATTACACTTGTCTACATTGAGATTCAATTGCCATTCCGTGCACCATGCGTCAGTTCGCTGCAGATCCTCCTGCATATCAGTACAATTTTCCATTGTTGCAACCTCTCGATACACCACAGAATCATCTGCAAAAAGCCTCAGAGACTTTCCGATGTCATCAACCAGGTCATTTATGAATATTGTGAATAGCAACGGTCCTATGACACTCCCCTGCGGCACACCTGAAATCACTCTTACTTCGGAAGACTTCTCTCCATTGAGAATGACATGCTGCGTTCTGTTATCTAGGAACTCCTCGATCCAAGCACACAACTGATCTGATAGTCCGTATGCTCTTACTTTGTTCATTAAACGACTGTGGGGAACTGTGTCAAACGCCTTGCGGAAGTCAAGAAACACGGCATCTATTTGTGAACCCGTGTCTAAGGCCCTCTGAGTCTCGTGGACGAATAGCGCGAGCTGGGTTTCACACGGCCGTCTTTTTCGAAACCCATGCTGATTCCTACAGAGTAGATTTCTAGTCTCCAGAAAAGGCATTATACTCGAACATAATACGTGTTCCAAAATTCTACAACTGATCGACGTTAGAGATATAGGTCTATAGTTCTGCACATCCGTTCGACGTCCCTTCTTGAAAACGGGGATGACCTGTGCCCTTTTCCAATCCTTTGGAACGCTTCGCTCTTCTAGAGACCTACGGTACACCGCTGCAAGAAGGGGGCAAGTTCCTTCGCGTATTCTGTGTAAAATCAAACTGGTATCCCATCAGGACCAGAGGCCTTTCCTCTTTTGAGCGATTTTAATTGTTTCTCTATCCCTCTGTCGTCTATTTCGATATCTACCATTTTGTCAACTGTGCGACTTCAAGAGAAGGAAGCACAGTGCAGTCTTCCTCTGTGAAACAGCTTTGGAAGAAGACATTTAGTATTTCGGCCTTTAGTCTGTCATCCTCTGTTTCAGTACCATTTTGGTCACAGAGTGTCTGGACATTTTGTTTTGATCCACCTACCGCTTTGACATAGGACCAAAATTTCTTAGGATTTTCTGCCAAGTCAGTACATAGAACTTTACTTTCGAATTCATTGAAAGCCTCTCGCATAGCCCTCCTTACACTACATTTCGCTTCGCGTAATTTTTGTTTGTCTGCAAGGCTTTGGCTATGTTTATGTTTGCTGTGAAGTTCCCTTTGCTTCCGCAGCAGTTTTCTAACTCGGTTGTTGTACCACGGTGGCTCTTTTCCATTTCTTACGATCTTGCTTGGCACATACTCATCTAACGCATATTGTTCGATGGTTTGAACTTTGTCCACTGACCCTCAACACTATCTGTACTTGAGACAAAACTTTTGTGTTGAGCCGTCAGGTACTCTGTAATCTGCTTTTTGTCACTTTTGCTAAACAGAAAAATCTTATTACCTTTTTAATATTTCTATTTACGGCTGAAATCGTCGATGCAGTAACCGCTTTATGATCGCTGATTCCCTGTTCTGCATTAACTGATTCAAATAGTTCGGGTCTGTTTGTCACCAGAAGGTCTAATATATTTCCGCCACGAATCGGTTCTCTGTTTAACTGCTCAAGGTAGTTTTCAGATAAACTATAAAATATTTCAATGGATTCTTTGTCCCTGCCACCCGTTATGAACGTTTGAGTCTCCCAGTCTATATCCAGCAAAATTAAAATCTCCTCCCAGAACTATAACATTTCCCTAAGGGGCTCCATCACTAGCCTAACGTTGGAGCTCCCAATAACTAATAAACCCCTCCCCCCGTGTGCCTGCTCGGACCTTGCTGAAGGAGCAGCCACATGTCCATTCACAGGCAGAGCGGGCGATGCCACACGGCCAGCCTCCACATTGACCCTCCGCCTCGTGCGCCGCGAACGCCACTGAACCCGCCACTCCCCTTGGGGAGAGGGTGGCCCAACCGCGCCCGGTACCCGCGAAGATCTCTCGACAGCAGGACAGTGGGTGAAGCATCTAATACCTGGGGTGCACCATGCGACGCACCAGACTCCCCACTGCCGCTACACTCCGAGGCAGCAGCCTGAAGACGGCTGACCGCGGCCATCAACACGCTCAGCTGTTCGCGAAGAGTGGCCAGCGTCCGTACACAGCAGTCACACATCCTATCCATCCTAAGGAATCAATTTACCGAAGAGACTTAATCAACTTTTAAGTAGACTGCTAATTCACTAAAGGCGATTGATTACTGACTAAACTGTGATTGCTAACCACTTCTTGTGGAAAACAATGAAAATAGCACTACCTGTCTCTGGACTGTATTCAAAACAAACACTAGCACTACTGGCACTATGGCTGACTACAAGGACTCTCTCTGACTGTATTCAAAACAAACACGAAATCTATGTAACACTATTACTAGCACTCGACAATTAAAGCTTCCTAAAAGCAAAAACACACGGAAGAAGAAGTGACAAGTAAGAAAAATAGAGTTAATACTTAAATTAAGGTAGCTCGCTGCACAGCAGACGTGAAGCAGCCGGCGGTTAGGGCGACACATGAACTTACAACATAAAAGTAATAACAG
Source organism: Schistocerca gregaria (assembly GCF_023897955.1). Taxonomy (NCBI): domain Eukaryota; kingdom Metazoa; phylum Arthropoda; class Insecta; order Orthoptera; family Acrididae; genus Schistocerca; species Schistocerca gregaria. The sequence continues at coordinate 7,529,103 of NW_026061736.1, read as the reverse complement.
ATAGAAATACATGTTCATGAACCTGAGAGAAAATCAGTCCATAAGTTTAAGCAAACGCTATCAGCAGTACAATGAGAATCAGCTTAATTTTTCAATTAACTCCTCGACAGAATAAAAGGAGTGACCCATGAGGAAACACTCCAGTTTCGATTTGAAAGCGCGTGGATTACTGCTAAGAGTTTTGAATTCGAGTGGCAGCTTATTGAAAATTGATGCAGCAGTATACTGCACACATTTTTGCACATGAGTTAAGGAAGTCCGATCCAAATGGAGGTTTGATTTCTGCCGAGTATTAACCGAGTGAAAGCTGCTTATTGTTGGAAATAAACTAATATTGGTAACAAGAAACGACAATAACGAATATACATATTGAGAGGCCAATGTCAAAATACCCAGACTCCCTGAACAGAAGTCGACAAGAGGTTCGTGAACTCACACCACTTTTTGCCCGAACCTCCAGTTTCTGAGCCAAAAATATCCTTCTAGAATGGGAAGAGTTACCCAAAAACATAATACCATACGACATAAGTGAATGGAAATAAGCAAAGTAGACTAATTTACTTGTCGAAGTATCACTCACTTTCGGCACCGTTCCAATAGTGAAAATGGCAGTATTAAGTCTTTGAACAAGATCCTGAACGTAGGCTTTCCACGACATCTTACTATTTATTTGAACACCTAGGAATGTGAACCGTTCAGTTTCACCAATCATATGCCCATGCTGTGAAATTAAAACGTCAGGTTTTGTTGAATTGTGTGTTAGAAAATGTAAAAACTGAAGCTTACTGTGATTTAACGTTAGTTTATTTTCTACAAGCCATGGACTGAGGTCATGTACTGCACTACTTGAAACGGAGTCAATGTTGCACCCAACATCCTTTACTACCAAGCTAGTGTCATCAGCAAACAGAAATATTTTAGAGTTACCCGTAATACTTGAGGGCATATCATTTATATAAATAAGGAACTGGAGCGGCCCCAACACTGATCCCTGAGGAACCCCCTCCCCCTTGACAGTACACCACTCAGATCCCTCATCACACTGTATTACTTTCCCCCATTCCCATAGATCGTTCCCTAATGATCTTCCTGAAACACTCTACAACTTCTGATTCTGTCAGTTCTTTCAGGTCCCATCTCCTTAAATTCCCACCTTTTTCCAGTTTCTTCAGTTTAATCTACAGTTCATAATCAATATATTGTGATCAGAGTCCACATTTGCCCCTGGAAATGTCTTACAATTTAAAATCTGGTTCCTAAATCTCTGTCTTACCATTATATAATATAAATGAAATATTGCAGTATCTCCAGGTCTCTTCCACGTATACAATCTTCTTTCATGATTTTTGAACCAAGTGTTAGCTATGATTAAGTTATGCTCTGGGCAAAAACCTACCAGGCGGCTTCCTCTTTCATTTTTTACCCCCATTCCATATTCACCTACTACGTTTCCTTTTCTTCCATTTCCTACTGTCGAATTCCAGTCACCCATTAATATTAAATTTTCATCTCCCATCACTATCCGAATGATTTCTTTTATCTCATCACACATTTCATCAATTTCTTCATCATCTGCGGACTACTTTTACGACTTTGGTAGGCGTGGGATTCGTGGCTATCTTGGCCACAACAATGCGTTCACTATGCTGTTTGTAGTAGCTTACCCGCATTCCTATTTTTATTAATTATTAGACCTACTTATGCATTAGCTTCATATTAGCCTTCCTAATACTAAAATCTATATCCGATGTTAACAATGACGCCGGTGGATGGACTATCAGGAAATTACTGACCGTCGAGAAAGTCACAAATATAACCGACAAGCTAATGGGCCCTTCACAGGAAAAGGTTTTTTGCCAGAAAACGGGGAAAATTGAAACCCAGCAAATGAGTAAAAAAATGTATATTCACTGACAAAAAAAATAGTGTACGCACACAACAATAGTCTGGGATTACTCTATTACGTAATACAGTTTTTGTGATTGTATCTTGCAGCTTTAGTTATTTTTAATTAAAAGAGGCTTTAAAAGGACAGAAAGAACGTGTTGGACTACGCTACAGATCGTTCTGTTAGCACAGTCTTTACTTTGTAATCACTTTCGTTGACTTCGGCAACTCTCAACAGAAATCTCCAACCTAACCGAGACAATGTGCTGCGATACAGCCGAGATCATGACAAGAGAATGGGCTACATCACACTCGAAGTAAATGTATATAGGTAAGGATCCCCATGACCTGTATACGTCTGTTATAAAAAATCTCCAAGCCACTCTCCTCAAATAGACCGCAATCTTCTCTTGACCTTCAACTGTTACTATTTCAGAATTAAAAACCAGATTCAAAGAAAATTTGGCTACAAGGCACAAAACTAGAAAAATAAAAATAATAAAAGTGAGAACGTGAAACATGTTAGCAATAACCATAAACAGGAGATTTACAGAAAATATAATTGAGAAAGGAAATCATTAATATTATCGACCGTTTAGGAACTCTAGGCTACGAAAGGCATGAAAACACATATCGAATAAGTGGTGGAAGAGTTAGTGTGTTTTAAGATTAAATCCAAACAAGAATTAGAGAAAAATATATCGAAGTAAGGCCTCTATTACGAAAAATTGCTAAATCTCGAGACAAATTGTGTCCTTCTGTATTAGATGAAATGTTTTGGCCCCTAGTACGGATGAAACAGTATCTGCAGTATCAACAGGAACTTCGGATATGTGTTTCATATTTCATCCAAGCCTGCAGTCTATAAATATTTAAACAAAATACTAAAACAAAATACCACTACAGGGGAATTACTTACGAAGTAGTTCTTGGTAAAGAAACACAGGACACAATTACGTATGTAGGCTTAATACGAACTACAACTGTGTTTATAAATCGCTATAGTTGCCTTGGACTAACGACGAGCAAATATCAATATAACCTGTACGCTTTTCAAAGCTGTTATCCATGAAAAAGCCAAACTACGTATCGTGAACAAAATACAATTTAACACCGAAACAATGACATTAGCTGACAATGGCCACAGACTTTAGTCAATGGGCACTGTTGAAAATTTGTGCCAGACCAGGATTAGCACCCGAGTCCCCTGGTTACGAGGGAGAGGCAATGATCACTGTGTCCGAATTACACAGTGGTCAACAGAATAGCACGAACTGCCCGAGCATGCCGTTCTTTAGATCCAAATTCTCAATTTCTCCATAGACTGCTAATGCACTGCTCCTTGAACATAATCCTCCTCCCTTTAATTATACAGTACATGGCCAAAAAAACAGACACCAAATATATGCAAACTTGGCCTTACGAACATTGCAGACGTCGTCTATGTAACACACGTCAAACTTCAAAGAATTTATCAATTCGTTGCATTGTTTACTATAGACCACAAATCAAGTAACGTAAAAAAAGCACTGCGTCTATTGAGATCATGATTCAGAGTTAAAAAAAACTAATAAGTCGCCTACATATTACAGTTGCTGCCGAAAGAGGAGAACCATTATTTTCCCACAAAAGGAAATCTAGTTAAAATGACGCTTCTATTTCGGTTAGTTTATGCGGTTACTAAAATATGCAGTGAAAGTTACATAGTGGACTCTACCCTCCCCCCACCAGAAACGTAGTTATCGTGGCTGTTGTGAGACTTTTGTACACAGTTAGAGAAAGTGTGTTAAATGTGGCGCGGACGGAAACGCTAGGCTACGCTACAGGGCAATCTGCTCGCACAACGTTTAGTCGGCATTCATAATCGTTGGCGTAAACAACTCTCAATCAAATTACCACCTTCCAACCTAACTTAGATCTCGGGCTACACTACCAATCGGCCTGTCATCACAACCAAAAATTCATTGAGGGGGGTGGGGGGATTTCCTGTAGCTCTCTCTAATGTATCTCTAGGCAAAACTGCCAGTTTTGTCAGACTCAACAGCAAGATTTAGCAATGGTAAACACTTTTGAGACGGCTCGTAATTTTAGAATAGTCCTCTTCGTCTTACTTGGCATAAATTGTTCGCTGGCGTCCCAGCAGCTAGCTCCCTCAGTGTCTGCTTCTGCCATCGCACCACGCTAGTCTGCTGTTGTCCTAGCAGACCGAACACACCGCACATCCGATACCTTCGGAACCACTCACTGGCCAGTTAGCAACTGAGCGGAACACTGTTTACATCGTGAAAGGAAAACTATGCAAAGATGTACACTTAAATGGCACGACTGAGTAGCACACACACAGTAATATCTGAGGAATGTCCTTCGACACGCGCAGAACGAAAGTCTTCTCGCGAACGTACAGCGTCTCTGAAAAAAAATCTCGTGACTATATTCCGGCGTTACGGCCAGGTTCTCATACAAATGAGCAAAAAAGGGTACATTTGAAATTCTTTTTGAGACAATGAAAATACATTCGAAAGATCTGTTTGGGAATTACGAGTGATAATACTATGAGCTTGATTTTAGATTTTCAATAAAAAATGGCGCCCGTAATTATGATTTGATCAAGGGCCTGCGAGACTGGAGTACGCAGAGCGCGTGCAGTGTGGCACCTCATATGTTACCTTAATTCAAAAATGGGTAACATCAGTTGATACTACATTATTCCTCTGAAATTGAAAATGGATAACATCAGTCGATAAAACATAAAATTTATGGGAGCGTATACCTAACCGCAATGAAACAACCTTAAATTTAACGATACAGTGCTAATTCGAACTTTGAGTTCGATTTTTGAGGGTTTGTTTCACTCCTTATGCCTACACAAAAATTAGTTAATATTAACAAATGTCATATTATAGCTATAAGTTCCTAAGAAAAGTGTTTACTTTTAGGGGTCAGAGGTAGATGTTAAGAGAACGAACCACTTTTAATTTATGCTGCATGCCGTTCTGAGAAAATAGTTACCCGAAAAAAATGTGTTCAAAGTTTAGGGAAAACATTTAGTTATATTATTACTTCGATTTGCATGAACTGAGTGTTACATATATATTTTTAATGTCGCTGAAAACGAATCTGAAGTCAGATTTTCAATATTCAAAACAGCTAATCCAATACGGAGGGCAACCGATTATGTTTTGACCAATTTTTACCAAAAATGTATTTTCGTTATTTACGTTTAGTCTGCAAGTCAAGGAGTATTTATCAACCCTTCCTCTACCTCTGATTGTTCCTAGGCAGCAACTTCCTGTTCTTCTTGGCAGGAAAAGCCGATCTGTCAAAGCTGGATATGCAGCACTCGGCAGCCTGCACTTGATATTCGTCCGTATTTTCGGTGAGTATGTTTGCATGCATTCTGCAGTATGAATCATTTTGAGCACGTGCGACACGGGACGAGTTATCATCTACATCTATATGGATACCCTGCAAAACACATTTAAGTGCCTGGCAAAGGGTTCATCGAATCACCTTCACAACTGATAATTAATTGAAACCCTCAGCTGCCGACAGGTGTTGTTGATATACTTCGATGGGGACAGCTGAAAAGTGTGCCCCTACTGGGACTCGAACCCAGAATCTCCTGCTTACAAGGCAGACGCTCAATCCATCTGAGCCATCGAGGGCACACATGAACAGCACGACTGCAGGAATTTATCCCTCGCACGCTTCCCGTGAGACTCACATCCCCAACCGTCCACAATCCGCATACGTAATGTACTTAATAGGTATTTGTCCATCCACTCATTACTGGCTCACACTAAGGTGACGATTCCCGTAAGAGTTCCGGCAACCTGTGCGCATTCGCACAGACGAAGGTCAATGGCTGGGTAACGTTTAACCATAGATATGAAGATAGTAACTGCTCTCGAAAGAACAGGCGCCACTGACGACCTTGCAACTCTTCTAGAATACATGATAGACCGGCCGATGTGGCCGAGCGGTTGTAAGCGCTTCAGTCGGGAGCCACGCGACCGCTACGGTCGCAGGTTCAAATCCTGCCTCGAGCATGGGTGTGTGTGATGTCCTTAATTTAGTTAGGTTTAAGTCGTTCTAAGTTCTAGGAAACTGATGACCTCAGATGTTAAGTTCCAAAGTGCTCAGAGCCATTTGAACCATCAGTCCCTATGTTTACACACTACTTACAGTAACTTATGCTAAGGACAACACACACACAACCATGCCCGAGGGAGGACTCGAACCTCCAACAGGGGGAGCCGCGCGAACCGTGACAAGGCGTTGGACACATGGCGGGTACCCCGCGCGGCTCATGGCAGCCGTGACACTGCTTCAAACAATGGACTGTAGAAACTTTTGTAAAGCACGGATTAAAAAAAAAAAACTTTCTGTTCCAAGAGTCTAGACAAGTACACCTTTAAAAAATGCAACTACAAAGAAATTGAATTTTCGAACGTTTTGAATGAGAACCTGTCCTTATGGAACACCGTTGATCAAATGTCACAGGGATTATATACTCAGGTTTCACATGTGGATTAACACTTTCTAATCAATATCCGGAATGAGCAGGGCTTAAAACTTTGAAGAGTTAAATTTCAAGGGCCGTTCTCTTGTATGCAAATAGTTTCACAGTAGAAATTTCTCTAGTTTTATTTATTAATTTATTTATTTATTTTTTGCTGTAGGTAAAGAAGGATAGCATTGTGAGGAGGGGGAAGGGGGGGGGAGGAATCTTGCATCTCCCACCTTGGAATTCTCAGTACAGAATTTTTATTCATTACGAGATTCTTAGCCACTTGCAGAAGTGATTTCGAGTGATTCTGCAAAACTTTTCCTTTAGCCAATCGTAGCAACTATAGGATTCCGTTCCTGCTGCATGACATGTCTCGGAACTTAAACTGACCAACTCATTTGCATAAAGAGCTAGCTTATCATCCGCTTCTTTACTTGCGTAGACCGTTCATGGTCTGCAAAGAATTTTTTTCTTTAATCGTTTTTTTATGTCTTTTATAAACTGCAACACTTTCTAAACTTTCTAAACTTAGCGCCGTTGAAGCATGGTCTTTTACTGAATGATCAAAAAGCAATGCTGACAGCTGGAGTCCAAGGTTTTTGTTAATCAAGCCGTTTGTATTCTTGTGGTGATATCTCCGTACAGTCTTTCATTCCCTAACGAATATTTCTTTATATCTAATTGAGAAGTGAAATACCGGTTTTCATAGATGCAGATTTAAAATATTTTAATATAACGCAATAAATATTTCATTAAAATTTTCATCCCCTTATGCTCGAAGTTCCAAAACCAGAAAAACACGTAGTTTTTAAAAATTGTAACATATTAGCCGAATACGAATTGTCAGATATATTTAGCAATCCTTTCATAATGAACCATTTTCTGAAACATCTCACACCCTTTAGGGGTTGGGTTTTCAAAAACAATTAAACACGTATTCTTCTATTTAGAGCCGAGGAGCCAAATTCAAATCTTCATCCATTTAATTCTAAAAATGCTTTCATAGTGAAATATTTCATAAAACATTACATCCCCTATTTCACTCTATTAGTGAGTTAAATTTCCAAAAGCAACGAAACACATTTTTTTTACATCCAACCGAGATGTCAAATACCTATTTTCATAGATGTAGCTATAAAAATGCTTCAGTAGTTCTTTAATAATGATTTATTTTCAAAAAACCTTCACTAATTATTTTATCCCCCAATGGAAGAATTTCGGAAAATGCTAAAAACCTGTTTCTTTTTTGTATCTGACTGAGACACCAAATGTCAATTTTCATAGTTTTGTAGTTATAGCTTCAATAGGGACATAGGGACATATTTAAAAAAAAAGACTTTCAACCCATGTTTCACCCACATAGGAGTGAAATTTCGAACAATCTCTTCTTAAATGATGCTTTCAGCGTAAGATTTACACCTTCATCAAATTTCAAGTCCGTATACTTTGCAGGTTGGGCTGGAAGGCTATGGGTCAGTGAAACCTGTGCCCCTATTGCACCTTCTTGGAGGTTGTAGTTCCAAAAACAGTGAAACACGTAGTTTTCAATAACACAATATTCATAGATTTCGCTTTAAAAACTCTTTCGCACTGAAATACTTTCATAAAACATTACATCCTATATTCCACCCTCTTAATCGTTGAATGTATCAAAAACAGGTTTTCATATATTTCATGAAACATTTCATCCTCTGTGATACGGGGTATGGTAGTGACACACCAAAATCACAATAGTAATCCGTTGTAGTTGCTACATATTTTATTACAATCAAAAGCATTATAAAATCACAAGGCCAGATCAGTTGGACAAATAATAAATAAATTTCGTTAAGTGGAACGAGACCCGTAAAACTTGAAATTTGAATATGACTAGGTATATATACTTAGGTAAAGCTTTACTTAAATAGCACAAATGTCCATAAAATTCATAGCAGAACTCTCACTACTTGCAATCAGGGGAGAAACAGATTAAGCGTAAAAATACAGATATTTAACGTTCGGCTTGCCAACTTTCCTAAACAAAACTGTATAAAAATGACTAAAACAATTAAGGGGGTCCTTTAATTTTGATTAAACGGACCTTCAAATTTACTTACTCAGTTGATTAATCAACAATATTCTTAGAATGATTACAACTAGAACATGACTATATGACAATACCCTTAAAATAAGGTTGCTTCAATATTTCGTGTGAATTGGCGATAGACGCGAGCAGACCAAGGATTCAAATCAATACAAGAGATCCACGAGGCAGAGAATGACATAGAAATATACTCAACATGGCAATGCAATTGAACTTTGGATGCTATAGTTCAGCACCGGAAAGATGGAATCACGCAAAAGTGACAACATAACCCAAGATGTAAAGGAGAGGACATGGCCTCAAATATCTCTCTGCCGCCGTGGTGCTCTGCTCCCAGTATGCTAGCGTCGACCGCTGCCAGTTATCTCTAACACAACACACATCAAGAGCAGACAATTTTCTGAGACATAAACTACACAACCTTATATGGAGAACAGGTGAGCAATACAACTGGACTGAAACCAATGAGCCTCCGTGAGTTACTTGGCCAGTGCCAGCCCTTAAACTTTGATTAATAAGATCGCTAAAAATCATACCGAAGTTAAGATGACGAGACTTATCTCCAGGTTCGCCATATTAGTGGCAGAGACAATGAATTGGCGACGCTCTTATCCGTATGTTCGCGGCAGAGTCTGGGGAAGGCAAGGGCCACGTGGAGCCGCATCTGGGGGTCAATTTCCTTCTCTCCGAGACACCCGGCTTCTTCTGCGACTTAGCCGGCAAACAGGCCGAGGACCCCGGGTGGGGACCGATTCGGCAGCAGTTGGCGGATGGCGAGGTCTTCGGGGGCTGGGGTGGGGGGGGGGGGGGGTGTCTTGTGTAAAGGGGAAGACAACCGTGGTGAAGGGAAGGTCTGTATTCCACAGGAACGAGTTAGCATGGCACTCAGATATTTCCACGATTCGGCGGTAGGGGATCATTTGGGGTTCTACAAGACCTTGAACAGAGTTCGGGAACACATGTTTTGCCCAACCTATATGGCGATGGCATGCGATTTGTTGGCAACTGTGTCCAGTGTAAGCGCGGTAAGCCCGATGTTGGGCCGCACAGAGAACTACTACAGTCGGTTAGCGAGCAGTGCCCTCTGGACCGCGACTCAAAGATCGAAACATCGATCGACGGAAACTGGCGCCAGAAACGCACCAGCTCACTCTATTTCATCCCCTTAGGGGTTGAACTTCCAAAAACACGAAAATACGTATTTTCTTATTTGTAACCTTGAAGTCAAATACCAATTTTCGTAGATATAGCCTTAAAAATACTTCCATAGTCCTTCCATAATTTTTTATCTCAAGATAAAATGTTCACCTACTATTTCACCTCATAGAGGTTAAATTCCCAATAATACTGGAACACATATTTCTTTATTTCTGACCTAGAAACCAGATACAAATTTTCGTCTGCCTAGCTTCAAAATTACCTTAATAGCTACATGTTTCAAAAATCCTTTCATTTCCTGTGTATCCCCCTTAGAGGTGGAATTTCGAAATATGCAGTATAAGCGGTATAAGATCAACAACCTTTCCAAATCTCAAGGTTTATTTTCCTTGGCGGTCTGGACTGTGTGAATTTCATAGTAATGGCCTCCACACACACACACACACACACACGCACACACACACACACACACACACACACACACACACACACCACTAACAATGCCACCACCACCTCCTGGGGAAATTTCTGCAGACGCCTTGTTCCACTGCAGTCATAACACGCGATCTAGTGTACATTTAGCAGCGTGGGAGGGATAGTGTTGTGCAACAGACAGTATACTCAGTAGACAACGAACTGTTCGTTGTGAAATCAGCGACATAGGAACCGAGACTGACACAGAAGGTGCTGAAGGTGAAGCACACGGCTTCAAATAGTATCGATTTACTATGAACGGAAGTTCCGAAAAGTGAGCAAGTAATTTTACAGTAAATTCAGTACCGATGGTGAGGATATACAACGAAAAACATTTCTATAATATTTCAGAAATAATGAAACATTCCACTCAAGTCGCGCGGCAGAAAACGCAATGGATATGCTTGCACTTAAGACGGAAGGCCCCACGTGCTTACGCAGGCTTACAACAGATCGCAAAATTCGGCAGCAGGCGTAAGCCAACCTCTTGTGCTGCCATCTGTTATTGATGTCAGGCATCAAGGTCTCAGTAGTACGACCATCCACTGGAGAGTAGTTGCTTTATAAGTACTCCGTCTTCAGGCCACGAGTGACCTACTGGGACAGCACCATCCGACCGCCGTGTCATCATCCGTGGAGGATGTGAACAGGAGGGGCGGGGATCAGCACACTATTCTCCCGGTCGTTATGATGGTTTTCTTTGACCGGAGCCGCTACTATTGTGTCGAGTAGCTCCTCGATTGGCATCATGAGGCGGCCTGGATGATCACCCATCCAAGTGCCTTCAACGCCCGACAACGCACTTAACTTCGGTGATCTCACGTGAACCGATGCAACCTCCGCGGCAAGTCCGTTGCTGCAGATATTTTAGAGTAGTTGTTACGTTTCATAATTATCTAGTTTACGGGGAAAATGTAAAAAAGGCGATTGTCACCGAAGCTACAACTAATCTGAATTTCTGGTTAGTTATCAAGTGGTCTTATGTGCAAGCCTGATTTTTTCATCCTTTGCGGTGGGAATGATTCAAACCCGTCATGTTCTTCTTATGAGGTGTTCTATTTATTTTGCACACAATGATCGTTTGTAGTTGTGTTGAGTTACCACCTTGATAAATTTTTGGATGGCGCACGTATCATAACTGAGATCTGCGCTTGCACTTAATGGCTGAAGGTCAATTAGCGTAATGAGTAGTAGCGAATGTTATAGTAACATGTTTGTAAATTATTTCAGGTAAATTACCTTAGTAGTGTAATATTATCAGTATACCAGTACAGTATGTGGGCCAATTACGTTAGTCATGGAATACTATCCGTATAAGACTATGTCACCTTGATGTCCCGGAATTTGCTTCAATTTTGGAATCCACGAAAGAACTGGAAATTTTCCTTTACACAGCTTTCCATATAATTTCTATTACAGTGATTCAGTCTTGTCTGTCACTCGACTTTTCTGACTGTGAAATAAATTCTATCGCTCATGTGCTTATTACCTCTTCATGTTTCCATTTGCCGATATTGCGCATAAACACATACATATCTCAACGTTGCTATGTACATTGATGGAACGACACACTTTTCTGTGGCGACACTGCAGTTTAGAGATAGAAAAACCGATCAGTTAAAACGACATGGGTATTTTAGTTCTGAATAACCGATGTCTTTCGGTATTTGTTTGCTCTCGGTTATAACAAGTATCTTTTTATATTTTCCTGATAACCACGTAAAAACAGATATACCAATTAGCCACAGTTGTCGTAGTAAAATTTTTAGTTTTCAAATAAACCTTTTTTAAAAAAGACGAGTAATTTTTATTCGTAAGATTTCCATAGCTCTGAGATACTGCGTTATTACAGAAAAAATGGGAAAAGTGATGTATGCCACTTTAATAACACTGCTGATAGAAACGAGCAACAAGTGAATTGGTCCAACATTGCCGAGACAATACTGTGCCTGTTATACAAGCAGTGCGTGAGAATGGACGCAGTTTCTCGCTGTTGTCGAACGTCAGTTGTAACACAGAATGGCACCATCTGGAAGCCTGGAAGTATTTACGATATGCGGTACGAGTGAAGCACAATGGTCGATTTGGTCGACTTGCGACATCATACAAGGAAAAAAGTTAAAATTTTACAAATCATTCATAGTTCGGGATAAAAATAGAAAGTGCCTGATCTGCTGCCTGTGTCTACGTTATCTGCTTTTAGCCGTTAACAGAGAAATTAAAACGAAAAAGAGAGTTCTCCTGCCGCAGTTTTCACTCTTTATCGCTGGATTATACGTAATGCCCGCATAGTGCTGTGATAACCGATTTAAATATAATTTTTGAGCAGAGTTCTAAAAACTAAAATCAGTAGGATAATACTGGCAGCTTTCTGTGGTATAGAAGTACTCGCTATATTTTGAGAGAAACAGCGAACAGCGGACAGAGTTTTATTGGACCATTTAATTTAAGGAAATTAGAATTATATTAATACCGTCAGTTGCTCACGGGCGTTGATAAATATCAACGTGGACAAGTGAAAATGTGTGCCACGACCGGGACTCGAACCCGGGATCTCTTGCTAAAATGACAGACGCTCTATGCATCTAGGCCACCGAGGGCACAGTGTATGGTTCGACTGCAGGGACTATCTCGCGCACGCCTCCTGCGAGACTCACATTCTTACCTTGAATGTCCATACACTACAGTCGTAGAGTCCCACTCCAACACACTCATTCCTGGTGGAAGACATGTCCATATCCATATAAGTATATGGTTCTGGCAATACCAGCCATGACCTTCTTCTGTGAAGATGCACAAGTATTCCCCGAACTGTTACGGGACTTGGTAAGAATGTGTTCCACGAATAATGAATGTGTTGGTGTGGTACACTACGAATGTAGTGCGTGGACATGGAAGGTGAGAATGTGAGTCTCGCGGGAAGCGTGCGCGAGATAGTACCTGCAGTCACACTATCGTCTGTGCCCTCGGTGGCTCAGATGGGCAGAGAGCCTGCCATGTAAGCAGGAGATCCCGGGTTCGAGTCCCAGACAGGCACACATTGTCACCTGTCCCCGTTGATATATATCGACACCCGTGAGCAGCTGACGGTATTAATATAATTCTAATTTCGTTCTGGACGGCTGCAGGTCATCATAAATGTATTTGACGTTTTGATTCCATTTATCAAGAAACTGAGAAAGTAAAATTTTTTATCTTTGTTTGATTTCTACGTTTACAAGAGGAAATAATGTAAATAAAATACTGAAAATCGGTTATTACAAGAACTGGTATTGTGACGGGCTTTAACAATTAGGTTAAAGTGAGGCTGGGAAACTGATAAGAGCCGAAAACCAGTTGTTTGAGCGATAACCGACATTCCCACTGCTGTTGTGAGTGGTAAGATTGACGCGCAAGGACATCTAGAACAGTTTTTCAGAAAGGTTACTGCAACTCTGATGTTCTCAAAATGAACGGGCCAGCCATTGGCGTCCGCGAGGGGGAAGGGGAGGGGGAGGGGAGGAGGTGGGGAGGGGAGGATAGGCAAAAGGGCACTTTCACCCGTCGCCCCTAACCATCCTTGGAATCTGGAGTAAAGAGTTTTTATTCGTTACAGTATACTCATACGCTTCCAGATAAGAATTCTCCACAATACTGCTAAACCTTAGCTTTGACCAGTTGTAGCGCTTATAGAGTTAGGGTCTTGTAGCTTGATGCACCTCGTAACTGACCAGCTGATTTGTACACAGAGTGCCAGTCTCAGAATCATGCACTCCAGCCCCGACGCGCCTTCCCCCCTCCCCACCACTGGAAATATTTCTGCAGTCTCCAGTCTGCCACTGTGCATATATTTTGATAACATCCTGGTTTTAATAGCATCGAAGGAACAGCATTGTGGAGTAAAGGGTAGACCTAGCACAGACCACACCATTCACAATGAAACGCATCACTTAGTAGATGGTGAAGTACTTTGAAGCTAGCCAGATAGAAACAGAACCTCCTGGCACTGTATCTAACCCAAATTCTAATCTTACACTAATCTCTTGTATGTACCTACCACGCCCTCAAAGAGCCAACGATTTACTATTATCAAAAGTTCCGAAAAATGAGGAAGAAATTGACCCACACTTTTTTCCGTTGTTCATTATTTCGATTACCCCATAAAGGGAATGGACTTGTAGCCACAGGTTACACAAGCGATAAATGGTTTAAAATACATAAAAAGAGATGACAATAGGAAACGATTTTTAAAATCACAATGATGCGGCTTTTACGATTTTTACAGGAAAAAAAAATGGATGACAAAATAAAGGTTTTTCAAAAATATGCTGGTGGACAATATTGGGGATTTTTTATCTTTATAGATGACTAGCGGAAAAGCTTGGTGTTGACCAGGCATTTATTTACAGCTGTGCGTCCACGTCCGTAGTATGCAGCGTCTGGCCTTGTCCTGAGTTTTTATGACGTATCTCCTGAAACATGTGTCGTACAATGATATAATTTTGTAGGTGCATTCAGCGTCATATGCGGATACTGTCTGCAAAATTTATTGCGAATATAGTAGCAAAGAAGTAACAAATTTAAATGTCACGAATGCTGTGATCCCCACACACTTGGGTGCAACCAATGTACACAAGATGCTTGGCTCGATCATTATGGCTACCATCACCGCTGGTCGAAATTGGACCACCTGTGTCGACGTAGTGAAAATATAAATGTGCATAACATGGTAAACGTCCATTCTTTCTAGCCATCAGACCTGATCTACGATCAAAAATATCATGTAAAAGTGGTAGGGGCAACGGCCTTGCCGCAGTGGATACACCGGTTCCCGTCAGATCACAGAAGTTTAGCACTTTCGGGCGTGGTCGGCACTTGGATGGGTGACCATCCGGGCCGCTATGCGCTGTTTCCATTTTTCGGGTTGCACTCAGCCTTGCGATGCCAATTGAGGAACTACTCGACCGAATAGTAGCGGCTCGAGTCAAAGGAAACTACCACAACGAGTGGGAGAGCCAGCTCCTCCTCCACCCTCAGTGAGAATGACGTGGCGGTCGGATGGTCCTGATTGGCCACTTGTGGCCTGAACACGGAGTGCTTTCTTAAAGGAGTGCTCCCTACATAAAACTGACAGTCTTGACTCAGGGACTGTCCACGGTAAATGCTGCATTGGACCTACGAATACTATTAAAATAACGGTTTGAGTTCTCTTTAGTTGTCCAATCATCTGAAGTGAGTCCTTATTGAAGTAAGCTGAAAAATAGATTTTATGTTAATGGCGGATAAATTTTATGTTAATGGCGGCAAATTAACTTTACCCTAATGACACACAAGGTCAATGCCGTTCTATCACGTAAAGTATTCTCAGATCGAAATGTTTTGCATTACCAAATCTCCAATGTAGATCCATCATACCGCAATTATAATTCTCAAAATAATTTGGAGCTACGTTCAATGCATATTTAAATGCATCTTTCAAAACAATACCAGAATTCTCATTAGATCATCATTATCAGTGCCTAGAGTATTCCTATTATTTCGTCTACCAAAAACCGCGTCTCACTATGGCTTTTTCAGTACGCTGTTTTGTTTTCCACTGCTGACAATAGAAACGATCTGGCAGATGTGACATTGTAGATGTCCAGTATGCGTGTCTTAATGCAAATAAACCGTCTGGAACATTTACCCTTGAACCTCCCTAGAATGGGATTTCATGGAACGTTATTACTTTCCTGTGTCCATTTCTATCACACCAGCTGATCGCCACGACTGGGGAGAGTGAGGAGGGGGTGGGGTGAAAGTTGGCAGCACTTTGAGTGGCAGAAACCTCACGTTTCCGTCATTTGTTTTCATAATGACGTAGTGCCAATTCGTCACATTGGACGCTTTTCTCTCGGAAACGTTTACATTCATCGTCTGGATATCAATGTCGCCTTCTGAGGTATGCAGTCGCACCACTCTGTACGAAATAGGTTCTAAGCTGATGCAGTCGACAAGTAACGTCGAAATATATCGTCACCTCGAAATATATCGACACCTCGAAATAAATCCACACCCAGAAATAAATAGCCAACCCGAAATAAATCGCAACCTGGAAATAAATCGACACCATGAAAAAAATCGAAACTTCGAAATAAATCGACACCTCCAAAAGACAGCTACATCGAAATGATTCGATATCCCGAAATATATCGACATCTAGACGCATTTCAGCTTACCATATAGATCGATATCTCGAATCTCACGGACCTCTCGAGATAAATCGAGGTATAGAAATATATCGATATCTTGAAATATATTGGTACCTAGTAATATAAAGATATCTCTAAAAATACAATATCTAGAAATTTATGGATTACTTGAGATATAGAGGTTTCTTGAAATATATCGATATCTCGAAAGGAATCGATATCTGAAGTACACCGATACATGGAAATATATCGATAGCTCGAAATAAACAGACAACCCGATTTGTTTCGGTATATCAAACTAAATCGATATCTCGACATAAACGGATACTTCGAAATCAATTGATACCTCGAAATAAATGGATGCCTCAATATAGATAGATATCTCGAAATAAATCGACATCTCGATATAATGAGTGCTTCGACATAAGTCGATATATCGAAATGAATCGATAATGGGAAAGAATGGACGTCTTGAAAAAAATCTGTACCCCTAAGAAAACGATTCTCGAAATAAATAGGTATATCGAAATATATCGCTATCTCGATAAATACCGATATCTAGTGGTCGGATATATGTTTCAAGTTGACTTGACATATCAGTATAGTTCGATATACATCAAAATACTTTGGATTTTCAATATACCGATAGATTTCTAGACCTCGGGGAAAAAATCGCCGATCCGACCTCAGTGCAAAAACGCAGACCTAGGGAAAAAACGCCGACCTCGGGGAAAAACGCAGACCTCGAGGGAAAAACGTCGACCTCGGGGTAAAACGCCGACCTCGTGGGAAAACGCCGACCTTCGGAAAACTGCCGACCTCAGGAAAAATCTAGTTCCATTAATTTACACAGACACTAATGTATGTCACCATTAGGTTCTCAAAATACAACCAAATTCCTGGTATTTATCACCTCACACAAAAAGTGGTCGTGACAGAAAAGTCTCGTTCCTTAGAAAGTTTAGAATGAGATGTTCTAAATATTGCAGTTTATCCATTTACAATAATCTACAAGCACTGCACAATGAGAAGAGACTGTCAACCACAGCACTTTGAAATAGTGGACAGCCAGGAAGAGAGAGGTTGCATTGCTGTTTCTAATCCTCTGGTGCTTGAGATTTAGAATCCAGGATTGCCTCGAATGAGAACAGCAATAATGGATGTCCTGCACCAGTGTAGAACTTACTCTGGAACTCCACAGAAAATCACAAGGCACAATTATATCACATCATTCTCAGCAAACTACAGAAGCCTCTAATGGACGTAACAACGTTGTCACCTCCTTCACCAGTGAAAGATCTTAGTAGCTATTGAGTCAAGAGTAGGTGGCCAATTAATAATTTGTTGTTCAAAGCCAACTTCAGTGTATATGGGAATACTCAGTGGACATCTTTAACCATCATATTTTACTGTCTAAGATATGTCAACTTCCCAGACTATAAGTATAAGCAGAGCTTGGTCTTTCCCAATCCGAGATTGTTTAGAATGGGTATCAAGGGAATCAGATCCACTGGGCATTTAGAGCAACCAGCTTTAAACAATATGAGCAGGCAGTAGACACAGACACAGAATTTGGAATTTCTCTGTGAAGTGGTTACCTTCATCGTCTGAAAACTTATGTTGTGTGCTGCGCTATGTGGAGGTACTAATAGCAACACAGTAAAACACAGAAGAAGCTTATAAGTTGACGTAATCAGCCAGTAAGAAGCAGTAAACTTTAAGTTTTAGTAATCGATTATTGACTTATTATCCGGCTTTGGTGCCTTGACATTACCGACGACCTTAAGATTTTGCATGAAGAGAGGCCTAAAAGCCACGTTACACGAGAGAATGTGAAAAGTGTTCATATGTAGTAAAAACCTAAGAAATAAGCCCGTTTTCGTCATTTGCTATCAAATCGACGTATTGCCAGAGCGTTACATTGGCAGCTTTTCTCTCTGAAACGGTTACATTTATCGTCTGCAAACTTATGTCGCGTGCTAAGGAATGCAGAGACACTAAAAACAACACAGTAGAACATAGAGGAAGCTTCTAGGTTGATGTAATTAGCCCGTAGGAAACAGTACAATTCAGGTTTTAGTTATCGATTAGTTGGGAGCTCCAATGTTAGGCGCGTAATGGGGCCCCTTAGGGATACGGCGGCTAAGGAGGGGAAGAAATCCAGTGTGCACTTCGTGTGCATTCCGGGAGGAGTCATTCCTGATGTGGAAAGGGTCCTTCCGGATGCCATGAAGAGCACAGGGTGCAGCCAGCTGCAGGTGGTGGCACATGTCGGCACTAATGACGTGTGTCGCTTTGGATCTGAGGAAATTCTCTCTGGATTCCAGCGGCTATCTGATTTGGTGAAGGCTGCCGGTCTTTCTTACGAGATGAAGGCAGAGCTGACCATCTGCAGCATCGTTGAGAAAACCGACTGCGGACCTTTGGTGCAGAGCCGGATGGAGGGTCTGAATCAGAGGCTCAGACGGTTTTGCAAACTTATTGGCTGCAGATTCATTGACTTGCGCCATAGGCTGGTGGGGTTTCGGGTTCCGCTGAATAGGTCAGGAGTTCACTACACTCAGCTGGCGGCTACACGGGTAGCGGAGGCTGTGTGGCGTGGACTGGGCGGTTTTTTAGGTTAGAAGGCCTCGGGAAAGTGCGGGATGGGCTGCAATGTCAAAGGGTGCTTGGCAATTACAGGACGTGCTTGGATCAAGGAACAGTCGGAATTATAGTTGTAAATTGTTGTAGTTGCGCTGGAAAAGTCCCTGAGCTTCAAGCGCTAATAGAAAGCACAGAAGCTGATATCGTTATAGGTACAGAAAGCTGGCTAAAGCCTGAAATAAGTTCTGCAGAAATTTTTACGAAGTCTCAGACGGTGTTCAGGAAAGATAGATTAGGCAGAATTGGTGGTGGAGTGTTTGTGTCTGTCAGTAGTGGTTTATCTTGTAGTGAAGTCGAAGTAGATACTCCGTGTGAATTGGTGTGGGTGGAGGTTATACTTAAAAGCCGAATTAAGTTAATAATTAGCTCCTTCTACCGACCCCCAGACTCCGATGATACAGTTGCGGAACAGTTCAGAGAAAGTTTGAGTCTCGTAACAAATAAATACCCAACTCATACGGTTATAGTTGGTGGGGATTTCAACCTACCCTCGGTATGTTGGCAAAAATACTTGTTCAAAACCGGTGGTAGGCAGAAAACGTCTTCCGAGATTGTCCTAAATGCATTCTCCGAAAATTATTTCGAGCAGTTAGTCCACGAACCCACGCGAATTGTAAATGGTTGCGAAAACACACTTGACCTCTTGACCACAAACAATCCAGAGCTGATAGAGAGCATCATGACTGATACAGGGATTAGTGATCACAAGGTCATTGTAGCTAGGCTCAATACCATTTCTTCCAAATCCATCAGAAACAAACACAAAATAATTTTATTTAAAAAAGCGGATAAAGTGCCACTAGAAGCCTTCCTAAAAGACAATTTCCATTCCTTCCGAACTGACTATGCGAATGTAGACGAGATGTGGCTCAAATTCAAAGACATAGTAGCAACAGCAATTGAGATATTCATACCTCATAAATTGGTAAGAGATGGAACGGATCCCCCGTGGTACACAAAAAAAGTCCGAACGCTGTTGCAGAGGCAACGGAAAAAACATGCGAAGTTCAGAAGAACGCGAAATCCCGAAGATGGGCTAAAATTTACAGACGCGCGAAATTTGGCACGTACTTCGATGCGAGATGCCTTTAATAGGTTCCACAACGAAACATCGTCTCGAAATTTGGTAGAAAATCCGAAGAAATTCTGGTCGTATGTAAAGTAGACAAGCGGCAAGACGCAGTCAATACCTTCGCTGCGCAGTGCCGATGGTACTGTTATCGACGACTGTGCTGCTAAAGCGGAGTTATTGAACGCAGTTTTCCGAAATTCCTTCACCAGGGAAGACGAATGGAATATTCCAGAATTTGAAACACGAACATCTGCTAGCATGAGTTTCTTAGAAGTAGATACCTTAGGGGTTGCGAAGCAACTCAAATCGCTTGATACGGGCAAGTCTTCAGGTCCAGATTGTATACCGATTAGGTTCCTTTCAGATTACGCTGATACTATAGCTCCCTACTTAGCACTCATATACAACCGCTCGCTCACCGATAGATCTATACCTACAGATTGGAAAATTGCGCAGGTCGCACCAGTGTTCAAGAAGGGTAGTAGGAGTAATCCATTTAACTACAGACCTATATCATTGACGTCGGTTTGCAGTAGGGTTTTGGAGCATATACTGTATTCAAACATTATGAATCACCTCGAAGGGAACGATCTATTGACACGTAATCAGCATGGCTTCAGAAAACATCGCTCTTGTGCAAACGCAGCTAGCTCTTTATTCGCACGAAGTAATGGCCGCTATCGACAGGGGATCTCAAGTTGATTCCGTATTTCTAGATTTCCGGAAAGCTTTTGACACCGTTCCCCACAAGCGACTTCTAATCAAGCTGCGGAGCTATGGGGTATCGTGTCAGTTGTGCGACTGGATTCGTGATTTCCTGTCAGGAAGGTCGCAGTTCGTAGTAATAGATGGCCAATCATCGAGTAAAACTAAAGTGATATCAGGTGTTCCCCAGGGAAGCGTCCTGGGACCTCTACTGTTCCTGATCTATATAAATGACCTGGGTGACAATCTGAGCAGTTCTCTTAGACTGTTCGCAGATGATGCTGTAATTTAACGTCTAGTAAGGTCATCCGAAGACCAGTATCAGCTGCAAAGCGATTTAGAAAAGATTGCTGTATGGTTTGTCAGGTGGCAGCTGACGCTAAATAACGGAAAGTGTGAGATGATCCACATGAGATCCAAAAGAAATCCGTTGGAATTCGATTACTCGATAAATAGTACAATTCTCAAGGCTGTCAATTCAACTAAGTACCTGGGTGTTAAAATTACGAACAACTTCAGTTGGAAGGACCACATAGATAATATTGTCGGGAGGGCCAGCCAAAGGTTGCGTTTCATTGGCAGGACACTTAGAAGATGCAAGAAGTCCACTAAAGAGACAGTTTACACTACACTCGTTCGTCCTCTGTTAGAATATTGCTGCGCGGTGTGGGATCCTTACCAGGTGGGATTGACGGAGGACATCGAAAGGGTACAAAAACGGGCAGCTCGTTTTGTATTATCGCGTTATAGGGGAGAGAGTGTGGCAGATATGATACACGAGTTGGGATGGAAGTCATTACAGCATAGACGTTTTTCGTCATGGCGAGACCTTTTTACGAAATTTCAGTCACCAACTTTCTCTTCCGAATGCGAAAATATTTTGTTGAGCTCAACCTACATAGGTAGGAATGATCATCAAAATAAAATAAGAGAAATCAGAGCTCGAACAGAAAGGTTTAGCTGTTCGTTTTTCCCGCTCGCTGTTCGGGAGTGGAACAGTAGGAGATAGTATGATTGTGGTTCGATGAACCCTCTGAAAAGCACTTAAATGTGAATTGCAGAGTAGTCATGTAGATGTAGATGTAGATGATTTATTAGACGGCTTTGGTGCCAGTGAAATAATCGACTACCTTAAGATTTGGCATTAAACAAGGTCTGGCAGCCACGTTACACGAGAGAATGTGAAAAGTGTTCATATGTACTAAAAACCAAGGAAATCCGCCCGTTTTCACATCTGCTTTCGAATCCACGTAATGCCAGATCGTCACATTGGCCGTTTCCTCTCTGAAACGGTTACATTTATTGTTTGCATAGCTATGTAGCGTGCTGCGGTTTGCGGAGACACTAAAAGCACCATAGTAAAACACAGAAGAAGCTTTTAATTTGGTGTAATAGCCAGTAAGAAGCAGTACAATTCAAGTTTTAGTTATCGATTATTGAATTTTTAGCCGGCTTTGGTGCCTTGGACATGAGCTAGGACCTTAAGATTTGGCATGAAGGGAGGTCTGGCAGCCACGTTGCACGGGAGAAAGTGAGAAGTTTTTATGTGCAGTAAAAACCTAAGAAATCCGCCCGTTTTCGTCATCTGCTTTCGAATCGACGTAATGCCAGATCGTCACATTGGCCGTTTTCCCTCTGAAACGGTTACATTTATCGTGTGCAAACTTATGTCGCGTGCTGCGGTATGCGGAGACACTAAAAGCACCATAGTAGAACACAGAAGAAGCTTCTAAGTTGATGTAATAGCCAGTAAGCAACTGTACAATTGAAGTATTAGTTATCGATTAGTGAATTTTTAGAAGGCTTTAGTGCATTCGACATGAGCTAGGACCTTACGATTTAGTATGAAGGGAGGTCTATGAGCCATATCGCACGGGAGAATGTGAAAAGTGTTCACATCTAGTAAAAACCTGAGAAATCCGCCCGTTATCGTCATTTGCTATCGAATCGAATTAATGCCAGATCGTCACATTTTCCGCTCTTCTTTCTGAAACGGTTACATTTATCGTGTGCCATGCCATGTCGCTTGCTGCGGTAGTCGGAGACACTAAAAGCACCATAGTAGAACAGAGAAGAAGCTTCTAAGTTGATGTAATAGCAAGTAAGAAGCAGTACAATTCAAGTTTTAGTTGTCAGTTATAGACTTTTTAGATGGCTTCAGTGCATTGTACATGAGCTAGGACCTTAAGATTTAGTATGAAAGGAGGTCTAGCGGCCACGTTGCACGGGAGAACGTGAAAAGTGTTCATATCTAGTAAAAACCTGAGAAATCCGACCGTTATAGTCATTTGCTATCGAATCGACTTAATGCCAGATCGTCACATTTTCCGCTCTTTTTTCTGAAACGGTTACATTTATCGTGTGCAAAGCTATGTCGCGTGCTGCGGTATGCGGAGACACTAAATACACCATAGTAGAACACAGAAGAAGCTTCTAAGTTCATGTAATACCCAGTAAAAAGGAGTACAATTCAAGTATTAGCTTTCGATTATTGACTTTTTAGCCGGCTTTGGTGCCTTGGACATGAGCTTGGACCTTAAGATTTTGCATGAAAGGAGGACTAGCAGAAGCGTTGCACGGGATAATGTGAAAAGTCTTCTTATGTAGTAAAAACCTGAGATATCAGTCCGTTTTCGTCATATTTTATCAAATCGACTTTAAGCCAGATCGTTACATTGGCCGCTCTTCTCTCTGAAACGGTTACGTTTATCGTCTCCAAAGCAGTGTCACGTGCTGCGGTATGCGGAGACACTAAACATACTATACTAGAACACATAGGAAACTTCCAAGTTGATGTAGTAGCCAGTAACACGTAGTACAATTCAAGTGTTTGTTATCGATTATTCACTTTTTAGCCGGCTTTGGTGCCTTGGACACGAGCTAGGACCTTAAGATTTTGCATGAAAGGAGGACTAGCAGCCGCGTTGCACGGGAGAATGTGAAAAGTGTTCTTATGTAGTTAAAACCTGAGATATCCGTCCGTTTTCGTCATTTGTTATCAAATCGACTTAAAGCCAGATTGTTACATTGGCCGCTCTTCTCTCTGAAACGGTTACATTTATCGTCTGCAAACTTATGTTGCGTGCTAAGGAATGCGGAGACACTAAAACAACACAGTAGAACACAGAAGACGCTTCTAGGTTGATGTAATTAGCCCTTAGGAAACAGTACAATTCA
Source organism: Schistocerca gregaria (assembly GCF_023897955.1). NCBI lineage: Eukaryota > Metazoa > Arthropoda > Insecta > Orthoptera > Acrididae > Schistocerca > Schistocerca gregaria. The sequence continues at coordinate 7,505,221 of NW_026061736.1, read as the reverse complement.
GGTTTTAGTTATCGATTATATATTTATTAGCCGGCTTTGGTGGCAGTGAAATGACCGACTACCGTAAAATTTGGCATTAATCAAGGTCTGATGAGCCACGTTACACGAGAGAATGTGAAAAGTGTTCATATGTACTAAAAACCTAAGAAATCCGCCCGTTTTCGTCATTTTTTATCGTATCGACTTAAAGCCAGATCGTCACATTGGCCGGTCTTCTCTCTAAAACGGTTACATTCATCGTGTGCAAAGCTATGTCGCGTGCTGCGGAATGCGGAGACACTAAAGCCACGATAGTAGAACACAGAAGAAGTTTCTAAGTTGACGTAATAACCAGTAAGAAGCAGCCAAATTCAAGTTTTAGTTATTGATTAATGACTTTTTAGCCGGCATTGGTGCCTTGTACATGCGCTAGAATCTTATGATTTTGCATGAAGGAAGGTCTATCAGCCACATCGCACAGGAGAATGTGGAAAGTGTTCACATCTAGCAAAAACCTGAGAAATTCGCCCGTTTTCGTCATTTGCAATCGAATCGACTTAATGCCAGATCGAATATTGGCAGCTCTTCTCTCTGAAACGGTTACATTTATCGTGTGCAAAGCTATGTCGCGTGCTGCGGTATACGGAGACACTAAAAGCACCAAAATAGAGCACAGAAGAAGTTTCTAAGTTTATGTAATAGCTAGTAAGAAACAGTACAATTCAAGTTTTAGTTATTGATTATTTACCTTTTACCTTTCTTTGGTTCTTGCTTGATGGGAAGTCTGGCAGCCACGTTGCACGGGAGAATGTGAAAAGTGTTTATATGTAGTAAAAACCTGAGAAATCGGGCCGTTTTCGTTTTTTCTTATCGAATCGAATTAAAGGCAGATCGTCACACTGCCCGCTCTTCTCTCTGAAACGGTTACATTTATCGTCTACAAAGCTATGTCGCGTGCTGCGGTATGCGGAGACACTAACAGCACCATAGTAGAAAACAGAAGAAGCTTCTAAGTTGATGTAATAGCCAGTAATAAATAGTACAATAACGTTTTAGATATCGATTATTCACTTTTTAGCTGGGTTTGGGGCCTTGGACATGAGCTAGGACCTTCAGATTTTGCATCTAAGGAGGACTAGCAGCGGCGTTGCACGGGAGAATGTGAAAAGTGTTCATATGTAGTAAAAACCTGAGACATCCGTCCGTTTTCGTCATTTTTGTTATCAAATCGACTTAAAGCCAGATCGTCACATTGGCCGCCCTTCTCTCTGAAACGGTTACATTTATCGTCTGCAAAGCTATGTCGCGTGCTGCGGTATGCGGAGACACTAACAGCACCATAGTAGAAAACAGATGAAACTTCTAAGTTGATGTAATAGCCAGTAAGAAGTAGTACAATAACGTTATCGATACCGATTATTGACATTTTTGCTGGCTTTGGGGACTTGGACATGAGCTCGGACCTTAAGAATTTGCATCAAAAGAGAACTAGCAGCTGCGTTGCAGGGGAGAATGTGAAAAGTGTTCATATGTAGTAAAATCCTGAGAAATCCGTCCGTTTTCGTCATTTCTTATCAAATCGACTTAAAGCCAGATCGTCACATTGGTCGCTCTTCTCTCTGAAACGGTTACATTTATCGTCTGCAAAGCTATGTCGCGTGCTGCGGTATGCGGAGACACTAACAGCACCATAGTAGAACACTGATGAAACTCCTAAGTTGATGTAATAGCCAGTAAGAAGTACTGCAATAACGTTTTAGATACCGATTATTGAATTTTTAGCTGGCTTTGGGGCCTTGGACATGAGCTAGGACCTTAAGATTTTGCATCAAAGGAGAACTAGATGCTCCGTTGCACGGGAGAATGTGAAAAGTGTTCATGTGTAGTAAAAACCTGAGAAATCCGTCCGTTTTCGTCATTTCTTACCAAATCGACTTAAAGCAAGATCGTCACATTGGTTGCTCTTCTCTCTGAAACTGTTACATTTATCATGTGCAAAGCTATGTCGCGTGCTGCGGTTTGCGGATACTCTAACAGCACCATCGTAGAACACAGATGAAACTTCCAAGTTGATGTAATAGCCAGTAAGAAGTAGTACAATAACGTTTTAATTATCGATTATTGACTTTTTACCTGGCTTTGGGGTCTTGATGTTGAGCTAGGACAATAAGACTTTGCATCAAAGGAGGACTAGCAGCTGCGTTGCACGGGAGAATGTGAAAAGTGTTCATATGTTGTAAAAACCTGAGAAATCCGTCCATTTTCGTCATTTCTTATCAAATCGACTTAAAGCCAGGACGTCACATTGGTCGCTCTTCTCTCTGAAACGGTTACATTTATCGTCTGCAAAGCTATATCGCGTGCTGCGGTATGCAGAGACACTAACAGTACCATAGTAGAACACTGATGAAACTTCTAAGTTGATGTAATAGGCAGTAAGAAGTAGTGCAATAACGTTTCAGATATCGATTATTGACTTTTTAGCTGGCTTTGGGGTCTTGGAAATGAGCTAGGACCTTAAGACTTTGCATCAAAGGAGGACTAGCAGCTGCGTTGCACGGGAGAATGTGAAAAGTGTTCATATGAAGTAAAAACCTGAGAAATCCGTCCGTTTTCGTCATTTCTTATCAAATCAAATTAAAGCCAGAACGTTACATTGGCCACCCTTCTCTGTGAAACGGTACCATTTATCGCCTGCAAAGCTATGTCGCGTGCCGCGGTATGCCGAGACACTAACAGCACCATAGTAAAACAGAAGAAGCTTCTAAGTTGATGTAATTGCCAGTAAGAAGTAGTACAATAACGTTTTAGATATCGATTATTGACTTTTTAGCTGGCATTGGGGCCTTGGACATGAGCTAGAACCTTAAAATTTTGCATCATAGGAGGACTAGATGCTCCGTTGCACGGGAGAATGTGAAAAGTATTCATATGCAGTACAAACCTGAGAAATCCGTCCGTTTTCGTAATTTCTTATCAAATCGACTTAAAGCCAGGACGTCACATTGGACGCTCTTCTCTCTGAAAAGGTTACATTACTCGTCTACAGAGCTATGTCGCGTGCTGCGGTATGCGGAGACACTAACAGCATCATAGTAGAACACAGATGAAATTTCTAAGTTGATGTAATAGCCAGTAAGAAGTAGCGCAATAACGTTTTAGATATCGATTATTGACTTTTTAGCTGGCTTTGGGTACTTGGACATGAGCTAGGACCTTAAGATTTTGCATCAAAGGAGGACTAGCAGCTGCGTTGCACGGGAGAATGTGATAAGTGTTCATATGTAGTAAAAACCTGAGAAATCAGTCCGTTTTCGTCATTTCTCATGAAATCAACTTAAAGCCAGATCGTCACATTGGTCACTCTTCTCTCTGAAACGGTTACATTTATCGTATGTAAAGCTATGTCACGTGCTGCGGTATGCGGAGACACTAACAGCACCATAGAAGAACACAGATGAAACTTCTAAGTTGATGTAATAGCCAGTAAGAAGTAATACAATAACGTTTTAAATTTCGATTATTGACTTTTTAGCTGGCTTTGGTGTCTAGGACATGAGCTAGGACCTTAAGACTTTGCATCAAAGGAGGACTAGCAGCTGCGTTGCACGGGAGAATGTGAAAAGTGTTCATATGTAGTAAAAACATGAGAAATCCGTCCGTTTTCGTCATTTCTTATCAAATCGACTTAAAGCCAGATCGTCACATTGGTCGCTCTTCTCTCTGAAACGGTTACATTTATCGTCTGCAAAGCTATGTCGTGTGCTGCGGTATGCCGAGACACTAACAGCACCATAGTAGAAAACAGATGAAACTTCTAAGTTGATGTAATAGCCAGTAAGAAGTAGTACAATAACGTTATCGATACCGATTATTGACTTTTTAGCTGGCTTTGGGGTCTTGGACATGAGCTCGGACCTTAAGAATTTGCATCAAAAGAGAACTAGCAGCTGCGTTGCAGGGGAGAATGTGAAAAGTGTTCATATGTAGTAAAAACCTGAGAAATCCGTCCGTTTTCGTCATTTCTTATCAAATCGACTTAAAGCCAGATCGTCACATTGGTCGCTCTTCTCTCTGAAACGGTTACATTTATCGTCTGCAAAGCTATGTCGCGTGCTGCGGTATGCGGAGACACTAACAGCACCATAGTAGAACACTGATGAAACTTCTAAGTTGATGTAATAGCAAGTAAGAAGTAGTACAATAACGTTTTAGATATCGATTACTGACTTTTTAGCTGGCTTTGGGGTCTTGGACATGAGCTAGGACCTTAAGACATTGCATGAAAGGAAGACTAGCAGCTGCGTTGCACGGGAGAATGTGAAAGTGTTCATGTGTAGTAAAAACCTGAGAAATCCGTCCGTTTTCGTCATTTCTTATCAAATCGACTTAAAGCCAGATCGTCACATTGGTCGCTCTTCTCTCTGAAACGGTTACATTTGTTACATTTATCGTCTGCAAAGCTATGTCGCGTGCTGCGGTATGCGGAGAAACTAACAACACCATAGTAGAAAACAGATGAAACTTCTAAGTTGATGTAATAGCCAGTAAGAAGTAGTACAATAACGTTTTAGATTTCGATTATTGACTTTTTAGCTGGCTTTGGGGCCTTGGACTTGAGCTAGTACCTTAAGATTTTGCATCAATGGAGAACTAGCAGCTGCGTTGCACGGGAGAATGTGAAAAGAGTTCATATGTAGTAAAAACATGAGAAATCCGTCCGTTTTCGTCATTTCTTATCAAATCGACTTAAAGCCAGATCGTCACATTGGTCGCTCTTCTCTCTGAAACGGTTACATTTATCGTCTGCAAAGCTATGTCGCGTGCTGCGGCATGCGGAGACACTAACAGCACCATAGTAGAACACTGATGAAACTTCTAAGTTGATGTAATAGCCAGTAAGAAGTAGTACAATAACGTTTTAGATATCGATTATTGACTTTTTAGCTGGCATTGGGGTCTTGAAAATGAGCTAGGACCTTAAGACCTTTCATCAAAGGAGGCCTAGAAGCTGCGTTGCACGGGAGAATGTGAAAAGTGTTCATATGTAGTAAAAACCTGAGAAATCCGTCCGTTTTCGTCATTTCTTATCAAATCGACTTAAAGCCAGATCGTCACATTGGTCGCTCTTCTCTCTGAAACGGTTACATTTATCGTCTGCAAAGCTATGTCGCGTGCTGCGGTATGCGGAGACAGTAACAGCACCATAGTAGAACACTGATGAAACTTCTAAGTTGATGTA